>NW_026967530.1:0-2400000 GCF_028390025.1 Pseudophryne corroboree
TTTAAATATAACAGATTTTTATGATCCGTATAGATGTTGAACGGATATTTGGCCCCTTCCAGGAGATACCTCCATTCCTCGAGGGCCAGCTTAATCGCCAGTAGTTCTTGATCTCCAACGGAATAGTTAGCTTCTGCAGGGAGGAATTTACGAGAATAAAATCCACAGGGGTGGATCTTCCCATCAGTTCCCTTCTGGGAGAGAACAGCTCCAACTCCAACTGTAGAGGCATCCACCTCCAACTCGAATGGCTTGTTTACATCTGGTTGAGACAGAACTGGAGCAGACATAAAAGCCAGCTTGATCTTCTGGAAGGCCGCTAAAGCCTCTTCTGACCAGTTGGAATGGTCTGCCCCTTTCCGAGTTAAGTTGGTAATAGGAGTGATGAGAGTGGAGAATCCCCGAATAAATTTCCTATAGTAATTGGCGAATCCCAGGAATCGCTGAATAGACTTGAGAGAATTTGGAATGGACCAATTGGCAATGGCATCCAACTTTGTCGGGTCCATCTGGAGATCCGATCCGGAAATTATATACCCCAGGAAGGGTATAGAGGAAACTTCAAAGGTACACTTGGATAATTTACCGTAGAGCCGGTTCTCACGAAGACGTCGGAGGACTTCACGGACTTGTAGACGATGAGAGGGAAGATCTTGGGAGAAGATAAGGATATCATCCAGATAAACTACAAGGTATTTGTACAGAACGTCCCGGAAGATTTCGTTCACAAAGTGCTGGAACACTGCTGGGGCATTACTCAACCCGAATGGCATTACCAGGTACTCGTAATGACCATCTCGAGTATTAAAAGCTGTCTTCCATTCATCACCACTTCGGATTCTAATGAGGTTGTAGGCACCGCGGAGGTCTAACTTGGTGAAGATGCGGGCTCCCTTCACTCTGTCAAATAATTCAGTGATGAGTGGTAATGGATAACTATTTTTGATGGTAATGTCATTGAGACCCCGGTAGTCAATGCATGGACGCAGTCCTCCATCCTTTTTCTTAACAAAGAAGAAGCCTGCACCAGCGGGTGATGACGAGGGACAGATGAATCCCTTCTGTAAATTCTCCCTGATGTAGTCGCTCATCGCCTCAGTTTCAGGAACAGATAACGGATAGGTACGCCCCCTAGGTGGTTTCTTGCCGGGAAAGAGATCGATGGGGCAATCCCACTCTCTATGGGGCGGCAGGACATCAGCGGCTTTCTCACTGAAGACGTCAGAGAAATCTTGGTAAGCCGCAGGAAGACTTGACTGGGTTTTTACTTCAGTAGACTTGATAGGACAAACTTGAGCTAAACAGGACTGGTGGCAGTGTGAACCCCAAGAAGTAAGTTGTAACGTTGACCAATCAAACTGTGGATTGTGTAGCTGGAGCCAGGGCATGCCCAAAACGATCTCCTGGGTGGCCTGAGGAATGACTAAGAACTTTATTAATTCTGAGTGCAGGAACCCAACTCCCAAAACCACTGGTGCAGTTTGGTGAGAGATATTCCCCTTGGAGATTCGGCTACCATCCACAGCGGTAATATAGACTGGGTAAGAAAGTTCACATACAGGCAAACAAAACTTATCTACCGCAGCTTGAGTGATGAAGTTTCCTGCGGCTCCACAGTCCACTAACGCAGATGCAGATTGAAGCCCAACTGAAGTCTCTAATGTCACGGGAAGGATAAGGTCTTGATTTGAAGGAGCTTGACTAGAAGATCCCAACTTGACTCCTCCTTTACAAGTCAGGATCTGGCGTTTCCCGAACGCACTGTACAAGAATTAATCTGGTGACCTGCAGCCGCACAATAAAGACACAGTCTCTCACGAAGTCTTCTTGACCGCTCCTCAGGAGTTAGGCGGGACCTATTTACTGCATAGGCTCATCAGAAGGTGGAGACTGAAACTGTACGGAAGGTACCATCCTTGACCTGCGTGGCTCACTACGAGCACGCTCACTGTTGCGTTCGCGGATGCGAGAGTCCAACTTGATGCACAGGGAAATTAAATCAGACAATTGCTCAGGAAGGTCGCGGGTTGCCAGTTCATCCTTGATCCGATCAGAGAGTCCATGCCAGAAAGCTGCTACCAGGGCTTGATTGTTCCACTGAATCTCTGCGGCCAACGTCTGGAACTGGATGACATATTGCCCCATACTACGGGTACCTTGACGAAGTTGGATAAGGTCTGCAGAAGCTGATGTTGCACGACCCGGCTCGTCAAAGATCCGTCTGAAGGTTGAGACGAATTCTGCATAGTTGTTTATCAGAGGGTCAGCACGTTCCCACAGAGGAGACACCCAACTCAAGGCAGATCCAGAGAGTAGAGAGATGATGTAAGCAACCTTGGATCTTGGCGTGGGGAAATTGTGTGACAATAATTCAAACTGGATTTCACATTGGTTAAGAAACCCGCGACATAACCTTGGACTGCCATCATACTTGCTGGGCACGGGCAGATGCAAACGTGACACTGGAGCTGATGCAGCCGGCATAGAAGAACTCACAGTACTTGCTGGAGTAACAGGAACTGTAGAAGTGAGTACACTAGGCAGGGTTTGCTGTAGTGTATCAATCCGGGAGGACATCCCTTGCAGGAACTGGAACATCTGCTGCTGCGCAGCCTCTTGACCATCCAAACGGGAGACCAGATTTTGCAAGGCCTCTGACCCCACACTCCGACCACCGTCCGAGTCCATCGATCCTGAACTTACTGTCAGACTTAGTTTTGTCTGTGTCCCCGGAGGGGGCGCTAGTGGGTCAGTGGAGGTAGATGGGAGAAAGCGAGGAGGCTGGATTATGTTTAGGCGCATGAGCGCAATGATATTTATTATACAGATAGTTCACAAACGGCAGCAGAAAATAACAGTAAGAAATGCAAATGTCAATAGTGCAGCGTGGAAGCTGAAAGTCTATGGTAACAGAAGTATGGCAACTGATGAAATGATAACCGGTAGTAATGATAACAGATGAATGAACACACATGAGTAATAACTTGGCAGAGAATATTCTGGTATGGGAACCAGAGCAGTTTAAAACGTGGAGCCAGCAGAGATGGTAATGAATGGCAAACCTGGTAGCAGAGGCAGGAGACTGACAATGTCCACAGTGCAGGTGATGAGGCACTGGCAGCAAGCAAGCTGCATCACAGGTGGAGAGATGGAACACACCTGGAGTCAGTCTCTACTGCTAGGCTGAAGCACACAGAGATGGTGGTGAGTGTGAAGCCTGTAGATAGAAGCAGGTGTTGCTGAGGCTTGTAGTTCCACGGAGCTGTGAGAAGTAACCAGGAGCACAGAGTCTCAGGTAGATAGCCAGGAACACGGAACAACAGGTAGGTATCCAGGAACATGGAGGAACAGGAACCAGATCCAGACACATGAGTCGCAGGAGTGACACAAAGTTCAGGATGCCTGCAGACTGATCCTGCAGCTCCTGATATACCCCCTGATGTGCAGTCATTGGTGGGAGTGAGGAAAGTAGGTGCGGCCAAGCACCGGATTGGCCGCCGTGCTCTGACTGATGGAGACTGTCATGGCGGCGCCCATGCCGCGGCCTAGCGGGAACGCGGCGTGCTACACGCCCGCTGTCACAGGAGCGCTCCCAGGCCCAGGATGACGTCTGATGGCAGAGGTGCGGATGACAGTGGAACGCAGGGACCCAGGACGGAGTCCGCACCGGCGGACAGATGTGACCGTGGTGAGTCGATTCCTGAGAGCCCTCCTTTGCTGATTTTTTTTTTTTTTCCAGATAGAGTGGTTCTCAGAACCAAATCTGGGTATCTTCCTAAGGTGGTGTCTAAATTCCACCTTTAATGAAGATATTATAGTCCCAGCCTTCAAAGGGCCAGACTTTTCTGCGGGAGGTGCATCGTTGGACATAGTCCTTGCTTTAAGGATCTACGTGGATCGTACCAGTTCCATCGGAAAAACAGACACTCTCTTCATTCTCTACGGATGTCACAAGAGAGGATGGCCTGCTGACAAGCAGACACTGGCGAGGTGGCTTCGGATGACTATTTCAGAAGCATATTCTCGAGCTGATCTCCCTGTTCCGGCTAATGTCTCTGCTCACTCTACTCATAAGGTAGGTCCTTCATGGGCAGCACAACATGATGCTTCAGCAGAACAGATGTGTAAGGCAGCCATATCGTCTTCCATTAACACATTCATTAGACATCATGCCTTTGATACCTTTGCCTCTCAGGACGCTGAATTTGGGCAAAAGATTCTCCTGTCTAATCAGGAGTGTCCCCACCACTAAATTGCTTTGGGACATCCCAATGTTATCCTGTGGATAACCTGTGGACCGTGCCGGAGAAATATTCGTTACGGTAGACTTACCGTTGATAACGCTATTTCTCCTACGTTCTCAGGATCCACAGGGATCCCACCCTGACACACCTGACTTGAGGATCCTTTCACTCACTACCCTCTTCCTTCTTGTATGGAAGGGTGTGCATATGTGTTCTTCTCGCCTGATTAGGGCTCTCTATGATGCTCCTGCCTTGAACTTTGGAAAAACAACTGATTTGCCTGAGCTAGGAGGCGGGGATATAGGGACGGACCCGTTGCATGCTGGGAGGCCAAAAGCTTTGATCGTATGGTGCCAATCTGCTGTCGCTACCTCATATCCCAATGTTATTCTGTGGATCCTGTGGACTTAGGAGAAATAGCATTATGAACGGAAAGTCTACCATAATGAATATTTCATATAGAAGTATTGAAATTACAGGCGTAACACCGTAGAACATAAAAGAAGATGGACAAGAATAAAAATTTGAAAACAGAAAGTATACTAAATATCACCCTGGAGATAATCTACCTGCTGACTGGGGAGGTGAGTGGATCTGTGATCATCACAGTGACATCATTTATATCTATAGTAATAATACAAGGACATGACTGGAGAGGTGAGTGGATCTGTGATCGTCATAGTGACATCACTTATATCTATAGTAATAATACAGGGACATGACTGGGGAGGTGAGTGGATCTGTGATCATCACAGTGACATCATTTATATCTATAGTAATAATATAGGGACATGACTGGGGAGGTGAGGGGATCTGGGAGCATCACAGTGACATCAGTTATATCTATAGTAATAATACAGGGACATGACTGGGGAGGTGAGGGGGATCTGGGGGTGTCACAGTGATGTCACTTATATCTATAGTAATAATACAGGGACATGACTGGGGAGGTGAGTGGATCTATGATCATCACAGTGACATCATTTATATCTATAGTAATAATACAAGGACATGACTGGAGAGGTGAGTGGATCTGTGATCGTCATAGTGACATCACTTATATCTATAGTAATAATACAGGGACATGACTGGGGAGGTGAGGGGATCTGTGATCATCACAGTGACATCATTTATATCTATAGTAATAATACAGGGACATGACTGGGGAGGTGAGGGGATCTGGGAGTGTCATAGTGACATCACTTATATCTATAGTAATAATACAGGGACATGACTGGGGAGGTGAGGGGATCTGTGAGCATCATAGTGACATCACTTATATCTCTAGTAATAATACAGGGACATGACTGGAGAGGTGAGTGGATCTGTGATCATCACAGTGACATCATTTATATCTATAGTAATAATATCGGGACATGACTGGGGAGGTGAGGGGATCTGGGAGCATCATAGTGACATCACTTATATCTATAGTAATAATACAGAGACTTGACTGGGGAGGTGAGGAGATCTGGGAACTTCACAATGAGATCAATTATATCTATAGTAATAATACAGGGAGATGACTGGGGACAGTGATATTTGATGTTTCCCTCATTTATACAGGATTACACAGTAGTGAGGAAGACATCCAGTGAGTGTGAGACATCCAGCATACATCCCAATGTGTCGGGAGGACTGAGCACGAGCCAGAGCCCCATCCTGGTGCCTCCACCTCTCTCACTGACACATGAGAGACACAATGACCAGAGGATCCTGGAACTCACCAACAAGATCATTCAGCTGCTGACTGGAGAGGTGACTGCTGGGAATGGGGAAATATACAGTAACACCAGGGGACGTGTCTGGGTGATGACTGTAGAGGTGACTGCTGGGAATGGGGCATTATACAGTAACACCAGGGGATGTGTCTGAGTGATGACTGGAGAAGTGACTGCTGAGAATGGGGCATTATACAGTAACACCGGGGGACGTGTCCGAGAGGTGACTGCTGGGAATGGGGCATTATACAGTAACACCAGGGGATGTGTCTGGGTGATGACTGGAGAGGTGACTGCTGGGAATGGGGCATTATACAGTAACACCGGGGGATGTATCTGGGTGATGACTGGAGAGGTGACTGCTGGGAATGGGGCATTGTACAGTAACACCAGGGGACGTGTCTGGGTGATGACTGGAGAGGTGACTGCTGATAATGGGGCATTATACAGTAACAATGGGTGACGTGTCTGAAAGATGACTGGAGAGGTGACTGCTGGGAATGGGACATTATACAGTAACACCAGGGGACGTGTCTGGGTGATGACTGGAGAGGTGACTGCTGAGAATGCAGCATTATACAGTAACACCGGGGGACGTGTCTGGGTGATGACTGGAGAGGTGACTGCTGGGAATGGGACATTATACAGTAACAATGGGTGACGTGTCTGAAAGATGACTGGAGAGGTGACTGCTGGGAATGGGGCATTATACAGTAACACCAGGGGATGTGTCTGGGTGATGACTGGAGAGGTGACTGCTGGGAATGGGACATTATACAGTAACACCGGGGGATGTGTCTGGGTGATGACTGGAGAGGTGACTGCTGGGAATGGGACATTATACAGTAACACCAGGGGATGTGTCTGGGTGATGACTGGAGAGGTGACTGCTGGGAATGGGACATTATACAGTAACACCGGGGGACGTGTCTGGGTGATGACTGGAGTGGTGACTGCTGGGAATGGGGCAATGTACAGTAACACCAGGGGACGTGTCTGGGTGATGACTGGAGAGGTGACTGCTGGGAATGGGACATTATACAGTAACACCGGGGGATGTGTCTGGGTGATGACTGGAGAGGTGACTGCTGGGAATGGGACATTATACAGTAACACCAGGGGATGTGTCTGGGTGATGACTGGAGAGGTGACTGCTGGGAATGGGACATTATACAGTAACACCGGGGGACGTGTCTGGGTGATGACTGGAGTGGTGACTGCTGGGAATGGGGCAATGTACAGTAACACCAGGGGACGTGTCTGGGTGATGACTGGAGAGGTGACTGCTGGGAATGGGACATTATACAGTAACACCGGGGGATGTGTCTGGGTGATGACTGGAGAGGTGACTGCTGGGAATGGGACATTATACAGTAACACCAGGGGATGTGTCTGGGTGATGACTGGAGAGGTGACTGCTGGGAATGGGACATTATACAGTAACACCAGGGGATGTGTCTGGGTGATGACTGGAGAGGTGACTGCTGGGAATGGGACATTATACAGTAACACCGGGGGATGTGTCTGGGTGATGACTGGAGAGGTGACTGCTGGGAATGGGACATTATACAGTAACACCAGGGGACGTGTCTGGGTGATGACTGTATCACTGTGTGTGTCAGGTTCCTATAAGGTGTCAGGATGTCACTGTCTATGTCTCCATGCAGGAGGGGGAGTATATAGAGGAACACAGGGGTCTGTACAAGGACGTGATGATGGAGAATCACCGGCCCCTCACATCACTGGGTAAGAGGAGACTGTCATGTACTGTACAGGGGAGAGCAGGTATGGGGGCCCCCTATATACACACATCATCTGATAATCACATATATACACTGTACTCAGTCACTGTGTGTCTCCTACAGATGGGCCCAGTAACAGAGATACCCCAGAGAGATGTCCCCGTCCTCTGTATTCCCAGGATTGTACAGAGGAGAATCCCAGGACCCCACAGGAGGATCAGGTAGGTGGGATTTAGGGTCTCCCCAATATACCAAAGTGACTGTCACTGTATGATCTGTAGAGAAGCTGTGTGTCTTATAGACTGATATTTTACAGATAAAACATCAGTTTTATCAACATAAGACATAAATAATATATAATTGTATTGTTATGTGGATTATTTAGAGTGAAGAACTAACTGATATAAAAACAGAAGATATAAAGAAAGAAGCCAAGATGCTTGTGACTTATAATAAGGCAGAAGATACAGAGGGAGAAGAAGAGACATCTATAAGGAGTGTTCAGTGTAAGGTGGAGGAAATTCCTACAGATATCGGCAAAGGTGAGCAATAAACAATTATTACAGCCCCTATTATACTCCTGCTCTCCCCCTCACATCATATCACTGTGTTACCAGCCCAGAGATCTGACCAGTCTCCTCCCCACACTCTCTGGTGTATCTCATACATCAGGAGACATCAGCCCCTATTATACTCCTGCTCTCCTCCTCACATCATGTCACTGTGTGTTACCAGCCCAGAGATCTGACCCGTCTCCTCCCCACACTCTCTGGTGTATCTCATACATCAGGAGCCATCAGCCTCTATTATACTCCTGATCTCCCCCTCACATCATGTCACTGTGTGTTACCAGCCCAGAGATCTGACCAGTCTTCTCCCGCACTCTCTGGTGTATCTCATACATCAGGAGCCATCAGCCCCTATTATACTCCTGTCTCCCCTCACATCATGTCACTGTGTGTTACCAGCCCAGAGATCTGACCAGTCTTCTCCCGCACTCTCTGGTGTACCTCATACATCAGGAGCCATCAGCCCCTATTATACTCCTGCTCTCCCCTCACATCATGTCACTGTGTGTTACCAGCCAAGAGATCTGACCAGTCTCCTCCCCACACTCTCTGGTGTATCTCATACATCAGGAGTCATCAGCCCCTATTATACTCCTGCTCTCCCCTCACATCATGTCACTGTGTGTTACCAGCCCAGAGATCTGACCAGTCTCCTGCCCACACTCTCTGGTGTATCTCATACATCAGGAGCCATCAGCCCCTATTATACTCATGCTCTCCCCCTCACATCATGTCACTGTGTGTTACCAGCCCAGAGATCTGACCAGTCTCCTCCCCACACTCTCTGGTGTATCTCATACATCAGGAGCCATCAGCCCCTATTATACTCCTGTCTCCCCTCACATCATGTCACTGTGTGTTACCAGCCCAGAGATCTGACCAGTCTTCTCCCGCACTCTCTGGTGTACCTCATACATCAGGAGCCATCAGCCCCTATTATACTCCTGCTCTCCCCTCACATCATGTCACTGTGTGTTACCAGCCCAGAGATCTGACCAGTCTCCTCCCCACACTCTCTGGTGTATCTCATACATCAGGAGTCATCAGCCCCTATTATACTCCTGCTCCCCCCTCACAACATGTCACTGTGTGTTACCAGCCCAGAGATCTGACCAGTCTCCTCCCACACTCTCTGGTGTATCTCATACATCAGGAGACATCAGCCCCTATTATACTCTTGATCTCCCCCTCACATCATGTCACTGTGTGTTACCAGCCCAGAGATCTGACTAGTCTCCTCCCCACACTCTCTGGTGTATCTCATACATCAGGAGACATCAGCCCCTATTATACTCCTGCTCTTCCCCTCACATCATGTCACTGTGTGTTACCAGCCCAGAGATCTGACCAGTCTCCTCCCCACACTCTCTGGTGTATCTCATACATCAGGCGCCATCAGCCCCTATTATACTCCTGCTCTCCCCCTCACATCATGTCACTGTGTGTTACCAGTCCAGAGATCTGACCAGTCTTCTCCCGCACTCTCTGGTGTACCTCATACATCAGGAGCCATCAGCCCCTATTATACTCCTGCTCTCCCCCTCACATCATGTCACTGTGTGTTACCAGCCCAGAGATCTGACCAGTGTCCTCCCCACATTCTCTGGTGTATCTCGTACATCAGGAGCCATCAGCCCCTATTATACTCCTGCTGTCCCCCTCACATCATGTCACTGTGTGTTACCAGCCCAGAGATCTGACCAGTCTCCTCCCCACACTCTCTGGTGTATCTCATACATCAGGAGTCATCAGCCCCTATTATACTCCTGCTCTCCCCCTCACATCATGTCACTGTGTGTTACCAGCCCAGAGATCTGACCAGTCTCCTCCCCACACTCTCTGGTGTATCTCATACATCAGGAGCCATCAGCCCCTATTATACTCCTGCTCTCCCCCCTCACATCATGTCACTGTGTGTTACCAGCCCAGAGATCTGACCAGTCTCCTCCCCACACTCTCTGGTGTATCTCATACATCAGGCGCCATCAGCCCCTATTATACTCCTGCTCTCCCCCTCACATCATGTCACTGTGTGTTACTAGCCCAGAGATCTGACCAGTCTTCTCCCGCACTCTCTGGTGTACCTCATACATCAGGAGCCATCAGCCCCTATTACACACCTGCTCCTCCGTCACATCATGTCACTGTAATTAGTAGGTGATTCCTTCACTTTTTGTTCACACTCACCACCTTCACACAAGCATCACTGTCTCATACACAGCACTGTAACCACACAAACGTCATTGTGCAGTAGCTCCAGTTAATGTATATGATGACTCTGTACTAATACTCTTTATGTTCTGTCCTTATACATCTCCCACATTCTGCTGTTCCCTATGAATGAGCTGCTGATCCGTACTCTATTGCTCTGTCCTGCTGCTTAGTCATGTTGCTACGTCCTGCTGTCCACTTACTCTGTCCTGCTGTATTTCCCTCTCCGTGCTGGTCTACCTGGTAGCCTCAGCCTAAAATATCAGTAAGACACTAACTGCAGGGCTTTACTCCTTAAGGGCAACCACAAGAACCTATAGATGTTCAATTAGCCCATGTGTAGGACACAGTGTTCATTTAGGACATATCTGCTCTGCTTCCATGGCGCGTGTGTGTGTGTGTGTGTGTGTGTGTGTGTGTGTGTGTGTGTGTGTGTGTGTGTGTGTGTGTGTGTGTTTATGAGATGCCTGTGTGTGGGTAATATCTGTGTTGGGAGATATTACCACAGTGTGGATACTGGGTGTACAAGGGGGTTGAGTTTGGGATTGCTAGGGTCAGTTTCGGTCAGGTCAATTATATAGAGGTCAGTGTGGTCACTCATTCTCACCACCAGCATCACAGGACACCCTTGCAGAATCCAACATCCTCTGCATTGCTATGTGATGTTGACCTACCAGAGGCAAGAGGCATGCTGGGTAGATGTGCCATTCTTGCTGCTTCGGTCTTTTCCTCTGGGCTGGTTGCTGGCAGATGTCTAGTCACTGTGATATGTTCCTCTGGGCTGTGCTGGTGTAGATGACACCTGTAGCTGAGCAGCTGGACTCCAGATGATGGAGTTAGAAAATAATGTATGGATTCCACCATCAGGGTCATTCCCTAGGACTACATCAGTTGGGAAACCATCCATGACTTAAACATCTCAAACCCTTTGGCCCATTCCCCAGTCCAGGTAGACCCTTGCCATGGGTACCTCTTGTTCCTTTCCATCTGCCACAGTAACGTTGGTTGGTCCTGGGATTGTAGAGCAGTATGGATGTACACTGCTGGGGCAGGGAGAACCAGCTACCCAGGCCCCCCAGCACTGTAGGTTGGCAAGCTATAATTTTGACACTTACTGTTATCCCTGGTGGTCTAGGGAGAATCTGGGGCTTGGACCACCAGCCCACCTCTCAGGAATGATAATAGAATGGCTTCCCAATCAGCCTCCTAAATGAGAGTGCATGAAAAGGCAGAGGAAAGGTTTGCTAACCCAGCCAGCCCCTGGATAACCAAGGTCCGAAGGAGACTCTGCCTGGTTACCTTGGTTGCCTATCTCTGGAGCTATGATTCAGACTGAAGGAAGCACTCTTGGTCCCACAGCAGACTCCTGGAAGTAATTGTAGAGGAAACTTTTTCCCTCCCCAGACAAGCCAGCACCTGGGCTGTGACTAACACCCTGGGTGGACCAAGGCACAGAGAAGTGACCACTCCCCACTGTCCATAAGGGACAAATGTAAAGGTAATCATGCTTTGGGAATGCAAGGCACATGCACTTCAGTTGATTGGGTAAAGACAACAGGGCAGAACTTCCCCCTGTGGTATTGTGTGTTGGATGAGAAAAAAAAAGGTCAGTGAGTCTGTTTAAGGATATATACTTTTTATGACATCAAAAAGTATTGAACTGCTGTAACATCTTGTATGCTGTATCCCCCTTTCAAAAGGTGAGGCATCTTAAAGATTATTAGAGCAATAAACGTCTTGCCTTCAAGATGACTGCCTTCATCTTGTGACCAACGGGAATGTGACACCCGCAGTCCCATTCTCCACCTGTTCTGGGCTGAGCCCACTGTCTGCAATCTCCACTCTCTGCCAGTTATCAATACAGGGCCTGGTCAATGACCAGAGGGGATCAAACCGACACGAGTCAGAAGGTGTGTCAGCAGAGTGTCCACACATACACAGCAGCAAGCGGTAACAGGTGCCAGTGGTAGGACCCTGAGTAGAAATGTGGTTCCAAGTGTCACGTGTTAGGAGCCTGGTGGTGGCAGCAAAATAGTGAATTCCTTATTTTCCAAGGTCCTGTTTGACACAAGAACAATTTGTGATCACTTGGCGTTGGCAGTGAGGTCTCTTCCGTTCATACTTTTTCTTTTTGGACCTTCATCACTAACCAGCTTCCCGTGGTCCCAGATTGGAGTGACAGATCGCTGCACATCATGGGGAAGTTTGGCCAACTTCTTTTAGCAATTTCCAGGGTAAATTTCACCTCCTTTATCTCTCCATGTTCTGTTACATTCATATTAAGCGATTTACTCACTGTCGGACTAAATAAATCTGCCTTACATGCTAATATAATATGTAGGGACAGAGATAGATATCGGAGGACCTGTTAGTTTAGGATAGCTATATATTATGTCATGCTAGTTCCACCACTTTCTCCGTCCTCTACGTATTCTATTATATATTAAAGGATACACACACAGAGTATAGGTTTGGAACAAATAATTTAATTAAGAATTCAATTTTTGGAGCATAGATGTACAAGATTTTATATCACATTATTTCATACTCCACTTATATTCTGCTTACCTCAGAAGATGACGAGTTACTTTGTTGGTACTTCCTCCAGATTTTCACCATCAGTGATATTTAGGATGAGGTGTTTGAAAAGAAGGACAGAGAAGGTCAATTCAGTCTCTCGATTCTTCCTTTTACCACCCGTGGATCACTTTCAACCCACCTGCATATGGGATGTCACTCACTAGGTGGAGTAGATGGTCATCACTAGCACTTTTGCCTTCAGGCCACATTTTTCACCTGTAGATGTTTGTGCAAGAGGAGAAAAGCTGTAGCCTTACACTGGGAGGTGCAAAGCCCACTGCACTTGGAAAGGAAAGAGGAGAGGAAGCCTATAGAGACAGATGGATACTCACCATAGCTAACCTTGTCACTTTGTGGTCTGCCACATAGCCCTGTGGAGAAAGAGACAACACACCCGCACAGCTTCCTAATCCTCAACTAATTAGTGTCCCACCCAACCAGGTGTCTAATGATCTACACTGATTGCTGACTCTCAGCAGTGCTAGTGTGCAAACAATAACCTGGCCTAACTCTGAGCGTAGTGTACTAACACAACTTCTAGTGGATGAGACTACTTATTAATAATTATGCATGGAGGTGAGAACAGAGAAACAGCAACACATGAAAGGATAAGGGTAGTAGAAGAAGCACAACCTTTGGATTTATGTGAGATGGTGGAAAAAATGGCAGCCTCCTACATGTACAGCCTAAATTCTGAGGGGAGTGATAGACCATTACTCTTTGCTTGTACCTGGGGAATCAGGTGAAAGTCCCCCCTTGGGTGTTATCTAGTCCTGGCTGGCTCCTGGGCTAGGTAGAATAGACTAGGGGTTTACTCTATTTAGGAGGCCTGTTTTCTACTTTGTCAGGGAATAATAACTTTATTTCTACTGGATAATGTTTCATGTCATTAAAGAGATATTTATTAGTCATGGACTTGAAATTATTCTGCGCCTTGGACCCCGCACTCAGACCTACAGTGTATTCATGGGTCTTACACCTGACATTACTGTATGCTACAGGCTTATTTCCAAATTTAGTGTGCACCAACAGCCTTGTGCCCATACTCCCTGGTGGTTTAGAGGGTTCTAAGTAAGCAGTGAAGTCCCAAGTGTGTCTACCTAGTCTATAGGGAGAGGCTGCCTTGTATGGTTCTCTTGAATTCCCACCACTGCTTGCCTCTCCAGTCCTCAGCTTCCTTCTTGGCTTTCACTGTCAGCCGTGGTTCTCAATGCTTAGCTGCAGCCTCAGAGTCTTCTCCTTCTGGCCTATTATTTGCCATTATAATTACTCCTTCCAGGCGCTCTTCTTTCTTGATGTGCCACCTGTGGACGGAGCTCTCCACAATCCCGACTCGCCACGTCTGCTCTGGATTGGCTGTCTACTGGCAATGCCTCGTATTCCAAACCAGGGATAGCATGTTTGAAATAAGAGCCACTGATTGGCTGTGCTTGAATCCCTTTGGTTTTGAGCGTGCTATTGCACCAAGGAGGACACAACTTGTGTGCCTCACATGGAGACATTATCTCCAGATCTGACATCCACAGGAGTTATGGGTAAGAGGTAAACACCTTCATCTGCTGGGCTTCTCAGGCACTCTGATGGGGGACCCAGCCAGACTCTCATAAAACTCTCCTTGTTTCTGTTCTTCTCCAGTATTATGTTTCTGAGTGTGAAAGGTAGCACACCGAAAATATTGCACATGAGTCTCTACTGAGCACACACCTGAGAATAGTGGTGAGGTCATATTGTGATTAATGATGCCTCTGCTAAAGAAGACTTGGTTAACTATTTTATTTCCACCAGATGGATGCAATACAAGGAATACCTCTGAGGGACATCTTGTTTGGTCTCCAGATTGTAAATTAGAAGATAAGAACATCACACGAGGATCTCCAGAAGAAAACTGCATTAAACTAAATATACATCCAGCACTTCACAGTGCAGATATATCATCTGATCCATCTATTATTGAGGAATGTTCTCCTGGTAACTCACATACTACTGCACCTAGTACAGGTCATTGCGGTGATACAATAATTTCCTCTTCTAAAATTGGGAAATGTTTTACACATAAACAAGCTCTTGTTAAACATAAGAGCAGTCACGTAAGTAAGAAGCCTTTTCCATGTTCTGAGTGTGGGAAATGTTTTACACAGAAATCAGATCTTCGCAGACACCTGATGCGTCACATGGGTGAGAAACCATTTCCATGTTCTGAGTGTGAGAAATCTTTTATAGATAGATCACGTCTTGTTATACATGAGAGAAGTCACACAGGTGAGAAACCATTTCCATGTTCTGAGTGTGAGAAATCTTTTACAGAGAGATCACGTCTTGTTATACATGAGAGAAGTCACACAGGTGAGAAACCATTTCCATGCTCTGAATGTGGGAAATGTTTTCCATGTAAAAGATATCTTACTATGCACGAAAGAAGTCACACAGGTGAGAAACAATTTCCATGCTCTGAATGTGGGAAATGTTTTACAAGTAAAAAAGATCTTACTACACATGAAAGAAGTCACACAGGTGAGAGGCCATTTCCATGCTCTGAGTGTGGAAAATGTTTTACTCAGAAATCACATCTTGTTGTACATCAGAGAATTCACACAGGTGAGAAACCTTTTCTATGTTCTGAGTGTGGGAAATGTTTTACAAACAAATCAGATCTTATTAAGCATAACCTAAGTCACACAGGTGAGAAGCCATTTCCATGTTCTGAGTGTGGAAAGTATTTCATTAAAAAATCAAAACTTGTTGCACATGAGAGAAGTCACCCAGGTGAGAAGCCGTTTAGATGCTCTGAGTGTGGGAAACGTTTTAGACAGAAAGCACGTCTTGTTGTACATCAGAGAAGTCACACAGGTGAGAAACCATTTCCATGCTCTGAGTGTGGGAAATCTTTTCTAGAGAAATCAAATCTTGTAACACATCAGAGATGTCACACAGGTGAGAAACCATTTCCATGCTCTGAGTGTGGGAAATCTTTTGTGCAGAAATCAAATCTTGTTATACACGAGAGAAGCCACACAGGTGAGAAACCATTTAGTTGCTCTGAGTGTGGGAAATGTTTTAAAGCTCAGTCTTCTCTTTTTGCACACAAAAAAGTTCACACAGATGAGAAGCCATTTCCATGCTCAGAGTGTGGGAAATGTTTGAAAACGAAATATTCTCTTTTTACACACATGAAAATACACACAGGTGAGAAGTATCACTGACTTGAATTGAGAGTGTTGTGAACTCTGAGGTTCTTCCGATGGTCGGGAAGAGGAACCACAGCTGGGCCGGAGTAGAGATAGCCGGATATAGGTTTTCCTCATGCAGAAATTTAACAGTTATAATTGATGTCAAATGCAAAGAACTTTATGATGAGAAGGGTCGGGCACGATGCTGAGGCACATAGAAGAATGGGAACTTGTGAGCGATGTTTAAAGACACTGATGAACTCGTGAGCGATGTTTGAAGATACTGATGAAATGATGAACTCGTGAGCGATGTTTAAAGACACTGATGAACTCGTGAGCGATGTTTAAAGACACTGAAGAAATTAAGAACTTGTGAGCGATGTTTAAAGACAGTGATGAACTCGTGAGGGATGTTTAAAGACACTGAAGAAATGAAGAACTTGTGAGCGATGTTTAAAGACACTGATGAATTTGTGAGCGATGTTTAAAGACACTGAAGAAATGAAGAACTTGTGAGCGATGTTTAAAGACACTGATGAACTTGTGAGCGATGTTTAAAGACACTGATGAACTTGTGAGCGATGTTTAAAGACACTGAAGAATTGAAGAACTTGTGAGCGATGTTTTAAGACTCTGATGAACTCGTGAGCGATGTTTAAAGACACTGAAGAAATGAAGACCTTGGGAGCGATGTTTAAAGACGCTGAAGAAATGAAGAACTTGTGAGCGATGTTTAAAGACACTGATGAACTCGTGAGCGATGTTTGAAGATACTGAAGAAATTAAGACCTTGGGAGCGATGTTTAAAGGCACTGAAGAAATGAAGAACTTGTGAGCGATGTTTAAAGACACTGATGAAATGAAGACCTTGGGAGCGATGTTTAAAGACACTGATGAACTCGTGAGCGATGTTTGAAGATACTGAAGAAATGAAGAACTTGTGAGCGATGTTTGAAGACACTGAAGAAATTAAGAACTTGTGAGCGATGTTTGAAGACACTGAAGAAATGAAGAACTTGTGAGCGATGTTTGAAGATACTGAAGAAATGAAGACCTTGGGAGCGATGTTTAAAGACACTGAAGAAATGAAGACCTTGTGAGCGATGTTTAAAGACGCTGAAGAAATGAAGAACTTGTGAGCGATGTTTAAAGACACTGAAGAAATGAATTTGCAGGCAGACACCTAGAATGCAGGGAGCGCTAGAGTATAGCCGCTGGTAAGCACACTGCTGTCAGGAGCACTGGTGTTCGCCACAGTGGAGAGACGATACTCAGGCGCCGGACACAGACGAGCGTCCGCTTTTGTAGTTCCCGCTTTGCCCTGATTGGCGGAGAGGGGAGCAAGTGAAGTCACCCGCTCACAACACCTATGTGGGCGCCAGGCGCAATGGCGGCGCCCACGCTCTGGAGGATCGCCGGCCAAACGCCGGGGCCCGGTAACCCACCGGAGGCCGGAGCCACCAGGAGAGCCAGCGAACACGCAGGGGTAAATGCGGCGGCGGCCGCCGCCATCCCCGATGTGTAACAAGAAGTAGCCATTCATGTTCTCTGATTGTGGGAAATGGTTTACACAGAAGCAGCTTGTGTTACACATGAGAGAAGTCACACAGGTGAGAGGCCATTTCCATGATCTGTGTGTGTGGAAATGTTTTACATAGACATCAGAGTCGTCACACAGGAGAGAAGATATTTCTGTTTTCTGAGTAGGTATAAATATAGGGGGTGGGATATAATGGAGTCCAGGATTGCCGGATGTGCGGTATGCCTGGCTTATTCCTGATGCTTTTTAAAGGGGTAATCATTTACAAGGCATAATTTTGCATTGAAAGTTATTGCTGCTTTATAAAAAGTCAGAGATCGGTCAGTATTCCGCACATCAGGCAATCTCGGACTCCATTACAGCCTGCCATGGAAGTCCGGAATAAAATGGTCACAGCTGAGTGTCCTCGAGTCTGTAGACATTAGACAGGGCTACATTAATATTTTATATAAGAAATCTGTGGTAACGATAAATCTGTAATAAACTCCCAATAGGAATAAACTAATTTGCATATTAGTATAAGGGCAGGCAGCCATCTTGGGTATGTGCAGTTGCTATTACAGGTAATCAGTCATATCGATCCATGCCCCTTTGGAGCTTACAATCTAAATTCCATATCACACACCGGATTCCAATTTTTCTCAGATTCCTCTTAATCTACCAGTCTGGTGTTGAACTTAGTGGTATGAAACCAGAGTATCCATTGGCAACCCATGCACACATGGCAAGAACGTACAAACTCCACACTAATAGGGCCTTGGTGGGAATCCTACCTGAGCAATTCTAATCACTATGCCGCCATACATAGTAAGAGTAGTCTATATAAGTGATGGGAAAGTATAACCAAATGTGCAGAGTGTATTTAAAAACAAAACAAAAAAACAATATGTTTTTATTGAGTTTTTGATGAGCAATAACATTTACCGCACAATAAACAACAAGCTGAACAATTTGTGTGGCCTCTTTCACTTAAGCAATTTGTTATACAAGCAGCGTATGACGTGGTTGTAGACTGTTAGCGTCCGGGGTCTTACCGGAACGCTGGGGCCGCGGGGCGGGCTTCACAGGCGGCCGGGCAGCGGCGGTGGAGGGCTGCGGCGCTGGGTTCAAGGGTACAGGCAGCGGTAATGGCGTTGAGGGGGTCCGCTCGTTGCGTTGGGACGCCGCTGCAGCAGCTCGCTTTCGCTAAGCCGTTGCCTAGGAGACATGGGGCAGTGAGCACAACTGTGACTTGCACAACTGTGGAACGCAGGTGGACCGCAAACCGGAAGCCGGAAGCACCGTAACCGGAAGTCGCGAACCGCGGCATCGTAGCGTCCCCTGCTACCCAGGATCTCCACATACGGCTCTCTGTCTCCGCTCCTGACGTAGCCGAGCACAAGCCTGCAGGACACTGTGCCATATACATCAGGCACGGCCCCAAGAGAAACCGCCGCAGTGCGGCCAGTCATACGGAGGGAGACAGCTGCGGGACTGGCATACCACCAATTCAGCCACACCAATTGGTGAAGTATAAACAGGCGTTGTTTATTCTCAGCCTTTTTCTTCTTTTATCCCGCAAAGTGCATTTGAGCCAGTAACAGCACTCAATTCCTACTTATTATTAACAGCTACATGCATGCATGCAAGAGAACTAACAACATAAATCTGGGATAGTGCACTAACATTACTTAAAGTCCCGGGACCCAGGACACAGTGATTACTAATATCTTTTAAACTATTTTAGTATTGTTGTAACTTGTCTTATTAATTTGTCATCAGTTGCCGTTTATGGCAACCATATAATACATGTTGATTTGCTCTTTTTAGATAATTTTTATTTGTACCAATAAATGCCATTGATTTTTTACAAAACCAGCAGCTGTTGTATTTAAAATTCCCTTGAGCGCCCACATTATCATCATTTTTCTCTTCGTTTAGTTAGGTGGATACCCAGGTCCACCATTGTGGGCAGCTAACAGGGTGATTCTTACACCATAGGTATAACACCTATTTAATCAATTAATTGTATTTCTTATAATCAAATCAGTTCTAGTAATCAGCGCCCACCTTTTGTCTGTGGGATTACACCCACTGACGCTCTTTTTCTGTTGCCAGAAAATGTCTGCATTACTGGGCGCCGCCATGTTGGAGACCAAGTTTCTGACATAATTCCTGTTCCTAGTTTTCCAGCCAATCCAGGGAGACTTCTTCCTATAAAAGGGGGCTGGTTTAGGACAGGGATACCAGTGCTTTAAGTTACAACCCTGTTGTAGGTGCTTTAGCCTGTGCTCCCAGGATTCCTGCTGTATTCTGGTACTTCTAACCCTGCTTTGCCAGTTCTCAGTTGCTGTTGCAGTTTTCCCATTCCTAGCCTACTGCTGCCCGTGGAGACGCTCTTGGAAAACCCGGTTCAGTAAGACCTTTTGGGCACGGTCGACCCCGGGTCTCTTGCCTTGTCCTCCAAGCCACAGTCCGCAGATTTTTGCTACCAGCCAAGTCCTCGAACCACCATTCACAGTCCTCAGCTCGTTATCTCCAGCTTCATCTTTCAAGCCACAGTCTACAGTTCACAGTCTCCAGTCACGACCCAAACTATCGTCCACAGTTCTCGGCTCCTCTACCGCAGTTTCATCTCATAAGTCGCAGTCCACGGTTCTTGTCTTCAGCCTCGTTTTACTCTCACCCACAGTTCCACAGTTCTTTGTCTACGACCACGTTCTCAAGTCACCGTTCATCAACCTCAGTTTTCTACCTTTTCTCTGTACATAATAAATACTTTTCATTGACTCTCAAACTCCGCCTACATCCTTCATTGCTCCGTATCCCATGCAAAGGAACTATATCTATCCCCCTCATTTTGTTCTTCCCCAGCCTGCTACCTCCTTGGGCAAGTCTCAACTGCCGAATCCCCAAACTTTGCTAGACGTGACAGTAAGCACTGGCCCAATGGATTCGACGGGTGATCAGGCCTCAGGAGGAGATTCAACCGCAGATATCTGGTCTCGCTTAGGTAAGCAGGAGGCCACACAATCTCAAATTGTGCAGTTCATGCAGAGTATGTCCGAACGTCTCGATTCTCTCTGTGTTGCCATGATGGCTCCTCAAGTTTCTACAGTTGCTCCCACATTAGCACCTCCGGTTCCGCTTCCTCCTGTGCCAGGCCCACTTCCACGGTTGCATTTGCCATCTCCCAGTAAATTCGATGGGAATCCAAAGCAATGCCATGGGTTTCTTAACCAGTGTGAAATCCAGTTCGAACTACAGTCGGCCAGTTTCCCATCAGCACGAACCAAGGCAGCTTATATAATTTCCTTACTTACTGGTCAAGCGTTGGAATGGGCGTCACAATTGTGGGAGAGGTCAGATCCAATCCTGTCTAACTACTCGGAGTTTGTAGCCGCCTTTCGAAGAATCTTCGACGAACCGGGCAGGACTTCTGCTGCCTCATTGGAGATCCTGCGCCTGCGTCAGGGCACGCGTACGGTCAGTCAGTACGTGATCCAGTTTCGTACTCTCTCCTCTGAACTGAACTGGAATGAGGAGGCTCTCAAAGCAGCTTTCTGGAGCGGTCTCTCCGAGAAGATCAAAGATGACCTCGTGACTCAGGACGTACCTGATAAGTTGGATAAGTTAATTTCCCTATGCAATAAATTAGACTTAAGATGCAGAGAACGCTGTATGGAGAAATCACGGTCAGATCGTCCCAGGCCTCGAGTCGTTCCTCCACCAACACCATCAACTCCAACTACTGAGGAACCCATGCAGATCAACCGTTCCCGTCTTTCCAACGAGGAACGTCAGAGACGGCGACAAGGGAACTTATGCCTGTACTGTGGTGCATCTAATCATTTTGTTAAATCTGGTAGCCAACGTCCGGGAAACGCCCGCTCCTAGCTTGTGCCGGAGAGGTCAAGCTAGGAGAATTCTCAGAATTACTTGCCAAGAAAGAGTCAGTCTTGTTAACCCACCTGGAGCTTCCTTCTTCCTCTCTTCTCATCCCTGCACTACTCGACTCCGGAGCCGCCGAAAGTTTTATTACATCAGCTCTGGTCAAACGATCTGGTATACAAACGGTCCATTTGGATCGTACCATCTCAATTACTGCTGTGGATGGAAGTCATATTCCTGAGGGAATTATCACTCTTCGTACAATTCCTCTTAAGATGAAGGTTGGAGCTCTTCATTCGGAAAACATCTCTTTCCTAGTAATTCCCAAAGCCTCTCACAAACTGATCCTAGGATTTCCATGGTTAAGTAGACACAATCCCCACATAGATTGGCAAACCATGGATGTTCTTTCCTGGGGATGAAACTGCTTCCAGACCTCTCTGCTCTTCTAGTCCTTCCAGCCTCCCTGCAGAATACCAGGCCTTCCAAGATGTTTTTAGTAAGCATGGGGCGGACACCTTGCCTCCGCATCGCACTTGGGATTGTCCCATTGATCTGGTACCCGGCAAGACTCCTCCCCGAGGTCGAATCTACCCGCTCTCACTCCCTGAGACTCAGGCCATGTCGGAGTATATCCGGGAGAACTTGGAAAAAGGGTTCATTAGGTCATCCACCTCTCCGGCTGGCGGGGGTTTTTCTTTGTCAAAAAGAAGGATGGGGGTCTGCAGCCCTGTATTGACTATAGAGGTCTCAATGACATTACAATTAAGAACAGATATCCATTACCTCTAATTCCAGAACTGTTCGACCCTGTTAAAGGAGCTACTGTATTCACTAATCTGGACTTACGGGGAGCCTACAACCTTATACGTATTCGCCCAGGTGACGAATGTAAGACAGCTTTTAATACCTGCGACGGCTACTACGAATATCTGGTAATGCCTTTCGGCCTATGTGATGCCCCAGCCGTCTTTCAAGAATTCGTTAATTAAATCTTCAGAGATCTTCTCTATGACTGCTTGGTGGTTTACTTGGATGACATCCTCATTTTTTCTAGGGATCTGAAGACCCATCGAGAACAAGTCAAAGAAGTTCTAACTCGTTTACGGAGGAATCAACTATTTTGGAAGCTCGAGAAGTGCACCTTCGAAGTACCCACGATTCCATTTCTCGGTTACATCCTTTCAGGGCAGAAATTGCAGATGGATCCCGCTAAAGTCCAAGCGATTCAGGATTGGTCGCTTCCAGCTTCTCTTAAGGGAGTTCAATGTTTCCTGGGGTTCGCTAACTTCTACCGAAGGTTCATTCAGAATTATTTCTCTGTCATAGCCCCCATAACAGCATTAACCAGGAAAGGAGCCGATCCAGCCAAATGGTCTCCAGAGGCTTTAGAAGCCTTTTCATCGTTAAAGAAGGCCTTCATGACTGCTCCTGTTCTTCGACAACCTGATCTTAGTTGTCCGTTCCTGGTGGAAGTCGATGCCTCCACGGTAGGAGAGGGAGCAGTTTTATCTCAGCTCTTCGAGGACAAGAAAGTCCATCCTTGTGCGTTCTTCTCGCGAAGATTCTCCCCCGCTGAGCAGAATTACGCTATTGGGGAACAAGAATTACTAGCAATTAAGTTAGCCTTTGAGGAGTGGAGGTATTTGTTGGAGGGAGCTCAGCATCCAATCTCAGTAACCACGGATCATAGGAACCTCCTGTATCTACAGTCAGCCCGATGCCTAAATCCACGTCAAGCAAGATGGGCACTCTTCTTTACCCGTTTCAACTTTAAACTTAGTTACTGCCCAGGGTCCCTCAACAAAAAGGCAGATACATTATCTCGTTCCTTGAGTTCTGAAGAACCCTCTGACCATTCAAAAGAACAATACATCTTAGACTCCACCTCTTTTTTAGCAACCAATACCTCTCTACTTCCTCCTCCAGGAAAGATCTTCGTTGCTCCAAATCTTCGCAAGAGACTGCTTACATGGGCTTACTCCTCCTCCTTCATGGGCCATGCGGGTGGTCATAAAACGCTCAAATTCATTCAGCGCTCCTACTGGTGGCCTCATCTCAGGACTGATTTACAGGAATTCGTGGCTGCCTGTCCAAAGTGTGCTCAGCATAAAAGTCCTAAAGGTCCTCCAGCCAGGTTACTTCATCCGCTACCTGTGCCGCAAAGACCATGGACACATATTTCTATGGACTTTATTACTGATTTGCCTGTGTCTGGCGGACGGAACACCGTATGGGTCATAGTTGATTGATTTTCTAAAATGACACACTTTGTTCCCCTGGCCAGTCTTCCATCAGCATCCCAGCTGGCAAAATTATTCATAGCAGAGATTTTTCGTCTCCATGGATTACCGCAGGAAATCGTATCTGATAGAGGTCCCCAGTTTGTGGCCAAGTTTTGGAGATCCTTATGTTCTGCTCTTGGCGTGAAATTTAATTTCTCCTCAGGATATCATCCTCAAACGGATGGTCAAACAGAAAGAGTGAACCAAGACCTGGAGACATTTCTGCGTTTATTCATGTCCTCCTCTTAGGACGACTGGCTGGACTTCCTCCCATTTGCAGAATTTGCCCATAACAATCTTTATCACGCTGCCACAAAATCTTCTCCATTTTTCATTAATTATGGTTATCATCCGAAAGTTCCTGACTTCCAACTTCTGCCTGCATTCGAGGTTCCTGACGCAGGAACCTCGACAATTTACTTAGACAATTAGACTTAGACAATTTACTGAAACCTGGAGACAAATTCACCAGGCCTTGCTCAAGACATCCAAGAAGTATAAGACCTACGCAGATCTGGGAGATCGGGTTTGGGTTTCCACACGTAACCTAATATTGAAGGTTCCTACTAAGAAGTTTGCTCCCAGGTTTATTGGGCCCTACCCAATCGAAAGAGTTTTGAATCGTGTGGCTTACAAGGTGAAGTTACCTCCACATTTAAGAATCCCTAAGGCTTTTCATATTTCTCTCTTAAAACCGTTGGTACTCAATCGATTCAGAGCTGCTCTACCTAAATCACCCAAGATCCAGTCAACACAAGGAGACGAATTTCAGATTCATAAGATCCTCGACTCCCGCAAACGATATGGTCGCCTCCAGTACCTTGTTGATTGGAAGGGATATGGACCTGAGGAAAGGTCCTGGGTAGAGGCAGAGGACGTCCATGCCCCAAGACTTCTTTGGACATTTCATGCCAAATTTCCAGCTAAACCTTATAGGTGTCCGGAGTCCACCCGCAAAGGGGGGGTACTGTCAGCGTCCGGGGTCTTACCGGAACGCTGGGGCCGCGGGGCGGGCTTCACGGGCGGCCGGGCAGTGGTGGTGGAGGGCTGCGGCGCTGGGTTCATGGGTACAGGCAAATGGCGTTGAGGGGGTCCGCTCGTGGCGGCGGGACGCCACTGCAGCAGCTCGCATTCGCTAAGCCGTTGCCTAGGAGACCAGGGGCAGTGAGCAGCATGTTGTCAGAAAATGTCTGCATTACTGGGCGCCGCCATGTTGGAGACCAAGTTTCTGACATAATTCCTGTTCCTAGTTTTCCAGCCAATCCAGGGAGACTTCTTCCTATAAAAGGGGGCTGGTTTAGGACAGGGATGCCAGTGCTTTAAGTTACAACCCTGTTGTAGGTGCTTTAGCCTGTGCTCCCAGGATTCCTGCTGTATTCTGGTACTTCTAACCCTGCTTTGCCAGTTCTCAGTTGCTGTTGCCGTTTTCCCGTTCCTAGCCTGCTGCTGCCAGCGGAGACGCTCTTGGAAAACCCGGTTCAGTAAGACCCTTTGGGCACGGACGACCCCGGGTCTCTTGCCTCGTCCTCCAAGCCCCAGTCCGCAGATTCTTGCTACCAGCCAAGGCCTCGAACCACCATTCACAGTCCTCAGCTCGTTATCTCCAGCTTCATCTTTCAAGCCACAGTCTACAGTTCACAGTCTCCAGTCACGACCCAAACTATCGTCCACAGTTCTCAGCTCCACTACCGCAGTTTCACCTCATAAGTCGCAGTCCAAGGTTCTTGTTTTCAGCCTCGTTTTACACTCACCCACAGTTCCACAGTTCTTTGTCTACGACCACGTTCTCAAGTCACCGTTCATCAACCTCAGTTTTCTACCTTTTCTCTGTATTTATTTATTTATTTATTATTTATTAACAGTTTCTTATATAGCGCAGCATATTCCGTTGCGCTTTACAATTAGAACAACAGTAATAGAACAAAAGTGGGTTAAAAACAGACAGACATAGAGGTAGGAAGGCCCTGCTCGCAAGCTTACAATCTATAGGGAAATAGGCATAGATACACAAGGATAGATGCTACCTATTGCATAATGGTCCACCAGATTGCTAGGTTCTTAATGGGTTGTATGATGATACCCCACAAAGTTATCCAAGTGTCAGGAGGGTGTGAGACTAAATAAAGACAAGATATGTGATGTTATGAATACTCTACAGAGGATGTACATAATAAACACTTTTCATTGACTCTCAAACTCCGCCTACATCCTTCATTCCCATGCAAAGGAACTATATCCAACCCCCTCATTTTGTTCTTCCCCAGCCTGCTACCTCCTTGGGCAAGTCTCAACTGCCGGATCCCCAAACTTTGCTAGATGTGACATAGACAGTTATCCGTTTTGGAAATTGGTCCCAGATCTCCCTCCCATTGTAACTCGAGAGAAGGCAAGGTCAGCTATGATTGGCCTGCAATAGATTAGCTTACAGGACAGATACTAGATGTTTAGAACTAGTTGGGTATGGTATGCCGCCGCATTTGCCACCCAATGTATCCAGCTGGCTGGTCTGGTGCTCCATAAATGCCATGTGGTGTTGACGCAATTGGTTGAGGGAGATGGCAATCTCTTCCACATTGGGAAAGTTGGGCTGTGGCCTAGGTGGTGGTGGTAACGGCTGCTGTGGTGGTGGAATAAGAAATAGGACATAAATACCCTTGTAATGGGGACTAAAAATAACCTACACTAATCTGTAACACCTACCAATGCATGTGCTTAAAAACCATGCTAGCTGGGGTAGTGACCAGATAATCACGAGGAGAGGAAGAAGGAAATGCTCTCTCCAAGCCTGAGTAGCAGCAGGAGATGCTGGCTAACCCAACACGTGGAGCCACGGCTACAGGACAGAGCGTGCAGTGGACTACCGGGTGAGACTCGGGAGGGAGGCGGGTGGACACAGCGGCAACGGAACGTGAGAGGGATACATCCCTGACCCAAGAAGAGGAGGTGGCTGCGGGAGATCAAGGGAGCCACGTGAAAGCTTCGGGATAGGACTCCCGTATGAGAGCCGGGTCAGCTAGCAAGACTGGGCTACAGAGACCCGCGACACCATCCCGGCCCCAGTCTTGTGCCTGGAGTACCAGAGAGGAGGCCAGGGGAGCCACAAATAAACACCAGCCGCTGCCAGAATCCATAAACCCCACACTCCTTCCCAGAAGCCACCATGGTAACCTGAAGTGTGAGGTCAGGAGGGAAGTGGAGAGAGGAGGGCGACCCTGAGTACAGAGCATTGTACTACAGGCAGCCTGGAGAGATCCAGAAAGGTACTTGGTGGGAAAGAACTGGGGTTTGAGGGGGGAACACTAGCCCGGGGGAGGAGAAGGGGTTATAAAGACTATGAACTATTTATATATATAAGAATATCTCTAACTATTTATATATAAGAATATCTCCAACCCAAGTTTTTTTAAACCCTCCCAAATGCCAATAAATAAACAAAAAGATAAATTGTCTACATCCCCACATTCACGAACAAACTCCCCTACATCCAAGGAGGAAAATATGGACGAACACATTACACTCCGTAAAATGCTTCAACTCATGAGCAATTTAAAACTCCGCTGATTGTGGCACACAAATCTTCTTGAGAAGAAGACTTTTTTTTTTCTGTGATGAAAATAATAGATCAAGGGGGAGCTGTAGATGTAGCATATCTAGACTTTAGTAAGTAATTTGACACTGTCCCACATCGCAGACTGCTAAATAAACTTGAAAGCATAGGGGTGGATTATAAGACAGTTAAATGGATAAGAACCTGGTTGCAGGATAGGAAACAGACAGTTGTAGTAAATGGAGTGCAATCTATGGAGGGAAAAGTTACCAGTGGAGTACCCCAGGGATCTGTACTTGGTCCAGTTCTCTTTAATATCTTTGTTGGTGACATTGCAGATGGTATTGAAGGGAAGATATGCCTTTTTGCAGATGATACAAAGATATGCAACAGGGTAGACATAGTGGGAGGGGTAAAACAAATAATTGATGACCTAGGTAGGCTTGAGAAATGGTCGAGAACATGGCAACTACAGTTTAATGCTAAAAAATGCAAAATCATGCACTTGGGTCTCAAAAACCCAAAGGCTAAATATAGTATCAAGGGTACTATAATGGAAACTACTGAGGAGGAAAGGGATCTAGGAGTCACTATTTCAAGTGACTTGAAGGCAGGAAAGCAATGCAACAAAGCAATGAGAAAGGCAAGTCAGATGCTTGGCTGCATAGGGAGAGGAATCAGTAGCAGGAAAAAAGAAGTGATAATGCCACTGTATAGGTCATTGGTACGGCCCCATCTGGAATACTGTGTCCAGTTCTGGAGACAATATCTCTTGGGTAAGAAATTGGTTAGATAATGGGGAACAGCGCGTTGTGGTTAATAGATCATTTTCAAATTGGACTGAAGTACTAAGCGGTGTGCCACAAGAGTCTGTACTTGGACCACTATTGTTCAACATTTTCATTAATGACCTAACAGTAGGTCTAGAGAGTTTGGCGTAAATTTTTGCAGACGATACCAAATTGTGTAAGATTATAAATTCGGAGGGGAATGCGGAGTCTCTTCAGAACGACTTAGTTAAAGTGGAAGCATGGGCCCTTATTCCGAGTTGATCGTTCGCTAGCTGCTTTTAGCAGCATTGCCCACGCTAGGCCGCCGCTCTCTGGTAGTGTATCTTGGCTTAGCAGAAGTGCGAACGAAAGGTTAGCAGAACTGCTCGTAAATATTTCCCTGCAGTTTCTGAGCAGCTCCAGACCTACTCCTACCTTGCGATCACTGCAGACAGTTTAGTTCCTGCTTTGACGTCACAAACACGCCCTGCGTTTGGCCAGCCACTCCCACGTTTCCCCAGGCACGCCTGCGTTTTCACCTGACACGCCTGCGTTTTTTAGCACACTCCTGGAAAACGGTAAGTTGCCACCCAGAAACACCCCATTCCTGTCAATCACACTCCGATCAACAGAGCGACTGAAAAGCATCGCTCGACCTTGTGTAAAACTGCATAGTTTTGTGTAAAAAGTACTTCGCGCGTGTGTACTGCGGCCCGTATGCATGCGCAGAAATGCCGCTTTTTCACCTAATCGCCGCACTGCGACCGAAAGCAGCTAGCGAACAACTCGGAATGAGGGCCTCTGTACTGGAAAAAGACTTACGTGTTCACATAGATAGCAAACTAAGCAGCAGTACCCAAAGTAGGATGCAGCAAAGAAGGCTAATAAGACGGGGAATGGATGCAAGCGACGAGAGTGTTATACTCCCATTATATAAATCACTAGTGAGGCCTCATCTCGAATACTGTGTACAATTTTGGGCACCATATTACAAAAAGGATATCCTGGAGGTAGAAAAGGTTCAGAGGCGGGCGACCAAACTAATTAAGGGCATGGAGATGCTGGAATATGAGGAAAGGCTTGCAAGTTTGGAGGGGGAGAAGGGAAAGGGGGGACATGATAGAAACTTTCAAATATACCAAGGGTCTTAACAAAGTTCAGGAGGGAAACATTCTTCAAAGGAAAAGAAGTATTAGAACTTGAGGACATATACTGAAAATGGAGGGAGGCAGGTTCAAGGGAAATTTAAGGAAAAATTACTTCACAGAAAGGGTAGTGTATAAGTGGAATAGCCTCCCATCAGAGGTGGTAGAGGCTAAGATGGTAGAGCAATTTTAAACATGCTTGGGATAATATATATATATATATATATATATTCAGATATATAACAAGTATAATCCTGCACTCGCATCAGAATTTTAGGACAACAATGGGGTGCTCCTAGTGGAAATCTCCATAGAATGGTAGACCCACAATATTTAGACAGAAGTCCAGCAATGTGGAGGTGCACTCATCCAATCAAATGATTTCTCGCAAGTTCATTTTTTTCACAGTAGCTTTATTGCAGTCAAGATTAGGCTTATTTAGTCGACGTTTCGATCCTCAGTTTGGGATCTTTATCAAGATAAGCTTCCAATTTATACACAATATTTTGAGAGCATCATATATTGATTACTGAAAAAACAAAGAATAGACAAAAAATAAAAATACATACAATAAAGAAACAAAATACAATAAAACCTCAGTAGACCACCACGCCCATTGTGTCAATTATCAAACAAGTTCGTTTGACACCAAATGTGAGTCAAAAGCACAAGCCAATGTCTCTGTAAGTAATCACCGTGTGTATGCACACCTACACCGAGGGCTTATATCACCGTGCACAGATACAAAGTATTAACAACCTATGGAGTGGATGAAGGAAATGTAATCTTTAGAGGTTTCAGTTAATTGTCTTATGTTGTACCACATTGAGTTTGTATTTTGACTTTTTGTTTAGATGTATATGTTTTTGTAATATGTCCGCACGCAGTGACCTCCGCGTCCCCTTAATAATTTAAGTTTTGATCATGTCTCTGAATGAGTAATCATGAGTGTAACTAAATCTTACACTTTTTATGAGATTAGATGTATTTCCCATTCTATTATTGTCTATGTATCTAAATCTGTCCACTTCATCATCGGCGCTAGCAGAGGGCTGTCTGTTCATAATGTTAATAGGCTTTTTGCACCCGTTTGGCCACTGTAGAGAATGGAGTGCATGGCGCTTCCGGCGTCCGACTTCCGGGTCGTGGAACGCATTGCGTTCCACTGAAAACGCGATCGATGCCCGGACTGTTTTGTCCTGTGTCTGGCAGCGAGTCTCGCTTATGTACCCGTGGGAGGTTAGGTATAGACCGTTGAGGACATTAGCACTAGCAGGATAGATCCCTGTGTAGTAGGAGAGTGGTGAGGGAGACGTTTGGCAGGGTGCACAACTCACTTCCTGTGTAAGGGGTATATAAGGACAGCCCATCAGCTTCTAAGCTGTGTGGCTGTAGAGGTTGTGAGGACCAGATCACTATTGGTGAGTACTGTATATATGTAACAAAGTATTTTAATAGATGTTATCAGGTTGTCTAATGCTGTCTACATTGTAGGTTAGACTTTGTGGTGTATACCCTTACATGTCCCTGTGGTTTATGTTATGTGGGGCTTACTACCCGGTGTTTCAGGGAACGGATGGCAAACCATCGGTTATCCATTAGGACCGCAATACAAACAGATATCAGTGACACTAACTACAACGAGGACACCAGGCAGCAAATTTGATGTGTTGTGATTTCAAACTTGGCTTGCTGCCACCTCTTTCAGTGCCGTCCGATCCTTGTGCGATAGGACCCGGCACCAACGTTAACACCCACCGCCGCTGCAGCCGCTTCGTCCCTGTGCAATAGGACACGGCATCAAGAACTGTATATTTGGTGAGAATATACCCTAATAACGGCCGAGGGGTGTCATAATTACGTTGTTAAAGAATTAAAAATCATCTTTCTGTTGGAGAATTTTTGCGCACCATTTCATGAATATTGGCACCATTTAATGAGGCAATTTACAACACTACAGGTATTTCTTATAACAACAGGGATTCAGCTGAATAATAATTGTCTTGGATACTAAGGAACAATTTTTTTATTTTTTTGAGAATACTGGATCAACCACCAGAGAAGACTATATAAAGGGACTATATTAACATATTTATCCCTATTCATTATTCATTTGATATATGATATATATGATATGGTATGATTTAGTGCTTCTCTATATTTGGCTTATGGCTCTTTAAGCACCGTTTCATATGATTAATTTATTTAATTATATGCGGTTTATAATAATAAATTGTTTTTATCAGTATGTATGCTTGCGTCGTTATTTATAGTCCCTTTGGTATAATCCCCATGGTTCTTACGGAGTCCCCAGCATCCACTAGGACGTCAGAGAAAATAAGATTTTATTGTTGTGAGCCATCTATTCAGAGGCTCCTCTGTTATCATGCTGTTAACTGGGTTCAGATCACAAGTTGTACGGTGTGATTGGTGTGGCTGGTATGAGTCTTACCCGGGATTCATACATCCTTCCTTATTGTGTCAGCTCTTCCGGGCACAGTATCCTAGCTGAGGTCTGGAGGAGGGTCATAGGGGGAGGAGCCAGTTCACACCAGGTAGTCCTAAATCTTTCTTTAGTTGTGCCCAGTCTCCTGCGGAGCCGCTAATCCCCATGGTCCTTACGGAGTCCCCAGCATCCACTATGGACTACGAGAAATAGATTTACCGGTGAGTAAAATCTTATTGTTGGTTTATGACTGTACCTCAATAAAACATATTTGGAAAAAAAAAATTAAAAAAAATAAAACAAGAGGCTAAACTTTTTTAAATGACCTAGAAATTAAGATAATAATAGTACTAATAATAATAATAATCATCATCATTTTATTACTATAGCGCTCTTTCTCCAATAGGACTCAAGGGTTCTTGAACAAATTCATAAGGCAAAACCCAATGATGATCAATATAGACATGAACTTACTAAACTAAGAGCGGAATTAGAAACTCATAATATCAAACAGATCCTTAGGGATTGGTATAGGCTTAACCACAGACACTATACAGAAGGAAATAAAGCCTCACCGTTTTTAGCTAGGAAGATTAAAGGGAGAAGATTGAGGACCTTGGTCAAAGCCCTTTATAATTCCAAAGAAGCTAAAGTAACAAATCCCTCAGAGATCTCGAATATATTTGCTGAATATCTTAAGCAATTATATAACATAAAAGAGGATACCAATACGTATCAACCATCTAAAGAAGACATAAATGCCTTCCTAGTAAAAGTAAATCTACCTAGAATAAACCAACAACAATTAGAAATACTTAATGTGCCTTGGAAATTACAGGAAGTGATAGAAGCCATTACGACATTGAAGGTAAATAAGTCGTCAGGGCCAGATGGATTTATAAATATTTTTTTATAAAAACTATCAAAAATAATTAGCTCCAGTTTTTTTTACAAGTACACCAAGCAGGGATGCAGGAAGGGAAATTTCCGGAAGAGATGCTTGAATCCCATAGGGGAAGGGAAAGATCTAATATCATCACAAAACTATAGGCCGATATTCCTATTAAGTACGGATATCAAAATATATGCTAAAATGATTGTAAATAGATTGATCCCACCCCTGGGGGAACTTGTTAAACCAGATCAAGTAGGTTTTATAAAAGACAGAAAAGGACTGGATAATATTCGCAGAGCAATGAACATAATAGAACAACGAGCTCAAAAGGAAACTCCACTACTGGTTATATCGCTGGATGGAGAAAATGCTTTTGACCACTTGCATTGTGGTATATGAAAAGGACACTTTATGGAATAGTGGGGGGCTTCTTGGATGCCATATTGGCACTTTATACCAACAGCCCATGTCTATTGTAATGGGCTTGTTTCATCCAAATTTCCCATCATGAATGGAACATGGGTGTCCCTTGTTCCCAATTATCTTTGTGTTGGTGATAGAACCACTAACGGAAATTATTAGACATGCTCAGGAAACAATTTGGGTAGGCTGGATTGCGGTGGGGGGAAATATTGAGTTGGAGGAGAAATTGGTAGGAGAAATACCATTGAGAGATATAATATGGTTGCCACCACAAAGTCAAAAGATGACAAAGCCAATATTAAAAGCAACAGGGGCGACATTGAAAGTCTGGGATGGCGTCATAGAACAGCAGATACTCTGGAGCCCTGATGAGGCACTTATCAGCAGAGACACTGACAAACATCTCCCCTAACTTGAAGTTACACAGCTGGAGGAAGAAGGGAATAAACACATTGAACGATCTATATCTAGAAAATGTTCTGATGTCATTTGCACAGATTGAGGAAAAATATAAAATTGCAACAGGAGAATTGTATACAATTTGTAGAAATTAGACACTGGATACATTCATATCCTACTGTCTAAAAGGTGGAGGGGGTACTGCCAAGGAAGGTCCTGGCCCAACTTTCTGCACCAATGAAAAGGGGAGGAATTGCATTTTGGAAGGTACTGCTAGAAGATAAAGGGGAACACAAGACCGTGTGGCAGAAAAGATTGGAACAAGACCTAACGATTTTGATGGATTAGACACAATGGGCCAAACTGTTCCACTCAGTACACCAAATGTCCAAATCAATGACCCATACTGAAAGATACATAAAGATTTCTTATCACATGTATCTAACGCCAGCCAAGATGCATAGAATATGGCCAGAGCAACTCGATCTCTGTTGGAGATATCAAGAAGAAATTGGAGAGATTATACATATATTTTGGTCCTCTAAAAACTTGATTCTTTTTGGACAGAGATAGGAAATCTGTTGACCCAAATATTTGGGCTTGAAATACGAATATCTCCCCAGATGGTATTATTACATATCTTCTCACTTAGCATGGGGAACACACAGAAAATAGGATTTTAATGACCTACCGGTAAATGCTTTTCTCGTAGTCCGTAGAGGATGCTGGGGTTCCATTTAGTACCATGGGGTATAGACGGGACCCTTGGGAGCCATGGGCACTCTAAGAGTTTAATAGTGTGGGCCGGCTCCTCCCTCTATGCCCCTCCTACCAGACTCCGTTTAGAAAATGTGCCCGGAGGAGCCGGTCACAGCTAGGGGAGCTTCTTTAGTTTTTATTATCTTTCTAAGAGTATTTAAGCACAGGGAGTCTGCTGGCAACAGCCTCCCTGCTTCGTGGGACTTAGGGGAGAGTAGTGTTCGCCCTGCGGGGTCTGAGCCACTATCTCCGCTGACAGGACACTGAGCTCCTGAGGGTGATGATCGTTAGCCGCCCCAGGCGACCGCTCACTCCCGCAGCATGCCGCCACCCCCTAACAGAGCCAGAAGATTCCGGTGGCGAGTGAGTCACCAGCCTCCCTGACAAGCGGGGAGCCGGTGTGAAGATGGCGGCAACAGGATGGGAGCGCGGTATTAACCGCACTCCGGAGGCTCAGCGGTACAATGTGCGGCGCTGTGAGGGGCAGCCTGAGACAGCGCCTATACCCTACACTGGTCACTCACACTGTCAGGGACCTCGGTAACGCTGCCAGCACCATTCCTCAGGCCAGTATAAAGATGGGGAGTGCGGGAAGCAGCGCCATGTTCAAGGGGCGGAGCTTCTCCTCAGAGCGGACCCAGCAGCTCACCAGCACCATTTTCCTGCCTGCAGATCCAGCTACAGTGACGCTGACAGGGAGAGCTGTCCCTCCACGCGACTCCAGCTATCCTGTGCGGTACCAGGGGGTTGTAGAAGGGGGGGGGGGGGTTGTGTAAAGTCTGTGTAGCTATAAAGGTATACAGGCAGCGCTGGTAGTGTCATTACTTCTACCTCAAACAGCGCTGTGTGTGTGTGCTGGCTCCAGTCTCTGTGTCTCTCTGTGGCGTACTTGGGGGAAACTGTGTCTGGCATTTCCCTGGGTGAGTGTGGTGGATGTTTCTCACATAACCATGTCCAGGGACTCTGTGTCTTATGCTGCAGAGGATGTTTCTTCTCCAGAGGAATCCATTCCATGTACACAGGAATGTAATGTCCTGTCTCAGATTCCTGTTACTGAGCCAGAATGGCTGACTTCTATTAAGGGACTGATCTCTCAGGTCTCTACTAGGGTAGCTCATACCGAGTGTCACAACTGAGGGCCTGAGCTGACGGGAGGCAGCCTCAGTTGTAGGGGCTGAGATGTACCGGAACCTGGGAGGTTGTATCAGACCCCTGGACATGTAAGTAACATGAATAATAACTGCCCGAAGGCGTGACCACGACAACTTAGATAAAAGTCAATGATGTTTATTATGACAACTCCGCATCACAGCAGCAATAAAAGAAAACGTAAAAGTCAGCAAAGAATAAATACAGTTCCTGAGTACTACAGGATGGCAGGAGCCACAGGGCACTGGTAGTGTGAGATAGTTCTTATGATCTTCTAGATGGAAAGTCCTTACCAGGCCCGGCTGTAGCAATGGAGATAACCCAGGATTGTACCAGCTGGTGTTCCAGGAAGAGCTGGGTTGCTGAAGGTAAAACAGCTGCTGTGGATACTGGCTGGAACCAGACTGTTGTTAGCACGGAGTGGATACTGGCTGGAACCAGTTAAATAATAAATTAACTTTGGGAACGATGAAATGTGAACTGAAATGTAGAACTTGAGAGCGGAGAAATAATAATTCCGGTGGAGAGTGGTAAAGTGTAGAAAGGACACCGGCCCTTTAAGGGAAGCTGTACTCTGCTGGAAGCTGAGCTGGAAGCAGGTAGTGTTGTAGCTGGAAACAGATGAATCCACAATGGATTGGAGAGTCAGGCTACACCGCAGGTGGAATGCTGGTGCGGGTCTCTATGGTGGAAGTCTTGAGACAGGAGCTGGAACCTGGAAGACAATCATAGAAGAGAGACAAACAGGAACTAGGTTTGACAACCAAAGCACTGACGTCTTCCTTGCTCAGGTACAGCTTACTTATACCTGCAGCAAGGAAGGGGTTGGCTAGGCAATTATGCAAATCAACAACACAGACAGCAGATTGGTGGAAATGATCAGATGACAGAATCCAAGATGGCTGCGCCCATGCAGACACTTGGAGGGAAGTTTGGTTTGTAATCCATGTGGTCTGGGAAACAGTAATGGCGGCGCCGGCCACCGGAGACAGGAGACGCCAGGCTGTAGATGCACATTTAACCACGCGGGCACAGCGGAGGCCGCGGCTGATGAAAAGACCACTCTGCATGTGGAAACTCAGGAACAGCGGAATCCGGTCCTGGAACGCTGAGCCCGCCTTAGGAGGCATCTGAAGGGTAAGTAATGGCGTCCAGATACCCGGATCGTGACAGCACCCCCCCCTTTAGGAGTGGCCCCAGGACACTTCTTAGGCTTTAAAGGAAACTTTGCGTGGAAATTTCGGACCAAGGCAGGAGCATGGACGTCAGAGGCATTGGTCCAAGAGCGTTCTTCAGGACCATAGCCCTTCCAGTCAATGAGATACTGAAGTTGACCGTAACGGTGACGTGAGTCCAGGATCTTGGCCACTTCATACTCAACGCCTCGTTGAGTTTGGACTTTCGGAGTTGGTGGAAGTGAGAAATGAAACCGATTCAAGATTAGCGGTTTCAACAGGGAAACATGGAATGTCCTGGGTATTTTTAAGAAGGGAGGTAACTGGAGTCTGTAAGCAACAGGATTGATGACTTGATCAATTTTAAAAGGACCGATGTAGCGAGGTGCAAACTTCATACTGGGAACTCTTAACCTCAAATTCTTCGTGGATAACCATACCCGATCACCCACCTTGAGAGCAGGAACTGCTCGACGCTTCTTATCCGCAAACTTCTTGTACCTGAACGATGCCTTGAGCAGAGCTGATCGTACGCTCTTCCAGATATTGGCAAACTGATGCAAGGTGATATCCACTGCGGGAACAGAAGTTGCTGGAAGCGGTTGGAACTCAGGGACTTTAGGGTGGAATCCAAAGTTGGTGAAGAATGGTGTTGAGGAAGATGAAGAATGATACTGGTTGTTATGACAGAACTCGGCCCAGGGAAGTAATTGAACCCAGTCATCTTGAGAGGAGGACACATAGATGCGGAGGAAGGCCTCCAAGTCCTGATTCACCCTCTCAGTTTGACCATTGGTCTGAGGATGGTAAGCCGTGGAAAACTTTAACTTGACTTGGAGGACTTGACATAAACTTCGCCAGAATTTGGCTGTGAATTGAACTCCTCGATCTGAGATAATTTCTTCTGGAAGACCGTGGAGTCGGAAGATCTCTTGTATGAATACTTGAGCCAACTTGGAAGCTGACGGAAGACCGGTGAGAGGAATGAAGTGTGCCATCTTGGTGAACCGGTCAACTACCACCCAGATGGTATTGAACTTGTTGCACATGGGCAAATCTGTAATAAAATCCATCGACAAATGGGTCCATGGTCGACGGGGAACAGATAGTGGAACCAGTTGCCCCGCAGGCGACTGGCGGGATACTTTATGTTGAGCACACTTTGGGCAAGGTGCAATAAACTCCAAAATGTCCTTTTTCAGAGTTGGCCACCAATAGGACCTAGAGATAAACTCCAGGGTTTTTTGGATACCTGTATGTCCGGCAAAACGGGAAGCATGGGCCCAATGCATGAGCTTCTTCCTTAGTGTCGGCTTCACAAAACTTTTCCCTGATGGGGGCGTAGAGTCCATCCCTACCGTGGAGAATGCCAACGGATTTATAATAGGATGCTTGTCTGAAGACTCTGACTCATTTTCTTTCTCCCATGAGCGGGAAAGGGCATCGGCCTTGCGATTCTGAGAGCCCGGACAGAACTGGAGTTTAAAGTCGAACCTGGAAAAGAAAAGTGCCCATCTGGCCTGACGAGGGTTGAGACATTGTGCGCCTTTTAGATATAGAAGGTTCTTGTGGTCTGTAAGGATGGTGATTGAATGAGAAGCTCCCTCCAACAGATATCTCCACTCCTCTAGAGCGAGCTTGATGGCTAGCAACTCCTGGTCGCCAATGGCATAGTTGCGCTCCGCTGGGGAGAACTTCCGTGAGAAGAAACTGCAAGGATGTAAATGACCATCTTTAGCCCTCTGAGATAACACCGCTCCTACTCCAACGGAGGAGGCATCCACCTCTAAGATGAAAGGAGAGTCGATGTCAGGCTGTTTCAGGACAGGTGCAGAGATGAACCTCTGTTTTAAAAGATGAAAAGCTTGCATGGCTTCTTCAGACCACTTGGACGGGTTAGCACCCTTCTTGGTGAAAGCAGTAATAGGCGCCACAATGGTGGAAAAGTCTCGTATAAACTTTCGGTAATAATTGGCGAACCCTAAGAACCTCTGGACCCCTTTGAGGGTTAAGGGTACCGGCCAATTCTGGATTGCTTGTAGTTTCTCAGGATCCATCTCTAGTCCGGAACCGGACACAATGTACCCTAGAAACGGAATGGACTTGACTTCAAAGACGCATTTCTCTAATTTGCAGTAGAGATGATTGACACGGATACGGGACAGAACCTCCTTTACCCAGAAACGATGTTCCTCTAAATCGTTGGCAAAAATGAGGATATCATCTAGATAGACCACGACATGACGGTATAGAATGTCTCTGAAGATCTCATTGACGAAATGCTGGAAGACAGCTGGAGCATTGCTCAATCCGAAGGGCATGACGAGGTACTCATAATGTCCGTCACGGATGTTAAATGCGGTCTTCCACTCGTCACCCTCACGGATCTGGATGAGATTGTATGCACCTCTCAGGTCCAGCTTTGTAAAGATGGTAGCTCCGCTAACTCTGTCAAAGAGCTCAGTAATCAGGGGTAAAGGATAGCGGTTCTTGATGGTAATGTCGTTCAAACCTCTGTAGTCGATGCACGGCCGCAGACCACCATCTTTCTTCTTTACAAAAAAGAAGCCTGCGCCGGCTGGAGAAGAAGAAGGTCGAATGAACCCCTTTGCTAGGTTCTCTTTAATGTATTCCTCCATAGAATGTGTCTCGGGGAGAGACAACGGATAAGTTCGGCCTCGAGGTGGAACCTTCCCTGGAACGAGATCAATCGGGCAGTCCCATTCTCTATGAGGAGGAAGGATATCAGCAGAAGCTTTACTGAACACATCCGTGAAATCTTGATATGGAGGAGGTGGAACTACAGACGACCTAGGGGAGGAAGAACAGACAGGCAACACTTTAAACAAACATGTCTTAGTACAGGAGGAACCCCATGCCAGGATTTGCGTAGTCGTCCAATCAATTGTAGGATTGTGAAGACGGAGCCATGGAAGGCCCAGGACCACAGGATGTGTGGCTCTTGGAATCACTAAAAATGAAATAAGTTCGGAATGAAGAACTCCCACTCTCAGACGAACTGGTAGAGTCCTTAGAGAAATAACTGTATCAAAAATTTTACTGCCATCCACAGCAGTTAAGGAAAAGGACGAAGGAAGTCTCTCAGTGGGTAGGGACCACCGTTTAACATAGGCTTCAGTAATAAAGTTCCCAGCTGCTCCGGAATCCAGGAGGGCAATGACGTTCTGATAACGTTGAGCAACTTGAAGCGAGACTGGGAGGTTACAATCTTGAGGAGATGGAGAGGAGATCATTACTCCTAGCCGGCCCTCTCCTTGGCGAGCTAGGATTTGGAGTTTCCCGGACGTTTGGGACAGGCATTAATGGTGTGAGACGGAGCTGCACAATACAGACAGAGAAACTCGGAGAGACGTCTTCGGCGCTCAGCAGGAGTTAAACGGGAACGGCCAATTTGCATGGGTTCATCTGTAGTTGGTGACAGTTGGCGAGGAGGAGGAGTAGAAGATTTTGGAGCAGATGATCTTCCACGCTCAGTTGCTCTCTCTCTGAAACGTAAGTCAACTTTCGTACAAAGTGAGATTAGCTCATCTAACTTGGAGGGTAAGTCTCTGGTAGCTAACTCATCTTTAATACGCTCGGATAAACCATGCCAGAATGCAGCATACAGGGCCTCGTCGTTCCATGCCAGTTCGGATGCCAGGATCTGGAACTGTATAAGATATTGTCCTACAGTACGTGATTCCTGGCGTAAACGTAGAATCTCAGACGAAGCTGAAGTTACCCGGCCTGGCTCGTCGAAGATGCGCCTGAATGTTGACACAAATGCAGTGTAAGAAGATAGTAGGGTGTCGGACCTCTCCCATAACGGTGATGCCCAATCAAGGGCTGAGCCACTGAGAAGAGAAATAATGTAGGCAATTTTTGTACGGTCACTGGGAAAATTGCCAGGTTGTAGCTCAAACTGAATCTCACACTGGTTGAGAAATCCCCTGCAGAATCTTGGAGATCCGTCAAATTTTGCTGGCGTTGGAAGATGAAGACGTGGAGCAGAAATGGGTAAGGTGGGTGGGGTTATAGCTGGAGTCACTGTGGTTGACGCACCAGACGCGCCTGATCCACGGAGAGTTGTCTGAATCCCATCCAGCCGAGTAGAGAGATCCTGGAGACAGCGGATGATGTGGCCCTGTGCAGCCTCCTGATGTTCTAGTCGGGCTGCCAGTTCTTGCATCGGCCTGGCCGCTTGATCCTGGTCTCCGGCTGGATTCATTAGGTCAGTGCTTACTGTCACAACTGAGGGCCTGAGCTGACGGGAGGCAGCCTCAGTTGTAGGGGCTGAGATGTACCGGAACCTGGGAGGTTGTATCAGACCCCTGGACATGTAAGTAACATGAATAATAACTGCCCGAAGGCGTGACCACGACAACTTAGATAAAAGTCAATGATGTTTATTATGACAACTCCGCATCACAGCAGCAATAAAAGAAAACGTAAAAGTCAGCAAAGAATAAATACAGTTCCTGAGTACTACAGCATGGCAGGAGCCACAGGGCACTGGTAGTGTGAGATAGTTCTTATGATCTTCTAGATGGAAAGTCCTTACCAGGCCCGGCTGTAGCAATGGAGATTACCCAGGATTGTACCAGCTGGTGTTCCAGGAAGAGCTGGGTTGCTGAAGGTAAAACAGCTGCTGTGGATACTGGCTGGAACCAGACTGTTGTTAGCACGGAGTGGATACTGGCTGGAACCAGTTAAATAATAAATGAACTTTGGGAACGATGAAATGTGAACTGAAATGTAGAACTTGAGAGCGGAGAAATAATAATTCCGGTGGAGAGTGGTAAAGTGTAGAAAGGACACCGCTGTACTCTGCTGGAAGCTGAGGCTGGAAGCAGGTAGTGTTGTAGCTGGAAACAGATGAATCCACAATGGATTGGAGAGTCAGGCTACACCGCAGGTGGAATGCTGGTGCGGGTCTCTATGGTGGAAGTCTTGAGACAGGAGCTGGAACCTGGAAGACAATCATAGAAGAGAGACAAACAGGAACTAGGTTTGACAACCAAAGCACTGACGTCTTCCTTGCTCAGGTACAGCTTACTTATACCTGCAGCAAGGAAGGGGTTGGCTAGGCAATTATGCAAATCAACAACACAGACAGCAGATTGGTGGAAATGATCAGATGACAGAATCCAAGATGGCTGCGCCCATGCAGACACTTGGAGGGAAGTTTGGTTTGTAATCCATGTGGTCTGGGAAACAGTAATGGCGGCGCCGGCCACCGGAGACAGGAGACGCCAGGCTGTAGATGCACATTTAACCACGCGGGCACAGCGGAGGCCGCGGCTGATGAAAAGACCACTCTGCATGTGGAAACTCAGGAACAGCGGAATCCGGTCCTGGAACGCTGAGCCCGCCTTAGGAGGCATCTGAAGGGTAAGTAATGGCGTCCAGATACCCGGATCGTGACACCGAGACTGAAACTCAGGTTTTAAAGAAGTCTATGGCAGTGTGGTCAGGTTCCATACCTATTCCTTCTAACACCCCTAGCGTATACCCACAGAAGCGTGCACTTGCCCAGATTATGCAAGATGACACAGATACCGACTCTGACACGGCGGACGGTGATGTGGATGTGCTGAGGGGGGTGGCATCCCTTGCAAAGGGTGTGCAGCTGATGATTGAGGCCATTAGAGATGTGTTACACATTACTGAGACACCACCTGTGCAGGTTGAGGAGGCTTACTTCACAGATAATAAGAAAGCCTCGCTAACCTTCCCTGCGTCCAAATAATTAAACGCTATATTTGTTAAATCCTGGAAAGACCCGGAGAAAAAATTCCAGATCCCCAAAAGGGTTATGGTTGCTTTTCCCTTCCCTGAAGAGGATAGAAAAAGTTGGGAGACTCCGCCTATAGTTGACACATCTGTCTCCAGGCTGTCAAAAAAGGTGGTGTTACCTGTCTACCGCGTTAAAAGAACCGGCTGATCGTAAGATTGACACTATGCTCAAATCCATATACACTGTGTCAGGGGTGGCGTTAAGGCCTACTATTGCCTGTGCGAGGATCTCTAAAGCTATAGTAAAGTGGTCAGGCACGGTACTAGAGGGCTTAGATACAATGGATAGAAGTGACATTGAATTGTTTTTACGCAACATACCGGATTCTGCGGGGTTCATGGTGGAATCCATGAAGGATCTGAATATGCTGAATGCAAGGATATCTTCCATGTCCATCTCAGCTCGCAGGGGACTCTGACTACGCCAATGGTCTGCCGACGCGGAATCCAGGAGAAGTGTGGAGAACCTACCCTACACAGGTCAGGCTCTATTTGGGGAAGCATTGGATGCGTTTATTTCCATGGAAACCGCGGGTAAGTCACCTTTTCTTCACTCAGCTCCGCCTTCTATGAAGAAACCCTTTTCTTCATCTGCATCGCAGTCCTTTCGGGCCACTAAGACAAAAAAGTCCAAGCCTCCTACCACCTTTTTTAGAGGAGGTCGTGCAAAATCCATAAAACCTGCACCTGCAGGTTCCCAGGACCAGAAGCCTGCTTCTGGTACCTCAAAATCCTCAGCATGATGGTGGACCACACAGCCTGGAGGATGGTCAAGTGTGAGAAAGACTCAGAAGTTTCAGCCACGTCTGGGTGTCATCCAGCCTGGATCCCTGGGTACAGGATATTGTGTCCCAGGGGTACAGGCTGGAGTTTCAAGATCTCCCACCTCACCGATTCTTCAAATCAGGCTAGCTAGCTTTACTGATAGACAGGGCTATCCTACAGGAAGCGATCCAAAAATTGGAAAAGTCAGAGGTCATTGTTTCAGTTCCACCTCATCAGCAAAACAAAGGTTACTATTCAAACCTTTTTGTGGTACCGAAACCGGATGGTTAGGTCAGGCCAATTTTGAACTTGAAATCGCTAAACCCTTATCTAAGGGAGTTCAAATTCAAGATGGAATCTCTGAGGGCGGTGATCTCAGGTCTGGAGGAGGGGAAGTTTCTGGTGTCCCTAGATATTAAGGATGCGTACCTCCACATTCCCATTTGGCAGCCGCATCAGGTTTATCTCAGGTTTGCACTGTTAGACAATCATTTTCAGTTCCAGGCACTACCATTTGGCCTCTCCACGGCACCGAGGGTCTTCACCAAGGTGATGGCAGAGGTGATGGTTCTCCACAGACAGGGAGTGAACATAATTCCATATCTGGATGATCTGCTGATAAAGGCATTGTCCAGGGAGAAGTTGTTACAGTCCATTGCTCTCACGACTCATCTGCTCAGGGAGAACGGTTGGATCCTGAACCTTCCAAAGTCACATTTGGAGCCGACAAGTAGATTATCTTTCCTGGGGATGATCCTCGACACGGAGGTGCAGAGGGTGTTTCTGCCAGGGGAGAAAGCGTTGGTGATACAGTCAATGGTCCGGGATGTCTTGATGCCTGCCCGGGTATCGTTTCATCAGTGCATTCGCCTTCTGGGGAAGATGGTTGCCTCTTATGAGGCTCTACAGTACAGAAGATTTCATGCTCAGTTGTTCCAACTGGATCTGCTAGACCAGTGGTCGGGATCTCACCTACACATGCACCAGAGGATACGTCTGTCGCCGAAAGCAAGGATTTCACTACTCTGGTGGCTGCAACTGCCTCACCTTCTGGAGGGCCGCAGGAACGGGGTTCTGAACTGGATCCTTCTAACCACGGATGCAAGTCTCAGAGGTTGGGGAGCAGTCGCCCAAGGGGAAACCTCCCAAGGAAGGTGGTCAAGTCAGGAATCCCTTCTTCCTATAAACATCCTGGAGCTCAGAGCCGTGTACAACGGGCTTCTTCAAGCAGAAAACCTTCTACAGGCTCAGGCCATTCAGGTGCAGTCGGACAATGTAACGACAGTGGCCTACATAAACCGAAAGGGCGGAACGAAGAGCAGAGCTGCAATGTCAGAGTGTCAGGCTCCGGAGCCTTACCTCCGGCGGGTGCTCCCATGGGTTACCGTCCCGCTGGTTGGCGCGGCTGCGGCGGCGGGTCCTTCTTGACAGATGTGCGGCTGCCAAGAGCCGGAGGCCGAGGGTCTGGAGAGCCGTGCGCTGCGGCGGGGGTCGCTGCGGTAAGGTCCTCTAGTGGTGACACAGTATAGTGTGTCAGAGACTGAAGCTGGCTAAAGCTATGTGCTAACAGCTAAGTATGTCTCCTGTGCTGGGGGGGCAGCCATGTTGTAGACCAGAGTATTACCAATGAAGTTCCCAATCTGTGTCCAGCCAATCCTGCGTGTTCTTCCCTTACTAAAGGGGGCTGGCTCAGAGGGAGAGTGCCAGTGCTTCAAGTTACCTCCTTGTGAAAGGTTCTCCAGCTCTGTGCTCCCAAGTTACTTCTAGTTCCCTGGTCCTGGTTGCTCTCATCCATTGGTTACCTAAACACTGCTGCAGTCCTGCTGTCTAAATCCGTTGCCACTCGTGGAAGCGCTCACGGGGTCCCAGGTCGTAGAGGACTCCAGGTGCTAACAGCGGTTCCCGCAGACATCTTCATTTCTTGAAAGTCCAAGTTCTTCAGCCTCGTCTTTCAATCACAAACCACAGTCTTCATTTCTTCAAAGTCCAAGTTCTTCAGCCTCGTCTTTCAATCACAAACCACAGTCTTCATTTCTTCAAAGTCCAAGTTCTTCAGCATCGTCTTTCAATCACAAACCACAGTCTTCATTTCTTCAATGTCCAAGTTCTTCAGCCTCGTCTTTCAATCACAAACCACAGTCTTCATTTCTTCAATGTCCAAGTTCTTCAGCATCGTCTTTCAATCACAAACCACAGTCTTCATTTCTTCAAAGTCCAAGTTCTTCAGCATCGTCTTTCAATCACAAACCACAGTCTTCATTTCTTCAATGTCCAAGTTCTTCAGCCTCGTCTTTCAATCACAAACCACAGTCTTCATTTCTTCAAAGTCCAAGTTCTTCAGCCTCGTCTTTCAATCACAAACCACAGTCTTCATTTCTTCAAAGTTCAAGTTCTTCAGCCTTGTCTTTTAATCATAAAACACAGTCTTCAGTTCTTCTTTACCGGAGTTCTTCAGCTTCACTCTTAAAGTCATTTAACCATAGACTCTAATTCTTCCAGTTTCTTCAATTGCTCCAATATTCGTGTACAGCCTGATTATTCATTAAAACTACAGTTATCTTCCTACGAAGTCCTCCTTTTTTTTACGCCCTACGGCCAACGTTAACACTTAGTATGGCTTCCACCCCATGAGGAGGAATTACATTCAGCCACCTTGTTTGCTCTCCTCACAGGTAGCTGTCCCTTCAGCCAGAACTCGGTTGTCGGAACCCCAACTTACGCCGAGCGTGACACAGAGGTGACAAAAATACTCCTATGGGCAGAAAGGCACGCGGTGGCGCTGTCAGCAATCTTCATTCCGGGTGTGGACAACTGAGAAGCGGACTTCCTCTGCAGGCACGATCTCCGTCCAGGAGAATGGGGCCTCCATCCGGAGGTGTTCACAGAGGTGACCAGTCATTGGTGCGTGCCTCACATAGACATGATGGACTCGCATCTCAACAAGAAACTTCGGAGGTACTGTTCCAGGTCAAGAGACCCACAAGCAGTGGCAGTGGATGCCCTGGTAACACCGTGGGTGTTCAAGTCAGTGTATGTGTTCCTTCCACTTCCACTCATTCCAAGAATTCTAAAGCTTGTAAAAAGAACAAGAGTTCAGGCGATCCTCATTGCTCCGGACTGGCCAAGGAGGGCTTGGTACGCGGATCTTGTGGACTTACAGCTGGAAGATCCGAGGCCCCTTCCTCTTCGCGAGGACCTTCTACTGCAGGGGCCATTCGCTTATCAAGACTTACCGCGGCTACGTTTGATGGCATGGAGGTTGAGCGACAAATCTTGGCTCTAAAGGGTATTCTGAGCAAGGTTATTCCTACCCTGATACAGGCTAGGAAAGTCATAACATCTAAACATTACCATCACATTTGGTATATTACAGAGCACCGGGCACTATCTGTGTATAATACAGGAGGAGCCGGGCACTATCTGTGTATAATACAGTGGGAGCCGGGAACTATCTGTGTATAATACAGGGGGAGCCGGGCACTATCTGTGTATAATACAGGAGGAGCCGGGCACTATCTGTGTATAATACAGGGGGAGCCGGGCACTATCTGTGTATAATACAGGGGGAGCCGGGCACTATCTGTGTATAATACAGGGGGAGCCGGGCACTATCTGTGTATAATACAGGGGGAGCCGGGCACTATCTGTGTATAATACAGGGGGGGCCGGGTACTATCTGTGTATAATACAGGGGGAGCCAGGCACTATCTGTGTATAATACAGGGGGAGCCGGGCACTATCTGTGTATAATACAGGGGGAGCCAGGCACTATCTGTGTATAATACAGGGGGAGCCGGCCACTATCTGTGTATAATACAGAGCACCTGGCACTATCTGTGTATAATACAGGGGGAGCCGGGCACTATCTGTGTATAATACAGGGGGAGCCGGGCACTATCTGTGTATAATACAGGGGGAGCCGGGCACTATCTGTGTATAATACAGGGGGAGCCGGTCACTATCTGTGTATAATACAGGGGGAGCCGGGCACTATCTGTGTATAATACAGAGCACCGGGCACTATCTGTGTATAATACAGGGGGTGCCGGGCACTATCTGTGTATAATACAGGGGGAGCCGGGCACTATCTGTGTATAATACAGAGGGAGCCGGGAACTATCTGTGTATAATACAGGGGGAGCCGGGCACTATCTGTGTATAATACAGGGGGAGCCGGGCACTATCTGTGTATAATACAGGGGGAGCCGGGCACTATCTGTGTATAATACAGGGGGAGCCGGGCACTATCTGTGTATAATACAGGGGGAGCCGGGCACTATCTGTGTATAATACAAAGCACCGGGTACTATCTGTGTATAATACAGGGGGAGCCGGGCACTATCTGTGTATAATACAGGGGGAGCCGGGCACTATCTGTGTATAATACAGGGGGAGCCGGGCACTATCTGTGTATAATACAGGGGGAGCCGGGCACTATCTGTGTATAATACAGAGCACCGGGCACTATCTGTGTATAATACAGGGGGAGCCGGGCACCATCTGTGTATAATACAGGGGGAGCCGGGCACTATCTGTGTATAATACAGGTGGATCCGGGCACTATCTGTGTATAATACAGAGCACCGGGCACTATCTGTGTATAATAATGGGGGAGCCGGGCACTATCTGTGTATAATACAGGGGGAGCCGGGCACTATCTGTGTATAATACAGGGGGAGCCGGGAACTATCTGTGTATAATACAGGGGGAGCCGGGCACTATCTGTATAATACAGGGGGAGCCGGGCACTATCTGTGTATAATACAGGGGGAGCCGGGCACTATCTGTGTATAATACAGGTGGAGCCGGTCACTATCTGTGTATAATACAGGGGGAGCCGGGCACTATCTGTGTATAATACAGAGCACCGGGCACTATCTGTGTATAATACAGGGGGAGCCGGGCACTATCTGTGTATAATAATGGGGGAGCCGGGCACTATCTGTGTATAATACAGGGGGAGCCGGGCACTATCTGTGTATAATACAGGGGGAGCCGGGAACTATCTGTGTATAATACAGGGGGAGCCGGGCACTATCTGTGTATAATACAGGAGGAGCCGGGCACTATCTGTATAATACAGGGGGAGCTGGGCACTATCTGTGTATAATACAGGGGGAGCCGGGCACTATCTGTGTATAATACAGGGGGAGCCGGGCACTATCTGTGTATAATACAGGGGGAGCCGGGCACTATCTGTATAATACAGGGGGAGCCGGGCACTATCTGTGTATAATACAGGGGGAGCCGGGCACTATCTGTGTATAATACAGGGGGAGCCGGGCACTATCTGTGTATAATACAGAGCACCAGGCACTATCTGTGTATAATACAGGGGGAGCCGGGCACTATCTGTGTATAATACAGGGGGAGCCGGGCACTATCTGTGTATAATACAGGGGGAGCCGGGCACTATCTGTGTATAATACAGGGGGAGCCAGGCACTATCTGTGTATAATACAGGGGGAGCCAGGCACTATCTGTGTATAATACAGGGGGAGCCGGGCACTATCTGTGTATAATACAGAGCTCCGGGCATTATCTGTGTATAATACAGGGGAGCCGGGTACTATCTGTGTATAATACAGGGGGAGCCGGGTACTATCTGTGTATAATACAGGGGGAGCCGGGCACTATCTGTGTATAATACATGGGGAGCTGGGCACTATCTGTGTATAATACAGAGCACCGGGCACTATCTGTGTATAATACAGGGGGAGCCGGGCACTATCTGTGTATAATACAGGGGGAGCCGGGCACTATCTGTGTATAATACAGGGGGAGCCGGGCACTATCTGTGTATAATATAGGGGGAGCCGGGCACTATCTGTGTATAATACAGAGCACCGGGCACTATCTGTGTATAATACAGGGGGAGCCGGGCACTATCTGTGTATAATACAGGGGGAGCCGGGCACTATCTGTGTATAATACAGGGGGAGCCGGGCACTATCTGTGTATAATACAGGGGGAGGCGGGAACTCTCTGTGTATAATACAGGGGGAGCCGGGCACTATCTGTATAATACAGGGGGAGCCGGGCACTATCTGTGTATAATACAGGGGGAGCCGGGCACTATCTGTGTATAATACAGGTGGAGCCGGTCACTATCTGTGTATAATACAGGGGGAGCCGGGCACTATCTGTGTATAATACAGAGCACCGGGCACTATCTGTGTATAATACAGGGGGAGCCGGGCACTATCTGTGTATAATAATGGGGGAGCCGGGCACTATCTGTGTATAATACAGGGGGAGCCGGGCACTATCTGTGTATAATACAGGGGGAGCCGGGAACTATCTGTGTATAATACAGGGGGAGCCGGGCACTATCTGTGTATAATACAGGAGGAGCCGGGCACTATCTGTATAATACAGGGGGAGCCGGGCACTATCTGTGTATAATACAGGGGGAGCCGGGCACTATCTGTGTATAATACAGGGGGAGCCGGGCACTATCTGTGTATAATACAGGGGGAGCCGGGCACTATCTGTATAATACAGGGGGAGCCGGGCACTATCTGTGTATAATACAGGGGGAGCCGGGCACTATCTGTGTATAATACAGGGGGAGCCGGGCACTATCTGTGTATAATACAGAGCACCGGGCACTATCTGTGTATAATACAGAGCACCAGGCACTATCTGTGTATAATACAGGGGGAGCCGGGCACTATCTGTGTATAATACAGGGGGAGCCGGGCACTATCTGTGTATAATACAGGGGGAGCCGGGCACTATCTGTGTATAATACAGGGGGAGCCAGGCACTATCTGTGTATAATACAGGGGGAGCCAGGCACTATCTGTGTATAATACAGGGGGAGCCGGGCACTATCTGTGTATAATACAGAGCTCCGGGCATTATCTGTGTATAATACAGGGGAGCCGGGTACTATCTGTGTATAATACAGGGGGAGCCGGGTACTATCTGTGTATAATACAGGGGGAGCCGGGCACTATCTGTGTATAATACAGGGGGAGCTGGGCACTATCTGTGTATAATACAGAGCACCGGGCACTATCTGTGTATAATACAGGGGGAGCCGGGCACTATCTGTGTATAATACAGGGGGAGCCGGGCACTATCTGTGTATAATACAGGGGGAGCCGGGCACTATCTGTGTATAATATAGGGGGAGCCGGGCACTATCTGTGTATAATACAGAGCACCGGGCACTATCTGTGTATAATACAGGGGGAGCCGGGCACTATCTGTGTATAATACAGGGGGAGCCGGGCACTATCTGTGTATAATACAGGGGGAGCCGGGCACTATCTGTGTATAATATAGGGGGAGCCGGGCACTATCTGTGTATAATACAGAGCACCGGGCACTATCTGTGTATAATACAGGGGGAGCCGGGCACTATCTGTGTATAATACAGGGGAGCCGGGTACTATCTGTGTATAATACAGGGGGAGCCGGGTACTATCTGTGTATAATACAGGGGGAGCCGGGCACTATCTGTGTATAATACAGGGGGAGCTGGGCACTATCTGTGTATAATACAGAGCACCGGGCACTATCTGTGTATAATACAGGGGGAGCCGGGCACTATCTGTGTATAATACAGGGGGAGCCGGGCACTATCTGTGTATAATACAGGGGGAGCCGGGCACTATCTGTGTATAATATAGGGGGAGCCGGGCACTATCTGTGTATAATACAGAGCACCGGGCACTATCTGTGTATAATACAGGGGGAACCGGGCGCTATCTGTGTATAATACAGGGGGAGCCGGGCACTATCTGTGTATAATACAGAGCACCGGGCACTATCTGTGTATAATACAGGGGGAGCCGGGCACTATCTGTGTATAATACATGGGGAGCCGGCCACTATCTGTGTATAATACAGAGCGTCGGGCACTATCTGTGTATAATACAGGGGGAGCCGGGCACTATCTGTGTATAATACAGGGAGCCGGGCATTATCTGTGTATAATACAGGGGGAGCCGGGCACTATCTGTGTATAATACAGAGCACTGGGCACTATCTGTGTATAATACAGGGGGAGCTGGACATTACCTGTGTATATCACAGGGGGAGTCGGGCACTATCTGTGTATAATACAGGGGTAGCTGGGCACTATCTGTGTATAATACAGAGCACCGGGCACTATCTGTGTATAATACAGGGGGAGCCGGGCACTAACTGTGTATAATACAGGGGGAGCCGGGCACTATCTGTGTATAATACAGAGCGCCGGGCACTATCTGTGTATAATACAGGGGGAGCCGGGCACTATCTGTGTATAATACAGGGAGCCGGGCATTATCTGTGTATAATACAGGGGGAGCCGGGCACTATCTGTGTATAATACAGAGCACCGGGCACTATCTGTGTATAATACAGGGGGAGCCGGACACTATCTGTGTATAATACAGGGGGAGCCGGGCACTATCTGTGTATAATACAGGGGGAGCCGGGCACTATCTGTGTATAATACAGGGGGAGCCGGACACTATCTGTGTATAATACAGGGGGAGCCGGGCACTATCTGTGTAAAATACAGGGGGAGCCGGGCACTATATGTGTATAATACATGGGGAGCCGGGCACTATCTGTGTATAATACAGGGGGAGCCGGGCACTATCTGTGTATAATACAGAGCACCGGGCACTATCTGTGTATAATACAGGGGGAGCCGGGCACTATCTGTGTATAATACAGAGCACCGGGCACTATCTGTGTATAATACAGAGCACCGGGCACTATCTGTGTATAATACAGGGGGAGCCGGGCACTATCTGTGTATAATACAGGGGGAGCCGGGCACTATCTGTGTATAATACAGAGCACCGGGCACTATCTGTGTATAATACAGGGGGAGCCGGGCACTGTCTGTGTATAATACAGGGGGAGCCGGGCACTATATGTGTATAATACAGGGGGAGCCGGGCACTATCTGTGTATAATACAGGGGGAGCCGGGCACTATCTGTGTATAATACAGGGAGCCGGGCATTATCTGTGTATAATACAGGGGGAGCCGGGCACTATCTGTGTATAATACAGAGCACCGGGCACTATCTGTGTATAATACAGGGGGAGCTGGACATTACCTGTGTATAATACAGGGGGAGCCGGGCACTATCTGTGTATAATACAGGGGGAGCCGGGCACTATCTGTGTATAATACAGGGGGAGCCGGGCACTATCTGTGTATAATACAGGGGGAGCCGGGCACTATATGTGTATAATACATGGGGAGCCGGGCACTATCTGTGTATAATACAGGGGGAGCCGGGCACTATCTGTGTATAATACAGAGCACCGGGCACTATCTGTGTATAATACAGGGGGAGCCGGGCACTATCTGTGTATAATACAGGGGGAGCCGGGCACTATCTGTGTATAATACAGGGGGAGCCGGGCACTATCTGTGTATAATACAGGGGGAGCCGGGCACTATCTGTGTATAATACAGGGGGAGCCGGGCACTATCTGTGTATAATACAGGGGGAGCCGGGCACTATCTGTGTATAATACAGGGGGAGCCGGGCACTATCTGTGTATAATACAGGGGGAGCCGGGCACTATCTGTGTATAATACAGGAGGAGCCGGGCACTGTCTGTGTATAATACAGAGCACCGGGCACTATCTGTGTATAATACAGGGGGAGCCGGGCACTATCTGTGTATAATACAGGGGGAGCCGGGCACTATCTCTGTATAATACAGAGCACTGGGCACTATCTGTGTATAATACAGAGCACCGGGCACTATATGTGTATAATACAGGGGGAGCCGGGCACTATCTGTGTATAATACAGGGGGAGCCGGGCACTATCTGTGTATAATACAGGGGGAGCCGGGCACTATCTGTGTATAATACAGGGGGAGCCGGGCACTATGTGTATAATACAGGGGGAGCCGGGCACTATGTGTATAATACAGGGGGAGCCGGGCACTATGTGTATAATACAGGGGGAGCCGGGCACTATCTGTGTATAATACAGGGGGAGCCGGGCACTATCTGTGTATAATACAGGGGGAGCCGGGCACTATCTGTGTATAATACAGGGGGAGCCGGGCACTATCTGTGTATAATACAGGGGGAGCCGGGCACTATCTGTGTATAATACAGGGGGAGCCGGGCACTATCTGTGTATAATACAGGTGGAGCCGGGCACTATCTGTGTATAATACAGAGCACCGGGCACTATCTGTGTATAATACAGGGGGAGCCGGGCACTATCTGTGTATAATACAGGAGGAGCTGGGCACTATATGTGTATAATACAGGGGGAGCCGGGCACTATCTGTGTATAATACAGGGGGAGCCGGGCACTATCTGTGTATAATACAGGGGGAGCCGGGCACTATCTGTGTATAATACAGGGGGAGCCGGGCACTATCTGTGTATAATACAGGGGGAGCCGGGCACTATCTGTGTATAATACAGGGGGAGCCGGGCACTATCTGTGTATAATACAGGTGGAGCCGGGCACTATCTGTGTATAATACAGAGCACCGGGCACTATCTGTGTATAATACAGGGGGAGCCGGGCACTATCTGTGTATAATACAGGAGGAGCTGGGCACTATATGTGTATAATACAGGGGGAGCCGGGCACTATCTGTGTATAATATAGGAGGAGCTGGGCACTATCTGTGTATAATACAGGAGGAGCTGGGCACTATATGTGTATAATACAGGGGGAGCCGGGCACTATCTGTGTATAATACAGGAGGAGCTGGGCACTATCTGTGTATAATACAGGAGGAGCTGGGCACTATATGTGTATAATACAGGGGGAGCCGGGCACTATCTGTGTATAATACAGGGGGAGCCGGGCACTATCTGTGTATAATACAGGGGGAGCCGGGCACTATCTGTGTCTAATACAGGGGGAGCCGGGCACTATGTGTATAATACAGGGGGAGCCGGGCACTATCTGTGTATAATACAGGGGGAGCCGGGCACTATCTGTGTATAATACAGGAGGAGCCGGGCACTATCTGTGTATAATACAGGGGGAGCCGGGCACTATCTGTGTATAATACAGGGGGAGCCGGGCACTATCTGTGTATAATACAGGGGGAGCCGGGCACTATCTGTGTATAATACAGGGGGAGCCGGGCACTATCTGTGTATAATACAGGGGGAGCCGGGCACTATCTGTGTATAATACAGGGGGAGCCGGGCACTATCTGTGTATAATACAGGGGGAGCCGGGCACTATGTGTATAATACAGGGGGAGCCGGGCACTATCTGTGTATAATACAGGGGGAGCCGGGCACTATCTGTGTATAATACAGAGCACCGGGCACTATATGTGTATAATACAGGGGGAGCCGGGCACTATCTGTGTATAATACAGGAGGAGCCGGGCACTATCTGTGTATAATACAGGGGGAGCCGGGCACTATCTGTGTATAATACAGGGGGAGCCGGGCACTATCTGTGTATAATACAGGGGGAGCCGGGCACTATCTGTGTATAATACAGGGGGAGCCGGGCACTATCTGTGTATAATACAGGGGGAGCCGGGCACTATCTGTGTATAATACAGGAGGAGCCGGGCACTATCTGTGTATAATACAGGGGGAGCCGGGCACTATCTGTGTATAATACAGGAGGAGCCGGGCACTATCTGTGTATAATACAGGGGGAGCCGGGCACTATCTGTGTATAATACAGGGGGAGCCAGGCACTATATGTGTATAATACAGGGGGAGCCGGGCACTATCTGTGTATAATACAGGGGGAGCCGGGCACTATCTGTGTATAATACAGGGGGAGCCGGGCACTATGTGTATAATACAGGGGGAGCCGGGCACTATGTGTATAATACAGGGGGAGCCGGGCACTATGTGTATAATACAGGGGGAGCCGCACTGCTGACACTCTATGTGGAGGCGGCAGGAGCGGGGGCAGGACGGTCGGGCACAGGGACTGTACAGAGACACATGGGGATAATACCACACAGCATATAGCATAATAATATAATGTCACTGTCCCCATAGTAGCAGCAGTCACACCCCAACCTCATTATACTGTATGTGCTCCGTACTCACTGACACCTCCACTGCTACACTCTCTGCTCTTATTGGCTCTCACAGTCATGTGATCCTGCACTCACTGCTCTGATTGGCTCACAAAGTCATGTGACCCACACAGCAGAAGCAGAGTCATGTGGCTTACACACTGTATTTCGGCCATTTTACAGAAGCCTGAGACTGTTCCTTTAGGAATGATCCCTACACCAAAATGGCTGCCTGGGAGAGGACAAATGTGTCACATGACAGGGAAGCTCTAGTGGTCACCTGATATGTACTACACTACCCAGCATGCTTTGTTTCCTCATCTCATTCCCTGATATCACACGGTGAGTATGTCTCCTGCAGCGTAATAATCCCTGATGTTATATTATATTATACTGTATATTATATCCCTGTTATACCTCATACACTGTAATATACACACACACACACAGCAATGTCATCACTGATCTGTATTATACTGTATATTATATCCCTGTTATACCTCATACACTGTAATATATACACACACAGCAATGTCATCACTGATCTGTATTATACTGTATATTATATCCCTGTTATACCTCATACACTGTAATATATACACACAGCAATGTCATCACTGATCTGTATTATACTGTATATTATATCCCTGTTATACCTCATACACTGTAATATACACACACAGCAATGTCATCACTGATCTGTATTATACTGTATATTATATCCCTGTTATACCTCATACACTGTAATATACACACACACAGCAATGTCATCACTGATCTGTATTATACTGTATATTATATCCCTGTTATACCTCATACACTGTAATATACACACACACAGCAATGTCATCACTGATCTGTATTATACTGTATATTATATCCCTGTTATACCTCATACACTGTAATATACACACACACAGCAATGTCATCACTGATCTGTATTATACTGTATATTATATCCCTGTTATACCTCATACACTGTAATATACACACACACAGCAATGTCATTACTGATCTGTATTATACTGTATATTATATCCCTGTTATACCTCATACACTGTAATATACACACACACAGCAATGTCATCACTGATCTGTATTATACTGTATATTATATCCCTGTTATACCTCATACACTGTAATATACACACACAGCAATGTCATCACTGATCTGTATTATACTGTATATTATATCCCTGTTATACCTCATACACTGTAATATACACACACACACAGCAATGTCATCACTGATCTGTATTATACTGTATATTATATCCCTGTTATACCTCATACACTGTAATATACACACACAGCAATGTCATCACTGATCTGTATTATACTGTATATTATATCCCTGTTATACCTCATACACTGTAATATACACACACACAGCAATGTCATCACTGATCTGTATTATACTGTATATTATATCCCTGTTATACCTCATACACTGTAATATACACACACACACAGCAATGTCATCACTGATCTGTATTATACTGTATATTATATCCCTGTTATACCTCATACACTGTAATATACACACACACAGCAATGTCATCACTGATCTGTATTATACTGTATATTATATCCCTGTTATACCTCATATACTGTAATATACACACACACACAGCAATGTCATCACTGATCTGTATTATACTGTATATTATATCCCTGTTATACCTCATACACTGTAATACACACACACAGCAATGTCATCACTGATCTGTATTATACTGTATATTATATCCCTGTTATACCTCATACACTGTAATATACACACACACACACAGCAATGTCATCACTGATCTGTATTATACTGTATATTATATCCCTGTTATACCTCATACACTGTAATATATACACACAGCAATGTCATCACTGATCTGTATTATACTGTATATTATATCCCTGTTATACCTCATACACTGTAATATACACACACAGCAATGTCATCACTGATCTGTATTATACTGTATATTATATCCCTGTTATATCTCATACACTGTAATATACACACACACAGCAATGTCATCACTGATCTGTATTATACTGTATATTATATCCCTGTTATACCTCATACACTGTAATATACACACACACAGCAATGTCATCACTGATCTGTATTATACTGTATATTATATCCCTGTTATACCTCATACACTGTAATATACACACACACACACAGCAATGTCATCACTGATCTGTATTATACTGTATATTATATCCCTGTTATACCTCATACACTGTAATATACACACACAGCAATGTCATCACTGATCTGTATTATACTGTATATTATATCCCTGTTATACCTCATACACTGTAATATACACACACAGCAATGTCATCACTGATCTGTATTATACTGTATATTATATCCCTGTTATACCTCATACACTGTAATATACACACACAGCAATGTCATCACTGATCTGTATTATACTGTATATTATATCCCTGTTATACCTCATACACTGTAATATATACACACACAGCAATGTCATCACTGATCTGTATTATACTGTATATTATATCCTGTTATACCTCATACACTGTAATATACACACACACAGCAATGTCATCACTGATCTGTATTATACTGTATATTATATCCCTGTTATACCTCATACACTGTAATATATACACACAGCAATGTTATCACTGATCTGTATTATACTGTATATTATATCCCTGTTATACCTCATACACTGTAATATACACACACAGCAATGTCATCACTGATCTGTATTATACTGTATATTATATCCCTGTTATACCTCATACACTGTAATATACACACACACACAGCAATGTCATCACTGCTCTGTATTATACTGTATATTATATCCCTGTTATACCTCATACACTGTAATATACACACAGCAATGTCATCACTGATCTGTAATATACTGTATATTATATCCCTGTTATACCTCATACACTGTAATATACACACACACACACACACACACACACACACACACACACACACACACACACACAGCAATGTCATCACTGCTCTGTATTATACTGTATATTATATCCCTGTTATACCTCATACACTGTAATATACACACACAGCAATGTCATCACTGCTCTGTATTATACTGTATATTATATCCCTGTTATACCTCATACACTGTAATATACACACAGCAATGTCATCACTGATCTGTATTATACTGTATATTATATCCCTGTTATATCTCATACAGTGTAATATACACACACACAGCAATGTCATCACTGATCTGTATTATACTGTATATTATATCCCTGTTATACCTCATACACTGTAATATACACACAGCAATGTCATCACTGATCTGTATTATACTGTATATTATATCCCTGTTATACCTCATACACTGTAATATACACACACAGCAATGTCATCACTGATCTGTATTATACTGTATATTATATCCCTGTTATACCTCATACACTGTAATATACACACACACAGCAATGTCATCACTGATCTGTATTATACTGTATATTATATCCCTGTTATACCTCATACACTGTAATATACACACACACAGCAATGTCATCACTGATCTGTATTATACTGTATATTATATCCCTGTTATACCTCATACACTGTAATATACACACACACAGCAATGTCATCACTGATCTGTATTATACTGTATATTATATCCCTGTTATACCTCATACACTGTAATACACACACACAGCAATGTCATCACTGATCTGTATTATACTGTATATTATATCCCTGTTATACCTCATACACTGTAATATATACACACACACAGCAATGTCATCACTGATCTGTATTATACTGTATATTATATCCCTGTTATACCTCATACACTGTAATATACACACACAGCAATGTCATCACTGATCTGTATTATACTGTATATTATATCCCTGTTATACCTCATACACTGTAATATACACACACACACAGCAATGTCATCACTGCTCTGTATTATACTGTATATTATATCCCTGTTATACCTCATACACTGTAATATACACACAGCAATGTCATCACTGATCTGTAATATACTGTATATTATATCCCTGTTATACCTCATACACTGTAATATACACACACACACACACACACACACACACACACACACACACACACACACACACAGCAATGTCATCACTGCTCTGTATTATACTGTATATTATATCCCTGTTATACCTCATACACTGTAATATACACACACAGCAATGTCATCACTGCTCTGTATTATACTGTATATTATATCCCTGTTATACCTCATACACTGTAATATACACACAGCAATGTCATCACTGATCTGTATTATACTGTATATTATATCCCTGTTATATCTCATACAGTGTAATATACACACACACAGCAATGTCATCACTGATCTGTATTATACTGTATATTATATCCCTGTTATACCTCATACACTGTAATATACACACAGCAATGTCATCACTGATCTGTATTATACTGTATATTATATCCCTGTTATACCTCATACACTGTAATATACACACACAGCAATGTCATCACTGATCTGTATTATACTGTATATTATATCCCTGTTATACCTCATACACTGTAATATACACACACACAGCAATGTCATCACTGATCTGTATTATACTGTATATTATATCCCTGTTATACCTCATACACTGTAATATACACACACACAGCAATGTCATCACTGATCTGTATTATACTGTATATTATATCCCTGTTATACCTCATACACTGTAATATACACACACACAGCAATGTCATCACTGATCTGTATTATACTGTATATTATATCCCTGTTATACCTCATACACTGTAATACACACACACAGCAATGTCATCACTGATCTGTATTATACTGTATATTATATCCCTGTTATACCTCATACACTGTAATATATACACACACACAGCAATGTCATCACTGATCTGTATTATACTGTATATTATATCCCTGTTATACCTCATACACTGTAATATACACACACACAGCAATGTCATCACTGATCTGTATTATACTGTATATTATATCCCTGTTATACCTCATACACTGTAATATACACACACACAGCAATGTCATCACTGATCTGTATTATACTGTATATTATATCCCTGTTATACCTCATACACTGTAATATACACACACACACAGCAATGTCATCACTGATCTGTATTATACTGTATATTATATCCCTGTTATACCTTATACACTGTAATATACACACACAGCAATGTCATCACTGATCTGTATTATACTGTATATTATATCCCTGTTATACCTCGTACACTGTAATATACACACACACACACAGCAATGTCATCACTGATCTGTATTATACTGTATATTATATCACTGTTATACCTCATACACTGTAATATACACACACACAGCAATGTCATCACTGATCTGTATTATACTGTATATTATATCCGTTATACCTCATACACTGTAATATACACACACAGCAATGTCATCACTGATCTGTATTATACTGTATATTATATCCCTGTTATACCTCATACACTGTAATATACACACACACAGCAATGTCATCACTGATCTGTATTATACTGTATATTATATCCCTGTTATACCTCATACACTGTAATATACACACACACACACACACAGCAATGTCATCACTGATCTGTATTATACTGTATATTATATCCCTGTTATACCTCATACACTGTAATATACACACACACAGCAATGTCATCACTGATCTGTATTATACTGTATATTATATCCCTGTTATACCTCATACACTGTAATATACACACACACAGCAATGTCATCACTGATCTGTATTATACTCATACTTACCTACTCTCCCGGAATGGCCGGGAGGCTCCCGAAAATCGGGTGACCCTCCCGGCCCCACGGAAGAGCAGGCAAGTCTCCCGGAATTTGGGGCCCCCCCTGCCCGTCCGCCCACTTAGTATGTAAAGTAGGCGGTCCGGGCAGTTGATGACGCGATTCTTGCTGAATCGCGTCATCATAGCCACGCCCCCTGCAGTGTAATGTCGGGGATCGCGGCATTACATAGCGGAGGGCGTGGCTTAAATGACGTCACGCCGTAACTCCGCCCTGTCCCGCCCCTGCTCCGCCTCCGTCCCGCCTCCTCCCTCCTCCTCCCTACGTCACAGCCCTCCCCTGCCCCCCCTGCTAAGCCGACCTGGCTGCTCTCTCCCGCAGAGAGCAGCCAGAATGTCGGCATGTATGATTATACTGTATATTATATCCCTGTTATACCTCATACACTGTAATATATACACACAGCAATGTCATCACTGACCTGTATTATACTGTATATTATATCCCTGTTATACCTCATACACTATAATACACACACACACAGCAATGTCATCACTGATCTGTATTATACTGTATATTATATCCCTGTTATACCTCATACACTGTAATATACACACACACACAGCAATGTCATCACTGATCTGTATTATACTGTATATTATATCCCTGTTATACCTCATACACTGTAATATATACACACACACACACAGCAATGTCATCACTGATCTGTATTATACTGTATATTATATACCTGTTATACCTCATACACTGTAATATACACACACACAGCAATGTCATCACTGATCTGTATTATACTGTATATTATATCCCTGTTATACCTCATACACTGTAATATATACACACACAGCAATGTCATCACTGATCTGTATTATACTGTATATTATATCCCTGTTATACCTCATACACTGTAATATACACACACACAGCAATGTCATCACTGATCTGTATTATACTGTATATTATATCCCTGTTATACCTCATACACTGTAATATACACACACAGCAATGTCATCACTGATCTGTATTATACTGTATATTATATCCCTGTTATACCTCATACACTGTAATATACACACACAGAGCAATGTCATCACTGATCTGTATTATACTGTATATTATATCCCTGTTATACCTCATACACTGTAATATACACACACACAGCAATGTCATCACTGATCTGTATTATACTGTATATTATATCCCTGTTATACCTCATACACTGTAATATACACACACACAGCAATGTCATCACTGATCTGTATTATACTGTATATTATATCCCTGTTATACCTCATACACTGTAATATACACACACACACACAGCAATGTCATCACTGATCTGTATTATACTGTATATTATATCCCTGTTATACCTCATACACTGTAATATACACACACACACACAGCAATGTCATCACTGATCTGTATTATACTGTATATTATATCCCTGTTATACCTCATACACTGTAATATACATACACACACACAGCAATGCCATCACTGATCTGTATTATACTGTATATTATATCCCTGTTATACCTCATACACTGTAATATACACACACACACAGCAATGTCATCACTGATCTGTATTATACTGTATATTATATCCCTGTTATACCTCATACACTGTAATATACACACACAGCAATGTCATCACTGATCTGTATTATACTGTATATTATATCCTGTTATACCTCATACACTGTAATATACACACACACAGCAATGTCATCACTGATCTGTATTATACTGTATATTATATCCCTTATACCTCATACACTGTAATATACACACACAGCAATGTCATCACTGATCTGTATTATACTGTATATTATATCCCTGTTATACCTCATACACTGTAATATACACACACAGCAATGTCATCACTGATCTGTATTATACTGTATATTATATCCCTGTTATACCTCATACACTGTAATATACACACACAGCAATGTCATCACTGATCTGTATTATACTGTATATTATATCCTGTTATACCTCATACACTGTAATATACACACACACAGCAATGTCATCACTGATCTGTATTATACTGTATATTATATCCCTTATACCTCATACACTGTAATATACACACACAGCAATGTCATCACTGATCTGTATTATACTGTATATTATATCCCTGTTATACCTCATACACTGTAATATACACACACAGCAATGACATCACTGATCTGTATTATACTGTATATTATATCCCTGTTATACCTCATACACTGTAATATACACACACACCACACACACAGCAATGTCATCACTGATCTGTATTATACTGTATATTATATCCCTGTTATATCTCATACACTGTAATACACACACACACACACACACACACAGCAATGTCATCACTGATCTGTATTATACTGTATATTATATCCCTGTTATACCTCATACACTGTAATATACACACACAGCAATGTCATCACTGATCTGTATTATACTGTATATTATATCCCTGTTATACCTCATACACTGTAATATACACACACACAGCAATGTCATCACTGATCTGTATTATACTGTATATTATATCCCTGTTATACCTCATACACTGTAATATACACACACAGCAATGTCATCACTGATCTGTATTATACTGTATATTATATCCCTGTTATACCTCATACACTGTAATATACACACACAGCAATGTCATCACTGATCTGTATTATACTGTATATTATATCCCTGTTATACCTCATACACTGTAATATACACACACACAGCAATGTCATCACTGATCTGTATTATACTGTATATTATATCTCTGTTATACCTCATACACTGTAATATACACACACACACAGCAATGTCATCACTGATCTGTATTATACTGTATATTATATCCCTGTTATACCTCATACACTGTAATATACACACACAGCAATGTCATCACTGATCTGTATTATACTGTATATTATATCCCTGTTATACCTCATACACTGTAATATACACACACAGCAATGTCATCACTGATCTGTATTATACTGTATATTATATCCCTGTTATACCTCATACACTGTAATATACACACAACAATGTCATCACTGATCTGTATTATACTGTATATTATATCCCTGTTATACCTCATACACTGTAATATACACACACAGCAATGTCATCACTGATCTGTATTATACTGTATATTATATCCCTGTTATACCTCATACACTGTAATATACACACAACAATGTCATCACTGATCTGTATTATACTGTATATTATATCCCTGTTATACCTCATACACTGTAACATACACACACAGCAATGTCATCACTGCTCTGTATTAGGGTTCACTACGGCCGGCCGGCGGTCGGGCTCCCGGCGCCCAGCATACCGGCGCCGGGAGCCCGACCGCCGGCTGACCGACAGCTTGGCGAGCGCAAATGAGCCCCTTGCGGGCTCGCTGCGCTCGCCACGCTACGGGCACGGTGGCGCGCTACGCGCGCCACACTATTTTATTCTCCCTCTATGGGGGTCATGGACCCCCACGAGGGAAAATAAGTGTCGGTATGCCGGCGGTCGGGCTCCCGGCGCCGGTATACTGAGCGCCGGGAGCCCGACCGCCGGCATACAGAATGCCACCCCTGTATTATACTGTATATTATATCCCTGTTATACCTCATACACTGTAATATACACACACAGCAATGTCATCACTGATCTGTATTATACTGTATATTATATCCCTGTTATACCTCATACACTGTAATATACACACACACACAGCAATGTCATCACTGATCTGTATTATACTGTATATTATATCCCTGTTATACCTCATACACTGTAACATACACACACAGCAATGTCATCACTGATCTGTATTATACTGTATATTATATCCCTGTTATACCTCATACACTGTAATATATACACACACACAGCAATGTCATCACTGATCTGTATTATACTGTATATTATATCCCTGTTATACCTCATACACTGTAATATACACACACACACAGCAATGTCATCACTGATCTGTATTATACTGTATATTATATCCCTGTTATACCTCATACACTGTAATATATACACACACAGCAATGTCATCACTGATCTGTATTATACTGTATATTATATCCCTGTTATACCTCATACACTGTAATATACACACACAGCAATGTCATCACTGATCTGTATTATACTGTATATTATATCCCTGTTATACCTCATACACTGTAATATACACACACACAGCAATGTCATCACTGATCTGTATTATACTGTATATTATATCCCTGTTATACCTCATACACTGTAATACACACACACAGCAATGTCATCACTGATCTGTATTATACTGTATATTATATCCCTGTTATACCTCATACACTGTAATATACACACACACACAGCAATGTCATCACTGATCTGTATTATACTGTATATTCTATCCCTGTTATATCTCATACACTGTAATATACACACACAGCAATGTCATCACTGATCTGTAATATACTGTATATTATATCCCTGTTATACCTCATACACTGTAATATACACACACACACACACACACACACACACACAGCAATGTCATCACTGATCTGTATTATACTGTATATTATATCACTGTTATACCTCATACACTGTAATATACACACACACACAGCAATGTCATCACTGATCTGTATTATACTGTATATTATATCCCTGTTATACCTCATACACTGTAATATATACACACACACAGCAATGTCATCACTGATCTGTATTATACTGTATATTATATCCCTGTTATACCACATACACTGTAATATATACACACACAGCAATGTCATCACTGATCTGTATTATACTGTATATTATATCCCTGTTATACCTCATACACTGTAATATACACACACACAGCAATGTCATCACTGATCTGTATTATACTGTATATTATATCCCTGTTATACCTCATACACTGTAATATACACACACAGCAATGTCATCACTGATCTGTATTATACTGTATATTATATCCCTGTTATACCTCATACACTGTAATATACACACACACAGCAATGTCATCACTGATCTGTATTATACTGTATATAAAAGCTTTCTACCTCCCAGCATGCAATGGGCCCGTCCTTATATCCCCACCTCCTGGCTTTCTTATTTTCTTATTATAGTCTTACTATTTTTCTTGAGTGATCTTTCTAAACAGCGTCTTATACGTACCTTAGAAAGCGTCGCTCCAACAACTCTCCGCCAGGCCGCGACAACGCTTACCCATGAGTACATTGCAGTTTCGGCAGGCGTCTGTGTTGCATATACTAGCAGATATACTAGCAGGTCCAGCAGACGTTACCAGACTGTGGCCGGAGCACGGGGAGAAGGTAAGGCATCGGTTCTGCTTAGAAGGGGAATACAGACACAGCCGCACTGTTCCAGGATGGAGACTACCAAACAGTCCCTGACACGGCTGCTACCTCGGGTACACCAGCGCTAGGCCTCATGTATCATAGGCTCCATGGGTAGCATGAGGCCGCGATCCCTAGGGTTGATGTCAGCAGTGGGGAGTCAGACGCTCCCCTGGTCGCCCCTCCCACGGTTCATGACCAGTTTCCTCCAAGTCTCCCATGAACTGATTTCCTGCTTCCGTCTGAGATACTGTGTATCTAAAAGGACCCGGTTGCAGCATAGGCGGCTGTGTGACTCCTGCGTCGGTGTTCACTTGGGCGTCTGTGTTCACTGTAGGTTCACGGGGCGATTGTGTTCACTAATAGCGTCTGGATCCACTCAGCATTCACTAACGTATTGATCGATCCTGGAAGCGAGGTGAAGTCTCCCTGTATCCCACTCTCCTGAGCCGGGTGATACAGCACTAAGTCTCTATCTACCTTTAAGAAAGGATAGTTGGATAAGTGCCTGATGCAGATGAGTCTGTAAACTATTGCTGCTGGTTCCGACTGAATACGGTTAAATTCTATATAAGGTAATGCAGTAATATGTTTCTCCTACATACTTGAAATGTATCTGTAGTTGATGATGTGCTCATATTGCTTATTATACTAATGTATAACATGTGACTGATTGCTAGTGTGATTGCTGAGTTTACTATTCCTGTCAGTTTCTGTGTATATACCGATCCTCAATGCTGGTGCAAAGCAGGGATGAATCGGATTGTATGTCACTTTAACACAATTTTAAAGTGATTGCAGTCACAAATTGTGTAGTTAACACTGTACAGGTGTGTGATTTATTTATCATGTCTAAGAGCGGCAAGGGTGAGGAGGATACACTCTCCACAGCAGTACCAACACTCATTTCATGTTTGTCTTGCAAAGCTGCGTTAACCTCACAGGATCTGGTTCAAAATGGATTATGTGCAAATTGTTTTAGCTTTCACCAAAGTCTCTTAAATAAGCCAAGGCAGGCACAGGTTTAAGTTGAAACCCCATGGGCTACTTTTGCACAGACGTAGACCTAAAACTACATCATCTGCACAGTCTACACATGTTTCAGATGAGGACTCATCAGAGGATGAGGACTCATCGCTCTCTGGGTCTGTGTACGGAGACAAGGAGGAAGGCCTCAGCTCAGTGGGCATACCAGAGCTAATTAGTGCTATGAAATCCATTCTATCCTTAGAGGAGGCAGCAGAGCCTTTGGTAAAATCTAAGGCACCTGTGTTTAAACATCCCAAAAAAGATAGGACTGAGTTTCCTGGGTCAGAACAGCTGATGGAAATCCAAGAAGATCCAAGAATCCAAGATGGAGTCCAAGAAGGTTCTAGAGTCTTTGCCTTTAACTGGAGATATTCTTTTTGGTAAAGTATTAAACAGTATTTTGGAGTCAGAAGCAGACTCTCTAAGAAAGTGAAGTTTCCTTCCACACACAAATCCAAACCTAGGCTTCCAGCTTTTTGGCCCTTCTGGACTCAATGAAAAGGAAAAGGGAAGGGTTATGGCAAACAGTCTCAATCTGACAAGTCTGGGAAGACTAAAAAGCATTGGGCTACCAGAGTCAGAAGGTAAGCCATCAGCCTGATGGTGCTAGCCTCCACCTGGGGGACCCCAGGGTGGGAGGCCGACTTCTTCTATTTGCACATATCTGGCAGCATTCCACCACAGATGCCTGGGTGCAAGAAGCGGTATCTCACGGTTATGACTTTGCTTTCAAGAAGCACCCTCCACAAAGGTTTTTTTTGTACCAGCCCGTCCTCAGTGGAAATGAAGGCCAGGGCCTTACAAGAGGCAGCTCAGAAGTTGCTTCAATGAGGAGTGATAATTCCAGTTCCTCCGGCACAACGAGGACAAGGTTTCTATTCCAACCTGTTTCTAGTCCAGAAGCCAAATGGGTTGTTCCAGCCCATACTCAATCTCAAGGTGCTGAACAAGTACATTGGGTGCATCTGTTTCATATGGAGACTTTACCTTCCATTATTTTGGCCATAGAGCAGGAGGATTTTATGGTATTTGAAGGGAAAAGGGGAGGGGAAGACCTGAGCACAGGTGTATCAATTAGGGTGCGAATCAATTGCAAAGAATATATTGTTCCACAGTGTACTATAAGTACCATGGTTTTGTCCAATTCCACTTAGAAATACCTCAGGTGAAGGTGCTCCCCTGAGAGTATGAGGAACATATATACAAGAAGGGGCAGAAGAAACTCTAGGCAGTATACCAATCCCACAACGTCACAGTTAAAGATTTGTTTCAACTTGATTTCATTACCATCTCTGTCTATTATGGTCTCCTTTCTGGCCATATGATCTCAGGCCTTACATTTGCCACATGGGTAGGTACCCCTGAGTTTGGGTTCTCTCCTGGGGTTACCAACATAGTGGCTTCTCACCAATTTGTCCCTTAGGTTGTTGGCTTTTTCGCCTCATCAATCAGAAGAACTTGCCAGTGTTTCTGAACTATCTCCTGTAGTCCTCTCCATTCGTTGCAATAGTTGGTTACAAATCTGATTGATTATTTTCGTTTTTTGGGAAGAGAAGGGTTTCTCGATTTGTCTTTGCGGCATGGAATTTTGCAGTCTTGATTGATTGTTTGCTGTAACCTCGTTCCAGAAGTCTTGTCATAAGTTCTTGACTCTTTTCTTCATATACCTGGATAGTGGTACAATTCCTCCTTAATCGTAGGAATTCACCCTTAGGTAAGTTTCTAATTGTTGGTGGAAAGTGGGAGCTTTTCCTGTGTAGAAGGCTGTTTGGTGCCGCTTCCTTCCTATATAGTTCTGTTAGTAAGTATCCTTCCTCGTTGATGTATCATACATCCTCAACTAATTTTGTGGGATATTCTGTGGTGTGGACTCATTGGGGATTGTTGTTTGGAGTCATTATTATTCTTTACCAGCTGTATTCAGTATCTGCACTGTGAACTGTGTTACCTACTGTATCGATAGGAATTATCTAGGAGACCTTGAAAATATGGTTCCAGTTTTGAAATTTTTTTATTTTGCTCAAGCTTTCTGAATTATCCGGGAACTGCGCATTGTCTATTTGAAGCATTTATTACAGCAAGAGAATTTATAATCTCGGCTATTATCTACAACTATATGTTATATGTGATGTTTGTCTATCTGTATGTGATTACAATACTTATTGTTTTGAAAGTACAGTAATTAAAGTTACATTTTATAACTATAACTGCCCCCAGAAAAAAAGTTTCCTCTGCCCCTTCTTGGATTTTATGGTATCCCTGGATATCCAGGATGCTTACCTACATGTTCCTATAGCATTGTCCCATCAGCACTGTCTCAGGTTTGCTATCCTCCAACAACATTTTCAGTACTATTTGTAGTGGCCACAGCTCCCAGAGTATTCACCAATATTATGGTGGTAATGGCGGCTTATCTCCGTCAGCAGGGGATAAGGTTTTTCCATACCTCAACGACTTATTAATCCTGGCACAATATCTGGATTTGCTTCTGTGTCATCTGCAACAGACAATAGCTTGTTTACAGAGACACAGGCCCTCATTCCGAGCTGTTCGCTTGCAAGCTGCGTTTAGCAGCTTTGCACACACTAAGCCGCCGCCTACTGGGAGTGAATCTTAGCTTATTAAAATTGCGAACGAAAGATTAGCAAAATTGCGAATAGATACTTCTTAGCAGTTTCTGAGTAGCTCCAGACTTACTCGGCATCTGCGATCAGTTCAGTGCTTGTCGTTCCTGGTTTGACGTCACAAACACGCCCAGCGTTCGCCCAGACACTCCCCCGTTTCTCCAGCCACTCCCGTGTTTTTCCCAGAAACGGTAGCGTTTTTTCGTACACACCCATAAAACGGCCTGTTTCCGCCCAGAAACACCTACTTCCTGTCAATAACATTACGATCACCAGAACAAAGAAAAAACCTTGTAATGCCGTGAGTAAAATACCTAACTGCATAGCAAATTTACTTGGCGCAGTCGCACTGCGGACATTGCGCATGCACATTAGCGACTAATCGCTCCGTTGCGAGAAAAAAATAACGAGCGAACAACTCTGAATGACCCCCACAGTTGTCTCATAAATTGGGCAAAGTCGTCCCTGGTTTCGTCACAACGGATGACTCACTTGGGGGCTGTGTTGCATTCGGGTCTTCAGACAGTAATTTTACCTCTGAACAAAATATCCAAAGTTCAGTCAAGGATTCAGGACCTGCTACACAGTCAAAGGGTATCCACTCACGTGGCAATGCGTGTGATGGGATCTATGGTGTCGACATTCAACATGGTGGAGTATACTCCGTTCCACTCGAGACCTCTGCAGCATCTGATCCTTTCCAAATGGAATGGTTTTCATCAGACAATAAAAATGCAGACTATGGTCCGTCCTCTGGAAGTACACTAAGGAGGTCATTAGCATGGTGGCTACAGACATCCCATCTGGGTAGCAAAAGACCCTTTTGGATATCAGATTGGGAAATTCTGACCACGGATGCCAGCCTTCAGGGCTGGAGAGCGGTGTCAGGAAGAAGTTGCTTCCAGAGGCAGTGTACCAAGGAAGAAAGTTGCCTGCCAATAATTATATTGGAACTTCAAGCCATATATATATGGCACTTATTCAGGCAAAGGACATCCTTCAGGGGAAACCAGTTCAAATCCACTCGGACAATGCAACGACAGTAGCGAACATCAACCATCAGGGAGGAACTCGCAGCCAAAAATCAATGAAGGAGGTAAGTCACACGTTAAAGTGGACAGAACTTCATTATCCAGCCTTGTCCGCGCAGTGTTCATTCTGGGAGTCCTAAACTGGGAAGCGGATTTTCTCAGTTGACACGCCATTCATGCAAACGAATGGGCTTTACACCCCGAGGTCTTACAAACTCTGGTAGATAAGTGGGGGTTTCCGGACATAGATCTCATGGCATCCCGTCAGAACAACAAAGTTCCTGCATACAGGTCAAGAACAAAGGATCCCAAACTGACCTTTGTGGATGCCCTGTCAGTGAGATGGGACTTTCGTCTGGCCTATGTGTTTCCACCAATCACCCTATTACCCAGTGTGATGTGAAAGGTAAAACAGGGAAAGGGCACCGTGATACTAATAGCTCTGGCTTGGCCAAGAAGACATTGGTGCACAGATCTGCAGAGGATGTCGATGGATGCTCCATTCCTACTCCCTCAACGTCCAGATCTACTGTCTCAGGGTCCTTGCTATCACAAGCACCTGGATTGACTATCTTTGACAGCGTGCCTCTTGAGACTTCCATCCTGAAGGCAAAAGGATTCTCACAACAGGTAATTCAAACTATGCTTAGAGCAAGGAAACCTTCCTCAGCTCGCATTTATTACCGAATATGGCAAGCCTATATTCAGTGGTGCAGTGACCGGAAATATGACCCTAGGTCTTTCAGAGTTTCCAGAGTCTTCGCATTCCTTCAAGCAGGAATGGATAAAGGTCTGCGGGTGGCTTCCTTGAGAGTGCAGGTGTCGGCATTCACTGTATACTTACAAAAGAAAATTGCTAACCTACAGGATGTGCACATTTTTTTCCAAGGAATGCTGCACATTCCACCTCCTTTTGTTCCTCCTACAGTGCCTCAGGATTTAAGTTTAGTCCTAAAGGTTCTTCAAATTGCACCATTTGAACCACTAAAATGATTGGATCTTAAATGGTTGAAAGCTAAAGTTCTCTTTCTACTGGCCATTGCTTCAGTTAGAAGAGTTTCAGATTTAGGGGTATTGTTATGTTGCCCTTGTCAGACTTGGTTTTGTCTGTGTCCCCGGAGGGGGCGCTAGTGGGTCAGTGGAGGTAGATGGGAGAAAGCGAGGAGGCTGGATTATGTTTCTGCGCATGAGCGCAATGATATTTATTATACAGATAGTTCACAAACGGCAGCAGAAAATAACAGTAAGAAATGCAAATGTCAATAGTGCAGCGTGGAAGCTGAAAGTCTATGGTAACAGAAATATGGCAAATGGAGGAATGGTAACTGATAAAATGATAACCGGTAGTAATGATAACAGATGAATGAACACAGATGAGTAATAACTTGGCAGAAGATAATCTGGTATGGGAACCAGAGCAGTTTAAAACGTGGAGCCAGCAGAGATGGTAATGAATGGCAAACCTGGTAGCAGAGGCAGGAGACTGACAATGTCCACAGTGCAGGTGATGAGGCACTGGCAGCAAGCAAGCTGCATCACAGGTGGAGAGATGGGACACACTTGGAGTCAGTCTCTACTGCTAGGCTGAAGCACACAGAGTTGGTGATTAGTGTGAAGCCTGTAGATAGAAGCAGGTGTTGCTGAGGCTTGTAGTTCCACGGAGCTGTGAGAAGTAACCAGGAGCACAGAGTCTCGGGTAGATAGCCAGGAACACGGAACAACAGGTAGGTATCCAGGAACACGGAGGAACAGGAACCAGATCCAGACACATGAGTCGCAGGAGTGACACAAAGTTCAGGATGCCTGCAGACTGATCCTGCAGCTCCTGATATACCCCCTGATGTGCAGTCATTGGTGGGAGTAAGGAAAGTAGGCCGCCGTTCTCTGACTGATGGAGACTGTCATGGCGGCGCCCATGCCGCGGCCTAGCGGGAACGCGGCGTGCTACACGCCCGCTGTCACAGGAGCGCTCCCAGGCCCAGGATGACGTCTGATGGCAGAGGTGCGGATGACAGTGGAACGCAGGGACCCAGGACGGAGTCCGCACCGGCGGACAGATGTGACCGTGGTGAGTCGATTCCTGACAGTACCCCCCCCTTTAAGGGTGGGCACTGAACACCCACGTGGCTTGGAAGGATGAGTGTTATGGAAGACACGGACCAACCTTGGAGCATGGACATCTGACGAATTCACCCAACTTCTCTCCTCCGGACCATAACCGGACCAATCGATAAGATATTGTAGACGACCATACCGGCAACGGGAATCCAGAATCTTCTCCATTTCGAACTCCACGCCCCGCTGAGTTCGAACTTTGGGGCCGACTGGAAGAGCTCTTTGGAAGCGATTCAGGACTAATGGTCTGAGGAGAGAAACATGAAAGGCATTAGGTATTCGCAGAGAAGGTGGTAACCTCAGCTTGTAGGCCACAGGGCTGATGACTCTTTCAACAGGAAAGGGACCGATGAAACGTGGTGCAAATTTCATAGACGGGACTCTAAGACGGAGGTTCCGGGTAGAAAGCCAAACCTTGTCCCCAGGTTTCAGGCTAGGAACTGCACGTCTTTTGCGGTCAGCAAAGTATTTATACCGGCTGGAGGCCTTCTTGAGAGAAGTGTGAATCTTCCTCCAGGTTGAAGAGAACTGACTCAGGGCAGTAGTGGCAGCAGGAACATCAATGCGAGGGAGTTCTTGGAAGTCTGGAACACAAAGATGTTGCCCATATACAGCAAATAAAGGAGTTGTGTCAGTAGCAGTGTGATAACGGAAATTGTGGGCAAATTCGGCCCACGGGAGCAGATCCAACCAGTCATCCTGAGAAGATGAAACATAAAGTCTTAAAAATGTCTCCAAATACTGATTTACCCTCTCTGTCTGGCCATTCGTCTGAGGGTGGTAAGATGACGAGAACTTCAGTTTAACCTGCATGGCAGGGCCCTCCAAAACCTCGCTACAAACTGTACACCTCGGTCGGATATTATTTCTGAGGGTAGACCATGTAGACGGAAAATCTCCCGTAGGAAGATTTGGGCAAGTTTTGGGGCAGAAGGGAGACCCTGGAGGGGAACAAAATGGGCCATCTTGGTAAATCTGTCCACCACAACCCAGATGGTATTGTATCCTTGAGAAGGAGGGAGATCGGAAATAAAGTCCATGGACAGGTGTGACCAGGGACGGCTAGGAACAGACAATGGTTGTAACTGACCTGCTGGAGACTGATGAGGAATTTTGTGCTGCGCACACTTAGGACAGGATGCCACGAAATCCTTGATGTCAGCTTTCATCTTTGGCCACCAGTATGTCTCAGAGAGGAACTTGAAGGTTTTCAGAACACCGGGATGTCCAGTGAACTTGGATTGATGGGCCCAAGATAGCAACTTGGGACGGAGTTCTGGGGAAACAAAAGACTTACCAGGAGGAGGAGCTGGGGAGACTTGAGATGCAGCAAATACCACTGGACTCAGGATGGAATGCGGAACTGAGTTAGACGTTTCCTCTTCGGATTCCATAGATCGGGATAAGGCATCAGCTTTAACATTCTGCGAACCTGGGCGGAAATTAAGCTTAAAGTTAAAACGAGAGAAAAACATAGCCCACCGGGACTGGCGAGGATTAAGGCACTGGGCTGCCTTTAAATATAACAGATTTTTATGATCCGTATAGATGTTGAACGGATATTTGGCCCCTTCCAGGAGATACCTCCATTCCTCGAGGGCCAGCTTAATCGCCAGTAGTTCTTGATCTCCAACGGAATAGTTAGCTTCTGCAGGGAGGAATTTACGAGAATAAAATCCACAGGGGTGGATCTTCCCATCAGTTCCCTTCTGGGAGAGAACAGCTCCAACTCCAACTGTAGAGGCATCCACCTCCAACTCGAATGGCTTGTTTACATCTGGTTGAGACAGAACTGGAGCAGACATAAAAGCCAGCTTGATCTTCTGGAAGGCCACTAAAGCCTCTTCTGACCAGTTGGAATGGTCTGCCCCTTTCCGAGTTAAGTTGGTAATAGGAGTGATGAGAGTGGAGAATCCCCGAATAAATTTGCTATAGTAATTGGCGAATCCCAGGAATCGCTGAATAGACTTGAGAGAATTTGGAATGGACCAATTGGCAATGGCATCCAACTTTGTCGGGTCCATCTGGAGATCCGATCCGGAAATTATATACCCCAGGAAGGGTATAGAGGAAACTTCAAAGGTACACTTGGATAATTTACCGTAGAGCCGGTTCTCACGAAGACGTCGGAGGACTTCACGGACTTGTAGACGATGAGAGGGAAGATCTTGGGAGAAGATAAGGATATCATCCAGATAAACTACAAGGTATTTGTACAGAACGTCCCGGAAGATTTCGTTCACAAAGTGCTGGAACACTGCTGGGGCATTACTCAACCCGAATGGCATTACCAGGTACTCGTAATGACCATCTCGAGTATTAAAAGCTGTCTTCCATTCATCACCACTTCGGATTCTAATGAGGTTGTAGGCACCGCGGAGGTCTAACTTGGTGAAGATGCGGGCTCCCTTCACTCTGTCAAATAATTCAGTGATGAGTGGTAATGGATAACTATTTTTGATGGTAATGTCATTGAGACCCCGGTAGTCAATGCATGGACGCAGTCCTCCATCCTTTTTCTTAACAAAGAAGAAGCCTGCACCAGCGGGTGATGACGAGGGACGGATGAATCCCTTCTGTAAATTCTCCCTGATGTAGTCGCTCATCGCCTCAGTTTCAGGAACAGATAACGGATAGGTACGCCCCCTAGGTGGTTTCTTGCCGGGAAGAAGATCGATGGGGCAATCCCACTCTCTATGGGGCGGCAGGACATCAGCGGCTTTCTCACTGAAGACGTCAGAGAAATCTTGGTAAGCCGCAGGAAGACTTGACTGGGTTTTTACTTCAGTAGACTTGATAGGACAAACTTGAGCTAAACAGGACTGGTGGCAGTGTGAACCCCAAGAAGTAAGTTGTAACGTTGACCAATCAAACTGTGGATTGTGTAGCTGGAGCCAGGGCATGCCCAAAACGATCTCCTGGGTGGCCTGAGGAATGACTAAGAACTTTATTAATTCTGAGTGCAGGAACCCAACTCCCAAAACCACTGGTGCAGTTTGGTGAGAGATATTCCCCTTGGAGATTCGGCTACCATCCACAGCGGTAATATAGACTGGGTAAGAAAGTTCACATACAGGCAAACAAAACTTATCTACCGCAGCTTGAGTGATGAAGTTTCCTGCGGCTCCACAGTCCACTAACGCAGATGCAGATTGAAGCCCAACTGAAGTCTCTAATGTCACGGGAAGGATAAGGTCTTGATTTGAAGGAGCTTGACTAGAAGATCCCAACTTGACTCCTCCTTTACAAGTCAGGATCTGGCGTTTCCCGAACGCACTGTACAAGAATTAATCTGGTGACCTGCAGCCGCACAATAAAGACACAGTCTCTCACGAAGTCTTCTTGACCGCTCCTCAGGAGTTAGGCGGGACCTATTTACTGCATAGGCTCATCAGAAGGTGGAGACTGAAACTGTACGGAAGGTACCATCCTTGACCTGCGTGGCTCACTACGAGCACGCTCACTGTTGCGTTCGCGGATGCGAGAGTCCAACTTGATGCACAGGGAAATTAAATCAGACAATTGCTCAGGAAGGTCGCGGGTTGCCAGTTCATCCTTGATCCGATCAGAGAGTCCATGCCAGAAAGCTGCTACCAGGGCTTGATTGTTCCACTGAATCTCTGCGGCCAACGTCTGGAACTGGATGACATATTGCCCCATACTACGGGTACCTTGACGAAGTTGGATAAGGTCTGCAGAAGCTGATGTTGCACGACCCGGCTCGTCAAAGATCCGTCTGAAGGTTGAGACGAATTCTGCGTAGTTGTTTATCAGAGGGTCAGCACGTTCCCACAGAGGAGATACCCAACTCAAGGCAGATCCAGAGAGTAGAGAGATGATGTAAGCAACCTTGGATCTTGGCGTGGGGAAATTGTGTGACAATAATTCAAACTGGATTTCACATTGGTTAAGAAACCCGCGACATAACCTTGGACTGCCATCATACTTGCTGGGCACGGGCAGATGCAAACGTGACACTGGAGCTGATGCAGCCGGCATAGAAGAACTCACAGTACTTGCAGGTGCTGGAGTAACAGGAACTGTAGAAGTGAGTACACTAGGCAGGGTTTGCTGTAGTGTATCAATCCGGGAGGACATCCCTTGCAGGAACTGGAACATCTGCTGCTGCGCAGCCTCTTGACCATCCAAACGGGAGACCAGATTTTGCAAGGCCTCTGACCCCACACTCCGACCACCGTCCGAGTCCATAGATCCTGAACTTACTGTCAGACTTAGTTTTGTCTGTGTCCCCGGAGGGGGCGCTAGTGGGTCAGTGGAGGTAGATGGGAGAAAGCGAGGAGGCTGGATTATGTTTAGGCGCATGAGCGCAATGATATTTATTATACAGATAGTTCACAAACGGCAGCAGAAAATAACAGTAAGAAATGCAAATGTCAATAGTGCAGCGTGGAAGCTGAAAGTCTATGGTAACAGAAGTATGGCAACTGATGAAATGATAACCGGTAGTAATGATAACAGATGAATGAACACACATGAGTAATAACTTGGCAGAGAATATTCTGGTATGGGAACCAGAGCAGTTTAAAACGTGGAGCCAGCAGAGATGGTAATGAATGGCAAACCTGGTAGCAGAGGCAGGAGACTGACAATGTCCACAGTGCAGGTGATGAGGCACTGGCAGCAAGCAAGCTGCATCACAGGTGGAGAGATGGAACACACCTGGAGTCAGTCTCTACTGCTAGGCTGAAGCACACAGAGATGGTGGTGAGTGTGAAGCCTGTAGATAGAAGCAGGTGTTGCTGAGGCTTGTAGTTCCACGGAGCTGTGAGAAGTAACCAGGAGCACAGAGTCTCAGGTAGATAGCCAGGAACACGGAACAACAGGTAGGTATCCAGGAACATGGAGGAACAGGAACCAGATCCAGACACATGAGTCGCAGGAGTGACACAAAGTTCAGGATGCCTGCAGACTGATCCTGCAGCTCCTGATATACCCCCTGATGTGCAGTCATTGGTGGGAGTGAGGAAAGTAGGTGCGGCCAAGCACCGGATTGGCCGCCGTGCTCTGACTGATGGAGACTGTCATGGCGGCGCCCATGCCGCGGCCTAGCGGGAACGCGGCGTGCTACACGCCCGCTGTCACAGGAGCGCTCCCAGGCCCAGGATGACGTCTGATGGCAGAGGTGCGGATGACAGTGGAACGCAGGGACCCAGGACGGAGTCCGCACCGGCGGACAGATGTGACCGTGGTGAGTCGATTCCTGAGAGCCCTCCTTTGCTGATTTTTTTTTTTTTCCAGATAGAGTGGTTCTCAGAACCAAATCTGGGTATCTTCCTAAGGTGGTGTCTAAATTCCACCTTTAATGAAGATATTATAGTCCCAGCCTTCAAAGGGCCAGACTTTTCTGCGGGAGGTGCATCGTTGGACATAGTCCTTGCTTTAAGGATCTACGTGGATCGTACCAGTTCCATCGGAAAAACAGACACTCTCTTCATTCTCTACGGATGTCACAAGAGAGGATGGCCTGCTGACAAGCAGACACTGGCGAGGTGGCTTCGGATGACTATTTCAGAAGCATATTCTCGAGCTGATCTCCCTGTTCCGGCTAATGTCTCTGCTCACTCTACTCATAAGGTAGGTCCTTCATGGGCAGCACAACATGATGCTTCAGCAGAACAGATGTGTAAGGCAGCCATATCGTCTTCCATTAACACATTCATTAGACATCATGCCTTTGATACCTTTGCCTCTCAGGACGCTGAATTTGGGCAAAAGATTCTCCTGTCTAATCAGGAGTGTCCCCACCACTAAATTGCTTTGGGACATCCCAATGTTATCCTGTGGATAACCTGTGGACCGTGCCGGAGAAATATTCGTTACGGTAGACTTACCGTTGATAACGCTATTTCTCCTACGTTCTCAGGATCCACAGGGATCCCACCCTGACACACCTGACTTGAGGATCCTTTCACTCACTACCCTCTTCCTTCTTGTATGGAAGGGTGTGCATATGTGTTCTTCTCGCCTGATTAGGGCTCTCTATGATGCTCCTGCCTTGAACTTTGGAAAAACAACTGATTTGCCTGAGCTAGGAGGCGGGGATATAGGGACGGACCCGTTGCATGCTGGGAGGCCAAAAGCTTTGATCGTATGGTGCCAATCTGCTGTCGCTACCTCATATCCCAATGTTATTCTGTGGATCCTGTGGACTTAGGAGAAATAGCATTATGAACGGAAAGTCTACCATAATGAATATTTCATATAGAAGTATTGAAATTACAGGCGTAACACCGTAGAACATAAAAGAAGATGGACAAGAATAAAAATTTGAAAACAGAAAGTATACTAAATATCACCCTGGAGATAATCTACCTGCTGACTGGGGAGGTGAGTGGATCTGTGATCATCACAGTGACATCATTTATATCTATAGTAATAATACAAGGACATGACTGGAGAGGTGAGTGGATCTGTGATCGTCATAGTGACATCACTTATATCTATAGTAATAATACAGGGACATGACTGGGGAGGTGAGTGGATCTGTGATCATCACAGTGACATCATTTATATCTATAGTAATAATATAGGGACATGACTGGGGAGGTGAGGGGATCTGGGAGCATCACAGTGACATCAGTTATATCTATAGTAATAATACAGGGACATGACTGGGGAGGTGAGGGGGATCTGGGGGTGTCACAGTGATGTCACTTATATCTATAGTAATAATACAGGGACATGACTGGGGAGGTGAGTGGATCTATGATCATCACAGTGACATCATTTATATCTATAGTAATAATACAAGGACATGACTGGAGAGGTGAGTGGATCTGTGATCGTCATAGTGACATCACTTATATCTATAGTAATAATACAGGGACATGACTGGGGAGGTGAGGGGATCTGTGATCATCACAGTGACATCATTTATATCTATAGTAATAATACAGGGACATGACTGGGGAGGTGAGGGGATCTGGGAGTGTCATAGTGACATCACTTATATCTATAGTAATAATACAGGGACATGACTGGGGAGGTGAGGGGATCTGTGAGCATCATAGTGACATCACTTATATCTCTAGTAATAATACAGGGACATGACTGGAGAGGTGAGTGGATCTGTGATCATCACAGTGACATCATTTATATCTATAGTAATAATATCGGGACATGACTGGGGAGGTGAGGGGATCTGGGAGCATCATAGTGACATCACTTATATCTATAGTAATAATACAGAGACTTGACTGGGGAGGTGAGGAGATCTGGGAACTTCACAATGAGATCAATTATATCTATAGTAATAATACAGGGAGATGACTGGGGACAGTGATATTTGATGTTTCCCTCATTTATACAGGATTACACAGTAGTGAGGAAGACATCCAGTGAGTGTGAGACATCCAGCATACATCCCAATGTGTCGGGAGGACTGAGCACGAGCCAGAGCCCCATCCTGGTGCCTCCACCTCTCTCACTGACACATGAGAGACACAATGACCAGAGGATCCTGGAACTCACCAACAAGATCATTCAGCTGCTGACTGGAGAGGTGACTGCTGGGAATGGGGAAATATACAGTAACACCAGGGGACGTGTCTGGGTGATGACTGTAGAGGTGACTGCTGGGAATGGGGCATTATACAGTAACACCAGGGGATGTGTCTGAGTGATGACTGGAGAAGTGACTGCTGAGAATGGGGCATTATACAGTAACACCGGGGGACGTGTCCGAGAGGTGACTGCTGGGAATGGGGCATTATACAGTAACACCAGGGGATGTGTCTGGGTGATGACTGGAGAGGTGACTGCTGGGAATGGGGCATTATACAGTAACACCGGGGGATGTATCTGGGTGATGACTGGAGAGGTGACTGCTGGGAATGGGGCATTGTACAGTAACACCAGGGGACGTGTCTGGGTGATGACTGGAGAGGTGACTGCTGATAATGGGGCATTATACAGTAACAATGGGTGACGTGTCTGAAAGATGACTGGAGAGGTGACTGCTGGGAATGGGACATTATACAGTAACACCAGGGGACGTGTCTGGGTGATGACTGGAGAGGTGACTGCTGAGAATGCAGCATTATACAGTAACACCGGGGGACGTGTCTGGGTGATGACTGGAGAGGTGACTGCTGGGAATGGGACATTATACAGTAACAATGGGTGACGTGTCTGAAAGATGACTGGAGAGGTGACTGCTGGGAATGGGGCATTATACAGTAACACCAGGGGATGTGTCTGGGTGATGACTGGAGAGGTGACTGCTGGGAATGGGACATTATACAGTAACACCGGGGGATGTGTCTGGGTGATGACTGGAGAGGTGACTGCTGGGAATGGGACATTATACAGTAACACCAGGGGATGTGTCTGGGTGATGACTGGAGAGGTGACTGCTGGGAATGGGACATTATACAGTAACACCGGGGGACGTGTCTGGGTGATGACTGGAGTGGTGACTGCTGGGAATGGGGCAATGTACAGTAACACCAGGGGACATGTCTGGGTGATGACTGGAGAGGTGACTGCTGGGAATGGGACATTATACAGTAACACCGGGGGATGTGTCTGGGTGATGACTGGAGAGGTGACTGCTGGGAATGGGACATTATACAGTAACACCAGGGGATGTGTCTGGGTGATGACTGGAGAGGTGACTGCTGGGAATGGGACATTATACAGTAACACCGGGGGACGTGTCTGGGTGATGACTGGAGTGGTGACTGCTGGGAATGGGGCAATGTACAGTAACACCAGGGGACGTGTCTGGGTGATGACTGGAGAGGTGACTGCTGGGAATGGGACATTATACAGTAACACCGGGGGATGTGTCTGGGTGATGACTGGAGAGGTGACTGCTGGGAATGGGACATTATACAGTAACACCAGGGGATGTGTCTGGGTGATGACTGGAGAGGTGACTGCTGGGAATGGGACATTATACAGTAACACCAGGGGATGTGTCTGGGTGATGACTGGAGAGGTGACTGCTGGGAATGGGACATTATACAGTAACACCGGGGGATGTGTCTGGGTGATGACTGGAGAGGTGACTGCTGGGAATGGGACATTATACAGTAACACCAGGGGACGTGTCTGGGTGATGACTGTATCACTGTGTGTGTCAGGTTCCTATAAGGTGTCAGGATGTCACTGTCTATGTCTCCATGCAGGAGGGGGAGTATATAGAGGAACACAGGGGTCTGTACAAGGACGTGATGATGGAGAATCACCGGCCCCTCACATCACTGGGTAAGAGGAGACTGTCATGTACTGTACAGGGGAGAGCAGGTATGGGGGCCCCCTATATACACACATCATCTGATAATCACATATATACACTGTACTCAGTCACTGTGTGTCTCCTACAGATGGGCCCAGTAACAGAGATACCCCAGAGAGATGTCCCCGTCCTCTGTATTCCCAGGATTGTACAGAGGAGAATCCCAGGACCCCACAGGAGGATCAGGTAGGTGGGATTTAGGGTCTCCCCAATATACCAAAGTGACTGTCACTGTATGATCTGTAGAGAAGCTGTGTGTCTTATAGACTGATATTTTACAGATAAAACATCAGTTTTATCAACATAAGACATAAATAATATATAATTGTATTGTTATGTGGATTATTTAGAGTGAAGAACTAACTGATATAAAAACAGAAGATATAAAGAAAGAAGCCAAGATGCTTGTGACTTATAATAAGGCAGAAGATACAGAGGGAGAAGAAGAGACATCTATAAGGAGTGTTCAGTGTAAGGTGGAGGAAATTCCTACAGATATCGGCAAAGGTGAGCAATAAACAATTATTACAGCCCCTATTATACTCCTGCTCTCCCCCTCACATCATATCACTGTGTTACCAGCCCAGAGATCTGACCAGTCTCCTCCCCACACTCTCTGGTGTATCTCATACATCAGGAGACATCAGCCCCTATTATACTCCTGCTCTCCTCCTCACATCATGTCACTGTGTGTTACCAGCCCAGAGATCTGACCCGTCTCCTCCCCACACTCTCTGGTGTATCTCATACATCAGGAGCCATCAGCCTCTATTATACTCCTGATCTCCCCCTCACATCATGTCACTGTGTGTTACCAGCCCAGAGATCTGACCAGTCTTCTCCCGCACTCTCTGGTGTATCTCATACATCAGGAGCCATCAGCCCCTATTATACTCCTGTCTCCCCTCACATCATGTCACTGTGTGTTACCAGCCCAGAGATCTGACCAGTCTTCTCCCGCACTCTCTGGTGTACCTCATACATCAGGAGCCATCAGCCCCTATTATACTCCTGCTCTCCCCTCACATCATGTCACTGTGTGTTACCAGCCAAGAGATCTGACCAGTCTCCTCCCCACACTCTCTGGTGTATCTCATACATCAGGAGTCATCAGCCCCTATTATACTCCTGCTCTCCCCTCACATCATGTCACTGTGTGTTACCAGCCCAGAGATCTGACCAGTCTCCTGCCCACACTCTCTGGTGTATCTCATACATCAGGAGCCATCAGCCCCTATTATACTCATGCTCTCCCCCTCACATCATGTCACTGTGTGTTACCAGCCCAGAGATCTGACCAGTCTCCTCCCCACACTCTCTGGTGTATCTCATACATCAGGAGCCATCAGCCCCTATTATACTCCTGTCTCCCCTCACATCATGTCACTGTGTGTTACCAGCCCAGAGATCTGACCAGTCTTCTCCCGCACTCTCTGGTGTACCTCATACATCAGGAGCCATCAGCCCCTATTATACTCCTGCTCTCCCCTCACATCATGTCACTGTGTGTTACCAGCCCAGAGATCTGACCAGTCTCCTCCCCACACTCTCTGGTGTATCTCATACATCAGGAGTCATCAGCCCCTATTATACTCCTGCTCCCCCCTCACAACATGTCACTGTGTGTTACCAGCCCAGAGATCTGACCAGTCTCCTCCCACACTCTCTGGTGTATCTCATACATCAGGAGACATCAGCCCCTATTATACTCTTGATCTCCCCCTCACATCATGTCACTGTGTGTTACCAGCCCAGAGATCTGACTAGTCTCCTCCCCACACTCTCTGGTGTATCTCATACATCAGGAGACATCAGCCCCTATTATACTCCTGCTCTTCCCCTCACATCATGTCACTGTGTGTCACCAGCCCAGAGATCTGACCAGTCTCCTCCCCACACTCTCTGGTGTATCTCATACATCAGGAGACATCAGCACCTATTATACTCCTGCTCACCCCTCACATCATGTCACTGTGTGTTACCAGCCCAGAGATCTGACCAGTCTCCTCCCCACACTCTCTGGTGTATCTCATACATCAGGCGCCATCAGCCCCTATTATACTCCTGCTCTCCCCCTCACATCATGTCACTGTGTGTTACCAGTCCAGAGATCTGACCAGTCTTCTCCCGCACTCTCTGGTGTACCTCATACATCAGGAGCCATCAGCCCCTATTATACTCCTGCTCTCCCCCTCACATCATGTCACTGTGTGTTACCAGCCCAGAGATCTGACCAGTGTCCTCCCCACATTCTCTGGTGTATCTCGTACATCAGGAGCCATCAGCCCCTATTATACTCCTGCTGTCCCCCTCACATCATGTCACTGTGTGTTACCAGCCCAGAGATCTGACCAGTCTCCTCCCCACACTCTCTGGTGTATCTCATACATCAGGAGTCATCAGCCCCTATTATACTCCTGCTCTCCCCCTCACATCATGTCACTGTGTGTTACCAGCCCAGAGATCTGACCAGTCTCCTCCCCACACTCTCTGGTGTATCTCATACATCAGGAGCCATCAGCCCCTATTATACTCCTGCTCTCCCCCCTCACATCATGTCACTGTGTGTTACCAGCCCAGAGATCTGACCAGTCTCCTCCCCACACTCTCTGGTGTATCTCATACATCAGGCGCCATCAGCCCCTATTATACTCCTGCTCTCCCCCTCACATCATGTCACTGTGTGTTACTAGCCCAGAGATCTGACCAGTCTTCTCCCGCACTCTCTGGTGTACCTCATACATCAGGAGCCATCAGCCCCTATTACACACCTGCTCCTCCGTCACATCATGTCACTGTAATTAGTAGGTGATTCCTTCACTTTATGTTCACACTCACCACCTTCACACAAGCATCACTGTCTCATACACAGCACTGTAACCACACAAACGTCATTGTGCAGTAGCTCCAGTTAATGTATATGATGACTCTGTACTAATACTCTTTATGTTCTGTCCTTATACATCTCCCACATTCTGCTGTTCCCTATGAATGAGCTGCTGATCCGTACTCTATTGCTCTGTCCTGCTGCTTAGTCATGTTGCTACGTCCTGCTGTCCACTTACTCTGTCCTGCTGTATTTCCCTCTCCGTGCTGGTCTACCTGGTAGCCTCAGCCTAAAATATCAGTAAGACACTAACTGCAGGGCTTTACTCCTTAAGGGCAACCACAAGAACCTATAGATGTTCAATTAGCCCATGTGTAGGACACAGTGTTCATTTAGGACATATCTGCTCTGCTTCCATGGCGCGTGTGTGTGTGTGTGTGTGTGTGTGTGTGTGTGTGTGTGTGTGTGTGTGTGTGTTTATGAGATGCCTGTGTGTGGGTAATATCTGTGTTGGGAGATATTACCACAGTGTGGATACTGGGTGTACAAGGGGGTTGAGTTTGGGATTGCTAGGGTCAGTTTCGGTCAGGTCAATTATATAGAGGTCAGTGTGGTCACTCATTCTCACCACCAGCATCACAGGACACCCTTGCAGAATCCAACATCCTCTGCATTGCTATGTGATGTTGACCTACCAGAGGCAAGAGGCATGCTGGGTAGATGTGCCATTCTTGCTGCTTCGGTCTTTTCCTCTGGGCTGGTTGCTGGCAGATGTCTAGTCACTGTGATATGTTCCTCTGGGCTGTGCTGGTGTAGATGACACCTGTAGCTGAGCAGCTGGACTCCAGATGATGGAGTTAGAAAATAATGTATGGATTCCACCATCAGGGTCATTCCCTAGGACTACATCAGTTGGGAAACCATCCATGACTTAAACATCTCAAACCCTTTGGCCCATTCCCCAGTCCAGGTAGACCCTTGCCATGGGTACCTCTTGTTCCTTTCCATCTGCCACAGTAACGTTGGTTGGTCCTGGGATTGTAGAGCAGTATGGATGTACACTGCTGGGGCAGGGAGAACCAGCTACCCAGGCCCCCCAGCACTGTAGGTTGGCAAGCTATAATTTTGACACTTACTGTTATCCCTGGTGGTCTAGGGAGAATCTGGGGCTTGGACCACCAGCCCACCTCTCAGGAATGATAATAGAATGGCTTCCCAATCAGCCTCCTAAATGAGAGTGCATGAAAAGGCAGAGGAAAGGTTTGCTAACCCAGCCAGCCCCTGGATAACCAAGGTCCGAAGGAGACTCTGCCTGGTTACCTTGGTTGCCTATCTCTGGAGCTATGATTCAGACTGAAGGAAGCACTCTTGGTCCCACAGCAGACTCCTGGAAGTAATTGTAGAGGAAACTTTTTCCCTCCCCAGACAAGCCAGCACCTGGGCTGTGACTAACACCCTGGGTGGACCAAGGCACAGAGAAGTGACCACTCCCCACTGTCCATAAGGGACAAATGTAAAGGTAATCATGCTTTGGGAATGCAAGGCACATGCACTTCAGTTGATTGGGTAAAGACAACAGGGCAGAACTTCCCCCTGTGGTATTGTGTGTTGGATGAGAAAAAAAAGGTCAGTGAGTCTGTTTAAGGATATATACTTTTTATGACATCAAAAAGTATTGAACTGCTGTAACATCTTGTATGCTGTATCCCCCTTTCAAAAGGTGAGGCATCTTAAAGATTATTAGAGCAATAAACGTCTTGCCTTCAAGATGACTGCCTTCATCTTGTGACCAACGGGAATGTGACACCCGCAGTCCCATTCTCCACCTGTTCTGGGCTGAGCCCACTGTCTGCAATCTCCACTCTCTGCCAGTTATCAATACAGGGCCTGGTCAATGACCAGAGGGGATCAAACCGACACGAGTCAGAAGGTGTGTCAGCAGAGTGTCCACACATACACAGCAGCAAGCGGTAACAGGTGCCAGTGGTAGGACCCTGAGTAGAAATGTGGTTCCAAGTGTCACGTGTTAGGAGCCTGGTGGTGGCAGCAAAATAGTGAATTCCTTATTTTCCAAGGTCCTGTTTGACACAAGAACAATTTGTGATCACTTGGCGTTGGCAGTGAGGTCTCTTCCGTTCATACTTTTTCTTTTTGGACCTTCATCACTAACCAGCTTCCCGTGGTCCCAGATTGGAGTGACAGATCGCTGCACATCATGGGGAAGTTTGGCCAACTTCTTTTAGCAATTTCCAGGGTAAATTTCACCTCCTTTATCTCTCCATGTTCTGTTACATTCATATTAAGCGATTTACTCACTGTCGGACTAAATAAATCTGCCTTACATGCTAATATAATATGTAGGGACAGAGATAGATATCGGAGGACCTGTTAGTTTAGGATAGCTATATATTATGTCATGCTAGTTCCACCACTTTCTCCGTCCTCTACGTATTCTATTATATATTAAAGGATACACACACAGAGTATAGGTTTGGAACAAATAATTTAATTAAGAATTCAATTTTTGGAGCATAGATGTACAAGATTTTATATCACATTATTTCATACTCCACTTATATTCTGCTTACCTCAGAAGATGACGAGTTACTTTGTTGGTACTTCCTCCAGATTTTCACCATCAGTGATATTTAGGATGAGGTGTTTGAAAAGAAGGACAGAGAAGGTCAATTCAGTCTCTCGATTCTTCCTTTTACCACCCGTGGATCACTTTCAACCCACCTGCATATGGGATGTCACTCACTAGGTGGAGTAGATGGTCATCACTAGCACTTTTGCCTTCAGGCCACATTTTTCACCTGTAGATGTTTGTGCAAGAGGAGAAAAGCTGTAGCCTTACACTGGGAGGTGCAAAGCCCACTGCACTTGGAAAGGAAAGAGGAGAGGAAGCCTATAGAGACAGATGGATACTCACCATAGCTAACCTTGTCACTTTGTGGTCTGCCACATAGCCCTGTGGAGAAAGAGACAACACACCCGCACAGCTTCCTAATCCTCAACTAATTAGTGTCCCACCCAACCAGGTGTCTAATGATCTACACTGATTGCTGACTCTCAGCAGTGCTAGTGTGCAAACAATAACCTGGCCTAACTCTGAGCGTAGTGTACTAACACAACTTCTAGTGGATGAGACTACTTATTAATAATTATGCATGGAGGTGAGAACAGAGAAACAGCAACACATGAAAGGATAAGGGTAGTAGAAGAAGCACAACCTTTGGATTTATGTGAGATGGTGGAAAAAATGGCAGCCTCCTACATGTACAGCCTAAATTCTGAGGGGAGTGATAGACCATTACTCTTTGCTTGTACCTGGGGAATCAGGTGAAAGTCCCCCCTTGGGTGTTATCTAGTCCTGGCTGGCTCCTGGGCTAGGTAGAATAGACTAGGGGTTTACTCTATTTAGGAGGCCTGTTTTCTACTTTGTCAGGGAATAATAACTTTATTTCTACTGGATAATGTTTCATGTCATTAAAGAGATATTTATTAGTCATGGACTTGAAATTATTCTGCGCCTTGGACCCCGCACTCAGACCTACAGTGTATTCATGGGTCTTACACCTGACATTACTGTATGCTACAGGCTTATTTCCAAATTTAGTGTGCACCAACAGCCTTGTGCCCATACTCCCTGGTGGTTTAGAGGGTTCTAAGTAAGCAGTGAAGTCCCAAGTGTGTCTACCTAGTCTATAGGGAGAGGCTGCCTTGTATGGTTCTCTTGAATTCCCACCACTGCTTGCCTCTCCAGTCCTCAGCTTCCTTCTTGGCTTTCACTGTCAGCCGTGGTTCTCAATGCTTAGCTGCAGCCTCAGAGTCTTCTCCTTCTGGCCTATTATTTGCCATTATAATTACTCCTTCCAGGCGCTCTTCTTTCTTGATGTGCCACCTGTGGACGGAGCTCTCCACAATCCCGACTCGCCACGTCTGCTCTGGATTGGCTGTCTACTGGCAATGCCTCGTATTCCAAACCAGGGATAGCATGTTTGAAATAAGAGCCACTGATTGGCTGTGCTTGAATCCCTTTGGTTTTGAGCGTGCTATTGCACCAAGGAGGACACAACTTGTGTGCCTCACATGGAGACATTATCTCCAGATCTGACATCCACAGGAGTTATGGGTAAGAGGTAAACACCTTCATCTGCTGGGCTTCTCAGGCACTCTGATGGGGGACCCAGCCAGACTCTCATAAAACTCTCCTTGTTTCTGTTCTTCTCCAGTATTATGTTTCTGAGTGTGAAAGGTAGCACACCGAAAATATTGCACATGAGTCTCTACTGAGCACACACCTGAGAATAGTGGTGAGGTCATATTGTGATTAATGATGCCTCTGCTAAAGAAGACTTGGTTAACTATTTTATTTCCACCAGATGGATGCAATACAAGGAATACCTCTGAGGGACATCTTGTTTGGTCTCCAGATTGTAAATTAGAAGATAAGAACATCACACGAGGATCTCCAGAAGAAAACTGCATTAAACTAAATATACATCCAGCACTTCACAGTGCAGATATATCATCTGATCCATCTATTATTGAGGAATGTTCTCCTGGTAACTCACATACTACTGCACCTAGTACAGGTCATTGCGGTGATACAATAATTTCCTCTTCTAAAATTGGGAAATGTTTTACACATAAACAAGCTCTTGTTAAACATAAGAGCAGTCACGTAAGTAAGAAGCCTTTTCCATGTTCTGAGTGTGGGAAATGTTTTACACAGAAATCAGATCTTCGCAGACACCTGATGCGTCACATGGGTGAGAAACCATTTCCATGTTCTGAGTGTGAGAAATCTTTTATAGATAGATCACGTCTTGTTATACATGAGAGAAGTCACACAGGTGAGAAACCATTTCCATGTTCTGAGTGTGAGAAATCTTTTACAGAGAGATCACGTCTTGTTATACATGAGAGAAGTCACACAGGTGAGAAACCATTTCCATGCTCTGAATGTGGGAAATGTTTTCCATGTAAAAGATATCTTACTATGCACGAAAGAAGTCACACAGGTGAGAAACAATTTCCATGCTCTGAATGTGGGAAATGTTTTACAAGTAAAAAAGATCTTACTACACATGAAAGAAGTCACACAGGTGAGAGGCCATTTCCATGCTCTGAGTGTGGAAAATGTTTTACTCAGAAATCACATCTTGTTGTACATCAGAGAATTCACACAGGTGAGAAACCTTTTCTATGTTCTGAGTGTGGGAAATGTTTTACAAACAAATCAGATCTTATTAAGCATAACCTAAGTCACACAGGTGAGAAGCCATTTCCATGTTCTGAGTGTGGAAAGTATTTCATTAAAAAATCAAAACTTGTTGCACATGAGAGAAGTCACACAGGTGAGAAGCCGTTTAGATGCTCTGAGTGTGGGAAACGTTTTAGACAGAAAGCACGTCTTGTTGTACATCAGAGAAGTCACACAGGTGAGAAACCATTTCCATGCTCTGAGTGTGGGAAATCTTTTCTAGAGAAATCAAATCTTGTAACACATCAGAGATGTCACACAGGTGAGAAACCATTTCCATGCTCTGAGTGTGGGAAATCTTTTGTGCAGAAATCAAATCTTGTTATACACGAGAGAAGCCACACAGGTGAGAAACCATTTAGTTGCTCTGAGTGTGGGAAATGTTTTAAAGCTCAGTCTTCTCTTTTTGCACACAAAAAAGTTCACACAGATGAGAAGCCATTTCCATGCTCAGAGTGTGGGAAATGTTTGAAAACGAAATATTCTCTTTTTACACACATGAAAATACACACAGGTGAGAAGTATCACTGACTTGAATTGAGAGTGTTGTGAACTCTGAGGTTCTTCCGATGGTCGGGAAGAGGAACCACAGCTGGGCCGGAGTAGAGATAGCCGGATATAGGTTTTCCTCATGCAGAAATTTAACAGTTATAATTGATGTCAAATGCAAAGAACTTTATGATGAGAAGGGTCGGGCACGATGCTGAGGCACATAGAAGAATGGGAACTTGTGAGCGATGTTTAAAGACACTGATGAACTCGTGAGCGATGTTTGAAGATACTGATGAAATGATGAACTTGTGAGCGATGTTTAAAGACACTGATGAACTCGTGAGCGATGTTTGAAGATACTGATGAAATGATGAACTCGTGAGCGATGTTTAAAGACACTGATGAACTCGTGAGCGATGTTTAAAGACACTGAAGAAATTAAGAACTTGTGAGCGATGTTTAAAGACAGTGATGAACTCGTGAGGGATGTTTAAAGACACTGAAGAAATGAAGAACTTGTGAGCGATGTTTAAAGACACTGATGAATTTGTGAGCGATGTTTAAAGACACTGAAGAAATGAAGAACTTGTGAGCGATGTTTAAAGACACTGATGAACTTGTGAGCGATGTTTAAAGACACTGATGAACTTGTGAGCGATGTTTAAAGACACTGAAGAATTGAAGAACTTGTGAGCGATGTTTTAAGACTCTGATGAACTCGTGAGCGATGTTTAAAGACACTGAAGAAATGAAGACCTTGGGAGCGATGTTTAAAGACGCTGAAGAAATGAAGAACTTGTGAGCGATGTTTAAAGACACTGATGAACTCGTGAGCGATGTTTGAAGATACTGAAGAAATTAAGACCTTGGGAGCGATGTTTAAAGGCACTGAAGAAATGAAGAACTTGTGAGCGATGTTTAAAGACACTGATGAAATGAAGACCTTGGGAGCGATGTTTAAAGACACTGATGAACTCGTGAGCGATGTTTGAAGATACTGAAGAAATGAAGAACTTGTGAGCGATGTTTGAAGACACTGAAGAAATTAAGAACTTGTGAGCGATGTTTGAAGATACTGAAGAAATGAAGACCTTGGGAGCGATGTTTAAAGACACTGAAGAAATGAAGACCTTGTGAGCGATGTTTAAAGACGCTGAAGAAATGAAGAACTTGTGAGCGATGTTTAAAGACACTGAAGAAATGAATTTGCAGGCAGACACCTAGAATGCAGGGAGCGCTAGAGTATAGCCGCTGGTAAGCACACTGCTGTCAGGAGCACTGGTGTTCGCCACAGTGGAGAGACGATACTCAGGCGCCGGACACAGACGAGCGTCCGCTTTTGTAGTTCCCGCTTTGCCCTGATTGGCGGAGAGGGGAGCAAGTGAAGTCACCCGCTCACAACACCTATGTGGGCGCCAGGCGCAATGGCGGCGCCCACGCTCTGGAGGATCGCCGGCCAAACGCCGGGGCCCGGTAACCCACCGGAGGCCGGAGCCACCAGGAGAGCCAGCGAACACGCAGGGGTAAATGCGGCGGCGGCCGCCGCCATCCCCGATGTGTAACAAGAAGTAGCCATTCATGTTCTCTGATTGTGGGAAATGGTTTACACAGAAGCAGCTTGTGTTACACATGAGAGAAGTCACACAGGTGAGAGGCCATTTCCATGATCTGTGTGTGTGGAAATGTTTTACATAGACATCAGAGTCGTCACACAGGAGAGAAGATATTTCTGTTTTCTGAGTAGGTATAAATATAGGGGGTGGGATATAATGGAGTCCAGGATTGCCGGATGTGCGGTATGCCTGGCTTATTCCTGATGCTTTTTAAAGGGGTAATCATTTACAAGGCATAATTTTGCATTGAAAGTTATTGCTGCTTTATAAAAAGTCAGAGATCGGTCAGTATTCCGCACATCAGGCAATCTCGGACTCCATTACAGCCTGCCATGGAAGTCCGGAATAAAATGGTCACAGCTGAGTGTCCTCGAGTCTGTAGACATTAGACAGGGCTACATTAATATTTTATATAAGAAATCTGTGGTAACGATAAATCTGTAATAAACTCCCAATAGGAATAAACTAATTTGCATATTAGTATAAGGGCAGGCAGCCATCTTGGGTATGTGCAGTTGCTATTACAGGTAATCAGTCATATCGATCCATGCCCCTTTGGAGCTTACAATCTAAATTCCATATCACACACCGGATTCCAATTTTTCTCAGATTCCTCTTAATCTACCAGTCTGGTGTTGAACTTAGTGGTATGAAACCAGAGTATCCATTGGCAACCCATGCACACATGGCAAGAACGTACAAACTCCACACTAATAGGGCCTTGGTGGGAATCCTACCTGAGCAATTCTAATCACTATGCCGCCATACATAGTAAGAGTAGTCTATATAAGTGATGGGAAAGTATAACCAAATGTGCAGAGTGTATTTAAAAACAAAACAAAAAAACAATATGTTTTTATTGAGTTTTTGATGAGCAATAACATTTACCGCACAATAAACAACAAGCTGAACAATTTGTGTGGCCTCTTTCACTTAAGCAATTTGTTATACAAGCAGCGTATGACGTGGTTGTAGACTGTTAGCGTCCGGGGTCTTACCGGAACGCTGGGGCCGCGGGGCGGGCTTCACAGGCGGCCGGGCAGCGGCGGTGGAGGGCTGCGGCGCTGGGTTCAAGGGTACAGGCAGCGGTAATGGCGTTGAGGGGGTCCGCTCGTTGCGTTGGGACGCCGCTGCAGCAGCTCGCTTTCGCTAAGCCGTTGCCTAGGAGACATGGGGCAGTGAGCACAACTGTGACTTGCACAACTGTGGAACGCAGGTGGACCGCAAACCGGAAGCCGGAAGCACCGTAACCGGAAGTCGCGAACCGCGGCATCGTAGCGTCCCCTGCTACCCAGGATCTCCACATACGGCTCTCTGTCTCCGCTCCTGACGTAGCCGAGCACAAGCCTGCAGGACACTGTGCCATATACATCAGGCACGGCCCCAAGAGAAACCGCCGCAGTGCGGCCAGTCATACGGAGGGAGACAGCTGCGGGACTGGCATACCACCAATTCAGCCACACCAATTGGTGAAGTATAAACAGGCGTTGTTTATTCTCAGCCTTTTTCTTCTTTTATCCCGCAAAGTGCATTTGAGCCTGTAACAGCACTCAATTCCTACTTATTATTAACAGCTACATGCATGCATGCAAGAGAACTAACAACATAAATCTGGGATAGTGCACTAACATTACTTAAAGTCCCGGGACCCAGGACACAGTGATTACTAATATCTTTTAAACTATTTTAGTATTGTTGTAACTTGTCTTATTAATTTGTCATCAGTTGCCGTTTATGGCAACCATATAATACATGTTGATTTGCTCTTTTTAGATAATTTTTATTTGTACCAATAAATGCCATTGATTTTTTACAAAACCAGCAGCTGTTGTATTTAAAATTCCCTTGAGCGCCCACATTATCATCATTTTTCTCTTCGTTTAGTTAGGTGGATACCCAGGTCCACCATTGTGGGCAGCTAACAGGGTGATTCTTACACCATAGGTATAACACCTATTTAATCAATTAATTGTATTTCTTATAATCAAATCAGTTCTAGTAATCAGCGCCCACCTTTTGTCTGTGGGATTACACCCACTGACGCTCTTTTTCTGTTGCCAGAAAATGTCTGCATTACTGGGCGCCGCCATGTTGGAGACCAAGTTTCTGACATAATTCCTGTTCCTAGTTTTCCAGCCAATCCAGGGAGACTTCTTCCTATAAAAGGGGGCTGGTTTAGGACAGGGATACCAGTGCTTTAAGTTACAACCCTGTTGTAGGTGCTTTAGCCTGTGCTCCCAGGATTCCTGCTGTATTCTGGTACTTCTAACCCTGCTTTGCCAGTTCTCAGTTGCTGTTGCAGTTTTCCCATTCCTAGCCTACTGCTGCCCGTGGAGACGCTCTTGGAAAACCCGGTTCAGTAAGACCTTTTGGGCACGGTCGACCCCGGGTCTCTTGCCTTGTCCTCCAAGCCACAGTCCGCAGATTTTTGCTACCAGCCAAGTCCTCGAACCACCATTCACAGTCCTCAGCTCGTTATCTCCAGCTTCATCTTTCAAGCCACAGTCTACAGTTCACAGTCTCCAGTCACGACCCAAACTATCGTCCACAGTTCTCGGCTCCTCTACCGCAGTTTCATCTCATAAGTCGCAGTCCGCGGTTCTTGTCTTCAGCCTCGTTTTACTCTCACCCACAGTTCCACAGTTCTTTGTCTACGACCACGTTCTCAAGTCACCGTTCATCAACCTCAGTTTTCTACCTTTTCTCTGTACATAATAAATACTTTTCATTGACTCTCAAACTCCGCCTACATCCTTCATTGCTCCGTATCCCATGCAAAGGAACTATATCTATCCCCCTCATTTTGTTCTTCCCCAGCCTGCTACCTCCTTGGGAGAGTCTCAACTGCCGAATCCCCAAACTTTGCTAGACGTGACAGTAAGCACTGGCCCAATGGATTCGACGGGTGATCAGGCCTCAGGAGGAGATTCAACCGCAGATATCTGGTCTCGCTTAGGTAAGCAGGAGGCCACACAATCTCAAATTGTGCAGTTCATGCAGAGTATGTCCGAACGTCTCGATTCTCTCTGTGTTGCCATGATGGCTCCTCAAGTTTCTACAGTTGCTCCCACATTAGCACCTCCGGTTCCGCTTCCTCCTGTGCCAGGCCCACTTCCACGGTTGCATTTGCCATCTCCCAGTAAATTCGATGGGAATCCAAAGCAATGCCATGGGTTTCTTAACCAGTGTGAAATCCAGTTCGAACTATAGTCGGCCAGTTTCCCATCAGCACGAACCAAGGCAGCTTATATAATTTCCTTACTTACTGGTCAAGCGTTGGAATGGGCGTCACAATTGTGGGAGAGGTCAGATCCAATCCTGTCTAACTACTCGGAGTTTGTAGCCGCCTTTCGAAGAATCTTCGACGAACCGGGCAGGACTTCTGCTGCCTCATTGGAGATCCTGCGCCTGCGTCAGGGCACGCGTACGGTCAGTCAGTACGTGATCCAGTTTCGTACTCTCTCCTCTGAACTGAACTGGAATGAGGAGGCTCTCAAAGCAGCTTTCTGGAGCGGTCTCTCCGAGAAGATCAAAGATGACCTCGTGACTCAGGACGTACCTGATAAGTTGGATAAGTTAATTTCCCTATGCAATAAATTAGACTTAAGATGCAGAGAACGCTGTATGGAGAAATCACGGTCAGATCGTCCCAGGCCTCGAGTCGTTCCTCCACCAACACCATCAACTCCAACTACTGAGGAACCCATGCAGATCAATCGTTCCCGTCTTTCCAACGAGGAACGTCAGAGACGGCGACAAGGGAACTTATGCCTGTACTGTGGTGCATCTAATCATTTTGTTAAATCTGGTAGCCAACGTCCGGGAAACGCCCGCTCCTAGCTTGTGCCGGAGAGGTCAAGCTAGGAGAATTTTCAGAATTACTTGCCAAGAAAGAGTCAGTCTTGTTAACCCACCTGGAGCTTCCTTCTTCCTCTCTTCTCATCCCTGCACTACTCGACTCCGGAGCCGCCGAAAGTTTTATTACATCAGCTCTGGTCAAACGATCTGGTATACAAACGGTCCATTTGGATCGTACCATCTCAATTACTGCTGTGGATGGAAGTCATATTCCTGAGGGAATTATCACTCTTCGTACAATTCCTCTTAAGATGAAGGTTGGAGCTCTTCATTCGGAAAACATCTCTTTCCTAGTAATTCCCAAAGCCTCTCACAAACTGATCCTAGGATTTCCATGGTTAAGTAGACACAATCCCCACATAGATTGGCAAACCATGGATGTTCTTTCCTGGGGATGAAACTGCTTCCAGACCTCTCTGCTCTTCTAGTCCTTCCAGCCTCCCTGCAGAATACCAGGCCTTCCAAGATGTTTTTAGTAAGCATGGGGCGGACACCTTGCCTCCGCATCGCACTTGGGATTGTCCCATTGATCTGGTACCCGGCAAGACTCCTCCCCGAGGTCGAATCTACCCGCTCTCACTCCCTGAGACTCAGGCCATGTCGGAGTATATCCGGGAGAACTTGGAAAAAGGGTTCATTAGGTCATCCACCTCTCCGGCTGGCGGGGGTTTTTCTTTGTCAAAAAGAAGGATGGGGGTCTGCAGCCCTGTATTGACTATAGAGGTCTCAATGACATTACAATTAAGAACAGATATCCATTACCTCTAATTCCAGAACTGTTCGACCCTGTTAAAGGAGCTACTGTATTCACTAATCTGGACTTACGGGGAGCCTACAACCTTATACGTATTCGCCCAGGTGACGAATGTAAGACAGCTTTTAATACCTGCGACGGCTACTACGAATATCTGGTAATGCCTTTCGGCCTATGTAACGCCCCAGCCGTCTTTCAAGAATTCGTTAATTAAATCTTCAGAGATCTTCTCTATGACTGCTTGGTGGTTTACTTGGATGACATCCTCATTTTTTCTAGGGATCTGAAGACCCATCGAGAACAAGTCAAAGAAGTTCTAACTCGTTTACGGAGGAATCAACTATTTTGGAAGCTCGAGAAGTGCACCTTCGAAGTACCCACGATTCCATTTCTCGGTTACATCCTTTCAGGGCAGAAATTGCAGATGGATCCCGCTAAAGTCCAAGCGATTCAGGATTGGTCGCTTCCAGCTTCTCTTAAGGGAGTTCAACGTTTCCTGGGGTTCGCTAACTTCTACCGAAGGTTCATTCAGAATTATTCCTCTGTCATAGCCCCCATAACAGCATTAACCAGGAAAGGAGCCGATCCAGCCAAATGGTCTCCAGAGGCTTTAGAAGCCTTTTCATCGTTAAAGAAGGCCTTCATGACTGCTCCTGTTCTTCGACAACCTGATCTCAGTTGTCCGTTCCTGGTGGAAGTCGATGCCTCCACGGTAGGAGAGGGAGCAGTTTTATCTCAGCTCTTCGAGGACAAGAAAGTCCATCCTTGTGCGTTCTTCTCGCGAAGATTCTCCCCCGCTGAGCAGAATTACGCTATTGGGGAACAAGAATTACTAGCAATTAAGTTAGCCTTTGAGGAGTGGAGGTATTTGTTGGAGGGAGCTCAGCATCCAATCTCAGTAACCACGGATCATAGGAACCTCCTGTATCTACAGTCAGCCCGATGCCTAAATCCACGTCAAGCAAGATGGGCACTCTTCTTTACCCGTTTCAACTTTAAACTTAGTTACTGCCCAGGGTCCCTCAACAAAAAGGCAGATACATTATCTCGTTCCTTGAGTTCTGAAGAACCCTCTGACCATTCAAAAGAACAATACATCTTAGACTCCACCTCTTTTTTAGCAACCAATACCTCTCTACTTCCTCCTCCAGGAAAGATCTTCGTTGCTCCAAATCTTCGCAAGAGACTGCTTACATGGGCTTACTCCTCCTCCTTCATGGGCCATGCGGGTGGTCATAAAACGCTCAAATTCATTCAGCGCTCCTACTGGTGGCCTCATCTCAGGACTGATTTACAGGAATTCGTGGCTGCCTGTCCAAAGTGTGCTCAGCATAAAAGTCCTAAAGGTCCTCCAGCCAGGTTACTTCATCCGCTACCTGTGCCGCAAAGACCATGGACACATATTTCTATGGACTTTATTACTGATTTGCCTGTGTCTGGCGGACGGAACACCGTATGGGTCATAGTTGATTGATTTTCTAAAATGACACACTTTGTTCCCCTGGCCAGTCTTCCATCAGCATCCCAGCTGGCAAAATTATTCATAGCAGAGATTTTTCGTCTCCATGGATTACCGCAGGAAATCGTATCTGATAGAGGTCCCCAGTTTGTGGCCAAGTTTTGGAGATCCTTATGTTCTGCTCTTGGCGTGAAATTTAATTTCTCCTCAGGATATCATCCTCAAACGGATGGTCAAACAGAAAGAGTGAACCAAGACCTGGAGACATTTCTGCGTTTATTCATGTCCTCCTCTTAGGACGACTGGCTGGACTTCCTCCCATTTGCAGAATTTGCCCATAACAATCTTTATCACGCTGCCACAAAATCTTCTCCATTTTTCATTAATTATGGTTATCATCCGAAAGTTCCTGACTTCCAACTTCTGCCTGCATTCGAGGTTCCTGACGCAGGAACCTCGACAATTTACTTAGACAATTAGACTTAGACAATTTACTGAAACCTGGAGACAAATTCACCAGGCCTTGCTCAAGACATCCAAGAAGTATAAGACCTACGCAGATCTGGGAGATCGGGTTTGGGTTTCCACACGTAACCTAATATTGAAGGTTCCTACTAAGAAGTTTGCTCCCAGGTTTATTGGGCCCTACCCAATCGAAAGAGTTTTGAATCCTGTGGCTTACAAGGTGAAGTTACCTCCACATTTAAGAATCCCTAAGGCTTTTCATATTTCTCTCTTAAAACCGTTGGTACTCAATCGATTCAGAGCTGCTCTACCTAAATCACCCAAGATCCAGTCAACACAAGGAGACGAATTTCAGATTCATAAGATCCTCGACTCCCGCAAACGATATGGTCGCCTCCAGTACCTTGTTGATTGGAAGGGATATGGACCTGAGGAAAGGTCCTGGGTAGAGGCAGAGGACGTCCATGCCCCAAGACTTCTTCGGACATTTCATGCCAAATTTCCAGCTAAACCTTATAGGTGTCCGGAGTCCACCCGCAAAGGGGGGGTACTGTCAGCGTCCGGGGTCTTACCGGAACGCTGGGGCCGCGGGGCGGGCTTCACGGGCGGCCGGGCAGTGGTGGTGGAGGGCTGCGGCGCTGGGTTCATGGGTACAGGCAAATGGCGTTGAGGGGGTCCGCTCGTGGCGGCGGGACGCCACTGCAGCAGCTCGCATTCGCTAAGCCGTTGCCTAGGAGACCAGGGGCAGTGAGCAGCATGTTGTCAGAAAATGTCTGCATTACTGGGCGCCGCCATGTTGGAGACCAAGTTTCTGACATAATTCCTGTTCCTAGTTTTCCAGCCAATCCAGGGAGACTTCTTCCTATAAAAGGGGGCTGGTTTAGGACAGGGATGCCAGTGCTTTAAGTTACAACCCTGTTGTAGGTGCTTTAGCCTGTGCTCCCAGGATTCCTGCTGTATTCTGGTACTTCTAACCCTGCTTTGCCAGTTCTCAGTTGCTGTTGCCGTTTTCCCGTTCCTAGCCTGCTGCTGCCAGCGGAGACGCTCTTGGAAAACCCGGTTCAGTAAGACCCTTTGGGCACGGACGACCCCGGGTCTCTTGCCTCGTCCTCCAAGCCCCAGTCCGCAGATTCTTGCTACCAGCCAAGGCCTCGAACCACCATTCACAGTCCTCAGCTCGTTATCTCCAGCTTCATCTTTCAAGCCACAGTCTACAGTTCACAGTCTCCAGTCACGACCCAAACTATCGTCCACAGTTCTCAGCTCCACTACCGCAGTTTCACCTCATAAGTCGCAGTCCAAGGTTCTTGTTTTCAGTCTCGTTTTACACTCACCCACAGTTCCACAGTTCTTTGTCTACGACCACGTTCTCAAGTCACCGTTCATCAACCTCAGTTTTCTACCTTTTCTCTGTATTTATTTATTTATTTATTATTTATTAACAGTTTCTTATATAGCGCAGCATATTCCGTTGCGCTTTACAATTAGAACAACAGTAATAGAACAAAACTGGGTTAAAAACAGACAGACATAGAGGTAGGAAGGCCCTGCTCGCAAGCTTACAATCTATAGGGAAATAGGCATAGATACACAAGGATAGATGCTACCTATTGCATAATGGTCCACCAGATTGCTAGGTTCTTAATGGGTTGTATGATGATACCCCACAAAGTTATCCAAGTGTCAGGAGGGTGTGAGACTAAATAAAGACAAGATATGTGATGTTATGAATACTCTACAGAGGATGTACATAATAAACACTTTTCATTGACTCTCAAACTCCGCCTACATCCTTCATTCCCATGCAAAGGAACTATATCCAACCCCCTCATTTTGTTCTTCCCCAGCCTGCTACCTCCTTGGGCAAGTCTCAACTGCCGGATCCCCAAACTTTGCTAGATGTGACATAGACAGTTATCCGTTTTGGAAATTGGTCCCAGATCTCCCTCCCATTGTAACTCGAGAGAAGGCAAGGTCAGCTATGATTGGCCTGCAATAGATTAGCTTACAGGACAGATACTAGATGTTTAGAACTAGTTGGGTATGGTATGCCGCCGCATTTGCCACCCAATGTATCCAGCTGGCTGGTCTGGTGCTCCATAAATGCCATGTGGTGTTGACGCAATTGGTTGAGGGAGATGGCAATCTCTTCCACATTGGGAAAGTTGGGCTGTGGCCTAGGTGGTGGTGGTAACGGCTGCTGTGGTGGTGGAATAAGAAATAGGACATAAATACCCTTGTAATGGGGACTAAAAATAACCTACACTAATCTGTAACACCTACCAATGCATGTGCTTAAAAACCATGCTAGCTGGGGTAGTGACCAGATAATCACGAGGAGAGGAAGAAGGAAATGCTCTCTCCAAGCCTGAGTAGCAGCAGGAGATGCTGGCTAACCCAACACGTGGAGCCACGGCTACAGGACAGAGCGTGCAGTGGACTACCGGGTGAGACTCGGGAGGGAGGCGGGTGGACACAGCGGCAAAGGAACGTGAGAGGGATACATCCCTGACCCAAGAAGAGGAGGTGGCTGCGGGAGATCAAGGGAGCCACATGAAAGCTTCGGGATAGGACTCCCGTATGAGAGCCGGGTCAGCTAGCAAGACTGGGCTACAGAGACCCGCAACACCATCCCGGCCCCAGTCTTGTGCCTGGAGTACCAGAGAGGAGGCCAGGGGAGCCACAAATAAACACCAGCCGCTGCCAGAATCCATAAACCCCACACTCCTTCCCAGAAGCCACCATGGTAACCTGAAGTGTGAGGTCAGGAGGGAAGTGGAGAGAGGAGGGCGACCCTGAGTACAGAGCATTGTACTACAGGCAGCCTGGAGAGATCCAGAAAGGTACTTGGTGGGAAAGAACTGGGGTTTGAGGGGGGAACACTAGCCCGGGGGAGGAGAAGGGGTTATAAAGACTATGAACTATTTATATATATAAGAATATCTCTAACTATTTATATATAAGAATATCTCCAACCCAAGTTTTTTTAAACCCTCCCAAATGCCAATAAATAAACAAAAAGATAAATTGTCTACATCCCCACATTCACGAACAAACTCCCCTACATCCAAGGAGGAAAATATGGACGAACACATTACACTCCGTAAAATGCTTCAACTCATGAGCAATTTAAAACTCCGCTGATTGTGGCACACAAATCTTCTTGAGAAGAAGACTTTTTTTTTTCTGTGATGAAAATAATAGATCAAGGGGGAGCTGTAGATGTAGCATATCTAGACTTTAGTAAGTCATTTGACACTGTCCCACATCGCAGACTGCTAAATAAACTTGAAAGCATAGGGGTGGATTATAAGACAGTTAAATGGATAAGAACCTGGTTGCAGGATAGGAAACAGACAGTTGTAGTAAATGGAGTGCAATCTATGGAGGGAAAAGTTACCAGTGGATTACCCCAGGGATCTGTACTTGGTCCAGTTCTCTTTAATATCTTTGTTGGTGACATTGCAGATGGTATTGAAGGGAAGATATGCCTTTTTGCAGATGATACAAAGATATGCAACAGGGTAGACATAGTGGGAGGGGTAAAACAAATAATTGATGACCTAGGTAGGCTTGAGAAATGGTCGAGAACATGGCAACTACAGTTTAATGCTAAAAAATGCAAAATCATGCACTTGGGTCTCAAAAACCCAAAGGCTAAATATAGTATCAAGGGTACTATAATGGAAACTACTGAGGAGGAAAGGGATCTAGGAGTCACTATTTCAAGTGACTTGAAGGCAGGAAAGCAATGCAACAAAGCAATGATAAAGGCAAGTCAGATGCTTGGTTGCATAGGGAGAGGAATCAGTAGCAGGAAAAAAGAAGTAATAATGCCACTGTATAGGTCATTGGTGCGGCCCCATCTGGAATACTGTGTCCAGTTCTGGAGACCCTATCTCTTGGGTAAGAAATTGGTTAGATAATAGGGAACAGCGCGTTGTGGTTAATAGATCATTTTCAAATTGGACTGAAGTACTAAGTGGTGTGCCACAAGGGTCTGTACTTGGGCCGCTATTGTTCAATATTTTCATTAATGACCTAACAGAAGGTCTAGAGAGTTTGGCGTAAATTTTTGCAGACGATACCAAATTGTGTAAGATTATAAATTCGGAGGGGAATGCTGAGTCTCTTCAGAACGACTTAGTTAAACTGGAGGCATGGGCCCTTATTCCGAGTTGTTCGCTCGCTAGCTGCTTTTAGCAGCATTGCCCACACTAGGCCGCCGCCCTCTGGTAGTGTATCTTGGCTTAGCAGAAGTGTGAACGAAAGGTTAGCAGAACTGCTCGTAAATATTTCCCTGCAGTGTCTGAGCAGCTCCAGACCTGCTCCTACCTTGCCATCACTGCAGACAGTTTAGTTCCTGCTTTGACGTCACAAACACACCCTGCGTTTGGCCAGCCACTCCCCCGTTTCCCCAGACACGACTGCGTTTTCACCTGTCACGCCTGCGTTTTTTAGCACACTCCCGGAAAACGGTCAGTTACCACCCAGAAACACCCACTTCCTGTCAATCACTCATCGATCAACAGAGCGACAGAAAAGCGTTGCTCGACCTTGTGTAAAACGGCATAGTTTTGTGTGAAAGTACTTGGCGCGTGTGTACTGCGGCCCGTATGCATGCGCAGAAATGCAGCTTTTTCACCTAATCGCCGCACTGCGACCGAAAGCAGCTAGCGAACAACTCGGAATGAGGGCCTCTGTACTGGAAAAAGACTTAGGTGTTCACATAGATAGCAAACTAAGCAGCAGTACCCAAAGTAGGATGCAGCAAAGAAGGCTAATAAGACGGGGAATGGATGCAAGCGACGAGAGTGTTATACTCCCATTATATAAATCACTAGTGAGGCCTCATCTCGAATACTGTGTACAATTTTGGGCACCATACTACAAAAAGGATATCCTGGAGCTAGAAAAGGTTCAGAGGCGGGCGACCAAACTAATTAAGGGCATGGAGACGCTGGAATATGAGGAAAGGCTTGCAAGTTTGGAGGGGGAGAAGGGAAAGGGGGGACATGATAGAAACTTTCAAATATACCAAGGGTCTTAACAAAGTTCAGGAGGGAAACATTCTTCAAAGGAAGAGAAGTATTAGAACTCGAGGACATACACTGAAACTGGAGGGGGGGAGGTTCAGGGGAAATTTAAGGAAAAATTACTTCACAGAAAGGGTAGTGTATAAGTGGAATAGCCTCCCATCAGAGGTGGTAGAGGCTAAGATGGTAGAGCAATTTAAACATGCTTGGGATAATATATATATATATATATATATATATATATATATGGGTAGGTAGGGGCTGTGGCGACCAACTGGTGTTTATTAAAAGATATTTTAGTGGACTAAAATGCAATTTATAAAGGACATGATAAAAAGACCTTTTTTGTAAAAGAATAAAGACAATTTATTTTGCAAAAGGTAAAAACCACTAATTTAAAAAAAAACAAAAACGTTTTTTCACAAAGCTACATATATGAGAAAAAATGTAGTAAAACCGGATAAATGCTAAAAAATGGATATATAAAATTCTTTAAGACATAAATAGAATAAAAGAATTTATAATTAATAAAAAACAGCTTAACTTAAGATGGAGGGTCATACAGGATATCCCAAGGTATGACCCTCAATCTTAAGTTAAGCTGTTTTTTATTAATTATAAATTCTTTTATTCTATTTATGTCTTAAAGAATTTTACATATCCATTTTTTAGCATTTATCCGGTTTTACTACATTTTTTCTCATATATGTAGCTTTGTGAAAAAACGGTTTTTGTTTTTTTAAAATTAGTGGTTTTTACCTTTTGCAAAATAAATTGTCTTTATTCTTTTACAAAAAAGGTCTTTTTATCATGTCCTTTATAAATTGCATTTTAGTCCACTAAAATATCTTTTAATAAACACCAGTTGGTCGCCACAGCCCCTACCTACCCATATTTACCTTAACATTATACAGCATCTTACCAATGCTGAAATTTTAGGGGACGGCTGACACCCTATTATTTATAAGGGAGTGTTTTCTACATATAAATATATTTTTTATTTCTAGGTGTTTTTTCCCTCACACGTGGCGCTATACTCCTATTTTTTACATATATATATATATATATATATATATATATATATTCAGATATATAACAAGTATAATCCTGCACTCGCATCAGAATTTTAGGACAACAATGGGGTGCTCCTAGTGGAAATCTCCATGGAATGGTAGACCCACAATATTTAGACAGAAGTCCAGAAATGTGGAGGTGCACTCGTCCAATCAAATGATTTCTCGCAAGTTCATTTTTTTCACAGTAGCTTTATTGCAGTCGAGATTAGGCTTATTTAGTCGACGTTTCGATCCTCAGTTTGGGATCTTTATCAAGATAAGCTTCCAATTTAGACACAATATTTTGAGAGCATCATATATTGATTACTGAAAAAACAAAGAATAGACAAAAAATAAAAATACATACAATAAAGAAACAAAATACAATAAAACCTCAGTAGACCACCACGCCCATTGTGTCAATTATCAAACAAGTTCGTTTGACACCAAATGTGAGTCAAAAGCACAAGCCAATGTCTCTGTAAGTAATCACCGTGTGTATGCACACCTACACGAGGGCTTATATCACCGTGCACAGATACAAAGTATTAACAACCTATGGAGTGGATGAAGGAAATGTAATCTTTAGAGGTTTCAGTTAATTGTCTTATGTTGTACCACATTGAGTTTGTATTTTGACTTTTTGTTTAGATGTATATGTTTTTGTAATATGTCCGCACGCAGTGACCACCGCGTCCCCTTAATAATTTAAGTTTTGATCATGTCTCTGAATGAGTAATCATGAGTGTAACTAAATCTTACACTTTTTATGAGATTAGATGTATTTCCCATTCTATTATTGTCTATGTATCTAAATCTGTCCACTTCATCATCGGCGCTAGCAGAGGGCTGTCTGTTCATAATGTTAATAGGCTTTTTGCACCCGTTTGGCCACTGTAGAGAATGGAGTGCATGGCGCTTCCGGCGTCCGACTTCCGGGTCGTGGAACGCATTGCGTTCCACTGAAAACGCGATCGATGCCCGGACTGTTTTGTCCTGTGTCTGGCAGCGAGTCTCGCTTATGTACCCGTGGGAGGTTAGGTATAGACCGTTGAGGACATTAGCACTAGCAGGATAGATCCCTGTGTAGTAGGAGAGTGGTGAGGGAGACGTTTGGCAGGGTGCACAACTCACTTCCTGTGTAAGGGGTATATAAGGACAGCCCATCAGCTTCTAAGCTGTGTGGCTGTAGAGGTTGTGAGGACCAGATCACTATTGGTGAGTACTGTATATATGTAACATAAAGTATTTTAATAGATGTTATCAGGTTGTCTAATGCTGTCTACATTGTAGGTTAGACTTTGTGGTGTATACCCTTACATGTCCCTGTGGTTTATGTTATGTGGGGCTTACTACCCGGTGTTTCAGGGAACGGATGGCAAACCATCGGTTATCCATTAGGACCGCAATACAAACAGATATCAGTGACACTAACTACAACGAGGACACCAGGCAGCAAATTTGATGTGTTGTGATTTCAAACTTGGCTTGCTGCCACCTCTTTCAGTGCCGTCCGATCCTTGTGCGATAGGACCCGGCACCAACGTTAACACCCACCGCCGCTGCAGCCGCTTCGTCCCTGTGCAATAGGACACGACATCAAGAACTGTATATTTGGTGAGAATATACCCTAATAACGGCCGAGGGGTGTCATAATTACGTTGTTAAAGAATTAAAAATCATCTTTCTGTTGGAGAATTTTTGCGCACCATTTCATGAATATTGGCACCATTTAATGAGGCAATTTACAACACTATAGGTATTTCTTATAACAACAGGGATTCAGCTGAATAATAATTGTCTTGGATACTAAGGAACAATTTTTTAATTTTTTTGAGAATACTGGATCAACCACCAGAGAAGACTATATAAAGGGACTATATTAACATATTTATCCCTATTCATTATTCATTTGATATATGATATATATGATATGGTATGATTTAGTGCTTCTCTATATTTGGCTTATGGCTCTTTAAGCACCGTTTCATATGATTAATTTATTTAATTATATGCGGTTTATAATAATAAATTGTTTTTATCAGTATGTATGCTTGCGCTCTCTTTTATCGTTATTTATAGTCCCTTTGGTATAATCCCCATGGTCCTTACGGAGTCCCCAGCATCCACTAGGACGTCAGAGAAAATAAGATTTTATTGTTGTGAGCCATCTATTCAGAGGCTCCTCTGTTATCATGCTGTTAACTGGGTTCAGATCACAAGTTGTACGGTGTGATTGGTGTGGCTGGTATGAGTCTTACCCGGGATTCATACATCCTTCCTTATTGTGTCAGCTCTTCCGGGCACAGTATCCTAGCTGAGGTCTGGAGGAGGGTCATAGGGGGAGGAGCCAGTTCACACCAGGTAGTCCTAAATCTTTCTTTAGTTGTGCCCAGTCTCCTGCGGAGCCGCTAATCCCCATGGTCCTTACGGAGTCCCCAGCATCCACTATGGACTACGAGAAATAGATTTACCGGTGAGTAAAATCTTATTGTTGGTTTATGACTGTACCTCAATAAAACATATTTGGAAAAAAAAAATAAAAAAAAATAAAACAAGAGGCTAAACTTTTTTAAATGACCTATAAATTAAGATAATAATAGTAATAATAATAATAATCATCATCATCATTTTATTACTATAGCGCTCTTTCTCCAATAGGACTCAAGGGTTCTTGAACAAATTCATAAGGCAAAACCCAATGATGATCAATATAGACATGAACTTACTAAACTAAGAGCGGAATTAGAAACTCATAATATCAAACAGATCCTTAGGGATTGGTATAGGCTTAACCACAGACACTATACAGAAGGAAATAAAGCCTCACCGTTTTTAGCTAGGAAGATTAAAGGGAGAAGATTGAGGACCTTGGTCAAAGCCCTTTATAATTCCAAAGGAGCTAAAGTAACAAATCCCTCAGAGATCTCGAATATATTTGCTGAATATCTTAAGCAATTATATAACATAAAAGAGGATACCAATACGTATCAACCATCTAAAGAAGACATAAATGCCTTCCTAGTAAAAGTAAATCTACCTAGAATAAACCAACAACAATTAGAAATACTTAATGTGCCTTGGAAATTACAGGAAGTGATAGAAGCCATTACGACATTGAAGGTAAATAAGTCGTCAGGGCCAGATGGATTTATAAATATTTTTTTATAAAAACTATCAAAAATAATTAGCTCCAGTTTTTTTTACAAGTACACCAAGCAGGGATGCAGGAAGGGAAATTTCCGGAAGAGATGCTTGAATCCCATAGGGGAAGGGAAAGATCTAATATCATCACAAAACTATAGGCCGATATTCCTATTAAGTACGGATATCAAAATATATGCTAAAATGATTGTAAATAGATTGATCCCACCCCTGGGGGAACTTGTTAAACCAGATCAAGTAGGTTTTATAAAAGACAGAAAAGGACTGGATAATATTCGCAGAGCAATGAACATAATAGAACAACGAGCTCAAAAGGAAACTCCACTACTGGTTATATCGCTGGATGGAGAAAATGCTTTTGACCACTTGCATTGTGGTATATGAAAAGGACACTTTATGGAATAGTGGGGGGATTCTTGGATGCCATATTGGCACTTTATACCAACAGCCCATGTCTATTGTAATGGGCTTGTTTCATCCAAATTTCCCATCATGAATGGAACTAGACATGGGTGTCCCATGTTCCCAATTATCTTTGTGTTGGTGATAGAACCACTAACGGAAATTATTAGACATGCTCAGGAAACAACTTGGGTAGGCTGGATTGCGGTGGGGGGAAATATTGAGTTGGAGGAGAAATTGGTAGGAGAAATACCATTGAGAGATATAATATGGTTGCCACCACAAAGTCAAAAGATGACAAAGCCAATATTAAAAGCAACAGGGGCGACATTGAAAGTCTGGGATGGCGTCATAGAACAGCAGATACTCTGGAGCCCTGATGAGGCACTTATCAGCAGAGACACTGACAAACATCTCCCCTAACTTGAAGTTACACAGCTGGAGGAAGAAGGGAATAAACACATTGAACGATCTATATCTAGAGAATGTTCTGATGTCATTTGCACAGATTGAGGAAAAATATAAAATTGCAACAGGAGAATTGTATACAATTTGTAGAAATTAGACACTGGATACATTCATATCCTACTGTCTAAAAGGTGGAGGGGGTACTGCCAAGGAAGGTCCTGGCCCAACTTTCTGCACCAATGAAAAGGGGAGGAATTGCATTTTGGAAGGTACTGCTAGAAGATAAAGGGGAACACAAGACCGTGTGGCAGAAAAGATTGGAACAAGACCTAACGATTTTGATGGATTAGACACAATGGGCCAAACTGTTCCACTCAGTACACCAAATGTCCAAATCAATGACCCATACTGAAAGATACATAAAGATTTCTTATCACATGTATCTAACGCCAGCCAAGATGCATAGAATATGGCCAGAGCAACTCGATCTCTGTTGGAGATATCAAGAAGAAATTGGAGAGATTATACATATATTTTGGTCCTCTAAAAACTTGATTCTTTTTGGACAGAGATAGGAAATCTGTTGACCCAAATATTTGGGCTTGAAATACGAATATCTCCCCAGATGGTATTATTACATATCTTCTCACTTAGCATGGGGAACACACAGAAAATAGGATTTTAATGACCTACCGGAAAATCCTTTTCTCGTAGTCCGTAGAGGATGCTGGGGTTCCATTTAGTACCATGGGGTATAGACGGGACCCTTGGGAGCCATGGGCACTCTAAGAGTTTAATAGTGTGGGCCGGCTCCTCCCTCTATGCCCCTCCTACCAGACTCCGTTTAGAAAATGTGCCCGGAGGAGCCGGTCACAGCTAGGGGAGCTTCTTTAGTTTTATTATCTTTCTAAGAGTATTTAAGCACAGGGAGGCTGCTGGCGACAGCCTCCCTGCTTCGTGGGACTTAGGGGAGAGTAGTGTCCGCCCTGCGGGGTCTGAGCCACTATCTCCACTGACAGGACACTGAGCTCCTGAGGGTGATGATCGTTAGCCGCCCCAGGCGACCGCTCACTCCCGCAGCACGCCGCCACCCCCTAACAGCCAGAAGATTCCGGTGGCGAGTGAGTCACCAGCCCCCCTGAAAAGCCGAGAGCCGGTGTGAAGATGGCGGCAACAGGGTGGGAGCGTGGTATTAACCGCGCTCCGGAGGCTCACCGGTACATTGTGCGGCGCTGTGAGGGGCGCCCTGAGCCAGCGCCTATGCCCTACACTGGTCACTCACACTGTCAGGGACCTCGGTAACGCTGCCAGCACCATTCCTCAGGCCAGTATAAAGATGGGGAGTGCGGGAAGCAGCGCCATGTTCAAGGGGCGGAGCTTCTCCTCAGAGCGGACCCAGCAGCTCACCAGCGCCATTTTCCTGCCTGCAGATCCAGCTACAGTGACGCTGACAGGGAGAGCTGTCCCTCCACGCGACTCCAGCTATCCTGTGTGGTACCAGGGGCTTGTAGAAGGGGGGGGGGTTGTGTAAAGTCTGTGTAGCTATAAAGGTATACAGACAGCGCTGGTAGTGTCATTACTTCTACCTCAAACAGCGCTGTGTGTGTGCTGGCTCCAGTCTCTGTGTCTCTCTGTGGCGTACTTGGGGGAAACTGTGTCTGGCATTTCCCTGGGTGAGTGTGGTGTATGTTTTTCACATAACCATGTCCAGGGACTCTGTGTCTTATGCTGCAGAGGATGTTTCTTCTCCAGAGGAATCCATTCCATGTACACAGGAATGTAATGTCTTGTCTCAGATTCCTGTTACTGAGCCAGAATGGCTGACTTCTATTAAGGGACTGATCTCTCAGGTCTCTACTAGGGTAGCTCATACTGAGACTGAAACTCAGGTTTTAAAGAAGTCTATGGCAGTGTGGTCAGGTTCCATTCCTACTCCTTCTAACACCCCTAGCGTATACCCACAGAAGCGTGCACTTGCCCAATTTATGCAAGATGACACAGATACCGACTCTGACACGGCGGACGGTGATGTGGATGTGCTGAGGGGGGGCGGCATCCCTTTCAAAGGGTGTGCAGCTGATGATTGAGGCCATTAGAGATGTGTTACACATTACTGAGACACCACCTGAGCAGATTGAGGAGGCTTACTTCACAGATAATAAGAAAGCCTCGCTAACCTTCCCTGCGCCCAAAGAATTAAACGCTATATTTGTTAAATCCTGGGAAGACCCGGAGAAAAAATTCCAGATCCCCAAAAGGGTTATGGTTGCTTTTCCCTTCCCTGAAGAGGATAGAAAAAGTTGGGAGACCCCGCCCATAGTTGACGCATCTGTCTCCAGGCTGTCAAAAAAGGTGGTGTTACCTGTCTACCGCGTTAAAAGAACCGGCTGATCGTAAGATTGACACTATGCTCAAATCCATATACACTGCGTCAGGGGTGGCGTTAAGGCCTACTATTGCCTGTGCGAGGATCTCTAAAGCTATAGTAAAGTGGTCAGGCTCGGTACTAGAGGGCTTAGATACAATGGATAGGAGTGACATTGAATTGTTTTTACGCAACATACAGGATTCTGCGGGGTTCATGGTGGAATCCATGAAGGATCTGAATATGCTGAATGCAAGGATATCTTCCATGTCCATCTCAGCTCGCAGGGGACTCTGGCTACGCCAATGGTCTGCCGACGCGGAATCCAGGAGAAGTGTGGAGAACCTACCCTACACAGGTCAGGCTCTATTTGGGGAAGCATTGGATGCGTTTATTTCCACGGCAACCGCGGGTAAGTCGCCTTTTCTTCACTCAGCTCCGCCTTCTATGAAGAAACCCTTTTCTTCATCTGCATTGCAGTCCTTTCGGGCCACTAAGACAAAAAAGTCCAAGCCTCCTACCACCTTTTTTAGAGGAGGTCGTGCAAAATCCAACAAACCTGCACCTGCAGGTTCCCAGGACCAGAAGCCTGCTTCTGGTACCTCAAAATCCTCAGCATGACTGTAGACCGCACAGCCTGGAGGATGGTCAAGTGTGAGAAAGACTCAGAAGTTTCAGCCATGTCTGGGTGTCATCCAGCCTGGATCCCTGGGTACAGGATATTGTGTCCCAGGGGTACAGGCTGGAGTTTCAAGATCTCCCACCTCACCGATTCTTCAAATCAGGCTAGCTAGCTTTACTGATAGACAGGGCTATCCTACAGGAAGCGATCCAAAAATTGGAAAAGTCAGAGGTCATTGTTTCAGTTCCACCTCATCAGCAAAACAAGTGTTACTATTCAAACATTTTTGTGGTACCGAAACCGGATGGTTAGGTCAGGCCAATTTTGAACTTGAAATCGCTAAACCCTTATCTAAGGGAGTTCAAATTCAAGATGGAATCTCTGAGGGCGGTGATCTCAGGTCTGGAGGAGGGGAAGTTTCTGGTGTCCCTAGATATTAAGGATGCGTACCTCCACATTCCCATTTGGCAGCCGCATCAGGCTTATCTCAGGTTTGCACTGTTAGACAATCATTTTCAGTTCCAGGCACTACCATTTGGCCTCTCCACGGCACCGAGGGTCTTCACCAAGGTGATGGCAGAGATGATGGTTCTCCACAGACAGGGAGTGAACATAATTCCATATCTGGATGATCTGCTGATAAAGGCATTGTCCAGGGAGAAGTTGTTACAGTCCATTGCTCTCACGACTCATCTGCTCAGGGAGCACGGTTGGATCCTGAACCTTCCAAAGTCACATTTGGAGCCGACAAGTAGATTATCTTTCCTGGGGATGATCCTCGACACGGAGGTGCAGAGGGTGTTTCTGCCAGGGGAGAAAGCGTTGGTGATACAGTCAATGGTCCGGGATGTCTTGATGCCTGCCCGGGTATCGTTTCATCAGTGCATTCGCCTTCTGGGGAAGATGGTTGCCTCTTATGAGGCTCTACAGTACAGAAGATTTCATGCTCAGTTGTTCCAACTGGATCTGCTAGACCAGTGGTCGGGATCTCACCTACACATGTACCAGAGGATACGTCTGTCGCCGAAAGCAAGGATTTCACTACTCTGGTGGCTGCAACTGCCTCACCTTCTGGAGGGCCGCAGGTACGGGGTTCTGAACTGGATCCTTCTAACCACGGATGCAAGTCTCAGAGGTTGGGGAGCAGTCGCCCAAGGGGAAACCTCCCAAGGAAGGTGGTCAAGTCAAGAATCCCTTCTTCCTATAAACATCCTGGAGCTCAGAGCCGTGTACAACGGGCTTCTTCAAGCAGCAAACCTTCTACAGGCTCAGGCCATTCAGGTGCAGTCGGACAATGTAACGACAGTGGCCTACATAAACCAGCAGGGCGGAACGAAGAGCAGAGCTGCAATGTCAGAGTGTCAGGCTCCGGAGCCTTACCTCCGGCGGGTGCTCCCATGGGTTACCGTCCCGCTGGTTGGCGCGGCTGCGGCGGCAGGGAGCCTCTGGCGGCGGGTCCTTCTGGACAGATGTGCGGCTGCCAAGGGCCGGGGGCCGGGGTCTGGAGAGCCGTGCGCTGCGGCGGGGGTCGCTGCAGTAAGGTCCTCTAGTGGTGACACAGTATAGTGTGTCAGAGACAGAAGCTGGCTAAAGCTGTCTGCTAACAGGTGCTAACAGCGGTTCCCGCAGACATCTTCATTTCTTCAAAGTCCACGTTCTTCAGCCTCGTCTTTCAATCACAAACCAGTCTTCATTTCTTCAAAGTCCAAGTTCTTCAGCCTCGTCTTTCAATCACAATCCACAGTCTTCATTTCTTCAAAGTCCAAGTTCTTCAGCATCGTCTTTCAATCACAAACCACAGTCTTTATTTCTTCAAAGTTCAAGTTCTTCAGCCTCGTCTTTTAATCATAAAACACAGTCTTCAGTTCTTCTTTACTGGAGTTCTTCAGCTTCACTCTTCAAGTAATTTAACCATAGACTCTAATTCTTCCAGTTTCTTCAATTGCTCCAATATTCGTGTACAGCCTGATTATTCATTAAAACTACAGTTATCTTCCTACGAAGTCCTCCTTTATTTTACGCCCTACGGCCAACGTTAACACTTCGTATGGCTTCCACCCCATGAGGAGGAATTACATTCAGCCACCTCGTTTGCTCTCCTCACAGGTAGCTGTCCCTTCAGCCAGAACTCTGATGTCGGAACCCCAACTTACACCGAGCGTGACACAGAGGTGACAAAAATAGAGCACCGCGCACTATCTGTGTATAATACAGGGGGAGCCGGGCACTATCTGTGTATAATACAGGGGGAGCCGGCCACTATCTGTGTATAATACAGGGGGAGCCGGGCACTATCTGTGTATAATACAGGGGGAGCCGGGCACTATCTGTGTATAATACAGGGGGAGCCGGGCACTATCTGTGTATAATACAGGGGGAGCCGGGCACTATCTGTGTATAATACAGAGCACCGGGCACTATCTGTGTATAATACAGGGGGAGCCGGGCACTATCTGTGTATAATACAGGGGGAGCCGGGCACTATCTGTGTATAATACAGAGCACCGGGCACTATCTGTGTATAATACAGGGGGAGCCGGGCACTATCTGTGTATAATACAGGGGGAGCCGGGCACTATCTGTGTATAATACAGGGGGAGCCGGGCACTATCTGTATATAATACAGGGGGAGCCGGGCACTATCTGTGTATAATACAGGGGGAGCCGGGCACTATCTGTGTATAATGCAGGGGGAGCCGGGCACTATCTGTGTATAATACAGGGAGAGCCGGGCACTATCTGTGTATAATACAGGGGGAGCCGGGCACTATCTGTGTGTAATACAGAGCACCGGGCACTATCTGTGTATAATACAGGGGGAGCCGGGCACTATCTGTGTATAATACAGGGGGAGCCGGGCACTATCTGTGTGTAATACAGAGCACCGGGCACTATCGGTGTATAATACAGGGGGAGCCGGGCACTATCTGTGTACAATACAGAGCACCGGGCACTATCTGTGTATAATACAGGGGGAGCCGGGCACTATCTGTGTATAATACAGGGGGAGTTGGGCACTATCTGTGTATAATACAGGGGGAGCCGGGCACTATCTGTGTATAATACAGAGCACCGAGCACTATCTGTGTATAATACAGGGGGAGCCGGGCACTATCTGTGTATAATACAGGGGGAGCCGGGCACTATCTGTGTATAATACAGGGGGAGCCGGGCACTATCTGTGTATAATACAGGGGGAGCCGGGCACTATCTGTGTATAATACAGGGGGAGCCGGGCACTATCTGTGTATAATACAGGGGGAGCCGGGCACTATATGTGTATAATACAGGGGGAGCCGGGCACTATCTGTGTATAATACAGAGCACCGGGCACTATCTGTGTATAATACAGAGCACCGGGCACTATCTGTGTATAATACAGGGGGAGCCGGGCACTTTCTGTGTGTAATACAGGGGAGCCGGGCACTATCTGTGTATAATAAAGGGGGAGCCGGGCACTATCTGTGTATAATACAGAGCACCGGGCACTATCTGTGTATAATAGAGGGGGAGCCGGGCACTATCTGTGTATAATACAGAGCACCGGGCACTATCTGTGTATAATACAGGGGGAGTCGGGCACTATCTGTGTATAATACAGGGGGAGCCGGGCACTATCTGTGTATAATACAGGGGGAGTTGGGCACTATCTGTGTATAATACAGAGCACCGAGCACTATCTGTGTATAATACAGGGGGAGTTGGGCACTATCTGTGTATAATACAGGGGGAGTTGGGCACTATCTGTGTATAATACAGAACACCGGGCACTATCTGTGTATAATACAGAGCACCGAGCACTATCTGTGTATAATACAGGGGGAGCCGGGCACTATCTGTGTATAATACAGGGGGAGCCGGGCACTATCTGTGTATAATACAGGGGGAGCCGGGCACTATCTGTGTATAATACAGGGGGAGTTGGGCACTATCTGTGTATAATACAGAACACCGGGCACTATCTGTGTATAATACAGAGCACCGAGCACTACCTGTGTATAATACAGGGGGAGCCGGGCACTATCTGTGTATAATACAGGGGGAGCCGGGCACTATCTGTGTATAATACAGGGGGAGCCGGGCACTATCTGTGTATAATACAGGGGGAGCCGGGCACTATCTGTGTATAATACAGAGCACCGTGTACTATCTGTTTTTAATACAGAGCACCGGGCACTATCTGTGTATAATACAGGAGGAGCCGGGCACTATCTGTGTATAATACAGGAGGAGCCGGGCACTATCTGTGTATAATACAGAGCACCGGGCACTATCTGTGTATAATACAGAGCACCGGGCACTATCTGTGTATAATACAGGGGGAGCCGGGCACTTTCTGTGTGTAATACAGGGGAGCCGGGCACTATCTGTGTATAATAAAGGGGGAGCCGGGCACTATCTGTGTATAATACAGAGCACCGGGCACTATCTGTGTATAATAGAGGGGGAGCCGGGCACTATCTGTGTATAATAGAGGGGGAGCCGGGCACTATCTGTGTATAATACAGGGGGAACCTGGCACTATCTGTGTATAATACAAGGGGAGCCGGGCACTATCTGTGTACAATATAGGGGGAGCCGGGCACTATCTTGTGTATAATAGAGGGGGAGCCGGGCACTATCTGTGTATAATACAGGGGGAGCCGGGCACTATCTGTGTATAATACAGGTGGGAGCCGGGCACTATCTGTGTATAATACAGGGGGAGCCGGGCACTATCTGTGTATAATACAGAGGGAGCCGGGCACTATCTGTGTATAATACAGGGGGAGCCGGGCACTATCTGTGTATAATACAGGGGGAGCCGGGCACTATCTGTGTATAATACAGGGGGAGCCGGGCACTATCTGTGTATAATACAGAGGGAGCCGGGCACTATCTGTGTATAATACAGGGGGAGCCGGGCACTATCTGTGTATAATACAGGGGGAGCCGGGCACTATCTGTGTATAATACAGGGGAGCCGGGCACTATCTGTGTATAATACAGGGGGAGCCGGGCACTATCTGTGTATAATACAGGGGGAGCCGGGCACTATCTGTGTATAATACAGGGGGAGCCGGGCACTATCTGTGTATAATACAGGGGGAGCCGGGCACTATCTGTGTATAATACAAGGGGAGCCGGGCACTATCTGTGTATAATACAGAGCACCGGGCACTATCTGTGTATAATACAGAACACCGGGCACTATCTGTGTATAATACAGGGGGAGCCGGGCACTATCTGTGTATAATACAGGGGGAGCCGGGCACTATCTGTGTATAATACAGGGGGAGCCGGGCACTATCTGTGTATAATACAGGGGGAGCCGGGCACTATCTGTGTATAATACAGGGGGAGCCGGGCACTATCTGTGTATAATACAGGGGGAGCAGGGCACTATCTGTGTATAATACAGGAGGAGCCGGGCACTATCTGTGTATAATACAGGGGGAGCCGGGCACTATCTGTGTATAATACAGGGGATGCCGGGCACTATCTGTGTATAATACAGGGGGAGCAGGGCACTATCTGTGTATAATACAGGGGGAGCTGGGCACTATCTGTGTATAATACAGGGGGAGCCGGGCACTATCTGTGTATAATACAGGGGGAGCCGGGCACTATCTGTGTATAATACAGGGGGAGCCGGGCACTATCTGTGTATAATACAGAGCACCGAGCACTATCTGTGTATAATACAGGGGGAGCCGGGGCACTATCTGTGTATAATACAAGGGGAGCCGGGCACTATCTGTGTACAATATAGGGGGAGCCGGGCACTATCTGTGTATAATACAGGGGGAGCCGGGCACTATCTGTGTATAATACAGGGGGAGCCGGGCACTATCTGTGTATAATACAGGGGGAGCCGGGCACTATCTGTGTATAATACAGAGGGAGCCGGGCACTATCTGTGTATAATACAGGGGGAGCCGGGCACTATCTGTGTATAATACAGGGGGAGCCGGGCACTATCTGTGTATAATACAGGGGAGCCGGGCACTATCTGTGTATAATACAGGGGGAGCCGGGCACTATCTGTGTATAATACAGGGGGAGCCGGGCACTATCTGTGTATAATACAGGGGGAGCCGGGCACTATCTGTGTATAATACAGGGGGAGCCGGGCACTATCTGTGTATAATACAGGGGGAGCCGGGCACTATCTGTGTATAATACAAGGGGAGCCGGGCACTATCTGTGTATAATACAGAGCACCGGGCACTATCTGTGTATAATACAGAACACCGGGCACTATCTGTGTATAATACAGGGGGAGCCGGGCACTATCTGTGTATAATACAGGGGGAGCCGGGCACTATCTGTGTATAATACAGGGAGAGCCGGGCACTATCTGTGTATAATACAGGGGGAGCCGGGCACTATCTGTGTATAATACAGGGGGAGCCGGGCACTATCTGTGTATAATACAGGGGGAGCAGGGCACTATCTGTGTATAATACAGGAGGAGCCGGGCACTATCTGTGTATAATACAGGGGGAGCCGGGCACTATCTGTGTATAATACAGGGGATGCCGGGCACTATCTGTGTATAATACAGGGGGAGCAGGGCACTATCTGTGTATAATACAGGGGGAGCTGGGCACTATCTGTGTATAATACAGGGGGAGCCGGGCACTATCTGTGTATAATACAGGGGGAGCCGGGCACTATCTGTGTATAATACAGGGGTAGCCGGGCACTATCTGTGTATAATACAGAGCACCGAGCACTCTCTGTGTATAATACAGGGGGAGCCGGGCACTATCTGTGTATAATACAAGGGGAGCCGGGCACTATCTGTGTACAATATAGGGGGAGCCGGGCACTATCTGTGTATAATGCAGGGGGAGCCGGGCACTATCTGTGTATAATACAGGGGGAGCCGGGCACTATCTGTGTATAATACAGGGGGAGCCGGGCACTATCTGTGTATAATACAGGGGGAGCCGGGCACTATCTGTGTATAATACAGGGGGAGCCGGGCACTATCTGTGTATAATACAGGGGGAGCCGGGCACTTTCTGTGTATAATACAGGGGGAGCCGGGTACTATCTGTGTATAATACAGGGGGAGCCGGGCACTATCTGTGTATAATACAGGGGGAGCCGGGCACTATCTGTGTATAATACAGGGGGAGCCGGGCACTATCTGTGTATAATACAGGGGGAGCCGGGCACTATCTGTGTATAATACAGGGGGAGCCGGGCACTATCTGTGTATAATACAGGGGGAGCCGGGCACTATCTGTGTATAATACAGGGGGAGCCGGGCACTATCTGTGTATAATACAGGGGGAGCCGGGTACTATCTGTGTATAATACAGGGGGAGCCGGGCACTATCTGTGTATAATACAGGGGGAGCCGGGCACTATCTGTGTATAATACAGGGGGAGCCGGGCACTATCTGTTTATAATACAGGGGGAGCCGGGCACTATCTGTGTATAATACAGGGGGAGCCGGGCACTATCTGTGTATAATACAGGGGGAGCCGGGCACTATCTGTGTATAATACAGGGGGAGCAGGGCACTATCTGTGTATAATACAGGAGGAGCCGGGCACTATCTGTGTATAATACAGAGCGCCGGGCACTATGTGTATAATACAGGGGGAGCCGGGCACTATATGTGTATAATACAGGGGGAGCCGGGCACTATCTGTGTATAATACAGAGCACCGGGTACTATCTGTGTATAATACAGGAGGAGCCGGGCACTATCTGTGTATAATACAGGGGGAGCCGGGCACTATCTGTGTATAATACAGGGGGAGCCGGGCACTATCTGTGTATAATACAGAGCACCGGGCACTATCTGTGTATAATACAGGGGGAGCCGGGCACTATCTGTGTATAATACAGAGCACCGGGCACTATGTGTGTATAATACAGAGCACTGAGCACTATCTGTGTATAATACAGGGGGAGCCGGGCACTATCTGTGTATAATACAGAGGGAGCCGGGCACTATCTGTGTATAATACAGAGCACCGGTCACTATCTGTGTATAATACAGAGCACCGGGCACTATCTGTGTATAATACAGGGGGAGCCGGGCACTATCTGTGTATAATACAGGGGGGAGCCGGACACTATCTGTGTATAATACAGGGGGAGCCGGGCACTATCTGTGTATAATACAGGGAGCCGGGCACTATCTGTGTATAATACAGGGGGAGCCGGGCACTATCTGTGTATAATACAGGGGGAGCCGGGCACTATCTGTGTATAATACAGGGGGAGCCGGGCACTATCTGTGTATAATACAGGGGAGCCGGGCACTATCTGTGTATAATACAGGGGGAGCCGGGCACTATCTGTGTATAATACAGAGCACCGGGCACTATCTGTGTATAATACAGGGGGAGCCGGGCACTATCTGTGTATAATACAGGGGGAGCCGGGCACTATCTGTGTATAATACAGGGGGAGCCGGGCACTATCTGTGTATAATACAGGGGGAGCCGGGCACTATCTGTGTATAATACAGGGGGAGCCGGGCACTATCTGTGTATAATACAGGGGGAGCCGGGCACTATCTGTGTATAATACAGGGGGAGCCGGGCACTATCTGTGTATAATACAGGGGGAGCCGGGCACTATCTGTGTATAATACAGAGCACTGGGCACTATCTGTGTATAATACAGGGGGAGCCGGGCACTATCTGTGTATAATACAGGGGGAGCCGGGCACTATCTGTGTATAATACAGAGCACCGGGCACTATCTGTGTATAATACAGAGCACCGGGCACTATCTGTGTATAATACAGGGGGAGCCGGGCACTATCTGTGTATAATACAGGGGGAGCCGGGCACTAACTGTGTATAATACAGGGGGAGCCGGGCACTATCTGTGTATAATACAGGGGGAGCCGGGCACTATCTGTGTATAATACAGGGGAGCCGGGCACTATCTGTGTATAATACAGGGGGAGCCGGGCACTCTCTGTGTATAATATAGGGGGAGCCGGGCACTATCTGTGTATAATACAGAGCACCGGGCACTTTCTGTGTATAATATAGGGGGAGCCGGGCACTATATGTGTATAATACAGAGCACCAGGCACTATCTGTGTATAATACAGGGGGAGCCGGGCACTATCTGTGTATAATACAGGGGGAGCCGGGCACTATCTGTGTATAATACAGGGGGAGCCGGGCACTATCTGTGTATAATACAGGGGGAGCCAGGCACTATGTGTATAATACTGGGGGAGCCGCACTGCTGACACTCTATGTGGAGGCGGCAGGAGCGGGGGCAGGACGGTCGGGCACAGGGACTGTACAGAGACACATGGGGATAATACCACACAGACTATAGCATAATAATATAATGTCACTGTCCCCATAGTAGCAGCAGTCACACCCCAACCTCATTATACTGTATGTGCTCCGTACTCACTGACACCTCCACTGCTACACTCTCTGCTCTTATTGGCTCTCACAGTCATGTGATCCTGCACTCTCTGCTCTGATTGGCTCACAAAGTCATGTGACCCACACAGCAGAGTCATGTGGCACAACCACAGCCAGCACTAGTCTTACAGACAGTATTTCGGCCATTTTACAGAAGCCTGAGACTGTTCCTTTAGGAATGAGCCCTACACAAAATGGCTGCCTGGGAGAGGACAAATGTGTCACATGACAGTGAAGCTCTAGTGGTCATCTGATATGTACTACACTACCCAGCATGCTTTGTTTCCTCATCTCATTCCCTGATATCACACAGTGAGTATGTGTCCTGCAGCGTAATAATCCCTGATGTTATATTATATTATACTGTATATTATATCCCTGTTATACCTCATACACTGTAATATACACACACACACAGCAATGTCATCACTGATCTGTATTATACTGTATATTATATCCCTGTTATACCTCATACACTGTAATATACACACACACAGCAATGTCATCACTGATCTGTATTATACTGTATATTATATCCCTGTTATACCTCATACACTGTAATATACACACACAGCAATGTCATCACTGATCTGTATTATACTGTATATTATATCCCTGTTATACCTCATACACTGTAATATACACACACACACACAGCAATGTCATCACTGATCTGTATTATACTGTATATTATATCCCTGTTATACCTCATACACTGTAATATACACACAGCAATGTCATCACTGATCTGTATTATACTGTATATTATATCCCTGTTATACCTCATACACTGTAATATACACACACACCAATGTCATCACTGATCTGTATTATACTGTATATTATATCCCTGTTATACCTCATACACTGTAATATACACACACACAGCAATGTCATCACTGATCTGTATTATACTGTATATTATATCCCTGTTATACCTCATACACTGTAATATACACACAGACAGCAATGTCATCACTGATCTGTATTATACTGTATATTATATCCGTTATACCTCATACACTGTAATATATACACACACACAGCAATGTAATCACTGATCTGTATTATACTATATATTATATCCCTGTTATACCTCATACACTGTAATATACACACACATAGCAATGTCATCACTGATCTGTATTATACTGTATATTATATCACTGTTATACCTCATACACTGTAATATACACACACAGCAATGTCATCACTGATCTGTATTATACTGTATATTATATCCCTGTTATACCTCATACACTGTAATATACACACACAGCAATGTCATCACTGATCTGTATTATACTGTATATTATATCCCTGTTATACCTCATACACTGTAATATACACACACACAGCAATGTCATCACTGATCTGTATTATATTGTATATTATATCCCTGTTATACCTCATACACTGTAATATACACACACACACAGCAATGTCATCACTGATCTGTATTATACTGTATATTATATCCCTGTTATACCTCATACACTGTAATACACACACACAGCAATGTCATCACTGATCTGTATTATACTGTATATTATATCCCTGTTATACCTCATACACTGTAATATACACACACACACACAGCAATGTCATCACTGATCTGTATTATACTGTATATTATATCCCTGTTATACCACATACACTGTAATATATACACACACAGCAATGTCATCACTGATCTGTATTATACTGTATATTATATCCCTGTTATACCTCATACACTGTAATATACACACACACAGCAATGTCATCACTGATCTGTATTATACTGTATATTATATCCCTGTTATACCTCATACACTGTAATATATACACACACAGCAATGTCATCACTGATCTGTATTATACTGTATATTATATCCTTGTTATACCTCATACACTGTAATATACACACACAGCAATGTCATCACTGATCTGTATTATACTGTATATTATATCCCTGTTATACCTCATACACTGTAATATACACACACACAGCAATATCATCACTGATCTGTATTATACTGTATATTATATCCCTGTTATACCTCATACACTGTAATATACACACACAGCAATGTCATCACTGATCTGTATTATACTGTATATTATATCCCTGTTATACCTCATACACTGTAATATACACACACACACAGCAATGTCATCACTGATCTGTATTATACTGTATATTATATCCCTGTTATACCTCATACACTGTAATATACACACACAGCAATGTCATCACTGATCTGTATTATACTGTATATTATATCCCTGTTATACCTCATACACTGTAATATACACACACACCAATGTCATCACTGATCTGTATTATACTGTATATTATATCCCTGTTATACCTCATACACTGTAATATACACACACACAGCAATGTCATCACTGATCTGTATTATACTGTATATTATATCCCTGTTATACCTCATACACTGTAATATACACACAGACAGCAATGTCATCACTGATCTGTATTATACTGTATATTATATCCCTGTTATACCTCATACACTGTAATATATACACACACACAGCAATGTAATCACTGATCTGTATTATACTATATATTATATCCCTGTTATACCTCATACACTGTAATATACACACACACAGCAATGTCATCACTGATCTGTATTATACTGTATATTATATCACTGTTATACCTCATACACTGTAATATACACACACACAGCAATGTCATCACTGATCTGTATTATACTGTATATTATATCCCTGTTATACCTCATACACTGTAATATACACACACACACAGCAATGTCATCACTGATCTGTATTATACTGTATATTATATCCCTGTTATACCTCATACACTGTAATATACACACAGCAATGTCATCACTGATCTGTATTATACTGTATATTATATCCCTGTTATACCTCATACACTGTAATATATACACACACAGCAATGTCATCACTGATCTGTATTATACTGTATATTATATCCTTGTTATACCTCATACACTGTAATATACACACACAGCAATGTCATCACTGATCTGTATTATACTGTATATTATATCCCTGTTATACCTCATACACTGTAATATACACACACACAGCAATGTCATCACTGATCTGTATTATACTGTATATTATATCCCTGTTATACCTCATACACTGTAATATACACACACACACAGCAATATCATCACTGATCTGTATTATACTGTATATTATATCCCTGTTATACCTCATACACTGTAATATACACACACAGCAATGTCATCACTGATCTGTATTATACTGTATATTATATCCCTGTTATACCTCATACACTGTAATATACACACACACACACAGCAATGTCATCACTGATCTGTATTATACTGTATATTATATCCCTGTTATACCTCATACACTGTAATATACACACACAGCAATGTCATCACTGATCTGTATTATACTGTATATTATATCCCTGTTATACCTCATACACTGTAATATACACACACAGCAATGTCATCACTGATCTGTATTATACTGTATATTATATCCCTGTTATACCTCATACACTGTAATATACACACACACAGCAATGTCATCACTGATCTGTATTATACTGTATATTATATCCCTGTTATACCTCATACACTGTAATATACACACACACAGCAATGTCATCACTGATCTGTATTATACTGTATATTATATCCCTGTTATACCTCATACACTGTAATATACACACACACAGCAATGTCATCACTGATCTGTATTATACTGTATATTATATCCCTGTTATACCTCATACACTGTAATATACACACACAGCAATGTCATCACTGATCTGTATTATACTGTATATTATATCCCTGTTATACCTCATACACTGTAATATACACACACACAGCAATGTCATCACTGATCTGTATTATACTGTATATTATATCCCTGTTATACCTCATACACTGTAATATACACACACACAGCAATGTCATCACTGATCTGTATTATACTGTATATTATATCCCTGTTATACCTCATACACTGTAATATACACACACAGCAATGTCATCACTGATCTGTATTATACTGTATATTATATCCCTGTTATACCTCATACACTGTAATATACACACACACAGCAATGTCATCACTGATCTGTATTATACTGTATATTATATCCCTGTTATACCTCATACACTGTAATATACACACACAGCAATGTCATCACTGATCTGTATTATACTGTATATTATATCCCTGTTATACCTCATACACTGTAATATATACACACACACAGCAATGTCATCACTGATCTGTATTATACTGTATAGTATATCCCTGTTATACCTCATACACTGTAATATACACACAGCAATGTCATCACTGATCTGTATTATACTGTATATTATATCCCTGTTATACCTCATACACTGTAATATACACACAGCAATGTCATCACTGATCTGTATTATACTGTATATTATATCCCTGTTATACCTCATACACTGTAATATACACACACAGCAATGTCATCACTGATCTGTATTATACTGTATATTATATCCCTGTTATACCTCATACACTGTAATATATACACACACAGCAATGTCATCACTGATCTGTATTATACTGTATATTATATCCCTGTTATACCTCATACACTGTAATATACACACACACAGCAATGTCATCACTGATCTGTATTATATTGTATATTATATCCCTGTTATACCTCATACACTGTAATATACACACACACAGCAATGTCATCACTGATCTGTATTATACTGTATATTATATCCCTGTTATACCTCATACACTGTAATACACACACACACACAGCAATGTCATCACTGATCTGTATTATACTGTATATTATATCCCTGTTATACCTCATACACTGTAATATACACACACAGCAATGTCATCACTGATCTGTATTATACTGTATATTATATCCCTGTTATACCTCATACACTGTAATATACACACACAGCAATGTCATCACTGATCTGTATTATACTGTATATTATATCCCTGTTATACCTCATACACTGTAATATATACACACACAGCAATGTCATCACTGATCTGTATTATACTGTATATTATATCCCTGTTATACCTCATACACTGTAATATACACACACAGCAATGTCATCACTGATCTGTATTATACTGTATATTATATCCCTGTTATACCTCATACACTGTAATATACACACACACAGCAATGTCATCACTGATCTGTATTATACTGTATATTATATCCCTGTTATACCTCATACACTGTAATATACACACACACACACAGCAATGTCATCACTGGTCTGTATTATACTGTATATTATATCCCTGTTATACATCATACACTGTAATATACACACACAGCAATGTCATCACTGATCTGTATTATACTGTATATTATATCCCTGTTATACCTCATACACTGTAATATACACACACAGCAATGTCATCACTGATCTGTATTATACTGTATATTATATCCCTGTTATACCTCATACACTGTAATATACACACACACACAGCAATGTCATCACTGATCTGTATTATACTGTATATTATATCCCTGTTATACCTCATACACTGTAATATACACACACAGCAATGTCATCACTGATCTGTATTATTATACTGTATATTATATCCCTGTTATACCTCATACACTGTAATATACACACACACAGCAATGTCATCACTGATCTGTATTATACTGTATATTATATCCCTGTTATACCTCATACACTGTAATATACACACACACAGCAATGTCATCACTGATCTGTATTATACTGTATATTATATCCCTGTTATACCTCATACACTGTAATATACACACAGCAATGTCATCACTGATCTGTATTATACTGTATATTATATCCCTGTTATACCTCATACACTGTAATATATACACACACAGCAATGTCATCACTGATCTGTATTATACTGTATATTATATCCCTGTTATACCTCATACACTGTAATATACACACACACACACAGCAATGTCATCACTGATCTGTATTATACTGTATATTATATCCCTGTTATACCTCATACACTGTAATATACACACACACAGCAATGTCATCACTGATCTGTATTATACTGTATATTATATCCCTGTTATACCTCATACACTGTAATATACACACACAGCAATGTCATCACTAATCTGTATTATACTGTATATTATATCCCTGTTATACCTCATACACTGTAATATACACACACACAGCAATGTCATCACTGATCTGTATTATACTGTATATTATATCCCTGTTATACCTCATACACTGTAATATACACACACAGCAATGTCATCACTGATCTGTATTATACTGTATATTATATCCCTGTTATACCTCATACACTGTAATATACACACACACACAGCAATGTCATCACTGATCTGTATTATACTGTATATTATATCCCTGTTATACCTCATACACTGTAATATACACACACACAGCAATGTCATCACTGATCTGTATTATACTGTATATTATATCCCTGTTATACCTCATACACTGTAATATATACACACACAGCAATGTCATCACTGATCTGTATTATACTGTATATTATATCCCTGTTATACCTCATACACTGTAATATACACACACAGCAATGTCATCACTGATCTGTATTATACTGTATATTATATCCCTGTTATACCTCATACACTGTAATATATACACACACAGCAATGTCATCACTGATCTGTATTATACTGTATATTATATCCCTGTTATACCTCATACACTGTAATATACACACACACAGCAATGTCATCACTGATCTGTATTATACTGTATATTATATCCCTGTTATACCTCATACACTGTAATATACACACACACAGCAATGTCATCACTGATCTGTATTATACTGTATATTATATCCCTGTTATATCTCATACACTGTAATATACACACACAGCAATGTCATCACTGATCTGTATTATACTGTATATTATATCCCTGTTATACCTCATACACTGTAATATACACACACACACACAGCAATGTCATCACTGATCTGTATTATACTGTATATTATATCCCTGTTATACCTCATACGCTGTAATATACACACACACAGCAATGTCATCACTGATCTGTATTATACTGTATATTATATCCCTGTTATACCTCATACACTGTAATATATACACACACAGCAATGTCATCACTGATCTGTATTATACTGTATATTATATCCCTGTTATACCTCATACACTGTAATATACACACACACAGCAATGTCATCACTGATCTGTATTATACTGTATATTATATCCCTGTTATACCTCATACACTGTAATATACACACACACACACACACACACACAGCAATGTCATCACTGATCTGTATTATACTGTATATTATATCCCTGTTATACCTCATACACTGTAATATATACACACACACACAGCAATGTCATCACTGATCTTTATTATACTGTATATTATATCCCTGTTATACCTCATACACTGTAATATACACACACACACAGCAATGTCATCACTGATCTTTATTATACTGTATATTATATCCCTGTTATACCTCTGAAAGGATTTGCCCTTATATTCTTAACCCTCGATGTGATGGCCTCTTAGACGTCTGGAGTGTAAACCTTTACGCTATCAGTTACATGCACAACACAAGCAGTAAAAACTCACACTGTTTATTTAATAAATTACAGAGTACTATATAGAAAAGAAACATGGGTGTATACAATATGTGCAAGCATATGATTGGATAAATAGAAGTAGCATACGACATTACATGCAGGATATTTTAGTAACACACAGAAGTAACAGTTTTGATCTGGTATGTAATTGTCCTTGAAGATAAGACACACACAAGCCTTATATTATATGAACAGACAAAGGCATCTTGTAGAGAGTGCGTACGTGTCTATTCAAACACATAACAATTCATATAGCATGTTTAACCCTTCATTAGGGAGGTAGAAATATTCACTTTTACACTATACTTATTATAAGGAAATTGATCATATAAAAAGTAATATGTACCAAGACAGAAGAGGTAACCCTTCAATCCCCTCTTAGAATCATGATTATTATATGACATGATTCTTGAGTGAGGCTCCTTTCTTGTTCCTCCAGTTCTTGAGATATTGGACATAATCGTCGGGTCCCTTACTATCAGAGGAGGTGACAGGACTGGTGGTTATATCATAGTACATCAGGGCCTTATCAATGCCTTTGGAGGTAAGTTTCTTTCCACAGGGGATTACACAATAAACTATAATGCCTACAAGAATTAAAGTTACAAGTATGAATATGCTTATTTGCACAAGAGCCTGTTTCCAATTTTCAAACCATCCAAAATATTGGCTCCATGGGTTATCAATACCTGAATTTTTCTTAAGTTCTATGGATAAGGTTTCTAACTCGTTTATGGCTAAAGTAACCTTACCATTGGGACCAGTGTTGTCAGGAATATATGTACAACAGCCTTCCACCTTACTAATGTAAACACATGTACCGCCTTTTTCTGCTAGGATCATGTCAAGGGCCATTCTATTTTGAAATGTCATTTGGGAAGTGGCTTCTAGCTGTTCAGCTATACCTTTAAGAGCATCTTTGGTATCATTAACAAATCTTTGTTGATTATAATATATATAATTAATCCAGGCTACGTTTTTATTTACAGTTACTATAGGGAACAATGACTCAAAACCCGCAGCCACCTCATCTCTAGCTTTGAACTCATTTGGAACACCTCTTGGGACCCCTATAGCATCAATGTATACGTGGGGGTCAAAGCTACCTCCTGGGAGTGCTCTTTTCTTTCGATTAACAGGAGTATTAGAGGGAGGAGTGGGGTCATCGGTGATCATTAAAAAGGCTGAAAAAAAAAACAATTTTCCTGTTCTAGGGGTATATTAAGGGGCACTGTACCTAGGTGGGGCCTAGATTTGCCACAGACATAACAGTTGCTTTTATTGTGTTTGTTAGCACTATACTTCATCCATTCCAACCAAAATTAATGTCAGGGAAACCAGTTTCAATAGCTAGGGTGTCTTCAAAGGTAGGGTTAGTAATAGCCACCATATCTTTAGAAGTGGCAATATGGGGCTTTAAAGGTTTGTTTTGGGGATATTTGCTATATCTATTTTTTGCAAATGATGGGCCATATTTCCAATCTGCTCCTGTATTCCACCCCACAGCTTCCCAGGAATTACAATTAGATCCATAATATCTAATGTCATAGTACCATTCGTCAGTAACACAAATATATACTGTCTCAGACATTCCTGATTTCCTTTTCTGCTGTATGAAATGTTTGTTGTCAGCAAGTTTAGGGAACATGAAATAATCAAGGATGTATGTGGCTACGTGTGTATTGGAGGAATTGTACCACAAGGTGGGGACCCCATCTGTTTGTGTGATGTCGACTTCACATAGTGTGAGGTGAATGAGGGCCAGTAGGGCTATCGAGATAGTCCCCAGGATAAAGATAGGGGACAGGTTCCTCATCTTCTTCTGTACTTCTTTCTTCGCTAGGTGGGAGGTCAGGGCTGTCTGCCCCGGTTCGTACCTCACTGGAATCACTTGCTTCCCTCTCTAGGTCTGGTCTAGGAACCTTTTTTTACTCGGGATGCATGGATCCAGGTAGGACTTTCCTCTGTCAGGACTGCTGTCCGGGTAACTGCTACGACCTCTGTCTCTGGACCATAGGTGAAGTCTCCTGGGCTCTTGTTCCTGGGGAGCACCTTCACCACGACTCTGTCTCCGACTTTAAAGGGGTGTGTAGGTTCCTGTGGATTCAAAGGGTTTTTACAAACAACCTCATGTTCAATTTCATTCAGTTTTGTTATCAGGGACCTGACATACTCTTCCCTTATAAGTTCTAGATCTCCTTCCTGTATTACTAGTGGTTTCTTAGCCCAGGGTGTAGGAAAAGGCCTGCCCATTAGTATTTCAAATGGGGAGTAACCTAGAGTTTTCTGTGGGGTATTCAAGATGCTGGTGTTTAGCTTTATTAGGGTTGTTCCTGAGGCAAGTGATGCATCTGCTAACATACTGGTCCACAAGTGATTTGGCATTAGTAACATAAAAATCATTGGTTAGTAGGAGGAGTGTTGTGGCTTCACCACGGTGACCAACACCACGGCACTGGGCAACGAGCAAAGGGGCACTGGACTGGGGCATACAGGGTTTCCCCTCTTTGCAGATTAATCCTGATTTAGGATTTTTTCTGCAGAATTGGGTAAGTCCAGTCGGAGAGATCAGTATTAGTCGCAGCAGCTTGAAGTTGAGTGAGCAGATGGACGTTGTAAAGGGAGGGACATGCTCTAGTGAGTGCAATGAGTTCTGCAGCTTGCGCGGACTGATAAGGTATTGGTAGGGTTTCCAACACAGTATCAGGGAGGGTGACAATGGCATAGCCAGCCTGGTATGTATTGTCATTGGGCCTACTACATGAGCCGTCAACAAAAACTACGTCTGCGCCTGGTATGGGAACGGGAGACATGTCAAGTCTGGGAGAAGTTTCAGCTTCAATGGAAGCAGCACAGTCATGTAGGTCAGGTGGTTCATCCTCGGGACCTTTCAAGCCTAAAAGGGCATTGAGAATGGGTGCAGGGCCAGAAGAACTAGCAGTGTACTTAATGGTAAGGGTAGGGTTACTCAAAAGGAGTACTTCATATCCACTAAGGCGTTGTGCTGACATGTACTGTGTGTGTAAGCCTTTAAGTATTGCCAGGACATCATGTGTGGTGTGGAGTACTGTGATGTGGCCCAAAGTGAGGGTAGTGGCCATTTCTGCAACCATTGCACAGGCTGCCAAAACCCTGAGGCAGGCAGGCATACCCTGCACAGACACTGGCATGACTTTGGGAAAAAAATGCCACGGGGCGCAACTTCCCTCCATGAAACTGTGTGAGCACCCCCGCCATGGTTTTACAATTGTCCCTTGCATATAGATGGAAAGGTAGCACATAACTGGGGAGGCCAAGTGCCGGACTTTTTATCAACATACATTTTAAACTTTCATATGCAGTTAACATTTCTTGTGACCATTGTACAGTTTTAGGCTTGTCCTTCAGTGTGGCTTGTCTCAAAATGTTATCATAATAAGAGCAATCAGATATCCACTGTCTGCAGTAATTTACCATACCCAGGAAGGACAGTAGTTCCCTCTGGGTAGTTGGGGTGACCAGGCCCAATACAGACTGTATGCGTTGTGGACTGACTTTCCTCTCTCCCTGAGTGAGCACAAAACCTAAGTAATCAACATGCTTTTTACACCATTGCATTTTTATTTTGGACACCTTGTGTCCACATTCACAAAGCCAGTTTAGTAATGAAACACCATCCTCTCGGCAGGCCTCCTCAGTTTTACTACAGAGCAGCAGATCATCTGCATACTGTAGCAGGACTGAACCATGGTGAGGTTGCCAGGGCCTCAATGTGGCCTGGAGACAACAGGTGCGTCAATAATCTGCACCAGGTAAGTTGTTTACCCTCAAAAGAAAAGGCAAAAAGTAATTGTGTCTGTGAATCTACAGGTATGCTGAAAAAAAAGGCATTCTTCAAATCAATTACAGAGAACGCAGCATCTGCAGGGATTGCAGAAATGAGTGAGTTTACATCTAGAACAATTGGTGCAATTGGGACAATTGGCTGATTGATCGCTCTGAGATTCTGTACAAATCTTATACTACCATCAGCTTTGGCAACAGGGTTCACAGGAGTACAGTATGGTGATACAATATGTCTGAGAATACCCTGTTGTAAGAATTGCTGTATCATGGGGCGGAGACCTTCTATCTTTTCTGGTGAGAGGGGATACTGCATAAGTCAGAACACAAAACACTGGTTGTTGCACCGCTGTCCACTAAAAAGGGAATTTTACTTCCATTTATAATAAGTGGCAGCAGAGGTGAATCTTTACTATGACGGGAGAGTTGAATAAAGGCTGGGATACCCTCCTCCGGGCCCCGTCAGTGCGCGGGGTCTTTGGAATCTTCCCTGACTGCGGGGTTGGCTCTGTCTGTCAAAGCGTCCGGAGCTCTGATAGGCATGAGTGGGTGGGGAAATGAGTAAGCTTTCTGAGTTAAGCAAAGGTAAGCCAGTGTCATCTGTCCAGCAGTCCTTAAACCTTTTCCAAAACGCAGTAACAGACTATGAAGGTTTCTGTTTACAAGCTACAGCGACAGGCAAAAAGCACAGGCTTTAAAGACTTCCTTCATATGTGTATAGCTGCGTCCTTTGCAAGCTTTGCGCAAATAAGATATACAGCCATCGAGGGTAATAGTGGGCTTGGGACAGTGTTTTATTATTATCTAAACTCTGGGTTATTGGTGCTAGGGATAGAGCTAGTGGACGCACTCTCCAGCAGTGGAGCTGGAGGCAATCCCATTTAGTGTGAAAGGGTTACTGCTGCCAAGAGATTTGTGTCTCTGAGCGCAGGATACATTGGAATGCAAGGGGGGGAGGCGAGAGGGATTTTAAAAGATTTACAGTTCTCTGCAGTTTCGCTTCTGTGCTAAACTGACATTTTTTCTTAAATCTCCATATAGAAAAGGTAATTACTGCCTTCCCGTAGGAATGGGTCCTGTCCTGCTTTCTCTGTCCATCCCGCTAAATTATCCACCCATGGGTTAACTAAATAATACTCTGAGGTAGAGTTGCGGGCGACATACATCTTGCATGTCTCACCAGGGAGGGGCGGGGGATATGCAGTTTTTTACTCTGACTAGAGCCCATTGTCAGACAGTAATATAAATCAACAGTACAACTTTTAAAAGAAAATTATCTAAAATATACAACACTCTACTTATACATGCATCAGCTTAACCAGTTAATTAGTCATTGACAATATCACAATATTATCTGTATAGTGAGAACATGAAATCTTTTGACGGGTACGCTTACCATTCGTACAAGATGTCAGAAAAATACAGCGTTTTAAACAGGAAGCAAGAAAAGTGTTTGAGTGAAGATATCTGGCAGACGAAAACTTACCAGCCGTCTGGACCAAATATAAGAACTTATCTCACTACAACATACAAAAATATATAGGCGATCAAATCGGGGTATTCTCTACGTTACGTATAGACTCCCAGGTCTATTTTTAAGTATCCCAGATACTGACGTCTTTGGAGAATTGCGCTTGGACCTCGGGTCCTTTCTCAGACGTATCTTTAAGTCCCAGACATTAAAGATTCTATGGTATCCCTGATACCTGTTTTATGCTTTTACATAAAACTTCGTAATATTAAGTCCCGGACTTAAATATTACCTTGTCACGTGTTCCCGGAACACTGACACGGATTCAGCTTCAGTGTATGACCGCAATCCTGTATGGCAAAGACAGACAATAAATTCTCTATTTTTACCATCCAGGGACGATCACTGAATCGCGGACGTAGCCCCCAGCTGAAAGGATTTGCCCTTATATTCTTAACCCTCGATGTGATGGCCTCTTAGACGTCTGGAGTGTAAACCTTTACGCTATCAGTTACATGCACAACACAAGCAGTAAAAACTCACACTGTTTATTTAATAAATTACAGAGTACTATATAGAAAAGAAACATGGGTGTATACAATATGTGCAAGCATATGATTGGATAAATAGAAGTAGCATACGACATTACATGCAGGATATTTTAGTAACACACAGAAGTAACAGTTTTGATCTGGTATGTAATTGTCCTTGAAGATAAGACACACACAAGCCTTATATTATATGAACAGACAAAGGCATCTTGTAGAGAGTGCGTACGTGTCTATTCAAACACATAACAATTCATATAGCATGTTTAACCCTTCATTAGGGAGGTAGAAATATTCACTTTTACACTATACTTATTATAAGGAAATTGATCATATAAAAAGTAATATGTACCAAGACAGAAGAGGTAACCCTTCAACCTCATACACTGTAATATATACACACACACAGCAATGTCATCACTGATCTGTATTATACTGTATATTATATCCCTGTTATACCTCATACACTGTAATATACACACACAGCAATGTCATCACTGATCTGTATTATACTGTATATTATATCCCTGTTATACCTCATACACTGTAATATATACACACACAGCAATGTCATCACTGATCTGTATTATACTGTATATTATATCCCTGTTATACCTCATACACTGTAATATACACACACACAGCAATGTCATCACTGATCTGTATTATAATGTATATTATATCCCTGTTATACCTCATACACTGTAATATACACACACAGCAATGTCATCACTGATCTGTATTATACTGTATATTATATCCCTGTTATACCTCATACACTGTAATATACACACACACAGCAATGTCATCACTGATCTGTATTATACTGTATATTATATCCCTGTTATACCTCATACACTGTAATATACACACACACAGCAATGTCATCACTGATCTGTATTATACTGTATATTATATCCCTGTTATACCTCATACACTGTAATATACACACACAGCAATGTCATCACTGATCTGTATTATACTGTATATTATATCCCTGTTATACCTCATACACTGTAATATATACACACACAGCAATGTCATCACTGATCTGTATTATACTGTATATTATATCCCTGTTATACCTCATACACTGTAATATACACACACACAGCAATGTCATCACTGATCTGTATTATAATGTATATTATATCCCTGTTATACCTCATACACTGTAATATACACACACAGCAATGTCATCACTGATCTGTATTATACTGTATATTATATCCCTGTTATACCTCATACACTGTAATATACACACACACAGCAATGTCATCACTGATCTGTATTATACTGTATATTATATCCCTGTTATACCTCATACACTGTAATATACACACACACAGCAATGTCATCACTGATCTGTATTATACTGTATATTATATCCCTGTTATACCTCATACACTGTAATATACACACACAGCAATGTCATCACTGATCTGTATTATACTGTATATTATATCCCTGTTATACCTCATACACTGTAATATACACACACACAGCAATGTCATCACTGATCTGTATTATACTGTATATTATATCCCTGTTATACCTCATACACTGTAATATACACACACACAGCAATGTCATCACTAATCTGTATTATACTGTATATTATATCCCTGTTATACCTCATACACTGTAATATACACACACACACAGCAATGTCATCACTGATCTGTATTATACTGTATATTATATCCCTGTTATACCTCATACACTGTAATATACACACACAGCAATGTCATCACTGATCTGTATTATACTGTATATTATATCCCTGTTATACCTCATACACTGTAATATACACACACACACAGCAATGTCATCACTGATCTGTATTATACTGTATATTATATCCCTGTTATACCTCATACACTGTAATATACACACACACAGCAATGTCATCACTGATCTGTATTATACTGTATATTATATCCCTGTTATACCTCATACACTGTAATATATACACACACAGCAATGTCATCACTGATCTGTATTATACTGTATATTATATCCCTGTTATACCTCATACACTGTAATATACACACAGCAATGTCATCACTGATCTGTATTATACTGTATATTATATCCCTGTTATACCTCATACACTGTAATATATACACACACAGCAATGTCATCACTGATCTGTATTATACTGTATATTATATCCCTGTTATACCTCATACACTGTAATATATACACACACAGCAATGTCATCACTGATCTGTATTATACTGTATATTTTATCCCTGTTATACCTCATACACTGTAATATACACACACAGCAATGTCATCACTGATCTGTATTATACTGTATATTATATCCCTGTTATATCTCATACACTGTAATATACACACACAGCAATGTCATCACTGATCTGTATTATACTGTATATTATATCCCTGTTATACCTCATACACTGTAATATACACACACACACACAGCAATGTCATCACTGATCTGTATTATACTGTATATTATATCCCTGTTATACCTCATACACTGTAATATACACACACACACAGCAATGTTATCACTGATCTGTATTATACTGTATATTATATCCCTGTTATACCTCATACACTGTAATATATACACACACAGCAATGTCATCACTGATCTGTATTATACTGTATATTATATCCCTGTTATACCTCATACGCTGTAATATACACACACACAGCAATGTCATCACTGATCTGTATTATACTGTATATTATATCCCTGTTATACCTCATACACTGTAATATATACACACACAGCAATGTCATCACTGATCTGTATTATACTGTATATTATATCCCTGTTATACCTCATACACTGTAATATACACACACACAGCAATGTCATCACTGATCTGTATTATACTGTATATTATATCCCTGTTATACCTCATACACTGTAATATACACACACACACACAGCAATGTCATCACTGATCTGTATTATACTGTATATTATATCCCTGTTATACCTCATACACTGTAATATATACACACACACAGCAATGTCATCACTGATCTTTATTATACTGTATATTATATCCCTGTTATACCTCATACACTGTAATATACACACACACACAGCAATGTCATCACTGATCTTTATTATACTGTATATTATATCCCTGTTATACCTCATACACTGTAATATATACACACACACAGCAATGTCATCACTGATCTGTATTATACTGTATATTATATCCCTGTTATACCTCATACACTGTAATATACACACACACAGCAATGTCATCACTGATCTGTATTATACTGTATATTATATCCCTGTTATACCTCATACACTGTAATATACACACAGCAATGTCATCACTGATCTGTATTATACTGTATATTATATCCCTGTTATACCTCATACACTGTAATATACACACACAGCAATGTCATCACTGATCTGTATTATACTGTATATTATATCCCTGTTATACCTCATACACTGTAATATACACACACACAGCAATGTCATCACTGATCTGTATTATACTGTATATTATATCCCTGTTATACCTCATACACTGTAATATATACACACACAGCAATGTCATCACTGATCTGTATTATACTGTATATTATATCCCTGTTATACCTCATACACTGTAATATACACACACAGCAATGTCATCACTGATCTGTATTATACTGTATATTATATCCCTGTTATACCTCATACACTGTAATATACACACACAGCAATGTCATCACTGATCTGTATTATACTGTATATTATATCCCTGTTATACCTCATACACTGTAATATACACACACACACAGCAATGTCATCACTGATCTGTATTATACTGTATATTATATCCCTGTTATACCTCATACACTGTAATATACACACACACAGCAATGTCATCACTGATCTGTATTATACTGTATATTATATCCCTGTTATACCTCATACACTGTAATATACACACACACAGCAATGTCATCACTGATCAGTATTATACTGTATATTATATCCCTGTTATACCTCATACACTGTAATACACACACACACACACACACACACACAGCAATGTCATCACTGGTCTGTATTATACTGTATATTATATCCCTGTTATACCTCATACACTGTAATATACACACACACACACACAGCAATGTCATCACTGATCTGTATTATACTGTATATTATATCCCTGTTATACCTCATACACTGTAATATATACACACACACACACAGCTATGTCATCACTGATCTGTATTATACTGTATATTATATCCCTGTTATACCTCATACACTGTAATATATACACACACAGCAATGTCATCACTGATCTGTATTATACTGTATATTTTATCCCTGTTATACCTCATACACTGTAATATACACACACAGCAATGTCATCACTGATCTGTATTATACTGTATATTATATCCCTGTTATATCTCATACACTGTAATATACACACACAGCAATGTCATCACTGATCTGTATTATACTGTATATTATATCCCTGTTATACCTCATACACTGTAATATACACACACACAGCAATGTCATCACTGATCTGTATTATACTGTATATTATATCCCTGTTATACCTCATACACTGTAATATACACACACACACACAGCAATGTCATCACTGATCTGTATTATACTGTATATTATATCCCTGTTATATCTCATACACTGTAATATACACACACAGCAATGTCATCACTGATCTGTATTATACTGTATATTATATCCCTCTTATACCTCATACACTGTAATATACACACACACACAGCAATGTTATCACTGATCTGTATTATACTGTATATTATATCCCTGTTATACCTCATACACTGTAATATATACACACACAGCAATGTCATCACTGATCTGTATTATACTGTATATTATATCCCTGTTATACCTCATACGCTGTAATATACACACACACAGCAATGTCATCACTGATCTGTATTATACTGTATATTATATCCCTGTTATACCTCATACACTGTAATATATACACACACAGCAATGTCATCACTGATCTGTATTATACTGTATATTATATCCCTGTTATACCTCATACACTGTAATATACACACACACAGCAATGTCATCACTGATCTGTATTATACTGTATATTATATCCCTGTTATACCTCATACACTGTAATATACACACACACAGCAATGTCATCACTGATCTGTATTATACTGTATATTATATCCCTGTTATACCTCATACACTGTAATATATACACACACAGCAATGTCATCACTGATCTGTATTATACTGTATATTATATCCCTGTTATACCTCATACACTGTAATATATACACACACACAGCAATGTCATCACTGATCTGTATTATACTGTATATTATATCCCTGTTATACCTCATACACTGTAATATACACACAGCAATGTCATCACTGATCTGTATTATACTGTATATTGTATCCCTGTTATACCTCATACACTGTAATATACACACACACACAGCAATGTCATCACTGATCTGTATTATACTGTATATTATATCCCTGTTATACCTCATACACTGTAATATACACACACACACACACACAGCAATGTCATCACTGATCTGTATTATACTGTATATTATATCCCTGTTATACCTCATACACTGTAATACACACACACACAGCAATGTCATCACTGATCTGTATTATACTGTATATTATATCCCTGTTATACCTCATACACTGTAATATATACACACACACAGCAATGTCATCACTGATCTTTATTATACTGTATATTATATCCCTGTTATACCTCATACACTGTAATATACACACACACAGCAATGTCATCACTGATCTGTATTATACTGTATATTATATCCCTGTTATACCTCATACACTGTAATATATACACACACAGCAATGTCATCACTGATCTGTATTATACTGTATATTATATCCCTGTTATACCTCATACACTGTAATATACACACACACAGCAATGTCATCACTGATCTGTATTATACTGTATATTATATCCCTGTTATACCTCATACACTGTAATATACACACACACAGCAATGTCATCACTGATCTGTATTATACTGTATATTATATCCCTGTTATACCTCATACACTGTAATATATACACACACACAGCAATGTCATCACTGATCTGTATTATACTGTATATTATATCCCTGTTATACCTCATACACTGTAATATATACACACACACAGCAATGTCATCACTGATCTGTATTATACTGTATATTATATCCCTGTTATACCTCATACACTGTAATATACACACACACACAGCAATGTCATCACTGATCTTTATTATACTGTATATTATATCCCTGTTATACCTCATACACTGTAATATACACACAGCAATGTCATCACTGATCTGTATTATACTGTATATTATATCCCTGTTATACCTCATACACTGTAATATACACACACAGCAATGTCATCACTGATCTGTATTATACTGTATATTATATCCCTGTTATACCTCATACACTGTAATATACACACACACAGCAATGTCATCACTGATCTGTATTATACTGTATATTATATCCCTGTTATACCTCATACACTGTAATATATACACACACAGCAATGTCATCACTGATCTGTATTATACTGTATATTATATCCCTGTTATACCTCATACACTGTAATATACACACACAGCAATGTCATCACTGATCTGTATTATACTGTATATTATATCCCTGTTATACCTCATACACTGTAATATACACACACAGCAATGTCATCACTGATCTGTATTATACTGTATATTATATCCCTGTTATACCTCATACACTGTAATATACACACACACAGCAATGTCATCACTGATCTGTATTATACTGTATATTATATCCCTGTTATACCTCATACACTGTAATATACACACACACAGCAATGTCATCACTGATCTGTATTATACTGTATATTATATCCCTGTTATACCTCATACACTGTAATATACACACAGCAATGTCATCACTGGTCTGTATTATACTGTATATTATATCCCTGTTATACCTCATACACTGTAATATACACACACACACACACACACACAGCAATGTCATCACTGATCTGTATTATACTGTATATTATATCCCTGTTATACCTCATACACTGTAATATATACACACACACACACAGCTATGTCATCACTGATCTGTATTATACTGTATATTATATCACTGTTATACCTCATACACTGTAATATACACACACACAGCAATGTCATCACTGATCTGTATTATACTGTATATTATATCCCTGTTATACCTCTATGATCCCCTTATCAACTGTAATATACACACACACAGCAATGTCATCACTGATCTGTATTATACTGTATATTATATCCCTGTTATACCTCATACACTGTAATATATACACACAGCAATGTCATCACTGATCTGTATTATACTGTATATTATATCCCTGTTATACCTCATACACTGTAATATACACACACACACAGCAATGTCATCACTGATCTGTATTATACTGTATATTATATCCCTGTTATACCTCATACACTGTAATATACACACACACACAGCAATGTCATCACTGATCTTTATTATACTGTATATTATATCCCTGTTATACCTCATACACTGTAATATACACACACACAGCAATGTCATCACTGATCTGTATTATACTGTATATTATATCCCTGTTATACCTCATACACTGTAATATACACACACACACACAGCAATGTCATCACTGATCTTTATTATACTGTATATTATATCCCTGTTATACCTCATACACTGTAATATACACACACACACACAGCAATGTCATCACTGATCTGTATTATACTGTATATTATATCCCTGTTATACCTCATACACTGTAATATATACACACACACAGCAATGTCATCACTGATCTTTATTATACTGTATATTATATCCCTGTTATACCTCATACACTGTAATATACACACACACACACACACAGCAATGTCATCACTGATCTTTATTATACTGTATATTATATCCCTGTTATACCTCATACACTGTAATATATACACACACACAGCAATGTCATCACTGATCTGTATTATACTGTATATTATATCCCTGTTATACCTCATACACTGTAATATACACACACAGCAATGTCATCACTGATCTGTATTATACTGTATATTATATCCCTGTTATACCTCATACACTGTAATATATACACACACAGCAATGTCATCACTGATCTGTATTATACTGTATATTATATCCCTGTTATACCTCATACACTGTAATATACACACACAGCAATGTCATCACTGATCTGTATTATACTGTATATTATATCCCTGTTATACCTCATACACTGTAATATACACACACACAGCAATGTCATCACTGATCTGTATTATACTGTATATTATATCCCTGTTATACCTCATACACTGTAATATACACACACAGCAATGTCATCACTGATCTGTATTATACTGTATGTTATATCCCTGTTATACCTCATACACTGTAATATACACACACACAGCAATGTCATCACTGATCTGTATTATACTGTATATTATATCCCTGTTATACCTCATACACTGTAATATACACACACACAGCAATGTCATCACTAATCTGTATTATACTGTATATTATATCCCTGTTATACCTCATACACTGTAATATACACACACACAGCAATGTCATCACTGATCTGTATTATACTGTATATTATATCCCTGTTATACCTCATACACTGTAATATACACACACAGCAATGTCATCACTGATCTTTATTATACTGTATATTATATCCCTGTTATACCTCATACACTGTAATATACACACACACACACAGCAATGTCATCACTGATCTGTATTATACTGTATATTATATCCCTGTTATACCTCATACACTGTAATATACACACACACACAGCAATGTCATCACTGATCTGTATTATACTGTATATTATATCCCTGTTATACCTCATACACTGTAATATATACACACACAGCAATGTCATCACTGATCTGTATTATACTGTATATTATATCCCTGTTATACCTCATACGCTGTAATATACACACACACAGCAATGTCATCACTGATCTGTATTATACTGTATATTATATCCCTGTTATACCTCATACACTATAATATATACACACACAGCAATGTCATCACTGATCTGTATTATACTGTATATTATATCCCTGTTATACCTCATACACTGTAATATACACACACACAGCAATGTCATCACTGATCTGTATTATACTGTATATTATATCCCTGTTATACCTCATACACTGTAATATACACACACACACACAGCAATGTCATCACTGATCTGTATTATACTGTATATTATATCCCTGTTATACCTCATACACTGTAATATATACACACACACAGCAATGTCATCACTGATCTTTATTATACTGTATATTATATCCCTGTTATACCTCATACACTGTAATATACACACACACACACACACAGCAATGTCATCACTGATCTTTATTATACTGTATATTATATCCCTGTTATACCTCATACACTGTAATATATACACACACACAGCAATGTCATCACTGATCTGTATTATACTGTATATTATATCCCTGTTATACCTCATACACTGTAATATACACACACACAGCAATGTCATCACTGATCTGTATTATACTGTATATTATATCCCTGTTATACCTCATACACTGTAATATACACACACACAGCAATGTCATCACTGATCTGTATTATACTGTATATTATATCCCTGTTATACCTCATACACTGTAATATATACACACACACACACAGCTATGTCATCACTGATCTGTATTATACTGTATATTATATCACTGTTATACCTCATACACTGTAATATACACACACACAGCAATGTCATCACTGATCTGTATTATACTGTATATTATATCCCTGTTATACCTCATACACTGTAATATACACACACACACAGCAATGTCATCACTGATCTGTATTATACTGTATATTATATCCCTGTTATACCTCATACACTGTAATATATACACACAGCAATGTCATCACTGATCTGTATTATACTGTATATTATATCCCTGTTATACCTCATACACTGTAATATATACACACACACAGCAATGTCATCACTGATCTGTATTATACTGTATATTATATCCCTGTTATACCTCATACACTGTAATATACACACACACACACACACACACACACACACACACACACACACACACACACAGCAATGTCATCACTGATCTGTATTATACTGTATATTATATCCCTGTTATACCTCATACACTGTAATATACACACACACACACACACACACACAGCAATGTCATCACTGACATGTATTATACTGTATATTATATCCCTGTTATACCTCATACACTGTAATATATACACACACAGCAATGTCATCACTGATCTGTATTATACTGTATATTATATCCATGTTATACCTCATACACTGTAATATACACACACACACACACACACACACACACACACACACACACACACACAGCAATGTCATCACTGATCTGTATTATACTGTATATTATATCCCTGTTAAACCTCATACACTGTAATATACACACACACAGCAATGTCATCACTGATCTGTATTATACTGTATATTATATCCCTGTTATACCTCATACACTGTAATATACACACACACAGCAATGTCATCACTGATCTGTATTATACTGTATATTATATCCCTGTTATACCTCATACACTGTACTATACACACACACACACACACACACACACACACACACACACACACACACACACACACACACACACACACACACACAGCAATGTCATCACTGATCTGTATTATACTGTATATTATATCCCTGTTATACCTCATACACTGTAATATACACACACACAGCAATGTCATCACTGATCTGTATTATACTGTATATTATATCCCTGTTATACCTCATACACTGTAATATACACACACAGCAATGTCATCACTGATCTGTATTATACTGTATATTATATCCCTGTTATACCTCATACACTGTAATATACACACACACACACAGCAATATCATCACTGATCTGTATTATACTGTATATTATATCCCTGTTATACCTCATACACTGTAATATATACACACACACACAGCAATGTCATCACTGATCTTTATTATACTGTATATTATATCCCTGTTATACCTCATACACTGTAATATACACACACACACAGCAATGTCATCACTGATCTGTATTATACTGTATATTATATCCCTGTTATACCTCATACACTGTAATATACACACACAACAATGTCATCACTGATCTGTATTATACTGTATATTATATCCCTGTTATACCTCATACACTGTAATATATACACACACACACAGCAATGTCATCACTGATCTGTATTATACTGTATATTATATCCCTGTTATACCTCATACACTGTAATATACACACACACACAGCAATGTCATCACTGATCTGTATTACACTGTATATTATATCCCTGTTATACCTCATACACTGTAATATACACACACAGCAATGTCATCACTGATCTGTATTATACTGTATATTATATCCCTGTTATACCTCATACACTGTAATATATACACACACACACAGCAATGTCATCACTGATCTGTATTATACTGTATATTATATCCCTGTTATACCTCATACACTGTAATATACACACACACACAGCAATGTCATCACTGATCTGTATTATACTGTATATTATATCCCTGTTATACCTCATACACTGTAATATACACACACACACACACAGCAATGTCATCACTGATCTGTATTATACTGTATATTATATCCCTGTTATACCTCATACACTGTAATATACACACACACAGCAATGTCATCACTGATCTGTATTATACTGTATATTATATCCCTGTTATACCTCATACACTGTAATATACACACACACACAGCAATATCATCACTGATCTGTATTATACTGTATATTATATCCCTGTTATACCTCATACACTGTAATATATACACACACACACAGCAATGTCATCACTGATCTTTATTATACTGTATATTATATCCCTGTTATACCTCATACACTGTAATATACACACACACACAGCAATGTCATCACTGATCTGTATTATACTGTATATTATATCCCTGTTATACCTCATACACTGTAATATACACACACAACAATGTCATCACTGATCTGTATTATACTGTATATTATATCCCTGTTATACCTCATACACTGTAATATATACACACACACACAGCAATGTCATCACTGATCTGTATTATACTGTATATTATATCCCTGTTATACCTCATACACTGTAATATACACACACACACAGCAATGTCATCACTGATCTGTATTACACTGTATATTATATCCCTGTTATACCTCATACACTGTAATATACACACACAGCAATGTCATCACTGATCTGTATTATACTGTATATTATATCCCTGTTATACCTCATACACTGTAATATATACACACACACACAGCAATGTCATCACTGATCTGTATTATACTGTATATTATATCCCTGTTATACCTCATACACTGTAATATACACACACACACAGCAATGTCATCACTGATCTGTATTATACTGTATATTATATCCCTGTTATACCTCATACACTGTAATATACACACACACACACACACAGCAATGTCATCACTGATCTGTATTATACTGTATATTATATCCCTGTTATACCTCATACACTGTAATATACACACACACAGCAATGTCATCACTGATCTGTATTATACTGTATATTATATCCCTGTTATACCTCATACACTGTAATATACACACACAGAGCAATGTCATCACTGATCTGTATTATACTGTATATTATATCCCTGTTATACCTCATACACTGTAATATATACACACACACACACACACACACACACACACACACACACACACACACACACACACACACACACAGCTATGTCATCACTGATCTGTATTATACTGTATATTATATCCCTGTTATATCTCATAAACTGTAATATACACACACACACACACACACACAGCAATGTCATCACTGATCTGTATTATACTGTATATTATATCCCTGTTATACCTCATACACTGTAATATACACACACACACAGCAATGTCATCACTGATCTGTATTATACTGTATATTATATCCCTGTTATACCTCATACACTGTAATATACACACACACACACAGCAATGTCATCACTGATCTGTATTATACTGTATATTATATCCCTGTTATACCTCATACACTGTAATATACACACACACACACACAGCAATGTCATCACTGATCTGTATTATACTGTATATTATATCCCTGTTATACCTCATACACTGTAATATACACACACACACAGCAATGTCATCACTGATCTGTATTATACTGTATATTATATCCCTGTTATACCTCATACACTGTAATATACACACACACACACACACAGCAATGTCATCACTGATCTGTATTATACTGTATATTATATCCCTGTTATACCTCATACACTGTAATATACACACACACAGCAATGTCATCACTGATCTGTATTATACTGTATATTATATCCCTGTTATACCTCATACACTGTAATATACACACACAGCAATGTCATCACTGATCTGTATTATACTGTATATTATATCCCTGTTATACCTCATACACTGTAATATACATACACAGCAATGTCATCACTGATCTGTATTATACTGTATATTATATCCCTGCTATACCTCATACACTGTAATATACACACACACAGCAATGTCATCACTGATCTGTATTATACTGTATATTATATCCCTGTTATACCTCATACACTGTAATATACACACACACACAGCAATGTCATCACTGATCTGTATTATACTGTATATTATATCCCTGTTATATCTCATACACTGTAATATACACACACACACACACACACACACACACACACACACACACACACACACACACACAGCAATGTCATCACTGATCTGTATTATACTGTATATTATATCCCTGTTATACCTCATACACTGTAATATACACACACACACACAGCAATGTCATCTCTGATCTGTATTATACTGTATATTATATCCCTGTTATACCTCATACACTGTAATATATACACACACACAGCAATGTCATCACTGATCTGTATTATACTATATATTATATCCCTGTTATACCTCATACACTGTAATATACACACACACACAGCAATGTCATCACTGATCTGTATTATACTGTATATTATATCCCTGTTTTACCTCATACACTGTAATATACACACACACACACAGCAATGTCATCTCTGATCTGTATTATACTGTATATTATATCCCTGTTATACCTCATACACTGTAATATATACACACACACAGCAATGTCATCACTGATCTGTATTGTACTGTATATTATATCCCTGTTATACCTCATACACTGTAATATATACACACAGCAATGTCATCACTGATCTGTATTATTCTGTATATTATATCCCTGTTATACCTCATACACTGTAATATACACACACACACACACACACACACACACACACACACACACACACACACACACACACGTCATCACTGATCTGTATTATACTGTATATTATATCCCTGTTATACCTCATACACTGTAATATACACACACACAGCAATATCATCACTGATCTGTATTATACTGTATATTATATCCCTGTTATACCTCATACACTGTAATATACACACACACAGCAATGTCATCACTGATCTGTATTATACTGTATATTATATCCCTGTTATACCTCATACACTGTAATATACACACACACAGCAATGTCATCACTGATCTGTATTATACTGTATATTATATCCCTGTTATACCTCATACACTGTAATATACACACACAGCAATATCATCACTGATCTGTGTTATACTGTATATTATATCCCTGTTATACCTCATACACTGTAATATACACACACACACAGCAATGTCATCACTGATCTGTATTATACTGTATATTATATCCCTGTTATACCTCATACACTGTAATATACACACACACAGCAATGTCATCACTGATCTGTATTATACTGTATATTAGATCCCTGTTATACCTCATACACTGTAATATACACACACACAGCAATGTCATCACTGATCTGTATTATACTGTATATTATATCCCTGTTATACCTCATACACTGTAATATACACACACAGCAATGTCATCACTGATCTGTATTATACTGTATATTATATCCCTGTTATACCTCATACACTGTAATATACACACACAGCAATGTCATCACTGATCTGTATTATACTGTATATTATATCCCTGTTATACCTCATACACTGTAATATACACACACATACACACAGCAATGTCATCACTGATCTGTATTATACTGTATATTATATCCCTGTTATACCCCATACACTGTAATATACAAACACACAGCAATGTCATCACTGATCTGTATTATACTGTATATTATATCCCTGTTATACCTCATACACTGTAATATACACACACAACAATGTCATCACTGATCTGTATTATACTGTATATTATATCCCTGTTATACCTCATACACTGTAATATATACACACACACACAGCAATGTCATCACTGATCTGTATTATACTGTATATTATATCCCTGTTATACCTCATACACTGTAATATACACACACACACAGCAATGTCATCACTGATCTGTATTACACTGTATATTATATCCCTGTTATACCTCATACACTGTAATATACACACACAGCAATGTCATCACTGATCTGTATTATACTGTATATTATATCCCTGTTATACCTCATACACTGTAATATACACACACACAGCAATGTCATCACTGATCTGTATTATACTGTATGTTATATCCCTGTTATACCTCATACACTGTAATATACACACACAGCAATGTCATCACTGATCTGTATTATACTGTATATTATATCCCTGTTATACCTCATACACTGTAATATACACACACACAGCAATGTCATCACTAATCTGTATTATACTGTATATTATATCCCTGTTATACCTCATACACTGTAATATACACACACACAGCAATGTCATCACTGATCTGTATTATACTGTATATTATATCCCTGTTATACCTCATACACTGTAATATACACACACAGCAATGTCATCACTGCTCTGTATTATACTGTATATTATATCCCTGTTATACCTCATACACTGTAATATACACACACACAGCAATGTCATCACTGATCTGTATTATACTGTATATTATATCCCTGTTATACCTCATACACTGTAATATACACATACACACAGCAATGTCATCACTGATCTGTATTATACTGTATATTATATCCCTGTTATACCTCATACACTGTAATATACACACAGCAATGTCATCACTGATCTGTATTATACTGTATATTATATCCCTGTTATACCTCATACACTGTAATATATACACACACACAGCAATGTCATCACTGATCTGTATTATACTGTATATTATATCCCTGTTATACCTCATACACTGTAATATATACACACACAGCAATGTCATCACTGATCTGTATTATACTGTATATTATATCCATGTTATACCTCATACACTGTAATATACACACACAGCAATGTCATCACTGATCTGTATTATACTGTATATTATATCCCTGTTATACCTCATACACTGTAATATACACACACACAGCAATGTCATCACTGATCTGTATTATACTGTATATTATATCCCTGTTATATCTCATACACTGTAATATACACACACAGCAATGTCATCACTGATCTGTATTATACTGTATATTATATCCCTGTTATACCTCATACACTGTAATATATACACACACACAGCAATGTCATCACTGATCTGTATTATACTGTATATTATATCCCTGTTATACCTCATACACTGTAATATACACACACACACACACACACACACACACACACACACACACACACACACACATGTCATCACTGATCTGTATTATACTGTATATTATATCCCTGTTATACCTCATACACTGTAATGTACACACAGCAATGTCATCACTGATCTGTATTATACTGTATATTATATCCCTGTTATACCTCATACACTGTAATATACACACACAGCAATGTCATCACTGATCTGTATTATACTGTATATTATATCCCTGTTATACCTCATACACTGTAATATACACACACACAGCAATGTCATCACTGATCTGTATTATACTGTATATTATATCCCTGTTATACCTCATACACTGTAATATACACACACACAGCAATGTCATCACTGATCTGTATTATACTGTATATTATATCCCTGTTATACCTCATACACTGTAATATACACACAGCAATGTCATCACTGATCTGTATTATACTGTATATTATATCCCTGTTATACCTCATACACTGTAATATACACACACACAGCAATGTCATCACTGATCTGTATTATACTGTATATTATATCCCTGTTATACCTCATACACTGTAATATACACACACACAGCAATGTCATCACTAATCTGTATTATACTGTATATTATATCCCTGTTATACCTCATACACTGTAATATACACACACACAGCAATGTCATCACTGATCTGTATTATACTGTATATTATATCCCTGTTATACCTCATACACTGTAATATACACACACAGCAATGTCATCACTGATCTGTATTATACTGTATATTATATCCCTGTTATACCTCATACACTGTAATATACACACACACAGCAATGTCATCACTGATCTGTATTATACTGTATATTATATCCCTGTTATACCTCATACATTGTAATATACACACACAGCAATGTCATCACTGATCTGTATTATACTGTATATTATATCCCTGTTATACCTCATACACTGTAATACACACACACACAGCAATGTCATCACTGATCTGTATTATACTGTATATTATATCCCTGTTATACCTCATACACTGTAATATACACACACACACAGCAATGTCATCACTGATCTGTATTATACTGTATATTATATCCCTGTTATACCTCATACACTGTAATATACACACACACACACACACACACAGCAATGTCATCACTGATCTGTATTATACTGTATATAAAATCTTTCTTCCTCCCAGCATGCAATGGGCCCGTCCTTATATCCCCACCTCCTGGCTTTCTTATTTTATTTTTATAGTCTTACTATTTTTCTTGAGTGATCTTTCTAAACAGCGTCTTATACGTATCTTAGAAAGCGTCGCTCCAACAACTCTCCGCCAGGCCGCGACAACGCTTACCCATGAGTACATTGCTGTTTCGGCGGGTGTCTGTGTTGGATATACTAGCAGGTCCAGCAGACGTTACCAGACTGTGGCCGGAGCACGGGGAGAAGGTAAGGCATCGGTTCTGCTTAGAAGGGGAATACAGACACAGCCGCACTGTTCCAGGATGGAGACTACCAAACAGTCCCTGACACGGCTGCTACCTCGGGTACACCAGCGCTAGGCCTCATGTATCATAGGCTCCAGGGGTAGTATGAGGCCGCGATCCCTAGGGTTGATGTCAGCAGTGGGGAGTCAGACGCTCCCCTGGTCGGCCCTCCCACGGTTCATGACCAGTTTCCTCCAAGTCTCCCGACATGAACTGATTTCCCGCTTCCGTCTGAGATACTGTGTATCTAAAAGGACCCGGTTGCAGCATAGGCGGCTGTGTGACTCCTGCGTCGGTGTTCACTTGGGCGTCTGTGTTCACTGTAGGTTCACGGGGCGATTGTGTTCACTAATAGCGTCTGGATCCACTTAGCGTTCACTAACGTATTGATCGATCCTGGAAGCGAGGTGAAGTCTCCCTGTATCCCACTCTCCTGAGCCGGGTGATACAGCACTAAGTCTCTATCTACCTCTGAGAAAGGATAGTTGGATAAGTGCCTGATGCAGATGAGTCTGTAAACTATTGCTGCTGGTTCCGACTGAATACGGTTAAACTCCTATATAAGGTAATGCAGTAATATGTTTCTCCTACATACTTGAAATGTATCTGTAGTTGATGATGTGCTCATATTGCTTATTACACTAATGTATAACCTGTGACTGATTGCTAGTGTGATTGCTGACTTTACTATTCCTGTCAGTTTCTGTGTATATACCGATCCTCAATGCTGGTGCAAAGCAGGGATGAATCGGATTGTATGTCACTTTAACACAATTTTAAAGGGATTGCAGTCACAAATTGTGTAGTTAACACTGTACAGGTGTGTGATTTATTTATCATGTCTAAGAGCGGCAAGGGTGAGGAGGATACACTCTCCACAGCAGCACCAACACTCATTTCATGTTTGTCTTGCAAAGCTGCGTTAACCTCACAGGATCTGGTTCAAAATGGATTATGTGCAAATTGTTTTAGCTTTCACCAAAGTCTCTTAAATAAGCCGAGGCAGGCACAGGTTTAAGTTGAAACCCCATGGGCTACTTTTCCACAGACTTTGACCTAAAACTACATCATCTGCACATGTTTCAGATGAGGACTCATCAGAGGATGAGGACTCATCGCACTCTGGGTCTGTGTACATAGACGAGGAGGAAGGCCTCAGCTCAGTGGGCATACCTGAGCTAATTAGTGCTATGAAATCCATTCTATCCTTAGAGGAGGCAGCAGAGCCTTTGGTAAAACCTAAGGCACCTGTGTTTAAACATCCCAAAAAAGATAGGACTGAGTTTCCTGGGTCAGAACAGCTGATGGAAATCCAAGAAAATCCAAGAATCCAAGATGGAGTCCAAGAAGGTTCTAGAGTCTTTGCCTTTTACTGGAGATATTCTTTTTGGTAAAGTATTAAACAGTATTTTGGAGTCAGAAGCAGACTCTCTAAGAAAGTGAAGTTTCCTTCCACACACAAATCCAAACCTAGGCTTCCAGCTTTTTGGCCCTTCTGGACTCAATGAAAAGGAAAAGGGAAGGGTTATGGCAAACAGTCACAATCTGACAAGTCTGGGAAGACTAAAAAGCATTGGGCTACCAGAGTCGGTAGGTAAGCCATCAGCCTGATGGTGCTAGCCTCCACCTGGGGGACCCCAGGGTGGGAGGCCGACTTCTTCTATTTGCACAGATCTGGCAGCAGTCCACCACAGATGCCTGGGTGCAAGAAGCGGTATCTCACGGTTATGACTTTGCTTTCAAGAAGCACCCTCCACAAAGGTTTTTTTTGTACCAGCCCGTCCTCAGTGGAAATGAAGGCCAGGGCCTTACTCAGAAGTTGCTTCAATGAGGAGTGATAATTCCAGTTCCTCCGGCACAACGAGGACAAGGTTTTTATTCTAACCTGTTTCTAGTCCAGAAGCCAAATGGGTTGTTCCGGCCCATACTCAATCTCAAGGTGCTGAACAAGTACATTGGGTGCATCTGTTTCATATGGAGACTTTACCTTCCATTATTTTGGCCATAGAGCAGGAGGATTTTATGGTATTTGAAGGGAAAAGGGGAGGGGAAGACCTGAGCACAGGTGTATCAATTAGGGTGTGAATCAATTGCAAAGAATATATTGTTCCACAGTGTACTATAAGTACCATGGTTTTGTCCAATTCCACTTAGAAATACCTCAGGTGAAGGTGCTCCCCTGAGAGTATGAGGAACATATATACAAGAAGGGGCAGAAGAAACTCTAGGCAGTATACCAATCCCACAACGTCACAGTTAAAGATTTGTTTCAACTTGATTTCATTACCATCTCTGTCTATTATGGTCTCCTTTCTGGCCATATGATCTCAGGCCTTACATTTGCCACATGGGTAGGTACCCCTGAGTTTGGGTTCTCTCCTGGGGTTACCAACATAGTGGCTTCTCACCAATTTGTCCCTTAGGTTGTTGGCTTTTTCGCCTCATCAATCAGAAGAACTTGCCAGTGTTTCTGAACTAATCTCCTGTAGTCCTCTCCATTCGTTGCAATAGTTGGTTACAAATCTGATTGATTATTTTTGTTTTTTGGGAAGAGAAGGGTTTCTCGATTTTGTCTTTGCGGCATGGAATTTTGCAGTCTTGATTGATTGTTTGCTGTAACCTCGTTCCAGAAGTCTTGTCATAAGTTCTTGACTCTTTTCTTCATATGCCTGAATAGTGGTACAATTCCTCCTTAATCGTAGGAATTCACCCTTAGGTAAGTTTCTAATTGTTGGTGGAAAGTGGGAGCTTTTCCTGTGTAGAAGGCAGTTTGTGGCCGCTTCCTTCCTATATAGTTCTGTTAGTAAGTATCCTTCCTCGTTGATGTATCATACATCCTCAACTAATTTTGTGGGATATTCTGTGGTGTGGACTCATTGGGGATTGTTGTTTGGAGTCATTATTATTCTTTACCAGCTGTATTCAGTATCTGCACTGTGAACTGTGTTACCTACTGTATCGATAGGAATTATCTAGGAGACCTTGAAAATATGGTTCCAGTTTTGAAATTTTTTTATTTTGCTCAAGCTTTCTGAATTATCCGTGAACTGCGCATTGTCTATTTGAAGCATTTATTACAGCAAGAGAATTTATTATCTCGGCTATTATCTACAACTATATGTTATATGTGATGTTTGTCTATCTGTATGTGATTACAATACTTATTGTTTTGAAAGTACAGTAATTAAAGTTACATTTTATAACTATAACTGCCCCCAGAAAAAAAGTTTCCTCTGCCCATTCTTGGATTTTATGGTATCCCTGAATATCCAGGATGCTTACCTACATGTTCCTATAGCATTGTCCCATCAGCACTGTCTCAGGTTTGCTATCCTCCAACAACATTTTCAGTACTATTTGTAGTGGCCACAGCTCCCAGTGTATTCACCAATATTATGGTGGTAATGGCGGCTTATCTCCGTCAGCAGGGGATAAGGTTTTTCCATACCTCAACGACTTATTAATCCTGGCACAATATCTGGATTTGCTTCTGTGTCATCTGCAACAGACAATAGCTTGTTTACAGAGACACAGGCCCTCATTCCGAGCTGTTCGCTTGCAAGCTGCGTTTAGCAGCTTTGCACACACTAAGCCGCCGCCTACTGGGAGTGAATCTTAGCTTATTAAAATTGCGAACGAAAGATTAGCAAAATTGCGAATAGATACTTCTTAGCAGTTTCTGAGTAGCTCCAGACTTACTCGGCATCTGCGATCAGTTCAGTGCTTGTCGTTCCTGGTTTGACGTCACAAACACGCCCAGCGTTCGCCCAGACACTCCCCCGTTTCTCCAGCCACTCCCGTGTTTTTCCCAGAAACGGTAGCGTTTTTTCGTACACACCCATAAAACGGCCTGTTTCCGCCCAGAAACACCTACTTCCTGTCAATAACATTACGATCACCAGAACAAAGAAAAAACCTTGTAATGCCGTGAGTAAAATACCTAACTGCATAGCAAATTTACTTGGCGCAGTCGCACTGCGGACATTGCGCATGCACATTAGCGACTAATCGCTCCGTTGCGAGAAAAAAATAACGAGCGAACAACTCTGAATGACCCCCACAGTTGTCTCATAAATTGGGCAAAGTCGTCCCTGGTTTCGTCACAACGGATGACTCACTTGGGGGCTGTGTTGCATTCGGGTCTTCAGACAGTAATTTTACCTCTGAACAAAATATCCAAAGTTCAGTCAAGGATTCAGGACCTGCTACACAGTCAAAGGGTATCCACTCACGTGGCAATGCGTGTGATGGGATCTATGGTGTCGACATTCAACATGGTGGAGTATACTCCGTTCCACTCGAGACCTCTGCAGCATCTGATCCTTTCCAAATGGAATGGTTTTCATCAGACAATAAAAATGCAGACTATGGTCCGTCCTCTGGAAGTACACTAAGGAGGTCATTAGCATGGTGGCTACAGACATCCCATCTGGGTAGCAAAAGACCCTTTTGGATATCAGATTGGGAAATTCTGACCACGGATGCCAGCCTTCAGGGCTGGAGAGCGGTGTCAGGAAGAAGTTGCTTCCAGGGGCAGTGTACCAAGGAAGAAAGTTGCCTGCCAATAATTATATTGGAACTTCGAGCCATATATATATGGCACTTATTCAGGCAAAGGACATCCTTCAGGGGAAACCAGTTCAAATCCACTCGGACAATGCAACGACAGTAGCGAACATCAACCATCAGGGAGGAACTCGCGGCCAAAAATCAATGAAGGAGGTAAGTCACACGTTAAAGTGGACAGAACTTCATTATCCAGCCTTGTCCGCGCAGTGTTCATTCTGGGAGTCCTAAACTGGGAAGCGGATTTTCTCAGTTGACACGCCATTCATGCAAACGAATGGGCTTTACACCCCGAGGTCTTACAAACTCTGGTAGATAAGTGGGGGTTTCCGGACATAGATCTCATGGCATCCCGTCAGAACAACAAAGTTCCTGCATACAGGTCAAGAACAAAGGATCCCAAACTGACCTTTGTGGATGCCCTGTCAGTGAGATGGGACTTTCGTCTGGCCTATGTGTTTCCACCAATCACCCTATTACCCAGTGTGATGTGAAAGGTAAAACAGGGAAAGGGCACCGTGATACTAATAGCTCTGGCTTGGCCCAGAAGACATTGTGTCTCAGGGTCCTTGCTATCACAAGCACCTGGATTGACTATCTTTGACAGCGTGCCTCTTGAGACTTCCATCCTGAAGGCAAAAGGATTCTCACAACAGGTAATTCAAACTATGCTTAGAGCAAGGAAACCTTCCTCAGCTCGCATTTATTACCGAATATGGCAAGCCTATATTCAGTGGTGCAGTGACCGGAAATATGACCCTAGGTCTTTCAGAGTTTCCAGAGTCTTCGCATTCCTTCAAGCAGGAATGGATAAAGGTCTGCGGGTGGCTTCCTTGAGAGTGCAGGTGTCGGCATTCACTGTATACTTACAAAAGAAAATTGCTAACCTACAGGATGTGCACATTTTTTTCCAAGGAATGCTGCACATTCCACCTCCTTTTGTTCCTCCTACAGTGCCTCAGGATTTAAGTTTAGTCCTAAAGGTTCTTCAAATTGCACCATTTGAACCACTAAAATGATTGGATCTTAAATGGTTGAAAGCTAAAGTTCTCTTTCTACTGGCCATTGCTTCAGTTAGAAGAGTTTCAGATTTAGGGGTATTGTTATGTTGCCCTTGTCAGACTTGGTTTTGTCTGTGTCCCCGGAGGGGGCGCTAATGGGTCAGTGGAGGTAGATGGGAGAAAGCGAGGAGGCTGGATTATGTTTCTGCGCATGAGCGCAATGATATTTATTATACAGATAGTTCACAAACGGCAGCAGAAAATAACAGTAAGAAATGCAAATGTCAATAGTGCAGCGTGGAAGCTGAAAGTCTATGGTAACAGAAATATGGCAAATGGAGGAATGGTAACTGATAAAATGATAACCGGTAGTAATGATAACAGATGAATGAACACAGATGAGTAATAACTTGGCAGAAGATAATCTGGTATGGGAACCAGAGCAGTTTAAAACGTGGAGCCAGCAGAGATGGTAATGAATGGCAAACCTGGTAGCAGAGGCAGGAGACTGACAATGTCCACAGTGCAGGTGATGAGGCACTGGCAGCAAGCAAGCTGCATCACAGGTGGAGAGATGGGACACACTTGGAGTCAGTCTCTACTGCTAGGCTGAAGCACACAGAGTTGGTGATTAGTGTGAAGCCTGTAGATAGAAGCAGGTGTTGCTGAGGCTTGTAGTTCCACGGAGCTGTGAGAAGTAACCAGGAGCACAGAGTCTCAGGTAGATAGCCAGGAACACGGAACAACAGGTAGGTATCCAGGAACACGGAGGAACAGGAACCAGATCCAGACACATGAGTCGCAGGAGTGACACAAAGTTCAGGATGCCTGCAGACTGATCCTGCAGCTCCTGATATACCCCCTGATGTGCAGTCATTGGTGGGAGTAAGGAAAGTAGGCCGCCGTTCTCTGACTGATGGAGACTGTCATGGCGGCGCCCATGCCGCGGCCTAGCGGGAACGCGGCGTGCTACACGCCCGCTGTCACAGGAGCGCTCCCAGGCCCAGGATGACGTCTGATGGCAGAGGTGCGGATGACAGTGGAACGCAGGGACCCAGGACGGAGTCCGCACCGGCGGACAGATGTGACCGTGGTGAGTCGATTCCTGACAGTACCCCCCCCTTTAAGGGTGGGCACTGAACACCCACGTGGCTTGGAAGGATGAGTGTTATGGAAGACACGGACCAACCTTGGAGCATGGACATCTGACGAATTCACCCAACTTCTCTCCTCCGGACCATAACCGGACCAATCGATAAGATATTGTAGACGACCATACCGGCAACGGGAATCCAGAATCTTCTCCATTTCGAACTCCACGCCCCCCTGAGTTCGAACTTTGGGGCCGACTGGAAGAGCTCTTTGGAAGCGATTCAGGACTAATGGTCTGAGGAGAGAAACATGAAAGGCATTAGGTATTCGCAGAGAAGGTGGTAACCTCAGCTTGTAGGCCACAGGGCTGATGACTCTTTCAACAGGAAAGGGACCGATGAAACGTGGTGCAAATTTCATAGACGGGACTCTAAGACGGAGGTTCCGGGTAGAAAGCCAAACCTTGTCCCCAGGTTTCAGGCTAGGAACTGCACGTCTTTTGCGGTCAGCAAAGTATTTATACCGGCTGGAGGCCTTCTTGAGAGAAGTGTGAATCTTCCTCCAGGTTGAAGAGAACTGACTCAGGGCAGTAGTGGCAGCAGGAACATCAATGCGAGGGAGTTCTTGGAAGTCTGGAACACAAAGATGTTGCCCATATACAGCAAATAAAGGAGTTGTGTCAGTAGCAGTGTGATAACGGAAATTGTGGGCAAATTCGGCCCACGGGAGCAGATCCAACCAGTCATCCTGAGAAGATGAAACATAAAGTCTTAAAAATGTCTCCAAATACTGATTTACCCTCTCTGTCTGGCCATTCGTCTGAGGGTGGTAAGATGACGAGAACTTCAGTTTAACCTGCATGGCAGGGCCCTCCAAAACCTCGCTACAAACTGTACACCTCGGTCGGATATTATTTCTGAGGGTAGACCATGTAGACGGAAAATCTCCCGTAGGAAGATTTGGGCAAGTTTTGGGGCAGAAGGGAGACCCTGGAGGGGAACAAAATGGGCCATCTTGGTAAATCTGTCCACCACAACCCAGATGGTATTGTATCCTTGAGAAGGAGGGAGATCGGAAATAAAGTCCATGGACAGGTGTGACCAGGGACGGCTAGGAACAGACAATGGTTGTAACTGACCTGCTGGAGACTGATGAGGAATTTTGTGCTGCGCACACTTAGGACAGGATGCCACGAAATCCTTGATGTCAGCTTTCATCTTTGGCCACCAGTATGTCTCAGAGAGGAACTTGAAGGTTTTCAGAACACCGGGATGTCCAGTGAACTTGGATTGATGGGCCCAAGATAGCAACTTGGGACGGAGTTCTGGGGAAACAAAAGACTTACCAGGAGGAGGAGCTGGGGAGACTTGAGATGCAGCAAATACCACTGGACTCAGGATGGAATGCGGAACTGAGTTAGACGTTTCCTCTTCGGATTCCATAGATCGGGATAAGGCATCAGCTTTAACATTCTGCGAACCTGGGCGGAAATTAAGCTTAAAGTTAAAACGAGAGAAAAACATAGCCCACCGGGACTGGCGAGGATTAAGGCACTGGGCTGCCTTTAAATATAACAGATTTTTATGATCCGTATAGATGTTGAACGGATATTTGGCCCCTTCCAGGAGATACCTCCATTCCTCGAGGGCCAGCTTAATCGCCAGTAGTTCTTGATCTCCAACGGAATAGTTAGCTTCTGCAGGGAGGAATTTACGAGAATAAAATCCACAGGGGTGGATCTTCCCATCAGTTCCCTTCTGGGAGAGAACAGCTCCAACTCCAACTGTAGAGGCATCCACCTCCAACTCGAATGGCTTGTTTACATCTGGTTGAGACAGAACTGGAGCAGACATAAAAGCCAGCTTGATCTTCTGGAAGGCCACTAAAGCCTCTTCTGACCAGTTGGAATGGTCTGCCCCTTTCCGAGTTAAGTTGGTAATAGGAGTGATGAGAGTGGAGAATCCTCGAATAAATTTCCTATAGTAATTGGCGAATCCCAGGAATCGCTGAATAGACTTGAGAGAATTTGGAATGGACCAATTGGCAATGGCATCCAACTTTGTCGGGTCCATCTGGAGATCCGATCCGGAAATTATATACCCCAGGAAGGGTATAGAGGAAACTTCAAAGGTACACTTGGATAATTTACCGTAGAGCCGGTTCTCACGAAGACGTCGGAGGACTTCACGGACTTGTAGACGATGAGAGGGAAGATCTTGGGAGAAGATAAGGATATCATCCAGATAAACTACAAGGTATTTGTACAGAACGTCCCGGAAGATTTCGTTCACAAAGTGCTGGAACACTGCTGGGGCATTACTCAACCCGAATGGCATTACCAGGTACTCGTAATGACCATCTCGAGTATTAAAAGCTGTCTTCCATTCATCACCACTTCGGATTCTAATGAGGTTGTAGGCACCGCGGAGGTCTAACTTGGTGAAGATGCGGGCTCCCTTCACTCTGTCAAATAATTCAGTGATGAGTGGTAATGGATAACTATTTTTGATGGTAATGTCATTGAGACCCCGGTAGTCAATGCATGGACGCAGTCCTCCATCCTTTTTCTTAACAAAGAAGAAGCCTGCACCAGCGGGTGATGACGAGGGACGGATGAATCCCTTCTGTAAATTCTCCCTGATGTAGTCGCTCATCGCCTCAGTTTCAGGAACAGATAACGGATAGGTACGCCCCCTAGGTGGTTTCTTGCCGGGAAGAAGGTCGATGGGGCAATCCCACTCTCTATGGGGCGGCAGGACATCAGCGGCTTTCTCACTGAAGACGTCAGAGAAATCTTGGTAAGCCGCAGGAAGACTTGACTGGGTTTTTACTTCAGTAGACTTGATAGGACAAACTTGAGCTAAACAGGACTGGTGGCAGTGTGAACCCCAAGAAGTAAGTTGTAACGTTGACCAATCAAACTGTGGATTGTGTAGCTGGAGCCAGGGCATGCCCAAAACGATCTCCTGGGTGGCCTGAGGAATGACTAAGAACTTTATTAATTCTGAGTGCAGGAACCCAACTCCCAAAACCACTGGTGCAGTTTGGTGAGAGATATTCCCCTTGGAGATTCGGCTACCATCCACAGCGGTAATATAGACTGGGTAAGAAAGTTCACATACAGGCAAACAAAACTTATCTACCGCAGCTTGAGTGATGAAGTTTCCTGCGGCTCCACAGTCCACTAACGCAGATGCAGATTGAAGCCCAACTGAAGTCTCTAATGTCACGGGAAGGATAAGGTCTTGATTTGAAGGAGCTTGACTAGAAGATCCCAACTTGACTCCTCCTTTACAAGTCAGGATCTGGCGTTTCCCGAACGCACTGTACAAGAATTAATCTGGTGACCTGCAGCCGCACAATAAAGACACAGTCTCTCACGAAGTCTTCTTGACCGCTCCTCAGGAGTTAGGCGGGACCTATTTACTGCATAGGCTCATCAGAAGGTGGAGACTGAAACTGTACGGAAGGTACCATCCTTGACCTGCGTGGCTCACTACGAGCACGCTCACTGTTGCGTTCGCGGATGCGAGAGTCCAACTTGATGCACAGGGAAATTAAATCAGACAATTGCTCAGGAAGGTCGCGGGTTGCCAGTTCATCCTTGATCCGATCAGAGAGTCCATGCCAGAAAGCTGCTACCAGGGCTTGATTGTTCCACTGAATCTCTGCGGCCAACGTCTGGAACTGGATGACATATTGCCCCATACTACGGGTACCTTGACGAAGTTGGATAAGGTCTGCAGAAGCTGATGTTGCACGACCCGGCTCGTCAAAGATCCGTCTGAAGGTTGAGACGAATTCTGCGTAGTTGTTTATCAGAGGGTCAGCACGTTCCCACAGAGGAGATACCCAACTCAAGGCAGATCCAGAGAGTAGAGAGATGATGTAAGCAACCTTGGATCTTGGCGTGGGGAAATTGTGTGACAATAATTCAAACTGGATTTCACATTGGTTAAGAAACCCGCGACATAACCTTGGACTGCCATCATACTTGCTGGGCACGGGCAGATGCAAACGTGACACTGGAGCTGATGCAGCCGGCATAGAAGAACTCACAGTACTTGCAGGTGCTGGAGTAACAGGAACTGTAGAAGTGAGTACACTAGGCAGGGTTTGCTGTAGTGTATCAATCCGGGAGGACATCCCTTGCAGGAACTGGAACATCTGCTGCTGCGCAGCCTCTTGACCATCCAAACGGGAGACCAGATTTTGCAAGGCCTCTGACCCCACACTCCGACCACCGTCCGAGTCCATAGATCCTGAACTTACTGTCAGACTTAGTTTTGTCTGTGTCCCCGGAGGGGGCGCTAGTGGGTCAGTGGAGGTAGATGGGAGAAAGCGAGGAGGCTGGATTATGTTTAGGCGCATGAGCGCAATTATATTTATTATACAGATAGTTCACAAACGGCAGCAGAAAATAACAGTAAGAAATGCAAATGTCAATAGTGCAGCGTGGAAGCTGAAAGTCTATGGTAACAGAAATATGGCAAATGGATGAATGGTAACTGATGAAATGATAACCGGTAGTAATGATAACAGATGAATGAACACAGATGAGTAATAACTTGGCAGAGAATATTCTGGTATGGGAACCAGAGCAGTTTAAAACGTGGAGCCAGCAGAGATGGTAATGAATGGCAAACCTGGTAGCAGAGGCAGGAGACTGACAATGTCCACAGTGCAGGTGATGAGGCACTGGCAGCAAGCAAGCTGCATCACAGGTGGAGAGATGGAACACACTTGGAGTCAGTCTCTACTGCTAGGCTGAAGCACACAGAGATGGTGGTGAGTGTGAAGCCTGTAGATAGAAGCAGGTGTTGCTGAGGCTTGTAGTTCCACGGAGCTGTGAGAAGTAACCAGGAGCACAGAGTCTCAGGTAGATAGCCAGGAACACGGAACAACAGGTAGGTATCCAGGAACACGGAGGAACAGGAACCAGATCCAGACACATGAGTCGCAGGAGTGACACAAAGTTCAGGATGCCTGCAGACTGATCCTGCAGCTCCTGATATACCCCCTGATGTGCAGTCATTGGTGGGAGTGAGGAAAGTAGGTGCGGCCAAGCACCGGATTGGCCGCCGTGCTCTGACTGATGGAGACTGTCATGGCGGCGCCCATGCCGCGGCCTAGCAGGAACGCGGCGTGCTACACGCCCGCTGTCACAGGAGCGCTCCCAGGCCCAGGATGACGTCTGATGGCAGAGGTGCGGATGACAGTGGAACGCAGGGACCCAGGACGGAGTCCGCACCGGCGGACAGATGTGACCGTGGTGAGTCGATTCCTGAGAGCCCTCCTTTGCTGATTTTTTTTTTTTTTCCAGATAGAGTGGTTCTCAGAACCAAATCTGGGTATCTTCCTAAGGTGGTGTCTAAATTCCACCTTTAATGAAGATATTATAGTCCCAGCCTTCAAAGGGCCAGACTTTTCTGCGGGAGGTGCATCGTTGGACATAGTCCTTGCTTTAAGGATCTACGTGGATCGTACCAGTTCCATCGGAAAAACAGACACTCTCTTCATTCTTTACGGATTTCACAAGAGAGGATGGCCTGCTGACAAGCAGACACTGGCAAGGTGGCTTCGGATGACTATTTCAGAAGCATATTCTCGAGCTGATCTCCCTGTTCCGGCTAATGTCTCTGCTCACTCTACTCATAAGGTAGGTCCTTCATGGGCAGCACAACATGATGCTTCAGCAGAACAGATGTGTAAGGCAGCCATATGGTCTTCCATTAACACATTCATTAGACATCATGCCTTTGATACCTTTGCCTCTCAGGACGCTGAATTTGGGCAAAAGATTCTCCTGTCTAATCAGGAGTGTCCCCACCACTAAATTGCTTTGGGACATCCCAATGTTATCCTGTGGATAACCTGTGGACCGTGCCGGAGAAATATTCGTTACGGTAGACTTACCGTTGATAACGCTATTTCTCCTACGTTCTCAGGATCCACAGGGATCCCACCCTGACACACCTGACTTGAGGATCCTTTCACTCACTACCCTCTTCCTTCTTGTATGGAAGGGTGTGCATATGTGTTCTTCTCGCCTGATTAGGGCTCTCTATGATGCTCCTGCCTTGAACTTTGGAAAAACAACTGATTTGCCTGAGCTAGGAGGCGGGGATATAGGGACGGACCCGTTGCATGCTGGGAGGCCAAAAGCTTTGATCGTATGGTGCCAATCTGCTGTCGCTACCTCATATCCCAATGTTATTCTGTGGATCCTGTGGACTTAGGAGAAATAGCATTATGAACGGAAAGTCTACCATAATGAATATTTCATATAGAAGTATTGAAATTACAGGCGTAACACCGTAGAACATAAAAGAAGATGGACAAGAATAAAAATTTGAAAACAGAAAGTATACTAAATATCACCCTGGAGATAATCTACCTGCTTACTGGGGAGGTGAGTGGATCTGTGATCATCACAGTGACATCATTTATATCTATAGTAATAATACAAGGACATGACTGGAGAGGTGAGTGGATCTGTGATCGTCATAGTGACATCACTTATATCTATAGTAATAATACAGGGACATGACTGGGGAGGTGAGTGGATCTGTGATCATCACAGTGACATCATTTATATCTATAGTAATAATATAGGGACATGACTGGGGAGGTGAGGGGATCTGGGAGCATCACAGTGACATCATTTATATCTATAGTAATAATACAGGGACATGACTGGGGAGGTGAGGGGGATCTGGGGGTGTCACAGTGATGTCACTTATATCTATAGTAATAATACAGGGACATGACTGGGGAGGTGAGTGGATCTATGATCATCACAGTGACATCATTTATATCTATAGTAATAATACAAGGACATGACTGGAGAGGTGAGTGGATCTGTGATCGTCATAGTGACATCACTTATATCTATAGTAATAATACAGGGACATGACTGGGGAGGTGAGGGGATCTGTGATCATCACAGTGACATCATTTATATCTATAGTAATAATACAGGGACATGACTGGGGAGGTGAGGGGATCTGGGAGTGTCATAGTGACATCACTTATATCTATAGTAATAATACAGGGACATGACTGGGGAGGTGAGGGGATCTGTGATCATCACAGTGACATCATTTATATCTATAGTAATAATATCGGGACATGACTGGGGAGGTGAGGGGATCTGGGAGCATCATAGTGACATCACTTATATCTATAGTAATAATACAGAGACTTGACTGGGGAGGTGAGGAGATCTGGGAACTTCACAATGAGATCAATTATATCTATAGTAATAATACAGGGAGATGACTGGGGACAGTGATATTTGATGTTTCCCTCATTTATACAGGATTACACAGTAGTGAGGAAGACATCCAGTGAGTGTGAGACATCCAGCATACATCCCAATGTGTCGGGAGGACTGAGCACGAGCCAGAGCCCCATCCTGGTGCCTCCACCTCTCTCACTGACACATGAGGGGCACAGTGACCAGAAGATCCTGGAACTCACCAACAAGATCATTCAGCTGCTGACTGGAGAGGTGACTGCCGGGAATGGGGGCATTATACAGTACCACCAGGGGATGTGTCTGGGTGATGACTGGAGAGGTGACTGCTGGGAATGGGGCATTATACAGTAACACCGGAGGATGTGTCTGGGTGATGACTGGAGAGGTGACTGCTGGGAATGGGGCATTATACAGTAACACCAGGGGATGTGTCTGAGTGATGACTGGAGAGGTGACTGCTGGGAATGGGACATTATACAGTAACACCAGGGGGCGTGTCTGGGTGATGACTGGAGAGGTGACTGCTGGGAATGGGGCATTATACAGTAACACCAGGGGATGTGTCTGGGTGATGACTGGAGAGGTGACTGCTGGGAATGGGGCATTATACAGTAACACCAGGGGATGTGTCTGGGTGATGACTGGAGAGGTGACTGCTGGGAATGGGACATTATACAGTAACACCAGGGGATGTGTCTGAGTGATGACTGGAGAGGTGACTGCTGGGAATGGGGTATTATAGAGTAACACCAGGGGATGTGTCTGGGTGATGACTGGAGAGGTGACTGCTGGGAATGGGACATTATACAGTAATACCAGGGGATGTGTCTGGGTGATGACTGGAGAGGTGACTGCTGGGAATGGGACATTATACACTAACACCAGGGGATGTGTCTGGGTGATGACTGGAGAGGTGACTGCTGGGAATGGGGTATTATAGAGTAACACCGGGGGATGTGTCTAGGTGATGACTGGAGAGGTGACTGCTGGGAATGGGGCATTATACAGTAACACCAGGGGACGTGTCTGGGTGATGACTGGAGAGGTGACTGCTGGGAATGGGACATTATACAGTAACACCAAGGGATGTGTCTGGGTGATGACTGGAGAGGTGACTGCCGGGAATGGGGTATTATAGAGTAACACCGGGGGATGTGTCTAGGTGATGACTGGAGAGGTGACTGCTGGGAATGGGGCATTATACAGTAACACCAGGGGACGTGTCTGGGTGATGACTGGAGAGGTGACTGCTGGGAATGGGACATTATACAGTAACACCAGGGGACGTGTCTGGATGATGACTGGAGAGGTGACTGCTGGGAATGGGGAAATATACAGTAACACCGGGGGATGTGTCTGGGTGATGACTGGAGAGGTGACTGCTGGGAATGGGGCATTATACAGTAACACCGGGGAATGTGTCTGGGTGATGACTGGAGAGGTGACTGCTGGGAATGGGACATTATACAATAACACCAGGGAATGTGTCTGGGTGATGACTGGAGAGGTAACTGCTGGGAATGGGACATTATACAGTAACACCGGGGGATGTGTCTGGATGATGACTGGAGAGGTGACTGCTGGGAATGGGACATTATACAGTAACACCAGGGGACGTGTCTGGGTGATGACTGGAGAGGTAACTGCTGGGAATGGGACATTATACAGTAACACCGGGGGATGTGTCTGGATGATGACTGGAGAGGTGACTGCTGGGAATGGGACATTATACAGTAACACCAGGGGACGTGTCTGGGTGATGACTGGAGAGGTGACTGCTGGGAATGGGACATTATACAGTAACACCAGGGGACGTGTCTGGGTGATGACTGGAGAGGTGACTGCTGGGAATGGGACATTATACAGTAACACCAGGGGACGTGTCTGGGTGATGACTGGAGAGGTGACTGCTGGGAATGGGACATTATACAGTAACACCAGGGGACGTGTCTGGGTGATGACTGGAGAGGTGACTGCTGGGAATGGGACATTATACAATAACACCAGGGGATGTGTCTGGGTGATGACTGGAGAGGTGACTGCTGGGAATGGGGAAATATACAGTAACACCAGGGGACGTGTCTGGGTGATGACTGTAGAGGTGACTGCTGGGAATGGGACATTGTACAGTAACACCAGGGGACATGTCTGGGTGATGACTGGAGAGGTGACTGCTGGGAATGGGGCATTATACAGTAACACCGGGGGGTTGTATCTGGGTGATGACTGGAGAGGTGACTGCTGGGAATGGGGCATTGTACAGTAACACCAGGGGACGTGTCTGGGTGATGACTGGAGAGGTGACTGCTGGGAATGGGGCATTATACAGTAACAATGGGTGACGTGTCTGAAAGATGACTGGAGAGGTGACTGCTGGGAATGGGACATTATACAGTAACACCAGGGGACGTGTCTGGGTGATGACTGGAGAGGTGACTGCTGAGAATGCAGCATTATACAGTAACACCGGGGGACGTGTCTGGGTGATGACTGGAGAGGTGACTGCTGGGAATGGGGCATTATACAGTAACAATGGGTGACGTGTCTGAAAGATGACTGGAGAGGTGACTGCTGGGAAAGGGACATTATACAGTAACACCGGGGGGCATGTGTCTGGGTGATGACTGGAGAGGTGACTGCTGGGAATGGGACATTTTACAGTAACACCGGGGGATGTATCTGGGTGATGACTGGAGAGGTGACTGCTGGGAATGGGACATTATACAGTAACACCAGGGGACGTGTCTGGGTGATGACTGGAGAGGTGACTGCTGGGAATGGGGCATTATACAATAACACCAGGGGACGTGTCTGGGTGATGACTGTATCACTGTGTGTGTCCGGTTCCTATAAGGTGTCAGGATGTCACTGTCTATGTCTCCATGCAGGAGGGGGAGTATATAGAGGAACACAGGGGTCTGTACAAGGACGTCATGATGGAGAATCACCGGCCCCTCACATCACTGGGTAAGAGGAGACTGTCATGTATTGTACAGGGGAGAGCAGGTATAGGGGTCCCTATATACACACATCACCTGATAATCACATATATACACTGTACTCAGTCACTGTGTGTCTCCTACAGATGGGCCCAGTAACAGAGATACCCCAGAGAGATGTCCCCGTCCTCTGTATTCCCAGGACTGTACAGAGGAGAATCACAGGACCCCACAGGAGGATCAGGTAGGTGGGATTTAGGGTCTCCCCAATATACCAAAGTGACTGTCACTATATGATCTGTAGAGAAGCTGTGTGTCTTATATATACACTGATATTTTACAGATAAAACATCAGTTTTATCAACATAAGACATAAATAACATATAATTGTATTGTTATGTGGATTATTTAGAGTGAAGAACTAACTGATATAAAAACAGAAGATATAAAGAAAGAAGCCAAGATGCTTGTGACTTATAATAAGGCAGAAGATACAGAGGGAGAAGAAGAGACATCTATAAGGAGTGTTCAGTGTAAGGTGGAGGAAATTCCTACAGATATCAGCAAAGGTGAGCAATAAACAATTATTACAGCCCCTATTATACTCCTGCTCTCCCCCTCACATCATGTCACTGTGTGTTACCAGCCCAGAGATCTAACCTGTCTCCTCCCCACACTCTCTGGTGTATCTCATACATCAGGAGCCATCAGCCCCTATTATACTCCTGATCTCCTCCTCACATCATGTCACTGTGTGTTACCAGCCCAGAGATATGACCAGTCTCCTCCCCACACTCTCTGTTGTATCTCATACATCAGGAGCCATCATACCCTATTATACTCCTGCTCTCCCTCACATCATGTCACTGTGTTTTACCAGCCCAGAGACCTGACCAGTCTCCTCCCCACATTCTCTGGTGTATCTCATACATCAGGAGCCATCAGCCCCTATTATACTCCTGCTCTCCCCCTAACATCATGTCACTGTGTGTTACCAGCCCAGAGATATGACCAGTCTCCTCCCCACACTCTCTGGTGTATCTCATACATCAGGAGCCATCAGCCCCTATTATACACCTGCTCTCTCCTCACATCATGTCACTGTGTGTTACCAGCCCAGAGATCTGACCAGTCTCCTCCCCACACTCTCTGGTGTATCTCATACATCAGGAGACATCAGCCCCTATTATACACCTGCTCTCCCCCTCATATCATGTCACTGTGTGTTACTGGCCCAGAGATCTGACCAGTCTCCTCCCCACACTCTCTGGTATATCTCATACATCAGGAGCCATCAGCCCCTATTATACACCTGCTCTCTCCTCACATCATGTCACTGTGTGTTACCAGCCCAGAGATCTGACCAGTCTCCTCCCCACACTCTCTGGTGTATCTCATACATCAGGAGCCATCAGCCCCTATTATACACCTGCTCTCCACTCACATCATGTCTCTCATACATCAGGAGCCATCAGCCCCTATTATACTCCTGCTCTCTCCCTCACATCATGTCACTGTGTGTTACCAGCCCAGAGATCTGACCAGTCTCCTCCCCACACTCTCTGGTATATCTCATACATCAGGAGCCATCAGCCCCTATTATACACCTGCTCTCTCCTCACATCATGTCACTGTGTGTTACCAGCCCAGAGATCTGACCAGTCTCCTCCCCACACTCTCTGGTGTATCTCATACATCAGGAGCCATCAGCCCCTATTATACACCTGCTCTCTCCTCACATCATGTCACTGTGTGTTACCAGCCCAGAGATCTGACCAGTCTCCTCCCCACACTCTCTGGTGTATCTCATACATCAGGAGCCATCAGCCCCTATTATACACCTGCTCTCCACTCACATCATGTCACTGTGTGTTACCAGCCCAGAGATCTGACCAGTCTCATCCCCACACTCTCTGGTGTATCTCATACATCAGGAGCCATCAGCCCCTATTATACTCCTGCTCTCCCCTCACATCATGTCACTGTGTTACCAGCCCAGAGATCTAACCTGTCTCCTCCCCATACTCTCTGGTGTATCTCATACATCAGGAGCCATCAGCCCCTATTATACACCTGCTCCCCCGTCACACCATGTCACTGTGTTACCGGCCCAGAGATCTGACCATTCTCCTCCCCACACTCTCTGGTGTATCTCATACATCAGGAGCCATCAGCCCCTATTATACTCCTGCTCTCCCCCTCACATCATGTCACTGTGTGTTACCAGCCCAGAGATCTGACCAGTCTCCTCCCCACACTCTCTGGTGTATCTCATACATCAGGAGCCATCAGCCCCTATTATACTCCTGCTCTCCTCCTCACATCATGTCACTGTGTGTTACCAGCCCAGAGATCTGACCAGTGTCCTCCCCACACTCTCTGGTGTATCTCATACATCAGGAGACATCAGCCCCTATTATACTCCTGCTCTCCCCCTCATATCATGTCACTGTGTGTTACTGGCCCAGAGATCTGACCAGTCTCCTCCCCACACTCTCTGGTATATCTCATACATCAGGAACCATCAGCCCCTATTATACACCTGCTCTCTCCTCACATCATGTCACTGTGTGTTACCAGCCCAGAGATCTGACCAGTCTCCTCCCCACACTCTCTGGTGTATCTCATACATCAGGAGCCATCAGCCCCTATTATACACCTGCTCTCTCCTCACATCATGTCACTGTGTGTTACCAGCCCAGAGATCTGACCAGTCTCCTCCCCACACTCTCTGGTGTATCTCATACACCAGGAGCCATCAGCCCCTATTAAACACCTGCTCTCCACTCACATCATGTCACTGTGTGTTACCAGCCCAGAGATCTGACCAGTCTCATCCCCACACTCTCTGGTGTATCTCATACATCAGGAGCCATCAGCCCCTATTATACTCCTGCTCTCCCCTCACATCATCTCACTGTGTGTTACCAGCCCAGAGATCTGACCAGTCTCCTCCCCACACTCTCTGGTGTATCTCATACATCAGGAGCCATCAGCCCCTATTATACTCCTGCTCTCCCCCTCATATCATGTCACTGTGTTACCAGCCCAGAGATCTAACCTGTCTCCTCCCCAATCTCTCTGGTGTATCTCATACATCAGGAGCCATCAGCCCCTATTATACACCTGCTCCCCCGTCACACCATGTCACTGTGTTACCGGCCCAGAGATCTGACCATTCTCCTCCCCACACTCTCTGGTGTATCTCATACATCAGGAGCCATCAGCCCCTATTATACTCCTGCTCTCCCCCTCACATCATGTCACTGTGTGTTACCAGCTCAGAGATCTGACCAGTCTCCTCCCCATACTCTCTGGTGTATCTCATACATCAGGAGCCATCAGCCCCTATTATACACCTGCTCCTCCGTCACATCATGTCACTGTGTTACCAGCCCAGAGATCTAACCTGTCTCCTCCCCACACTCTCTGGTGTATCTCATACATCAGGAGCCATCAGCCCCTATTATACTCCTGCTCTCCCCCTCACATCATGTCACTGTGTGTTACCAGCCCAGAGATCTGACCAGTCTCCTCCCCACACTGTCTGGTGTATCTCATACATCAGGAGACATCAGCACCTATTATACTCCTGTTCTCCCCCTCACATCATGTCACTGTGTGTTACCAGCCCAGAGATCTGACCAGTCTCCTCCCCACACTCTCTGGTGTATCTCATACATCAGGAGACATCAGCCCCTATTATACTCCTGCTCTCCCCCTCACATCATGTCACTGTGTGTTACCAGCCCAGAGATCTAACCTGTCTCCTCCCCACACTCTCTGGTGTATCTCATACATCAGGAGCCATCAGCCCCTATTATACTCCTGCTCTCCCCCTCACATCATGTCACTGTGTGTTACCAGCCCAGAGATCTGACCAGTCTCCTCCCCACACTGTCTGGTGTATCTCATACATCAGGAGACATCAGCACCTATTATACTCCTGTTCTCCCCCTCACATCATGTCACTGTGTGTTACCAGCCCAGAGATCTGACCAGTCTCCTCCCCACACTCTCTGGTGTATCTCATACATCAGGAGACATCAGCACCTATTATACTCCTGTTCTCCCCTCACATCATGTCACTTTATGTTCACACTCACCACCTTCACACAAGCATCACTGTCTCATACACAGCACTGTAACCACACAAACGTCATTGTGCAGTAGCTCCAGTTAATGTATATGATGACTCTGTGCTAATACTCTTTATGTTCTGTCCTTATACATCTCCCACATTCTGCTGTTCCCTATGAATGAGCTGCTGATCCCTACTCTATTGCTCTGTCCTGCTGCTTAGTCATGTTGCTACGTCCTGCGCTGTGGTTCTGTCCTGCTGTATTTCCCTCTCCGTGCTGGTCTACCTGGTAGCCTCAGCCTAGAATATCAGTAAGACACTGGCTGCAGGGCTTTACTCCTTAGGGGCAACCACAAGAACTTATAGATGTTCAATTAGCCCATGTGTAGGACACAGTGCTCATTTAGGACATATCTGCTCTGCTTCCATTGTGTGTGTGTGTGTGTGTGTGTGTGTGTGTGTGTGTGTGTGTGTGTGTGTGTGTGTGTGTGTGTGTGTCTGTTTATGAGATGCCTGTGTGTGGGTAATATCTGTGTTGGGAGATATTACCACAGTGTGGATACTGGGTGTACAAGGGGGTTGAGTTTGGGATTGCTAGGGTCAGTTTCGGTCAGGTCAATTATATAGAGGTCAGTGTGGTCACTCATTCTCACCACCAGCATCACAGGACACCCTTGCAGAATCCAACATCCTCTGCATTGCTATGTGATGTTGACCTACCAGAGGCAAGAGGCATGCTGGGTAGATGTGCCATTCTTGCTGCTTCGGTCTTTTCCTCTGGGCTGGTTGCTGGCAGATGTCTAGTCACTGTGATATGTTCCTCTGGGCTGTGCTGGTGTAGATGACACCTGTAGCTGAGCAGCTGGACTCCAGATGATGGAGTTAGAAAATAATGTATGGATTCCACCATCAGGGTCATTCCCTAGGACTACATCAGTTGGGAAACCATCCATGACTTAAACATCTCAAACCTTTTGACCCATTCCCCAGTCCAGGTAGACCCTTGCCATGGGTACCTCTTGTTCCTTTCCGTCTGCCACAGTAACGTCGGTTGGTCCTGGGATTGTAGAGCAGTATGGATGTATACTGCTGGGGCAGGGAGAACCAGCTACCCGGTTTCCCAGCACTGTAGGTTGGCAAGCTATAATTTTGACCTGGAGAGTGGCATGGTGCTGCCCACTGGGGTAACTGGAAAAGCTGGCTCTCAGTGCGGTGCTTTAAGCTGTCAGCCCCTGGTGTGCTGAGGGAAAGCCCCAGTGGTCCCAGACTGCAGGGCTAGGGGAACCGAGCCCTGTGTGCTGGGCAGTAGAGACAACAATTTATAATAAGTATATTTGCAGCAATCACCTGGTCCCAAGCTGCAGTGATGAGATGGTTAAAGCCAATGTATAAATGAATGCATGTTAAGTAAGAAAAGGGCACTTACTGGTATCCCTGGTGGTCTAGGGAGAATCTGGGTCTTGGACCACCAGCCCACCTCTCAGGAATGATAATAGAATGCCCTCCCAATCAGCCTCCTAAATGAGAGTGCATGAAAAGGCAGAGGAATGGTTTGCTATCCCAGCCAGCCCCTGGGTAACCAAGGTCCGAAGGAGACTCTGCCTGGTTACCTTGGTTGCCTATCTCTGGAGCTATGATTCAGACTGAAGGAAGCAGTCTTGGTCCCACAGCAGACTCCTGGAAGTAATTGTAGAGGAAACTTTTTCCCTCCCCAGACAAGCCAGCACCTGAGCTGTGACTAACACCCTGGGTGGACCAAGGCACAGAGAAGTGACCACTCCCCACTGTCCATAAGGGACAAATGTAAAGGTAATCATGCTTTGGGAATGCAAGGCACATGCACTTCAGTTGATTGGGTAAAGACAACAGGGCAGAACTTCCCCCTTCTTGTGACCAACGGGAATGTGACACCCGCAGTCCCATTCTCCACCTGTTCTGGGCTGAGCCCACTGTCTCCAATCTCCACTCTCTGCCAGTTATCAATACAGGGCCTGGTCAATGACCAGAGGGGGTCAAACCGATACGAGTAGTGTCCACACATACACAGCTGCAAGCGGTAACAGGTGCCAGTAATAGAAGCCTGAGTAGAAATGTGGTTCCAAGTGCCACGTGTTAGGAGCCTGGTGGTGGCAGCAAAATAGTGAATTCCTTATTTTCCAAGGTCCTGTTTGACACAAGAACAATTTGTGATCACTTGGCGTTGGCAGTGAGGTCGCATCCGTTCATACTCTTTTTTTTCTTTTTGGATCTTCATCACTAACCAGCTTCCCGTGGTCCCAGTTTGCCCAACTTCTTTTAGCAATTTCCAGGGTAAATTTCACCTCCTTTATCTCTCCATGTTCTGTTACATTCATATTAAGCGATTTACTCACTGTCGGACTAAATAAATCTGCCTTACATGCTAATATAATATGTAGGGACAGAGATAGATATCGGAGGACCTGTTAGTTTAGGATAGCGTATATATTATTTCATGCTAGTTCCACCACTTTCTCCATCCTCTACGTATTCTATTATATATTAAAGGATACACACACAGAGTATAGGTTTGGAACAAATAATTTAATTAAGAATTACATTTTTGGAGCATAGATGTACAAGATTTTATATCACATTATTTCATACTCCACTTATATTCTGCTTACCTCAGAAGATGACGAGTTACTTTGTTGGTACTCCCTCCAGATTTTCACCATCAGTGATATTTAGGATGAGGTGTTTGAAAAGAAGGACAGAGAAGGTCAATTCAGTCTCTCGATTCTGCCTTTTACCACCCGTGGATCACTTACAACCCACCTGCATATGGGATGTCACTCACTAGGTGGAGTGGATGGTCATCACTAGCACTTTTGCCTTCAGGGCACATTTTTCACCTGTAGATGTTTGTGCAAGAGGAGAAAAGCTGTAGCCTTACACTGGGAGGTGCAAAGCCCACTGCACTTGGAAAGGAAAGAGGAGAGGAAGCACATAGAGACAGATGGATACTCACCATAGCTAACCTTGTCACTTTGTGGTCTGCCACATAGCCCTGTGGAGAAAGAGACAACACACCCGCACAGCTTCCTAATCCTCAACTAATTAGTGTACCACCCAACCAGGTGTCTAACGCTCTACACTGATTGCTGACTCTCAGCAGTGCTAGTGTGCAAACAATAACCTGGCCTAACTCTGAGCGTAGTGTACTAACACAACTTCTAGTGGATGAGACTACTTATTAATAATTATGCATGGAGGTAAGAACAGAGAAACAGCAACACATGAAAGGATACGGGTTGTAGAAGAAGCACAACCTTTGGATTTATGTGAGATGGTGGAAAAAATGGCAGCCTCCTACATGTACAGCCTAAATTCTGAGGTGAGTGATAGACCATTACTCTTTGCTTGTACCTGGGGAACCAGGTGAAAGTCCCCCCTTGGGTGTTATCTAGCGCTGGCTGGCTCCTGGGCTAGGTAGAATAGACTAGGGGTCTACTCTATTTAGGAGGCCTATTTTCTACTTTGTCAGGGAATAATAACTTTATTTCTACTGGATAATGTTTCATGTCAATAAAGAGATATTTATTAGTCATGGACTTGAAATTATTTTGCGCCTTGGACCCTGCACTCAGACCTACAGTGTATTCATGGGTCTTACACCTGACATTACTGTATGCTACAGGCTTATTTCCAAATTTAGTGCGCACCAACAGCCTTGTGCCCATACTCCCTGGTGGTTTAGAGGATTCTAAGTAAGCAGTGAAGTCCCAAGTGTGTCTACCTAGTCTATAGGGAGAGGCTGCCTTGTATGGTTCTCTTGAATTCCCACCACTGCTGGCCTCTCCAGTCCTCAGCTTCCTTCTTGGCTTTCACTGTCAGCCGTGGTTCTCAATGCTTAGCTGCAGCCTCAGAGTCTTCTCCTTCTGGCCTATTATTTGCCATTATAATTACTCCTTCCAGGCGCTCTTCTTTCTTGATGTGCCACCTGTGGACGGAGCTCTCCACAATCCCGACTCGCCACGTCTGCTCTGGATTGGCTGTCTACTGGCAATGCCTCGTATTCCAAACCAGGGATAGCATGTTTGAAATAAGAGCCACTCATTGGCTGTGCTTGAATCCCTTTGGTTTTGAGCGTGCTATTGCACCAAGGAGGACACAACTTGTGTGCCTCACATGGAGACATTATCTCCAGATCTGACATCCACAGGAGTTATGGGTAAGAGGTAAACACCTTCATCTGCTGGGCTTCTCAGGCACTCTGATGGGGACCCAGCCAGACTCTCATAAAACTCTCCTTGTTTCTGTTCTTCTCCAGTATTATGTTTCTGAGTGTGAAAGGTAGCACACCGAAAATATTGCACATGAGTCTTTACTGAGCACACACCTGAGAATAGTGGTGAGGTCATATTGTGATTAATGATGCCTCTGCTAAAGAAGACTTGGTTAACTATTTTATTTCCACCAGATGGATGCAATACAAGGAATACCTCTGAGGGACATCTTGTTTGGTCTCCAGATTGTAAATTAGAAGATAAGAACATCACACGAGGATCTCCAGAAGAAAACTGCATTAAACTAAATATACATCCAGCACTTCACAGTGCAGATATATCATCTGATCCATCTATTATTGAGGAATGTTCTCCTGGTAACTCACATACTACTGCACCTAGTACAGGTCATTGCGGTGATACAATAATTTCCTCTTCTAAAATTGGGAAATGTTTTACACATAAACAAGCTCTTGTTAAACATAAGAGCAGTCACGTAAGTAAGAAGCCTTTTCCATGTTCTGAGTGTGGGAAATGTTTTACACAGAAATCAGATCTTCGCAGACACCTGATGCGTCACATGGGTGAGAAACCATTTCCATGTTCTGAGTGTGAGAAATCTTTTATAGATAGATCACGTCTTGTTATACATGAGAGAATTCACACAGGTGAGAAACCATTTCCATGCTCTGAATGTGGGAAATGTTTTCCATGTAAAAGATATCTTACTATACATGAAAGAAGTCACACAGGTGAGAAACAATTTCCATGCTCTGAATGTGGGAAATGTTTTACAAGTAAAAAAGATCTTACTACACATGAAAGAAGTCACACAGGTGAGAGGCCATTTCCATGCTCTGAGTGTGGAAAATGTTTTACTCAGAAATCACATCTTGTTGTACATCAGAGAATTCACACAGGTGAGAAACCTTTTCTATGTTCTGAGTGTGGGAAATGTTTTACAAACAAATCAAATCTTATTAAGCATAACCTAAGTCACACAGGTGAGAAGCCATTTCCATGTTCTGAGTGTGGAAAGTATTTCATTAAAAAATCAAAACTTGTTGCACATGAGAGAAGTCACACAGGTGAGAAGCCGTTTAGATGCTCTGAGTGTGGGAAACGTTTTACACAGAAAGCACGTCTTGTTGTACATCAGAGAAGTCACACAGGTGAGAAACCATTTCCATGCTCTGAGTGTGGGAAATCTTTTCTAGAGAAATCAAATCTTGTAACACATCAGAGATGTCACACAGGTGAGAAACCATTTCCATGCTCTGAGTGTGGGAAATCTTTTGTGCAGAAATCATTGCTTGTTATACATGAGAGAAGCCACACAGGTGAGAAACCATTTAGTTGCTCTGAGTGTGGGAAATGTTTTAAAGCTCAGTCTTCTCTTTTTGCACACAAAAAAGTTCACACAGATGAGAAGCCATTTCCATGCTCAGAGTGTGGGAAATGTTTGAAAACGAAATATTCTCTTTTTACACACATGAAAATACACACAGGTGAGAAGTATCACTGACCTGAATTGAGAGTGTTGTGAACTCTGAGGTTCTTCCGATGGTCGGGAAGAGGAAGCACAGCTGGGCCGGAGTAGAGATAGCCGGATATAGGTTTTCCTCATGCAGAAATTTAACAGTTATAATTGATGTCAAATGCAAAGAACTTTATGATGAGAAGGGTCGGGCACGATGCTGAGGCACATAGAAGAATGGGAACTTGTGAGCGATGTTTAAAGACACTGATGAACTCGTGAGCGATGTTTGAAGATACTGATGAAATGATGAACTCGTGAGCGATGTTTAAAGACACTGATGAACTCGTGAGCGATGTTTAAAGACACTGAAGAAATTAAGAACTTGTGAGCGATGTTTAAAGACAGTGATGAACTCGTGAGGGATGTTTAAAGACACTGAAGAAATGAAGAACTTGTGAGCGATGTTTAAAGACACTGATGAATTTGTGAGCGATGTTTAAAGACACTGAAGAAATGAAGAACTTGTGAGCGATGTTTAAAGACACTGATGAACTTGTGAGCGATGTTTAAAGACACTGATGAACTTGTGAGCGATGTTTAAAGACACTGAAGAATTGAAGAACTTGTGAGCGATGTTTTAAGACTCTGATGAACTCGTGAGCGATGTTTAAAGACACTGAAGAAATGAAGACCTTGGGAGCGATGTTTAAAGACACTGAAGAAATGAAGACCTTGGGAGCGATGTTTAAAGACGCTGAAGAAATGAAGAACTTGTGAGCGATGTTTAAAGACACTGATGAACTCGTGAGCGATGTTTAAAGACACTGATGAACTCGTGAGCGATGTTTGAAGATACTGAAGAAATTAAGACCTTGGGAGCGATGTTTAAAGGCACTGAAGAAATGAAGAACTTGTGAGCGATGTTTAAAGACACTGATGAAATGAAGACCTTGGGAGCGATGTTTAAAGACACTGATGAACTCGTGAGCGATGTTTGAAGATACTGAAGAAATGAAGAACTTGTGAGCGATGTTTGAAGACACTGAAGAAATTAAGAACTTGTGAGCGATGTTTGAAGACACTGAAGAAATGAAGAACTTGTGAGCGATGTTTGAAGATACTGAAGAAATGAAGACCTTGGGAGCGATGTTTAAAGACACTGAAGAAATGAAGACCTTGGGAGCGATGTTTAAAGACACTGAAGAAATGAAGACCTTGTGAGCGATGTTTAAAGACGCTGAAGAAATGAAGAACTTGTGAGCGATGTTTAAAGACACTGAAGAAATGAATTTGCAGGCAGACACCTAGAATGCAGGGAGCGCTAGAGTATAGCCGCTGGTAAGCACACTGCTGTCAGGAGCACTGGTGTTTGCCACAGTGGAGAGACGATACTCAGGCGCCGGACACAGACGAGCGTCCGCTTTTGTAGTTCCCGCTTTGCCCTGATTGGCGGAGAGGGGAGCAAGTGAAGTCACCCGCTCACAACACCTATGAGGGCGCCAGGCGCAATGGCGGCGCCCACGCTCCGGAGGATCGCCGGCCAAACGCCGGGGCCCGGTAACCCACCGGAGGCCGGAGCCACCAGGAGAGCCAGCGAACACGCAGGGGTAAATGCGGCGGCGGCCGCCATCCCCGATGTGTAACAAGAAGTAGCCATTCATGTTCTCTGATTGTGGGAAATGGTTTACACAGAAATCAGCTTGTGTTACACATGAGAGAAGTCACACAGGTGAGAAGCCATTTCCATGATCTGTGTGTGTGGAAATGTTTTACATAGACATCAGAGTCGTCACACAGGAGAGAAGATATTTCTGTTTTCTGAGTAGGTATAAATATAGGGGGTGGGATATAATGGAGTCCAGGATTGCCGGATGTGCGGTATGCCTGGCTTATTCCTGATGCTTTTTAAAGGGGTAATCATTTACAAGGCATGATTTTGCATTGAAAGTTATTGCTGCTTTATAAAAAGTCAGAGATCGGTCAGTATTCCGCACATCAGGCAATCTCGGACTCCATTACAGCCTGCCATGGAAGTCCGGAATAAAATGGTCACAGCTGAGTGTCCTCGAGTCTGTAGACATTAGACAGGGCTACATTAATATTTTATATAAGAAATCTGTGGTAACGATAAATCTGTAATAAACTCCCAATAGGAATAAACTCATTTGCATATTAGTATAAGGGCAGGCAGCCATCTTGGGTATGTGCAGTTGCTATTACAGGTAATCAGTCATATCGATCCATGTCCCTTTGGAGCTTACAATCTAAATTCCATATCACACACCGGATTCCAATTTTTCTCAGATTCCTCTTAATCTACCAGTCTGGTGTTGAATTTAGTGGTATGAAACCAGAGTATCCATTGGCAACCCATGCACACATGGCAAGAACGTACAAACTCCACACTAATAGGGCCTTGGTGGGAATCCTACCTGAGCAATTCTAATCACTATGCCGCCATACATAGTAAGAGTAGTCTATATAAGTGATGGGAAAGTATAACCAAATGTGCAGAGTGTATTTAAAAACAAAACAAAAAAACAATATGTTTTTATTGAGTTTTTGATGAGCAATAACATTTACCGCACAATAAACAACAAGCTGAACAATTTGTGTGGCCTCTTTCACTTTAGCAATTTGTTATACAAGCAGCGTATGACGTGGTTGTAGACTGTCAGCGTCCGGGGTCTTACCGGAACGCTGGGGCCGCGGGGCGGGCTTCACAGGCGGCCGGGCAGCGGCGGTGGAGGGCTGCGGCGCTGGGTTCAAGGGTACAGGCAGCGGTAATGGCGTTGAGGGTGTCCGCTCGTTGCGTTGGGACGCCGCTGCAGCAGCTCGCTTTCGCTAAGCCGTTGCCTAGGAGACATGGGGCAGTGAGCACAACTGTGACTTGCACAACTGTGGAACGCAGGTGGACCGCAAACCGGAAGCCGGAAGCACCGTAACCGGAAGTCGCGAACCGCGGCATCGTAGCGTCCCCTGCTACCCAGGATCTCCACATACGGCTCTCTGTCTCCGCTCCTGACGTAGCCGAGCACAAGCCTGCAGGACACTGTGCCATATACATCAGGCACGGCCCCAAGAGAAACCGCCGCAGTGCGGCCAGTCATACGGAGGGAGACAGCTGCGGGACTGGCATACCACCAATTCAGCCACACCAATTGGTGAAGTATAAACAGGCGTTGTTTATTCTCAGCCTTTTTCTTCTTTTATCCCGCAAAGTGCATTTGAGCCAGTAACAGCACTCAATTCCTACTTATTATTAACAGCTACATGCATGCATGCAAGAGAACTAACAACATAAATCTGGGATAGTGCACTAACATTACTTAAAGTCCCGGGACCCAGGACACAGTGATTACTAATATCTTTTAAACTATTTTAGTATTGTTGTAACTTGTCTTATTAATTTGTCATCAGTTGCCGTTTATGGCAACCATATAATACATGTTGATTTGCTCTTTTTAGATAATTTTTATTTGTACCAATAAATGCCATTGATTTTTTACAAAACCAGCAGCTGTTGTATTTAAAATTCCCTTGAGCGCCCACATTATCATCATTTTTCTCTTCGTTTAGTTAGGTGGATACCCAGGTCCACCATTGTGGGCAGCTAACAGGGTGATTCTTACACCATAGGTATAACACCTATTTAATCAATTAATTGTATTTCTTATAATCAAATCAGTTCTAGTAATCAGCGCCCACCTTTTGTCTGTGGGATTACACCCACTGACGCTCTTTTTCTGTTGCCAGAAAATGTCTGCATTACTGGGCGCCGCCATGTTGGAGACCAAGTTTCTGACATAATTCCTGTTCCTAGTTTTCCAGCCAATCCAGGGAGACTTCTTCCTATAAAAGGGGGCTGGTTTAGGACAGGGATACCAGTGCTTTAAGTTACAACCCTGTTGTAGGTGCTTTAGCCTGTGCTCCCAGGATTCCTGCTGTATTCTGGTACTTCTAACCCTGCTTTGCCAGTTCTCAGTTGCTGTTGCAGTTTTCCCATTCCTAGCCTACTGCTGCCCGTGGAGACGCTCTTGGAAAACCCGGTTCAGTAAGACCTTTTGGGCACGGTCGACCCCGGGTCTCTTGCCTTGTCCTCCAAGCCACAGTCCGCAGATTTTTGCTACCAGCCAAGTCCTCGAACCACCATTCACAGTCCTCAGCTCGTTATCTCCAGCTTCATCTTTCAAGCCACAGTCTACAGTTCACAGTCTCCAGTCACGACCCAAACTATCGTCCACAGTTCTCGGCTCCTCTACCGCAGTTTCATCTCATAAGTCGCAGTCCACGGTTCTTGTCTTCAGCCTCGTTTTACTCTCACCCACAGTTCCACAGTTCTTTGTCTACGACCACGTTCTCAAGTCACCGTTCATCAACCTCAGTTTTCTACCTTTTCTCTGTACATAATAAATACTTTTCATTGACTCTCAAACTCCGCCTACATCCTTCATTGCTCCGTATCCCATGCAAAGGAACTATATCTATCCCCCTCATTTTGTTCTTCCCCAGCCTGCTACCTCCTTGGGCAAGTCTCAACTGCCGAATCCCCAAACTTTGCTAGACGTGACAGTAAGCACTGGCCCAATGGATTCGACGGGTGATCAGGCCTCAGGAGGAGATTCAACCGCAGATATCTGGTCTCGCTTAGGTAAGCAGGAGGCCACACAATCTCAAATTGTGCAGTTCATGCAGAGTATGTCCGAACGTCTCGATTCTCTCTGTGTTGCCATGATGGCTCCTCAAGTTTCTACAGTTGCTCCCACATTAGCACCTCCGGTTCCGCTTCCTCCTGTGCCAGGCCCACTTCCACGGTTGCATTTGCCATCTCCCAGTAAATTCGATGGGAATCCAAAGCAATGCCATGGGTTTCTTAACCAGTGTGAAATCCAGTTCGAACTACAGTCGGCCAGTTTCCCATCAGCACGAACCAAGGCAGCTTATATAATTTCCTTACTTACTGGTCAAGCGTTGGAATGGGCGTCACAATTGTGGGAGAGGTCAGATCCAATCCTGTCTAACTACTCGGAGTTTGTAGCCGCCTTTCGAAGAATCTTCGACGAACCGGGCAGGACTTCTGCTGCCTCATTGGAGATCCTGCGCCTGCGTCAGGGCACGCGTACGGTCAGTCAGTACGTGATCCAGTTTCGTACTCTCTCCTCTGAACTGAACTGGAATGAGGAGGCTCTCAAAGCAGCTTTCTGGAGCGGTCTCTCCGAGAAGATCAAAGATGACCTCGTGACTCAGGACGTACCTGATAAGTTGGATAAGTTAATTTCCCTATGCAATAAATTAGACTTAAGATGCAGAGAACGCTGTATGGAGAAATCACGGTCAGATCGTCCCAGGCCTCGAGTCGTTCCTCCACCAACACCATCAACTCCAACTACTGAGGAACCCATGCAGATCAACCGTTCCCGTCTTTCCAACGAGGAACGTCAGAGACGGCGACAAGGGAACTTATGCCTGTACTGTGGTGCATCTAATCATTTTGTTAAATCTGGTAGCCAACGTCCGGGAAACGCCCGCTCCTAGCTTGTGCCGGAGAGGTCAAGCTAGGAGAATTCTCAGAATTACTTGCCAAGAAAGAGTCAGTCTTGTTAACCCACCTGGAGCTTCCTTCTTCCTCTCTTCTCATCCCTGCACTACTCGACTCCGGAGCCGCCGAAAGTTTTATTACATCAGCTCTGGTCAAACGATCTGGTATACAAACGGTCCATTTGGATCGTACCATCTCAATTACTGCTGTGGATGGAAGTCATATTCCTGAGGGAATTATCACTCTTCGTACAATTCCTCTTAAGATGAAGGTTGGAGCTCTTCATTCGGAAAACATCTCTTTCCTAGTAATTCCCAAAGCCTCTCACAAACTGATCCTAGGATTTCCATGGTTAAGTAGACACAATCCCCACATAGATTGGCAAACCATGGATGTTCTTTCCTGGGGATGAAACTGCTTCCAGACCTCTCTGCTCTTCTAGTCCTTCCAGCCTCCCTGCAGAATACCAGGCCTTCCAAGATGTTTTTAGTAAGCATGGGGCGGACACCTTGCCTCCGCATCGCACTTGGGATTGTCCCATTGATCTGGTACCCGGCAAGACTCCTCCCCGAGGTCGAATCTACCCGCTCTCACTCCCTGAGACTCAGGCCATGTCGGAGTATATCCGGGAGAACTTGGAAAAAGGGTTCATTAGGTCATCCACCTCTCCGGCTGGCGGGGGTTTTTCTTTGTCAAAAAGAAGGATGGGGGTCTGCAGCCCTGTATTGACTATAGAGGTCTCAATGACATTACAATTAAGAACAGATATCCATTACCTCTAATTCCAGAACTGTTCGACCCTGTTAAAGGAGCTACTGTATTCACTAATCTGGACTTACGGGGAGCCTACAACCTTATACGTATTCGCCCAGGTGACGAATGTAAGACAGCTTTTAATACCTGCGACGGCTACTACGAATATCTGGTAATGCCTTTCGGCCTATGTGACGCCCCAGCCGTCTTTCAAGAATTCGTTAATTAAATCTTCAGAGATCTTCTCTATGACTGCTTGGTGGTTTACTTGGATGACATCCTCATTTTTTCTAGGGATCTGAAGACCCATCGAGAACAAGTCAAAGAAGTTCTAACTCGTTTACGGAGGAATCAACTATTTTGGAAGCTCGAGAAGTGCACCTTCGAAGTACCCACGATTCCATTTCTCGGTTACATCCTTTCAGGGCAGAAATTGCAGATGGATCCCGCTAAAGTCCAAGCGATTCAGGATTGGTCGCTTCCAGCTTCTCTTAAGGGAGTTCAATGTTTCCTGGGGTTCGCTAACTTCTACCGAAGGTTCATTCAGAATTATTTCTCTGTCATAGCCCCCATAACAGCATTAACCAGGAAAGGAGCCGATCCAGCCAAATGGTCTCCAGAGGCTTTAGAAGCCTTTTCATCGTTAAAGAAGGCCTTCATGACTGCTCCTGTTCTTCGACAACCTGATCTTAGTTGTCCGTTCCTGGTGGAAGTCGATGCCTCCACGGTAGGAGAGGGAGCAGTTTTATCTCAGCTCTTCGAGGACAAGAAAGTCCATCCTTGTGCGTTCTTCTCGCGAAGATTCTCCCCCGCTGAGCAGAATTACGCTATTGGGGAACAAGAATTACTAGCAATTAAGTTAGCCTTTGAGGAGTGGAGGTATTTGTTGGAGGGAGCTCAGCATCCAATCTCAGTAACCACGGATCATAGGAACCTCCTGTATCTACAGTCAGCCCGATGCCTAAATCCACGTCAAGCAAGATGGGCACTCTTCTTTACCCGTTTCAACTTTAAACTTAGTTACTGCCCAGGGTCCCTCAACAAAAAGGCAGATACATTATCTCGTTCCTTGAGTTCTGAAGAACCCTCTGACCATTCAAAAGAACAATACATCTTAGACTCCACCTCTTTTTTAGCAACCAATACCTCTCTACTTCCTCCTCCAGGAAAGATCTTCGTTGCTCCAAATCTTCGCAAGAGACTGCTTACATGGGCTTACTCCTCCTCCTTCATGGGCCATGCGGGTGGTCATAAAACGCTCAAATTCATTCAGCGCTCCTACTGGTGGCCTCATCTCAGGACTGATTTACAGGAATTCGTGGCTGCCTGTCCAAAGTGTGCTCAGCATAAAAGTCCTAAAGGTCCTCCAGCCAGGTTACTTCATCCGCTACCTGTGCCGCAAAGACCATGGACACATATTTCTATGGACTTTATTACTGATTTGCCTGTGTCTGGCGGACGGAACACCGTATGGGTCATAGTTGATTGATTTTCTAAAATGACACACTTTGTTCCCCTGGCCAGTCTTCCATCAGCATCCCAGCTGGCAAAATTATTCATAGCAGAGATTTTTCGTCTCCATGGATTACCGCAGGAAATCGTATCTGATAGAGGTCCCCAGTTTGTGGCCAAGTTTTGGAGATCCTTATGTTCTGCTCTTGGCGTGAAATTTAATTTCTCCTCAGGATATCATCCTCAAACGGATGGTCAAACAGAAAGAGTGAACCAAGACCTGGAGACATTTCTGCGTTTATTCATGTCCTCCTCTTAGGACGACTGGCTGGACTTCCTCCCATTTGCAGAATTTGCCCATAACAATCTTTATCACGCTGCCACAAAATCTTCTCCATTTTTCATTAATTATGGTTATCATCCGAAAGTTCCTGACTTCCAACTTCTGCCTGCATTCGAGGTTCCTGACGCAGGAACCTCGACAATTTACTTAGACAATTAGACTTAGACAATTTACTGAAACCTGGAGACAAATTCACCAGGCCTTGCTCAAGACATCCAAGAAGTATAAGACCTACGCAGATCTGGGAGATCGGGTTTGGGTTTCCACACGTAACCTAATATTGAAGGTTCCTACTAAGAAGTTTGCTCCCAGGTTTATTGGGCCCTACCCAATCGAAAGAGTTTTGAATCGTGTGGCTTACAAGGTGAAGTTACCTCCACATTTAAGAATCCCTAAGGCTTTTCATATTTCTCTCTTAAAACCGTTGGTACTCAATCGATTCAGAGCTGCTCTACCTAAATCACCCAAGATCCAGTCAACACAAGGAGACGAATTTCAGATTCATAAGATCCTCGACTCCCGCAAACGATATGGTCGCCTCCAGTACCTTGTTGATTGGAAGGGATATGGACCTGAGGAAAGGTCCTGGGTAGAGGCAGAGGACGTCCATGCCCCAAGACTTCTTTGGACATTTCATGCCAAATTTCCAGCTAAACCTTATAGGTGTCCGGAGTCCACCCGCAAAGGGGGGGTACTGTCAGCGTCCGGGGTCTTACCGGAACGCTGGGGCCGCGGGGCGGGCTTCACGGGCGGCCGGGCAGTGGTGGTGGAGGGCTGCGGCGCTGGGTTCATGGGTACAGGCAAATGGCGTTGAGGGGGTCCGCTCGTGGCGGCGGGACGCCACTGCAGCAGCTCGCATTCGCTAAGCCGTTGCCTAGGAGACCAGGGGCAGTGAGCAGCATGTTGTCAGAAAATGTCTGCATTACTGGGCGCCGCCATGTTGGAGACCAAGTTTCTGACATAATTCCTGTTCCTAGTTTTCCAGCCAATCCAGGGAGACTTCTTCCTATAAAAGGGGGCTGGTTTAGGACAGGGATGCCAGTGCTTTAAGTTACAACCCTGTTGTAGGTGCTTTAGCCTGTGCTCCCAGGATTCCTGCTGTATTCTGGTACTTCTAACCCTGCTTTGCCAGTTCTCAGTTGCTGTTGCCGTTTTCCCGTTCCTAGCCTGCTGCTGCCAGCGGAGACGCTCTTGGAAAACCCGGTTCAGTAAGACCCTTTGGGCACGGACGACCCCGGGTCTCTTGCCTCGTCCTCCAAGCCCCAGTCCGCAGATTCTTGCTACCAGCCAAGGCCTCGAACCACCATTCACAGTCCTCAGCTCGTTATCTCCAGCTTCATCTTTCAAGCCACAGTCTACAGTTCACAGTCTCCAGTCACGACCCAAACTATCGTCCACAGTTCTCAGCTCCACTACCGCAGTTTCACCTCATAAGTCGCAGTCCAAGGTTCTTGTTTTCAGCCTCATTTTACACTCACCCACAGTTCCACAGTTCTTTGTCTACGACCACGTTCTCAAGTCACCGTTCATCAACCTCAGTTTTCTACCTTTTCTCTGTATTTATTTATTTATTTATTATTTATTAACAGTTTCTTATATAGCGCAGCATATTCCGTTGCGCTTTACAATTAGAACAACAGTAATAGAACAAAAGTGGGTTAAAAACAGACAGACATAGAGGTAGGAAGGCCCTGCTCGCAAGCTTACAATCTATAGGGAAATAGGCATAGATACACAAGGATAGATGCTACCTATTGCATAATGGTCCACCAGATTGCTAGGTTCTTAATGGGTTGTATGATGATACCCCACAAAGTTATCCAAGTGTCAGGAGGGTGTGAGACTAAATAAAGACAAGATATGTGATGTTATGAATACTCTACAGAGGATGTACATAATAAACACTTTTCATTGACTCTCAAACTCCGCCTACATCCTTCATTCCCATGCAAAGGAACTATATCCAACCCCCTCATTTTGTTCTTCCCCAGCCTGCTACCTCCTTGGGCAAGTCTCAACTGCCGGATCCCCAAACTTTGCTAGATGTGACATAGACAGTTATCCGTTTTGGAAATTGGTCCCAGATCTCCCTCCCATTGTAACTCGAGAGAAGGCAAGGTCAGCTATGATTGGCCTGCAATAGATTAGCTTACAGGACAGATACTAGATGTTTAGAACTAGTTGGGTATGGTATGCCGCCGCATTTGCCACCCAATGTATCCAGCTGGCTGGTCTGGTGCTCCATAAATGCCATGTGGTGTTGACGCAATTGGTTGAGGGAGATGGCAATCTCTTCCACATTGGGAAAGTTGGGCTGTGGCCTAGGTGGTGGTGGTAACGGCTGCTGTGGTGGTGGAATAAGAAATAGGACATAAATACCCTTGTAATGGGGACTAAAAATAACCTACACTAATCTGTAACACCTACCAATGCATGTGCTTAAAAACCATGCTAGCTGGGGTAGTGACCAGATAATCACGAGGAGAGGAAGAAGGAAATGCTCTCTCCAAGCCTGAGTAGCAGCAGGAGATGCTGGCTAACCCAACACGTGGAGCCACGGCTACAGGACAGAGCGTGCAGTGGACTACCGGCTGAGACTCGGGAGGGAGGCGGGCGGACACAGCGGCAACGGAACGTGAGAGGGATACATCCCTGACCCAAGAAGAGGAGGTGGCTGCGGGAGATCAAGGGAGCCACGTGAAAGCTTCGGGATAGGACTCCCGTATGAGAGCCGGGTCAGCTAGCAAGACTGGGCTACAGAGACCCGCAACACCATCCCGGCCCCAGTCTTGTGCCTGGAGTACCAGAGAGGAGGCCAGGGGAGCCACAAATAAACACCAGCCGCTGCCAGAATCCATAAACCCCACACTCCTTCCCAGAAGCCACCATGGTAACCTGAAGTGTGAGGTCAGGAGGGAAGTGGAGAGAGGAGGGCGACCCTGAGTACAGAGCATTGTACTACAGGCAGCCTGGAGAGATCCAGAAAGGTACTTGGTGGGAAAGAACTGGGGTTTGAGGGGGGAACACTAGCCCGGGGGAGGAGAAGGGGTTATAAAGACTATGAACTATTTATATATATATAAGAATATCTCTAACTATTTATATATAAGAATATCTCCAACCCAAGTTTTTTTAAACCCTCCCAAATGCCAATAAATAAACAAAAAGATAAATTGTCTACATCCCCACATTCACGAACAAACTCCCCTACATCCAAGGAGGAAAATATGGACGAACACATTACACTCCGTAAAATGCTTCAACTCATGAGCAATTTAAAACTCCGCTGATTGTGGCACACAAATCTTCTTGAGAAGAAGACTTTTTTTTTTCTGTGATGAAAATAATAGATCAAGGGGGAGCTGTAGATGTAGCATATCTAGACTTTAGTAAGTAATTTGACACTGTCCCACATCGCAGACTGCTAAATAAACTTGAAAGCATAGGGGTGGATTATAAGACAGTTAAATGGATAAGAACCTGGTTGCAGGATAGGAAACAGACAGTTGTAGTAAATGGAGTGCAATCTATGGAGGGAAAAGTTACCAGTGGAGTACCCCAGGGATCTGTACTTGGTCCAGTTCTCTTTAATATCTTTGTTGGTGACATTGCAGATGGTATTGAAGGGAAGATATGCCTTTTTGCAGATGATACAAAGATATGCAACAGGGTAGACATAGTGGGAGGGGTAAAACAAATAATTGATGACCTAGGTAGGCTTGAGAAATGGTCGAGAACATGGCAACTACAGTTTAATGCTAAAAAATGCAAAATCATGCACTTGGGTCTCAAAAACCCAAAGGCTAAATATAGTATCAAGGGTACTATAATGGAAACTACTGAGGAGGAAAGGGATCTAGGAGTCACTATTTCAAGTGACTTGAAGGCAGGAAAGCAATGCAACAAAGCAATGAGAAAGGCAAGTCAGATGCTTGGCTGCATAGGGAGAGGAATCAGTAGCAGGAAAAAAGAAGTGATAATGCCACTGTATAGGTCATTGGTACGGCCCCATCTGGAATACTGTGTCCAGTTCTGGAGACCATATCTCTTGGGTAAGAAATTGGTTAGATAATGGGGAACAGCGCGTTGTGGTTAATAGATCATTTTCAAATTGGACTGAAGTACTAAGCGGTGTGCCACAAGAGTCTGTACTTGGACCACTATTGTTCAACATTTTCATTAATGACCTAACAGTAGGTCTAGAGAGTTTGGCGTAAATTTTTGCAGACGATACCAAATTGTGTAAGATTATAAATTCGGAGGGGAATGCGGAGTCTCTTCAGAACGACTTAGTTAAAGTGGAAGCATGGGCCCTTATTCCGAGTTGATCGTTCGCTAGCTGCTTTTAGCAGCATTGCCCACGCTAGGCCGCCGCTCTCTGGTAGTGTATCTTGGCTTAGCAGAAGTGCGAACGAAAGGTTAGCAGAACTGCTCGTAAATATTTCCCTGCAGTTTCTGAGCAGCTCCAGACCTACTCCTACCTTGCCATCACTGCAGACAGTTTAGTTCCTGCTTTGACGTCACAAACACGCCCTGCGTTTGGCCAGCCACTCCCACGTTTCCCCAGGCACGCCTGCGTTTTCACCTGACACGCCTGCGTTTTTTAGCACACTCCTGGAAAACGGTAAGTTGCCACCCAGAAACACCCCATTCCTGTCAATCACACTCCGATCAACAGAGCGACTGAAAAGCATCGCTCGACCTTGTGTAAAACTGCATAGTTTTGTGTAAAAAGTACTTCGCGCGTGTGTACTGCGGCCCGTATGCATGCGCAGAAATGCCGCTTTTTCACCTAATCGCCGCACTGCGACCGAAAGCAGCTAGCGAACAACTCGGAATGAGGGCCTCTGTACTGGAAAAAGACTTAGGTGTCCTCATAGATAGCAAACTAAGCAGCAGTACCCAAAGTAGGATGGCAGCAGAGAAGGCTAATAAGACGGGGAATGGATGCAAGGGACGAGAGTGTTATACTCCCATTATATAAATCACTAGTGAGGCCTCATCTCGAATACTGTGTACAATTTTGGGCACCATATTACAAAAAGGATATCCTGGAGGTAGAAAAGGTTCAGAGGCGGGCGACCAAACTAATCAAGGGCATGGAGACGCTGGAATATGAGGAAAGGCTTGCAAGTTTGGAGGGGGAGAAGGGAAAGGGGGGACATGATAGAAACTTTCAAATATACCAAGGGTCTTAACAAAGTTCAGGAGGGAAACATTCTTCAAAGGAAAAGAAGTATTAGAACTTGAGGACATATACTGAAAATGGAGGGAGGCAGGTTCAAGGGAAATTTAAGGAAAAATTACTTCACAGAAAGGGTAGTGTATAAGTGGAATAGCCTCCCATCAGAGGTGGTAGAGGCTAAGATGGTAGAGCAATTTTAAACATGCTTGGGATAATATATATATATATATATATATATATATATATATATTCAGATATATAACAAGTATAATCCTGCACTCGCATCAGAATTTTAGGACAACAATGGGGTGCTCCTAGTGGAAATCTCCATAGAATGGTAGACCCACAATATTTAGACAGAAGTCCAGCAATGTGGAGGTGCACTCATCCAATCAAATGATTTCTCGCAAGTTCATTTTTTTCACAGTAGCTTTATTGCAGTCAAGATTAGGCTTATTTAGTCGACGTTTCGATCCTCAGTTTGGGATCTTTATCAAGATAAGCTTCCAATTTATACACAATATTTTGAGAGCATCATATATTGATTACTGAAAAAACAAAGAATAGACCAAAAATAAAAATACATACAATAAAGAAACAAAATACAATAAAACCTCAGTAGACCACCACGCCCATTGTGTCAATTATCAAACAAGTTCGTTTGACACCAAATGTGAGTCAAAAGCACAAGCCAATGTCTCTGTAAGTAATCACCGTGTGTATGCACACCTACACCGAGGGCTTATATCACCGTGCACAGATACAAAGTATTAACAACCTATGGAGTGGATGAAGGAAATGTAATCTTTAGAGGTTTCAGTTAATTGTCTTATGTTGTACCACATTGAGTTTGTATTTTGACTTTTTGTTTAGATGTATATGTTTTTGTAATATGTCCGCACGCAGTGACCACCGCGTCCCCTTAATAATTTAAGTTTTGATCATGTCTCTGAATGAGTAATCATGAGTGTAACTAAATCTTACACTTTTTATGAGATTAGATGTATTTCCCATTCTATTATTGTCTATGTATCTAAATCTGTCCACTTCATCATCGGCGCTAGCAGAGGGCTGTCTGTTCATAATGTTAATAGGCTTTTTGCACCCGTTTGGCCACTGTAGAGAATGGAGTGCATGGCGCTTCCGGCGTCCGACTTCCGGGTCGTGGAACGCATTGCGTTCCACTGAAAACGCGATCGATGCCCGGACTGTTTTGTCCTGTGTCTGGCAGCGAGTCTCGCTTATGTACCCGTGGGAGGTTAGGTATAGACCGTTGAGGACATTAGCACTAGCAGGATAGATCCCTGTGTAGTAGGAGAGTGGTGAGGGAGACGTTTGGCAGGGTGCACAACTCACTTCCTGTGTAAGGGGTATATAAGGACAGCCCATCAGCTTCTAAGCTGTGTGGCTGTAGAGGTTGTGAGGACCAGATCACTATTGGTGAGTACTGTATATATGTAACATAAAGTATTTTAATAGATGTTATCAGGTTGTCTAATGCTGTCTACATTGTAGGTTAGACTTTGTGGTGTATACCCTTACATGTCCCTGTGGTTTATGTTATGTGGGGCTTACTACCCGGTGTTTCAGGGAACGGATGGCAAACCATCGGTTATCCATTAGGACCGCAATACAAACAGATATCAGTGACACTAACTACAACGAGGACACCAGGCAGCAAATTTGATGTGTTGTGATTTCAAACTTGGCTTGCTGCCACCTCTTTCAGTGCCGTCCGATCCTTGTGCGATAGGACCCGGCACCAACGTTAACACCCACCGCCGCTGCAGCCGCTTCGTCCCTGTGCAATAGGACACGGCATCAAGAACTGTATATTTGGTGAGAATATACCCTAATAACGGCCGAGGGGTGTCATAATTACGTTGTTAAAGAATTAAAAATCATCTTTCTGTTGGAGAATTTTTGCGCACCATTTCATGAATATTGGCACCATTTAATGAGGCAATTTACAACACTACAGGTATTTCTTATAACAACAGGGATTCAGCTGAATAATAATTGTCTTGGATACTAAGGAACAATTTTTTTATTTTTTTGAGAATACTGGATCAACCACCAGAGAAGACTATATAAAGGGACTATATTAACATATTTATCCCTATTCATTATTCATTTGATATATGATATATATGATATGGTATGATTTAGTGCTTCTCTATATTTGGCTTATGGCTCTTTAAGCACCGTTTCATATGATTAATTTATTTAATTATATGCGGTTTATAATAATAAATTGTTTTTATCAGTATGTATGCTTGCGCTCTCTTTTATCGTTATTTATAGTCCCTTTGGTATAATCCCCATGGTCCTTACGGAGTCCCCAGCATCCACTAGGACGTCAGAGAAAATAAGATTTTATTGTTGTGAGCCATCTATTCAGAGGCTCCTCTGTTATCATGCTGTTAACTGGGTTCAGATCACAAGTTGTACGGTGTGATTGGTGTGGCTGGTATGAGTCTTACCCGGGATTCATACATCCTTCCTTATTGTGTCAGCTCTTCCGGGCACAGTATCCTAGCTGAGGTCTGGAGGAGGGTCATAGGGGGAGGAGCCAGTTCACACCAGGTAGTCCTAAATCTTTCTTTAGTTGTGCCCAGTCTCCTGCGGAGCCGCTAATCCCCATGGTCCTTACGGAGTCCCCAGCATCCACTATGGACTACGAGAAATAGATTTACCGGTGAGTAAAATCTTATTGTTGGTTTATGACTGTACCTCAATAAAACATATTTGGAAAAAAAAAATTAAAAAAAATAAAACAAGAGGCTAAACTTTTTTAAATGACCTAGAAATTAAGATAATAATAGTACTAATAATAATAATAATCATCATCATTTTATTACTATAGCGCTCTTTCTCCAATAGGACTCAAGGGTTCTTGAACAAATTCATAAGGCAAAACCCAATGATGATCAATATAGACATGAACTTACTAAACTAAGAGCGGAATTAGAAACTCATAATATCAAACAGATCCTTAGGGATTGGTATAGGCTTAACCACAGACACTATACAGAAGGAAATAAAGCCTCACCGTTTTTAGCTAGGAAGATTAAAGGGAGAAGATTGAGGACCTTGGTCAAAGCCCTTTATAATTCCAAAGAAGCTAAAGTAACAAATCCCTCAGAGATCTCGAATATATTTGCTGAATATCTTAAGCAATTATATAACATAAAAGAGGATACCAATACGTATCAACCATCTAAAGAAGACATAAATGCCTTCCTAGTAAAAGTAAATCTACCTAGAATAAACCAACAACAATTAGAAATACTTAATGTGCCTTGGAAATTACAGGAAGTGATAGAAGCCATTACGACATTGAAGGTAAATAAGTCGTCAGGGCCAGATGGATTTATACATATTTTTTTATAAAAACTATCAAAAATAATTAGCTCCAGTTTTTTTTACAAGTACACCAAGCAGGGATGCAGGAAGGGAAATTTCCGGAAGAGATGCTTGAATCCCATAGGGGAAGGGAAAGATCTAATATCATCACAAAACTATAGGCCGATATTCCTATTAAGTACGGATATCAAAATATATGCTAAAATGATTGTAAATAGATTGATCCCACCCCTGGGGGAACTTGTTAAACCAGATCAAGTAGGTTTTATAAAAGACAGAAAAGGACTGGATAATATTCGCAGAGCAATGAACATAATAGAACAACGAGCTCAAAAGGAAACTCCACTACTGGTTATATCGCTGGATGGAGAAAATGCTTTTGACCACTTGCATTGTGGTATATGAAAAGGACACTTTATGGAATAGTGGGGGGCTTCTTGGATGCCATATTGGCACTTTATACCAACAGCCCATGTCTATTGTAATGGGCTTGTTTCATCCAAATTTCCCATCATGAATGGAACATGGGTGTCCCTTGTTCCCAATTATCTTTGTGTTGGTGATAGAACCACTAACGGAAATTATTAGACATGCTCAGGAAACAATTTGGGTAGGCTGGATTGCGGTGGGGGGAAATATTGAGTTGGAGGAGAAATTGGTAGGAGAAATACCATTGAGAGATATAATATGGTTGCCACCACAAAGTCAAAAGATGACAAAGCCAATATTAAAAGCAACAGGGGCGACATTGAAAGTCTGGGATGGCGTCATAGAACAGCAGATACTCTGGAGCCCTGATGAGGCACTTATCAGCAGAGACACTGACAAACATCTCCCCTAACTTGAAGTTACACAGCTGGAGGAAGAAGGGAATAAACACATTGAACGATCTATATCTAGAGAATGTTCTGATGTCATTTGCACAGATTGAGGAAAAATATAAAATTGCAACAGGAGAATTGTATACAATTTGTAGAAATTAGACACTGGATACATTCATATCCTACTGTCTAAAAGGTGGAGGGGGTACTGCCAAGGAAGGTCCTGGCCCAACTTTCTGCACCAATGAAAAGGGGAGGAATTGCATTTTGGAAGGTACTGCTAGAAGATAAAGGGGAACACAAGACCGTGTGGCAGAAAAGATTGGAACAAGACCTAACGATTTTGATGGATTAGACACAATGGGCCAAACTGTTCCACTCAGTACACCAAATGTCCAAATCAATGACCCATACTGAAAGATACATAAAGATTTCTTATCACATGTATCTAACGCCAGCCAAGATGCATAGAATATGGCCAGAGCAACTCGATCTCTGTTGGAGATATCAAGAAGAAATTGGAGAGATTATACATATATTTTGGTCCTCTAAAAACTTGATTCTTTTTGGACAGAGATAGGAAATCTGTTGACCCAAATATTTGGGCTTGAAATACGAATATCTCCCCAGATGGTATTATTACATATCTTCTCACTTAGCATGGGGAACACACAGAAAATAGGATTTTAATGACCTACCGGTAAATGCTTTTCTCGTAGTCCGTAGAGGATGCTGGGGTTCCATTTAGTACCATGGGGTATAGACGGGACCCTTGGGAGCCATGGGCACTCTAAGAGTTTAATAGTGTGGGCCGGCTCCTCCCTCTATGCCCCTCCTACCAGACTCCGTTTAGAAAATGTGCCCGGAGGAGCCGGTCACAGCTAGGGGAGCTTCTTTAGTTTTTATTATCTTTCTAAGAGTATTTAAGCACAGGGAGTCTGCTGGCAACAGCCTCCCTGCTTCGTGGGACTTAGGGGAGAGTAGTGTTCGCCCTGCGGGGTCTGAGCCACTATCTCCACTGACAGGACACTGAGCTCCTGAGGGTGATGATCGTTAGCCGCCCCAGGCGACCGCTCACTCCCGCAGCATGCCGCCACCCCCTAACAGAGCCAGAAGATTCCGGTGGCGAGTGAGTCACCAGCCTCCCTGACAAGCGGGGAGCCGGTGTGAAGATGGCGGCAACAGGATGGGAGCGCGGTATTAACCGCACTCCGGAGGCTCAGCGGTACAATGTGCGGCGCTGTGAGGGGCAGCCTGAGACAGCGCCTATACCCTACACTGGTCACTCACACTGTCAGGGACCTCGGTAACGCTGCCAGCACCATTCCTCAGGCCAGTATAAAGATGGGGAGTGCGGGAAGCAGCGCCATGTTCAAGGGGCGGAGCTTCTCCTCAGAGCGGACCCAGCAGCTCACCAGCACCATTTTCCTGCCTGCAGATCCAGCTACAGTGACGCTGACAGGGAGAGCTGTCCCTCCACGCGACTCCAGCTATCCTGTGCGGTACCAGGGGGTTGTAGAAGGGGGGGGGGGTTGTGTAAAGTCTGTGTAGCTATAAAGGTATACAGGCAGCGCTGGTAGTGTCATTACTTCTACCTCAAACAGCGCTGTGTGTGTGTGCTGGCTCCAGTCTCTGTGTCTCTCTGTGGCGTACTTGGGGGAAACTGTGTCTGGCATTTCCCTGGGTGAGTGTGGTGTATGTTTCTCACATAACCATGTCCAGGGACTCTGTGTCTTATGCTGCAGAGGATGTTTCTTCTCCAGAGGAATCCATTCCATGTACACAGGAATGTAATGTCTTGTCTCAGATTCCTGTTACTGAGCCAGAATGGCTGACTTCTATTAAGGGACTGATCTCTCAGGTCTCTACTAGGGTAGCTCATACCGAGTGTCACAACTGAGGGCCTGAGCTGACGGGAGGCAGCCTCAGTTGTAGGGGCTGAGATGTACCGGAACCTGGGAGGTTGTATCAGACCCCTGGACATGTAAGTAACATGAATAATAACTGCCCGAAGGCGTGACCACGACAACTTAGATAAAAGTCAATGATGTTTATTATGACAACTCCGCATCACAGCAGCAATAAAAGAAAACGTAAAAGTCAGCAAAGAATAAATACAGTTCCTGAGTACTACAGGATGGCAGGAGCCACAGGGCACTGGTAGTGTGAGATAGTTCTTATGATCTTCTAGATGGAAAGTCCTTACCAGGCCCGGCTGTAGCAATGGAGATAACCCAGGATTGTACCAGCTGGTGTTCCAGGAAGAGCTGGGTTGCTGAAGGTAAAACAGCTGCTGTGGATACTGGCTGGAACCAGACTGTTGTTAGCACGGAGTGGATACTGGCTGGAACCAGTTAAATAATAAATTAACTTTGGGAACGATGAAATGTGAACTGAAATGTAGAACTTGAGAGCGGAGAAATAATAATTCCGGTGGAGAGTGGTAAAGTGTAGAAAGGACACCGGCCCTTTAAGGGAAGCTGTACTCTGCTGGAAGCTGAGCTGGAAGCAGGTAGTGTTGTAGCTGGAAACAGATGAATCCACAATGGATTGGAGAGTCAGGCTACACCGCAGGTGGAATGCTGGTGCGGGTCTCTATGGTGGAAGTCTTGAGACAGGAGCTGGAACCTGGAAGACAATCATAGAAGAGAGACAAACAGGAACTAGGTTTGACAACCAAAGCACTGACGTCTTCCTTGCTCAGGTACAGCTTACTTATACCTGCAGCAAGGAAGGGGTTGGCTAGGCAATTATGCAAATCAACAACACAGACAGCAGATTGGTGGAAATGATCAGATGACAGAATCCAAGATGGCTGCGCCCATGCAGACACTTGGAGGGAAGTTTGGTTTGTAATCCATGTGGTCTGGGAAACAGTAATGGCGGCGCCGGCCACCGGAGACAGGAGACGCCAGGCTGTAGATGCACATTTAACCACGCGGGCACAGCGGAGGCCGCGGCTGATGAAAAGACCACTCTGCATGTGGAAACTCAGGAACAGCGGAATCCGGTCCTGGAACGCTGAGCCCGCCTTAGGAGGCATCTGAAGGGTAAGTAATGGCGTCCAGATACCCGGATCGTGACAGCACCCCCCCCTTTAGGAGTGGCCCCAGGACACTTCTTAGGCTTTAAAGGAAACTTTGCGTGGAAATTTCGGACCAAGGCAGGAGCATGGACGTCAGAGGCATTGGTCCAAGAGCGTTCTTCAGGACCATAGCCCTTCCAGTCAATGAGATACTGAAGTTGACCGTAACGGTGACGTGAGTCCAGGATCTTGGCCACTTCATACTCAACGCCTCGTTGAGTTTGGACTTTCGGAGTTGGTGGAAGTGAGAAATGAAACCGATTCAAGATTAGCGGTTTCAACAGGGAAACATGGAATGTCCTGGGTATTTTTAAGAAGGGAGGTAACTGGAGTCTGTAAGCAACAGGATTGATGACTTGATCAATTTTAAAAGGACCGATGTAGCGAGGTGCAAACTTCATACTGGGAACTCTTAACCTCAAATTCTTCGTGGATAACCATACCCGATCACCCACCTTGAGAGCAGGAACTGCTCGATGCTTCTTATCCGCAAACTTCTTGTACCTGAACGATGCCTTGAGCAGAGCTGATCGTACGCTCTTCCAGATATTGGCAAACTGATGCAAGGTGATATCCACTGCGGGAACAGAAGTTGCTGGAAGCGGTTGGAACTCAGGGACTTTAGGGTGGAATCCAAAGTTGGTGAAGAATGGTGTTGAGGAAGATGAAGAATGATACTGGTTGTTATGACAGAACTCGGCCCAGGGAAGTAATTGAACCCAGTCATCTTGAGAGGAGGACACATAGATGCGGAGGAAGGCCTCCAAGTCCTGATTCACCCTCTCAGTTTGACCATTGGTCTGAGGATGGTAAGCCGTGGAAAACTTTAACTTGACTTGGAGGACTTGACATAAACTTCGCCAGAATTTGGCTGTGAATTGAACTCCTCGATCTGAGATAATTTCTTCTGGAAGACCGTGGAGTCGGAAGATCTCTTGTATGAATACTTGAGCCAACTTGGAAGCTGACGGAAGACCGGTGAGAGGAATGAAGTGTGCCATCTTGGTGAACCGGTCAACTACCACCCAGATGGTATTGAACTTGTTGCACATGGGCAAATCTGTAATAAAATCCATCGACAAATGGGTCCATGGTCGACGGGGAACAGATAGTGGAACCAGTTGCCCCGCAGGCGACTGGCGGGATACTTTATGTTGAGCACACTTTGGGCAAGATGCAATAAACTCCAAAATGTCCTTTTTCAGAGTTGGCCACCAATAGGACCTAGAGATAAACTCCAGGGTTTTTTGGATACCTGTATGTCCGGCAAAACGGGAAGCATGGGCCCAATGCATGAGCTTCTTCCTTAGTGTCGGCTTCACAAAACTTTTCCCTGATGGGGGCGTAGAGTCCATCCCTACCGTGGAGAATGCCAACGGATTTATAATAGGATGCTTGTCTGAAGACTCTGACTCATTTTCTTTCTCCCATGAGCGGGAAAGGGCATCGGCCTTGCGATTCTGAGAGCCCGGACAGAACTGGAGTTTAAAGTCGAACCTGGAAAAGAAAAGTGCCCATCTGGCCTGACGAGGGTTGAGACATTGTGCGCCTTTTAGATATAGAAGGTTCTTGTGGTCTGTAAGGATGGTGATTGAATGAGAAGCTCCCTCCAACAGATATCTCCACTCCTCTAGAGCGAGCTTGATGGCTAGCAACTCCTGGTCGCCAATGGCATAGTTGCGCTCCGCTGGGGAGAACTTCCGTGAGAAGAAACTGCAAGGATGTAAATGACCATCTTTAGCCCTCTGAGATAACACCGCTCCTACTCCAACGGAGGAGGCATCCACCTCTAAGATGAAAGGAGAGTCGATGTCAGGCTGTTTCAGGACAGGTGCAGAGATGAACCTCTGTTTTAAAAGATGAAAAGCTTGCATGGCTTCTTCAGACCACTTGGACGGGTTAGCACCCTTCTTGGTGAAAGCAGTAATAGGCGCCACAATGGTGGAAAAGTCTCGTATAAACTTTCGGTAATAATTGGCGAACCCTAAGAACCTCTGGACCCCTTTGAGGGTTAAGGGTACCGGCCAATTCTGGATTGCTTGTAGTTTCTCAGGATCCATCTCTAGTCCGGAACCGGACACAATGTACCCTAGAAACGGAATGGACTTGACTTCAAAGACGCATTTCTCTAATTTGCAGTAGAGATGATTGACACGGAGACGGGACAGAACCTCCTTTACCCAGAAACGATGTTCCTCTAAATCGTTGGCAAAAATGAGGATATCATCTAGATAGACCACGACATGACGGTATAGAATGTCTCTGAAGATCTCATTGACGAAATGCTGGAAGACAGCTGGAGCATTGCTCAATCCGAAGGGCATGACGAGGTACTCATAATGTCCGTCACGGATGTTAAATGCGGTCTTCCACTCGTCACCCTCACGGATCCGGATGAGATTGTATGCACCTCTCAGGTCCAGCTTTGTAAAGATGGTAGCTCCGCTAACTCTGTCAAAGAGCTCAGTAATCAGGGGTAAAGGATAGCGGTTCTTGATGGTAATGTCGTTCAAACCTCTGTAGTCGATGCACGGCCGCAGACCACCATCTTTCTTCTTTACAAAAAAGAAGCCTGCGCCGGCTGGAGAAGAAGAAGGTCGAATGAACCCCTTTGCTAGGTTCTCTTTAATGTATTCCTCCATAGAATGTGTCTCGGGGAGAGACAACGGATAAGTTCGGCCTCGAGGTGGAACCTTCCCTGGAACGAGATCAATCGGGCAGTCCCATTCTCTATGAGGAGGAAGGATATCAGCAGAAGCTTTACTGAACACATCCGTGAAATCTTGATATGGAGGAGGTGGAACTACAGACGACCTAGGGGAGGAAGAACAGACAGGCAACACTTTAAACAAACATGTCTTAGTACAGGAGGAACCCCATGCCAGGATTTGCGTAGTCGTCCAATCAATTGTAGGATTGTGAAGACGGAGCCATGGAAGGCCCAGGACCACAGGATGTGTGGCTCTTGGAATCACTAAAAATGAAATAAGTTCGGAATGAAGAACTCCCACTCTCAGACGAACTGGTAGAGTCCTTAGAGAAATAACTGTATCAAAAATTTTACTGCCATCCACAGCAGTTAAGGAAAAGGACGAAGGAAGTCTCTCGGTGGGTAGGGACCACCGTTTAACATAGGCTTCAGTAATAAAGTTCCCAGCTGCTCCGGAATCCAGGAGGGCAATGACGTTCTGATAACGTTGAGCAACTTGAAGCGAGACTGGGAGGTTACAATCTTGAGGAGATGGAGAGGAGATCATTACTCCTAGCCGGCCCTCTCCTTGGCGAGCTAGGATTTGGAGTTTCCCGGACGTTTGGGACAGGCATTAATGGTGTGAGACGGAGCTGCACAATACAGACAGAGAAACTCGGAGAGACGTCTTCGGCGCTCAGCAGGAGTTAAACGGGAACGGCCAATTTGCATGGGTTCATCTGTAGTTGGTGACAGTTGGCGAGGAGGAGGAGTAGAAGATTTTGGAGCAGATGATCTTCCACGCTCAGTTGCTCTCTCTCTGAAACGTAAGTCAACTTTCGTACAAAGTGAGATTAGCTCATCTAACTTGGAGGGTAAGTCTCTGGTAGCTAACTCATCTTTAATACGCTCGGATAAACCATGCCAGAATGCAGCATACAGGGCCTCGTCGTTCCATGCCAGTTCGGATGCCAGGATCTGGAACTGTATAAGATATTGTCCTACAGTACGTGATTCCTGGCGTAAACGGAGAATCTCAGACGAAGCTGAAGTTACCCGGCCTGGCTCGTCGAAGATGCGCCTGAATGTTGACACAAATGCAGTGTAAGAAGATAGTAGGGTGTCGGACCTCTCCCATAACGGTGATGCCCAATCAAGGGCTGAGCCACTGAGAAGAGAAATAATGTAGGCAATTTTTGTACGGTCACTGGGAAAATTGCCAGGTTGTAGCTCAAACTGAATCTCACACTGGTTGAGAAATCCCCTGCAGAATCTTGGAGATCCGTCAAATTTTGCTGGCGTTGGAAGATGAAGACGTGGAGCAGAAATGGGTAAGGTGGGTGGGGTTATAGCTGGAGTCACTGTGGTTGACGCACCAGACGCGCCTGATCCACGGAGAGTTGTCTGAATCCCATCCAGCCGAGTAGAGAGATCCTGGAGACAGCGGATGATGTGGCCCTGTGCAGCCTCCTGATGTTCAAGTCGGGCTGCCAGTTCTTGCATCGGCCTGGCCGCTTGATCCTGGTCTCCGGCTGGATTCATTTGGTCAGTGCTTACTGTCACAACTGAGGGCCTGAGCTGACGGGAGGCAGCCTCAGTTGTAGGGGCTGAGATGTACCGGAACCTGGGAGGTTGTATCAGACCCCTGGACATGTAAGTAACATGAATAATAACTGCCCGAAGGCGTGACCACGACAACTTAGATAAAAGTCAATGATGTTTATTATGACAACTCCGCATCACAGCAGCAATAAAAGAAAACGTAAAAGTCAGCAAAGAATAAATACAGTTCCTGAGTACTACAGCATGGCAGGAGCCACAGGGCACTGGTAGTGTGAGATAGTTCTTATGATCTTCTAGATGGAAAGTCCTTACCAGGCCCGGCTGTAGCAATGGAGATTACCCAGGATTGTACCAGCTGGTGTTCCAGGAAGAGCTGGGTTGCTGAAGGTAAAACAGCTGCTGTGGATACTGGCTGGAACCAGACTGTTGTTAGCACGGAGTGGATACTGGCTGGAACCAGTTAAATAATAAATGAACTTTGGGAACGATGAAATGTGAACTGAAATGTAGAACTTGAGAGCGGAGAAATAATAATTCCGGTGGAGAGTGGTAAAGTGTAGAAAGGACACCGCTGTACTCTGCTGGAAGCTGAGGCTGGAAGCAGGTAGTGTTGTAGCTGGAAACAGATGAATCCACAATGGATTGGAGAGTCAGGCTACACCGCAGGTGGAATGCTGGTGCGGGTCTCTATGGTGGAAGTCTTGAGACAGGAGCTGGAACCTGGAAGACAATCATAGAAGAGAGACAAACAGGAACTAGGTTTGACAACCAAAGCACTGACGTCTTCCTTGCTCAGGTACAGCTTACTTATACCTGCAGCAAGGAAGGGGTTGGCTAGGCAATTATGCAAATCAACAACACAGACAGCAGATTGGTGGAAATGATCAGATGACAGAATCCAAGATGGCTGCGCCCATGCAGACACTTGGAGGGAAGTTTGGTTTGTAATCCATGTGGTCTGGGAAACAGTAATGGCGGCGCCGGCCACCGGAGACAGGAGACGCCAGGCTGTAGATGCACATTTAACCACGCGGGCACAGCGGAGGCCGCGGCTGATGAAAAGACCACTCTGCATGTGGAAACTCAGGAACAGCGGAATCCGGTCCTGGAACGCTGAGCCCGCCTTAGGAGGCATCTGAAGGGTAAGTAATGGCGTCCAGATACCCGGATCGTGACACCGAGACTGAAACTCAGGTTTTAAAGAAGTCTATGGCAGTGTGGTCAGGTTCCATACCTATTCCTTCTAACACCCCTAGCGTATACCCACAGAAGCGTGCACTTGCCCAGATTATGCAAGATGACACAGATACCGACTCTGACACGGCGGACGGTGATGTGGATGTGCTGAGGGGGGTGGCATCCCTTGCAAAGGGTGTGCAGCTGATGATTGAGGCCATTAGAGATGTGTTACACATTACTGAGACACCACCTGTGCAGGTTGAGGAGGCTTACTTCACAGATAATAAGAAAGCCTCGCTAACCTTCCCTGCGTCCAAATAATTAAACGCTATATTTGTTAAATCCTGGAAAGACCCGGAGAAAAAATTCCAGATCCCCAAAAGGGTTATGGTTGCTTTTCCCTTCCCTGAAGAGGATAGAAAAAGTTGGGAGACTCCGCCTATAGTTGACACATCTGTCTCCAGGCTGTCAAAAAAGGTGGTGTTACCTGTCTACCGCGTTAAAAGAACCGGCTGATCGTAAGATTGACACTATGCTCAAATCCATATACACTGTGTCAGGGGTGGCGTTAAGGCCTACTATTGCCTGTGCGAGGATCTCTAAAGCTATAGTAAAGTGGTCAGGCACGGTACTAGAGGGCTTAGATACAATGGATAGAAGTGACATTGAATTGTTTTTACGCAACATACCGGATTCTGCGGGGTTCATGGTGGAATCCATGAAGGATCTGAATATGCTGAATGGAAGGATATCTTCCATGCCCATCTCAGCTCGCAGGGGACTCTGACTATGCCAATGGTCTGCCGACGCGGAATCCAGGAGAAGTGTGGAGAACCTACCCTACACAGGTCAGGCTCTATTTGGGGAAGCATTGGATGCGTTTATTTCCATGGAAACCGCGGGTAAGTCACCTTTTCTTCACTCAGCTCCGCCTTCTATGAAGAAACCCTTTTCTTCATCTGCATCGCAGTCCTTTCGGGCCACTAAGACAAAAAAGTCCAAGCCTCCTACCACCTTTTTTAGAGGAGGTCGTGCAAAATCCATAAAACCTGCACCTGCAGGTTCCCAGGACCAGAAGCCTGCTTCTGGTACCTCAAAATCCTCAGCATGATGGTGGACCACACAGCCTGGAGGATGGTCAAGTGTGAGAAAGACTCAGAAGTTTCAGCCACGTCTGGGTGTCATCCAGCCTGGATCCCTGGGTACAGGATATTGTGTCCCAGGGGTACAGGCTGGAGTTTCAAGATCTCCCACCTCACCGATTCTTCAAATCAGGCTAGCTAGCTTTACTGATAGACAGGGCTATCCTACAGGAAGCGATCCAAAAATTGGAAAAGTCAGAGGTCATTGTTTCAGTTCCACCTCATCAGCAAAACAAAGGTTACTATTCAAACCTTTTTGTGGTACCGAAACCGGATGGTTAGGTCAGGCCAATTTTGAACTTGAAATCGCTAAACCCTTATCTAAGGGAGTTCAAATTCAAGATGGAATCTCTGAGGGCGGTGATCTCAGGTCTGGAGGAGGGGAAGTTTCTGGTGTCCCTAGATATTAAGGATGCGTACCTCCACATTCCCATTTGGCAGCCGCATCAGGTTTATCTCAGGTTTGCACTGTTAGACAATCATTTTCAGTTCCAGGCACTACCATTTGGCCTCTCCACGGCACCGAGGGTCTTCACCAAGGTGATGGCAGAGGTGATGGTTCTCCACAGACAGGGAGTGAACATAATTCCATATCTGGATGATCTGCTGATAAAGGCATTGTCCAGGGAGAAGTTGTTACAGTCCATTGCTCTCACGACTCATCTGCTCAGGGAGAACGGTTGGATCCTGAACCTTCCAAAGTCACATTTGGAGCCGACAAGTAGATTATCTTTCCTGGGGATGATCCTCGACACGGAGGTGCAGAGGGTGTTTCTGCCAGGGGAGAAAGCGTTGGTGATACAGTCAATGGTCCGGGATGTCTTGATGCCTGCCCGGGTATCGTTTCATCAGTGCATTCGCCTTCTGGGGAAGATGGTTGCCTCTTATGAGGCTCTACAGTACAGAAGATTTCATGCTCAGTTGTTCCAACTGGATCTGCTAGACCAGTGGTCGGGATCTCACCTACACATGCACCAGAGGATACGTCTGTCGCCGAAAGCAAGGATTTCACTACTCTGGTGGCTGCAACTGCCTCACCTTCTGGAGGGCCGCAGGAACGGGGTTCTGAACTGGATCCTTCTAACCACGGATGCAAGTCTCAGAGGTTGGGGAGCAGTCGCCCAAGGGGAAACCTCCCAAGGAAGGTGGTCAAGTCAGGAATCCCTTCTTCCTATAAACATCCTGGAGCTCAGAGCCGTGTACAACGGGCTTCTTCAAGCAGAAAACCTTCTACAGGCTCAGGCCATTCAGGTGCAGTCGGACAATGTAACGACAGTGGCCTACATAAACCGAAAGGGCGGAACGAAGAGCAGAGCTGCAATGTCAGAGTGTCAGGCTCCGGAGCCTTACCTCCGGCGGGTGCTCCCATGGGTTACCGTCCCGCTGGTTGGCGCGGCTGCGGCGGCGGGTCCTTCTTGACAGATGTGCGGCTGCCAAGAGCCGGAGGCCGAGGGTCTGGAGAGCCGTGCGCTGCGGCGGGGGTCGCTGCGGTAAGGTCCTCTAGTGGTGACACAGTATAGTGTGTCAGAGACTGAAGCTGGCTAAAGCTATGTGCTAACAGCTAAGTATGTCTCCTGTGCTGGGGGGGCAGCCATGTTGTAGACCAGAGTATTACCAATGAAGTTCCCAATCTGTGTCCAGCCAATCCTGCGTGTTCTTCCCTTACTAAAGGGGGCTGGCTCAGAGGGAGAGTGCCAGTGCTTCAAGTTACCTCCTTGTGAAAGGTTCTCCAGCTCTGTGCTCCCAAGTTACTTCTAGTTCCCTGGTCCTGGTTGCTCTCATCCATTGGTTACCTAAACACTGCTGCAGTCCTGCTGTCTAAATCCGTTGCCACTCGTGGAAGCGCTCACGGGGTCCCAGGTCGTAGAGGACTCCAGGTGCTAACAGCGGTTCCCGCAGACATCTTCATTTCTTGAAAGTCCAAGTTCTTCAGCCTCGTCTTTCAATCACAAACCACAGTCTTCATTTCTTCAAAGTCCAAGTTCTTCAGCCTCGTCTTTCAATCACAAACCACAGTCTTCATTTCTTCAAAGTCCAAGTTCTTCAGCATCGTCTTTCAATCACAAACCACAGTCTTCATTTCTTCAATGTCCAAGTTCTTCAGCCTCGTCTTTCAATCACAAACCACAGTCTTCATTTCTTCAATGTCCAAGTTCTTCAGCATCGTCTTTCAATCACAAACCACAGTCTTCATTTCTTCAAAGTCCAAGTTCTTCAGCATCGTCTTTCAATCACAAACCACAGTCTTCATTTCTTCAATGTCCAAGTTCTTCAGCCTCGTCTTTCAATCACAAACCACAGTCTTCATTTCTTCAAAGTCCAAGTTCTTCAGCCTCGTCTTTCAATCACAAACCACAGTCTTCATTTCTTCAAAGTTCAAGTTCTTCAGCCTTGTCTTTTAATCATAAAACACAGTCTTCAGTTCTTCTTTACCGGAGTTCTTCAGCTTCACTCTTAAAGTCATTTAACCATAGACTCTAATTCTTCCAGTTTCTTCAATTGCTCCAATATTCGTGTACAGCCTGATTATTCATTAAAACTACAGTTATCTTCCTACGAAGTACTCCTTTTTTTTACGCCCTACGGCCATCGTTAACACTTAGTATGGCTTCCACCCCATGAGGAGGAATTACATTCAGCCACCTTGTTTGCTCTCCTCACAGGTAGCTGTCCCTTCAGCCAGAACTCGGTTGTCGGAACCCCAACTTACGCCGAGCGTGACACAGAGGTGACAAAAATACTCCTATGGGCAGAAAGGCACGCGGTGGCGCTGTCAGCAATCTTCATTCCGGGTGTGGACAACTGAGAAGCGGACTTCCTCTGCAGGCACGATCTCCGTCCAGGAGAATGGGGCCTCCATCCGGAGGTGTTCACAGAGGTGACCAGTCATTGGTGCGTGCCTCACATAGACATGATGGACTCGCATCTCAACAAGAAACTTCGGAGGTACTGTTCCAGGTCAAGAGACCCACAAGCAGTGGCAGTGGATGCCCTGGTAACACCGTGGGTGTTCAAGTCAGTGTATGTGTTCCTTCCACTTCCACTCATTCCAAGAATTCTAAAGCTTGTAAAAAGAACAAGAGTTCAGGCGATCCTCATTGCTCCGGACTGGCCAAGGAGGGCTTGGTACGCGGATCTTGTGGACTTACAGCTGGAAGATCCGAGGCCCCTTCCTCTTCGCGAGGACCTTCTACTGCAGGGGCCATTCGCTTATCAAGACTTACCGCGGCTACGTTTGATGGCATGGAGGTTGAGCGACAAATCTTGGCTCTAAAGGGTATTCTGAGCAAGGTTATTCCTACCCTGATACAGGCTAGGAAAGTCATAACATCTAAACATTACCATCACATTTGGTATATTACAGAGCACCGGGCACTATCTGTGTATAATACAGGAGGAGCCGGGCACTATCTGTGTATAATACAGTGGGAGCCGGGAACTATCTGTGTATAATACAGGGGGAGCCGGGCACTATCTGTGTATAATACAGGAGGAGCCGGGCACTATCTGTGTATAATACAGGGGGAGCCGGGCACTATCTGTGTATAATACAGGGGGAGCCGGGCACTATCTGTGTATAATACAGGGGGAGCCGGGCACTATCTGTGTATAATACAGGGGGAGCCGGGCACTATCTGTGTATAATACAGGGGGGGCCGGGCACTATCTGTGTATAATACAGGGGGAGCCAGGCACTATCTGTGTATAATACAGGGGGAGCCGGGCACTATCTGTGTATAATACAGGGGGAGCCAGGCACTATCTGTGTATAATACAGGGGGAGCCGGCCACTATCTGTGTATAATACAGAGCACCTGGCACTATCTGTGTATAATACAGGGGGAGCCGGGCACTATCTGTGTATAATACAGGGGGAGCCGGGCACTATCTGTGTATAATACAGGGGGAGCCGGGCACTATCTGTGTATAATACAGGGGGAGCCGGTCACTATCTGTGTATAATACAGGGGGAGCCGGGCACTATCTGTGTATAATACAGAGCACCGGGCACTATCTGTGTATAATACAGGGGGTGCCGGGCACTATCTGTGTATAATACAGGGGGAGCCGGGCACTATCTGTGTATAATACAGAGGGAGCCGGGAACTATCTGTGTATAATACAGGGGGAGCCGGGCACTATCTGTGTATAATACAGGGGGAGCCGGGCACTATCTGTGTATAATACAGGGGGAGCCGGGCACTATCTGTGTATAATACAGGGGGAGCCGGGCACTATCTGTGTATAATACAGGGGGAGCCGGGCACCATCTGTGTATAATACAGGGGGAGCCGGGCACCATCTGTGTATAATACAGGGGGAGCCGGGCACTATCTGTGTATAATACAGGTGGATCCGGGCACTATCTGTGTATAATACAGAGCACCGGGCACTATCTGTGTATAATAATGGGGGAGCCGGGCACTATCTGTGTATAATACAGGGGGAGCCGGGCACTATCTGTGTATAATACAGGGGGAGCCGGGAACTATCTGTGTATAATACAGGGGGAGCCGGGCACTATCTGTATAATACAGGGGGAGCCGGGCACTATCTGTGTATAATACAGGGGGAGCCGGGCACTATCTGTGTATAATACAGGTGGAGCCGGTCACTATCTGTGTATAATACAGGGGGAGCCGGGCACTATCTGTGTATAATACAGAGCACCGGGCACTATCTGTGTATAATACAGGGGGAGCCGGGCACTATCTGTGTATAATAATGGGGGAGCCGGGCACTATCTGTGTATAATACAGGGGGAGCCGGGCACTATCTGTGTATAATACAGGGGGAGCCGGGAACTATCTGTGTATAATACAGGGGGAGCCGGGCACTATCTGTGTATAATACAGGAGGAGCCGGGCACTATCTGTATAATACAGGGGGAGCCGGGCACTATCTGTGTATAATACAGGGGGAGCCGGGCACTATCTGTGTATAATACAGGGGGAGCCGGGCACTATCTGTATAATACAGGGGGAGCCGGGCACTATCTGTGTATAATACAGGGGGAGCCGGGCACTATCTGTGTATAATACAGGGGGAGCCGGGCACTATCTGTGTATAATACAGAGCACCGGGCACTATCTGTGTATAATACAGAGCACCAGGCACTATCTGTGTATAATACAGGGGGAGCCGGGCACTATCTGTGTATAATACAGGGGGAGCCGGGCACTATCTGTGTATAATACAGGGGGAGCCGGGCACTATCTGTGTATAATACAGGGGGAGCCAGGCACTATCTGTGTATAATACAGGGGGAGCCAGGCACTATCTGTGTATAATACAGGGGGAGCCGGGCACTATCTGTGTATCATACAGAGCTCCGGGCATTATCTGTGTATAATACAGGGGAGCCGGGTACTATCTGTGTATAATACAGGGGGAGCCGGGTACTATCTGTGTATAATACAGGGGGAGCCGGGCACTATCTGTGTATAATACAGGGGGAGCTGGGCACTATCTGTGTATAATACAGAGCACCGGGCACTATCTGTGTATAATACAGGGGGAGCCGGGCACTATCTGTGTATAATACAGGGGGAGCCGGGCACTATCTGTGTATAATACAGGGGGAGCCGGGCACTATCTGTGTATAATATAGGGGGAGCCGGGCACTATCTGTGTATAATACAGAGCACCGGGCACTATCTGTGTATAATACAGGGGGAGCCGGGCACTATCTGTGTATAATACAGGGGGAGCCGGGCACTATCTGTGTATAATACAGGGGGAGCCGGGCACTATCTGTGTATAATATAGGGGGAGCCGGGCACTATCTGTGTATAATACAGAGCACCGGGCACTATCTGTGTATAATACAGGGGGAGCCGGGCACTATCTGTGTATAATACAGGGGAGCCGGGTACTATCTGTGTATAATACAGGGGGAGCCGGGTACTATCTGTGTATAATACAGGGGGAGCCGGGCACTATCTGTGTATAATACAGGGGGAGCTGGGCACTATCTGTGTATAATACAGAGCACCGGGCACTATCTGTGTATAATACAGGGGGAGCCGGGCACTATCTGTGTATAATACAGGGGGAGCCGGGCACTATCTGTGTATAATACAGGGGGAGCCGGGCACTATCTGTGTATAATATAGGGGGAGCCGGGCACTATCTGTGTATAATACAGAGCACCGGGCACTATCTGTGTATAATACAGGGGGAACCGGGCGCTATCTGTGTATAATACAGGGGGAGCCGGGCACTATCTGTGTATAATACAGAGCACCGGGCACTATCTGTGTATAATACAGGGGGAGCCGGGCACTATCTGTGTATAATACATGGGGAGCCGGCCACTATCTGTGTATAATACAGAGCGTCGGGCACTATCTGTGTATAATACAGGGGGAGCCGGGCACTATCTGTGTATAATACAGGGAGCCGGGCATTATCTGTGTATAATACAGGGGGAGCCGGGCACTATCTGTGTATAATACAGAGCACTGGGCACTATCTGTGTATAATACAGGGGGAGCTGGACATTACCTGTGTATATCACAGGGGGAGCCGGGCACTATCTGTGTATAATACAGGGGGAGCCGGGCACTATCTGTGTATAATACAGGGGTAGCTGGGCACTATCTGTGTATAATACAGAGCACCGGGCACTATCTGTGTATAATACAGGGGGAGCCGGGCACTAACTGTGTATAATACAGGGGGAGCCGGGCACTATCTGTGTATAATACAGAGCGCCGGGCACTATCTGTGTATAATACAGGGGGAGCCGGGCACTATCTGTGTATAATACAGAGCACCGGGCACTATCTGTGTATAATACAGGGGGAGCCGGGCACTATATGTGTATAATACAGAGCACCGGGCACTATCTGTGTATAATACAGAGCACCGGGCACTATCTGTGTATAATACAGAGCACCGGGCACTATCTGTGTATAATACAGGGGGAGCCGGGCACTATATGTGTATAATACAGAGCACCGGGCACTATCTGTGTATAATACAGAGCACCGGGCACTATCTGTGTATAATACAGGGGGAGCCGGGCACTATCTGTGTATAATACAGAGCACCGGGCACTATCTGTGTATAATACAGGGGGAGCCGGGCACTGTCTGTGTATAATACAGGGGGAGCCGGGCACTATATGTGTATAATACAGGGGGAGCCGGGCACTATCTGTGTATAATACAGGGGGAGCCGGGCACTATCTGTGTATAATACAGGGAGCCGGGCATTATCTGTGTATAATACAGGGGGAGCCGGGCACTATCTGTGTATAATACAGGGGGAGCCGGGCACTATCTGTGTATAATACAGAGCACCGGGCACTATCTGTGTATAATACAGGGGGAGCTGGACATTACCTGTGTATAATACAGGGGGAGCCGGGCACTATCTGTGTATAATACAGAGCACCGGGCACTATCTGTGTATAATACAGGGGGAGCCGGGCACTATCTGTGTATAATACAGGGGGAGCCGGGCACTATCTGTGTATAATACAGAAGGAGCCGGGCACTATCTGTGTATAATACAGGGGGAGCCGGGCACTATCTGTGTATAATACAGGGGGAGCCGGGCACTATCTGTGTAAAATACAGGGGGAGCCGGGCACTATATGTGTATAATACATGGGGAGCCGGGCACTATCTGTGTATAATACAGGGGGAGCCGGGCACTATCTGTGTATAATACAGAGCACCGGGCACTATCTGTGTATAATACAGGGGGAGCCGGGCACTATCTGTGTATAATACAGAGCACCGGGCACTATCTGTGTATAATACAGAGCACCGGGCACTATCTGTGTATAATACAGGGGGAGCCGGGCACTATCTGTGTATAATACAGGGGGAGCCGGGCACTATCTGTGTATAATACAGAGCACCGGGCACTATCTGTGTATAATACAGGGGGAGCCGGGCACTGTCTGTGTATAATACAGGGGGAGCCGGGCACTATATGTGTATAATACAGGGGGAGCCGGGCACTATCTGTGTATAATACAGGGGGAGCCGGGCACTATCTGTGTATAATACAGGGAGCCGGGCATTATCTGTGTATAATACAGGGGGAGCCGGGCACTATCTGTGTATAATACAGAGCACCGGGCACTATCTGTGTATAATACAGGGGGAGCTGGACATTACCTGTGTATAATACAGGGGGAGCCGGGCACTATCTGTGTATAATACAGGGGGAGCCGGGCACTATCTGTGTATAATACAGGGGGAGCCGGGCACTATCTGTGTATAATACAGGGGGAGCCGGGCACTATATGTGTATAATACATGGGGAGCCGGGCACTATCTGTGTATAATACAGGGGGAGCCGGGCACTATCTGTGTATAATACAGAGCACCGGGCACTATCTGTGTATAATACAGGGGGAGCCGGGCACTATCTGTGTATAATACAGGGGGAGCCGGGCACTATCTGTGTATAATACAGGGGGAGCCGGGCACTATCTGTGTATAATACAGGGGGAGCCGGGCACTATCTGTGTATAATACAGGGGGAGCCGGGCACTATCTGTGTATAATACAGGGGGAGCCGGGCACTATCTGTGTATAATACAGGGGGAGCCGGGCACTATCTGTGTATAATACAGGGGGAGCCGGGCACTATCTGTGTATAATACAGGGGGAGCCGGGCACTATCTGTGTATAATACAGGAGGAGCCGGGCACTGTCTGTGTATAATACAGGGGGAGCCGGGCACTATCTGTGTATAATACAGGGGAGCCGGGCACTATCTGTGTATAATACAGGGGGAGCCAGGCACTATCTGTGTATAATACAGGGGGAGCCGGGCACTATCTGTGTATAATACAGGGGGAGCCGGGCACTATCTCTGTATAATACAGAGCACTGGGCACTATCTGTGTATAATACAGAGCACCGGGCACTATATGTGTATAATACAGGGGGAGCCGGGCACTATCTGTGTATAATACAGGGGGAGCCGGGCACTATCTGTGTATAATACAGGGGGAGCCGGGCACTATCTGTGTATAATACAGGGGGAGCCGGGCACTATGTGTATAATACAGGGGGAGCCGGGCACTATGTGTATAATACAGGGGGAGCCGGGCACTATGTGTATAATACAGGGGGAGCCGGGCACTATCTGTGTATAATACAGGGGGAGCCGGGCACTATCTGTGTATAATACAGGGGGAGCCGGGCACTATCTGTGTATAATACAGGGGGAGCCGGGCACTATCTGTGTATAATACAGGGGGAGCCGGGCACTATCTGTGTATAATACAGGTGGAGCCGGGCACTATCTGTGTATAATACAGAGCACCGGGCACTATCTGTGTATAATACAGGGGGAGCCGGGCACTATCTGTGTATAATACAGGAGGAGCTGGGCACTATATGTGTATAATACAGGGGGAGCCGGGCACTATCTGTGTATAATACAGGGGGAGCCGGGCACTATCTGTGTATAATACAGGGGGAGCCGGGCACTATCTGTGTATAATACAGGGGGAGCCGGGCACTATCTGTGTATAATACAGGGGGAGCCGGGCACTATCTGTGTATAATACAGGGGGAGCCGGGCACTATCTGTGTATAATACAGGTGGAGCCGGGCACTATCTGTGTATAATACAGAGCACCGGGCACTATCTGTGTATAATACAGGGGGAGCCGGGCACTATCTGTGTATAATACAGGAGGAGCTGGGCACTATATGTGTATAATACAGGGGGAGCCGGGCACTATCTGTGTATAATATAGGAGGAGCTGGGCACTATCTGTGTATAATACAGGGGGAGCCGGGCACTATCTGTGTATAATACAGGGGGAGCCGGGCACTATCTGTGTATAATACAGGGGGAGCCGGGCACTATCTGTGTATAATACAGGGGGAGCCGGGCACTATCTGTGTATAATACAGGAGGAGCTGGGCACTATATGTGTATAATACAGGGGGAGCCGGGCACTATCTGTGTATAATACAGGAGGAGCTGGGCACTATCTGTGTATAATACAGGAGGAGCTGGGCACTATATGTGTATAATACAGGGGGAGCCGGGCACTATCTGTGTATAATACAGGGGGAGCCGGGCACTATCTGTGTATAATACAGGGGGAGCCGGGCACTATCTGTGTCTAATACAGGGGGAGCCGGGCACTATGTGTATAATACAGGGGGAGCCGGGCACTATCTGTGTATAATACAGGGGGAGCCGGGCACTATCTGTGTATAATACAGGAGGAGCCGGGCACTATCTGTGTATAATACAGGGGGAGCCGGGCACTATCTGTGTATAATACAGGGGGAGCCGGGCACTATCTGTGTATAATACAGGGGGAGCCGGGCACTATCTGTGTATAATACAGGGGGAGCCGGGCACTATCTGTGTATAATACAGGGGGAGCCGGGCACTATCTGTGTATAATACAGGGGGAGCCGGGCACTATGTGTATAATACAGGGGGAGCCGGGCACTATCTGTGTATAATACAGGGGGAGCCGGGCACTATCTGTGTATAATACAGGGGGAGCCGGGCACTATCTGTGTATAATACAGGGGGAGCCGGGCACTATCTGTGTATAATACAGAGCACCGGGCACTATCTGTGTATAATACAGGGGGAGCCGGGCACTATCTGTGTATAATACAGAGCACCGGGCACTATATGTGTATAATACAGGGGGAGCCGGGCACTATCTGTGTATAATACAGGAGGAGCCGGGCACTATCTGTGTATAATACAGAGCACCGGGCACTATCTGTGTATAATACAGGGGGAGCCGGGCACTATCTGTGTATAATACAGGGGGAGCCGGGCACTATCTGTGTATAATACAGGGGGAGCCGGGCACTATCTGTGTATAATACAGGGGGAGCCGGGCACTATCTGTGTATAATACAGGGGGAGCCGGGCACTATCTGTGTATAATACAGGGGGAGCCGGGCACTATCTGTGTATAATACAGGGGGAGCCGGGCACTATCTGTGTATAATACACGGGGAGCCGGGCACTATCTGTGTATAATACAGGGGGAGCCGGGCACTATCTGTGTATAATACAGGGGGAGCCGGGCACTATCTGTGTATAATACAGGGGGAGCCAGGCACTATATGTGTATAATACAGGGGGAGCCGGGCACTATCTGTGTATAATACAGGGGGAGCCGGGCACTATGTGTATAATACAGGGGGAGCCGCACTGCTGACACTCTATGTGGAGGCGGCAGGAGCGGGGGCAGGACGGTCGGGCACAGGGACTGTACAGAGACACATGGGGATAATACCACACAGCATATAGCATAATAATATAATGTCACTGTCCCCATAGTAGCAGCAGTCACACCCCAACCTCATTATACTGTATGTGCTCCGTACTCACTGACACCTCCACTGCTACACTCTCTGCTCTTATTGGCTCTCACAGTCATGTGATCCTGCACTCACTGCTCTGATTGGCTCACAAAGTCATGTGACCCACACAGCAGAAGCAGAGTCATGTGGCTTACACACTGTATTTCGGCCATTTTACAGAAGCCTGAGACTGTTCCTTTAGGAATGATCCCTACACCAAAATGGCTGCCTGGGAGAGGACAAATGTGTCACATGACAGGGAAGCTCTAGTGGTCACCTGATATGTACTACACTACCCAGCATGCTTTGTTTCCTCATCTCATTCCCTGATATCACACGGTGAGTATGTCTCCTGCAGCGTAATAATCCCTGATGTTATATTATATTATACTGTATATTATATCCCTGTTATACCTCATACACTGTAATATATACACACACACACACAGCAATGTCATCACTGATCTGTATTATACTGTATATTATATCCCTGTTATACCTCATACACTGTAATATACACACACAGCAATGTCATCACTGATCTGTATTATACTGTATATTATATCCCTGTTATACCTCATACACTGTAATATACACACACACAGCAATGTCATCACTGATCTGTATTATACTGTATATTATATCCCTGTTATACCTCATACACTGTAATATACACACACACAGCAATGTCATCACTGATCTGTATTATACTGTATATTATATCCCTGTTATACCTCATACACTGTAATATACACACACACAGCAATGTCATCACTGATCTGTATTATACTGTATATTATATCCCTGTTATACCTCATATACTGTAATATACACACACACAGCAATGTCATCACTGATCTGTATTATACTGTATATTATATCCCTGTTATACCTCATACACTGTAATACACACACACAGCAATGTCATCACTGATCTGTATTATACTGTATATTATATCCCTGTTATACCTCATACACTGTAATATACACACACACACACAGCAATGTCATCACTGATCTGTATTATACTGTATATTATATCCCTGTTATACCTCATACACTGTAATATATACACACAGCAATGTCATCACTGATCTGTATTATACTGTATATTATATCCCTGTTATACCTCATACACTGTAATATACACACACAGCAATGTCATCACTGATCTGTATTATACTGTATATTATATCCCTGTTATACCTCATACACTGTAATACACACACACAGCAATGTCATCACTGATCTGTATTATACTGTATATTATATCCCTGTTATACCTCATACACTGTAATATATACACACACACACAGCAATGTCATCACTGATCTGTATTATACTGTATATTATATCCCTGTTATACCTCATACACTGTAATATACACACACACAGCAATGTCATCACTGATCTGTATTATACTGTATATTATATCCCTGTTATACCTCATACACTGTAATATACACACACACAGCAATGTCATCACTGATCTGTATTATACTGTATATTATATCCCTGTTATACCTCATACACTGTAATATACACACACACACAGCAATGTCATCACTGATCTGTATTATACTGTATATTATATCCCTGTTATACCTTATACACTGTAATATACACACACAGCAATGTCATCACTGATCTGTATTATACTGTATATTATATCCCTGTTATACCTCGTACACTGTAATATACACACACACACACAGCAATGTCATCACTGATCTGTATTATACTGTATATTATATCACTGTTATACCTCATACACTGTAATATACACACACACAGCAATGTCATCACTGATCTGTATTATACTGTATATTATATCCGTTATACCTCATACACTGTAATATACACACACAGCAATGTCATCACTGATCTGTATTATACTGTATATTATATCCCTGTTATACCTCATACACTGTAATATACACACACACAGCAATGTCATCACTGATCTGTATTATACTGTATATTATATCCCTGTTATACCTCATACACTGTAATATACACACACACACACACACACACACACACACACACACACACACACAGCAATGTCATCACTGATCTGTATTATACTGTATATTATATCCCTGTTATACCTCATACACTGTAATATACACACACACAGCAATGTAATCACTGATCTGTATTATACTGTATATTATATCCCTGTTATACCTCATACACTGTAATATACACACACACAGCAATGTCATCACTGATCTGTATTATACTCATACTTACCTACTCTCCCGGAATGGCCGGGAGGCTCCCGAAAATCGGGTGACCCTCCCGGCCCCACGGAAGAGCAGGCAAGTCTCCCGGAATTTGGGGCCCCCCCTGCCCGTCCGCCCACTTAGTATGTAAAGTGGGCGGTCCGGGCAGTTGATGACGCGATTCTTGCTGAATCGCGTCATCATAGCCACGCCCCCTGCAGTGTAATGTCGGGGATCGCGGCATTACATAGCGGAGGGCGTGGCTTAAATGATGTCACGCCGTAACTCCGCCCTGTCCCGCCCCTGCTCCGCCTCCGTCCCGCCTCCTCCCTCCTCCTCCCTACGTCACAGCCCTCCCCTGCCCCCCCTGCTAAGCCGACCTGGCTGCTCTCTCCCGCAGAGAGCAGCCAGAATGTCGGCATGTATGATTATACTGTATATTATATCCCTGTTATACCTCATACACTGTAATATATACACACAGCAATGTCATCACTGACCTGTATTATACTGTATATTATATCCCTGTTATACCTCATACACTATAATACACACACACACACACACACACACACACACACACACACACACACACAGCAATGTCAGCACTGATCTGTATTATACTGTATATTATATCCCTGTTATACCTCATACACTGTAATATATACACACACACACACAGCAATGTCATCACTGATCTGTATTATACTGTATATTATATACCTGTTATACCTCATACACTGTAATATACACACACACAGCAATGTCATCACTGATCTGTATTATACTGTATATTATATCCCTGTTATACCTCATACACTGTAATATACACACACACAGCAATGTCATCACTGATCTGTATTATACTGTATATTATATCCCTGTTATACCTCATACACTGTAATATACACACACACAGCAATGTCATCACTGATCTGTATTATACTGTATATTATATCCCTGTTATACCTCATACACTGTAATATACACACACACACACACAGCAATGTCATCACTGATCTGTATTATACTGTATATTATATCCCTGTTATACCTCATACACTGTAATATACACACACACACACAGCAATGTCATCACTGATCTGTATTATACTGTATATTATATCCCTGTTATACCTCATACACTGTAATATACATACACACACACAGCAATGCCATCACTGATCTGTATTATACTGTATATTATATCCCTGTTATACCTCATACACTGTAATATACACACACACACAGCAATGTCATCACTGATCTGTATTATACTGTATATTATATCCCTGTTATACCTCATACACTGTAATATACACACATAGCAATGTCATCACTGATCTGTATTATACTGTATATTATATCCTGTTATACCTCATACACTGTAATATACACACACACAGCAATGTCATCACTGATCTGTATTATACTGTATATTATATCCCTTATACCTCATACACTGTAATATACACACACAGCAATGTCATCACTGATCTGTATTATACTGTATATTATATCCCTGTTATACCTTATACACTGTAATATACACACACAGCAATGTCATCACTGATCTGTATTATACTGTATATTATATCCCTGTTATACCTCATACACTGTAATATATACACACAGCAATGTCATCACTGACCTGTATTATACTGTATATTATATCCCTGTTATACCTCATACACTGTAATATATACACACAGCAATGTCATCACTGATCTGTATTATACTGTATATTATATCCCTGTTATACCTCATACACTGTAATATATATACACACACACACACAGCAATGTCATCACTGATCTGTATTATACTGTATATTATATCCCTGTTATACCTCATACACTGTAATATACACACACAGCAATGTCATCACTGATCTGTATTATACTGTATATTATATCCCTGTTATACCTCATACACTGTAATATACACACACACAGCAATGTCATCACTGATCTGTATTATACTGTATATTATATCCCTGTTATACCTCATACACTGTAATATACACACACACACACAGCAATGTCATCACTGCTCTGTATTATACTGTATATTATATCCCTGTTATGCCTCATACACTGTAATATACACACAGCAATGTCATCACTGATCTGTATTATACTGTATATTATATCCCTGTTATACCTCATACACTGTAATATACACACACACACAGCAATGTCATCACTGATCTGTATTATACTGTATATTATATCCCTGTTATACCTCATACACTGTAATATACACACACAGCAATGTCATCACTGATCTGTATTATACTGTATATTATATCCTGTTATACCTCATACACTGTTATATACACACACACACAGCAATGTCATCACTGATCTGTATTATACTGTATATTATATCCCTGTTATACCTCATACACTGTAATATACACACACAGCAATGTCATCACTGATCTGTATTATACTGTATATTATATCCCTGTTATACCTCATACACTGTACTATATACACACACAGCAATGTCATCACTGATCTGTATTATACTGTATATTATATCTCTGTTATACCTCATACACTGTAATATACACACACACAGCAATGTCATCACTGATCTGTATTATACTGTATATTATATCCCTGTTATACCTCATACACTGTAATATACACACAGCAATGTCATCACTGATCTGTATTATACTGTATATTATATCCCTGTTATACCTAATACACTGTAATATACACACACACACAGCAATGTCATCACTGATCTGTATTATACTGTATATTATATCCCTGTTATACCTCATACACTGTAATATACACACACACAGCAATGTCATCACTGATCTGTATTATACTGTATATTATATCCCTGTTATACCTCATACACTGTACTATATACACACACAGCAATGTCATCACTGATCTGTATTATACTGTATATTATATCCCTGTTATACCTCATACACTGTACTATATACACACACAGCAATGTCATCACTGATCTGTATTATACTGTATATTATATCCCTGTTATACCTCATACACTGTAATATACACACAGCAATGTCATCACTGATCTGTATTATACTGTATATTATATCCCTGTTATACCTCATACACTGTAATATACACACACACAGCAATGTCATCACTGATCTGTATTATACTGTATATTATATCCCTGTTATACCTCATACACTGTACTATATACACACACACAGCAATGTCATCACTGATCTGTATTATACTGTATATTATATCCCTGTTATACCTCATACACTGTAATATACACACACACAGCAATATCATCACTGATCTGTATAATACTGTATATTATATCCCTGTTATACCTCATACACTGTAATATACACACACAGCAATGTCATCACTGATCTGTATTATACTGTATATTATATCCCTGTTATACCTCATACACTGTAATATACACACACACAGCAATGTCATCACTGATCTGTATTATACTGTATATTATATCCCTGTTATACCTCATACACTGTAATATACACACACACAGCAATGTCATCACTGATCTGTATTATACTGTATATTATATCCCTGTTATACCTCATACACTGTAATATACATACACACAGCAATGTCATCACTGATCTGTATTATACTGTATATTATATCCCTGTTATACCTCATACACTGTAATATACACACACACACACAGCAATGTCATCAATGATCTGTATTATACTGTATATTATATCCCTGTTATACCTGATACACTGTAATATACACACACACACACACAGCAATGTCATCACTGATCTGTATTATACTGTATATTATATCCCTGTTATACCTCATACACTGTAATATACACACACACAGCAATGTCATCACTGATCTGTATTATACTGTATATTATATCCCTGTTATACCTCATACACTGTACTATATACACACACAGCAATGTCATCACTGATCTGTATTATACTGTATATTATATCCCTGTTATACCTCATACACTGTACTATATACACACACAGCAATGTCATCACTGATCTGTATTATACTGTATATTATATCCCTGTTATACCTCATACACTGTAATATACACACAGCAATGTCATCACTGATCTGTATTATACTGTATATTATATCCCTGTTATACCTCATACACTGTAATATACACACACACAGCAATGTCATCACTGATCTGTATTATACTGTATATTATATCCCTGTTATACCTCATACACTGTACTATATACACACACACAGCAATGTCATCACTGATCTGTATTATACTGTATATTATATCCCTGTTATACCTCATACACTGTAATATACACACACACAGCAATATCATCACTGATCTGTATAATACTGTATATTATATCCCTGTTATACCTCATACACTGTAATATACACACACAGCAATGTCATCACTGATCTGTATTATACTGTATATTATATCCCTGTTATACCTCATACACTGTAATATACACACACACAGCAATGTCATCACTGATCTGTATTATACTGTATATTATATCCCTGTTATACCTCATACACTGTAATATACACACACACAGCAATGTCATCACTGATCTGTATTATACTGTATATTATATCCCTGTTATACCTCATACACTGTAATATACATACACACAGCAATGTCATCACTGATCTGTATTATACTGTATATTATATCCCTGTTATACCTCATACACTGTAATATACACACACACACACACAGCAATGTCATCACTGATCTGTATTATACTGTATAGTATATCCCTGTTATACCTGATACACTGTAATATACACACACACACACACACACAGCAATGTCATCACTGATCTGTATTATACTGTATATTATATCCCTGTTATACCTCATACACTGTAATATACACACACACAGCAATGTCATCACTGATCTGTATTATACTGTATATTATATCCCTGTTATACCTCATACACTGTAATATATACACAAACAGCAATGTCATCACTGATCTGTATTATACTGTATATTATATCCCTGTTATACCTCATACATTGTAATATACACACACAGCAATGTCATCACTGATCTGTATTATACTGTATATTATATCCATGTTATACCTTATACACTGTAATATATACACACACACAGCAATGTCATCACTGATCTGTATTATACTGTATATTATATCCCTGTTATACCTCATACACTGTAATATACACACACACAGCAATGTCATCACTGATCTGTATTATTCTGTATATTATATCCCTGTTATACCTCATACACTGTAATATACACACACACACAGCAATGTCATCACTGATCTGTATTATACTGTATATTATATCCCTGTTATACCTCATACACTGTAATACACACACACAGCAATGTCATCACTGATCTGTATAATACTGTATATTATATCCCTGTTATACCTCATACACTGTAATATACACACACACACACACACAGCAATGTCATCACTGATCTGTATTATACTGTATATTATATCCCTGTTATACCTCATACACTGTAATATACACACACACACACACACACACACACACACACACACACACAGCAATGTCATCACTGATCTGTATTATACTGTATATTATATCCCTGTTATACCTCATACACTGTAATATACATACACACACACAGCAATGCCATCACTGATCTGTATTATACTGTATATTATATCCCTGTTATACCTCATACACTGTAATATACACACACACACAGCAATGTCATCACTGATCTGTATTATACTGTATATTATATCCCTGTTATACCTCATACACTGTAATATACACACACAGCAATGTCATCACTGATCTGTATTATACTGTATATTATATCCTGTTATACCTCATACACTGTAATATACACACACAGCAATGTCATCAATGATCTGTATTATACTGTATATTATATCCCTGTTATACCTCATACACTGTAATATACACACACACAGCAATGTCATCACTGATCTGTATTATACTGTATATTATATCCCTGTTATACCTCATACACTGTAATATATACACACACACAGCAATGTCATCACTGATCTGTATTATACTGTATATTATATCCCTGTTATACCTCATACACTGTAATATACACACACACAGCAATGTCATCACTGATCTGTATTATACTGTATATTATATCCCTGTTATACCACATACACTGTAATATACACACACACAGCAATGTCATCACTGATCTGTATTATACTGTATATTATATCCCTGTTATACCTCATACACTGTAATATACACACACACAGCAATGTCATCACTGATCTGTATTATACTGTATATTATATCCCTGTTATACCTCATACACTGTAATATATACACACACAGCAATGTCATCACTGATCTGTATTATACTGTATATTATATCCCTTATACCTCATACACTGTAATATACACACACAGCAATGTCATCACTGATCTGTATGTATATTATATCCCTGTTATACCTTATACACTGTAATATACACACACAGCAATGTCATCACTGATCTGTATTATACTGTACATTATATCCCTGTTATACCTCATACACTGTAATATACACACACAGCAATGTCATCACTGATCTGTATTATACTGTATATTATATCCCTGTTATACCTCATACACTGTAATATACACACACACACACACACACACAGCAATGTCATCACTGATCTGTATGTATATTATATCCCTGTTATACCTTATACACTGTAATATACACACACAGCAATGTCATCACTGATCTGTATTATACTGTACATTATATCCCTGTTATACCTCATACACTGTAATATACACACACAGCAATGTCATCACTGATCTGTATTATACTGTATATTATATCCCTGTTATACCTCATACACTGTAATATACACACACACCACACACACAGCAATGTCATCACTGATCTGTATTATACTGTATATTATATCCCTGTTATACCTCATACACTGTAATATACACACACACACAGCAATGTCATCACTGCTCTGTATTATACTGTATATTATATCCCTGTTATACCTCATACACTGTAATATACACACAGCAATGTCATCACTGATCTGTATTATACTGTATATTATATCCCTGTTATACCTCATACACTGTAATATACACACACACAGCAATGTCATCACTGATCTGTATTATACTGTATATTATATCCCTGTTATATCTCATACACTGTAATATACACACACACAGCAATGTCATCACTGATCTGTATTATACTGTATATTATATCCCTGTTATACCTCATACACTGTAATATACACACACACAGCAATGTCATCACTGATCTGTATTATACTGTATATTATATCCCTGTTATACCTCATACACTGTAATATACACATACACACAGCAATGTCATCACTGATCTGTATTATACTGTATATTATATCCCTGTTATACCTCATACACTGTAATATACACACACACAGCAATGTCATCACTGATCTGTATTATACTGTATATTATATCCCTGTTATACCTCATACACTGTAATATACACACACACACACAGCAATGTCATCACTGATCTGTATTATACTGTATATTATATCCCTGTTATACCTCATACACTGTAATATACATACACACACACAGCAATGCCATCACTGATCTGTATTATACTGTATATTATATCCCTGTTATACCTCATACACTGTAATATACACACACACACACAGCAATGTCATCACTGATCTGTATTATACTGTATATTATATCCCTGTTATACCTCATACACTGTAATATATACACACACAGCAATGTCATCACTGATCTGTATTATACTGTATATTATATCCCTGTTATACCTCATACACTGTAATATACACACACACAGCAATGTCATCACTGATCTGTATTATACTGTATATTATATCCCTGTTATACCTCATACACTGTAATATACACACACAGCAATGTCATCACTGATCTGTATTATACTGTATATTATATCCCTGTTATACCTCATACACTGTAATATACACACACAGCAATGTCATCACTGATCTGTATTATACTGTATATTATATCCCTGTTATACCTCATACACTGTAATATACACACACAGCAATGTCATCACTGATCTGTATTATACTGTATATTATATCCTGTTATACCTCATACACTGTAATATACACACACACAGCAATGTCATCACTGATCTGTATTATACTGTATATTATATCCCTTATACCTCATACACTGTAATATACACACACAGCAATGTCATCACTGATCTGTATGTATATTATATCCCTGTTATACCTTATACACTGTAATATACACACACAGCAATGTCATCACTGATCTGTATTATACTGTATATTATATCCCTGTTATACCTCATACACTGTAATATACACACACAGCAATGTCATCACTGATCTGTATTATACTGTATATTATATCCCTGTTATACCTCATACACTGTAATATACACACACACCACACACACAGCAATGTCATCACTGATCTGTATTATACTGTATATTATATCCCTGTTATATCTCATACACTGTAATACACACACACACACAGCAATGTCATCACTGATCTGTATTATACTGTATATTATATCCCTGTTATACCTCATACACTGTAATATACACACACAGCAATGTCATCACTGATCTGTATTATACTGTATATTATATCCCTGTTATACCTCATACACTGTAATATATACACACACAGCAATGTCATCACTGATCTGTATTATACTGTATATTATATCCCTGTTATACCTCATACACTGTAATATACACACACAGCAATGTCATCACTGATCTGTATTATACTGTATATTATATCCCTGTTATACCTCATACACTGTAATATACACACACACAGCAATGTCATCACTGATCTGTATTATACTGTATATTATATCTCTGTTATACCTCATACACTGTAATATATACACACACACAGCAATGTCATCACTGATCTGTATTATACTGTATATTATATCCCTGTTATACCTCATACACTGTAATATACACACACAGCAATGTCATCACTGATCTGTATTATACTGTATATTATATCCCTGTTATACCTCATACACTGTAATATACACACACAGCAATGTCATCACTGATCTGTATTATACTGTATATTATATCCCTGTTATACCTCATACACTGTAACATACACACACAGCAATGTCATCACTGCTCTGTATTAGGGTTCAATACGGCCGGCCGGCGGTCGGGCTCCCGGCGCCCAGCATACCGGCGCCGGGAGCCCGACCGCCGGCTGACCGACAGCTTGGCGAGCGCAAATGAGCCCCTTGCGGGCTCGCTGCGCTCGCCACGCTACGGGCACGGTGGCGCGCTACGCGCGCCACACTATTTTATTCTCCCTCTATGGGGGTCGTGGACCCCCACGAGGGAAAATAAGTGTCGGTATGCCGGCGGTCGGGCTCCCGGCGCCGGTATACTGAGCGCCGGGAGCCCGACCGCCGGCATACAGAATGCCACCCCTGTATTATACTGTATATTATATCCCTGTTATACCTCATACACTGTAATATACACACACAGCAATGTCATCACTGATCTGTATTATACTGTATATTATATCCCTGTTATACCTCATACACTGTAATATACACACACACACAGCAATGTCATCACTGATCTGTATTATACTGTATATTATATCCCTGTTATACCTCATACACTGTAACATACACACACAGCAATGTCATCACTGATCTGTATTATACTGTATATTATATCCCTGTTATACCTCATACACTGTAATATATACACACACACAGCAATGTCATCACTGATCTGTATTATACTGTATATTATATCCCTGTTATACCTCATACACTGTAATATACACACACACACAGCAATGTCATCACTGATCTGTATTATACTGTATATTATATCCCTGTTATACCTCATACACTGTAATATATACACACACAGCAATGTCATCACTGATCTGTATTATACTGTATATTATATCCCTGTTATACCTCATACACTGTAACATACACACACAGCAATGTCATCACTGATCTGTATTATACTGTATATTATATCCCTGTTATACCTCATACACTGTAATATATACACACACACAGCAATGTCATCACTGATCTGTATTATACTGTATATTATATCCCTGTTATACCTCATACACTGTAATATACACACACAGCAATGTCATCACTGATCTATATTATACTGTATATAAAAGCTTTCTACCTCCCAGCATGCAATGGGCCCGTCCTTATATCCCCACCTCCTGGCTTTCTTATTTTCTTATTATAGTCTTACTATTTTTCTTGAGTGATCTTTCTAAACAGCGTCTTATACGTACCTTAGAAAGCGTCGCTCCAACAACTCTCCGCCAGGCCGCGACAACGCTTACCCATGAGTACATTGCAGTTTCGGCAGGCGTCTGTGTTGCATATACTAGCAGATATACTAGCAGGTCCAGCAGACGTTACCAGACTGTGGCCGGAGCACGGGGAGAAGGTAAGGCATCGGTTCTGCTTAGAAGGGGAATACAGACACAGCCGCACTGTTCCAGGATGGAGACTACCAAACAGTCCCTGACACGGCTGCTACCTCGGGTACACCAGCGCTAGGCCTCATGTATCATAGGCTCCAGGGGTAGTATGAGGCCGCGATCCCTAGGGTTGATGTCAGCAGTGGGGAGTCAGACGCTCCCCTGGTCGCCCCTCCCACGGTTCATGACCAGTTTCCTCCAAGTCTCCCGCCATGAACTGATTTCCTGCTTCCGTCTGAGATACTGTGTATCTAAAAGGACCCGGTTGCAGCATAGGCGGCTGTGTGACTCCTGCGTCGGTGTTCACTTGGGCGTCTGTGTTCACTGTAGGTTCACGGGGCGATTGTGTTCACTAATAGCGTCTGGATCCACTCAGCATTCACTAACGTATTGATCGATCCTGGAAGCGAGGTGAAGTCTCCCTGTATCCCACTCTCCTGAGCCGGGTGATACAGCACTAAGTCTCTATCTACCTTTAAGAAAGGATAGTTGGATAAGTGCCTGATGCAGATGAGTCTGTAAACTATTGCTGCTGGTTCCGACTGAATACGGTTAAATTCTATATAAGGTAATGCAGTAATATGTTTCTCCTACATACTTGAAATGTATCTGTAGTTGATGATGTGCTCATATTGCTTATTATACTAATGTATAACATGTGACTGATTGCTAGTGTGATTGCTGAGTTTACTATTCCTGTCAGTTTCTGTGTATATACCGATCCTCAATGCTGGTGCAAAGCAGGGATGAATCGGATTGTATGTCACTTTAACACAATTTAAAGTGATTGCAGTCACAAATTGTGTAGTTAACACTGTACAGGTGTGTGATTTATTGATCATGTCTAAGAGCGGCAAGGGTGAGGAGGATACACTCTCCACAGCAGCACCAACATTAATTTCATGTTTGTCTTGCAAAGCTGCGTTAACCTCACAGGATCTGGTTCAAAATGGATTATGTGCAAATTGTTTTAGCTTTCACCAAAGTCTCTTAAATAAGCCAAGGCAGGCACAGGTTTAAGTTGAAACCCCATGGGCTACTTTTGCACAGACGTAGACCTAAAACTACATCATCTGCACAGTCTACACATGTTTCAGATGAGGACTCATCAGAGGATGAGGACTCATCGCACTCTGGGTCTGTGTACGGAGACGAGGAGGAAGGCCTCAGCTCAGTGGGCATACCTGAGCTAATTAGTGCTATGAAATCCATTCTATCCTTAGAGGAGGCAGCAGAGCCTTTGGTAAAATCTAAGGCACCTGTGTTTAAACATCCCAAAAAAGATAGGACTGAGTTTCCTGGGTCAGAACAGCTGATGGAAATCCAAGAAGATCCAAGAATCCAAGATGGAGTCCAAGAAGGTTCTAGAGTCTTTGCCTTTTACTGGAGATATTCTTTTTGGTAAAGTATTAAACAGTATTTTGGAGTCAGAAGCAGACTCTCTAAGAAAGTGAAGTTTCCTTCCACACACAAATCCAAACCTAGGCTTCCAGCTATTTGGCCCTTCTGGACTCAATGAAAAGGAAAAGGGAAGGGTTATGGCAAACAGTCTCAATCTGACAAGTCTGGGAAGACTAAAAAGCATTGGGCTACCAGAGTCAGAAGGTAAGCCATCAGCCTGATGGTGCTAGCCTCCACCTGGGGGACCCCAGGGTGGGAGGCCGACTTCTTCTATTTGCACAGATCTGGCAGCAGTCCACCACAGATGCCTGGGTGCAAGAAGCGGTATCTAACGGTTATGACTTTGCTTTCAAGAAGCACCCTCCACAAAGGTTTTTTTTGTACCAGCCCGTCCTCAGTGGAAATGAAGGCCAGGGCCTTACAAGAGGCAGCTCAGAAGTTGCTTCAATGAGGAGTGATAATTCCAGTTCCTCCGGCACAACGAGGACAAGGTTTCTATTCCAACCTGTTTCTAGTCCAGAAGCCAAATGGGTTGTTCCGGCCCATACTCAATCTCAAGGTGCTGAACAAGTACATTGGGTGCATCTGTTTCATATGGAGACTTTACCTTCCATTATTTTGGCCATAGAGCAGGAGGATTTTATGGTATTTGAAGGGAAAAGGGGAGGGGAAGACCTGAGCACAGGTGTATCAATTAGGGTGCGAATCAATTGCAAAGAATATATTGTTCCACAGTGTACTATAAGTACCATGGTTTTGTCCAATTCCACTTAGAAATACCTCAGGTGAAGGTGCTCCCCTGAGAGTATGAGGAACATATATACAAGAAGGGGCAGAAGAAACTCTAGGCAGTATACCAATCCCACAACGTCACAGTTAAAGATTTGTTTCAACTTGATTTCATTACCATCTCTGTCTATTATGGTCTCCTTTCTGGCCATATGATCTCAGGCCTTACATTTGCCACATGGGTAGGTACCCCTGAGTTTGGGTTCTCTCCTGGGGTTACCAACATAGTGGCTTCTCACCAATTTGTCCCTTAGGTTGTTGGCTTTTTCGCCTCATCAATCAGAAGAACTTGCCAGTGTTTCTGAACTATCTCCTGTAGTCCTCTCCATTCGTTGCAATAGTTGGTTACAAATCTGATTGATTATTTTCGTTTTTTGGGAAGAGAAGGTTTTCTCGATTTGTCTTTGCGGCATGGAATTTTGCAGTCTTGATTGATTGTTTGCTGTAACCTCGTTCCAGAAGTCTTGTCATAAGTTCTTGACTCTTTTCTTCATATACCTGGATAGTGGTACAATTCCTCCTTAATCGTAGGAATTCACCCTTAGGTAACTTTCTAATTGTTGGTGGAAAGTGGGAGCTTTTCCTGTGTAGAAGGCTGTTTGGTGCCGCTTCCTTCCTATATAGTTCTGTTAGTAAGTATCCTTCCTCGTTGATGTATCATACATCCTCAACTAATTTTGTGGGATATTCTGTGGTGTGGACTCATTGGGGATTGTTGTTTGGAGTCATTATTATTCTTTACCAGCTGTATTCAGTATCTGCACTGTGAACTGTGTTACCTACTGTATCGATAGGAATTATCTAGGAGACCTTGAAAATATGGTTCCAGTTTTGAAATTTTTTTATTTTGCTCAAGCTTTCTGAATTATCCGTGAACTGCGCATTGTCTATTTGAAGCATTTATTACAGCAAGAGAATTTATTATCTCGGCTATTATCTACAACTATATGTTATATGTGATGTTTGTCTATCTGTATGTGATTACAATACTTATTGTTTTGAAAGTACAGTAATTAAAGTTACATTTTATAACTATAACTGCCCCCAGAAAAAAAGTTTCCTCTGCCCATTCTTGGATTTTATGGTATCCCTGGATATCCAGGATGCTTACCTACATGTTCCTATAGCATTGTCCCATCAGAGCTATCTCAGGTTTGCTATCCTCCAACAACATTTTCAGTACTATTTGTAGTGGCCACAGCTCCCAGAGTATTCACCAATATTATGGTGGTAATGGCGGCTTATCTCCGTCAGCAGGGGATAAGGTTTTTCCATACCTCAACGACTTATTAATCCTGGCACAATATCTGGATTTGCTTCTGTGTCATCTGCAACAGACAATAGCTTGTTTACAGAGACACAGGCCCTCATTCCGAGCTGTTCGCTTGCAAGCTGCGTTTAGCAGCTTTGCACACACTAAGCCGCCGCCTACTGGGAGTGAATCTTAGCTTATTAAAATTGCGAACGAAAGATTAGCAAAATTGCGAATAGATACTTCTTAGCAGTTTCTGAGTAGCTCCAGACTTACTCGGCATCTGCGATCAGTTCAGTGCTTGTCGTTCCTGGTTTGACGTCACAAACACGCCCAGCGTTCGCCCAGACACTCCCCCGTTTCTCCAGCCACTCCCGTGTTTTTCCCAGAAACGGTAGCGTTTTTTCGCACACACCCATAAAACGGCCTGTTTCCGCCCAGAAACACCTACTTCCTGTCAATAACATTACGATCACCAGAACAAAGAAAAAACCTTGTAATGCCGTGAGTAAAATACCTAACTGCATAGCAAATTTACTTGGCGCAGTCGCACTGCGGACATTGCGCATGCACATTAGCGACTAATCGCTCCGTTGCGAGAAAAAAATAACGAGCGAACAACTCTGAATGACCCCCACAGTTGTCTCATAAATTGGGCAAAGTCGTCCCTGGTTTCGTCACAACGGATGACTCACTTGGGGGCTGTGTTGCATTCGGGTCTTCAGACAGTAATTTTACCTCTGAACAAAATATCCAAAGTTCAGTCAAGGATTCAGAACCTGCTACACAGTCAAAGGGTATCCACTCACGTGGCAATGCGTGTGATGGGATCTATGGTGTCGACATTCAACATGGTGGAGTATACTCCGTTCCACTCGAGACCTCTGCAGCATCTGATCCTTTCCAAATGGAATGGTTTTCATCAGACAATAAAAATGCAGACTATGGTCCGTCCTCTGGAAGTACACTAAGGAGGTCATTAGCATGGTGGCTACAGACATCCCATCTGGGTAGCAAAAGACCCTTTTGGATATCAGATTGGGAAATTCTGACCACGGATGCCAGCCTTCAGGGCTGGAGAGCGGTGTCAGGAAGAAGTTGCTTCCAGAGGCAGTGTACCAAGGAAGAAAGTTGCCTGCCAATAATTATATTGGAACTTCGAGCCATATATATATGGCACTTATTCAGGCAAAGGACATCCTTCAGGGGAAACCAGTTCAAATCCACTCGGACAATGCAACGACAGTAGCGAACATCAACCATCAGGGAGGAACTCGCAGCCAAAAATCAATGAAGGAGGTAAGTCACACGTTAAAGTGGACAGAACTTCATTATCCAGCCTTGTCCGCGCAGTGTTCATTCTGGGAGTCCTAAACTGGGAAGCGGATTTTCTCAGTTGACACACCATTCATGCAAACGAATGGGCTTTACACCCCGAGGTCTTACAAACTCTGGTAGATAAGTGGGGGTTTCCGGACATAGATCTCATGGCATCCCGTCAGAACAACAAAGTTCCTGCATACAGGTCAAGAACAAAGGATCCCAAACTGACCTTTGTGGATGCCCTGTCAGTGAGATGGGACTTTCGTCTGGCCTATGTGTTTCCACCAATCACCCTATTACCCAGTGTGATGTGAAAGGTAAAACAGGGAAAGGGCACCGTGATACTAATAGCTCTGGCTTGGCCCAGAAGACATTGGTGCACAGATCTGCAGAGGATGTCGATGGATGCTCCATTCCTACTCCCTCAACGTCCAGATCTACTGTCTCAGGGTCCTTGCTATCACAAGCACCTGGATTGACTATCTTTGACAGCGTACCTCTTGAGACTTCCATCCTGAAGGCAAAAGGATTCTCACAACAGGTAATTCAAACTATGCTTAGAGCAAGGAAACCTTCCTCAGCTCGCATTTATTACCGAATATGGCAAGCCTATATTCAGTGGTGCAGTGACCGGAAATATGACCCTAGGTCTTTCAGAGTTTCCAGAGTCTTCGCATTCCTTCAAGCAGGAATGGATAAAGGTCTGCGGGTGGCTTCCTTGAGAGTGCAGGTGTCGGCATTCACTGTATACTTACAAAAGAAAATTGCTAACCTACAGGATGTGCACATTTTTTTCCAAGGAATGCTGCACAGTAGATAAAGTCAACCTTTCTGTCAAACATGACAGGTACCACACCCACTTCTCCTAGGACCCGCCCCCTTTTAATATTAAATGATTGTGTTTTATATCGCTTAATATAAAATTTTATATTAAATTTTATATAAATTTATAGTGTTCGATATTAAACCGTATTAAAAATTTTCGCGTAACACCAGTCACAGAGTGTCAAGCAGCACCAGTCGCAGAGTGTCACACAACAACAGGCGCAGAATGTTCAATAAAGATCACAAGTCAGTTTGTGATGAAAAAATTCACTATTTTGAAGTAACACAAAATGTTCTTACATTCCAACAATTTAAACATCACGCTTGGTACACATGGTGTCGTTTTAAAAGTCATAATGACTAATGACCATGTCCATTTTCTTAGATGTACGGAAACATCACACATGGCAATAATTTAAAAACGTATTGCTTTTAATGATGAATGATGATCTGACATCTTTTAATGGGCATGAGTTATGAATGATGATCTGACCATGACCATTTTCTTAGATGTACGGAACCATCACACATGGCACTAATTTAAAAACATATTGCTTTTAACGGACAGGGATGATGAATGATGACAGCACATTCTTAAAAAAAAAAAAATACATTTTCTCAGCGTACTCCATCAGCGATTAGACAATAGTCCTGTAATTAGCGGTATAGCAAAACCAAGCAGCGAGCCGATAAAACCACCCGACTGTTTAACCAGAATCTTCTTTTTTCCAATGGCACATTTCTTATTACAAAGTGATTTTATAAGCGCACGCTTCTTTTTAAGGTAGTTCAGCTGCCGCTGAGACAGCGGTATTTTGCCTTTAAGCGTGTTGAGCGCTATCTCACAAATGGCCGTGACTAAATCGTTTGAAGCGTTGGATAAAATAGCATTTCTTTGGATTGGTGTTGCCTTAATTAACGTTTTTAAAAGCACCCAATTACGTCTTATCCGCCCCGACATGTTCACCGTTGTTAGAATGGCAACAAATGACTAAAGGTTGTACTGTTATAGCTTTATAGAACCACGCTTCTTAATGACAAAAGCGACAGGCTTGTCTGGTGGGAATAAGCCGCTTCGTAAACGATAATCGTCAAGAGCGTTGTTTCTTAAATCAACCAGCAAATACCCATAAGGGGCAGCCGTCGCGGATTCATAGGATTCGAGAAAAAAACGATGTTTCGATGGGTACATTTGTCTAGCCAGAATGCCCACCTGCATTTTATCCCTGGGGTTTTTGAACAGGACCATATATTTTGTGTTTAAATGTATAGTTCTGCTCTTTTTACCTTGACAAAATATGTTTTGGACAAGGTACAGGATACTGAGATTACGATGATGTACATACTTTGTGAAAGCCTTCTCAACCTCAGAATTATTACTTGCCGCGTCCATCAAATCATCAATCACTGTTAAATTAACCTTATCAGGGGGAAAAAGTTGATCATCGCTAAAAGACTCTGGTAACCCCTCTATAAAGCGCGTACCGGGGTAATCACGCAGAAGTTGGTCGTATATAGGTTGCCAACAGGTGTAAAACCAAACAACATTATCAGGTACATGAGTCATATGTGTTGCAGCGTGTTGCAACAGCGTTTTGACAAAATAACTTTTACCCGAATTGGACGGCCCCGCTAAAATACATGAGAAAGGGTGTTGAAATCTGGTGTCCATCTTAATAGCCGAACGGCAGTGTTGTGAAGTTGTCCGTAAGAGACCGTTTAGTATAAACACACCTTTGCGTCTTCTGCAAAGTACGCGTCTCTATCTGCCAGCACTTTTTCACACGTACTATACCGGGTTGACGGATCACAACCTTTTTCTGGTCATCGCCTTCGGGGTTTAAAGGATAATCTAAGACCAGTTCTTTCAGGCTGTCAAAGTTAACGTGCTGCGCATTATCAACATTGAGCGTTATACCTTTAACTTTTAAACAGGTCTTTCCGTTGTTTAGTCGATAGCCGTATGACTTGGGACCGGCTGAGACAAATTCTGTTATATGGGTGCCTGTGGGCAGTTCGCTGGTCAACTCACCTAAATAATCACCCAATGGCGGGCTCCAGTCACCGGGTCTACTGACAAAAATTACAGAATCGGTGTCGTGATAAAGACATCTATCTTGTAATCTATACAGTAGTTTGTACAGTTCAACACGGGCATAAGCCGTTGTAAAGATGGCTATAGTTACATTTGAAATTGCACCCCTGGTGTAATGGTCTTTGGCATACTTCCAATTTACCATAACTGTATCATCGTCAATAAAATCCAAAGCGGACACGTCATAGTACGGTAAGAACGCGTATTCAAAAAGTTTGTCGGGGTCGGTCACTAGACACGTATTGGGCATGTTGCTACGTTGACCAAATTTACCCCATAAGGAATTTAAAAACAATTTTGAAATTTGTCTTTTAGCGGGGTTGATTTCTATGTGTTCGGGTCGTAAAGACAAGCCTTCATTCTTTTGATAGGCGTCTATATACTCTTGGCGTTTCTCGGCGTCTGTACACCATTCGGGATAACCAGAGGCCTCTTGTTTATCCCTGAGGTGCGTTTTAATGTAGCCTGAAAACAATTTGTCAGATCTCTCATCAAAATGCCACACCTCATAGATTTTACATACCTTGTACCCCATTTCTACAGCCAAGTTTAGTTCCACGGTACACCATGTACCGATGAGCGCACGTTTTTCTGAATCATGAACGCACGGCTCAGTCTGTCCAGACTCAGCGCATGTGCGACATAATGGAAACAAAAACTTGCCGCCCATTTTAACTGGCAGAACCGGAAAGAATAGGCCACGAGGTGGATAAACTTTAACCCTGGCAAAACCGAAATACTTTGTGACATCAACAAAGTCCTTATAAATAATGCGTGGGTGCTGTATAGGATACGTTTTGGTTTTATTAACATACGGATAGAGGCTGGTGAAATCAAAATAGTGTATTTTTTCATCACAGCCTGTTTTGTGATACAGCTTTATGGCGTTTGTGCGCCCGCCATAAAGAGCATCACGTGGCTCCAAGGGTTCGGGTAAATCTTTACCCTTCAGAAAAGCCTGTAGATCCGCATCAGAATCTAGCATAGACTTCCATTCACAACCCCAGATTTCACGTATCTGAAATCCACAACGTTTAAGGTAGTGCAACTTTACCTGCGTCTTGTGGTGTAATTGACCGTAGGTCGTTTTAGTCAGTTTGTTTTTATCATCGGCGTTGTAACAAGCACCACAGCCGTGGTAAAAACAACCTTGGAATTCAAATGCAGTTGGTGTTCCGTTAATCACGGCATAACCATCCAGGCTGTATTTACCAACTTTCTTCTCACCCCCTTGTAAAGCGTGTCTTATACTCACCCCTTCTTTGTGTTCTATGTACATTAACCACTGTATGGCGGGCGTTGAGTAACGCTTCTGCGTCTTGTGATAGTTATCACCCGGTACAAGCGCCAGTGTCTTTTCCTGTAAAAATTTACACCGGTACATGGCCATGCATACGCTCGCCAACGTGACTAATTGAAAAGCCTCGATGTGACGTTTAACCACAACCTTTTTTTTTTTCTTTGTTATTAGAAACTCCTGTTCTGTCATGGCTATAACAGCAGATCTGAAAGCATCACAAGCTTTTTGTAATATTTTCACATCGTCTTTACAATATCGCACGAGCTCTTTTTGAAAGTTAAACGGTTTGTGTACACACTGTTTATACCAAGCTGTAAACTCAGATAATTCATCAGGCATCATGTATTGTGGACCAAAATACTCTATTGACGGCATAGTTCCTATGTAATTTTGGTTATCAGCTGTGTTAAAAAAATGTGGGAAATAACCTTTGGTACCGTCAAACCCCATCGCCTTTGGTAACTTGCTAAGCCGCATGGGTAAAAAATTTAAAGAGTCGATAAATCTTATCTTCAAATCTTTTACCGTGATGCACATTATGTTGCCGCCTCTAGATAATAATTCAATCTTTAATTTCTCCTTAATCAGCTGGCGCAGCACAAAATATGCATCATAGCGACCTGCATTATGGGCTATGAATGTGTAATGCTCAAATTTTGGTTTCATGAATGTCTTTACAAAGTCTTCGATACATGCAACACCCTTAAACTCCCAGTCTTTCTCCCCCATTAATGTTAAAGCGTAACAGTAGTTTGGTATGTGCACACCTGTCTCCTGCATACACTCAAAATCATAAAAGATGTATTTCTTTGTGGGCTCTTCCGGCTTGATGGTTTGTATATAGCACAAATGGTTCGAAAAACCATCAACGAACACCTTACAAATGGGACACTTTAGGCCTCGGCAGTTATGATCTGTTCGCCTGTAGAGACAACACTTGTCACAATATACATGTTCAAGACAGGATATTTTGTGATCAAGAGCTAAAGCTTTGTGTAGCTCTAAACACTCATTTGATCGACAAAATACCCTACACAACGAACACCTTAAAGCCGTCACACCATCGTCAATACAATCCGGCCTGTGACAAGCCTTACAAAAGAAAAGACAATCGTGATTATTTTTATGATGGTAAGCGCTATGACAACGGATGCAATAATATCGGGCTCCAAGAAACGCTTTGATATCGAGTATCCCATAAAAGTGACAATCGTGATATAGCACAAACAGCGTGTCTTTGTAACGACTGTCCGTACTGTAGTATTTCCAATCATTTTGACTATAATAGAGGAGATTGATTGAGACATTTAAATAATTTTCAAAAATTGCAACATCGCTAAAGCTGACCGCTTTATCAAGCGGCAGATTCAAAGCTTTATGTAGTTGGATCGCTCTCTCCTGTATTACATGATCATCGGCATTGTTACCTTTATCCAGAAGTTTACAGACGCTAGCGGCCAAACACAGGTTATTACCTATGCTTCTGTAGTCATAGAGGTATCTCTTTCTCTTATTTATTATTAAACTTTGGGGCAGGCGTTGTAAACTACGCCCAGTCAAGCCAGACCCCGATCTGTTTCTAAAAATACTGATCACAAATCTTAAACCTGTGGATAATAAGAATTCAGCGTTACTTTGAAGCGTGTTTGTAATCTGATTCAAAAAACTGGCAGCGTCTAATGTTTCTTGCGGCTTACGATGCGAATAGATGGCATTGTGTAACCCACCCCCCTCCAATCTAAGCTGAACGCGGTCGGCCGGATCCACACCCGCAAGGACACCATCGAGCATGGCCTGTATAGCCGTATGAATGGCTCGAACCCCCTCTACAAATGATGTAACCCTGTCCAAATTAACAAACCGATAGTGACTGTGGTACTCAACGGCTCTGAAATGCGGTCGTTGTCGTTCATAACTGTTAATTGCCTCTAAGTATACATGTTGCCGACCTTCGTCATTACCGGGTGACTCAACACTGTCTGCATCATCATATATGGGGCTTGCATTGCGCTCAATATTGTCAGCCTGTGATTCGTCATTCGGTAATGCTTGGGGTGGCGATTGATCTATATCTACATACATTGCACTCTGCGTCCCGCCTACCACATGTTCCCTGTGCCGCTTGCGCTTTCTCAATCTGGTTAATGTTGTTACAGCCTGTTTCACCTTTGCGCGTCGGAATAACTGTGAGATCTTGTATGTTAAACAAGGTTTAATTCGTGGTTTTTTTGTTTTTTTTACAGGCATTTAAATTTAAAACACGTTTCAAACCATTGCCTAGCATGCCTAGTCACGGATCAGTTTCATTTATTTCTGCAAAATGATGTATGTTGGCTTTAATAAATTCAGTTGTCTTAACCGACCGATCTATGTATTTTGACATGACATTCATATACGTCTCAACAACTTCTTTAACAATGTCTTGTTTACATTTACTACCGTGGCACACACCTTTAATGTGTTTTAACAAGTATCCGGCTTTTACGCCCATGTTCTCAACATCTTCCCGTATCTTACCCAACAACGCGTAAAATTGTATTTCAGCGTCTTGGCCTAATTGTTCTGAATTTTGACATTCATCAACTATGTCGGGCGCTAGCCCTCGCGCCGGTACACAAGCATCAGCCGATGCGTGTACCAGGGCTGTCGTTGTAAAAATATTGGGAATTGATGTTACACAATCAACCGTTGTAGTATCACCAGGTATTCCTGCAACGGCTGATAATACTTCATCAGAACTATTCTGCGGATCTTGTGTCGTTGACTCTACACAGTTTGTAATAAGCTCTTGCCCATTTATGTCATCAATATCTGATATCACAGGATTGCCAGCTATGTGTCTTGTTTCTGTTTCAGAGCAATCCTGTGTATCGGTAATAGTAATGACATCGGCTTGCGACATTTGCTTAACATTACTTCTTGAGTCAATATTTGATAACAAACCAATGCCTGCTATGTGCCTTGTTTCTGTTTCAGAACAAACCTGTGTATCTGGAATTGTGATTACAGCGGATTGCGACAATTGCTTAACATTACTTCTTGAGAGACGCGATGCCCTCTTAACCTTTACAGTCTTTGTATTACCAGCGACATCCCGGTCTGCAGTGTTAAACGCTGTGTGTTTTGATGTTACAGCAACATCATTACTTACGCATGATACAGTTTGTAACGCGATCCTTCTCCGTTGCGGCTTATCATTTTCGGAATATGACAATTTTCTTTTCAGATCTGTAAATGTTGAATTATGACTTCTCTCATTCGTTCTTGGTCGAGCTGGCTTTCGTTTGTTCGGGACGATACAGCCGTTATGCACAGCCATAACTGATGACCTAGCAACGCCCTTATGTACAATTGCAGGCGTTACGAATTGGTGGTTCTCCGCTTCAGCGGCTGTTGTGCGTTTTGATATTTTCCCGCTTGTACTAGGCCTGTGTATCTGCGCGCATGTATCACTGACTGTTGGTATCAAAGGAGCATAGCGTCTTGCTACAGCGTCATCTGTAATACATATATTATAAAATAAATATAAACGACTCTGCATGTAAATCAGTATTTAAATCACCGCATAACAATATACCATATAACAGTGTTTGATTACACACCTGCTGCTGCGAATTGATGGCTTTCCGTTTCAGCGGCGGTTGTGCGTTTTGATATTTTCCCGCTTGTACTAAGACGGTGTATTTGCGCTACTGCATCACTGCATGTTGGTATCGTCGGCGCATAGCGTCTTGCTACAGCGTCATCTGTAATACATATATTATAAAATAAATATAAACGACTCTGCATGTAAATCAGTATTTAAATCACCGCATAACAATATACCATATAACAGTGTTTGATTACACACCTGCTGCTGCGAATTGATGGCTTTCCGTTTCAGCGGCGGTTGTGCGTTTTGATATTTTCCCGCTTGTACTAAGACGGTGTATTTGCGCTACTGTATCACTGCATGTTGGTATCGTCGGCGCATAGCGCATTGCTACAGCATCATCTGTAATACATATATTATAAAATAAATATAAACGCATCTGCCTGTAAATCAGTATTTAAATAACCGCATAACAATATACCATATAACAGTGTTTGATTACACACCTGCTTTATATTCGAATGTTTTAGCACGACCCCCTGTCGCGTGTGGGAAAAACGGTTGCTCATCAACAACATTGCTGTTCTGTATAGAGGTGTTGTGACAATAATCAGGTTTGTTCAATATATCCCGTAGAATAACATCAGCCGTCGCATCATCCATTTTTGTGGCATCTTTAGCCGGTGAAAAAATGAAAAAAAAATAAAAAAAAAATATTACATACGGTATAAAATTAGAATAACATGAAAAAGCGATTCATTACTGAGAATATAAAGTGTGTACAGTTGACAACAAATCAGCACAACTGTACAAGGTTTATTTTTAATTCTTTAGCCGTGGAAAAATAAATAAATAAATAAAAAATAAAAAATTAAAAATTAAAAAAATAAATAAAATAAAAAATAAATAAAGATATCATGTTACTCACAATCTGGCGCCAATTCCAAAATATTATTAAAATCCGGTATAGCGCTGAAGTCTAAGCCAAAGGGACTATCAACACACAAATCGAAATTCTCTGTATTTGTGATTACTGTCAAATCGGGGGAAATAAAAATGAGAAAATAATAATTATTTAATAATTACTATTTAATAATTACTTATCAATGTATCCAGACTGTTGTACGTTCATACTATTTAAACTTTTAAAAATGAACAAATTGTAGACCTTGACTATAATTTCATACTATTTAAACTTGAAATATAAATAAAAACGCGTCAATGTCCTTTATAGACATAGCTTACTTTGAGAGGTTTGATAACTTGGCAAAGCATCATCATCATCAGAAGAAGAAGAAGATCTGTTTCTAACCATGAAAGCGCTTTTGCTGTTGATGTTCTGCATTGTCTGTCTCTGAACCAATAATGAAAATGAGAGACGGTTAATATCTATCAAACGAATTAGTTGAAATAATGTGTTGGCGCATTCCCAAAATGAACCACTAGATGTCGCTATTACCACATATTTAAATAACATTCAGACAGCCACATTATTAAAACTATATGTTCTATGTGTTACAATGCATCGCTAAACAACAACATCAATGTGGGTATACCCACATTGATGTTGCTGTTTAGCGATGCATTTCACATATGAGTTCATACTGCGCTTTGCAACTGTCCAATAGGTTTGAAATATTAACATGTCGCTATTACCACATATTTAAACAGCCTTCAGAGCCATATTTGTAAAATAAAATAAATAAATAAATAAATAAATAAAATAAAAAATGCAATATGTATAAATATAATAATAATAATAATAATAATAATAATTATGATAATAATAATAATAATAATAATAATAATAATTTTTTGCTGTTGATGTTCTGCATTGTCTGTCTCTGAACCAATAATGAAAATGAGAGACGGTTAATATCTATCAAACGAATTAGTTGAAATAATGTGTTGGCGCATTCCCAAAATGAACCACTAGATGTCGCTATTACCACATATTTAAATAACATTCAGACAGCCACATTATTAAAACTATATGTTCTATGTGTTACAATGCATCGCTAAACAACAACATCAATGTGTGTATACCCACATTGATGTTGCTGTTTAGCGATGCATTTCACATATGAGTTCATACTGCGCTTTGCAACTGTCCAATAGGTTTGAAATATTAACATGTCGCTATTACCACATATTTAAACAGCCTTCAGAGCCATATTTGTAAAATAAAATAAATAAATAAATAAATAAAATAAAAAAATGCAATATGTATAAATATAATAATAATAATAATAATAATTATGATAATAATAATAATAATAATAATAATAATAATAATAATAATAACATCACTTACCATTATAACTTCAAGTGTGTATAGCGGTGCAGCTTCAGTTGAAATTTCTTCTCAGTGCACATCAGTGATGCGTCCTGTTCTTATAACACTGGCTGTGAGCCATATGGCCCCCACCAACCTGTGGTACGCCGTCCCACATTTCCAAGATGCTTGGGGCGGGACTTTTAAATATATAAACTCTAGATTGGGTATATCTTATACTGTAGAATATGAGGCTCATAAAAAGCTCATAAATTATTTAATAATAAAATTAATTCATAAAAAGCATTATACAGAAGTTCTTATGAACTAATGTACATGAATACAAAATTATTTTATGATTCCATAAATATACACTGGCTATTTTCAGTTACAATAAAGATATAATCTTTTAGCTGTTTCTTAAATGTCATACACAGCGCATCAAACGCATACCAAATACATTTATATTATATATACAGAAGAAAAATAAATAAATAAATAAATAAAAAAATAAAAAATAAAAATCCTGAGTGGTCTAAACTACTTGTATAGATTGAATGGAAGTCATTCCAATTGGGTATATCTTATACTGTAGAATATGAGGCTCATAAAAAGCTCATAAATTATTTAATAATAAAATTAATTCATAAAAAGCATTATACAGAAGTTCTTATGAACTAATGTACATGAATACAAAATACGGAAAATCCGATTTGAGTCAACACATAAACCTGTAGGTGGCGGTAATGTTCTTCTACAGAGATAACAAACTGCTTTTTTTTTTTTTTTTTTTTTTAAGAATGTGCTGTCATCATTCATCATCCCTGTCCGTTAAAAGCAATATGTTTTTAAATTAGTGCCATGTGTGATGGTTCCGTACATCTAAGAAAATGGTCATGGTCAGATCATCATTCATAACTCATGCCCATTAAAAGATGTCAGATCATCATTCATCATTAAAAGCAATACGTTTTTAAATTATTGCCATGTGTGATGTTTCCGTACATCTAAGAAAATGGACATGGTCATTAGTCATTATGACTTTTAAAACGACACCATGTGTACCAAGCGTGATGTTTAAATTGTTGGAATGTAAGAACATTTTGTGTTACTTCAAAATAGTGAATTTTTTCATCACAAACTGACTTGTGATCTTTATTGAACATTCTGCGCCTGTTGTTGTGTGACACTCTGCGACTGGTGCTGCTTGACACTCTGTGACTGGTGTTACGCGAAAATTTTTAATACGGTTTAATATCGAACACTATAAATTTATATAAAATTTAATATAAAATTTTATATTAAGCGATATAAAACACAATCATTTAATATTAAAAGGGGGCGGGTCCTAGGAGAAGTGGGTGTGGTACCTGTCATGTTTGACAGAAAGGTTGACTTTATCTACTCTGCACATTCCACCTCCTTTTGTTCCTCCTACAGTGCCTCAGGATTTAAGTTTAGTCCTAAAGGTTCTTCAAATTGCACCATTTGAACCACTAAAATGATTGGATCTTAAATGGTTGAAAGCTAAAGTTCTCTTTCTACTGGCCATTGCTTCAGTTAGAAGAGTTTCAGATTTAGGGGTATTGTTATGTTGCCCTTGTCAGACTTGGTTTTGTCTGTGTCCCCGGAGGGGGCGCTAGTGGGTCAGTGGAGGTAGATGGGAGAAAGCGAGGAGGCTGGATTATGTTTCTGCGCATGAGCGCAATGATATTTATTATACAGATAGTTCACAAACGGCAGCAGAAAATAACAGTAAGAAATGCAAATGTCAATAGTGCAGCGTGGAAGCTGAAAGTCTATGGTAACAGAAATATGGCAAATGGAGGAATGGTAACTGATAAAATGATAACCGGTAGTAATGATAACAGATGAATGAACACAGATGAGTAATAACTTGGCAGAAGATAATCTGGTATGGGAACCAGAGCAGTTTAAAACGTGGAGCCAGCAGAGATGGTAATGAATGGCAAACCTGGTAGCAGAGGCAGGAGACTGACAATGTCCACAGTGCAGGTGATGAGGCACTGGCAGCAAGCAAGCTGCATCACAGGTGGAGAGATGGGACACACTTGGAGTCAGTCTCTACTGCTAGGCTGAAGCACACAGAGTTGGTGATTAGTGTGAAGCCTGTAGATAGAAGCAGGTGTTGCTGAGGCTTGTAGTTCCACGGAGCTGTGAGAAGTAACCAGGAGCACAGAGTCTCAGGTAGATAGCCAGGAACACGGAACAACAGGTAGGTATCCAGGAACACGGAGGAACAGGAACCAGATCCAGACACATGAGTCGCAGGAGTGACACAAAGTTCAGGATGCCTGCAGACTGATCCTGCAGCTCCTGATATACCCCCTGATGTGCAGTCATTGGTGGGAGTGAGGAAAGTAGGCCGCCGTTCTCTGACTGATGGAGACTGTCATGGCGGCGCCCATGCCGCGGCCTAGCGGGAACGCGGCGTGCTACACGCCCGCTGTCACAGGAGCGCTCCCAGGCCCAGGATGACGTCTGATGGCAGAGGTGCGGATGACAGTGGAACGCAGGGACCCAGGACGGAGTCCGCACCGGCGGACAGATGTGACCGTGGTGAGTCGATTCCTGACAGTACCCCCCCCTTTAAGGGTGGGCACTGAACACCCACGTGGCTTGGAAGGATGAGTGTTATGGAAGACACGGACCAACCTTGGAGCATGGACATCTGACGAATTCACCCAACTTCTCTCCTCCGGACCATAACCGGACCAATCGATAAGATATTGTAGACGACCATACCGGCAACGGGAATCCAGAATCTTCTCCATTTCGAACTCCACGCCCCGCTGAGTTCGAACTTTGGGGCCGACTGGAAGAGCTCTTTGGAAGCGATTCAGGACTAATGGTCTGAGGAGAGAAACATGAAAGGCATTAGGTATTCGCAGAGAAGGTGGTAACCTCAGCTTGTAGGCCACAGGGCTGATGACTCTTTCAACAGGAAAGGGACCGATGAAACGTGGTGCAAATTTCATAGACGGGACTCTAAGACGGAGGTTCCGGGTAGAAAGCCAAACCTTGTCCCCAGGTTTCAGGCTAGGAACTGCACGTCTTTTGCGGTCAGCAAAGTATTTATACCGGCTGGAGGCCTTCTTGAGAGAAGTGTGAATCTTCCTCCAGGTTGAAGAGAACTGACTCAGGGCAGTAGTGGCAGCAGGAACATCAATTTGAGGGAGTTCTTGGAAGTCTGGAACTCGAGGATGTTGCCCATATACAGCAAATAAAGGAGTTGTGTCAGTAGCAGTGTGATAACGGAAATTGTGGGCAAATTCGGCCCACGGGAGCAGATCCAACCAGTCATCCTGAGAAGATGAAACATAAAGTCTTAAAAATGTCTCCAAATACTGATTTACCCTCTCTGTCTGCCCATTCGTCTGAGGGTGGTAAGATGACGAGAACTTCAGTTTAACCTGCATGGCAGGGCCCTCCAAAACCTCGCTACAAACTGTACACCTCGGTCGGATATTATTTCTGAGGGTAGACCATGTAGACGGAAAATCTCCCGTAGGAAGATTTGGGCAAGTTTTGGGGCAGAAGGGAGACTCTGGAGGGGAACAAAATGGGCCATCTTGGTAAATCTGTCCACCACAACCCAGATGGTATTGTATCCTTGAGAAGGAGGGAGATCGGAAATAAAGTCCATGGACTGGTGTGACCAGGGACGGCTAGGAACAGACAATGGTTGTAACTGACCTGCTGGAGACTGATGAGGAATTTTGTGCTGCGCACACTTAGGACAGGATGCCACGAAATCCTTGATGTCAGCTTTCATCTTTGGCCACCAGTATGTCTCAGAGAGGAACTTGAAGGTTTTCAGAACACCGGGATGTCCAGTGAACTTGGATTGATGGGCCCAAGATAGCAACTTGGGACGGAGTTCTGGGGAAACAAAAGTCTTACCAGGAGGAGGAGCTGGTGAGACTTGAGATGCAGCAAATACCACTGGACTCAGGATGGAATGCGGAACTGAGTTAGACGTTTCCTCTTCGGATTCCATAGATCGGGATAAGGCATCAGCTTTAACATTCTGCGAACCTGGGCGGAAATTAAGCTTAAAGTTAAAACGAGAGAAAAACATAGCCCACCGGGACTGGCGAGGATTAAGGCACTGGGCTGCCTTTAAATATAACAGATTTTTATGATCCGTATAGATGTTGAACGGATATTTGGCCCCTTCCAGGAGATACCTCCATTCCTCGAGGGCCAGCTTAATCGCCAGTAGTTCTTGATCTCCAACGGAATAGTTAGCTTCTGCAGGGAGGAATTTACGAGAATAAAATCCACAGGGGTGGATCTTCCCATCAGTTCCCTTCTGGGAGAGAACAGCTCCAACTCCAACTGTAGAGGCATCCACCTCCAACTCGAATGGCTTGTTTACATCTGGTTGAGACAGAACTGGAGCAGACATAAAAGCCAGCTTGATCTTCTGGAAGGCCACTAAAGCCTCTTCTGACCAGTTGGAATGGTCTGCCCCTTTCCGAGTTAAGTTGGTAATAGGAGTGATGAGAGTGGAGAATCCCCGAATAAATTTCCTATAGTAATTGGCGAATCCCAGGAATCGCTGAATAGACTTGAGAGAATTTGGAATGGACCAATTGGCAATGGCATCCAACTTTGTCGGGTCCATCTGGAGATCCGATCCGGAAATTATATACCCCAGGAAGGGTATAGAGGAAACTTCAAAGGTACACTTGGATAATTTACCGTAGAGCCGGTTCTCACGAAGACGTCGGAGGACTTCACGGACTTGTAGACGATGAGAGGGAAGATCTTGGGAGAAGATAAGGATATCATCCAGATAAACTACAAGGTATTTGTACAGAACGTCCCGGAAGATTTCGTTCACAAAGTGCTGGAACACTGCTGGGGCATTACTCAACCCGAATGGCATTACCAGGTACTCGTAATGACCATCTCGAGTATTAAAAGCTGTCTTCCATTCATCACCACTTCGGATTCTAATGAGGTTGTAGGCACCGCGGAGGTCTAACTTGGTGAAGATGCGGGCTCCCTTCACTCTGTCAAATAATTCAGTGATGAGTGGTAATGGATAACTATTTTTGATGGTAATGTCATTGAGACCCCGGTAGTCAATGCATGGACGCAGTCCTCCATCCTTTTTCTTAACAAAGAAGAAGCCTGCACCAGCGGGTGATGACGAGGGACGGATGAATCCCTTCTGTAAATTCTCCCTGATGTAGTCGCTCATCGCCTCAGTTTCAGGAACAGATAACGGATAGGTACGCCCCCTAGGTGGTTTCTTGCCGGGAAGGAGATCGATGGGGCAATTCCACTCTCTATGGGGCGGCAGGACATCAGCGGCTTTCTCACTGAAGACGTCAGAGAAATCTTGGTAAGCCGCAGGAAGACTTGACTGGGTTTTTACTTCAGTAGACTTGATAGGACAAACTTGAGCTAAACAGGACTGGTGGCAGTGTGAACCCCAAGAAGTAAGTTGTAACGTTGACCAATCAAACTGTGGATTGTGTAGCTGGAGCCAGGGCATGCCCAAAACGATCTCCTGGGTGGCCTTAGGAATGACTAAGAACTTTATTAATTCTGAGTGCAGGAACCCAACTCCCAAAACCACTGGTGCAGTTTGGTGAGAGATATTCCCCTTGGAGATTCGGCTACCATCCACAGCGGTAATATAGACTGGGTAAGAAAGTTCACATACAGGCAAACAAAACTTATCTACCGCAGCTTGAGTGATGAAGTTTCCTGCGGCTCCACAGTCCACTAACGCAGATGCAGATTGAAGCCCAACTGAAGTCTCTAATGTCACGGGAAGGATAAGGTCTTGATTTGAAGGAGCTTGACTAGAAGATCCCAACTTGACTCCTCCTTTACAAGTCAGGATCTGGCGTTTCCCGAACGCACTGTACAAGAATTAATCTGGTGACCTGCAGCCGCACAATAAAGACACAGTCTCTCACGAAGTCTTCTTGACCGCTCCTCAGGAGTTAGGCGGAACCTATTTACTGCATAGGCTCATCAGAAGGTGGAGACTGAAACTGTACGGAAGGTACCATCCTTGACCTGCGTGGCTCACTACGAGCACGCTCACTGTTGCGTTCGCGGATGCGAGAGTCCAACTTGATGCACAGGGAAATTAAATCAGACAATTGCTCAGGAAGGTCGCGGGTTGCCAGTTCATCCTTGATCCGATCAGAGAGTCCATGCCAGAAAGCTGCTACCAGGGCTTGATTGTTCCACTGAATCTCTGCGGCCAACGTCTGGAACTGGATGACATATTGCCCCATACTACGGGTACCTTGACGAAGTTGGATAAGGTCTGCAGAAGCTGATGTTGCACGACCCGGCTCGTCAAAGATCCGTCTGAAGGTTGAGACGAATTCTGCGTAGTTGTTTATCAGAGGGTCAGCACGTTCCCACAGAGGAGATACCCAACTCAAGGCAGATCCAGAGAGTAGAGAGATGATGTAAGCAACCTTGGATCTTGGCGTGGGGAAATTGTGTGACAATAATTCAAACTGGATTTCACATTGGTTAAGAAACCCGCGACATAACCTTGGACTGCCATCATACTTGCTGGGCACGGGCAGATGCAAACGTGACACTGGAGCTGATGCAGCCGGCATAGAAGAACTCACAGTACTTGCAGGTGCTGGAGTAACAGGAACTGTAGAAGTGAGTACACTAGGCAGGGTTTGCTGTAGTGTATCAATCCGGGAGGACATCCCTTGCAGGAACTGGAACATCTGCTGCTGCGCAGCCTCTTGACCATCCAAACGGGAGACCAGATTTTGCAAGGCCTCTGACCCCACACTCCGACCACCGTCCGAGTCCATCGATCCTGAACTTACTGTCAGACTTAGTTTTGTCTGTGTCCCCGGAGGGGGCGCTAGTGGGTCAGTGGAGGTAGATGGGAGAAAGCGAGGAGGCTGGATTATGTTTAGGCGCATGAGACTGATGTGCAGTCATTGGTGGTAGTGAGGAAAGTAGGTGCGGCCAAGCACCGGATTGGCCGCCGTGCTCTGACTGATGGAGACTGTCATGGCGGCGCCCATGCCGCGGCCTAGCGGGAATGCGGCGTGCTACACGCCCGCTGTCACAGGAGCGCTCCCAGGCCCAGGATGACGTCTGATGGCAGAGTTGCGGATGACAGTGGAACGCAGGGACCCAGGACGGAGTCCGCACCGGCGGACAGATGTGACCGTGGTGAGTCGATTCCTGAGAGCCCTCCTTTGCTGATTTTTTTTTTTTTTCCAGATAGAGTGGTTCTCAGAACCAAATCTGGGTATCTTCCTAAGGTGGTGTCTAAATTCCACCTTTAATGAAGATATTATAGTCCCAGCCTTCAAAGGGCCAGACTTTTCTGCGGGAGGTGCATCGTTGGACATAGTCCTTGCTTTAAGGATCTACGTGGATCGTACCAGTTCCATCGGAAAAACAGACACTCTCTTCATTCTTTACGGATTTCACAAGAGAGGATGGCCTGCTGACAAGCAGACACTGGCGAGGTGGCTTCGGATGACTATTTCAGAAGCATATTCTCGAGCTGATCTCCCTGTTCCGGCTAATGTCTCTGCTCACTCTACTCATAAGGTAGGTCCTTCATGGGCAGCACAACATGATGCTTCAGCAGAACAGATGTGTAAGGCAGCCATATGGTCTTCCATTAACACATTCATTAGACATCATGCCTTTGATACCTTTGCCTCTCAGGACGCTGAATTTGGGCAAAAGATTCTCCTGTCTAATCAGGAGTGTCCCCACCACTAAATTGCTTTGGGACATCCCAATGTTATCCTGTGGATAACCTGTGGACCGTGCCGGAGAAATATTCGTTACGGTAGACTTACCGTTGATAACGCTATTTCTCCTACGTTCTCAGGATCCACAGGGATCCCACCCTGACACACCTGACTTGAGGATCCTTTCACTCACTACCCTCTTCCTTCTTGTATGGAAGGGTGTGCATATGTGTTCTTCTCGCCTGATTAGGGCTCTCTATGATGCTCCTGCCTTGAACTTTGGAAAAACAACTGATTTGCCTGAGCTAGGAGGCGGGGATATAGGGACGGACCCGTTGCATGCTGGGAGGCCAAAAGCTTTGATCGTATGGTGCCAATCTGCTGTCGCTACCTCATATCCCAATGTTATTCTGTGGATCCTGTGGACTTAGGAGAAATAGCATTATGAACGGAAAGTCTACCATAATGAATATTTCATATAGAAGTATTGAAATTACAGGCGTAACACCGTAGAACATAAAAGAAGATGGACAAGAATAAAAATTTGAAAACAGAAAGTATACTAAATATCACCCTGGAGATAATCTACCTGCTGACTGGGGAGGTGAGTGGATCTGTGATCATCACAGTGACATCATTTATATCTATAGTAATAATACAGGGACATGACTGGGGAGGTGAGGGGGATCTGGGGGTGTCACAGTGATGTCACTTATATCTATAGTAATAATACAGGGACATGACTGGGGAGGTGAGTGGATCTATGATCATCACAGTGACATCATTTATATCTATAGTAATAATACAAGGACATGACTGGAGAGGTGAGTGGATCTGTGATCGTCGTAGTGACATCACTTATATCTATAGTAATAATACAGGGACATGACTGGGGAGGTGAGGGGATCTGTGATCATCACAGTGACATCATTTATATCTATAGTAATAATACAGGGACATGACTGGGGAGGTGAGGGGATCTGGGAGTGTCATAGTGACATCACTTATATCTATAGTAATAATACAGGGACATGACTGGGGAGGTGAGGGGATCTGTGAGCATCATAGTGACATCACTTATATCTCTAGTAATAATACAGGGACATGACTGGAGAGGTGAGTGGATCTGTGATCATCACAGTGACATCATTTATATCTATAGTAATAATATCGGGACATGACTGGGGAGGTGAGGGGATCTGGGAGTGTCATAGTGACATCACTTATATCTATAGTAATAATATCGGGACATGACTGGGGAGGTGAGGGGATCTGGGAGCATCATAGTGACATCACTTATATCTATAGTAATAATACAGAGACTTGACTGGGGAGGTGAGGAGATCTGGGAACTTCACAATGAGATCAATTATATCTATAGTAATAATACAGGGAGATGACTGGGGACAGTGATATTTGATGTTTCCCTCATTTATGCAGGATTACACAGTAGTGAGGAAGACATCCAGTGAGTGTGAGACATCCAGCATACATCCCAATGTGTCGGGAGGACTGAGCACGAGCCAGAGCCCCATCCTGGTGCCTCCACCTCTCTCACTGACACATGAGGGGCACAGTGACCAGAAGATCCTGGAACTCACCAACAAGATCATTCAGCTGCTGACTGGAGAGGTGACTGCTGGGAATGGGGGCATTATACAGTAACACCAGGGGATGTGTCTGGGTGATGACTGGAGAGGTGACTGCTGGGAATGGGGCATTATACAGTAACACCAGGGGATGTGTCTGGGTGATGACTGGAGAGGTGACTGCTGGGAATGGGGCATTATACAGTAACACCAGGGGGCGTGTCTGGGTGATGACTGGAGAGGTGGCTGCTGGGAATGGGATATTATACAGTAACACCAGGGGATGTGTCTGGGTGATGACTGTAGAGGTGACTGCTGGGAATGGGACATTATACAGTAACACCAGGGGATGTGTCTGGGTGATGACTGGAGAGGTGACTGCTGGGAATGGGACATTATACAGTAACACCGGGGGACGTGTCTGGGTGATGACTGGAGAGGTGACTGCTGGGAATGGGGCATTATACAGTAACACCAGGGGATGTGTCTGAGTGATGACTGGAGAAGTGACTGCTGAGAATGGGGCATTATACAGTAACACCGGGGGACGTGTCCGAGAGGTGACTGCTGGGAATGGGGCATTATACAGTAACACCGGGGGACGTGTCCGAGTGATGACTGGAGAGGTGACTGCTGGGAATGGGACACTATACAGTAACACCAGGGGATGTGTCTGGGTGATGACTGTAGAGGTGACTGCTGGGAATGGGACATTATACAGTAACACCAGGGGATGTGTCTGGGTGATGACTGGAGAGGTGACTGCTGGGAATGGGGAAATATAGAGTAACACCAGGGGACGTGTCTGGGTGATGACTGTAGAGGTGACTGCTGGGAATGGGACATTATACAGTAACACCAGGGGATGTGTCTGGGTGATGACTGGAGAGGTGACTGCTGGGAATGGGACATTATACAGTAACACCGGGGGACGTGTCTGGGTGATGACTGGAGAGGTGACTGCTGGGAATGGGGCATTATACAGTAACACCAGGGGATGTGTCTGAGTGATGACTGGAGAAGTGACTGCTGAGAATGGGGCATTATACAGTAACACCGGGGGACGTGTCCGAGAGGTGACTGCTGGGAATGGGGCATTATACAGTAACACCAGGGGATGTGTCTGGGTGATGACTGGAGAGGTGACTGCTGGGAATGGGGCATTATACAGTAACACCAGGGGATGTGTCTGAGTGATGACTGGAGAAGTGACTGCTGAGAATGGGGCATTATACAGTAACACCGGGGGACGTGTCCGAGAGGTGACTGCCGGGAATGGGACATTATACAGTAACACCGGGGGATGTGTCTGGGTGATGACTGGAGAGGTGACTGCTGGGAATGGGACATTATACAGTAACACCAGGGGATGTGTCTGGGTGATGACTGGAGAGGTGACTGCTGGGAATGGGACATTATACAGTAACACCGGGGGACGTGTCTGGGTGATGACTGGAGTGGTGACTGCTGGGAATGGGGCAATGTACAGTAACACCAGGGGACGTGTCTGGGTGATGACTGGAGAGGTGACTGCTGGGAATGGGACATTATACAGTAACACCGGGGGATGTGTCTGGGTGATGACTGGAGAGGTGACTGCTGGGAATGGGACATTATACAGTAACACCAGGGGATGTGTCTGGGTGATGACTGGAGAGGTGACTGCTGGGAATGGGACATTATACAGTAACACCAGGGGACGTGTCTGGGTGATGACTGGAGAGGTGACTGCTGGGAATGGGACATTATACAGTAACACCAGGGGATGTGTCTGGGTGATGACTGGAGAGGTGACTGCTGGGAATGGGGCATTATACAGTAACACCAGGGATGTGTCTGGGTGATGACTGGAGAGGTGACTGCTGGGAATGGGGCATTATACAGTAACACCAGGGGATGTGTCTGGGTGATGACTGGAGAGGTGACTGCTGGGAATGGGACATTATACAGTAACACCAGGGGATGTGTCTGGGTGATGACTGTATCACTGTGTGTGTCAGGTTCCTATAAGGTATCAGGATGTCACTGTCTATGTCTCCATGCAGGAGGGGGAGTATATAGAGGAACACAGGGGTCTGTACAAGGACGTGATGATGGAGAATCTCCGGCCCCTCACATCACTGGGTAAGAGGAGACTGTCATGTATTGTACAGGGGAGAGCAGGTATGGGGGCCCCCTATATACACACATCATCTGATAATCACATATATACACTGTACTCAGTCACTGTGTGTCTCCTACAGATGGGCCCAGTAACAGAGATACCCCAGAGAGATGTCCCCGTCCTCTGTATTCCCAGGACTGTACAGAGGAGAATCACAGGATTCCACAGGAGGATCAGGTAGGTGGGATTTAGGGTCTCCCCAATATACCAAAGTGACTGTCACTATATGATCTGTAGAGAAGCTGTGTGTCTTATATATACACTGATATTTTACAGATAAAACATCAGTTTTATCAACATAAGACATAAATAATATATAATTGTATTGTTATGTGGATTATTTAGAGTGAAGAACTAACTGATATAAAAACAGAAGATATAAAGAAAGAAGCCAAGATGCTTGTGACTTATAATAAGGCAGAAGATACAGAGGGAGAAGAAGAGACATCTATAAGGAGTGTTCAGTGTAATGTGGAGGAAATTCCTACAGATATCAGCAAAGGTGAGCAATAAACAATTATTACAGCCCCTATTATACTCCTGCTCTCCCCCTCACATCATATCACTGTGTGTTACCAGCCCAGAGATCTGACCAGTCTCCTCCCCACACTCTCTGGTGTATCTCATACATCAGGAGACATCAGCCCCTATTATACTCCTGCTCTCCCGTCACATCATGTCACTGTGTGTTACCAGCCCAGAGATCTGACCAGTCTCCTCCCCACACTCTCTGGTGTATCTCATACATCAGGAGACATCAGCCCCTATTATACTCCTGCTCTCCTCCTCACATCATGTCACTGTGTGTTACCAGCCCAGAGATCTGACCCGTCTCCTCCCCACACTCTCTGGTGTATCTCATACATCAGGAGCCATCAGCCTCTATTATACTCCTGATCTCCCCCTCACATCATGTCACTGTGTGTTACCAGCCCAGAGATCTGACCAGTCTCCTCCCCACACTCTCTGGTGTATCTCATACATCAGGAGCCATCAGCCCCTATTATACTCCTGTCTCCCCTCACATCATGTCACTGTGTGTTACCAGCCCAGAGATCTGACCAGTCTTCTCCCGCACTCTCTGGTGTACCTCATACATCAGGAGCCATCAGCCCCTATTATACTCCTGCTCTCCCCCTCATATCATGTCACTGTGTGTTACCAGCCCAGAGATCTGACCAGTCTCCTCCCCACACTCTCTGGTGTATCTCATACATCAGGAGCCATCAGCCCCTATTATACTCCTGCTCTCCCCCTCACATCATGTCACTGTATGTATCCAGCCCAGAGATCTGACCAGTCTCCTCCCCACACTCTCTGGTGTATCTCATACATCAGGAGACATCAGCCCCTATTATACTCCTGCTCTCCCCCTCATATCATGTCACTGTGTTACCAGCCCAGAGATCTGACCAGTCTCCTCCCCACACTCTCTGGTGTATCTCATACATCAGGAGACATCAGCCCCTATTATACTCCTGCTCTCCCCCTCACATCATATCACTGTGTGTTACCAGCCCAGAGATCTGACCAGTCTCCTCTCCACACTCTCTGGTGTATCTCATACATCAGGAGCCATCAGCCCCTATTATACTCCTGATCTCCCCCTCACATCATGTCACTGTGTGTTACCAGCCCAGAGATCTGACCAGTCTCCTCCCCACACTCTCTGGTGTATCTCATACATCAGGAGCCATCAGCCCCTATTATACTCCTGTCTCCCCTCACATCATGTCACTGTGTGTTACCAGCCCAGAGATCTGACCAGTCTTCTCCCGCACTCTCTGGTGTACCTCATACATCAGGAGCCATCAGCCCCTATTATACTCCTGCTCTCCCCCTCATATCATGTCACTGTGTGTTACCAGCCCAGAGATCTGACCAGTCTCCTCCCCACACTCTCTGGTGTATCTCATACATCAGGAGCCATCAGCCCCTATTATACTCCTGCTCTCCCCCTCACATCATGTCACTGTATGTATCCAGCCCAGAGATCTGACCAGTCTCCTCCCCACACTCTCTGGTGTATCTCATACATCAGGAGACATCAGCCCCTATTATACTCCTGCTCTCCCCCTCATATCATGTCACTGTGTTACCAGCCCAGAGATCTGACCAGTCTCCTCCCCACACTCTCTGGTGTATCTCATACATCAGGAGACATCAGCCCCTATTATACTCCTGCTCTCCCCCTCACATCATATCACTGTGTGTTACCAGCCCAGAGATCTGACCAGTCTCCTCTCCACACTCTCTGGTGTATCTCATACATCAGGAGCCATCAGCCCCTATTATACTCCTGCTCTCCCCCTCACATCATGTCACTGTGTGTTACCAGCCCAGAGATCTGACCAGTCTCCTCCCCACACTCTGGTGTATCTCATACATCAGGAGACATCAGCCCCTATTATACTCCTGTTCTCTCCCTCACATCATGTCACTGTGTGTTACCAGCCCAGAGATCTGACCAGTCTCCTTCCCACACTCTCTGGTGTATCTCGTACATCAGGAGCCATCAGCCCCTATTATACTCCTGCTCTCCCCTTCACATCATGTCACTGTGTGTTACCAGCCCAGAGATCTGACCAGTCTCCTCCCCACACTCTCTGGTGTATCTCATACATCAGTAGTCATCAGCCCCTATTATACTCCTGCTCTCCCCTCACATCATGTCACTGTGTGTTACCAGCCCAGAGATCTGACCAGTCTTCTCCCGCACTCTCTGGTGTACCTCATACATCAGGAGCCATCAGCCCCTATTATACTCCTGCTCTCCCCTCACATCATGTCACTGTGTGTTACCAGCCCAGAGATCTGACCAGTCTCCTCCCCACACTCTCTGGTGTATCTCATACATCAGGAGTCATCAGCCCCTATTATACTCCTGCTCCCCCCTCACAACATGTCACTGTGTGTTACCAGCCCAGAGATCTGACCAGTCTCCTCCCCACACTCTCTGGTGTATCTCATGCATCAGGCGCCATCAGCCCCTATTATACTCCTGCTCCTTCCTCACATCATGTCACTGTGTGTTACCAGCCCAGAGATCTGACCAGTCTCCTCCCCACACTCTCTGGTGTATCTCATATATCAGGAGACATGAGCCCCTATTATACTCCTGCTCCCCCCTCACAACATGTCACTGTGTGTTACCAGCCCAGAGATCTGACCAGTCTCCTCCCCACACTCTCTGGTGTATCTCATGCATCAGGCGCCATCAGCCCCTATTATACTCCTGCTCTCCCCCTCACATCATGTCACTGTTGTTACCAGCCCAGAGATCTGACCAGTCTCCTCCCCACACTCTCTGGTGTATCTCATACATCAGGAGACATGAGCCCCTATTATACTCCTGCTCCCCCTCACATCATGTCACTGTGTGTTACCAGCCCAGAGATCTGACCAGTCTCCTCCCCACACTCTCTGGTGTATCTCATACATCAGGAGCCATCAGCCCCTATTATACTCCTGCTCTCCCCCTCACATCATGTCACTGTAATTAGTAGGTGATTCCTTCACTTTATGTTCACACTCACCACCTTCACACAAGCATCACTGTCTCATACACAGCACTGTAACCACACAAACGTCATTGTGCAGTAGCTCCAGTTAATGTATATGATGACTCTGTACTAATACTCTTCATGTTCTGTCCTTATACATCTCCCACATTCTGCTGTTCCCTATGAATGAGCTGCTGATCCCTACTCAATTGCTCTGTCCTGCTGCTTAGTCATGTTGCTACGTCCTGCTCTGTGGTTCTGTCCTGCTGTCCACTTACTCTGTCCTGCTGTATTTCCCTCTCCGTGCTGGTCTACCTGGTAGCCTCAGCCTAAAATATCAGTAAGACACTAACTGCAGGGCTTTACTCCTTAAGGGCAACCACAAGAACCTATAGATGTTCAATTAGCCCATGTGTAGGACACAGTGTTCATTTAGGACATATCTGCTCTGCTTCCATGGCGCGCGCGGGTGTGTGTGTGTGTGTGTGTGTGTGTGTGTGTGTGTGTGTGTGTTTATGAGATGCCTGTGTGTGGGTAATATCTGTGTTGGGAGATATTACCACAGTGTGGATACTGGGTGTACAAGGGGGTTGAGTTTGGGATTGCTAGGGTCAGTTTCGGTCAGGTCAATTATATAGAGGTCAGTGTGGTCACTCATTCTCACCACCAGCATCACAGGACACCCTTGCAGAATCCAACATCCTCTGCATTGCTATGTGATGTTGACCTACCAGAGGCAAGAGGCATGCTGGGTAGATGTGCCATTCTTGCTGCTTCGGTCTTTTCCTCTGGGCTGGTTGCTGGCAGATGTCTAGTCACTGTGATATGTTCCTCTGGGCTGTGCTGGTGTAGATGACACCTGTAGCTGAGCAGCTGGACTCCAGATGATGGAGTTAGAAAATAATGTATGGATTCCACCATCAGGGTCATTCCCTAGGACTACATCAGTTGGGAAACCATCCATGACTTAAACATCTCAAACCCTTTGGCCCATTCCCCAGTCCAGGTAGACCCTTGCCATGGGTACCTCTTGTTCCTTTCCATCTGCCACAGTAACGTTGGTTGGTATTGGAATTGTAGAGCAGTATGGATGTACACTGCTGGGGCAGGGAGAACCAGCTACCCAGGCCCCCCAGCACTGTAGGTTGGCAAGCTATAATTTTGACACTTACTGTTATCCCTGGTGGTCTAGGGAGAATCTGGGGCTTGGACCACCAGCCCACCTCTCAGGAATGATAATAGAATGGCTTCCCAATCAGCCTCCTAAATGAGAGTGCATGAAAAGGCAGAGGAAAGGTTTGCTAACCCAGCCAGCCCCTGGATAACCAAGGTCCGAAGGAGACTCTGCCTGGTTACCTTGGTTGCCTATCTCTGGAGCTATGATTCAGACTGAAGGAAGCACTCTTGGTCCCATAGCAGACTCCTGGAAGTAATTGTAGAGGAAACTTTTTCCCTCCCCAGACAAGCCAGCACCTGGGCTGTGACTAACACCCTGGGTGGACCAAGGCACAGAGAAGTGACCACTCCCCACTGTCCATAAGGGACAAATGTAAAGGTAATCATGCTTTGGGAATGCAAGGCACATGCACTTCAGTTGATTGGGTAAAGACAACAGGGCAGAACTTCCCCCTGTGGTATTGTGTGTTGGATGAGAAAAAAAAAGGTCAGTGAGTCTGTTTAAGGATATATACTTTTTATGACATCAAAAAGTATTGAACTGCTGTAACATCTTGTATGCTGTATCCCCCTTTCAAAAGGTGAGGCATCTTAAAGATTATTAGAGCAATAAACGTCTTGCCTTCATCTTGTGACCAACGGGAATGTGACACCCGCAGTCCCATTCTCCACCTGTTCTGGGCTGAGCCCACTGTCTGCAATCTCCACTCTCTGCCAGTTATCAATACCGGGCCTGGTCAATGACCAGAGGGGATCAAACTGACACGAGTCAGAAGGTGTGTCAGCAGAGTGTCCACACATACACAGCAGCAAGCGGTAACAGGTGCCAGTGGTAGGACCCTGAGTAGAAATGTGGTTCCAAGTGTCACGTGTTAGGAGCCTGGTGGTGGCAGCAAAATAGTGAATTCCTTATTTTCCAAGGTCCTGTTTGACACAAGAACAATTTGTGATCACTTGGCGTTGGCAGTGAGGTCGCATCCGTTCATACTCTTTTTTTTCTTTTTGGACCTTCATCACTAACCAGCTTCCCGTGGTCCCAGTTTGCCCAACTTCTTTTAGCAATTTCCAGGGTAAATTTCACCTCCTTTATCTCTCCATGTTCTGTTACATTCATATTAAGCGATTTACTCACTGTCGGACTAAATAAATCTGCCTTACATGCTAATATAATATGTAGGGACAGAGATAGATATCGGAGGACCTGTTAGTTTAGGATAGCGTATATATTATGTCATGCTAGTTCCACCACTTTCTCCATCCTCTACGTATTCTATTATATATTAAAGGATACACACACAGAGTATAGGTTTGGAACAAATAATTTAATTAAGAATTCAATTTTTGGAGCATAGATGTACAAGATTTTATATCACATTATTTCATACTCCACTTATATTCTGCTTACCTCAGAAGATGACGAGTTACTTTGTTGGTACTTCCTCCAGATTTTCACCATCAGTGATATTTAGGATGAGGTGTTTGAAAAGAAGGACAGAGAAGGTCAATTCAGTCTCTCGATTCTTCCTTTTACCACCCGTGGATCACTTTCAACCCACCTGCATATGGGATGTCACTCACTAGGTGGAGTGGATGGTCATCACTAGCACTTTTGCCTTCAGGCCACATTTTTCACCTGTAGATGTTTGTGCAAGAGGAGAAAAGCTGTAGCCTTACACTGGGAGGTGCAAAGCCCACTGCACTTGGAAAGGAAAGAGGAGAGGAAGCCTATAGAGACAGATGGATACTCACCATAGCTAACCTTGTCACTTTGTGGTCTGCCACATAGCCCTGTGGAGAAAGAGACAACACACCCGCACAGCTTCCTAATCCTCAACTAATTAGTGTACCACCCAACCAGGTGTCTAACGCTCTACACTGATTGCTGACTCTCAGCAGTGCTAGTGTGCAAACAATAACCTGGCCTAACTCTGAGCGTAGTGTACTAACACAACTTCTAGTGGATGAGACTACTTATTAATAATTATGCATGGAGGTGAGAACAGAGAAACAGCAACACATGAAAGGATACGGGTTGTAGAAGAAGCACAACCTTTGGATTTATGTGAGATGGTGGAAAAAAATGGCAGCCTCCTACATGTACAGCCTAAATTCTGAGGTGAGTGATAGACCATTACTCTTTGCTTGTACCTGGGGAACCAGGTGAAAGTCCCCCCTTGGGTGTTATCTAGTGCTGGCTGGCTCCTGGGCTAGGTAGAATAGACTAGGGGTCTACTCTATTTAGGAGGCCTATTTTCTACTTTGTCAGGGAATAATAACTTTATTTCTACTGGATAATGTTTCATGTCATTAAAGAGATATTTATTAGTCATGGACTTGAAATTATTCTGCGCCTTGGACCCCGCACTCAGACCTACAGTGTATTCATGGGTCTTACACCTGACATTACTGTATGCTACAGGCTTATTTCCAAATTTAGTGTGCACCAACAGCCTTGTGCCCATACTCCCTGGTGGTTTAGAGGGTTCTAAGTAAGCAGTGAAGTCCCAAGTGTGTCTACCTAGTCTATAGGGAGAGGCTGCCTTGTATGGTTCTCTTGAATTCCCACCACTGCTGGCCTCTCCAGTCCTCAGCTTCCTTCTTGGCTTTCACTGTTAGCCGTGGTTCTCAATGCTTAGCTGCCTCCTCAGAGTCTTCTCCTTCTGGCCTATTATTTGCCATTATAATTACTCCTTCCAGGCGCTCTTCTTTCTTGATGTGCCACCTGTGGACGGAGCTCTCCACAATCCCGGCTCACCACGTCTGCTCTGGATTGGCTGTCTACTAGCAATGCCTCGTATTCCAAACCAGGGATAGCATGTTTGAAATAAGAGCCACTCATTGGCTGTGCTTGAATCCCTTTGGTTTTGAGCGTGCTATTGCACCAAGGAGGACACAACTTGTGTGCCTCACATGGAGACATTATCTCCAGATCTGACATCCACAGGAGTTATGGGTAAGAGGTAAACACCTTCATCTGCTGGGCTTCTCATGCACTCTGATGGGGACCCAGCCAGACTCTCATAAAACTCCCCTTGTTTCTTTCTTCTCCAGTATTATGTTTCTGAGTGTGTGTTTCTGAGTGTGAAAGGCAGCACACCGAAAATATTGCACATGAGGCTGTACTAAGCACACACCTGAGAATAGTGGTGAGGTCATATTGTGATTAATGATGCCTCTATTAAAGAAGACTTGGTTAACTATTTTATTTCCACCAGATGGATGCAATACAAGGAATACCTCTGAGGGACATCTTGTTTGGTCTCCAGATTGTAAATTAGAAGATAAGAACATCACACGAGGATCTCCAGAAGAAAACTGCATTAAACTAAATATACATCCAGCACTTCACAGTGCAGATATATCATCTGATCCATCTATTATTGAAGAATGTTCTCCTGGTAACTCACATACTACTGCACCTAGTACAGGTCATTGCGGTGATACAATAATTTCCTCTTCTAAAATTGGGAAATGTTTTACACATAAACAAGCTCTTGTTAAACATGTGAGCAGTCACGTAAGTAAGAAGCCTTTTCCATGTTCTGAGTGTGGGAAATGTTTTACACAGAAATCATATCTTCGCAGACATCTGATGCGTCACATGCGTGAGAAACCATTTCCATGTTCTGAGTGTGAGAAATCTTTTATAATGAGATCACGTCTTGTTATACATGAGAGAAGTCACACAGGTGAGAAACCATTTCCATGTTCTGAGTGTGAGAAATCTTTTATAATGAGATCACGTCTTGTTATACATGAGAGAAGTCACACATGTGAGAAACCATTTCCATGCTCTGAATGTGGGAAATGTTTTCCATGTAAAAGTTATCTTACTATACATGAAAGAAGTCACACAGGTGAGAAACAATTTCCATGCTCTGAATGTGGGAAATGTTTTCCATGTAAAAAAGATCTTACTATACATGAAAGAAGTCACACAGGTGAGAGGCCATTTCCATGCTCTGAGTGTGGAAAATGTTTTACTCAGAAAATACATCTTGTTATACATCAGAGAATTCACACAGGTGAGAAACCTTTTCTATGTTCTGAGTGTGGGAAATGTTTTACAAACAAATCAAATCTTATTAAGCATAACCTAAGTCACACAGGTGAGAAGCCATTTCCATGTTCTGAGTGTGGAAAGTGTTTTATACAAAAATCAGAACTTGTTGCACATGAGAGAAGTCACACAGGTGAGAAGCCATTTAGATGCTCTGAGTGTGGGAAATGTTTTACACAGAAAGCAAATCTTCTTAAACATCAGAGAACTCACACAGGTGAGAAACCATTTCCATGTTCTGAGTGTGGGAAATCTTTTGTAGAGAAATCAAATCTTGTAAAACATCAGAGATGTCACACAGGTGAGAAACCATTTCCATGCTCTGAGTGTGGGAAATCTTTTGTGCAGAAATCATTGCTTGTTATACATGAGAGAAGCCACACAGGTGAGAAACCATTTAGTTGCTCTGAGTGTGGGAAATGTTTTAAAGCTCAGTCTTCTCTCTTTGCACACAAAAAAGTTCACACAGATGAGAAGCCATTTCCATGCTCAGAGTGTGGGAAATGTTTGAAAACGAAATATTCTCTTTTTACACACATGAAAATACACACAGGTGAGAAGTATCACTGACCTGAATTGAGAGTGTTGTGAACTCGGGGATTCTTCCGATGGTCGGGAAGAGGAACCACAGCTGGGCCGGAGTAGAGATAGCCGGATATAGGTTTTCCTCATGCAGAACTTTTAACAGTTATAATTGATGTCAAATGCAAAGAACTTTATGATGAGAAGGGTCGGGCACGATGCTGAGGCACATAGAAGAATGGGAACTTGTGAGCAATGTTTAAAGACACTGAAGAAATGAAGGACTTGTGAGCGATGTTTAAAGACACTGATGAACTCGTGAGCGATGTTTAAAGACACTGAAGAAATGAAGAACTTGTGAGCGATGTTTAAAGACACTGATGAACTCGTGAGCGATGTTTAAAAACACTGAAGAAATGAAGACCTTGGGAGCGATGTTTAAAGACACTGAAGAAATGAAGACCTTGGGAGCGATGTTTAAAGACACTGATGAACTCGTGAGCGATGTTTAAAGACACTGAAGAAATTAAGGACTTGTGAGCGATGTTTAAAGACACTGATGAACTCGTGAGCGATGTTTAAAGACACTGAAGAAATGAAGAAATTGTGAGCGATGTTTAAAGACACTGATGAACTCGTGAGCGATGTTTGAAGACACTGAAGAAATGAAGAACTTGTGAGCGATGTTTAAAGACACTGATGAACTCGTGAGCGATGTTTAAAGACACTGAAGAAATGAAGACCTTGGGAGCGATGTTTAAAGACACTGGAGAAATGAAGAACTTGTGAGCGATGTTTAAAGACACTGGAGAAATGAAGAACTCGTGAGCGATGTTTAAAGACACTGAAGAAATTAAGAACTTGTGAGCGATTTTTAAAGACACTGAAGAAATGAAGAACTTGTGAGCGATGTTTAAAGACACTGGATAAATGAAGAACTTGTGAGCAATGTTTAAAGACACTGAAGAAATGAATTTGCAGGCAGACACCTAGAATGCAGGGAGCACTGGTGTTCGCCACAGTGGAGAGACGATACTCAGGCGCCGGACACAGACGAGCATACGCTTTTGAAGTTCCCGCTTTGCCCTGATTGGCGGAGAGGGGAGCAAGTGAAGTCACCCGCTCACAACACCTATGTGGGCACCAGGTGCAATGGCGGCACCCTTGCTCCGGAGGATCGCCGGGAGCAGCGCCGGCCAGACGCCGGGGCCCGGAACCCACCGGAGGCCAGAGCCGCCAGGAGAGCCAGCGAACACGCAGGGATAAGCGCGGCGGCCGTGATCCCCGATGTGTGACAAGAAGTAGCCATTCATGTTCTCTGATTGTGGGAAATGGTTTACACAGAAATCAGCTTGTGTTACACATGAGAGAAGTCACACAGGTGAGAGGCCATTTCCATGATCTGTGTGTGTGGAAATGTTTTACATAGACATCAGAGTCGTCACACACAGGAGAGAAGTCATTTCTGTTTTCTGAGTAGGTATAAATATAGGGGGTGGGATATAATGGAGTCCAGGATTGCCAGATGTGCGGTATGCCTGGCTTATCTCTGATGCTTTTTAAAGGGGTAATAAACTCATTTGCATATTAGTATAAGGGGAGGCAGCCATCTTGGGTATGCGCAGTTGCTATTACAGGTAATCAGTCATATCGATCCATGCCCCTTTGGAGCTTACAATCTAAATTCCATATCACACACCGGGTTCCAATTTTTCTCAGGTTCCTCTTAATCTACCAGTCTGGTGTTGAACTTAGTGGTATGAAACCGTAGTATCCATTGGCAACCCATGCAAACATGGCAAGAACGTACAAACTCCACACTAATAGGGCCTTGGTGGGAATCCTACCTGAGCAATTCTAATCACTATGCCGCCATACATAGTAAGAGTAGTCTATATAAGTGATGGGAAAGTATAACCAAATGTGCAGAGTGTATTTAAAAACAAAAAACAAAACAAACAATATGTTTTTATTGAGTTTTTGATGAGCAATAACATTTACCGCACAATAAACAACAAGCTGAACAATTTGTGTGGCCTCTTTCACTTTAGCAATTTGTTATACAAGCAGCGTATGACGTGGTTGTAGACAGTTATCCGTTTGGAAATTGGTCCCAGATATCCCTCCCATTGTAACTCGAGAGAAGGCAGGTCAGCTATGATTGGCCTGCAATAGATTAGCTTACAGGACAGATACTAGTTGGGTATGGTATGCCGCCGCATTTGCCACCCAATGTATCCAGCTGGCTGGTCTGGTGCTCCATAAATGCCATGTGGTATTGGCGCAATTGGTTGAGGGAGATGGCGATCTCTTCCAAATTGGGAAAGTTGGGCTGTGGCCTAGGTGGTGGTGGTAATGGCTGCTGTGGCGGTGGAATAAGAAATATGACATAAATACCCTTGTAATGGGGACTAAAAATAACCTACACTAATCTGTAACACCTACCAATGCATGTGCTTAAAAACCATGCTAGCTGGGGTGGTGACCGGATAATCATGAGTAGAGGAAGAAGGAAATGCTCTCTCCAAGCCGGAGTAGCAGCAGGAAATGCTGGCTAGCCCAACACGTGGAGCCACGGCTACAGGACAGAGCGTGCAGCTGCAGCGGACTACCGGGTGAGACTCGGGAGGGAGGTGGGCGGACACAGCGGCAACGGAACGTGAGAGGGATACATCTCTGACCCAAGAAGAGGAGGTGGCTGTGGGAGATCAAGGGAGCCACGTGAAAGCTTCGGGATAGGACTTCCCGTATGAGAGCCGGGTCAGCTAGCAAGACTGGGCTACAGAGACCCGCAACACCGTCCCGGCCCCAGTCTTGTGCCTGGAGTACCAGAGAGGAGGCCAGGGGAGCCACAAATAAACACCAGCCGCTGCCGGTGCCAGAACCCATAAACCCCACACTCCTTCCCAGAAGCCACCATGGTAACCTGAAGTGTGAGGTCAGGAGGGAAGTGGAGAGAGGAGGGCGACCCTGAGTACAGAGCATTGTACTACAGGCAGCCTGGAGAGATCCAGAAAGGTACTTGGTGGGAAAGAACTGGGGTTTGAGGGGGGAACACTAGCCCGGGGGAGGAGAAGGGGTTATAAAGATTATGAACTATTTATATCTAAGAATATCTCCAACCCAAGTTTTTTTTAAACCCTCCCAAATGCCAATAAATAAACAAAAAGATAGATTGTCTACATCCCCACATTCATGAACAAACTCCCCCCTGTCACAACTGAGGGCCTGAGCTGACGGGAGGCAGCCTCAGTTGTAGGGGCTGAGATGTACCGGAACCTGGGAGGTTGTATCAGACCCCTGGACATGTAAGTAACATGAACAATAACTGCCCGAAGGCGTGACCACGACAACTTAGATAAAAGTCAATGATGTTTATTATGACAACTCCGCATCACAGCAGCAATAAAAGAAAACGTAAAAGTCAGCAAAGAATAAATACAGTTCCTGAGTACTACAGCATGGCAGGAGCCACAGGGCACTGGTAGTGTGAGATAGTTCTTATGATCTTCTAGATGGAAAGTCCTTACCAGGCCCGGCTGTAGCAATGGAGATAACCCAGGATTGTACCAGCTGGTGTTCCAGGAAGAGCTGGGTTGCTGAAGGTAAAACAGCTGCTGTGGATACTGGCTGGAACCAGACTGTTGTTAGCACGGAGTGGATACTGGCTGGAATCAGTTAAATAATAAATGAACTTTGGGAGCGATGAAATGTGAACTGAAATGTAGAACTTGAGAGCGGAGAAATAATAATTCCGGTGGAGAGTGGTAAAGTGTAGAAAGGACACCGGCCCTTTAAGGGAAGCTGTACTCTGCTGGAAGCTGAGGCTGGAAGCAGGTAGTGTTGTAGCTGGAAACAGATGAATCCACAATGGATTGGAGAGTCAGGCTACACCGCAGGTGGAATGCTGGTGCGGGTCTCTATGGTGGAAGTCTTGAGACAGGAGCTGGAACCTGGAAGACAATCATAGAAGAGAGACAAACAGGAACTAGGTTTGACAACCAAAGCACTGACGTCTTCCTTGCTCAGGTACAGCTTACTTATACCTGCAGCAAGGAAGGGGTTGGCTAGGCAATTATGCAAATCAACAACACAGACAGCAGATTGGTGGAAATGATCAGATGACAGAATCCAAGATGGCTGCGCCCATGCAGACACTTGGAGGGAAGTTTGGTTTGTAATCCATGTGGTCTGGGAAACAGTAATGGCGGCGCCGGCCACCGGAGACAGGAGACGCCAGGCTGATAGATGCACATTTAACCACGCGGGCACAGCGGAGGCCGCGGCTGATGAAAAGACCACTCTGCATGTGGAAACTCAGGAACAGCGGAATCCGGTCCTGGAACGCTGAGCCCGCCTTAGGAGGCATCTGAAGGGTAAGTAATGGCGTCCAGATACCCGGATCGTGACAGCACCCCCCCCTTTAGGAGTGGCCCCAGGACACTTCTTAGGCTTTAAAGGAAACTTTGCGTGGAAATTTCGGACCAAGGCAGGAGCATGGACGTCAGAGGCATTGGTCCAAGAGCGTTCTTCAGGACCATAGCCCTTCCAGTCAATGAGATACTGAAGTTGACCGTAACGGTGACGTGAGTCCAGGATCTTGGCCACTTCATACTCAACGCCTCGTTGAGTTTGGACTTTCGGAGTTGGTGGAAGTGAGGAATGAAACCGATTCAAGATTAGCGGTTTCAACAGGGAAACATGGAATGTCCTGGGTATTTTTAAGAAGGGAGGTAACTGGAGTCTGTAAGCAACAGGATTGATGACTTGATCAATTTTAAAAGGACCGATGTAGCGAGGTGCAAACTTCATACTGGGAACTCTTAACCTCAAATTCTTCGTGGATAACCATACCCGATCACCCACCTTGAGAGCAGGAACTGCTCGACGCTTCTTATCCGCAAACTTCTTGTACCTGAACGATGCCTTGAGCAGAGCTGATCGTACGCTCTTCCAGATATTGGCAAACTGATGCAAGGTGATATCCACTGCGGGAACAGAAGTTGCTGGAAGCGGTTGGAACTCAGGGACTTTAGGGTGGAATCCAAAGTTGGTGAAGAATGGTGTTGAGGAAGATGAAGAATGATACTGGTTGTTATGACAGAACTCGGCCCAGGGAAGTAATTGAACCCAGTCATCTTGAGAGGAGGACACATAGATGCGGAGGAAGGCCTCCAAGTCCTGATTCACCCTCTCAGTTTGACCATTGGTCTGAGGATGGTAAGCCGTGGAAAACTTTAACTTGACTTGGAGGACTTGACATAAACTTCGCCAGAATTTGGCTGTGAATTGAACTCCTCGATCTGAGATAATTTCTTCTGGAAGACCGTGGAGTCGGAAGATCTCTTGTATGAATACTTGAGCCAACTTGGAAGCTGACGGAAGACCGGTGAGAGGAATGAAGTGTGCCATCTTGGTGAACCGGTCAACTACCACCCAGATGGTATTGAACTTGTTGCACATGGGCAAATCTGTAATAAAATCCATCGACAAATGGGTCCATGGTCGACGGGGAACAGATAGTGGAACCAGTTGCCCCGCAGGCGACTGGCGGGATACTTTATGTTGAGCACACTTTGGGCAAGATGCAATAAACTCCAAAACGTCCTTTTTCAGAGTTGGCCACCAATAGGACCTAGAGATAAACTCCAGGGTTTTTTGGATACCTGTATGTCCGGCAAAACGGGAAGCATGGGCCCAATGCATGAGCTTCTTCCTTAGTGTCGGCTTCACAAAACTTTTCCCTGATGGGGGCGTAGAGTCCATCCCTACCGTGGAGAATGCCAACGGATTTATAATAGGATGCTTGTCTGAAGACTCTGACTCATTTTCTTGCTCCCATGAGCGGGAAAGGGCATCGGCCTTGCGATTCTGAGAGCCCGGACAGAACTGGAGTTTAAAGTCGAACCTGGAAAAGAAAAGTGCCCATCTGGCCTGACGAGGGTTGAGACATTGTGCGCCTTTTAGATATAGAAGGTTCTTGTGGTCTGTAAGGATGGTGATTGAATGAGAAGCTCCCTCCAACAGATATCTCCACTCCTCTAGAGCGAGCTTGATGGCTAGCAACTCCTGGTCGCCAATGGCATAGTTGCGCTCCGCTGGGGAGAACTTCCGTGAGAAGAAACTGCAAGGATGTAAATGACCATCTTTAGCCCTCTGAGATAACACCGCTCCTACTCCAACGGAGGAGGCATCCACCTCTAAGATGAAAGGAGAGTCGATGTCAGGCTGTTTCAGGACAGGTGCAGAGATGAACCTCTGTTTTAAAAGATGAAAAGCTTGCATGGCTTCTTCAGACCACTTGGACGGGTTAGCACCCTTCTTGGTGAAAGCAGTAATAGGCGCCACAATGGTGGAAAAGTCTCGTATAAACTTTCGGTAATAATTGGCGAACCCTAAGAACCTCTGGACCCCTTTGAGGGTTAAGGGTACCGGCCAATCCTGGATTGCTTGTAGTTTCTCAGGATCCATCTCTAGTCCGGAACCGGACACAATGTACCCTAGAAACGGAATGGACTTGACTTCAAAGACGCATTTCTCTAATTTGCAGTAGAGATGATTGACACGGAGACGGGACAGAACCTCCTTTACCCAGAAACGATGTTCCTCTAAATCGTTGGCAAAAATGAGGATATCATCTAGATAGACCACGACATGACGGTATAGAATGTCTCTGAAGATCTCATTGACGAAATGCTGGAAGACAGCTGGAGCATTGCTCAATCCGAAGGGCATGACGAGGTACTCATAATGTCCGTCACGGGTGTTAAATGCGGTCTTCCACTCGTCACCCTCACGGATCCGGATGAGATTGTATGCACCTCTCAGGTCCAGCTTTGTAAAGATGGTAGCTCCGCTAACTCTGTCAAAGAGCTCAGTAATCAGGGGTAAAGGATAGCGGTTCTTGATGGTAATGTCGTTCAAACCTCTGTAGTCGATGCACGGCCGCAGACCACCATCTTTCTTCTTTACAAAAAAGAAGCCTGCGCCGGCTGGAGAAGAAGAAGGTCGAATGAACCCCTTTGCTAGGTTCTCTTTAATGTATTCCTCCATAGAATGTGTCTCGGGGAGAGACAACGGATAAGTTCGGCCTCGAGGTGGAACCTTCCCTGGAACGAGATCAATCGGGCAGTCCCATTCTCTATGAGGAGGAAGGATATCAGCAGAAGCTTTACTGAACACATCCGTGAAATCTTGATATGGAGGAGGTGGAACATCAGACGACCTGGGGGAGGAAGAACAGACAGGCAACACTTTAAACAAACATGTCTTAGTACAGGAGGAACCCCATGCCAGGATTTGCGTAGTCGTCCAATCAATTGTAGGATTGTGAAGACGGAGCCATGGAAGGCCCAGGACCACAGGATGTGTGGCTCTTGGAATCACTAAAAATGAAATAAGTTCGGAATGAAGAACTCCCACTCTCAGACGAACTGGTAGAGTCCTTAGAGAAATAACTGTATCAAAAATGTTACTGCCATCCACAGCAGTTAAGGAAAAGGACGAAGGAAGTCTCTCGGTGGGTAGGGACCACCGTTTAACATAGGCTTCAGTAATAAAGTTCCCAGCTGCTCCGGAATCCAGGAGGGCAATGACGTTCTGATAACGTTGAGCAACTTGAAGCGAGACTGGGAGGTTACAATCTTGAGGAGATGGAGAGGAGATCATTACTCCTAGCCGGCCCTCTCCTTGGCGAGCTAGGATTTGGAGTTTCCCGGACGTTTGGGACAGGCATTAATGGTGTGAGACGGAGCTGCACAATACAGACAGAGAAACTCGGAGAGACGTCTTCGGCGCTCAGCAGGAGTTAAACGGGAACGGCCAATTTGCATGGGTTCATCTGTAGTTGGTGACAGTTGGCGAGGAGGAGGAGTAGAAGATTTTGGAGCAGATGATCTTCCACGCTCAGTTGCTCTCTCTCTGAAACGTAAGTCAACTTTCGTACAAAGTGAGATTAGCTCATCTAACTTGGAGGGTAAGTCTCTGGTAGCTAACTCATCTTTAATACGCTCGGATAAACCATGCCAGAATGCAGCATACAGGGCCTCGTCGTTCCATGCCAGTTCGGATGCCAGGATCTGGAACTGTATAAGATATTGTCCTACAGTACGTGATTCCTGGCGTAAACGGAGAATCTCAGACGAAGCTGAAGTTACCCGGCCTGGCTCGTCGAAGATGCGCCTGAATGTTGACACAAATGCAGTGTAAGAAGATAGCAGGGTGTCGGACCTCTCCCATAACGGTGATGCCCAATCAAGGGCTGAGCCACTGAGAAGAGAAATAATGTAGGCAATTTTTGTACGGTCACTGGGAAAATTGCCAGGTTGTAGCTCAAACTGAATCTCACACTGGTTGAGAAATCCCCTGCAGAATCTTGGAGATCCGTCAAATTTTGCTGGCGTTGGAAGATGAAGACGTGGAGCAGAAATGGGTAAGGTGGGTGGGGTTATAGCTGGAGTCACTGTGGTTGACGCACCAGACGCGCCTGATCCACGGAGAGTTGTCTGAATCCCATCCAGCCGAGTAGAGAGATCCTGGAGACAGCGGATGATGTGGCCCTGTGCAGCCTCCTGATGTTCTAGTCGGGCTGCCAGTTCTTGCATCGGCCTGGCCGCTTGATCCTGGTCTCCGGCTGGATTCATTAGGTCAGTGCTTACTGTCACAACTGAGGGCCTGAGCTGACGGGAGGCAGCCTCAGTTGTAGGGGCTGAGATGTACCGGAACCTGGGAGGTTGTATCAGACCCCTGGACATGTAAGTAACATGAACAATAACTGCCCGAAGGCGTGACCACGACAACTTAGATAAAAGTCAATGATGTTTATTATGACAACTCCGCATCACAGCAGCAATAAAAGAAAACGTAAAAGTCAGCAAAGAATAAATACAGTTCCTGAGTACTACAGCATGGCAGGAGCCACAGGGCACTGGTAGTGTGAGATAGTTCTTATGATCTTCTAGATGGAAAGTCCTTACCAGGCCCGGCTGTAGCAATGGAGATAACCCAGGATTGTACCAGCTGGTGTTCCAGGAAGAGCTGGGTTGCTGAAGGTAAAACAGCTGCTGTGGATACTGGCTGGAACCAGACTGTTGTTAGCACGGAGTGGATACTGGCTGGAACCAGTTAAATAATAAATGAACTTTGGGAGCGATGAAATGTGAACTGAAATGTAGAACTTGAGAGCGGAGAAATAATAATTCCGGTGGAGAGTGGTAAAGTGTAGAAAGGACACCGGCCCTTTAAGGGAAGCTGTACTCTGCTGGAAGCTGAGGCTGGAAGCAGGTAGTGTTGTAGCTGGAAACAGATGAATCCACAATGGATTGGAGAGTCAGGCTACACCGCAGGTGGAATGCTGGTGCGGGTCTCTATGGTGGAAGTCTTGAGACAGGAGCTGGAACCTGGAAGACAATCATAGAAGAGAGACAAACAGGAACTAGGTTTGACAACCAAAGCACTGACGTCTTCCTTGCTCAGGTACAGCTTACTTATACCTGCAGCAAGGAAGGGGTTGGCTAGGCAATTATGCAAATCAACAACACAGACAGCAGATTGGTGGAAATGATCAGATGACAGAATCCAAGATGGCTGCGCCCATGCAGACACTTGGAGGGAAGTTTGGTTTGTAATCCATGTGGTCTGGGAAACAGTAATGGCGGCGCCGGCCACCGGAGACAGGAGACGCCAGGCTGATAGATGCACATTTAACCACGCGGGCACAGCGGAGGCCGCGGCTGATGAAAAGACCACTCTGCATGTGGAAACTCAGGAACAGCGGAATCCGGTCCTGGAACGCTGAGCCCGCCTTAGGAGGCATCTGAAGGGTAAGTAATGGCGTCCAGATACCCGGATCGTGACACCCCCAGCCAAAGAATTTAGATATATATCGACTACATCCAAGGAGGAAAATATGGACGAACACATTACACTCCGTAAAATGCTTCAACTCATGAGCAATTTAAAACTCGGCTGATTGTGGCACACAAATCTTCTCGAGAAGAAGACTTTTTTTCTGTGATGAAAATAATAGATCAAGGGGGAGCTGTAGATGTAGCATATCTAGACTTTAGTAAGTCATTTGACACTGTCCCACATCGCAGACTGCTAAATAAACTTGAAAGCATAGGGGTGGATTATAAAACAGTTAAATGGATAAGAACCTGGTTGCAGGATAGGAAACAGACAGTTGTAGTAAATGGAGTGCAATCTATGGAGGGAAATGTTACCAGTGGAGTAGCCCAGGGATCTGTACTTGGACCAGTTCTCTTTAATATCTTTGTTGGTGACATTGCAGATGGTATTGAAGGGAAGGTATGCCTTTTTGCAGATGATACAAGGATATGCAACAGGGTAGACACACCGGGAGGGGTAAAACAAATAATTGATGACCTAGGTAGGCTTGAGAAATGGTCGAGAACATGGCAACTACAGTTTAATGCTAAAATATGCAAAAATCATGCACTTGGGTCTCAAAAATCCAAAGACTAAGTATAGTATCAAGGGTACTATAATGGAAACTACTGAGGAGAAAAGGGATTTAGGAGTCACTATTTCAAGTGACTAAAAGGCAGGAAAGCAATGTAACAAAGCAATGAGAAAGGCAAGTCAGATGCTTGGTTGCATAGGGAGAGGAATCAGTAGCAGGAAAAAAGAAGTGATAATGCCACTGTATAGGTCATTGGTACGGCCCCATCTGGAATACTGTGTCCAGTTCTGGAGACCATATCTCTTGGGTAAGAAATTGGTTAGATAATGGGGAACAGCGTGTTGTGGTTAATAGATCATTTTCAAATTGGACTGAAGTACTAAGTGGTGTGCCACAAGAGTCTGTACTTGGGCCGCTATTGTTCAACATTTTCATTAATGACCTAACAGTAGGTCTAGAGAGTTTGGCGTAAATTTTTGCAGACGATACGAAATTGTGTAAGATTATAAATTCGGAGGGGAATGCTGAGTCTCTTCAGAACGACTTAGTTAAACTGGAAGCATGGGCCCTTATTCCGAGTTGATCGCTCGCTAGCTGCTTTTAGCAGCATTGCCCACGCTAGGCCGCCGCCCTCTGGTAGTGTATCTTAGCTTAGCAGAAGTGCGAACGAAAGGTTAGCAGAACTGCTCGTAAATATTTCCCTGCAGTTTCTGAGCAGCTCCAGACCTACTCCTACCTTGCCATCACTGCAGACAGTTTAGTTCCTGCTTTGACATCAAAACACACCCTGCATTTGGCCAGCCACTCCCCCGTTTCCCCAGACACGCCTGCGTTTTCACCTGACACGCCTGCGCTTTTTAGCACACTCCCGGAAAACGGTCAGTTACCACCCAGAAACACCCACTTCCTGTCAATCACTCACCGATCAACAGAGCGACAGAAAAGCGTTGCTCGACCTTGAGTAAAACTGCATAGTTTTGTGTGATAGTACTGTGGCCCGTACGCATGCGCAGAAATGCTGGTTTTTTTCACCTAATCGTCGCTCTGCAACCGAAAGCAGCTAGTGATTAACTCGGAATGAGGGCCATGGGCAGCAAAATGGAGAATGAGATTCAATGCAGACAAGTGTAAGGTAATGCACTGTGGTAGCAAGAACAAAAATAACACCTACATACTAAATGGGGTAATTTTAGGGGATTTTGGCCCTCATTCCGAGTTGTTCGCTCGCTAGATGCTTTTAGCAGCAGTGCACACGCTAGGCCTCTGCCCTCTGGGAGTGTATCTTAGTGTGGCCGGAGTGACTAACCAGCCACACGTGTAATGGCGGCCGCGGCAGGAAGGGGTTAACCCCTAGTGCCTGGCGCGATTAGGAGCACAATGGGCGCTTGGCACCACTTTTAAACTATGCACTGGCACAAGTCGCCATCTTTAAATGTATTGTGGGTGCTAGGCACCGGGTATTTAAAATATGTTTAATAATGTGTCATATGTTATATCGCTGCGCAGTGCGCAGTTGGAGAATGGTGAACTGATGGACAGGGCACTTATGAGTACAGTACAAGGTATTTTGGCCCTCATTCTGAGTTGTTCGCTCGGTAAATTTCATCGCATCGCAGCGATTTTCCGCTTAGTGCGCATGCGCAATGTCCGCACTGCGACTGCGCCAAGTAATTTTGCTATGAAGATAGTATTTTTACTCACGGCTTTTTCATCGCTCCGGCGATCGTAGTGTGATTGACAGGAAATGGGTGTTACTGGGCGGAAACACTGCGTTTTATGGGCGTGTGGATGAAAACGCTACCGTTTCCGGAAAAAACGCAGGAGTGGCTGGAGAAACGGGGGAGTGTCTGGGCGAACGCTGGGTGTGTTTGTGACGTCAAACCAGGAACGACAAGCACTGAACTGATCGCAGATGCCGAGTAAGGTTGAAGTTACTCAGAAACTGCTACGCGGTATGTAATCGCAATATTGCGAATACATCGTTCGCAATTTTAAGATGCTAAGATACACTCCCAGTAGGCGGCGGCTTAGCGTGAGCAACTCTGCTAAAATCGCCTTACGAGCGATCAACTCGGAATGAGGGCCTTTGTTTCTAAAAAGGCCTTGAAAATAGTTTGTGAGACACTTTTTGCATAGGAAGTCGTATGGTAATTGTCCTAGCTCCAGACTTGCTAGGTACAAGCAAGTGTCAATTAGCCAGCCTCTTGGTGGCCAAACAGCTTTGAAATGCAAACGAAGGTGGAAGGAAGACTGTTTGTTGTGTGGCAGTCAGTCTTTCCTGTTGTAATCCCAAACACTGGGTTTGCATGGAGATGTGAATGGGACAGGAACATGTTAATCAGATTGTGTTATCTGAATGCAGACTAGTGGGTTTCAGTTAACAACAGTTTGATGTAACATTTCCTAGGCTGCATTATCTAGGATGCAGATTTGGTTAAATTACAAGAACTTTGTCTGTGTGTGGCAGGAAAAAGGAAATAGCTTTTTTGCACTTACTGTATATCCTTGTAAAATGTAATTTATTTATATTTTGTAAGATATCCTGATTGGATGGAAAGGACTGTGGTTTGTGATTTTACTGTATAAAAAGAGGAGGCTGTGAGCCTCCAGTGTGTATTATACCAACTACTTTCTGCTGTGAACATCTTGCTGTATGCCGTCTCACCTAGCAATAGAGAAGAGTTATCTTTAGAACTATTGCAAATAAATACCATTTGCCTGAAGACGACGCGTCATCTTGTGACCTGCAGGCCTATGCAAAACATAGCCCCGTTCTCCAGCTGTCCCGGGAGCACCCCAACGTCTCCAAGTTCCGCCTTCCGCCAGCTACCGGAAGAGAACTAGTGGGGATTCGTCCATACCACACAGGTGTGGTAAGGCAGCGTGTCGGCACATACAGAGCAGAACCGTGGTTCCAAACGCCATGGCAGGTTAGGAGTTTGGTGGTGGCAGCATAAACCTGCCCACAGCGCAGTGGGTGGAGTCCGTAACGGGCGGTTACTGACAGTAAGCGAGAATCCCCTATGTGGCCAGGTCCCGTGTGACCTGAACTTCCAATCTGTGTACTGGGGACGGGACGCGAAGCCATCCGGTCACACTTAGCTTAGCAGAGATGCGAACGAAAGGTTAGCAGAACTGCTCGTAAATATTTTCAAGCAGTGTCTGAGCAGCTCCAGACCTGCTCCTACCTTGCCATCACTGCAGACAGTTTAGTTCCTGCTTTGACATCAAAACACACCCTGCGTTTGGCCAGCCACTCCCCCGTTTCCCCAGGCACGCCTGCGTTTTTTAGCACACTCCCGGAAAACGGTCAGTTAACACCCAGAAACACCCACTTCCTGTCAATCACTCACCAATCAACAGAGCGACAGAAAAGCGTCGCTCGACCTTGTGTAAAACGGCATAGTTTTGTGTAAAAAGTACTTCGCGCGTGTGTACTGCGGCCCGTATGCATGCGCAGAAATGCCGCTTTTTCACCTAATCGCCGCACTGCGACCGAAAGCTGCTAGTGAACAACTCGGAATGAGGGCTTCTGTACTGGAAAAAGACTTAGGTGTTCACATAGATAGCAAACTAAGCAGCAGTACCCAAAGTAGGAGTGCAGCAAAGAAGGCTAATAAGACGGGGAATGGATGCAAGCGACGAGAGTATTATACTCCCATTATATAAATCACTAGTGAGGCCTCATCTCGAATACTGTGTACAATTTTGGGCACCATATTACAAAAAGGATATCCTGGAGCTAGAAAAGGTTCAGAGGCGGGCGACCAAACTAATCAAGGGCATGGAGATGCTGGAATATGAGGAAAGGCTTGCAAGTTTGGAGGGGGAGAAGGGAAAGGGGGGACATGATAGAAACTTTCAAATATACCAAGGGTCTTAACAAAGTTCAGGAGGGAAACATTCTTCAAAGGAAGAGAAGTATTAGAACTCGAGGACATACACTGAAACTGGAGGGGGGGAGGTTCAGGGAAAATTTAAGGAAAAATTACTTCACAGAAAGGGTAGTGTATAAGTGGAATAGCCTCCCTTCAGAGGTGGTAGAGGCTAAGATGGTAGAGCAATTTGGGATAATATATATCTGAATATATATATATATATATATATATATATATATATTATATGAATATCCTTACAAAGAATTAAGGTTCAAAAAGGGTTGAGATTACCTAAAGGATAAAAAAAAAGGGGTAGACTAGATGGGCCAAGTGGTTCTTATCTGCCGTCAAATTCTGTGTTTCTATGTTAAGAATTATATAATCTAAAAGCAAAAGTAATAAATATGGAAGACAGAGCAAGGAGAAACAACCAAAAAAAATTGAGGCATCCCAGAAAGTGTTCAACCCGGGCAATTAAACCAGTATGTCTCAGATATATTCCAAAAATTACTTCCAGATAATACTAAATCACAGCTGATAATAGATCGCATACACAGGCTCCCAAAACCCCCCCAAAAAGTCCTTGAATATATTATCAAACCAAGGAACAAATCTTGAGATCAACCCGAGACAACCCAAAGTCTGAAAATATCTTGGGAAACCTACAGATTTTTAGGGACATTTCAATCGCAACACTTTCAAGAGAAGGGCCCTCTCCAGAGTTACAAATGTGCTCCGACAAGCAAATATAGCATAGAAATGGGGCTTCCCAGTTAAATAAATCCTAAATCATGAAGGCACTATTAAAATCTTGAAGTCCAAAGAAGAAGCACTTAAAGCCTTGGTGGAATGAAAATCAGATATGCCTCAAAACAACAAGAGGGAGCACAGCCAGTCCAACAGGAATGGTCGGATGAAGGCCACAAATAGGGAGAAGGAAACCTTGAAAAATGGTGGAGGACTACCCTAAAATGAAAAAGGAGGTGGTGGGGAGAGGTTTTTCCCTCCCTCTCTATTTCTCCTTTATATACAAAAGGGCAAAAGCATAACGAGGTATGGAGAGATTTATTATTGGTGCATCACAAACCTTAACTTAATGTATGTATAAATGTGTATATTCAGATGTGAAAATGTCATGTATTTGCCTCTTCTCTTTTCCCTCCCTGACCCCCCTTCCCCCTCTCCTTTGGACTCCCCTTACGGGAGAAGTCTTTCTTATCCTGAGTAGGAGCTCTAAGTGGTATATTAATAGGAGTAAACAAGCTCTTTTTTTAATTCAGTTTTTAATAGTGGATTTAATGTTGAAATTGAGAATAACAAAAAGTAAAATGATTAATTTGTAGTTCGTGATGGGAAATTTGAAAATTCAAATGAATCCCTCAATGTCTAGAGGTTATGAAGGCACTCGAGTTAGAGCCTTGTCAGTGTAGGTCTGTATATGTAATGTCTTAAGTCTTGTTTGGTATTTGTTTTGTTATATTTCATGTGATACACGACATAAGATAAAGAACATTATGTAATAAAGAAGAATAGAAGGGAAGAATCTAGAGAAGAAAGTAGAAAAGGGGGAAACATAAAGGAGTAAGATGATTAATATGATGTCAGTAAAGGTTTATAATCACCCCAAAAGAGGAAAGGGCAATGTAATAATTTTATGATCCAAAAAATGACTTGGTAGCGTTTCAGGAGACATACTTTCTAAGGATGGCGCCCCCATCCTTTTTAGATAAAAAGATATACAAAGGCGTTCTTCTCTAGCGCTACCAACAAGAAATGTGGCGTTGCCCTTTTATTTAGCTGCAAATACTGATTTTGAGCTTGGTGCTCAAATCTCAGATAAATAACGTAAAAGGGATACTAAATGGAAAAACAAGTATGGTGGCATCCGTATATGCGCCTAATGTCTCACAAATAACTTTCATAAAAACTTTTTAGAAAAAAATATACAGAAAATGTCAGAGGGCTCAGTCTTCCTATATGGAGACTTTAATCTTTAATCAATTTTTAATTCATCAGAGAAATTTAATAAATTGATACAGGAAACCGAATTATATGATATATGGAGAGTAAGACACCCAAACAACTCAAGAGTCGAGACTACACATTTTTTTTTTCTAGCGTACATAAAACATATTCAGGAATAGATTTTGCCTCTAGTTAGGTTGACTTTACAGGATATTAAAAAAGCAGAGATTCTACCAAGATCATGGTCAGTCCATGCACCATTAGTGGTAAGATGGGAGGAGTGATTCCATAAGGAGTCCTAGAATATGGAAATGCCCACATTTTATCTTCAACTCACCAGAAACTAGACAACTGATTAAGAGGTTTCTGGAAGAATTCCTGATCTTTCATAATGAACAAACTAGTCTTAATACTTAAAAATATATGAAACTATCTTAGCATGGAAGAGGTCTAGGAAATCACTGGACATACATTGCCTTCATTCTCTGTTTCTCCCATTTCTGGGGAACTTAGACTTTCATCACGGACAGGCCTCTTTTCCTTTTCAATAGCTGGAACTTGGCAGGAATCGTCCATAGTCCAAATCTTCTCAACTCCTCACATGAACCCCTCACCTTCACTGAAGCTATTTCTTACTATAAACTTATATATAAACCTATATACTTCTTCCTATAAACATCCTGGAGCTCAGAGCCGTGTACAACGGGCTTCTTCAAGCAGTTCAGGCCATTCAGGTGCAGTCGGACAATGTAACGACAGTGGCCTACATAAACCGACAGGGCGGAACGAAGAGCAGAGCTGCAATGTCAGAGTGTCAGGCTCCGGAGCCTTACCTCCGGCGGGTGCTCCCATGGGTTACCGTCCCGCTGGTTGGCGCGGCTGCGGCGGCAGGGAGCCTCTGGCGGCGGGTCCTTCTGGACAGATGTGCGGCTGCCAAGGGCCGAGGGTCGTGGGTCTGGAGAGCCGTGTGCTGCGGCGGGGGTCGCTGCGGTAAGGTCCTCCAGTGGTGACACAGTATAGTGTGTCAGAGACCGAAGCTGGCTAAAGCTGTGTGCTAACAGCTAAGTATGTCTCCTGTGCTGGGGGGGCAGCCATATTGGAGACCAGAGTATTACCAATGAAGTTCCCAATCTGTGTCCAGCCAATCCTGCGTGTTCTCACCTTACTATAGGGGGCTGGTTCAGAGGGAGAGTGCCAGTGCTTCAAGTTACCTCCTTGTGAAAGGTTGTCCAGCTCTGTGCTCCCAGGTTACTTCTGGTTCCCTGGTCCTGGTTGCTCTCATCCATGGGTTACCTAAACACTGCTGCAGTCCTGCTGTCTAAGTCCGTTGCCACTCGTGGAAGCGCTCACGGGGTCCCAGGTCGTAGAGGACTCCAGGTGCTAACAGCGGTTCCCGCAGACATCTTCATTTCTTCAAAGTCCACGTTCTTCAGCCTCGTCTTTCAATCACAAACCAGTCTTCATTTCTTCAAAGTCCAAGTTCTTCAGCCTCGTCTTTCAATCACAAACCACAGTCTTCATTTCTTCAAAGTCCAAGTTATTCAGCATCGTCTTTCAATCACAAACCTCAGTCTTCATTTCTTCAAAGTCCAAGTTCTTCAGCCTCGTCTTTCAATCAGAAACCACAGTCTTCATTTCTTCAAAGTCCAATTTCTTTAGCCTCGTCTTTCAATTACAAACCACAGTCTTCATTTCTTCAAAGTTCAAGTTCTTCAGCCTCGTCTTTTAATCATAAAACACAGACTTCAGTTCTTCTTTACCAGCGTTCTTCAGCTTCACTCTTAAAGTCATTTAACCATAGACTCTAATTCTTCCAGTTTCTTCAATTGCTCCAATATTCGTGTACAGCCTGATTATTCATTAAAACTACAGTTATCTTCCTACGAAGTCCTCCTTTTCTTTATGCCCTACGGCCAACGTTAACACTAACATGGCTTCCTTTGAATGGTGTACTTGTCCATGAGCTACTTGTAACATAGGTGGAAATAGAGCTGCTGGTAGACAGTACTTTAATTCTTTTGACTTCCAAAGTCCATGTTCATCTTCTTCTGCCCCCAATCGTCTCCATTTCTCCTTTTCTTCTTGTGATGCTTGTTGTTGAATTTTGATCAGCTCCTGTTCACTAGGCATTTGCTTCACATCTTGAGCCACTAAGACTTGCTCAAGTTCTTTTGATTGTAAGGCAATTCTCTTGGCTTCTGCATCTGCAAATGCATTTCCTTTAGCTTCCATGGTTTGGCTCTTAGTATGTGCTTGTACCTTGATTATTCCAATTCTTTTAGGTAGTTCCAATGCTCTGAAGAGTTCCATAATCAAACTGGCATGTTTGATGGGTTTTCCGTTTGCACTTTTGAAGTCCCTACTTTTCCATATAACAGCGTAATCTTGGGACACCCCCCAAGCATAGCGTGAATCCGTATAGATGTTGGCTGTCATATTCTCAGCATGTATGCAGGCTTTGGTCATTGCTATGAGTTCTGCTTCTTGTGCTGACATGCTTGGTAGCAATGCTCCAGAGTCTATGACTTCAGTTTCAGTTGTTACTGCATATCCTGTCTTTGGGGATCCATTATCATAATATCTTGATCCATCGACGAACAGGTTCATGTCTGGATTGTCCAATGGTGTATCTTGGACATTAGGGAGAGGTAAAGTCTCTAATTCCATGAGGGCTAGGCAATCATGTGGAGATGATTGTGTTGTATTTTCTGCGTCTGTAGCAGCAATTTCCTCCTCATCTGACGATTCACCATCATTACCATCTTCTCCTCTTCTCCCCTCTTTTGAATCGTTGATGGGAAGGAGTGTAGCTGGGTTTAGTACAGTGCATCTTGTGATGGTGACATGGGAGGCGCTTAACAGTGCTACAGATGTAGCCACCTTTATCTTGACTGTTTCTCCGCCGAGACGGGCGTTTAGTCACGCTAATGCGATAGCTGAGTTTCATCACAGGCAGGCGCGTTGAGGCGATCTAGATACTCATCATGCATTACACATCTCCACCACTGTGTCGCTAATGCTCCACTAATCCAGTACTTTCGATCGTACAGTATAGCGGCGGATTGATCTACAGCTCTGGCAATACTGTAGGCGTAACGGGAGGCGGTGGAAAAAGTATGGAGTACTGTACAGTATGTGTATGGAGACGCAACTACAGTAATTGTGTAAAAGGAAGAATGTACAGTACAATGTATAAACACCGTGCTTTTAAAATATATGAGCGTCTGAGTTCGCTAATGCATAATGGGAATGGAGGACTAGCCGGAGGCGGAGGAAAACACCGTGCTTTACAAATGCGAGCGTCCGAGTCCTCTAAGGCATAAACCAACAGCAATGGGGCGGGGGCCGGCCGCTGTTTGCAGTACTTTCACACATGAAATTGGAAATCTCTCATGAGGCGTCGTGGGCTAGGGGTGAAGGCTCCCACCTCCCTCGCTGGGGGTCCAGGGTTCGAGACCTGATGTGCTTTCTTTCTTTCTTTTTTTTTTTTTTCTGTAATAATGCACTGTATTATTTTATTTACACTGTAAGACAGTCAATGGAAGGATGCACACAGATTTCACATAAATCAAAGTACATCTGCAGGAGCGATTCTTTACGCTAAATGCACCTAAACAGCGGGAATGAAATGAGTGTATTCTGACGCTACCAACTGAGCAAAACAGTACTGTACTGTAGATCTTCAGCGTTTGTGTATTGCACAGGACCTGAATTTCCTCCCTGTGCAGGCCCCCAGGGGGGAAGGGCGATGGGGGTAGGGGGGAGACGATGGAAAATACTGTGCCTTTGAAATGCAATTACATGAGCGTCCGAGTACACTACGGCATACTGTAAACCAACACCAATGGGAAGGAAGTGCCAACCTTATTTTTAATGTGTTCCCGTGACATTCACTTTAAAAAAAAAAAAATTCTCTCCAATACAGTACATCCAATGGAAGGATGCACACAGGTTTCACATACTGTACAGTAAATCAAAGTACATCTGCAGGAGCGATTCTTTACGCTAAATGCAACCTACAGTACAGTACTGTACTGTAAGTGAGCAAAACAGTACTACAGTGGGCGTTTGTGTATTGCACATGACCAGCATTTGCATTCCCTCCCTGTCTACTGCATGATCTGTGCAGGCTCCCATGGGGGAAGGGCAGCAGGCTAGCCGGAGGCGGAGGAAAACACCGTGCTTTACAAATGCGAGCGTCCGAGTCCTCTAAGGCATAAACCAACAGCAATGGGGCGGGGGCCGGCCGCTGTTTGCAGTACTTTCACACATGAAATTGGAAATCTCTCATGAGGCGTCGTGGGCTAGGGGTGAAGGCTCCCACCTCCCTCGCTGGGGGTCCAGGGTTCGAGACCTGATGTGCTTTCTTTCTTTCTTTTTTTTTTTTTTTTCTGTAATAATGCACTGTATTATTTTATTTACACTGTAAGACAGTCAATGGAAGGATGCACACAGATTTCACATAAATCAAAGTACATCTGCAGGAGCGATTCTTTACGCTAAATGCACCTAAACAGCGGGAATGAAATGAGTGTATTCTGACGCTACCAACTGAGCAAAACAGTACTGTAGATCTTCAGCGTTTGTGTATTGCACAGGACCTGAATTTCCTCCCTGTGCAGGCCCCCAGGGGGGAAGGGCGATGGGGGTAGGGGGGAGACGATGGAAAATACTGTGCCTTTGAAATGCAATTACATGAGCGTCCGAGTACACTACGGCATACTGTAAACCAACACCAATGGGAAGGAAGTGCCAACCTTATTTTTAATGTGTTCCCGTGACATTCACTTTAAAAAAAAAAAATTTCTCTCCAATACAGTACATCCAATGGAAGGATGCACACAGGTTTCACATACTGTACAGTAAATCAAAGTACATCTGCAGGAGCGATTCTTTACGCTAAATGCAACCTACAGTACAGTACTGTAAGTGAGCAAAACAGTACTACAGTGGGCGTTTGTGTATTGCACATGACCAGCATTTGCATTCCCTCCCTGTCTACTGCATGATCTGTGCAGGCTCCCATGGGGGAAGGGCAGCAGGCTAGCCGGAGGCGGAGGAAAACACCGTGCTTTACAAATGCGAGCGTCCGAGTCCTCTAAGGCATAAACCAACAGCAATGGGGCGGGGGCCGGCCGCTGTTTGCAGTACTTTCACACATGAAATTGGAAATCTCTCATGAGGCGTCGTGGGCTAGGGGTGAAGGCTCCCACCTCCCTCGCTGGGGGTCCAGGGTTCGAGACCTGATGTGCTTTCTTTCTTTCTTTTTTTTTTTTTTCTGTAATAATGCACTGTATTATTTTATTTACACTGTAAGACAGTCAATGGAAGGATGCACACAGATTTCACATAAATCAAAGTACATCTGCAGGAGCGATTCTTTACGCTAAATGCACCTAAACAGCGGGAATGAAATGAGTGTATTCTGACGCTACCAACTGAGCAAAACAGTACTGTAGATCTTCAGCGTTTGTGTATTGCACAGGACCTGAATTTCCTCCCTGTGCAGGCCCCCAGGGGGGAAGGGCGATGGGGGTAGGGGGGAGACGATGGAAAATACTGTGCCTTTGAAATGCAATTACATGAGCGTCCGAGTACACTACGGCATACTGTAAACCAACACCAATGGGAAGGAAGTGCCAACCTTATTTTTAATGTGTTCCCGTGACATTCACTTTAAAAAAAAAAAAATTCTCTCCAATACAGTACATCCAATGGAAGGATGCACACAGGTTTCACATACTGTACAGTAAATCAAAGTACATCTGCAGGAGCGATTCTTTACGCTAAATGCAACCTACAGTACAGTACTGTACTGTAAGTGAGCAAAACAGTACTACAGTGGGCGTTTGTGTATTGCACACAGGGGCCTATGTGGATAAGCGAGTTCTATGCACACTAAAAATGGCCACCGACCGTGAACCCCCAGCACGTGGCAGCGCTCGGATATGGAGTGAGATACAATATGGCATACATTTCACAGTTCAGGGGGCAATGCTGAAGGAGCGTCACAATCCCCTAGCTCAATTACATTGGGATAAGCGAGGTCTATGCACATTACGGTATACCGAGCTGGATCGCTTAGCAACCTGACAAAATGGCCGCCGACCGTGAACTCCCAGCACGTGGCAGCGCTCGGATATGTAGTGAGATACAATATGGCATACATTTCACAGTTCAGGGGGCAATGCTGAAGGAGCGTCACAATCCCCTAGCTCAATTACATTGGGATAAGCGAGGTTTTATGTGAATAAAAGAGCGTCTCAGTCACCGCCCCGCTACCCACTTTGCAAAGCTGTTTCCTCGTAAGCAGACTTGCTGTGTGGATCTTCTCCGACCTTTCAGAAATCTCCTGATAATTTGCTCTCCGTTTCTGCCTTCGAAAACTTCTTCACAGGCCATACTGTTCCAGCTCATTGACACAGTTTCGTCATACAGTATTTGACCGGTAATTCTTTCATTTACGGTTTACAATTATTTATATACTGTACGTAAATGATGAATGTCCCTGTGCATTGCTCCATGGCCTGTACAACTTATCCCGGTGTATTTTAAAATGTATACCATCTCTCACTACATATCCGAGCGCTGCCACGTGCTGGGAGTTCACGGGCGGCGGCCATTTTGTCAGGTTGCTAAGCGATCCAGCTCGGTATACCGTAATGTGCATAGACCGCGCTTATCCCAATGTAATTGAGCTAGGGGATTGTGACGCTCCTTCAGCATTGCCCCCTGGAGTGTGAAATGTATGCCATATTGTATCTCACTACATATCCGAGCGCTGCCACGTGCTGGGGGTTCACGGTCGGCGGCCATTTTGTCAGGTTGCTAAGCGATCCAGCTCGGTATACCGTAATGTGCATACAGTAGACCTCGCTTATCCCAGTGTAATTGAGCTAGGGGATTGTGACGCTCCTTCAGCATTGCCCCCTGAACTGTGAAATGTATGCCATACTGTATCTCACTACATATCCGAGCGCTGCCACGTGCTGGGGGTTCACGGTCGGTGGCCATTTTTAGTGTGCATAGAACTCGCTTATCCACATAGGCCCCTGTGTTTTTAACTACTATATTGAGATGCACATTTCTAGGCCTACAGTATTTAATATACAGTAAGCAGCATTGTTGTTAGGCAATAATTGAAGAATTTACATACAGTACTGACATGTACTGTATGTAATGCTTGTACATCATGTCAGTCGACCCTTATGCTGTACACTACTGTAAGTCTCACAGGGCCCATGCACTTCCAAGGAGGGTTATTTACTGTACTGTATCTGTTTCATACAGTCCATAACACTGAAGTTGTATTTTCAGTACTGTACAGTATACAATACTTAAATTTGAACATCAGGTACTGGATAGTAAACATGTACAGTATTAACTTCTATCATAAAACTCTTATGCATTTTCAGATGTGTAAATTTTAGACTACAGTATTCACAAATGTTTTCTCTCCATACAGGAATTATAGTTGGACAACATGCCAGTAACTATCAACAAAACGATGAGCAAGATAATCGCCAACATGAAAAAAGAAAATAAAACGATCAAAGAGATCCATGCATGGCTCAAGGAAAGTGGCATTATAGTCACTTTAGAAACGGTGCGCTATCATGCATTCGAGAGAACAACGCCCAGATTTGTATTTCCTACAAAATGCACATGGTACGTACTGAACACTACTGTAATGTTTAAATGACTTGCTTTATACCATAAACAATTTTTTTGAAATAAAATAAAAACTTCATCAATTGTAACTGTGATTGTGCTGTTCATGAATTCATATTTTTCATACTGTATTGTACTGTAGGAGAGTGCAACAAATTGTGGAGGAACTAACTCGTGAGGATGATGAGCGTACTGCTCTGCAAATAAAACGAATTCTCCATTCCAAGTATGACCTGGACATATCGGCCACCAGCATCAGAAGGATGCGACGGAAAATGGGATGGACCTTTGGCGCAACAAGGTAAAATACTGAAAGCAGTATAAACCATACAGTAAATGCACTGTTAATAATCCCTTGATACGTGATATAATAATGCCATAAATCATTATACAGAGTGTGTACTTTATACTATATACAGTATGTGTGTGTGTATATACTGTATATATTCTATCCCAAAAGAGATACCTACTGTATAGGCACTCAGAGACAGCAATGAAGCATTGCCGGCTTATTGTGATGATTACATACTGTATACTGTGTGTGTGTGTTTGTGTGTATGTACAGTATGTATATATATATTACTCTGTATGTAACTTAATGTACTGTATGTACAGTTTAATGTATACAGTAGGTATATAATACAGTATACTGCACATACAGTCTACTGTATATACAGTAATCTGTAAATCTGTAATTTCATAACTGTATCTGATTTCATTATTTTTGGCTCTTCACAGGATATCTCCAATGATAAGAGATGTGAATAAAGAAAAGAGAGTGGAACAGGCACGGCGATGGATTGAGAGTGGTGAAACATTTGATGATGTCATTTTCACAGATGAATCGTCTGTTGCCCTTGAGCGGTTCTCCAGAATGTCATTCAGGAAACGTAACCATATCTCTTTAAAACCACGCCCAAAGCATCCATTGAAAGTCCATGTATGGGGAGGCATATCACGATTAGGAGCTGGTCCCCTATTATTTTTCGAAGGTACACTACTATACTTTATTCTGTGCCTGTGTTCTGTAAAAATACATGTTGTACTGTAGAGTACGTGTAACTGCACAATAAAAGGAGTTGCTTATTAATGAACAACATTTTTTGATTTCTGTAGGAATCATGGATAAGAAATTTTTCCAAGAAACAATAGTAGAGAAATGTATGGTGCCATTTGTGAATAAATATTACCCAACTCACCATAGGATATTCCAAGACAATGATCCTAAACACTCCGCCTCAGCCAAATTTATGGAAGAGAAAGGTATGAATTGGGAACGCACACCACCAGAGTGAGTATTCTTTCAACAGTGTACAAGTAAAATTTTGGATAGCACTCTAGTACTGTAAAAAAAAAATTTGTTTAATAAACAGTACAATATTGTATGTTTAATTTTCTCTATTTACTGTAATGTAATTCATTTTTTCTATACGCTTTTTTTTTATTTTTATATAGATCACCAGACATGAACCCAATCGAATTAGTGTGGGCTCAATTGAAGAGGTACGTTAGGAGTGTTGCAAAGCCAACAACAAAACAGCAACTGGTGGATGGGATAAAGAAATTTTGGCTAGAAGTACTCACACCTGAACATTGTAATAATTATATAAATCACCTGTATAAAGTATTACCTGTTGTAGTTGAAAGAAATGGTCAAGCCACAAATATGTAGTTCTGTATTTTCTGTTTAAAATTTTAAATTGGTGCATTATTAAAAAAAATGATAAAATTGCCTTTGTCTGATTATTGCATAAACTAATGTAGAATATTATACAGTAGTAATGTTATTGATGTGTACTGTATGAACAGTTATTTTCAGTTTTATAAGTCCTGAATAAGAGTACTGTACATTTTGATCAGTGCAGTACATGGAATCGGATGTTGTAATACTTTATTTTTACATTAATATTGATGTTTTTCCAATAAATATTCAATTTTACAGTATGGTACGGTACAGTACATGAGGGTACCTGTACAGTATGATACGTCATTATGGGGGAGAAATACTGTATCCACTAAATGTACAGTAAAATGTTTTTTTCTTATTACAAACACACAAATGCATCTCAGATGGAAATATGCTATACACAGCAGACAGCTTATGGTGACAGAACTTCCCTACTGTATCCCCACCCATAGTCGTGGTATATTTTAGATTGCCTAATGAGACACTCCTGCAGCATTGCCAATGATTCATGTAAAACCTGTGTGCAAACAGTATCTGTATTGAATGCAAAGTACAGTAAGATTACAGTATACAGTATTATCAGAGCCAAACCTGACCAACATGATGCCCTAGGCTAGATTTTGGCTGATGCCCTCTTGCACAGATGCTACGTAGTTCCGCCTCTAACCCTGCACCCCTTTCCCAGCACCATCACCCATTTTGGCGCTCCTACCCCCTATAATCTAAATAAGAACAATGTGCACATTTAGTGCCAGCCCAAAACAGTGTACAGTATGTTCTTGCTGGGAAGGGGCATGGTAACACAATAATACCCGAAGATGAAATGACACAACACAGTACTGCAACTTTATTCACATTATATCATGCAGTGGTGTCTCTTATTCTCATGACATCATATCATAGTACCACATTACTCCTAACAGTAATGCCCCTTATTCACATTACACCCCACCACATTCATCTTTATTTACATTAGACCACAGGTTCTCAAACTCAGTCCTCAGGACCCCACACAGTGCAGGTTTTGCAGGTCTCACAGAATCACAAGTGAAAAAATTAGCTCCACCTACTGTATGGACCTTCTAAAATGTGTCAGTTAGTAATGAATACATCTGTGCACTTGCTGGTTTACCTGCGAAACATGCACTGTGTGGGGTCCTGAGGACCAAGTTTGAGAACCACTGCATTAGACCATGCAGTAGTGCCCTTTCCTTATGTTACACCAGAAAATATTGTAGTACACCTTATACACATACAGTACAGTAATGCCACACATTAGTAATGCATTTCATATTTAAATTTTCTGATTTAATTTCATAGAGCCGCAGTCACTCACAGAATATAGGCATGTACTGTAGCATCTCATTTTATTCTGCAGAAGCTGATTATTCCCGTTTGGCTAGTTTGCCGCCTCTGTACAGTATATCACAATAGAAAAAAGTTATAGTGTCAGTGAAAAAAGCACCTCATGACAGATACTGTACACAAGCTCATGTCTAAATACTGTATACTGTAAGCAGTGACATTAAGGGGTACAGTACTGTATATGCAATTGCAGTCGAATTCCGGCAGGAATACGGAAAAAATGGACACGGGATCCCCCATCTTTTTAGAACCAGCACCGGGCTCTGCGCCTGGTCCTGGTGCAAAAAATAAGGGGGACAAAAAAAGCGTAGGGGTTCCCCATATTTTTTGAATCAGCACTGGGCTCCACTAGCTGGACAGATAATGCACAGCCGGGGGAGACTTTTATACCGGTCCCTGCGGCCATGGAATTAAATACCCAACTAGTCACACCTGGCCGGAGTACCCTGGAGGAGTGGGGGCCCCTTAAATCAAGGGGACCCCCCTCCAGCCACTCGATTATCTCTATCACCCCTGTGTATTGTAGCTAGGGGATTGTGACGCTCCTTCAGCATTGCCCCGTACCCTGCAAAATCTGTGCTGTTATTTGCTCCATAGCTGAGTGCCTCCTAGGAGCTACTGTAGGAGTCACAGGCGGTAGCCATTTCAATTGAGTCTGCCCTGCTATAGAATTGTACAGGTATGTGTACATTACCGTACGGTGCATAGAACCTTTACAGTAGAAACTCTCCTGCAGCTTTGGCCTGCTTTACTGTATGTACTGTAAAACTTGTGTTTTGTCAGTTTGCTATGCGACCGAGCCCGGTGTAACGTACAGTACTGTAATGTGCATAGACCTCGCTTACAGTATCTCTGTGTATTTTGGCTAGGGGATTGTGACGCTCCTTCAGCATCGCCCCGTAGCCTGCACAGCTTATGCCATTTCTCATTCCATACCCAACTGCTGCCTGCCACGAGGTGGGGGTTCAGGAGGTGGGGGTTCATGGGTAGTGGTCGTTTTGACAGTGTGCTATGCGATTGAGTCCGGTGTACCGTAATACTGTATGCAATCCTACAGTAGCTTATCCCTCCCCTGTGTATTTTGGCTAGGGGATTGTGACGCTCCTTCAGCATTGCCCCATAACCTGCACAAGGGTTCAGGGGCGGCGGCCATTTTGCCAGTGTGCTACAGTATGTCATCGAGTCCGGTGTACCATAATATGCATACTGTGTATTTTAGCTAGGGGATTGTGACGCTCCTTCAGCATTGCCCCATAGTCTGTACAATCTGGACTATTACTTGCTCCGTAGCCTAGGGCCTCTGTGGGGCAAGGAGTCATAGGTGGTAGCCATTTCTATTCAGTCTGCCCAGCTACAGAATTGTATGTGTACTGTGTACGGAGCATAGAACCTTAACCTGCATAGAACCTGCACATTATGGTACACCGGACTCGATCGCATAGAACCGCTCATGCAGCTACTGTATGCCCTGGTTTACAGTATGTGAATAAAAAAAATAATAAAGTGTCTGAAAAAAACTACAGTAACATGCATTCGTACTTAAGGAATCGAACCCTGGACTCTGAGTATAGGAAGCGAAACACTTCACCACTTCGCCGCAGACAAATGTATAAATCCGTTGGTTTTGATTATGCTGTAATGGCTACGGGATTAGGACGATAACATACTGTAGAAAATTCCTAATCTTGAGAGGCAATAGTGAACTTGTAACACACATCCATTTGCGACAGTGTACACTACTGGTTTTACAGTACTGTGTTTTGTCTGCGGGACTTGGACGCTCACATACAGTATTCATAAAGTATTGTAGATGGATCATATACTGTATGCTGTACTACTGTATTTGCGTCGGTGTCGTACTGTATATACAGTACTGTATTAAATAATGCAGCGTAATGAGTACAGTATTTACTGTATGCAGCGTAATGAGACGCCTTAGTAAAGTAGTCCTTATTATGTATGTCAGTATTGTATTTTACGGGAGACCACACGCATGCGCAGTGGTGATTGTAAAAAGCGACATCTGGTGGCTGATCGCAGGTATTACACGTAAAGGTAACGCCAAACGTCAAATGTCTGTCTCCGTGCGATTAGATAGCCTCTCTGTGGCTAGGCGCGCCTCGCTACGCCACAGTACGCTGCGTATGGTCGAACGGGACAAACGCCGCGGCCACTCAAGATAAAGGTGGCTACATCTGTACTTCATATTTGGTAAGTCTGGCTGCAGAAAGATGTTTAGTTTTTGCTTGACTTAATATTTCTGTTACAGCGTGAGGTACTTGTATACACAGTGGATGATCAAGCACAATGTCTGCCACCTTTTCCTTCAGTATTGCTGCTGCTGCAACTGCTCGGACACAGGATGGTGCTCCTTTGATTATTGGATCAAGCTGGGCTGAATAGTATGCCACTGGTCTTTGTTTTGTTCCATGTTTCTGAGTGAGCACCCCTAAAGAATGTCCTTTGTTTTCATGGCAGAATAGGTTAAAAGGCTTTTTGTAATCAGGCAATCCCAATGCTGGGGCTGTTACTATAGCTTGCTTTAGTTTTCTTACGGCTTCTTCAATGGTGTCCCTGTTTTCTGATGATACCTCCTTCTTTGTTAATTCATATAGAGGTTGCATGAGTAATGAGGCTGAGGGTATCCATTCTCTGCAGTATCCAATAAGGCCCAGAAAAGCTCTGATTTCTTTTAATGTTCTTGGGGTTTTTGCTTGAGTTATTGCCTTTGTTCTTTCATTAGTAAGATGCCTTGTTCCTTGAGATATGCAGTGTCCTAAGAAGACAACTTTTTTCTGTACTAGCTGAAGCTTGTCTTTTGACACTCTGCAATCTTCTTCTGCCAAAAATATGAGTAGTGATACTGTTTCCTTTTTGCACTTCTCTTCTGTCTGTGCAGCAATAAGCAGATCATCGACATATTGAACTAACTGGGTGTCTGTAAAGTGTGGTCTCCATTTCTGCAGGATTAATGCCATTGCCTCTGAGAAATCCGATGGACTGGTTGCCCCCCCCTGGGGCAATCGTGTCCAACAGTATTGTTTACCTTCGTGAGTGAATGTTAGGAACTTCTGGCTTTCTTCTGTAATGGGCACAGAAAAAAAGGCATTTGCGAGATCGATTGTCGAAAACCATGCAGCTTCGGTTGGAATCTGATTAAGCAAAGTGTGAGGATTGTTTACTATTGGAGTATTGTCAATCAGTCTTTTATTGATTTCTCTTAGATCATGAACAAGCCTGAATTGAACTTCATTTGTACTTGTTCGTTTCTTCACGGGAAACAAAGGAAAATTAAAAGGGGATCTGCATTCTTTAATGACCCCCACCTTCTTGTATTGTTCCACTTGCTGGGTTATGGCCTTTGATTGTGCTTCCGTAAGAGGATATTGTCTGATTGACACTGGTTGCGTTCCTGGTTTCAGCTGTAGCTGTACTGGCTGAACCCGCATGTGTCCAACATCAGTCTTTCCTTTGAACCAGAGTTTTTCTGGTACTGTCTTCAACCAGTCAGGTATATCAGCCAGATCTTGTTTTGGTGCTGGGCTGGAATCCTGCCTTATATGATATATCTGTATGGCTGCTTCCATTTGTTGATGAACCTTCTCTGGTAATTTACTGGAAAATGTAATTCCTTTTGGTGTGTACTGTATGCAGGCTTGAATCAACTTCAGAACATCTGCCCCTAATAAGTTTACTGGGCAAGTACTAGAGGTGAGGAATTGGACCGGAATGGGAGTTTCAACATCTTCAGTGGTTAATACCATTGGTTTACTTTCCTTTAACTTCACTGTAGTTCCTTCTAAACCTGTTGCTAGAAGTGTTTCAGTGGTCATTAATTCACTTGGTACCTCCTGTTGCTGTAAAATAGTTCAGCTTGCTCCAGAGTCTATAATGCATTGATATTGGTGACCTGTTGGCAGTACAAGGGTCACTTGATCATTTTCTTGTTCAGACGGTGTTTTGGCAGGGAGGTACCTCGGGAAGCCACTTCTTCATGCTGTAGGTTTTTCTTGCTGGTTTTCACACCATTCTTTGTATTTCTTGCAATTCTTTTTAAAATGTCCTTCTCGCTTGCAGAAATAACACTTTCTGTTATCTTGCTTGGTTCCTTCTTTTGAATTTCTTCCGGTGGCCCCTTGTGTTGGGCTTCTGATTTTCCACTTGCTCTGCTCCTGTACAACGTGAACTGTTACCTTTGGTATTGCATTCTTTTCTTTAGCTTTTCTTATTTTTTCATTCTCCCGTTCCTCCATTCCTTCCAGCACCTGAACTATTGCGTCAAGTTCCATATAGGAGGTTTCTGGTCTGACCTGGAACAACTGAGTTCTGTAGGCTTCTGACAACCCATTTAGGAATTTAGTTTTCAACAGTCTTTTATGTTGAGGGTTATCTGCTGTAAAACCTTCATCAGTGTGTCGTATAGTGACTTTATCATAGTAAGTTCTGATAGACTCAGTCTTCTCCTGTTTGAAGTCTGGGGCTGCTGGTGCTCTGAGCTTTTGTGCATGACACCATCTTTTAAGCCTTGTCATGTACATCTTTCCACTTTCGAACGTTGTTCTATTTTCCTCTGCCGGGGCGGCCTCTATGGCTGGGCAATCGTTTGCTGCAATTGCTGCTGCCATGGTGCTTACTGTTTGAGCCGTTCCTGGTCCTAGCATAGCCTCACACAGCTGGTGGTAATCGACCCATGCCGGTGTCCATATGGTTTGAATTCTTTCCATATAGGCATAAAATGCTGCTGGGTTTTTGTCTAGGATCTGGGGACTTGGCAACTATACTTGCGAGCTCGTTGCCATACCATGGTTTGTGGTGTTGGCTCTGTATGATATATGGTCGATCCGCCCTGGTTGTATCATCTGGGTTGCGTATTCTCTGCACTTGTACTGGAGACAGAGAAATAGGCAATGATGTCCGTCTTTCAGCGTTTCTGGTGGCATAAATATTTTGACACGGTGGCTCATGGGGTGAAACCCAGTTTCCACAATTTGGACAGTGTTCATATCCTTCCGGAACACAAAACTGACATACCGGACACAATCTTTCTAGAAAATGTGTCATTTCATTTTGCACAGTTTGTATCTGGGCATGAAAAGCTGTAGGGGCTGTGTCTTGATCCCTTGTTTCTCCTCTCTGCCTGAATTGCACCCTGCTGCCTATAGTCCCTGATTGTGGACTATTATTTTCTGGACTCATAACTTGATTGCAGGCGTCTATCACTCGTTTAAACATAAGGGGAGCTTTAGGTAGAAAATTTCTTTGCTTTAACCTTGTTGGGGTTTCTTGTGATGAAGTATCGGGACGCTGGGTCACGCCTTGTACACATGGCTCAGGGAAATCATTTGGGTTTTCAACCACAGATCCTTTCAAGATAGGGCTGACTATTCACCACTCTTTTCCTTGCTCGTCTCTTTTTAATTTCACTGTTAGTGAGCTTGTAGGTAATTGCATTCTGTTCATACTAGGGGTACCTGGGTGTGCATGCATGTCTGAGTATAGGGGTGGGGTATAGAGTGGAGGTGCTGTTGCTGAAATTACAGGCAGTGAGTTTAACGCTGGTTGTGGTGCTATTGGGTACTCTGGTATATAGGGAAAATCATGTTCCTCATCTCTCCTTCTTCTTTCTGCCTCTAATTCCTTTGCTACACTGATCCAGATGGATATTTGATCTCTACAATTATGTTTAATTATCCAACTTTTGTTACAGGAGGCAAATTTTTCCCATTTCTCTAGGTCAAGTGTCCCCTCTGACGGGAAGCCTGCTCTTTTGAAAATTTTACTTATTCCTTTCAGAGCTTTACTGCCCTCCCTGTCACTAACAATATCCACGGGTTTGTCGGGCCCTGACATCTTTACAGACCGCGCTCCCATGCCTGGGTGAACGTGCGCGGAACCCCTCCTGATGTGGTATTTTAGTAACTCCTTATGAGGGAATTAAAATCTCCTTTTAAAGCTTTTCTTCCCTCCTTGTTATTAACAATATCCACGGGTTTGAACCCCTCCTGATGTGGTATTTTAGTAACTCCTTATGAGGGAATTAAAATCTCCTTGTGAGACGCTGACTCTGAAGAATCTCTTCTATCCTTGTACCTAAAGAGCTTCTTAAATCCGTCTGTGGACAAATGACTGGGGTTGTAGTGTTGCCCCTTCCTCCCTGTGTTGGTGGAGAATTTGTTAGTACTGCTCCCCAAGTGAGACCTGCATAATAGATTATTTCTTCTGGATCACTGAGATGCGTCCCTAATATTATTGTTAAGTTACTCCAAGGGTCTATCCCCCTGCCTATATAGACTCCTGCTTGTATCAGTATCCCTGTTGTTCTCGGTAAACTCCCCACTATTATTGGAATACGTTCCCCTTGTGTTTGGAAAATTATGTGCCCTGTGCACCCTGGGCAATCATACTTGATTCTTCTTGCTATCGGGTCTACCATTTAGTTTAATGCTTGTTTCTCTTCAGAAAGTAACAGCTAACACCGGGGACTGCTTGGATGTGAGAAATACCTGTCAGTGTGTGTAGGAGAATCTAGTTGCTGGCTCTGGTTTCAGTGTTTTGCAGACAGCCAACTCCCCCCACCTTTCCAAAAGCATATCAACAGAGTACATGCAACAGTGCAAGGATCCCAAAGCAAAGGGTAACAATAAGTATTATATCTGACAGATTCTTGACCATCTTTTATATCTGGTTTTTCTGTCTTCTGGATACCCTCTCACTGCTACGTCTGTTATCTGTGTGCGCGGCAGCTGTTTGAGGCTGTATGAGCAAATGGGTCTTAAACCTGGGATTATGTGGTTCCTGGGCCAATAGGTTATGATGTTAGACCAATCATTTTCAATGTAATGTTCTAACAATTCTCTTTTCAAATGACAACCTATTGTACAATAAAATTCATCATCATTTTCCACATAACCAAATGAGACTTCAGTGCTTGTAATTGCCAGCAATCTTGGTGCTACAGACCCTTTGTATTTTCTTAAAACAACAACACAGGTACAAGATTTGCATACACCTCTTTGGTTATTTATCAATTCAAACTGGTTATCAGCATTAGAACATATCTTGGCCATGCGCCACCTTTATAAAACGGCTCTATTTTCTTAATAAACATGCATTAGTACTTGCACAATTTAAAAGTTTTCTGCATACTTGATTAATTCCCCCTGTGCACTTGTGACAAATTATCTGAAATTATTTACCCACAATTCAACAATATAACATAATTCAACAATATAACATACATGTATGGTACCTTAAAAAAAAATTTCTTCTGACTGACACTGGGCTCTTTAAGATATTCTCTGACCTTCCCGACTGGACTTTCCCCTAGGTTTACACAAGAAGCGCTTATTCAAGTGAGCAGGTTGAAATCTACACAATAAATCTCACTTACCGTTTTTTTGTTATCAGCGGTTCCTGAAAGATCAGAGGATTTATTGCCAGTGGAGGAGATGCTGGAAGATCTGCGGACGAGGTCCCAAAATGATAGGGTATGTTAACCTATTCAGGTCTAGTCTATAAACTCTCTGCAGTCATCAGTCAGAATTCTGTTTCCCTTAGCAACCGGTTGGAGATCAGTGAATGAAAAGGTGACACAGGATCATTGTGTAACCTAAGCAGTTCATAGTTGATCTGTCTTAGGGGCCATATAAGGTTTATTTTATAGTAAGAGAACAAAGGATTCATGTGTGCCAATACATTTAGCCAATCAGAATACACCATGTATGTCTTGAAAACTGAAACACATCAATTGTCACACAAGATTATAATTAGCAATTAAAATATATTTATTGCTTTGCGATTATCGGTTTTCCCGGAACATCCTCTCTGGAGGTCAGGACAGGTCAAAATCCTCCTCGATGTTCAGAACTTTTGGCGTTATGCTTGACTGGCCTTGGATACATCTGGCGCTATGACATTGAACAATTCATGCTTTGAATATAATGTTAAGCTTATGAAATATCTGTGAAGCTTTTAAGAAAACACGAACCTAATTGTGAGCAAGAGTAAATATCTTTAGTTAATGCGAAAAAGCTTGAATCAATATATATTTGCTATACTAAGAAAGCCCCTACACCATCACATGTGAGCAGGGCCCTCCTACCTCTATATAGTGTAAGCGTGTGAGCAGGGACCTCCTACCTCTATAGCTCTATATAGTGTAAGCGTGTGAGCAGGGCCCTCCTACCTCTATAGTTCTATATAGTGTAAGCGTGCGAGCAGGGCCCTCTTACCTCTATAGCTCTATATAGTGTAAGCGTGTGAGCAGGGCCCTCCTACCTCTATATAGTGTAAGCGTGTGAGCAGGGCCCTCCTACCTCTATAGCTCTATATAGTGTAAGTTTGCGAGCAGGGCCCTCCTACCTCTATAGCTCTATATAGTGTAAGCGTGCGAGCAGGGCCCTCCTACCTCTATATAGTGTAAGCGTGCGAGCAGGGCCCTCCTACCTCTATAGCTCTATATAGTGTAAGCTTGCGAGCAGAGCCCTCCTACCTCTATAGCTCTATATAGTGTAAGCTTCCGAACAGGTCCCTCCTACCTTTATAGCTCTATATAGTGTAAGCGTGTGAGCAGGGCCCTCCTACCTCTATAGCTCTATATACTGTAAGTATGCGAGCCGGGCCGTCCTCCCTCTATAGCTCTATATAGTGTAAGCGTGTGAGCAGGGCCCTCCTACCTCTATAGCTTTATATAGTGTAAGCGTGCGAGCAGGGCCCTCCTACCTCTATAAAGTGTAAGCGTGTGAACAGGGCCCTCCTACCTCTATAGCTCTATATAGTGTAAGCTTGCGAGCAGGGCCCTCCTACCTCTATAGCTCTATATAGTGTAAGCGTGCGAGCAGGGCCCTCCTACCTCTATAGCTCTATATAGTGTAAGCGTGTGAGCAGGGCCCTCCTACCTCTATAGCTCTATATAGTGTAAGCGTGTGAACAGGGCCCTCCTACCTCTATAGCTCCATATAGTGTAAGCTTGCGAGCAGGGCCCTCCTACCTCTATAGCTCTATATAGTGTAAGCGTGTGAGCAGGGTCCTCCTACCTCTATATAGTGTAAGCTTGCGAGCAGGGCCCTCCTACCTCTATAGCTCTTTATAGTGTAAGCGTGTGAGCAGGGCCCTCCTACCTCTATATCTCTATATAGTGTAAGCGTGTGAGCAGGGCCCTCCTACCTCTATATCTCTATATAGTGTAAGCGTGTGAGCAGGGCCCTCCTACCTCTATAGCTCTATATAGTGTAAGCGTGTGAGCAGGGCCCTCCTACCTCTATAGCTCTATATAGTGTAAGCGTGTGAGCAGGGCCCTCCTACCTCTATATCTCTATATAGTGTAAGCGTGTGAGCAGGGCCCTCCTACCTCTATAGCTCTATATAGTGTAAGCGTGTGAGCAGGGCCCTCCTATCTCTATAGCTCTATATAGTATAAGCATGTGAGCAGGGCCCTCCTACCTCTATAGCTCTATATAGTGTAAGCGTGTGAGCAGGGCCCTCATACCTCTATAGCTGTATATAGTGTAAGCGTGTGAGCAGGGCCCTCCTACCTCTATTACTGATGTTCTAATTGTACGGTGCAATGGAATATGCTGTGCCATATAAAAAAGTGTGAATAATTAAATGTCACTCAGACGCTAAACGTGAGGTAATTCTGAGTAAGAGAAACATTCTGCTGTCGCTACTGCTCCCAGAGTGCCTGCACCACATAATATCACATAATACTCAGATCTTGGTGCTTATAGTTACAATTATAGGGTCTCTGTTTCACTGGGGGATCCTAACTCTACACTGACACCACACCACTGCCTCCCCCTCACTGCTACACTCTCTGCTCTGATTGGCTCTCACAGTCATGTGACCCACACAGAGCACAGTCATGTGACACAGCCAAAGCCAGTACTAGGCTTACAAATAATGAAGCGGCCATATTTCAGAAGCCTCGCACTCTTCCAAGAGGTATTAGCCATACACAAAATGGCTGCCTGGGAGAGGACAAATGTGTCACATGACAGAAAAGCTCTAGTGATCACTTGATGTGTACTACACTACCCAGCATGCTTTGTTTCCTCATCTCATTCCCTGATATCACACGGTGAGTATGTGTCCTGCAGCGTAATAATCCCTGATGTTATATTATATTATACTGTATATTATATCCCTGTTATACCTCATACACTGTAATATACACACACACAGCAATGTCATCACTGATCTGTATTATACTGTATATTATATCCCTGTTATACCTCATACACTGTAATATACACACACAGCAATGTCATCACTGATCTGTATTATACTGTATATTATATCCCTGTTATACCTCATACACTGTAATATACACACACAGCAATGTCATCACTGATCTGTATTATACTGTATATTATATCCCTGTTATACCTCATACACTGTAATATATACACACACACAGCAATGTCATCACTGATCTGTATTATACTGTATATTATATCCCTGTTATACCTCATACACTGTAATATACACACACACAGCAATGTCATCACTGATCTGTATTATACTGTATATTATATCCCTGTTATACCTCATACAGTGTAATATACACACACACAGCAATGTCATCACTGATCTGTATTATACTGTATATTATATCCCTGTTATACCTCATACACTGTAATATACACACAGCAATGTCATCACTGATCTGTATTATACTGTATATTATATCCCTGTTATACCTCATACACTGTAATATATACACACACACAGCAATGTCATCACTGATCTGTATTATACTGTATATTATATCCCTGTTATACCTCATACACTGTAATATACACACACAGCAATGTCATCACTGATCTGTATTATACTGTATATTATATCCCTGTTATACCTCATACACTGTAATATATACACACACACAGCAATGTCATCACTGATCTGTATTATACTGTATATTATATCCCTGTTATACCTCATACACTGTAATATACACACACACACACACACACACACACACACACACACACACACACACACACACAGCAATGTCATCACTGATCTGTATTATACTGTATATTATATCCCTGTTATACCTCATACACTGTAATATACACACACACACACACACACACACACACACACAGCAATGTCATCACTGATCTGTATTATACTGTATATTATATCCCTGTTATACCTCATACACTGTAATATACACACACACAGCAATGTCATCACTGATCTGTATTATACTGTATATTATATCCCTGTTATACCTCATACACTGTAATATATACACACACAGCAATGTCATCACTGATCTGTATTATACTATATATTATATCCCTGTTATACCTCATACACTGTAATATACACACACAGAGCAATGTCATCACTGATCTGTATTATACTGTATATTATATCCCTGTTATACCTCATACACTGTAATATACACACACACAGCAATGTCATCACTGATCTGTATTATACTATATATTATATCCCTGTTATACCTCATACACTGTAATATACACACACAGAGCAATGTCATCACTGATCTGTATTATACTGTATATTATATCCCTGTTATACCTCATACACTGTAATATACACACACACAGCAATGTCATCACTGATCTGTATTATACTATATATTATATCCCTGTTATACCTCATACACTGTAATATACACACACACAGCAATGTCATCACTGATCTGTATTATACTGTATATTATATCCCTGTTATACCTCATACACTGTAATATACACACACAGCAATGTCATCACTGATCTGTATTATACTGTATATTATATCCCTGTTATACCTCATACACTGTAATATATACACACAGCAATGTCATCACTGATCTGTATTATACTGTATATTATATCCCTGTTATACCTCATACACTGTAATATACACACACACACAGCAATGTCATCACTGATCTGTATTATACTGTATATTATATCCCTGTTATACCTCATACACTGTAATATACACACACAGCAATGTCATCACTGATCTGTATTATACTGTATATTATATCCCTGTTATACCTCATACACTGTAATATACACACACACAGCAATGTCATCACTGATCTGTATTATACTGTATATTATATCCCTGTTATACCTCATACACTGTAATATACACACACACACACACACACACACACACACACACACACACACACACACACAGCAATGTCATCACTGATCTGTATTATACTGTATATTATATCCCTGTTATACCTCATACACTGTAATATACACACACAGCAATGTCATCACTGATCTGTATTATACTGTATATTATATCCCTGTTATACCTCATACACTGTAATACACACACACACACACACAGCAATGTCATCACTGATCTGTATTATACTGTATATTATATCCCTGTTATACCTCATACACTGTAATATACACACACAGCAATGTCATCACTGATCTGTATTATACTGTATATTATATCCCTGTTATACCTCATACACTGTAATATACACACACACACAGCAATGTCATCACTGATCTGTATTATACTGTATATTATATCCCTGTTATACCTCATACACTGTAATATACACACACACAGCAATGTCATCACTGATCTGTATTATACTGTATATTATATCCCTGTTATACCTCATACACTGTAATATACACACACAGCAATGTCATCACTGATCTGTATTATACTGTATATTATATCCCTGTTATACCTCATACACTGTAATATACACACACACACACAGCAATGTCATCACTGATCTGTATTATACTGTATATTATATCCCTGTTATACCTCATACACTGTAATATACACACACAGCAATGTCAACACTGATCTGTATTATACTGTATATTATATCCCTGTTATACCTCATACACTGTAATATACACACAGCAATGTCATCACTGATCTGTATTATACTGTATATTATATCCCTGTTATACCTCATACACTGTAATATATACACACACACAGCAATGTCATCACTGATCTGTATTATACTGTATATTATATCCCTGTGATACCTCATACACTGTAATATACACACACACACAGCAATGTCATCACTGATCTGTATTATACTGTATATTATATCCCTGTTATACCTCATACACTGTAATACACACACACAGCAATGTCATCACTGATCTGTATTATACTGTATATTATATCCCTGTTATACCTCATACACTGTAATACACACACACACAGCAATGTCATCACTGATCTGTATTATACTGTATAGTATATCCCTGTTATACCTCATACACTGTAATATACACACACACACACACACACACACACAGCAATGTCATCACTGATCTGTATTATACTGTATATTATATCCCTGTTATACCTCATACACTGTAATATATATACACACACACACACAGCAATGTCATCACTGATCTGTATTATACTGTATATTATATCCCTGTTATACCTCATACACTGTAATATACACACACACAGCAATGTCATCACTGATCTGTATTATACTGTATATTATATCCCTGTTATACCTCATACACTGTAATATACACACACACACACACACACAGCAATGTCATCACTGATCTGTATTATACTGTATATTATATCCCTGTTATACCTCATACACTGTAATATACACACACACACAGCAATGTCATCACTGATCTGTATTATACTGTATATTATATCCCTGTTATACCTCATACACTGTAATATACACACACACACACACACACACACACACACACACACAGCAATGTCATCACTGATCTGTATTATACTGTATATTATATCCCTGTTATACCTCATACACTGTAATATACACACACACAGCAATGTCATCACTGATCTGTATTATACTGTATATTATATCCCTGTTATACCTCATACACTGTAATATATACACACAGCAATGTCATCACTGATCTGTATTATACTGTATATTATATCCCTGTTATACCTCATACACTGTAATATACACACACACAGCAATGTCATCACTGATCTGTATTATACTGTATATTATATCCCTGTTATACCTCATACACTGTAATATACACACACACAGTAATGTCATCACTGATCTGTATTATACTGTATATTATATCCCTGTTATACCTCATACACTGTAATATACACACACAGCAATGTCATCACTGATCTGTATTATACTGTATATTATATCCCTGTTATACCTCATACACTGTAATATACACACACACACACAGCAATGTCATCACTGATCTGTATTATACTGTATATTATATCCCTGTTATACCTCATACACTGTAATATACACACACACAGCAATGTCATCACTGATCTGTATTATACTGTATATTATATCCCTGTTATACCTCATATACTGTAATATACACACACACAGCAATGTCATCACTAATCTGTATTATACTATATATTATATCCCTGTTATACCTCATACACTGTAATATATACACACACAGCAATGTCATCACTGATCTGTATTATACTGTATATTATATCCCTGTTATACCTCATACACTGTAATATATACACACACACAGCAATGTCATCACTGATCTGTATTATACTGTATATTATATCCCTGTTATACCTCATACACTGTAATATACACACAGCAATGTCATCACTGATCTGTATTATACTGTATATTGTATCCCTGTTATACCTCATACACTGTAATATACACACACACAGCAATGTCATCACTGATCTGTATTATACTGTATATTATATCCCTGTTATACCTCAAACACTGTAATATACACACACACAGCAATGTCATCACTGATCTGTATTATACTGTATATTATATACCTGTTATACCTCATACACTGTAATATATACACACACACAGCAATGTCATCACTGATCTGTATTATACTGTATATTATATCCCTGTTATACCTCATACACTGTAATATATACACACACAGCAATGTCATCACTGATCTGTATTATACTGTATATTATATCTCTGTTATACCTCATACACTGTTATATACACACACACACAGCAATGTCATCACTGATCTGTATTATACTGTATATTATATCCCTGTTATACCTCATACACTGTAATATACACACACACACACACACACACACACACACACACACACACAGCAATGTCATCACTGATCTGTATTATACTGTATATTATATCCCTGTTATACCTCATACACTGTAATATACACACACACACACACACAGCAATGTCATCACTGATCTGTATTATACTGTATATTATATCCCTGTTATACCTCATACACTGTAATATACACACAGCAATGTCATCACTGATCTGTATTATACTGTATATTATATCCCTGTTATACCTCATACACTGTAATATACACACACACACAGCAATGTCATCACTGATCTGTATTATACTGTATATTATATCCCTGTTATACCTCATACACTGTAATATACACACACACAGCAATGTCATCACTGATCTGTATTATACTGTATATTATATCCCTGTTATACCTCATACACTGTAATATACACACACACACACACACACACACAGCAATGTCATCACTGATCTGTATTATACTGTATATTATATCCCTGTTATACCTCATACACTGTAATATACACACACACACACACACACACACAGCAATGTCATCACTGATCTGTATTATACTGTATATTATATCCCTGTTATACCTCATACACTGTAATATACACACACACACACAGCAATGTCATCACTGATCTGTATTATACTGTATATTATATCCCTGTTATACCTCATACACTGTAATATACACACAGCAATGTCATCACTGATCTGTATTATACTGTATATTATATCCCTGTTATACCTCATACACTGTAATATACACACACACACACAGCAATGTCATCACTGATCTGTATTATACTGTATATTATATCCCTGTTATACCTCATACACTGTAATTTACACACACAGAGCAATGTCATCACTGATCTGTATTATACTGTATATTATATACCTGTTATACCTCATACACTGTAATATATACACACACACAGCAATGTCATCACTGATCTGTATTATACTGTATATTATATCCCTGTTATACCTCATACACTGTACTATACACACACACACAGCAATGTCATCACTGATCTGTATTATACTGTATATTATATCCCTGTTATACCTCATACACTGTAATATACACACACACACACAGCAATGTCATCACTGATCTGTATTATACTGTATATTATATCCCTGTTATACCTCATACACTGTAATATACACACACACAGCAATGTCATCACTGATCTGTATTATACTGTATATTATATCCCTGTTATACCTCATACACTGTAATATACACACACACAGCAATGTCATCACTGATCTGTATTATACTGATATCCCTGTTATACCTCATACACTGTAATATACACACACACAGCAATGTCATCACTGATCTGTATTATACTGTATATTATATCCCTGTTATACCTCATACACTGTAATATACACACACAGCAATGTCATCACTGATCTGTATTATACTGTATATTATATCCCTGTTATACCTCATACACTGTAATATATACACACACAGCAATGTCATCACTGATCTGTATTATACTGTATATTATATCCCTGTTATACCTCATACACTGTAATATACACACACACACAGCAATGTCATCACTGATCTGTATTATACTGTATATTATATCCCTGTTATACCTCATACACTGTAATATACACACACACACAGCAATGTCATCACTGATCTGTATTATACTGTATATTATATCCCTGTTATACCTCATACACTGTAATATATACACACAGCAATGTCATCACTGATCTGTATTATACTGTATATTATATCCCTGTTATACCTCATACACTGTAATATACACACACAGCAATGTCATCACTGATCTGTATTATACTGTATATTATATCCCTGTTATACCTCATACACTGTAATATACACACAGCAATGTCATCACTGATCTGTATTATACTGTATATTATATCTCTGTTATACCTCATACACTGTAATATACACACACACACATAGCAATGTCATCACTGATCTGTATTATACTGTATATTATATCCCTGTTATACCTCATACACTGTAATATACACACACACAGCAATGTCATCACTGATCTGTATTATACTGTATATTATATCCCTGTTATACCTCATACACTGTAATATACACACACACAGCAATGTCATCACTGATCTGTATTATACTGTATATTATATCCCTGTTATACCTCATACACTGTAATACACACACACACACACACACACACACACACACACACACACACACACACACACACACACAGCAATGTCATCACTGATCTGTATTATACTGTATATTATATCCCTGTTATACCTCATACACTGTAATATACACACACAGCAATGTCATCACTGATCTGTATTATACTGTATATTATATCCCTGTTATACCTCATACACTGTAATATACACACACACACACAGCAATGTCATCACTGATCTGTATTATACTGTATATTATATCCCTGTTATACCTCATACACTGTAATATATACACACACACAGCAATGTCATCACTGATCTGTATTATACTGTATATTATATCCCTGTTATACCTCATACACTGTAATATATACACACACAGCAATGTCATCACTGATCTGTATTATACTGTATATTATATCCCTGTTATACCTCATACACTGTAATATACACACACACACACACAGCAATGTCATCACTGATCTGTATTATACTGTATATTATATACCTGTTATACCTCATACACTGTAATATACACACACACAGCAATGTCATCACTGATCTGTATTATACTGTATATTATATCCCTGTTATACCTCATACACTGTAATATACACACACACTAATGTCATCACTGATCTGTATTATACTGTATATTATATCCCTGTTATACCTCATACACTGTAATATACACACACACTAATGTCATCACTGATCTATATTATACTGTATATTATATCCCTGTTATACCTCATACACTGTAATATACACACACACAGCAATGTCATCACTGATCTGTATTATACTGTATATTATATCCCTGTTATACCTCATACACTGTAATACACACACACACAGCAATGTCATCACTGATCTGTATTATACTGTATATTATATCCCTGTTATACCTCATACACTGTAATATACACACAGCAATGTCATCACTGATCTGTATTATACTGTATATTATATCACTGTTATACCTCATACACTGTAATACACACACACACACAGCAATGTCATCACTGATCTGTATTATACTGTATATTATATCCCTGTTATACCTCATACACTGTAATATACACACACACAGCAATGTCATCACTGATCTGTATTATACTGTATATTATATCCCTGTTATACCTCATACACTGTAATATACACACACAGCAATGTCATCACTGATCTGTATTATACTGTATATTATATCCCTGTTATACCTCATACACTGTAATATACACACACAGCAATGTCATCACTGATCTGTATTATACTGTATATTATATCCCTGTTATACCTCATACACTGTAATATACACACACACACACACACACACAGCAATGTCATCACTGATCTGTATTATACTGTATATTATATCCCTGTTATATCTCATACACTGTAATACACACACACACACAGCAATGTCATCACTGATCTGTATTATACTGTATATTATATCCCTGTTATACCTCATACACTGTAATATACACACACACAGCAATGTCATCACTGATCTGTATTATACTGTATATTATATCCCTGTTATACCTCATACACTGTAATATACACACACACAGCAATGTCATCACTGATCTGTATTATACTGTATATTATATCCCTGTTATACCTCATACACTGTAATATACACACACACAGCAATGTCATCACTGATCTGTATTATACTGTATATTATATCCCTGTTATACCTCATACACTGTAATATACACACACACACACAGCAATGTCATCACTGATCTGTATTATACTGTATATTATATCCCTGTTATACCTCATACACTGTAATACACACACACACAGCAATGTCATCACTGATCTGTATTATACTGTATATTATATCCCTGTTATATCTCATACACTGTAATATACACGCACACACACACACACACACACACACACACACACACACACACACAGCAATGTCATCACTGATCTGTATTATACTGTATATTATATCCCTGTTATACCTCATACACTGTAATATACACACACACACAGCAATGTCATCACTGATCTGTATTATACTGTATATTATATCCCTGTTATACCTCATACACTGTAATATACACACACACACACAGCAATGTCATCACTGATCTGTATTATACTGTATATTATATCCCTGTTATACCTCATACACTGTAATATATACACACACAGCAATGTCATCACTGATCTGTATTATACTGTATATTATATCCCTGTTATACCTCATACACTGTAATATACACACACACACAGCAATGTCATCACTGATCTGTATTATACTGTATATTATATCCCTGTTATACCTCATACACTGTAATATACACACACACAGCAATGTCATCACTGATCTGTATTATACTGTATATTATATCCCTGTTATACCTCATACACTGTAATATACACACACACACACACAGCAATGTCATCACTGATCTGTATTATACTGTATATTATATCCCTGTTATACCTCATACACTGTAATATACACACACACACACACACACACAGCAATGTCATCACTGATCTGTATTATACTGTATATTATATCCCTGTTATACCTCATACACTGTAATATACACACACACAGCAATGTCATCACTGATCTGTATTATACTGTATATTATATCCCTGTTATACCTCATACACTGTAATATATACACACAGCAATGTCATCACTGATCTGTATTATACTGTATATTATATCCCTGTTATACCTCATACACTGTAATATACACATACAGCAATGTCATCACTGATCTGTATTATACTGTATATTATATCCCTGTTATACCTCATACACTGTAATATACACACACAGCAATGTCATCACTGATCTGTATTATACTGTATATTATATCCCTGTTATACCTCATACACTGTAATATACACACACACAGCAATGTCATCACTGCTCTGTATTATACTGTATATTATATCCCTGTTATACCTCATACACTGTAATATACACACACAGCAATGTTATCACTGATCTGTATTATACTGTATATTATATCCCTGTTATACCTCATACACTGTAATATACACACACACACACACACACACACACACACACACACACACACACACACACACACACACACACACACAGCAATGTCATCACTGATCTGTATTATACTGTATATTATATCCCTGTTATACCTCATACACTGTAATATACACACACACACAGCAATGTCATCACTGATCTGTATTATACTGTATATTATATCCCTGTTATACCTCATACACTGTAATACACACACACAGCAATGTCATCACTGATCTGTATTATACTGTATATTATATCCCTGTTATACCTCATACACTGTAATATACACACACACACAGCAATGTCATCACTGATCTGTATTATACTGTATATTATATCCCTGTTATACCTCATACACTGTAATATACACACACACAGCAATGTCATCACTGATCTGTATTATACTGTATATTATATCCCTGTTATACCTCATACACTGTAATATACACACACACAGCAATGTCATCACTGATCTGTATTATACTGTATATTATATCCCTGTTATACCTCATACACTGTAATATACACACACACAGCAATGTCATCACTGATCTGTATTATACTGTATATTATATCCCTGTTATACCTCATACACTGTAATATACACACACACAGCAATGTCATCACTGATCTGTATTATACTGTATATTATATCCCTGTTATACCTCATACACTGTAATATATACACACAGCAATGTCATCACTGATCTGTATTATACTGTTTATTATATCCCTGTTATACCTCATACACTGTAATATACACACACAGCAATGTCATCACTGATCTGTATTATACTGTATATTATATCCCTGTTATACCTCATACACTGTAATATACACACACAGCAATGTCATCACTGATCTGTATTATACTGTATATTATATCCCTGTTATACCTCATACACTGTAATATACACACAGCAATGTCATCACTGATCTGTATTATACTGTATATTATATCCCTGTTATACCTCATACACTGTAATATACACACACAGCAATGTCATCACTGATCTGTATTATACTGTATATTATATCCCTGTTATACCTCATACACTGTAATATACACACACACACAGCAATGTCATCACTGCTCTGTATTATACTGTATATTATATCCCTGTTATACCTCATACACTGTAATATATACACACAGCAATGTCATCACTGATCTGTATTATACTGTATATTATATCCCTGTTATACCTCATACACTGTAATATACACACACACACAGCAATGTCATCACTGATCTGTATTATACTGTATATTATATCCCTGTTATACCTCATACACTGTAATATACACACACACAGCAATGTCATCACTGATCTGTATTATACTGTATATTATATCCCTGTTATACCTCATACACTGTAATATACACACACACAGCAATGTCATCACTGATCTGTATTATACTGATATCCCTGTTATACCTCATACACTGTAATATACACACACACAGCAATGTCATCACTAATCTGTATTATACTGTATATTATATCCCTGTTATACCTCATACACTGTAATATACACACACAGCAATGTCATCACTGATCTGTATTATACTGTATATTATATCCCTGTTATACCTCATACACTGTAATATACACACACACACACAGCAATGTCATCACTGATCTGTATTATACTGTATATTATATCCCTGTTATACCTCATACGCTGTAATATACACACACAGCAATGTCATCACTGATCTGTATTATACTGTATATTATATCCCTGTTATACCTCATACACTGTAATATATACACACACAGCAATGTCATCACTGATCTGTATTATACTGTATATTATATCCCTGTTATACCTCATACACTGTAATATATACACACAGCAATGTCATCACTGATCTGTATTATACTGTATATTATATCCGTTATACCTCATACACTGTAACACACACACACACACACACACACACACACACACACACACACACACACACAGCAATGTCATCACTGATCTGTATTAGACTGTATATTATATCCCTGTTATACCTCATACACTGTAATATACACACACAGCAATGTCATCACTGATCTGTATTATACTGTATATTATATCCCTGTTATACCTCATACACTGTAATACACACACACACACACACACACACACACACACACACACACACACACACACACACACACACACACAGCAATGTCATCACTGATCTGTATTATACTGTATATTATATCCCTGTTATACTTCATACACTGTAATATACACACACACAGCAATGTCATCACTGATCTGTACTATACTGTATATTATATCCCTGTTATACTTCATACACTGTAATATACACACACACATCAATGTCATCACTGATCTGTATTATACTGTATATTATATCCCTGTTATACCTCATACACTGTAATATACACACACACACACACACACACACACACACACACACACACACACACACACACACACAGCAATGTCATCACTGATCTGTATTATACTGTATATTATATCCCTGTTATACTTCATACACTGTAATATACACACACACAGCAATGTCATCACTGATCTGTACTATACTGTATATTATATCCCTGTTATACTTCATACACTGTAATATACACACACACATCAATGTCATCACTGATCTGTATTATACTGTATATTATATCCCTGTTATACTTCATACACTGTAATATACACACACACAGCAATGTCATCACTGATCTGTATTATACTGTATATTATATCCCTGTTATACCTCATACACTGTAATATACACACACAGCAATGTCATCACTGATCTGTATTATACTGTATATTATATCCCTGTTATACCTCATACACTGTAATATACACACACAGCAATGTCATCACTGATCTGTATTATACTGTATATTATATCCCTGATATACCTCATACACTGTAATATACACACACACACAGCAATGTCATCACTGCTCTGTATTATACTGTATATTATATCCCTGTTATACCTCATACACTGTAATATACACACACAGCAATGTTATCACTGATCTGTATTATACTGTATATTATATCCCTGTTATACCTCATACACTGTAATATACACACACACACACACACACACACACACACACACACACACACACACACACAGCAATGTCATCACTGATCTGTATTATACTGTATATTATATCCCTGTTATACCTCATACACTGTAATATACACACACACACACAGCAATGTCATCACTGATCTGTATTATACTGTATATTATATCCCTGTTATACCTCATACACTGTAATATACACACACACAGCAATGTCATCACTGATCTGTATTATACTGTATATTATATCCCTGTTATACCTCATACACTGTAATATACACACACACAGCAATGTCATCACTGATCTGTATTATACTGTATATTATATCCCTGTTATACCTCATACACTGTAATATACACACACACAGCAATGTCATCACTGATCTGTATTATACTGTATATTATATCCCTGTTATACCTCATACACTGTAATATATACACACAGCAATGTCATCACTGATCTGTATTATACTGTATATTATATCCCTGTTATACCTCATACACTGTAATATACACACACAGCAATGTCATCACTGATCTGTATTATACTGTATATTATATCCCTGTTACACCTCATACACTGTAATATATACACACACACAGCAATGTCATCACTGATCTGTATTATACTGTGTATTATATCCCTGTTATACCTCATACACTGTAATATACACACACAGCAATGTCATCACTGATCTGTATTATACTGTATATTATATCCCTGTTATACCTCATACACTGTAATATACACACACACACACAGCAATGTCATCACTGATCTGTATTATACTGTATATTATATCCCTGTTATACCTCATACACTGTAATATACACACACACACACAGCATTGTCATCACTGATCTGTATTATACTGTATATTATATCCCTGTTATACCTCATACACTGTAATACACACACACACACACAGCAATGTCATCACTGATCTGTAGTATACTGTATATTATATCCCTGTTATACCTCATACACTGTAATATACACACACACACACAGCAATGTCATCACTGATCTGTATTATACTGTATATTATATCCCTGTTATACCTCATACACTGTAATATACACACACACACACAGCATTGTCATCACTGATCTGTATTATACTGTATATTATATCCCTGTTATACCTCATACACTGTAATATACACACACACACAGCAATGTCATCACTGATCTGTATTATACTGTATATTATATCCCTGTTATACCTCATACACTGTAATATACACACACACAGCAATGTCATCACTGATCTGTATTATACTGTATATTATATCCCTGTTATACCTCATACACTGTAATATGCACACACAGCAATGTCATCACTGATCTGTATTATACTGTATATTATATCCCTGTTATACCTTATACACTGTAATATACACACACACAGCAATGTCATCACTGATCTGTATTATACTGTATATTATATCCCTGTTATACCTCATACACTGTAATATACACACACACAGCAATGTCATCACTGATCTGTATTATACTGTATATTATATCCCTGTTATACCTCATACACTGTAATATATACACACACAGCAATGTCATCACTGATCTTTATTATACTGTATATTATATCCCTGTTATATCTCATACACTGTAATATATACACACACACAGCAATGTCATCACTGATCTGTATTATACTGTATATTATATCCCTGTTATACCTCATACACTGTAATATACACACAGCAATGTCATCACTGATCTGTATTATACTGTATATTATATCCCTGTTATACCTCATACACTGTAATATACACACACACAGCAATGTCATCACTGATCTGTATTATACTGTATATTATATCCCTGTTATACCTCATACACTGTAATATACACACACACACAGCAATGTCATCACTGATCTGTATTATACTGTATATTATATCCCTGTTATACCTCATACACTGTAATATACACACACACACAGCAATGTCATCACTGATCTGTATTATACTGTATATTATATCCCTGTTATACCTCATACACTGTAATATACACACACACAGCAATGTCATCACTGATCTGTATTATACTGTATATTATATCCCTGTTATACCTCATACACTGTAATATATACACACACACAGCAATGTCATCACTGATCTGTATTATACTGTATATTATATCCCTGTTATACCTCATACACTGTAATATATACACACACACAGCAATGTCATCACTGATCTGTATTATACTGTATATTATATCCCTGTTATACCTCATACACTGTAATATACACACACACAGCAATGTCATCACTGATCTGTATTATACTGTATATTATATCCCTGTTATACCTCATACACTGTAATATACACACACACAGCAATGTCATCACTGATCTGTATTATACTGTATATTATATCCCTGTTATACCTCATACACTGTAATACACACACACAGCAATGCCATCACTGATCTGTATTATACTGTATATTATATCCCTGTTATACCTCATACACTGTAATATACACACACACACACAGCAATGTCATCACTGATCTGTATTATACTTTATATTATATCCCTGTTATACCTCATACACAGTGTAATATACACACACACACACACACACACACACACACACACACACACACACACACACAGCAATGTCATCACTGATCTGTATTATACTGTATATTATATCCCTGTTATACCTCATACACTGTAATATACACACACACAGCAATGTCATCACTGATCTGTATTATACTGTATATTATATCCCTGTTATACCTCATACACTGTAATATACACACACACACACACACACACACACACACACACACACGTCATCACTGATCTGTATTATACTGTATATTATATCCTTGTTATACCTCATACACTGTAATATACACACGCACAGCAATGTCATCACTGATCTGTATTATACTGTATATTATATCCCTGTTATACCTCATACATTGTAATATACACACACACACAGCAATGTCATCACTGATCTGTATTATACTGTATATTATATCCCTGTTATACCTCATATACTGTAATATACACACACAGCAATGTCATCACTGATCTGTATTATACTGTATATTATATCCCTGTTATACCTCATACACTGTAATTTACACACACACAGCAATGTCATCACTGATCTGTATTATACTGTATATTATATCCCTGTTATACCTCATACACTGTAATACACACACACACAGCAATGTCATAACTGATCTGTGTTATACTGTATATTATATCCCTGTTATACCTCATACACTGTAATATACACACACACAGCAATGTCATCACTGATCTGTATTATACTGTATATTATATCCCTGTTATACCTCATACACTGTAATATACACACACACAGCAATGTCATCACTAATCTGTATTATACTGTATATTATATCCCTGTTATACCTCATACACTGTAATATACACACACACAGCAATGTCATCACTGATCTGTATTATACTGTATATTATATCCCTGTTATACCTCATACACTGTAATATACACACACACAGCAATGTCATCACTAATCTGTATTATACTGTATATTATATCCCTGTTATACCTCATACACTGTAATACACATACAGCAATGTCATCACTGATCTGTATTATACTGTATATTATATCCCTGTTATACCTCATACACTGTAATATACACACACACAGCAATGTCATCACTGCTCTGTATTATACTGTATATTATATCCCTGTTATACCTCATACACTGTAATATATACACACACAGCAATGTCATCACTGATCTGTATTATACTGTATATTATATCCCTGTTATACCTCATACACTGTAATATACACACACACAGCAATGTCATCACTGATCTGTATTATACTGTATATTATATCCCTCTTATACCTCATACACTGTAATATACACACACAGCAATGCTATATATAATAATATAATATATAATATTATATTATATATATAATAATATATATATATATATATATAAAAATATATATAAATAATATATATAATAATAATATAATATAATAATAATAATATACACACACAGGTGACTGCTGGGAATGGGACATTATACCGTAACACCGGGGGATGTGTCTGGGTGATGACTGGAGAGGGGACTGCTGGGAATGGGACATTATACAGTAACACCGGGGGATGTGTCTGGGTGATGACTGGGGAGGTGACTGCTGGGAATGGGACATTATACAGTAACACCAGGGGATGTGTCTCGGTGATGACTGGAGAGGTGACTGTTGGGAATGGAGCATTATACAGTAACACCGTGGGATGTGTCTGGCTGATGACTGGAGAGGTGACTGCTGGGAATGGGACATTATACAGTAACACCAGGGGATGTGTCTGGGTGATGACTTGAGAGGTGACTGCTGGGAATGGGGCATTATACAGTAACACCAGGGGATCTGTCTGGGTGATGACTGGAGAGGTGACTGCTGGGAATGGGACATTATACAGTAACACCAGGGGACGTGTCTGGGTGATGACTTGAGAGGTGACTGCTAGGAATGGGACATTATACAGTAACACGGGGGATGTGTCTGGGTAATGACTGGAGAGGTGACTGTTGGGAATGGAGAATTATACAGTAACACGGGGGATGTGTCTGGGTGATGACTGGAGAGGTGACTGCTGGGAATGGGGCATTATACAGTAACACCAGGGGACGTGTCTGGGTGATGACTGGAGAGGTGACTGCTGGGAATGGGACATTATACAGTAACACCAGGGGATGTGTCTGGGTGATGACTGGAGAGGTGACTGCTGGGAATGGGACATTATACAGTAACACCAGGGGATGTGTCTGGGTGATGACTGGAGAGGTGACTGCTGGGAATGGGACATTATACAGTAACACCAGGGGATGTGTCTGGGTGATGACTTAAGAGGTGACTGCTGGGAATGGGGCATTATACAGTAATACCGTGGGATGTGTCTGGCTGATGACTGGAGAGGTGACTGCTGGGAATGGGACATTATACAGTAACACCAGGGGATGTGTCTGGGTGATGACATGAGAGGTGACTGCTGGGAATGGGGCATTATACAGTGATACCGGGGGATGTGTCTGGGTGATGACTGGAGAGGTGACTACTGGGAATGGGGCATTATACAGTAACACCTTGGGACGTGTCTGGGTGATGACTGGAGAGGTGACTGAATAGGACATTATACAGTAACACCAGGGGATTTGTCTGGGTGAAGACTGGAGAGGTGACTGCTGGGAATGGAGCATTATACAGTAACACCAGGGGATGTGTCTGGCTGATGACTTGAGAGGTGACTGCTGGGAATGGGGCATTATACAGTAATACCGGGGGATGTGTCTGGCTGATGACTGGAGAGGTGACTGCTGGGAATGGGACATTATACAGTAAGACCAGGGGATGTGTCTGGGTGATGACTGGAGAGGTGACTGCTGGGAATGGGGCATTATACAGTAACACCTTGGGACGTGTCTGGGTGATGACTGGAGAGGTGACTGAATAGGACATTATACAGTAACACCAGGGGATTTGTCTGGGTGAAGACTGGAGAGGTGACTGCTGGGAATGGGACATTATACAGTAACTCCGGGGGATGTGTCTCGGTGATGACTGGAGAGGTGACTGCTGGGAATGGGACATTATACAGTAACACCGGTGGATGCGTCTGGGTGATGACTGGAGAGGTGAATGCTGGGAATGGGGCATTATACAGTAACACCAGGGGATGTGTCTGGGTGATGACTGGAGAGGTGACTGCTGGGAATGGAGCATTATACAGTAACATCAGTGGATGTGTCTCGGTGATGACTTGAGAGGTGACTGCTGGGAATGGGGCATTATACAGTAATGCCGGGGGATGTGTCTGGGTGATGACTGGAGAGGTGACTGCTGGGAATGGAGCATTATACAGTAACACCAGTGGATGTGTCTCGGTGATGACTGGAGAGGTGACTGCTATGAATGGGGCATTATACAGTAATACCGGGGGATGTGTCTGGGTGATGACAGGAGAGGTGACTGCTATGAATGGGGCATTATACAGTAATACCGGGGGACGTGTCTGGGTGAAGACTGGAGAGGTGACTGAATAGGACATTATACAAAAACACCAGGGGATTTGTCTGGGTGAAGACTGGAGAGGTGACTGCTGGGAATGGGACATTATACAGTAACACGGGGGGACGTTTCTGGGTGATGACTGGTGAGGTGACTGCTGGGAATGAGACATTATACAGTAACACCAGGGGATGTGTCTGAGTGATGACTGGAGAGGTGCCTACTGGGAATGGGACATTATACAGTAACACCAGGGGATTTGTCTGGGTGATGACTGGAGAGGTGACTGCTGGGAATGGAGCATTATACAGTAACATCAGTGGATGTGTCTCGGTGATGACTTGAGAGGTGACTGCTGGGAATGGGGCAATATACAGTAACACCTCGCGACGTGTCTAGGTGATGACTGCAGAGGTGACTGAATGGGAATGGGACATTATACAGTAACACCGGAGTATGTGTCTGGGTGAAGACTGGAGAGGTGACTGCTAGGAATGGGACATTATACAGTAACACCAGGGGATGTGTCTGGGTGATGACTGGAGAGGTGACTGTTGGGAATGGAGCATTATACAGTAACACCGGGGGATGTGTCTGGCTGATGACTGGAGAGGTGACTGCTGGGAATGGGACATTATACAGTAACACCAGGGGATGTGTCTGGGTGATGACTTGAGAGGTGACTGCTGGGAATGGGGCATTATACAGTAACACCGGAGTATGTGTCTGGGTGAAGACTGGAGAGGTGACTGCTAGGAATGGGACATTATACAGTAACACCAGGGGATGTGTCTCTGTGATGACTGGAGAGGTGACTGTTGGGAATGGAGCATTATACAGTAACACCGGGGGATGTGTCTGGCTGATGACTGGAGAGGTGACTGCTGGGAATGGGACATTATACAGTAACACCAGGGGATGTGTCTGGGTGATGACTTGAGAGGTGACTGCTGGGAATGGGGCATTATACAGTAATACCGGGGGACGTGTCTGGTTGATGACTGGAGAGGTGACTGCTGGGAATGGAGCATTATACAGTAACACCAGGGGATGTGTCTGGGTGATGACTGGAGAGGTGACTGTTGGGAATGGAGCATTATACAGTAACACCAGGGGATGTGTCTGGCTGATGACTGGAGAGGTGACTGCTGGGAATGGGACATTATACAGTAACACCAGGGGATGTGTCTGGGTGATGACTTGAGAGGTGACTGCTGGGAATGGGGCATTATACAGTAATACCGGGGGATGTGTCTGGCTGATGACTGGAGAGGTGACTGCTGGGAATGGGGCATTATACAGTAACACCTTGGGACGTGTCTGGGTGATCACTGGAGAGGTGACTGAATAGGACATTATACAGTAACACCAGGGGATTTGTCTGGGTGAAGACTGGAGAGGTGACTGCTGGGAATGGGACATTATACAGTAACTCCGGGGGATGTGTCTCGGTGATGACTGGAGAGGTGACTGCTGGGAATGGGACATTATACAGTAACACCGGTGGATGTGTCTGGGTGATGACTGGAGAGGTGAATGCTGGGAATGGGGCATTATACAGTAACACCAGGGGATGTGTCTGGGTGATGACTGGAGAGGTGACTGCTGGGAATGGAGCAATATACAGTAACATCAGTGGATGTGTCTCGGTGATGACTTGAGAGGTATCTGCTGGGAATGGGGCATTATACAGTAATACCGGGGGATGTGTCTGGGTGATGACTGGAGAGGTGACTGCTGGGAATGGAGCATTGTAGAGTAACACCAGTGGATGTGTCTCGGTGATGACTGGAGAGGTGACTACTATGAATGGGGCATTATACAGTAATACCGGGGGATGTGTCTGGGTGATGACTGGAGAGGTGACTGCTATGAATAGGGCATTATACAGTAATACCGGGGGACGTGTCTGGGTGATGACTGGAGAGGTGACTGAATAGGACATTATACAGAAACACCAGGGGATTTGTCTGGGTGAAGACTGGAGAGGTGACTGCTGGGAATGGGACATTATACAGTAACACGGGGGGACGTTTCTGGGTGATGACTGGTGAGGTGACTGCTGGGAATGAGACATTATACAGTAACACCAGGGGATGTGTCTGAGTGATGACTGGAGAGGTGCCTACTGGGAATGGGACATTATACAGTAACACCAGGGGGGGTGTCTGGGTGATGACTGGAGAGGTGACTGCTGGGAATGGAGCATTATACAGTAACATCAGTGGATGTGTCTCGGTGATGACTTGAGAGGTGACTGCTGGGAATGGGGCATTATACAGTAACACCTTGCGACGTGTCTGGGTGATGACTGGAGAGGTGACTGCTGGGAATGGGGCATTATACAGTAACACCTTGCGACGTGTCTGGGTGATGACTGGAGAGGTGACTGAATGGGAATGGGACATTATACAGTAACGCCAGGGGATTAGTCTGGGTGAAGACTGGAGAGGTGACTGCTGGGAATGGGACATTATACAGTAACACCAGGGGATGTGTCTGGGTGATGACTGGAGAGGTGACTACTGGGAATGGGACATTATACAGTAACACCAGGGGATGTGTCTGGGTGATGACTGGAGAGGTGCCTACTGGAAATGGGACATTATACTGAAACATCAGGGGATGTGTCTGGGTGATAACTGGAGAGGTGACTGCTGGGAATGGAGCATTATACAGTAACACCAGTGGATGTTTCTCTGTGATGACTGGAGAGGTGACTGCTGGGAATGGGACATTATACAGTAACACCGGGGGATGTCTCTGGGTGATGACTGGAGAGGTAACTGCTGGGAATGGGACATTATACAGTAACACCAGTGGATGTTTCTCGGTGATGACTGGAGAGGTGACTGCTGGGAATGGGACATTATACAGTAACACCAGGGGATGTGTCTGGGTGATGACTGGAGAGCTGATTGCTGGGAATGGGGCATTATACAGTAACACCTTGGGACGTGTCTGGGTGATGACTGGAGAGGTGACTGAATAGGACATTATACAGTAACACCAGGGGATTTGTCTGGGTGAAGACTGGAGAGGTGACTGCTGGGAATGGAGCATTATACAGTAACACCAGGGGATGTGTCTGGGTGATGACTGGAGAGGTGACTGCTGGGAATGGGACATTATACAGTAACACCAGGGGATGTGTCTGGCTGATGACTGGATAGGTGACTGCTGGGAATGGGACATTATACAGTAACACCAGGGGATGTGTCTGGGTGATGACTTGAGAGGTGACTGCTGGGAATGGGGCATTATACAGTGATACCGGGGGATGTGTCTGGGTGATGACTGGAGAGGTGACTGCTGGGAATGGGGCATTATACAGTAACACCTTGGGACGTGTCTGGGTGATGACTGGAGAGGTGACTGAATAGGACATTATACAGTAACACCAGGGGATTTGTCTGGGTGAAGACTGGAGAGGTTACTGCTGGGAATGGGACATTATACAGTAACACCGGGGGATGTGTCTGGGTGATGACTGGAGAGGTGAATGCTGGGAATGGGGCATTATACAGTAACACCAGGGGGGGTGTCTGGGTGATGACTGGAGAGGTGACTGCTGGGAATGGAGAATTATACAGTAACATCAGTGGATGTGTCTCGGTGATGACTTGAGAGGTGACTGCTGGGAATGGGGCATTATACAGTAATACCGGGGGATGTGTCTGGGTGATGACTGGAGAGGTGACTGCTGGGAATGGAGCATTATACAGTAACACCAGTGGATGTGTCTCGGTGATGACTGGAGAGGTGACTGCTATGAATGGGGCATTATACAGTAATACCGGGGGATGTGTCTGGGTGATGACTGGAGAGGTGACTGATGGGAATGGGGTATTATACAGTAACACCAGGGGATTTGTCTGGGTGAAGACTGGAGAGGTGACTGCTGGGAATGGGGCAATATACAGTAACACCAGGGGATGTGTCTGGGTGATGACTGGAGAGGTGACTGCTGGGAATGGAGCATTATACAGTAACATCAGTGGATGTGTCTCGGTGATGAATTGAGAGGTGACTGCTGGGAATGGGGCATTATACAGTAACACCTAGCGACGTGTCTGGGTGATGACTGGAGAGGTGACTGAATGGGAATGGGGCATTATACAGTAACACCAGGGGACGTGTCTGGGTGATGACTGGAGAGGTGACTGCTGGGAATGGGACATTATACAGTAACACCAGGGGACGTGTCTGGGGGATGACTGGAGAGGTGACTGCTGGGAATGGGACATTATACAGTAACACCAGGGGACGTGTCTGGGGGATGACTGGAGAGGTGACTGCTGGGAATGGGACATTATACAGTAACACCAGGGGATGTGTCTGGGTGATGACTGGAGAGGTGACTGCTGGGAATGGGACATTGTACAGTAACACCAGGGGATGTGTCTGGGTGATGACTGGAGAGGTGACTGCTGGGAATGGGGCTTTATACAGTAATACCGGGGGATGTATCTGGGTAATTGGAGAGGTGACTGCTGGGAATGGGACATTATAAAGTAATACCGGGGGATGTGTCTGGGTGATGACTGGAGAGGTGACTGAATGGGACATTATACAGTAACTCCAGGGGATGTGTCTGGGTGATGACTGGAGAGGTGACTGCTGGGAATGGGGCATTATACAGTAACCCCAAGGGATGTGTCTGGGTGATGACTGTAGAGATGACTGCTGGGAATTTGGTATTATACAGTAACATTGGGGGATGTATCTGGCTGATGACAGGAGAGGTGACTGCTGGGAATGGGACATTATACAGTAACACCAGGGGACGTGTCTGGGTGATGACTGGAGAGGTGACTGCTGGGAATGGGGCATTATACAGTAACACCAGGGGATGTGTCTTGGTGATGAATGGAGAGGTGCCTACTGGGAATGGGACATTATACTGCAACATCAGGGGATGTGTCTGGGTGATGACTGGAGAGGTGACTGCTGGGAATGGGATATTATATAGTAACACCAGGGGATGTGTCTGGGTGATGACTGGAGAGGTGACTGCTGGGAATGGAGCTTTATACAGTAACATCAGTGGATGTGTCTCGGTGATGACTTGAGAGGTGACTGCTGGGAATGGGGCATTATACAGTAACACCAGGGGATGTGTCTGGGTGATGACTGGAGAGGTGACTGCTGGGAATGGGACATTATACAGTAACACCAGGGGATGTGTCTGGGTGATGACTGGAGAGGTGACTGCTGGGAATGGGGCATTATACAGTAACACCAGGGGATGTGTCTGGGTAATGACTGGAGAAGTGACTGCTGGGAATGGTGCATTATACAGTAACACCAGGGGATGTGTCTGGGTGATGACTGGAGAGGTGACTGCTGGGAATAGGACATTATACAGTAATACCAGGGGATGTGTCTGGGTGATGACTGGAGAGGTGACTGCCGGGAATGGGACATTGTACAGTAACACCAGGGGATGTGTCTGGGTGATGACTGGAGAGGTGACTGAATGGGACATTATACAGTAACTCCAGGGGATGTGTCTGGGTGATGACTGGAGAAGTGACTGCTGGGAATGGGGCATTATACAGTAACCCCAGGGGATGTGTCTGGGTGATGACTGGAGAGGTGACTGCTGGGAATGGGGCTTTATACAGTAATACCGGGGGATGTATCTGGGTGATTGGAGAGGTGACTGCTGGGAATGGGACATTATAAAGTAATACCGGGGGATGTGTCTGGGTGATGAATGGAGAGGTGACTGAATGGGACATTATACAGTAACTTCAGGGGATGTGTCTCGGTGATGACTGGAGAAGTGACTGCTGGGAATGGGGCATTATACAGTAACCCCCGGGGACGTGTCTGGGTGATGACTGGAGAGGTGACTGCTGGGAATGGGACATAATACAGTAACACCAGGGGATGTGTCTGGGTGATGACTGGAGAGGTGACTGCTGGGAATGGGACATTATACAGTAACACCGGGGGATGTGTCTGGGTGATGACTGGAGAGGTGACTGCTGGGAATGGGGCATTATACAGTAACACCAGGGGACGTGTCTGGCTGATGACTGTAGAGATGACTGCTGGGAATTTGGCATTATACAATAACATTGGGGGATGTGTCTGGGTGATGACTGGAGAGGTGACTGCTGGGAATGGGGCATTATACAATAACACCAGGGGATGTGTCTGGGTGATGACTGGAGAGGTGACTGCTTGGAATGGGGCATTATACAGTAATACCGGGGGATGTGTCTGGGTGATGACTGGAGAGGTGACTGCTGGGAATGGAGCATTATACAGTAACACCAGTGGATGTGTCTCGGTGATGACTGGAGAGGTGACTGCTGGGAATGGGGCATTATACAGTGATACCGGGGGATGTGTCTGGGTGATGACTGGAGAGGTGACTGCTGGGAATGGGGCATTATACAGTAACACCTTGGGACGTGTCTGGGTGATGACTGGAGAGGTGACTAAATAGGACATTATACAGTAACACCAGGGGATTTGTCTGGGTGAAGACTGGAGAGGTGACTGCTGGGAATGGGACATTATACAGTAACTCCAGGGGATGTGTCTCGGTGATGACTGGAGAGGTGACTACTGGGAATGGGACATTATACAGTAACACCGGGGGATGTGTCTGGGTGATGACTGGAGAGGTAAATGCTGGGAATGGGGCATTATACAGTAACACCAGGGGATGTGTCTGAGTGATGACTGGAGAGGTGACTGCTGGGATTGGGACATTGTACAGTAACACAGGGGACGTGTCTGGGTGATGACTGGAGAGATTACTGCTGGGAGTGGGACATTATACAGTAACACAGGGAATGTGTCTGGGTGATGACTGGAGAGGTGACTGCTGGGAATGGGGCTTTATACAGTAACACCGGGGATGTGTCTCGGTGATGACTGGAGAGGTGACTGCTCGGAATTTGGCATTATACAGTAACATCGGGGGATGTGTCTGGGTGATGACTGGAGAGGTGACTGCTGGGAATGGGACATTATACGGTAACACCAGGGGATGTGTCTGGGTGATGACTGGAGAGGTGACTGTTGGGAATGGGACATTATACAGTAACACCAGTGGATGTGTCTGGGTTATGACTGGAGAGGTGACTGCTGGGAATGGGACATTATACAGTAACACTGGGGGATGTGTCTGGGTGATGACTGGAGAGGTGACTGCTGAGAATGGGGCATTATACAGTAACACCTGGGGACGTGTCTGGGTGATGACTGGAGAGGTGACTTCTGGGAATGGGACATTATACAGTAACTGTTAGGCGCCGGGGTCCGCTCGTCGGTACGGCCCGGCGCCTAGCAACCAGGGACGCGTGCGCGTACAGCCGCCGGCTCCCTGGCAACGCTAGACGCCGGGCGCACGGAGCCGCTCTGACCCTAGCAACGGGGACGCCACGTTCGGCCGCGTTCCCCGTTGCTGGGTCTGTTCTGATTATTTTATGGTGTGCTGGCCGTGCAGCATGCAAGCTGCACGGCATTACCTGAGATTGCCCTGTCTGGATCCTGATTGGAGGGTTCCTAAATAAAGGCACTCTCAGGGCTTCCTACAGACGCCGGTGATAGCTTCCTGTTTGCCTGTGTGTCAGCTACAGAGAGTTTCCAGTCCTGCTCTATCCGGTTGTTCCTGTCCTCAGTGATCCTGTACTCGGAAGTTTGTCATCTATTCCTGGAGTCTGACCGAGCACCTGTAACATCCTGTGGTGTTCGTGAGTCGCGGCGCAGCCGTGTGTTGCGGCTTGTCCGCTTTCTGCTTATTATTTAGTATCTTTGTGTTCTGGAGCTTTTGCGGAGGATTCCGCTCCCACAGATCCACTCTGGTATCCAGCGGTGCTGGATAGGAGTAACGGATCAGTGGATCTTTGGTTGTCCTTTTCCCTGGCGGCTAGTCCGCACATACCGTTTGTTTAAGTTAGTTAGCTTGTAACCCCTGGCCTGGTTGCTTAGTCAGAGGGCCCCTTGTTATCACCCTGTCTCGGATTTCCCTTTGTCTCCCATTAAGACCTGCGGCGGCATCGGGGTTGGGCAGACATAATCCGCCCTTCGAACGCGGCTGCCATGGGCTCAAGCAACCATAGTCTCGCAAGGGATTTCTGATAACACGGGCGAGACAACGGAGTTAGGGTGCCAGGGGTTACTAGGCTCTCCTGCTCCCACAACCAGCGTATCTTCCCAGTACTCAGACCTCTGCTATAAGATCTCCTCTGGTCTGGAGTACGGGAATCATAACAGTAACATCGGGGGATGTATCTGGGTGATGACTGGAGAGGTGACTGCTGGGAATGGGACATTATACAGTAACACTAGGGGATGTGTCTGGGTGATGACTGGAGAGGTGACTGCTGGGAATGGGACATTATACAGTAATTCCAAGGTATGTGTCTGGGTGATGACTGGAGAGGTGACTGCTGGGAATGGGACATTATACAGTAACACCAGGGGATGTGTCTGGGTGATGACTGGAGAGGTGACTGCTTGGAATGGGGCATTATACAGTAATACCAGGGGACGTGTCTGGGTGATGACTGGAGACGTGACTGCTGGGAATGGGGCATTATACAGAGTCACCAGGGGATGTGTCTGGATGATGACTGGAGAGGTGACTGCTGGGAATGGGGCATTATACAGTAACACCAGGGGATGTGTCTGGGTGATGACTGGAGAGGTGACTGCTGGGAATGGGACATTATACAGTAACACCGGGGGACGTGTCTGGGTGATGACTGGAGAGGTGACTGCTGGGAATGGGACATTATACAGTAACACCAGGGGATGTGTCTGGGTGATGACTGGAGAGGTGCCTACTGGGAATGGGACATTATACTGCAACATCAGGGGATGTGTCTGGGTGATGACTGGAGAGGTGACTGAATGGGACATTATACAGTAACTCCAGGGGATGTGTCTGGTTGATGACTGGAGAGGTGACTGCTGGGAATGGGGCATTATACAGTAACACTGGGGGATGTGTCCGGGTGATGACTGGAGAGGTGACTGCTGGGAATGGGGCATTATACAGTAACCCCAGGGGATGTGTCTGGGTGATGACTGGAGAGGTGACTGCTGGGAATGGGGCTTTATACAGTAATACCGGTGGATGTATCTGGGTGATTGGAGAGGTGACTGCTGGGAATGGGACATTATAAAGTAATACCGGGGGATGTGTCTGGGTGATGACTGGAGAGGTGACTGCTGGGAATGGGACATTATACTGCAACACCAGGGGATGTGTCTGGGTGATGACTGGAGAGGTGACTGCTGGGAATGGGACATTATACAGTAACACCGGGGGATGTGTCTGGGTGATGACTGGAGAGGTGACTGCTTGGAATAGGACATTATACAGTAAAACCAGGAGATGTGTCTGGGTGATGACTGGAGAGGTGACTGAATGGGACATTATACAGTAACACCAGGGGATGTGTCTGGGTGATGACTGGAGAAGTGACTGCTGGGAATGGGTCATTATACAGTGATACCGGGGGATGTGTCTGGGTGATGACTGGAGAGGTGACTGCTGGGAATGAGGCATTATACAGTAACACCTTGGGACGTGTCTGGGTGATGACTGGAGAGGTGACTGCTGGGAATGGGACATTATACAGTAACACCGGGGGATTTGTCTGGGTGAAGACTGGAGAGGTGACTGCTGGGAATGGGACATTATACAGTAACTCCGGGGGATGTGTCTCGGTGATGACTGGAGAGGTGACTGCTGGGAATGGGACATTATACAGTAACACCGGGGGATGTGTCTGGGTGATGACTGGAGAGGTAAATGCTGGGAATGGGGCATTATACAGTAACACCAGGGGATGTGTCTGAGTGATGACTGGAGAGGTGACTGCTGGAATTGGGACATTGTACAGTAACACCTGGGGACGTGTCTGGGTGATGACTGGAGAGGTGACTGCTGGGAATGGGACATTATACAGTAACACCGGGGCATGTGTCTGGGTGATGACTGGAGAGGTGACTGAATGGGACATTATACAGTAACTCCAGGGGATGTGTCTGGTTGATGACTGGAGAAGTGACTGCTGGGAATGGGGCATTATACAGTAACACCGGGGATGTGTCTGGGTGATGACTGGAGAGGTGACTGAATGGGACATTATTGTCAGGTCTCTGGGTTTGTCTGTCCCCGGCGGGGGCGCTAGTGGGTCAGTGTTGGTGCGATGTACAAAGCGGGGAGGCAATATGAAAGTCCGGCGCATAAGCGCTGATGTTTATTACACAGGGATCACAGAGTAGATGGTATAGCAGTGAATGACAAACTGAAACCAGGCAATAAAGTAACAGTGATTGGTAATTGAATCCAAAACAACTGAAAAGTCTCTTGCAACAGAAATATATAGTGACTTGATGCTGAATGTAAATGAAATAAACAGAACTCCGGTACGACTTGAAAAACACACAGTCTCTGTATAACAAAGTCCTTATGGCCACACTAGGCCCAAGCAGGAGACAGTCTCTATGCAATGAGATGATATACTTGCAGAGATGCACAGATGGTATGCAAATAGCAGTGCACAGGTAGTAATGAATGAAACACCTGAGGAGAGTCTCTTACTGCTTGATGAGCTGGTAACTGGCTGTGGATGAAGTCTGAAGAAAACAGGAGAGCTGAAGTGAGATGAGATGACAGGAGGTAACCACGGGGAATCGCTGGAAACAGGAACACAGGAGTCCGGAGAACAAGGCACACTGTATGTGACTCGTTGTCTGAGGCAATGTGAGTGAGCCACGGACTGGGAGTTATACCCATGGCTCTGCAGTGATTGGTCACTGAACTCTGGGTGGAGACACAGTGCTGGATAGCACACCAGGATCAGCTGAGTGCAGGAGTCATGGCAACGACCACACAGGCAGGACGCCGGCACACAGCAGAATGCACACAGGACCAGACTCAGGGGTACTCAGCAATGCGGAAGATGACGCTTGCGGTCCATACACACATGCAGCCGCAACTGGGGCCATGACCTCCGGAGGCCAGCACACCAGCGCGCTGGTAGGTGAGACGTAGCAGAGCGCCGATTCCTGACAGTACCCCCTCCTTTATGGGTGGGCACCGAACACCCACGAGGCTTGGCAGGGAAGAGTCTGTGGAAGGCTTGAACCAACCGTGGAGCATGGACATCCGTGGCGTTTACCCAACTCCTCTCTTCAGGACCATATCCAGACCAGTCAATCAGGTATTGCAAATGACCATAACGATGTCGAGAGTCTAAGATCTTTTCCACCTCGTATTCCACGCCCCGATGAGTTTGTACCTTTGGAGCTGCTGGAAGCGTTCTCTGGAAACGATTGAGAATTAGTGGTCTGAGGAGAGAAATATGGAATGAGTTCGGAACTTTCAAAAAAGCAGGCAGTTTTAACTTATAAGCCACCGGATTAATAACACTTTCCACCGGGAATGGCCCAATAAACCGTGGAGCAAATTTCATTGATGGAACTCTGAGACTGAGATTTCGGGTAGATAACCAGACTTTGTCGCCCGGTTTTAAACTAGGAACTGCTCGTCTCTTTCGATCAGCAAACATTTTATACCATTGAGAAACTTTTTTAAGAGATAAATGAATCTTCTTCCAAATTTGAGCGAACCGCTGAAGAGCAGAAGCAGCCGCAGGCACATCTATGACGGGTAACTCTTGGAAATCAGGTACTCTAGGATGCTGTCCATAAACTGCGAAAAAAGGAGTTGTATCTGTAGAAGTATGATAACGAAAATTATGAGCAAACTCTGCCCAGGGCAATAATTCTACCCAGTCATCCTGTGAAGAAGAGATATACAGTCTCAAATAGGTCTCAAGCTCTTGATTTACCCTCTCTGTCTGCCCATTTGTTTGAGGGTGATAGGCCGTAGAGAATTTCAGTTTTACTTGTAGCGCAGAACACAGAGCCCTCCAGAACTTGGCCACAAACTGTACCCCTCGGTCAGATATAATTCCTGTTGGAAGTCCATGTAACCTAAATATTTCGTGACAAAACAACTGTGCCAATTTTGGAGCAGAGGGTAACCCCATGAGTGGAATGAAGTGCGCCATTTTTGAGAACCTATCGACTACTACCCAGATGGTGTCATACCCTTTGGATGGAGGGAGATCTGAAATAAAATCCATCGATAAGTGAGACCAAGTGCGCCTGGGAATGGAATTGGGTAACAATTGGCCTGCGGGAGCCTGACGAGAAACTTTATGCTGAGCACATTTGGAACATGAAGCTATAAATTCTTGAATATCTATTTTCATTCGAGGCCACCAATACGTTTGGGACAGGAACTTGAAAGTCTTGAGAACCCCAGGGTGACCATTAAATTTGGACGTATGAGCCCAGGACAGGAGATTTGAACGGAGCTCTGGAGAGACAAACATCTTGCCTGGAGGTGAAACTTGCGACACCCCTGTAGCTGCGAAAACCACAGGATTTAATACTGGTCGAGCAGCCTGTTCTGAAGATTCCTCATTTGAGCTCATAGAGCGAGACAAAGCATCTGCTTTAACGTTTTGTGAGCCAGGCCTAAACATTAACTTAAAGTCAAAACGGGAAAAGAATAGGGCCCACCTTGCTTGCCGAGGATTCAGGCACTGCGCAGCTTTCAGGTAAAGAAGGTTCTTGTGATCCGTGTAGATGGTAATAGGGAATCTCGTACCCTCCAGCAGATACCTCCATTCTTCAAGGGCCAATTTGATTGCCAACAGCTCCTGGTCACCGATGGTATAGTTAATTTCAGCGGGTGAGAACCTACGAGAGAAAAACCCACAGGGGTGAGTCTTACCATCAACGCCCACCTGGGACAGGACTGCGCCCACGCCAACCGTTGAGGCATCTACTTCCAGGATGAAGGCCTTATTGACATCCGGCTGTTGTAACACAGGAGCTGAAATAAAAGCTTGTTTTATTTTATGAAAAGCAGACAGTGCAGCGTCAGACCATTGGGAAGGATTCCCCCCTTTCCGGGTAAGGCAGGTGATTGGAGCTATTAAAGTGGAGAAGCCTTTAATAAACTTTCTGTAGTAATTAGCAAAGCCTATGAAACGTTGAACTGATTTGAGTGTTGTTGGAAGAGCCCAGCTCTCTATAGCTTCCAGTTTAGCTGGGTCCATTTGAAGATCTGTTCCGGAAATAATGTATCCCAAGAAAGATATTGAAGAAGCTTCAAATGTGCATTTGGACAGCTTGCCATACAGATGATTCTGTCGAAGACGCCGAAGAACCTCTTTTACTTGTTGGCGATGAGAAACTAAATCACGAGAGAATATCAAGATGTCATCGAGGTAAACTACCACACATTTATACAGGAGATCTCTGAATACTTCGTTGACAAAGTTTTGAAACACGGCCGGGGCGTTACTCAAGCTGAAGGGCATCACTAGATATTCATAGTGGCCGTCACGAGTATTGAAGGCGGTTTTCCACTCATCACCACTTCGAATCCTGATAAGATTATAAGCCCCGCGAAGATCCAGTTTCGTGAAGATGGACGCACCTCTAACTCTGTCGAACAACTCTGTGATGAGAGGTAACGGGTAGCTATTTTTAATCGTGATGTCATTTAAACCCCGATAATCGATACAGGGACGAAGTCCTCCATCTTTCTTCTTGACGAAGAAGAATCCAGCACCAGCTGGGGAAGAGGATGGACGGATGAACCCTTTCTGTAAATTTTCTTTAATGTATACACTCATTGCTTGGGTCTCTGGAACTGAAAGAGGGTATGTACGCCCTCTAGGCGGCTTGCTCCCTGGAACCAAATCAATGGGACAATCCCACTCTCGATGGGGAGGCAAGACATCCGCTGCTTCCTCACTGAAGACGTCAGTGAATTCCTGATAGGCCTCCGGAAGGCCAGACTGAGACTTTACACTTGAAGACTTGACTGGAAGTACTTGAGCCAGACATGACTGATGACAAGAGGAACTCCATGCTGTTAACTGTAATGTAGACCAGTCAAATTGCGGATTGTGCAATTGAAGCCAAGGCATACCCAGTACGATCTCATAGCCAGCTTTAGGTATAACCAGGAACTCAATAAGCTCGGAATGCAGGAAGCCTACTCCCAGAAACACTGGCTTGGTTTGCTGAATGATGGAACCTTCAGGAATACGGCTTCCGTCCACGGCAGTGAGATATACTGGACGACACAGTTTAGACACTGGGAGATGAAGTCTATCCACTGCAGCTTGTGTGATAAAATTCCCAGCAGCACCACAATCCACTAAGGCGGACAGAGACTGGAGTCCATCTGGCATTTCCAAAGTGACAGGTAATGTAAGGTCTTGAAAAGAAGGAGCTTTATTCAAGGTCCCTAACTTGACTCCTCTTCTACAAGTTAGGACCTGGCGTTTCCCGACCGAGCAGGACAGGAAGCAATCAGATGACCAGCAGCAGCACAATAGAGACACAGTCTTTCCTTTAATCTTCTGGACCGCTCCTCAGGTGTTAAACGAAACTTGTTTACCTGCATGGGTTCATCAGCAATAATAGGTAGAGATGTACAGGAGGCATAGCTCGGTACTTGCGAAGATCACCTCGAGAGCGTTCACAGGCTCGCTCGCGTAAACGTAGATCCAACTTGACGCATAGGGAAATTAGAGCTTCCAGTTGCTCTGGTATTGTCTCGGGTAGTCAACTCATCCTTTATGCGGTCAGAGAGACCATGCCAGAAGGCGGCAACCAATGCCTGGTTGTTCCACTTTACCTCTGATGCCAATGTCTGGAACTGGATAACGTACTGACCCACAGTACGTGTTCCCTGGCGGATCTGAAGGAGGTCTGAAGAGGCAGAGGTCGTACGCCCAGGTTCGTCAAAGATGCGTCGGAATGTAGCCACAAACTCTGTATAGTTGTTCAACAAAGCATCTGCTCGCTCCCACAGCGGGGAGACCCAGTTCAGGGCAGAGCCGGCTAAAAGAGAAACAATATAAGCAACCTTTGTTCTAGGTGTTGGAAAGTTCTGTGGTTGCAATTCAAAATGAACCTCGCATTGATTCAAAAATCCACGACACATCTTAGCATTACCATCAAATTTACTTGGAGTAGGTAGATGGATGCGAGACATTGGAACAGGAGCAACTGGAGAACTAGAAACTGTGGAACTAGGAACAGGAGCAGAAACTGATGAGGACACTGAAGAGACTGAGGTTGGAAATGACTGTTGCAGAGTATCTAAGCGAGAAGACATTTCTTGCAGAAATTGTATAATCTGCTGCTGCGCAGCCTCTTGACCATCTAGTCGTGACACTAAGCCTTGGAGTGTCCCTGACCCCACACTCTGACCACCGTCCGGGTCCATTGGCCTCAGACAAACTGTCAGGTCTCTGGGTTTGTCTGTCCCCGGCGGGGGCGCTAGTGGGTCAGTGTTGGTGCGATGTACAAAGCAGGGAAGCAGATATGAAAGTCCAGCGCATAAGCGCGGATGTTTATTACACCGGGATCACAGAGTAGATGGTATAGCAGTGAATGACAAACTGAAACCAGGCAATAAAGTAACAGTGATTGGTAATTGAATCCAAAACAACTGAAGAGTCTCTTGCAACAGAAATATAAAATGACTTGATGCTGAATGTAAATGAAATAAACAGAACTCCGGTAAGACTTGAAAAACACACAGTCTCTGTATAACAAAGTCCTTATGGCCTCACTAGGCCCAAGCAGGAGACAGTCTCTATGCAATGAGATGATATAACTTGCAGAGAAGCACAGATGGTATGCAATTAGCAGTGCACAGGTAGTAATGAATGTAACACCTGAGGAGAGTCTCTTACTGCTTGCTGAGCTGGTAACCGGCTGTGGATGAAGTCTGAAGAAAACAGGAGAGTTGAAGTGAGATGAGATGACAGGAGGTAACCACAGGGAATCGCTGGGAACAGGAACGCAGGAGTCCGGAGAACAAGGCACACCGTATGTGACTCGTTGTCTGAGGCAATGTGAGTGAGCCACGGACTGGGAATTATACCCATGGCTCTGCAGTGATTGGTCACTGAACTCTGGGTGGAGACACAGTGCTGGATTGCACACCCGGATCAGCTGAGTGCAGGAGTCATGGCAACAACCTCACAGGCAGGACGCCGGCACGCAGCAGAATGCACACAGGACCGGACTCAGGGGTACTCAGCAATGCGGAAGATGACGCTTGCGGTCCATACACACCTGCAGCCGTAACTGGGGCCATGACCTCCGGAGGCCAGAACACCAGCGCGCTGGTAGGTGAGACGTAGCAGAGCGCCGATTCCTGACAATTATACAGTAACTCCAGGGGATGTGTCTGGGAGATGACTGGAGAGGTGACTGCTGGGAATGGGACATTATACAGTAACACCAGGGAATGTGTGTGGGTGATGACTGGAGAGGTGACTGCTGGGAATGTGGCATTATACAGTAACACCAGGGGATGTGTCTGGGAGATGACTGGAGAGGTGACTGCTGGGAATGGGACATTATACAGTAACACCAGGGAATGTGTGTGGGTGATGACTGGAGAAGTGACTGCTGGGAATGGGACATTATACAGTAACACCAGGGGATGTGTCTGGGTGATGACTGGAGAGGTGACTGCTGGGAATGGGGTATTATACAGTAACACCAGGGGACGTGTCTGGGTGATGACTGGAGAGGTGACTGCTGGGAATGGGGCATTATACAGTAACACCAGGGGATGTGTCTGGGTGATGACTGGAGAGGTGACTGCTGGGAATGGGACATTATACAGTAACACCAGGGGATGTGTCTGGGTGATGACTGGAGAGGTGACTGCTGGGAATGGGGCATTATACAGTAACACCAGGGGATTTGTCTGGGTGATGACTGGAGAGGTGACTGCTGGGAATGGTACATTATACTGTAACACCAGGGGATGTGTCTGGGTGATTGGAGAGGTGACTGCTGAGAATGGGACATTATAAAGTAATACCGGGGGATGTGTCTGGGTGATGACTGGAGAGGTGACTGCTGGGAATGGGACATTATACAGTAACATCAGGGGATGTGTCTGGGTGATGACTGGAGAGGTGACTGCTGGGAATGGGACATTATAAAGTAATACCGGGGGATGTGTCTGGGTGATGACTGGAGAGGTGACTGCTGGGAATGGGACATTATACAGTAACATCAGGGGATGTGTCTGGGTGATGACTGGAGAGGTGACTGCTGAGAATGGGACATTATAAAGTAATACCGGGGGATGTGTCTGGGTGATGACTGGAGAGGTGACTGCTGGGAATGGGACATTGTACAGTAACACCAGGGGATGTGTCTGGGTGATGACTGGAGAGGTGACTGCTGGGAATGGGACATTATACAGTAACACCGGGGGATGTGTCTGGGTGATGACTGGAGAGGTGACTGCTGGGAATGGGACATTATACAGTAACATCAGGGGATGTGTCTGGGTGATGACTGGAGAGGTGACTGCTGGGAATGGGACATTATACAGTAACACCAGGGGATGTGTCTGGGTTATGACTGGAGAGGTGACTGCTGGGAATGGGGCTTTATACAGTAATACCGGGGGATGTATCTGGGTGATTGGAGAGGTGACTGCTGAGAATGGGACATTATAAAGTAATACCGGGGGATGTGTCTGGGTGATGACTGGAGAGGTGACTGAATGGGACATTATACAGTAACTCCAAGGGATGTGTCTGGGTGATGACTGGAGAGGTGACTGCTGGGAATGGGGCATTATACAGTAACCCCAGGGGATGTGTCTGGGTGATGACTGTAGAGATGACTGCTGGGAATTTGGTATTATACAGTAACATTGGGGGATGTATCTGGGTGATGACTGGAGAGGTGACTGCTGGGAATGGGACATTATACAGTAACACCAGGGGATGTGTCTGGGTGATGACTGGAGAGGTGACTACTGGGAATCTGACATTATACAGTAACACCAGGGGATGTGTCTGGGTGATGACTGGAGAGGTGACTGCTGGGAATGGGACATTATACAGTAGCACCAGAGGATGTGTATCGGTGATGACTACTGGGAATGGGACATTATACAGTAACACCAGGGAATGTGTCTGGGTGATGACTGGAGAGGTGACTGCTGGGAATGGGGCATTATACAATAACACCAGGGAATGTGTCTGGGTGATGACTGGAGAGGTGACTGCTGGAAATGGGGCATTATACAGTAATACCAGGGGATGTGTCTGGGTGATGACTGGAGAGGTGACTGCTGGGAATGGGGCATTATACAGTAACACCAGGGGATGTGTCTGGGAGATGACTGGAGAGGTGACTGCTGGGAATGGGACATTATACAGTAACACCTGGGGACGTGTCTGGGTGATGACTGTAGAGGTGACTGCTGGGAATGGAGTATTATACAATAACACCTTGGGATTTGTCTGGGTTATGACTGGAGAGGTTACTGCTGAGAATGGGACATTATACAGTAACACTGGGGGATGTGTCTGGGTGATGACTGGAGAGGTGACTGCTGGGAATGGGACATTGTACAGTAACACCAGGGGATGTGTCTGGGTGATGACTGGAGAGGTGATTGCTGGGAATGGAGCATTATACAGTAACACCAGGGGATGTGTCTGGGTGATGACTGGAGAGGTGACTGCTGGGAATGGGACATTATACAGTAACTCCAGGGGATGTGTCTGGGTGATGACTGGAGAGGTGACTGCTGGAAATGGGACATTATACAGTAACACCAGGGGATGTATCTGGGTGATGACTGGAGTGGTGACTGCTGGGAATGGGACATTATACAGTAACACCAGGGGACGTGTCTGGGTGATGACTGGAGAGGTGACTGCTGGGAATGGAGTATTATACAATAACACCAGTGGATGTGTCTGTGTTATGACTGGAGAGGTGGCTGCTGGGAATGGGACATTTTACAGTAACACTGGGGGATGTGTCTAGGTGATGACTGGAGAGGTAACTGCTGGGAATGGGGCATTATTCAGTAACACCAGGGGATGTGTCTGGGTGATGACTGGAGAGGTGACTGCTGGGAATGGGACATTATACAGTAACACCGGGGGACGTGTCTGGGTGATGACTGGAGTGGTGACTGCCGGGAATGGGGCATTATACAGTAACATCAGAGGATGTGTCTGGGTGATGACTGGAGAGGTGACTGCTGGGAATGGGGCATTATACAGTAACACCAGGGGACGTGTCTGGGTGATGACTGGAGAGGTGACTGCTGGGAATGGGACATTATACAGTAACACCAGGGGATGTGTCTGGGTGATGACTGGAGAGGTGACTGCTGGGAATGGGACATTATACAGTAACACCAGGGGATGTGTCTGCGTGATGACTGGAGAGGTGACTGCTCGGAATTTGGCATTATACAGTAACACCAGGGGATGTGTCCGGGTGATGACTGGAGAAGTGACTGCTGGGAATGGGACATTATACAGTAACACCTGAGGACGTGTCTGGGTGATGACTGGAGAGGTGACTGCTGGGAATGGGGCATTATACAGTAACACCGGGGGACGTGTCTGGGTGATGACTGGAGAAGTGACTGCTGGGAATGGGGCATTATACAGTAACACCAGGGGACGTGTCTGGGTGATGACTGGAGAGGTGACTGCTGGGAATGGGACATTATACAGTAACACCAGGGGACGTGTCTGGGTGATGACTGGAGAGGTGACTGCTGGGAATGGGACATTATACAGTAACACCAGGGGATGTGTCTGGGTGATGACTGGAGAGGTGACTGCTGGGAATGGGACATTATACAGTAACACCAGGGGATGTGTCTGGGTGATGACTGGAGAGGTGACTGCTGGGAATGGGACATTATACAGTAACACCGGGGGATGTGTCTGGGTGATGACTGGAGGGGTGACTGCTGGGAATGGGGCGTTATACAGTAACACCAGGGGATGTGTCTGGGTGATTACTGTATCACTGTGTGTGTCAGGTTCCTATAAGGTGTCAGGATGTCGCTGTCTATGTCTCCATGCAGGAGGGGGAGTATATAGAGGAACACAGGGGTCTGTACAAGGACGTGATGATGGAGAATCACCGGCCCCTCACATCACTGGGTAAGAGGAGACTGTCATGTATTGTACAGGGGAGAGCAGGTATGGGGGCCCCTATATACACACATCACCTGATAATCACATATATACACTGTACTCAGTCACTGTGTGTCTCTTACAGATGGGCCCAGTAACAGAGATACCCCAGAGAGATGTCCCCGTCCTCTGTATTCCCAGGACTGTACAGAGGAGAATCACAGGATCCCACAGGAGGATCAGGTAGGTGGGATTTAGGGTCTCCCCAATATACCAAAGGTACTGTTACTGTATGATCTTTAGAGCAGCTTTGTGTCATATATTATTACCTGTGTTATTTAGAGTGAAGAATTAACTGATGTAAAAACAGAAGATATTAAGAAAGCCGAGAAGATGCTTGTGTCTTATAATAAGGCAGAAGATATAGATGGAGAAGAAGAGACGTATGTGACTGATATAAAGGCAGAAGTTATAGAGGGAGAAGAAGAGACGTATGTGACTGATATAAAGGCAGAAGTTATAGAGGGAGAAGAAGAGACGTATGTGACTGATATAAAGGCAGAAGATATAGAGGGAGAAGAAGAGACGTATGTGACTGATATAAAGGCAGAAGTTATAGAGGGAGAAGAAGAGACGTATGTGACTGATATAAAGGCAGAAGATATAGAGGGAGAAGAAGAGACGTATGTGACTGATATGAAGGCAGAAGATACAGAGGGAGAAGAAGAGACGTATGTGACTGATATGAAGACAGAAGATATAGAGGGAGAAGAGACGTATGTGAGGGGTGATCAGCAATGTAAGGAGGAGGAGATCCCTACAGATATCAGCACAGGTGAGTAATAAATACTTATTGCCAGAAAGAGTCACATATTCTCCTTGCTCAGTGACTACACAGTCTCCTCCCCACACTTTCTGGTGTACAGTATCTCATACATCTCCCCCTCATATCATGTCACTGTGTTTTACCAGTCCAGAGATCTGACCAGTCTCCTCCCCACACTCTCTGGTGTATCTCATAAATCAGGAGCCATCAGCCCCTATTATACTCCTGCTCTCCCCCTCACATCATGTCACTGTGTGTTACCAGCCCAGAGATCTGACCAGTCTCCTCCCCACACTCTCTGGTGTATCTCATACATCAGGAGCCATCATCCCTTATTATACTCCTGCTCTCCCCCTCATATCATGTCACTGTGTGTTACCAGTCCAGAGATCTGACCAGTCTCCTCCCTACACTCTCTGGTGTATCTCATACATCAGGAGCCATCAGCCCCTATTATACTCCTGCTCGCCCCTCACATCATGTCACTGTGTGTTACCAGCCCAGGGATCTGACCAGTCTCCTCCCCAAACTCTCTGGTGTATCTCATACATCAGAAGTCATCAGCCCCTATTATACTCCTGCTCTCCCACTCACATCATGTCACTGTGTGTTACCAGCCCAGAGATCTGACCAGTCTTCTACCCACACTCTCTGGTGTATCTCATACATCAGAAGCCATCAGCCCCTATTATACTCCTGCTCTCCCCCTCACATCATGTCACTGTGTGTCACCAGCCCAGAGATCTGACCAGTCTCCTCCCCACACTCTCTGGTGTACCTCATACATCAGGAGACATCAGCCCCTATTATACTCCTGCTCTCCCCCTCACATCATGTCACTGTGTGTCACCAGCCCAGAGATCTGACCAGTCTCCTCCCCACACTCTTTCGAATACTTGTACATTAGTTAAGTGGGATCAGAATCTATGTGAGGTTGCTAATGATTCTTCCTTCTGTAAGCAGTACCCCATTTGGGATTTCCTTTATCACAATGGTGTAATTTGACCTCATTATTTGGTTATAAACGTTGTTACCTTCACACTCGCCACCACCACACACGTCGTAGTCACACACAGCACTGTAACCACACACCTGTCATTGTGTAGTAGCTCCCCTCCAGTCTCTGTGTATGGGGGCTCTGTACTGATGCTCTCTATTCTCTGACCTGTCTCCGTATCCTGCCCTGTCTGTTTTGGAGATGGTACCACAGTGTGGATATTGGGTGTACTCTACAAGGGGGTCGATGTTGGGATTTCTAGGGTCAGTTTCGGTCAGGTCAGTCATATGGAGGTCAGTGTGGTCACTCATTCTCACCACCTTCAGTTAGCAATCCACTAGCAACACAGGACACCCTTACAGAGTCCAACATCCTCTGCATTGCTATGTGATGTAGGCCTACCAGAGTCATGCTGGGTAGATGTGCCATTCTTGCTTCTATCGGTCTTTTCCTCTGGGCTGGTTGATGTTGTGGTAAGCAGTGCTGGCAGTTGTCTAGTCGCTGTGATATTTTCCTCTGGGCTGTGCTGGTGTAGATTACACCTGCAGTTGGGCAGCTTGACTGCAGATGATGGCGTTAGCAAATGCAGTAATGATTCCACCATCAGGGTCATTCCCCAGGGCTATATCAGTTGGGAGGACATCCATGACAGAAACATCTCACGCCCTTTGGCCTGTTCACCAGTCTAGGTAGACCCTTGCCATGGGTACCTCTTGTTCCTGTCCATCTGCCACACTAACTCTATTCTCTATGGTTATTGAGGCCCCAGATTCTCTTAGGCTTTCTCTCTGCAGGAGCCCACTTGCACTGGCTGCAGGTGCTGTCACATATTTTGTGATGGTCTCTTGGCCATGCAGGCAACTTCCACACTCCCTTGTACTGACTGGAGGGGAATCAGTCTCTTTATGCTCACCTCCATGGGTTAATCATGTGTGTCAGGCTCCAGATCTTGGATTTAGGCCATGAGTCTGGGGTGCTTGGTCCTCCTCAGATGTCTGATTTTCCCATAGCTGATGCACTTCTTGTCCAGTCAGGGCTCTAGTTATCTCTTAAGTACTTGGAGGGATAGGTCTGAACAGATGCTGGCCAAAGGCACCCAGGTTGGAGGATGCTTGTGTTTGGGGGGGTGGTGAGCAAATCTTTGAGGTTGTATGCTCCCAGTCTTGCACCCACTCCTTCACTTCTGGGGCACACTTGCTGTAGAACTTCTCCTAGAAAATCAACTTGATCAGTGTGTCACAGGTTGTGGCACCAGTTTCCTCCATCCACTTTAGCACATTCTTCTTCAGATGGGTGTTGACCTGCTCATGGGTGCAATAATGGCTCTTGTGCAAGTTTATGAACTTATTCCTACAGGACTTCAGGAGTGACAATCATTGCTTTAGGAGGGCCTTCATGACTTCATCAGAGTCTCCTTGGTCCTCCATGACCACTCCTCAATAGGCCTCCAGTGCTTCTCATTGCAGAGTGGACACTAGGTATTTGAACCACTTACGCATAAGGACCTCATGAAGTTTGCAAGTCCTTTTGAAAACATGTAAATATCCATTAATGTCCCCACCACTGTCTTTAATTATGGCAAACTACATGTGTACCGATTTGGGTACAGCAGCTGATAATGGTTCTCTGAGTGCCGTGGACAATGGTCCCTGCTCACAATGCAACATCTGGACGACAAGCGTTCACTCTTGCTCTTTTCCCTTTTCTCTCAATTAGTCCAACCAGTCCACTAGGGTATATTGGAACAACTTGTATGTTCTCCTGCGCTGCAATTACTCCTCTCCTGAGTAATATGACTTTTTCAAACTGGTGATCAAGAGGCCAGCTGGTGAACTGAATAGCATTTGGTGCTCCTCTTATAGTCACAGGATACAGACAGGTTGCAGTCATCTTAAGGCAAGATGTTTATTGCTCAAATGTCTTGAAAAAGCCAGGTCCCTTGCTGAAGGTGTTTGAGACAATCACAGCATACAGATATTCTTCAGCAATATAATCCTCCCTGATCATCATAGAATATCCTCTAGAGCCTCAGTAGCACTTACACTTACTTGTATCCCTGGTCTAGGTGGAAACTAGAGCTGAAACCAACTGGCCCCCTCTCAGGAAAAATGGAATGCCTTTTCAAGCAACCTCCTAAATAAGAGTGCATGTGAAAGCAGAGGTAAAGATTGCCTACCCATCCAGCTCAGTGTTTTCAGGGAGCCCCACAGGACTTCCACTCAGTGGCTTGGTCTCCTAGCAGATTTCTGGAAGTCACTTTAGAGAGTTTTGTTTCCACCCCAGACAAACTGGCACTTGTGCTGTGACTAACACCCTGGGTGGACGATGGCACTAAGGAATGACCACTACACACTGTCCATAGGTGACCATGTTAAAGTTGATCATGCAGGTCAATGCACTTACCTTGATTGGGTAAAGACAACAGGGCAAAGCTACCCCGTGTGTTTTTGTGTATTGGATGAGAATAAGAAGACCTACGAGCCTGTTTAAGGATATATACTTTCTATGACAGCTTGTACGTTGTATCCCCTTTCAAAAGGGGAGGCATCTTAAAGACTATTTGAGCAGTAAACATCTTGCCTTCAAGATGACTTCCTTCATCTTGTGACCAACAGGAATGCGACACCCGGAATCCCATTCTCCACCTGCTCTGGGCTGAGCTCAGCATCTCCAAGCTCTACTCTCTGCAAGCTATCGATGCAGGGCTTGGTCAGTGGTCAGTAACAAGTGGGAGTCAAACCGACACCAGTCAGAAGGTGTGTCAGCAGAGTGTCTACATATACACAGCAGCGAGCGGTGACAGGTGCCAGTGGTTGGAGCCTGAGTAGAAATATGGTTCCAGGTGCCGTGTGTTAGGAGTCTGGTGGTGGCAGCAAAATACCCGCCCACTATGCAGTGGGTGGAGTCACTAACAGGCAGTTACTGACAGAGTGAATCCCTTATTTTCCAAGGTCCCATGTGACACAAGACCAATCTGTGATCGCTAGGCGTGGGCAGTGAGGGCGCATTAGTTCTTCATCACTTACCATCTACCCAGATTGGAGTGACAGATTGCTGCACATCATAGGGAAGTTTACCCCAATTCCAGGGTAATTACACCTCCCTTATCTCTCCATGTTCTGCCATATTCAGATTACAGGCCTAATTCAGCATGAATTGCAAAAGCAACATCTTTCTCTAATGGGCAAAACCATGCTGCACTGCAGGGGGGGGCAGATATAACATGTGCAGAGAGAGTTAGATTTGGGTGGGTTATTTTGTTTCTGTGCAGGGTGAATACTGGCTGCTTTATTTTTACACTGCAATTTCAGTTTGAACACACCGCACCTAAATCTCACTCTCTCTGCACATGTTACATCTGCCCCACCTGGTTTTGCCCATTAGAGAAAGATTTTGCTGTTGCGATCAGGTCTGAATTAGGCCCTAAGTGATTTACTCACTGTCAGACTAAATCATCTGCCTTTACGTGCTAATGTAATACTGTATGTAGCGGCGGAGAAAGATATTGGAGGACCTGTTAGTTTAATATAGAGCAGGGCTGGCCAACCCGATCTTGGAGATCTACCAACAGTTCATGTTTTCCAGGCCTCCTGGAGATCTGTAGAATTGTCAGTTAGGAATGAATGCAGCACATCTTACTTAGTAATGACTACACCTGTGCTCCAGCTAGGTGGTCTGGAAAATGTGAACTGTTGGTAGATCTTGAGGACCGGTTTGGCCAGCCCTGATATAGAGTATATATTATTTCATGCTAATTCCACCAGTGTCTCCATCCTCTACGTATTCTATTATATATTACAGGATACACACACAGAGTATAGGTTTAGAACAAATAATGTAATTTAGAATTCAATTTATGTGGAGTATAGATGTACAAGATTTTATATCACATTTCATTCGGCAAACACTTATATTCTGTTTACTACAGAAGATGAAGACTTACTTTGTGGGTATTACCTCCAGATTTTTACCATCAATGATATTTAGGATGAGGTGTTTGAAAAGAAGGACAGAGAAGGTCAATTCAGTCCCTCGATTCTGCCTTTTCCAAACCGTGGATCACTTACAACCCACCTGCATAGGGTATGTCCCTCACCAGGTGGAGTGGGTGGTCATTACTTGCAATTTTGCCCTCAGACCAAATTTTTCCCATGTAGATGCTTGCGCAAGAGGTGAAAAGCTGTAGCCTTACACTGGGAGGTGCAAGCATCAATGCACTTAGAAAGGAAAGAGGATATGAAGCACATAGAGACAGATGGATACTCACCATTATTAGGGTTCAAGGACCACCTCTTGGTCTGAACATCAACTACCTTCGACCATCAGTTAGAGGTTCTGTACTTAGCAGCCGGCTGGAGATCAGGAATAAAGAGACAACACACAGGAGATATGTAGAAGCTCAGCAGGTCATTTCTGATCTGCCTCGTTGTTCTAGGAGCATTTATTTATACACAAATGAACATAGGAATAAAGGCATGACACTGTGTTAGCCAATCAAAGTACACCATGTGCAGAGATAAACAATTCTTTAATTAAACCAATTATCACATTCCTTTTCCTTAACATATTTTATTGCTTCTTGCTCATTAATTTAATCAAAAAGGCATCCTCCTTATCGCCATCTGGATATTAATCTTGAAAGCCTTCTTTCCATCATCACCTGGACATTCCAAAACATACTCCTTTATTGTTCTCATTACGCAATTAAAGTTTTATCTCAGCCTGGGAGTTAAATCAAACGTCTTCGGGACTGAAGCTGGAGAAATCATAATTCTCTTAATAAAACAGTTTCTCACAAAATATCTTTGTAATTCATTTAAGGAAATTACATATACTAGCTGGCTATGTTCATTGCTTATAGCAATAAACATTCTAATCAATACCAAATTATAAAACATAGAATCACATAACTGCTTATTGGGTTGAGCAACTAATTTAATCTACAGGTGTATTATTAATTGTTAAAGATACATGAGAAGCAAAATCAATTAAAATAAGACATTCCTTGTGAATTAATTGCTGAAAATCCAAGCATAATAACTGTTTGAAAAAAACTGTAACAGAAGCCATACAAGATAGATTCTCATTTACTTATATTTAACCCCATCATCATAACTAACCTTGTCTCATTGTAGTCTGCCACATAGCCCTCTGGTGAAAGAGACAACACACCCACACAGCTCCCTAATCCTCAACTAATTAGTGTACCGCCCAACCAGGTGTCTAACGATCTACAGTGAATGCTGACTCTCAGCAGTGCTAGTGTGCAAATAATAACCTGGCCTAACTCTGGGCGTAGTGCACTAACACAACTTCTAGTGGATGAGACTATGTAATATTAATGATGCCATACAGGTGAGAACAGAGAAACAGCAACACATGAAAGGACAATGTTAGTAGAAGAAGCACAACCTTTGGATTTATGTGGGATGGTGAACAAAATGGCAGCCTCCTACATGTACAGCCTAAATTCTGAGGTGAGTGATAGACCATTACTCTTTGCTTGTACCTGGGGAACCAGTTGAAAGTTCCCCCCCTGGGTGTTATCTAATGCTGGCCCCTGGACTAGGTAGGACAGCCTAAGGCCCTAGGGGTTTACTCTATATATGAGGCCTATTGTCTACTTTGGCAGGGAATAATAACTTTATTTCTACTGGAAAAATTGACTTTATTTTGGATGGAAAACAGATGTGGAAGCTGGATAATGTCTCATGTCAATAAAGAGACATTTAGGAGTCATGGATTAGAACTTAAAATCATTCTGCGCCTTGGACCCAGCACTCAGACCTACAGTGTTTTCCTGGGTCTTACACCTGACATTACTGTATGCCACAGACTTATTTCCAAATTTAGTTTGCACCAACAGCCTTGTGGCCATACTGCCTGGTGGTCTAGAGGGTTATAAGTAAGCAGAGAAGTCCCAAGTGTGCCTACCTAGTCTATAGGGAGAGGCTGCCTTGTATGGTTCTCCTGATTCCCACCACTGCTGGCTTCTCCAGTCCTCAGCTGTTAGGCGCCGGGGTCCGCTCGGCCGTGCGGCCCGGCGCCTAGCAACCAGGGACGCCGGGCGCGTTCAGCCGCCGGCTCCCTGGCAACGCTGAGACGCTGGGCGCACGGAGCCGCCTCTGGCCTTAGCAACGGGGACGCCACGTGCAGCCGCGTTCCCCGTTGCTGGGTCTTTCCTATTGCCTTGATTATGTGCTGGCCGTGCAGCATGCAAGCTGCACGGCATTTCTTTTAATCACCCTGTATGGATCAGGATTGGAGGGCTCTCAAATATAAGCACTCCCAGGACTCCTCACAGATGCCGGTGATAGCTTCCTGTTTGCCTGTGTCTGCTGCAGAGAGAGTTCCCAGTCCCGGTCTATTCTATTGTTCCTGTTCTCAGTGATCCTGTACTCGGAAGTTACCATCTGTTCCTGGAGTCTGACCGAACCCCTTAACATCTGGTGGCGTTCGTGAGTCGCGGCGCAGCCGTGTGTTGCGGCTTGTCCGCTACAGTTTATTACTTTGTTTATTTTGTGTTCTGGAGCTTTTGCGGAGGATTCCGCTTCCACTAAATCCACTCTGGTGTCCGGCGGTGCTGGATAGGAGTGTCGGATCAGTGGATCTTTGGTTGTCCTTTTCCCTGGCGGCTTGTCCGCACATACCTTTTGAATTTGTTAGTTAGCTTGTAACCCCTGGCCTGGTTGTTTAGTCAGAGGGCCCCTTGTTATCACCCTGTCTCGGACTTCCCCTTGTCTCCCATTAAGACCTGCGGGGGCATCGGGGTTGGGCAGACATAATCCGCCCTTCGAACGCGGCTGCCATGGGCTCAAGCAACCATAGTCTCGCAGGGGATTTCTGATAACACGGGCGAGACAACGGAGTTAGGGCGCCAGGGGTTACTAGGCTCTCCAGCTCCCACAACCTGTATATTGTTCCTGTACTCAGATCCCTGTCATAAGATCTTCTCCGGTCTGGAGTACAGGAATCATAACATTATCACCGGCCCGACAAAAGAAAAATTTTTAACAAGAGTTAATTTTTTCACTTATTCAGTTGGGAGAATTTTGTCGGCCTCATGAATCCCACCGGTGTTGGGCCAAATCCTGGCCAGTTTCTTGCTAGTCAGATTCAAGAACTTACTCAGATGGTTCAGGATCTGTCCCTCCGGGTGAGCTCACAGGAAGATCTGTTACGGACTTCCCCGAGGGTCATCCCTGAACCAAAAATGCATCTGCCTGACCGTTTTTCTGGGGATAGAAAACAGTTTTTTAATTTTAAAGAGTCTTGTAAACTTTATTTTCGGTTAAGACCAGTCTCCTCAGGTACGGAGGCCCAGCGGGTTGGAATTGTAATTTCTCTGCTTCAGGGGGATCCTCAGACCTGGGCTTTTGGTTTAAAGACAGACGATCCGGCCTTGTCGTCTGTAGACGCCTTCTTAAAATCTTTAGGGCTATTGTATGACGACCCTGATAGAGAGGCGTCCGCAGAAGGTCAGTTGCGTGCTCTTAGACAGGGTAGGAATCCTGCAGAGAATTATTGTACGGAGTTTCGCCGTTGGTCGAACGACTGTGGTTGGAATGACCCTGCCCTGCGCAGTCAGTTTCGCCTCGGCTTATCTGAATCTATAAAAGACAGTCTCCTTCAGTATCCCGCTCCTGAGAACCTTGATAAACTCATGGAACTCTCTATTAAAATAGATCGTCGGCTCAGAGAGCGGAGGGCTGAAAAAGGGGCATCTGTAGTTTCTTTTCCCTGTGTTCCTTCCGTTCCTGTAGACATGGAGGAGCCTATGCAGATTGGTCTCTCCAAATTGTCTCCGGAAGAAAGAACCAGGAGGCAAAATTCTGGTCTGTGTTTATACTGCGGAGGTAAGGGACATTTTGCCCGTAGTTGTCCAAACAAGTCGGGAAACTTCCTGACCAAGTGAATTGCGAGGGGGTTCACTTTGGTCTACAGCTCATCTCCTCAAATAATTCACTGTTGGTTCCAGCTAAAGTTTCTTATGACAGCCTCTGTTCCTCGGTCTCTGCTTTTGTGGACAGTGGAGCTGCAGGAAACTTTATGGACTTAACATGGGCCAAGGCCTTAGGTATTCCTCAGCTAACCTTAGGTAGGTGTATCACCATGCATGGTTTAGATGGGAGTCCCTTATCCAATGGGGTTATTTCTCTATGTACACCTCCTGTTTTGCTTTCGGTGGGAGCTCTACATTCCGAAAAGATTGAGTTTTTTCTTACCCATTGTCCTGCAGTTCCTGTGGTTCTGGGTCACCCTTGGCTGGCCTTTCATAATCCCATCATAGATTGGCAGTCTGGGGAGATCCTACAATGGGGTTCCATCTGTGATAAAGAATGTATTACGCTTCCTATCCGAGTAGCTGCTGCCGGGTCCGCACATATTCCTGGAGAATACCAGGATTTTTTGGATGTGTTTTCCAAGGGCAATGCGGATATTTTGCCTCCCCATAGGCCTTATGATTGTACCATAGAGTTAATTCCTGGTGCCACGTTGCCTAAAGGAAGGTTATATGCTTTGTCTGGTCCTGAAACTGTGGCCATGAATGAGTATGTGAAAGAAAGTCTTGAGAAAGGGTTTATCAGGCCATCTAAATCCCCTTTAAGTGCAGGTTTCTTCTTCGTGGAGAAGAAGGATGGTTCCCTCAGACCCTGCATTGACTTTAGAGCGCTGAATAAGATCTCAGTAAAAAATACTTACCCCCTGCCGCTGATCTCTGTCCTCTTTGATCAGCTACGTTCGGCTGTTATTTTTTCCAAGATAGACCTGAGAGGAGCATATAACCTCATTAGAATCAGGTCAGGGGATGAGTGGAAAACGGCATTCAGTACTCAGTCAGGCCACTATGAGTATCTGGTCATGCCATTCGGCCTATCTAACGCTCCAGCAGTTTTTCAGGATCTCATTAATGATGTGCTCCGTGAGTTTCTGGGAAGATTCGTCGTGGTCTATTTAGACGACATTTTGATATATTCTGACTCTGTAGAACAACATGTTACCCAGGTGCGTCAGGTGCTAAAGAAATTACGTGAAAATCACTTATATGCCAAGCTGGAGAAATGTGAATTTCATGTCACGGAGGTATCCTTTTTAGGGTACATTATTTCCCCTCGGGGATTCCGAATGGAACCAAAGAAGCTTCAAGCCATCCTTAGTTGGGCGCAACCCACCAACTTAAAAGCAATTCAGCGCTTTTTAGGGTTTGCAAACTACTATAGAAGGTTTATTCACTCTTTCTCTGACCTAGTTGCTCCCATTGTGGCACTTACTAAGAAGGGAGCAGATCCTACCAATTGGTCATGTGAAGCTAAAGTATCTTTTCTGGCCTTGAAACAAGCCTTTGTCTCAGCACCTGTCCTTAGACATCCCAACCCAGAATTGCCTTTCATTGTTGAGGTTGATGCCTCGGAGGTTGGAGTAGGGGCTATCCTTTCTCAGAAGGATCCAGATTCCCTTGAGTTACATCCTTGTGCCTTTATGTCCAGGAAATTCTCATCTGCAGAATCCAACTACGATGTTGGTAACCGGGAGTTGCTGGCTATTAAATGGGCTTTTGAGGAGTGGAGACATTGGCTTGAAGGAGCAACCCATACCATTTCAGTTTTGACTGATCACAAAAATCTTCAGTACATTGAATCAGCTAAGCGACTGAATGCCCGACAGGCTCGTTGGGCTTTGTTTTTTACCCGTTTCAAATTCATCATCACCTTCAGACCTGGTTCCAAGAATACCAAGGCAGATGCCCTCTCACGCAGTTTTCTTCCCGTTCAAGACAACAGTCCTGTTACTCCCATACTTCCGCCTTCATTCATTCAGGCAGGTCTCACACAGGATGTCTTTTCCCAATTGAAGCTGCTTCAACATCAAGCTCCGGGAAATACTCCTGCTGGTCGTCTTTTTGTTCCTGAGTTTTTGAGAGCAACTGTTTTGGAGGAATTTCATGATAGCAAAGTTGCAGGGCATCTGGGAGTCGCTAAAACTTTGGAATTGGTATCCCGCTCAGTGTGGTGGCCTGGTCTTTCTAAAGACATTAAAGAGTTTGTTTTTTCGTGTCAGGTCTGTGCACAGCATAAAGTTCCCCGGTCTTTGCCTATTGGTCAACTTATGCCCTTGAATGTTCCTCTCAGGCCATGGTCGCATATCTCCATGGATTTTGTGGTGGATCTCCCTCTGTCAGCTGGATGCCGAGTCATATGGGTGGTAGTGGACCGTTTTAGTAAGATGGCTCATTTTATTGCTCTTCCCCGATTGCCATCTGCCCAGGGATTGGCAGTCTTGTTCCTCCGTCATGTTTTCAGACTACATGGGTTACCCACTGATATTGTTTCTGACAGGGGTCCACAATTCATTGCACAATTTTGGAAGTCTTTTTGTGCTTCGTTAAAGATGAAATTGTCATTAACCTCCGGTTATCATCCACAATCCAATGGACAGACTGAGCGAGTGAACCAATCCCTAAAACAATATTTGCGTTTGTACTCGGCCAAACTCCAAAATGACTGGTCTGAGTTTCTTCCATTGGCGGAGTTTGCTTATAATAATGCCTGTCATTCCTCCACCAATGTGTCCCCATTTTTTGCAGTTTTTGGTTTCCACCCCAGAGCTAATTCATTTTTTCAACATTCCTCTGTCTCCTCTCTGGCCCTGACCTCTCATCTTAAACTTATATGGAAAAAAGTGCACCTGGCTCTCAGAAAAGCAGCTTTCAGGGAAAAAAAAATTTCTGACAGGCTCCGGCGGCCGTGCACTTTTAAAGTAGGAGACAGGGTGTGGTTGTCGACTCGCAATATCAAACTTCGACAAACCTCAGCCAGATTGGGTCCTAGATTTATTGGACCATTTCTCATTATCAAAAAAGTCAATCCAGTTGCTTTCCGGTTACAGTTACCAAAAACTTTACGGATCGGAAATACCTTCCATTGCTCTTTGCTCAAACCATATGTTTCTTCTAGCAGATTTCCTCGTAAAAAATCTCAGGGGAGATCACCAGTTAATGTACAGGGTCAGCAAGAGTTCTTGGTTGAGAAGGTTCTCGATTCCAAGTTGTCCCGGGGTCGGCTTTATTTTTTGGTGCATTGGAGAGGTTATGGGCCAGAGGAAAGGTCGTGGGTCCTGGATGAAGACCTTCATGCCCCGAGGCTGAAAAGGGCATTTTTTCAGGAATTTCCTCGGAAACCGGGCTTTGGGGGTTCCTTGACCCCTCCTCAAGGGGGGGGTACTGTTAGGCGCCGGGGTCCGCTCGGCCGTGCGGCCCGGCGCCTAGCAACCAGGGACGCCGGGCGCGTTCAGCCGCCGGCTCCCTGGCAACGCTGAGACGCTGGGCGCACGGAGCCGCCTCTGGCCTTAGCAACGGGGACGCCACGTGCAGCCGCGTTCCCCGTTGCTGGGTCTTTCCTATTGCCTTGATTATGTGCTGGCCGTGCAGCATGCAAGCTGCACGGCATTTCTTTTAATCACCCTGTCTGGATCAGGATTGGAGGGCTCTCAAATATAAGCACTCCCAGGACTCCTCACAGACGCCGGTGATAGCTTCCTGTTTGCCTGTGTCTGCTGCAGAGAGAGTTCCCAGTCCCGGTCTATTCTATTGTTCCTGTTCTCAGTGATCCTGTACTCGGAAGTTACCATCTGTTCCTGGAGTCTGACCGAACCCCTTAACATCTGGTGGCGTTCGTGAGTCGCGGCGCAGCCGTGTGTTGCGGCTTGTCCGCTACAGTTTATTACTTTGTTTATTTTGTGTTCTGGAGCTTTTGCGGAGGATTCCGCTTCCACTAAATCCACTCTGGTGTCCGGCGGTGCTGGATAGGAGTGTCGGATCAGTGGATCTTTGGTTGTCCTTTTCCCTGGCGGCTTGTCCGCACATACCTTTTGAATTTGTTAGTTAGCTTGTAACCCCTGGCCTGGTTGTTTAGTCAGAGGGCCCCTTGTTATCACCCTGTCTCGGACTTCCCCTTGTCTCCCATTAAGACCTGCGGGGGCATCGGGGTTGGGCAGACATAATCCGCCCTTCGAACGCGGCTGCCATGGGCTCAAGCAACCATAGTCTCGCAGGGGATTTCTGATAACACGGGCGAGACAACGGAGTTAGGGCGCCAGGGGTTACTAGGCTCTCCAGCTCCCACAACCTGTATATTGTTCCTGTACTCAGATCCCTGTCATAAGATCTTCTCCGGTCTGGAGTACAGGAATCATAACATCAGCTTCCTTCTTGGCTTTCATTGTCAGCCTTGGTGCTCAATGCTTAGCTGCAGCCTCAGAGTCTTCAATTCTGGCCTATTATTTGCCATTAGAACTCTTCCTCCCAGGCGCTCTTCTTTCTTGATGTGCTACTTCTGGACAGAGCTCTCTCCACAATCCCGGCTCAACACGTCTGCTCTGGATTGGCTGTCTACTGGCAATGCCTCATATTCCAAACCAGGGATAGCATGTTTGAAATAAGAGCCACTGATTGGCTGTGCTTGAATCCCTTTGGTTTCGAGCTTGCCATTGCACCAAGGAGGACACAACTTGTGTGCCTCACATGGAGACATTATCTCCAGATCTGACATCCACAGGAGTTATGGGTAAGAGGTAAACACCTTCATCTGCTGGGCTTCTCAGGCACTCTGATGGGGACCCAGCCAGACTCTCATAAAACTCCCCTTGTTTCCTTTCTTCTCCAGTATTATGTTTCTGAGTGTGAAAGGTGACACACTAAAAACATTGCACATGAGGCTGTACTAAGCACACACCTATGGGAATAGGGGTGAAGTCATATTGTGATTAATGATTCCTCTGCTGTGGGAAACTTGGTTAACTATTTTATTTCTACCAGATGGATGCTATACATGGAATACCTCGGAGGGACATCTCGTTTGGTCTCCAGATTTTAAATTAGAAGATAAGAACATGACAAGAGGGTCTCCAGAAGAAGACTGCATTACCTTAAATATACATACAGCATTTCACAGTGCAGATATATCATCTGATCCATCTATTATTGAGGAATGTTCTCCTGGTAACTCACATATTGCTGTACTTAGTACAGTTTGTAGTGGTGACACAGTGATTTCCTCTTCTAAAAGTGGGAAATGTTTAACACATAAACTAGCTGTTGTTGAACATGAGAGAAGTCACACAGATGAGAGGCCATTTCCATGTTCTGAGTGTGGAAAATGTTTTAAACAGAAATCAGATCTTCGCAAACATCAGATGTGTCACACGGGTGAGAAACCATTTCCATGTTCTGAGTGTGGAAAATGTTTTAAACAGAAAAAAGATCTTCGCAAACATCAGATGTGTCACACAGTTGAGAAACCATTTCCCTGTTCTGAGTGTGGAAAATGTTTTAAACGGAAATCAGATCTTCACATACATCAGATGTGTCACACAGGTGAGAAGCCATTTCCATGCTCTGAGTGTGGAAAAGGTTTTATAAAGAAATCATTTCTTGTTGCACATCAGATGCGTCACACAGGTGAGAGGCCATTTCCATGTTCTGAGTGTGGGAAATGTTTTGCAAACAAATCAGAACTTATACAACATAACTTAAGTCACACAGGTGAGAAGCCATTTCCATGCTCTGAGTGTGGAAAAAGTTTTATAAAGAAATCATTTCTTGTTGCACATCAGAGAAGTCACACAGGTGAGAGGCCATTTCCATGTTCTGAGTGTGGGAAATGTTTTGCAAACAGATCACAACTTATTCAACATAACTTAAGTCACAGAGTTGAGAAACCATTTCCATGTTCTGAGTGTAGAAAAAGTTTTATAAAGAAATCATTTCTTGTTGAACATCAGAGAAGTCACACAGGTGAGAGGCCATTTCCTTGTTCTAAGTGTGGAAAGTGTTTTACACGTAAATCAGAACTGTTTATACATGAGAGAAGTCACACAGGTGAGAAACCATTTTCATGCTCTGAATGTGGGAAATCTTTTATACAGAAAGCAGCTCTTGTTATACATCAGATGCGTCACACAGGTGAGAAACCATTTCCATGCTCTGAGTGTGGGAAATCTTTTATACAGAAAGCAGCTCTTGTCATACATGAAAGAAGTCACACAGGTGAAAAACCATTTCTATGCTCTGAGTGTGGAAAATGTTTTAAATCTCAATCTTCTCTTTTTACACACATGAAAATACACACAGGTGAGAAGAAGCCATTTCCATGATCTGAGTGTGGGAAATGTTTTGCACAGAAAGCAGCTTGTGTTATACATGAGAGAAGTCACACAGGTGAGAAGAAGCCATTTCCATGCTCTGAGTGTGGGAAATGTTTTGCACAGAAAGCAGCTTGTGTTATACATGAGAGAAGTCACACAGGTGATAAACCATTGCCATGATCTGAGTGTGGGAAATGTTTTACATATAAATCAGATCTTATTAGACATCAGAGGCATCACACAGGTGAGAAGTCATTTCTATTCTCTGAGTATATATAGAAGTATGTGGCAGGATATAATGGTGTCTGAGATCGCGAGACGCATGGGACACCGGATGATCTCTGACATTTTTTTAAAGGTGCAATCATTTACAAGGCATGCTTAAAAAAATCATCCAAGATCAGTCAGTATTCTGCACGTCCGGCAATCCTGGCCTCTATTACATGCCGCCCCGGAAGTCCAGAATGAAAAGGTCACAGCTGAGTGTCCTCGAGTTGGTAGACTCTAGACTGGGTTGTAATAATATTCTATATATAAGAAATCTGCATTAATAATAAATCTATAATATTTGTGTATATTATGTATTTCTTCCAGTAGGACTAAATGTGCATATTAGTCTTAGGGGAGGCAGCTATCTTGGGCATGCACAGTTACTATTATAGTCAATCGGTCATTGGAGCTTACACTCTAAATTCCATATCACACACCAGTGTGTCACCCACTTTCCAGCCTGTAAAATAAGGTAAGGGGGAGGGGTATCACTGTATTATGTGTGTGTATAAGATCTAGGAGTCACTATTTCAGGTGACATAAAGGATAAATATAGTAATAATGGCACTATACTGGAAACTACTGAGGAGGAAAGGAATCTAGGAGTCACTATTTCAGGTGACAAAGGATAAATGTAGTATTAATGGCACTATACTGGAGACTACTGAGGAGGAAAAGGATCTAGGAGTCACTATTTCAGGTGACATAAAGGATAAATATATATTATTAATGGCACTATACTGGAAACTACTGAGGAGGAAAGGGATCTAGGAGTCACTATTTCCGGTGACATAAAGGCTAAATATAGTTTTAATGGCACTATACTGGAAACTACTGAGGAGGAAAGGGATCTAGGAGTCACTATTTCAGGTGACATAAAGGATAAATATAGTAATAATGGCACTATACTAGAAACTACTGAGGAGGAAAGGGATCTAGGAGTCACTATTACAGGTGACATAAAGGATAAATATAGTATTAATGGCGCTATACTGGAGATTACGGAGAAGGAAAGGGATCTAGGAGTCACTATTTCAGGTGACATAAAGGATAAATATAGCATTAATGGTACTATACTGGAAACTACTGAGGAGGAAAGGGATCTAGGAGTCACTATCTCATGTGACATAAATGATACATTTAGTATTAATGGCACTATACTGGAAACTACTGAGGAGGAAAGGGATCTAGGAGTCACTATTTCAGGTGACATAAAGGATAAATATAGTATTAATGGCACTATACTGGGAACTACTGAGGAGGAAAGGAAAGTCACTATCTCAAGTGACATAAAGGATAAATATAGTATTAATGGCGCTATACTGGAAACTACTGAGGAGGAAAGGGATCTAGACGTCACTATTTCTCTATCGTCCTAGTGGATGCTGGGGTTCCTGAAAGGACCATGGGGGATAGCGGCTCCGCAGGAGACAGGGCACAAAAGTAAAGCTTTCCGATCAGGTGGTGTGCACTGGCTCCTCCCCCTATGACCCTCCTCCAAGCCAGTTAGATTTTTGTGCCCGGCCGAGAAGGGTGCAATCTAGGTGGCTCTCTTAAAGAGCTGCTTAGAAAAAGTTTAGCTTAGGTTTTTTATTTTACAGTGAGTCCTGCTGGCAACAGGATCACTGCAACGAGGGACTTAGGGGAGAAGAAGTGAACTCACCTGCGTGCAGGATGGATTGGCTTCTTGGCTACTGGACATCAGCTCCAGAGGGACGATCACAGGTACAGCCTGGATGGTCACCGGAGCCGCGCCGCCGGCCCCCTTGCAGATGCTGAATCAAGAAGAGGTCCAGAATCGGCGGCAGAAGACTCCTCAGTCTTCTAAAGGTAGCGCACAGCACTGCAGCTGTGCGCCATTTTCCTCTCAGCACACTTCACACGGCAGTCACTGAGGGTGCATGGCGCTGGGAGGGGAGCGCCCTGGGAGGCAAATGAAACCTATTTGGCTAAATAAATACCTCACATATAGCCTCCGGGGGCTATATGGAGATATTTAACCCCTGCCTGTATACACTAAAGAGCGGGAGACGAGCCCGCCGAAAAAGGGGCGGGGCCTATCTCCTCAGCACACAGCGCCATTTTCCTTACACAGCTCCGCTGGTCAGGACGGCTCCCAGGTCTCTCCCCTGCACTGCACTACAGAAACAGGGTAAAACAGAGAGGGGGGGCAAAATAGTGGCAAAAAATTATATATAAGAGCAGCTATACAGGGAGCACTTATTATAAGGCTATCCCTGTCATATATAGCGCTTTTTTGGTGTGTGCTGGCAAACTCTCCCTCTGTCTCCCCAAAGGGCTAGTGGGTCCTGTCTTCGTTAAGAGCATTCCCTGTGTGTCTGCTGTGTGTCGGTACGTGTGTGTCGACATGTATGAGGACGATATTGGTGTGGAGGCGGAGCAATTGCCAAATATGGGGATGTCACCTCCTAGGGGGTCGACACCAGAATGGATGCCTTTATTTATGGAATTACGGGATAGTGTCAACACGCTAAAGCAGTCGTTTGACGACATGAGACGGCCGGACAATCAATTAGTGCCTGTCCAGGTGACTCAAACACCGTCAGGGGCTGTAAAACGCCCTTTGCCTCAGTCGGTCGACACAGACCCAGACACAGGCACTGATTCCAGTGGCGACGGTGACGAATCAACCGTATTTTCCAGTAGGGCCACACGTTATATGATTTTGGCAATGAAGGAGGCGTTACATTTAGCTGATACTGCAGGTACCACTAAACAGGGTATTATGTGGGGTGTGAAAAAACTACCTATAGTTTTTCCCGAATCAGAAGAATTAAATGAGGTGTGTGATGAAGCGTGGGTTGCCCCCGATAAAAAGATGCTAATTTCAAAGAAGTTATTGGCTCTATACCCTTTCCCGCCAGAGGTTAGGGCGCGCTGGGAAACACCTCCTAGGGTGGACAAGGCGCTCACACGCTTATCTAAACAAGTGGCGTTACCCTCTCCTGAGACGGCCGCACTTAAAGATCCAGCGGATAGGAGGATGGAAAATATCCAGAAAAGTATATACACACATACAGGTGTTATACTAAGACCAGCTATAGCGACAGCCTGGATGTGCAGTGCTGGAGTAGCTTGGTCAGAGTCCCTGATCGAAAATATTGATACCCTGGATAGGGACAATGTTTTACTGTCTTTAGAGCAAATAAAGGATGCATTTCTTTATATGCGCGATGCACAGAGGGATATCTGCACACTGGCATCACAAGTAAGTGCTATGTCCATTTCGGCCAGAAGAAGTTTATGGACACGACAGAGGACAGGCGATGCGGACTCAAAACGGCATATGGAAGTTTTGCCGTATAAAGGGGAGGAGTTATTTGGAGTCGGTCTATCAGATTTGGTGGCCACGGCTACAGCCGGGAAATCCACCTTCTTACCTCAAGTTACTCCCCAACAGAAAAAGACACCGACTTTTCAACCCCAGCCCTTTCGTTCCTTTAAAAACAAGAGAGCAAAGGGATATTCATATCTGCCACGAGGCAGAGGAAGGGGGAAGAGACAGCAACAGGCAGCTCCTTCCCAGGAACAGAAGCCATCCCCCGCTTCTACAAAAGCCTCAGCATGACGCTGGGGCTTCTCAAGCAGACTCGGGGGCGGTGGGCGGTCGTCTCAAGAATTTCAGCGCGCAGTGGGCTCACTCGCAGGTAGATCCCTGGATCCTGCAGATAATATCTCAGGGGTACAGGTTGGAACTAGAGACAGATCCACCTCGCCGTTTTCTGAAGTCTGCTTTACCAACGTCCCCCTCCGAAAGGGAGACGGTCTTGGAAGCCATTCACAAGCTGTACTCTCAGCAGGTGATAGTCAAGGTACCTCTTCTACAACAAGGAAAGGGGTATTATTCCACTCTATTTGTGGTACCGAAGCCGGATGGCTCGGTAAGACCTATTCTAAATCTGAAATCCTTGAACCTGTACATAAAGAAGTTCAAGTTCAAGATGGAGTCACTCAGAGCAGTGATAGCGAACCTGGAAGAAGGGGACTTTATGGTATCCTTGGACATCAAGGATGCGTACCTCCACGTTCCAATTTACCCTTCACACCAGGGGTACCGCAGGTTCGTCGTACAAAACTGTCACTATCAGTTTCAGACGCTGCCGTTCGGATTGTCCACGGCACCTCGGGTCTTTACAAAGGTAATGGCCGAGATGATGATTCTTCTTCGAAGAAAAGGCGTATTAATTATCCCATACTTGGACGATCTCCTAATAAGGGCAAGGTCCAGAGAACAGCTAGAGTTGGGATTAGCACTGTCTCAAGAAGTGCTAAAACAGCACGGGTGGATTCTGAATATTCCAAAATCCCAGTTAATGCCGACAACTCGTCTGCTGTTCCTAGGGATGATTCTGGACACGGTTCAGAAAAAGGTTTTTCTCCCGGAGGAGAAAGCCAAGGAGTTATCCGAGCTTGTCAGGATCCTCCTAAAACCAGGAATGGTGTCTGTACATCAATGCACAAGAGTCCTGGGAAAAATGGTGGCTTCTTACGAAGCAATTCCATTCGGCAGATTCCATGCAAGAATTTTCCAGAGGGATCTGTTGGACAAATGGTCAGGGTCGCATCTTCAGATGCACCAGCGAATAACCCTGTCTCCAAGGACAAGGGTATCTCTTCTGTGGTGGTTGCAGAGTGCTCATCTATTGGAGGGCCGCAGATTTGGCATACAGGATTGGATCCTGGTGACCACGGACGCCAGCCTGAGAGGCTGGGGAGCAGTCACTCAAGGAAGAAACTTCCAGGGAGTGTGGACGAGCCTGGAAACGTCTCTTCACATAAACATTCTGGAACTAAGAGCAATCTACAATGCTCTAAGTCAGGCAGAACCTCTGCTTCAAGGAAAACCGGTGTTGATCCAGTCGGACAACATCACGGCAGTCGCCCATGTGAACAGACAGGGCGGCACAAGAAGCAGGAGAGCAATGGCAGAAGCTGCAAGGATTCTTCGCTGGGCAGAGAATCATGTGATAGCACTGTCAGCAGTGTTCATCCCGGGAGTGGACAACTGGGAAGCAGACTTCCTCAGCAGACACGACCTTCACCCGGGAGAGTGGGGACTTCATCCAGAAGTCTTCCACATGCTGGTAAACCGTTGGGAAAGACCAATGGTGGACATGATGGCGTCTCGCCTCAACAAAAAACTGGACAGGTATTGCCCCAGGTCAAGAGACCCGCAGGCAATAGCTGTGGACGCACTGGTAACGCCTTGGGTGTACCAGTCGGTATATGTGTTTCCTCCTCTGCCTCTCATACCAAAGGTATTGAGAATTATACGGCAAAGAGGAGTAAGAACGATACTAGTGGTTCCGGATTGGCCAAGAAGGACTTGGTACCCGGAACTTCAAGAGATGATCACGGAAGATCCGTGGCCTCTACCTCTAAGGAGGGACTTGCTTCAGCAGGGTCCCTGTCTGTTTCAAGACTTACCGCGGCTGCGTTTGACGGCATGGCGGTTGAACGCCGGATCCTAAAGGAAAAAGGCATGCCGGAAGAAGTCATTCCTACTTTGATTAAAGCAAGGAAGGAAGTAACCGTGCAACATTATCACCGAATTTGGCGAAAATATGTTGCGTGGTGCGAAGATCGGAGTGCTCCGACGGAGGAATTTCAACTGGGTCGATTCCTACATTTCCTGCAATCAGGATTGTCTATGGGTCTCAAATTGGGATCTATTAAGGTTCAAATTTCGGCCCTGTCGATTTTCTTTCAAAAAGAATTGGCTTCAGTTCCTGAAGTCCAGACTTTTGTTAAGGGAGTGCTGCATCTACAGCCTCCTGTGGTGCCTCCAGTGGCACCATGGGATCTCAATGTGGTTTTGGACTTTCTAAAATCCCATTGGTTTGAACCACTAAAAAAAGTGGATTTGAAGTATCTCACATGGAAAGTGACCATGCTTCTAGCCCTGGCTTCGGCCAGGAGAGTGTCAGAACTGGCAGCTTTATCTTACAAAAGCCCATATCTGATTTTCCATTCGGACAGGGCAGAACTGCGGACTCGTCCGCATTTTCTCCCTAAGGTGGTGTCAGCATTTCATCTGAACCAGCCTATTGTAGTGCCTGCGGCGACAAGTGACTTGGAGGACTCCAAGTTACTGGACGTTGTCAGAGCATTGAAAATATATATTGCAAGGACAGCTGGAGTCAGAAAATCTGACTCGTTGTTTATATTGTATGCACCCAACAAGATGGGTGCTCCTGCGTCTAAGCAGACGATTGCTCGTTGGATCTGTAGCACAATCCAACTTGCACATTCTGTGGCGGGCCTGCCACAGCCTAAATCTGTAAAGGCCCACTCCACAAGGAAGGTGGGCTCATCTTGGGCGGCTGCCCGAGGGGTCTCGGCATTACAACTTTGCCGAGCAGCTACGTGGTCAGGGGAGAACACGTTTGTAAAATTTTACAAATTTGATACTCTGGCTAAGGAGGACCTGAAGTTCTCTCATTCGGTGCTGCAGAGTCATCCGCACTCTCCCGCCCGTTTGGGAGCTTTGGTATAATCCCCATGGTCCTTTCAGGAACCCCAGCATCCACTAGGACGATAGAGAAAATAAGAACTTACTTACCGATAATTCTATTTCTCGGAGTCCGTAGTGGATGCTGGGCGCCCATCCCAAGTGCGGATTGTCTGCAATAATTGTACATAGTTATTGTTAACTAATTCGGGTTATTGTTGTAGGAAGCCATCTTTCAGAGGCTCCTCTGTTATCATACTGTTAACTGGGTTTAGATCACAAGTTGTACGGTGTGGCTGGTATGAGTCTTACCCGGGATTCAAAATTCCTCCCTTATTGTGTACGCTCGTCCGGGCACAGTACCTAACTGGCTTGGAGGAGGGTCATAGGGGGAGGAGCCAGTGCACACCACCTGATCGGAAAGCTTTACTTTTGTGCCCTGTCTCCTGCGGAGCCGCTATCCCCCATGGTCCTTTCAGGAACCCCAGCATCCACTACGGACTCCGAGAAATAGAATTATCGGTAAGTAAATTCTTATTTTCAGGTGACATAAAGGATAAATATAGTATTAATGGCACTATACTGGAAACTACTGAGGAGGAAATGGATCTAGGAGTCACTATTTCAGGTGACATAAAGGATAAATATAGTATTAATGGCACTATACTGGAAACTACTGAGGAGGAAATGGATCTAGGAGTCACTATTTCAGGTGACATAAAGGATAAATATAGTATTAATGGCACTATACTGGGAACTACTGAGGAGGAAATGGATCTAGGAGTCACTATTTCAGGTGACATAAAGGATAAATATAGTATTAATGGCGATATACTGGAAACTACTGAGGAGGAAATGGATCTAGGAGTCACTATTTCAGGTGACATAAAGGATAAATATAGTATTAATGGCGCTATACTGGAAACTACTGAGGAGGAAAGGGATCTAGGAGTCACTATTTCAGGTGACATAAAGGATAAATATAGTATTAATGGCGCTATACTGGAAACTACTGAGGAGGAAAGGGATCTAGGAGTCACTATTTCAGGTGACATAAAGGATAAATATAGTATTAATGGCACTATACTGGAAACTACTGAGGAGGAAAGGGATCTAGGAGTCACTATCTCTGGTGACATAAAGGATAAATATAGTATTAATGGCACTATACTGGAAACTACTGAGGAGGAAAGGGATCTAGGAGTCACTATTTCAGGTGACATAAAAGATAAATATAGTATTAATGGCGCTATACTGGGGACTACTGAGGAGGAAAGGGATCTAGGAGTCACTATTTCAGGTGACATAAAGGATAAATATAGTATTAATGGCACTATACTGGAAACTACTGAGGAGGAAAGGGATCTAGGAGTCACTATTTCAGGTGACAAAGGATAAATACAGTATTAATGGCACTATACTGGAAACTACTGAGGAGGAAAGAGATCTAGGAGTCACTATCTCAGGTGACATAAAGGATAAATATAGTATTAATGGCAGTATACTGGAAACTACTGAGGAGGAAAGGGATCTAGGAGTCACTATTTCAGGTGACAAAGGATAAATACAGTATTAATGGCACTATACTGGAAACTACTGAGGAGGAAAGAGATCTAGGAGTCACTATCTCAGGTGACATAAAGGCTAAATATAGTATTAATAGCACTATACTGGAAACTACTGAGGAGGAAAGAGATCTAGGAGTCACTATCTCAGGTGACATAAAGGATAAATATAGTATTAGTGGCAGTATACTGGAAACTACTGAGGAGGAAAGGGATCTAGGAGTCACTATTTCAGGTGACAAAGGATAAATATAGTATTAATGGCACTATACTGGAAATTACAGAGGAGGAAAGGGATATAGGAGTCACTATTTCAGGTGACATAAAGGATAAATATAGTATTAATGGCACTATACTGGGAACTACTGAGGAGGAAAGGGATCTAGGAGTCACTATCTCAGGTGATATAAAGGATAAATATAGTATTAATGGCACTATACTGGGAACTACTGAGGAGGAAAGGGATCTAGGAGTCACTATTTCAAGTGACATAAAAGATAAATATAGTATTAATGGCACTATACTGGAGACTACTGAGGAGCAAAGGGATCTAGGAGTCACTATCTTAGGTGACAAAAAGTATACATATAGTATTAATGGCACTATACTGGGGACTACTGTGGAGGAAAGGGATCTAGGAGTCACTATTTCAGGTGACATAAAGGATAAATATAGTATTAATGGCACTATACTGGAAACTACTGAGGAGGAAAGGGATCTAGGAGTCACTATTTCAGGTGACTTAAAGGATAAATATAGTATTAATGGCGCTATACTGGAAACTACTGAGGAGGAAAGGGATCTAGAAGTCACTTTTTCTTGAGACTTAAAGGACAAATATAGTATTAATGGCACTATACTGGAGACTACTGAGGAGGAAAAGGATCTAGGAGTCACTATTTCAGATGATATAAAGGATAACTATAGTATCAATAGCACTATACTGGAAACTACTGAGGAGGAAAGGGATCTAGGAGTCACTATTTCAGGTGACATAAAGGCTAAATATAGTATTAATGGCACTATACTGGAAACTACTGAGGAGGAAAGGGATCTAGGAGTCACTATTTCAGGTGACATAAAGGCTAAATATAGTATTAATGGCACTATACTGAAAACTACTGAGTAGGAAAGGGATCTAGGAGTCACTATCTCAGGTGACATAAAGGATAAATATAGTATAATGGCACTATACTGGAAACTACTGAGGAGGAAAGGGATCTAGGAGTCACTATATCAGGTGACATAAAAGATAAATATAGTATTAATGGCACTATACTGGAAACTACTGAGGAGGAAAGGGATCTAGGAGTCACTATCTCAGGTGACATAAAGGATAAATATAGTATAATGGCACTAACTGGAAACTACTGAGGAGGAAAGGGATCTAGGAGTCACTATTACAGGTGACATAAAGGATAAATATAGTATTAATGGCACTATACTGGAGACTACTGAGGAGGAAAGGGATCTAGGAGTCACTTTTTCAGGTGACATAAAGGATAAATATAGTATTAATGGCACTATACTGGAAATTACTGAGAAGGAAAGGGATCTAGAAGTCACTATCTCAGGTGACATAAAGGATAAATATAGTAATAATGGCACTATACTGGAAACTACTGAGTAGGAAAGGGATCTAGGAGTCACTATTTCAGGTGACATAATGGATAAATATAGTATTAATGGCACTATACTGGAGACTACTGAGGAGGAAAGGGATCTAGGAGTCACTATCTCAGGTGACATAAAGGATAAATATAGTATTAATGGCACTATACTGGAAACTACTGAGGAGGAAAGGGATCTAGGAGTCACTATCTCAAAGTGACATAAAGGATAAATATAGTATTAATGGCACTATACTGGAAATTACTGAGAAGGAAAGGGATCTAGAAGTCACTATTTCAGGTGACATAAAGGATAAATATAGTATTAATGGCACTATACTGGAAACTACTGAGGAGGAAAGGGATCTAGGAGTCACTATTTCAGGTAACATAAAGGATAAATATAGTATTAATGGCACTATACTGGAAACTACTGAGGAGGAAAGGGATCTAGGAGTCACTATCTCAGGTGACATAAAGGATAAATATAGTATTAATGGCACTATACTGGAAACTACTGAGGAGGAAAGGGATCTAGGAGTCACTATTTCAGGTGACATAAAGGATAAATATAGTATTAATGGCACTATACTGGGGACTACTGTGGAGGAAAGGGATCTAGGAGTCACTATTTCAGGTGACATAAAGGATAAATATAGTATTAATGGCACTATACTGGAGACTACTGAGGAGGAAAGGGATCTAGGAGTCATTATCTCAGGTGACAAAGGATAAATAGAGTATTAATGGCACTATACTGGAAACTACTGAGGAGGAAAGGGATCTAGGAGTCACTTTTTCATGTGACATAAAGGCTAAATATAGTATTAATGGCACTATACTGGAAACTACTGAGGAGGAAAGGGATCTAGGAGTCACTATTTCAGGTGACAAACAATATAAATATAGTATTAATGGCACTATACTGGGAACTACTGAGGAGGAAAGGGATCTAGGAGTCATTATCTCAGGTGACATAAAGGATAAATAGAGTATTAATGGCACTATACTGGAAACTACTGAGGAGGAAAGGGATCTAGGAGTCACTATTTCAGATGATATAAAGGATAACTATAGTATCAATAGCACTATACTGGAAACTACTGAGGAGGAAAGGGATCTAGGAGTCACTATTTCAGGTGACATAAAGGCTAAATATAGTATTAATGGCACTATACTGGAAACTACTGAGGAGGAAAGGGATCTAGGAGTCACTATTTCAGGTGACATAAAGGCTAAATATAGTATTAATGGCACTATACTGAAAACTACTGAGTAGGAAAGGGATCTAGGAGTCACTATCTCAGGTGACATAAAGGATAAATATAGTATAATGGCACTATACTGGAAACTACTGAGGAGGAAAGGGATCTAGGAGTCACTATATCAGGTGACATAAAAGATAAATATAGTATTAATGGCACTATACTGGAAACTACTGAGGAGGAAAGGGATCTAGGAGTCACTATCTCAGGTGACATAAAGGATAAATATAGTATAATGGCACTAACTGGAAACTACTGAGGAGGAAAGGGATCTAGGAGTCACTATTTCAGGTGACATAAAGGATAAATATAGTATTAATGGCAATATACTGGGAACTACTGAGGAGTAATGGGATCTAGGAGTCACTATCAGGTGACATAAAGTATAAATATAGTATTAATGGCACTATACTGGAAACTACTGAGGAGGAATGTATCTAGGAGTCACTATTAGAGGTGACATAAAGGATAAATATAGTGTTAATGGCACTATACTGGAAACTACTGAGGAGGAAAGGGATCTAGGAGTCATTATTTCAGGTGACATAAAGGATAAATATAGTGTTAATGGCACTATACTGGAAACTACTGAGGAGGAAAGGGATCTAGGAGACACTATTTCAGGTGACATAAAGGATAAATATAGTATTAATGGCACTATACTGGAAACTACTGAGGAGGAAAGGGATCTAGGAGTCACTATCTCAGGTGACATAAAGGATAAATATAGTATTAATGGCACGATACAGGAAACTACTGAGGAGGAAAGGGATCTAGGAGTCATTATTTCAGGTGACATAAAGGATAAATATAGTGTTAATGGCACTATACTGGAAACTACTGAGGAGGAAAGGGATCTAGGAGTCACTATCTCAGGTGACATAAAGCATAAATATATACTGCTCAAAAAAATAAAGGGAACACTAAAATAACACATCCTAGATCTGAATGAAATATTCTTATTAAATACTTTGTCCTTTACATAGTTGAATGTGCTGACAACAAAATCACACAAAAATTATCAATGGAAATCAAATTTATTAACCCATGGAGTTCTGGATTTGGAGTCACACTCAAAATTAAAGTGGAAAAACACACTACAGGCTGATCCAACTTTGATGTAATGTCCTTAAAACAAGTCAAAATGAGGCTCAGTATTGTGTGTGTGGCCTCCACGTGCCTGTAAGTTTGTGAGCAGGGCCCTCATACCTCTATAGCTCTATATAGTGTAAGCGTGTGAGCAAGGCCCTCCTACCTCTATAGCTCTATATAGTGTAAGCGTGTGAGCAGGGCCCTCCTACCTCTATAGCTCTATATAGTGTTAGTTTGCGAACAGGGCCCTCCTACCACTATATAGTGTAAGCGTGCGAGCAGGGCCCTCCTACCTCTATAGCTGTATATAGTGTAAGCTTGTGAGCAGGGCCCTCCTACCTCTATATAGTGTAAGCGTGTGAGCAGGGCCCTCTTACCTCTATATAGTGTAAGCGTGTGAGCAGGGCCCTCCTACCTCTATAGCTCTATATAGTGTAAGTTTGCAAGCAGGGCCCTCCTACCTCTATAGCTCTATATAGTGTAAGTTTGCAAGCAGGGCCCTCCTACCTCTATAGCTCTATATAGTGTAAGTTTGCAAGCAGGGCCCTCCTACCTCTATAGCTCTATATAGTGTAAGCGTGTGAGCAGGGCCCTCCTACCTCTATATAGTGTAAGCGTGCGAGCAGGGCCCTCCTACCTCTATAGCTCTATACAGTGTAAGCGTGTGAGTAGGGCCCTCCTACCTCTATAGCTCTATATAGTGTAAGCGTGTGAGCAGGACCCTCCTACCTCTATAGCTCTATATAGTGTAAGCGTGTGAGCAGGGCCCTCCTACCTTTATAGCTCTATATAGTGTAAGCGTGCAAGCAGGGCCCTCCTACCTCTATAGCTCTATATAGTGTAAGCGTGTGAGCAGGGCCCTCCTACCTCTATAGCTCTATATAGTGTAAGCTGTGAGCAGGGCCCTCCTACCTCTATAGCTCTATATAGTGTAAGCGTGTGAGCAGGGCCCTCCTACCTCTATAGCTCTATATAGTGTAAGCATGTGAGCAGGGCCCTCCTACCTCTATATAGTGTAAGCGTGTGAGCAGGGCCCTCCTACCTCTATATAGTGTAAGCGTGTGAGCAGGGCCCTCCTACCTCTATATAGTGTAAGCGTGTGAGCAGGGCCCTCTTGCCTCTATAGCTCTATATAGTGTAAGCGTGTGAGCAGGGCCCTCTTGCCTCTATAGCTCTATATAGTGTAAGCGTGTGAGCAGGGTCCTCCTACCTCTATAGCTCTATATAGTGTAAGCGTGTGAGCAGGGCCCTCCTACCTCTATAGCTCTATATAGTGTAAGTGTGCGAGCAGGGCCCTCCTACCTCTATAACTCTATATAGTGTTAGCGTGTGAGCAGGGCCCTCTTGCCTCTATAGCTCTATATAGTGTAAGAGTGTGAGCAGGGCCCTCCTACCTCTATATAGTGTAAGCGTGTGAGCAGGGCCCTCCTACCTCTATATAGTGTAAGCGTGTGAGCAGGGCCCTCCTACCTCTATATAGTGTAAGCGTGTGAGCAGGGCCCTCCTACCTCTATAGCTCTATATAGTGTAAGCGTGTGAGCAGGGCCCTCCTACCTCTATAGCTCTATATAGTGTAAGCGTGTGAGCAGGGCCTTCCTACCTCTATAGCTCTATATAGTGTAAGCGTGTGAGCAGGGCCCTCCTACCTCTATATAGTGTAAGCGTGTGAGCAGGGCCCTCTTGCCTCTATAGCTCTATATAGTGTAAGCGTGTGAGCAGGGCCCTCTTGCCTCTATAGCTCTATATATTGTAAGCGTGTGAGCAGGGCCCTCCTACCTCTATATAGTGTAAGCGTGTGAGCAGGGCCCTCCTACCTCTATAGCTCTATATAGTGTAAGTGTGCGAGCAGGGCCCTCCTACCTCTATAACTCTATATAGTGTAAGCGTGTGAGCAGGGCCCTCTTGCCTCTATAGCTCTATATAGTGTAAGAGTGTGAGCAGGGCCCTCCTACCTCTATATAGTGTAAGCGTGTGAGCAGGGCCCTCCTACCTCGATAGCTCTATATAGTGTAAGCGTGTGAGCAGGGCCCTCCTACCTCTATATAGTGTAAGCGTGTGAGCAGGGCCCTCCTACCTCTATATAGTATAAGCGTGTGAGCAGGGCCCTCCTACCTCTATATAGTGTAAGCGTGTGAGCAGGGCCCTCCTACCTCTATAGCTCTATATAGTGTAAGCGTGTGAGCAGGGCCCTCCTACCTCTATAGCTCTATATAGTGTAAGCGTGTGAGCAGGGCCCTCCTACCTCTATAGCTCTATATAGTGTAAGCGTGTGAGCAGGGCCCTCCTACCTCTATACCTCTATATAGTGTAAGCGTGTGAGCAGGGCCCTCCTACCTCTATAGCTCTATATAGTGTAAGCGTGTGAGCAGGGCCCTCCTACCTCTATATAGTGTAAGCGTGTGAGCAGGGCCCTCCTACCTCTATATAGTATAAGCGTGTGAGCAGGGCCCTCCTACCTCTATATAGTGTAAGCGTGTGAGCAGGGTCCTCCTACCTCTATAGCTCTATATAGTGTAAGCGTGTGAGCAGGGCCCTCCTACCTCTATAGCTCTATAAGGTGTAAGCGTGTGAGCAATGCCCTCCTACCTCTATAGCTCTATATAGTGTAAGCGTGTGAGCAGGGCCCTCCTACCTCTATACCTCTATATAGTGTAAGCGTGTGAGCAGGGCCCTCCTACCTCTATAGCTCTATATAGTGTAAGTGTGTGAGCAGGGCCCTCCTACCTCTATATAGTATAAGCGTGTGAGCAGGGCCCTCCTACGTCTATAGCTCTATATAGTGTAAGCGTGTGAGCAGGGCCCTCCTACCTCTATATAGTGTAAGCGTGTGAGCAGGGCCCTCCTACCTCTATATAGTGTAAGCGTGTGAGCAGGGCCCTCCTACCTCTATAGCTCTATATAGTGTAAGCGTGTGAGCAGGGCCTTCCTACCTCTATAACTCTATATAGTGTAAGCGTGTGAGCAGGGCCCTCCTACCTCTATAGCTCTATATAGTGTAAGCGTGTGAGCAGGGCCCTCTTGCCTCATTAGCTCTATATATTGTAAGCGTGTGAGCAGGGCCCTCCTACCTCTATATAGTGTAAGCGTGTGAGCAGGGCCCTCCTACCTCTATAGCTCTATATAGTGTAAGCGTGTGAGCAGGGCCTTCCTACCTCTATAACTCTATATAGTGTAAGCGTGTGAGCAGGGCCCTCCTACCTCTATAGCTCTATATAGTGTAAGCGTGTGAGCAGGGCCCTCTTGCCTCTATAGCTCTATATATTGTAAGCGTGTGAGCAGGGCCCTCCTACCTCTATATAGTGTAAGCGTGTGAGCAGGGCCCTCCTACCTCTATAGCTCTATATAGTGTAAGTGTGCGAGCAGGGCCCTCCTACCTCTATAACTCTATATAGTGTAAGCGTGTGAGCAGGGCCCTCTTGCCTCTATAGCTCTATATAGTGTAAGAGTGTGAGCAGGGCCCTCCTACCTCTATATAGTGTAAGCGTGTGAGCAGGGCCCTCCTACCTCGATAGCTCTATATAGTGTAAGCGTGTGAGCAGGGCCCTCCTACCTCTATATAGTGTAAGCGTGTGAGCAGGGCCCTCCTACCTCTATATAGTATAAGCGTGTGAGCAGGGCCCTCCTACCTCTATATAGTGTAAGCGTGTGAGCAGGGCCCTCCTACCTCTATAGCTCTATATAGTGTAAGCGTGTGAGCAGGGCCCTCCTACCTCTATAGCTCTATATAGTGTAAGCGTGTGAGCAGGGCCCTCCTACCTCTATAGCTCTATATAGTGTAAGCGTGTGAGCAGGGCCCTCCTACCTCTATACCTCTAAATAGTGTAAGCGTGTGAGCAGGGCCCTCCTACCTCTATAGCTCTATATAGTGTAAGCGTGTGAGCAGGGCCCTCCTACCTCTATATAGTGTAAGCGTGTGAGCAGGGCCCTCCTACCTCTATAGCTCTATATAGTGTAAGCGTGTGAGCAGGGCCCTCCTACCTCTATACCTCTATATAGTGTAAGCATGTGAGCAGGGCCTTCCTACCTCTATAGCTCTATATAGTGTAAGCGTGTGAGCAGGGCCCTCCTACCTCTATATAGTGTAAGCGTGTGAGCAGGGCCCTCCTACCTCTATATAGTGTAAGCATGTGAGCAGGGCCCTCCTACCTCTATATAGTGTAAGTGTGTGAGCAGGGCCCTCCTACCTCTATATAGTGTAAGCGTGTGAGCAGGGCCCTCCTACCTCTATATAGTGTAAGCGTGTGAGCAGGGCCCTCCTACCTCTATATAGTATAAGCGTGTGAGCAGGGCCCTCCTACCTCTATATAGTGTAAGCGTGTGAGCAGGGCCCTCCTACCTCTATATAGTGTAAGCGTGTGAGCAGGGCCCTCCTACCTCTATATAGTGTAAGCGTGTGAGCAGGGCCCTCCTACCTCTATAGCTCTATATAGTGTAAGCGTGTGAGCAGGGCCCTCCTACCTCTATAGCTCTATATAGTGTAAGCGTGCGAGCAGGGCCCTCCTACCTCTATAGTTCTATATAGTGTAAGCGTGCGAGCAGGGCCCTCCTACCTCTATAGCTCTATATAGTGTAAGCGTGTGAGCAGGGCCCTCCTACCTCTATAGCTCTATATAGTGTAAGCGTGTGAGCAGGGCCCTCTTGCCTCTATAGCTCTATATAGTGTAAGCGTGTGAGCAGGGCCCTCTTGCCTCTATAGCTCTATATAGTGTAAGCGTGTGAGCAGGGCCCTCTTGCCTCTATAGCTCTATATAGTGTAAGCGTGTGAGCAGGGTCCTCCTACCTCTATAGCTCTATATAGTGTAAGCGTGTGAGCAGGGCCCTCCTACCTCTATAGCTCTATATAGTGTAAGTGTGCGAGCAGGGCCCTCCTACCTCTATAACTCTATATAGTGTTAGCGTGTGAGCAGGGCCCTCTTGCCTCTATAGCTCTATATAGTGTAAGAGTGTGAGCAGGGCCCTCCTACCTCTATATAGTGTAAGCGTGTGAGCAGGGCCCTCCTACCTCTATATAGTGTAAGCGTGTGAGCAGGGCCCTCCTACCTCTATATAGTGTAAGCGTGTGAGCAGGGCCCTCCTACCTCTATAGCTCTATATAGTGCAAGCGTGTGAGCAGGGCCCTCCTACCTCTATAGCTCTATATAGTGTAAGCGTGTGAGCAGGGCCCTCCTACCTCTATATAGTGTAAGCGTGTGAGCAGGGCCCTCTTGCCTCTATAGCTCTATATAGTGTAAGCGTGTGAGCAGGGCCCTCTTGCCTCTATAGCTCTATATATTGTAAGCGTGTGAGCAGGGCCCTCCTACCTCTATATAGTGTAAGCGTGTGAGCAGGGCCCTCCTACCTCTATAGCTCTATATAGTGTAAGTGTGCGAGCAGGGCCCTCCTACCTCTATAACTCTATATAGTGTAAGCGTGTGAGCAGGGCCCTCTTGCCTCTATAGCTCTATATAGTGTAAGAGTGTGAGCAGGGCCCTCCTACCTCTATATAGTGTAAGCGTGTGAGCAGGGCCCTCCTACCTCGATAGCTCTATATAGTGTAAGCGTGTGAGCAGGGCCCTCCTACCTCTATATAGTGTAAGCGTGTGAGCAGGGCCCTCCTACCTCTATATAGTATAAGCGTGTGAGCAGGGCCCTCCTACCTCTATATAGTGTAAGCGTGTGAGCAGGGCCCTCCTACCTCTATAGCTCTATATAGTGTAAGCGTGTGAGCAGGGCCCTCCTACCTCTATAGCTCTATATAGTGTAAGCGTGGTGAGCAGGGCCCTCCTACCTCTATAGCTCTATATAGTGTAAGCGTGTGAGCAGGGCCCTCCTACCTCTATACCTCTATATAGTGTAAGCGTGTGAGCAGGGCCCTCCTACCTCTATAGCTCTATATAGTGTAAGCGTGTGAGCAGGGCCCTCCTACCTCTATATAGTGTAAGCGTGTGAGCAGGGCCCTCCTACCTCTATATAGTATAAGCGTGTGAGCAGGGCCCTCCTACCTCTATATAGTGTAAGCGTGTGAGCAGGGTCCTCCTACCTCTATAGCTCTATATAGTGTAAGCGTGTGAGCAGGGCCCTCCTACCTCTATAGCTCTATAAGGTGTAAGCGTGTGAGCAATGCCCTCCTACCTCTATAGCTCTATATAGTGTAAGCGTGTGAGCAGGGCCCTCCTACCTCTATACCTCTATATAGTGTAAGCGTGTGAGCAGGGCCCTCCTACCTCTATAGCTCTATATAGTGTAAGTGTGTGAGCAGGGCCCTCCTACCTCTATATAGTATAAGCGTGTGAGCAGGGCCCTCCTACGTCTATAGCTCTATATAGTGTAAGCGTGTGAGCAGGGCCCTCCTACCTCTATATAGTGTAAGCGTGTGAGCAGGGCCCTCCTACCTCTATATAGTGTAAGCGTGTGAGCAGGGCCCTCCTACCTCTATAGCTCTATATAGTGTAAGCGTGTGAGCAGGGCCTTCCTACCTCTATAACTCTATATAGTGTAAGCGTGTGAGCAGGGCCCTCCTACCTCTATAGCTCTATATAGTGTAAGCGTGTGAGCAGGGCCCTCTTGCCTCATTAGCTCTATATATTGTAAGCGTGTGAGCAGGGCCCTCCTACCTCTATATAGTGTAAGCGTGTGAGCAGGGCCCTCCTACCTCTATAGCTCTATATAGTGTAAGCGTGTGAGCAGGGCCTTCCTACCTCTATAACTCTATATAGTGTAAGCGTGTGAGCAGGGCCCTCCTACCTCTATAGCTCTATATAGTGTAAGCGTGTGAGCAGGGCCCTCTTGCCTCTATAGCTCTATATATTGTAAGCGTGTGAGCAGGGCCCTCCTACCTCTATATAGTGTAAGCGTGTGAGCAGGGCCCTCCTACCTCTATAGCTCTATATAGTGTAAGTGTGCGAGCAGGGCCCTCCTACCTCTATAACTCTATATAGTGTAAGCGTGTGAGCAGGGCCCTCTTGCCTCTATAGCTCTATATAGTGTAAGAGTGTGAGCAGGGCCCTCCTACCTCTATATAGTGTAAGCGTGTGAGCAGGGCCCTCCTACCTCGATAGCTCTATATAGTGTAAGCGTGTGAGCAGGGCCCTCCTACCTCTATATAGTGTAAGCGTGTGAGCAGGGCCCTCCTACCTCTATATAGTATAAGCGTGTGAGCAGGGCCCTCCTACCTCTATATAGTGTAAGCGTGTGAGCAGGGCCCTCCTACCTCTATAGCTCTATATAGTGTAAGCGTGTGAGCAGGGCCCTCCTATCTCTATAGCTCTATATAGTGTAAGCGTGTGAGCAGGGCCCTCCTACCTCTATAGCTCTATATAGTGTAAGCGTGTGAGCAGGGCCCTCCTACCTCTATACCTCTATATAGTGTAAGCGTGTGAGCAGGGCCCTCCTACCTCTATAGCTCTATATAGTGTAAGCGTGTGAGCAGGGCCCTCCTACCTCTATATAGTGTAAGCGTGTGAGCAGGGCCCTCCTACCTCTATAGCTCTATATAGTGTAAGCGTGTGAGCAGGGCCCTCCTACCTCTATACCTCTATATAGTGTAAGCATGTGAGCAGGGCCTTCCTACCTCTATAGCTCTATATAGTGTAAGCGTGTGAGCAGGGCCCTCCTACCTCTATATAGTGTAAGCGTGTGAGCAGGGCCCTCCTACCTCTATATAGTGTAAGCATGTGAGCAGGGCCCTCCTACCTCTATATAGTGTAAGTGTGTGAGCAGGGCCCTCCTACCTCTATATAGTGTAAGCGTGTGAGCAGGGCCCTCCTACCTCTATATAGTGTAAGCGTGTGAGCAGGGCCCTCCTACCTCTATATAGTATAAGCGTGTGAGCAGGGCCCTCCTACCTCTATATAGTGTAAGCGTGTGAGCAGGGCCCTCCTACCTCTATATAGTGTAAGCGTGTGAGCAGGGCCCTCCTACCTCTATATAGTGTAAGCGTGTGAGCAGGGCCCTCCTACCTCTAAAGCTCTATATAGTGTAAGCGTGTGAGCAGGGCCCTCCTACCTCTATAGCTCTATATAGTGTAAGCGTGCGAGCAGGGCCCTCCTACCTCTATAGTTCTATATAGTGTAAGCGTGCGAGCAGGGCCCTCCTACCTCTATAGCTCTATATAGTGTAAGCGTGTGAGCAGGGCCCTCCTACCTCTATAGCTCTATATAGTGTAAGCGTGTGAGCAGGGCCCTCCTACCTCTATAGCTCTATATAGTGTAAGCGTGTGAGCAGGGCCCTCATACCTCTATAGCTCTATATAGTGTAAGCGTGTGAGCAGGGCCCTCCTACCTTTATAGCTCTATATAGTGTAAGCGTGTGAGCAGGGCCCTCCTACCTCTATACCTCTATATAGTGTAAGCGTGTGAGCAGGGCCCTCCTACCTCTATATAGTGTAAGCATGTGAGCAGGGCCCTCCTACCTCTATATAGTGTAAGCGTGTGAGCAGGGCCCTCCTACCTCTATATAGTGTAAGCATGTGAGCAGGGCCCTCCTACCTCTATATAGTGTAAGCGTGTGAGCAGGGCCCTCCTACCTCTATATAGTGTAAGCGTGTGAGCAGGGCCCTCCTACCTCTATATAGTGTAAGCGTGTGAGCAGGGCCCTCCTACCTCTATATAGTATAAGCGTGTGAGCAGGGCCCTCCTAACTCTATATAGTGTAAGCGTGTGAGCAGGGCCCTCCTACCTCTATATAGTGTAAGTGTGTGAGCAGGGCCCTCCTACCTCTATATAGTGTAAGCGTGTGAGCAGGGCCCTCCTACCTCTATAGCTCTGTATAGTGTAAGCGTGTGAGCAGGGCGCTCCTACCTCTATAGCTCTTTATAGTGTAAGCGTGCGAGCAGGGCCCTCCTACCTCTATAGCTCTATATAGTGTAAGCGTGTGAGCAGGGCCCTCCTACCTCTATAGCTCTATATAGTGTAAGCGTGTGAGCAGGGCCCTCATACCCCTATAGCTCTATATAGTGTAAGCGTGCGAGCAGGGCCCTCCTACCTCTATAGCTCTATATAGTGTAAGCGTGTGAGCAGGGCCCTCCTACCTCTATAGCTCTATATAGTGTAAGCGTGTGAGCAGGGCCCTCCTACCTCTATACCTCTATATAGTGTAAGCGTGTGAGCAGGGCCCTCCTACCTCTATAGCTCTATATAGTGTAAGCGTGCGAGCAGGGCCCTCCTACCTCTATAGCTCTATATAGTGTAAGCGTGTGAGCAGGGCCCTCCTACCTCTATATAGTGTAAGCGTGTGAGCAGGGCCCTCCTACCTCTATATAGTGTAAGCATGTGAGCAGGGCCCTCCTACCTCTATATAGTGTAAGCGTGTGAGCAGGGCCCTCCTACCTCTATATAGTGTAAGCGTGTGAGCAGGGCCCTCCTACCTCTATAGCTCTATTTAGTGTAAGCGTGTGAGCAGGGCCCTCCTACCTCTATAGCTCTATATAGTGTAAGCGTGCGAGCAGGGCCCTCCTACCTTTATACCTCTATATAGTGTAAGCGTGTGAGCAGGGCCCTCCTACCTCTATAGCTCTTTATAGTGTAAGCGTGTGAGCAGGGCCTTCCTACCTCTATAACTCTATATAGTGTAAGCGTGTGAGCAGGGCCCTCCTACCTCTATAGCTCTATATAGTGTAAGCGTGTGAGCAGGGCCCTCTTGCCTCATTAGCTCTATATATTGTACGCGTGTGAGCAGGGCCCTCCTACCTCTATATAGTGTAAGCGTGTGAGCAGGGCCCTCCTACCTCTATAGCTCTATATAGTGTAAGCGTGTGAGCAGGGCCTTCCTACCTCTATAACTCTATATAGTGTAAGCGTGTGAGCAGGGCCCTCCTACCTCTATAGCTCTATATAGTGTAAGCGTGTGAGCAGGGCCCTCTTGCCTCTATAGCTCTATATATTGTAAGCGTGTGAGCAGGGCCCTCCTACCTCTATATAGTGTAAGCGTGTGAGCAGGGCCCTCCTACCTCTATAGCTCTATATAGTGTAAGTGTGCGAGCAGGGCCCTCCTACCTCTATAACTCTATATAGTGTAAGCGTGTGAGCAGGGCCCTCTTGCCTCTATAGCTCTATATAGTGTAAGAGTGTGAGCAGGGCCCTTCTACCTCTATATAGTGTAAGCGTGTGAGCAGGGCCCTCCTACCTCGATAGCTCTATATAGTGTAAGCGTGTGAGCAGGGCCCTCCTACCTCTATATAGTGTAAGCGTGTGAGCAGGGCCCTCCTACCTCTATATAGTATAAGCGTGTGAGCAGGGCCCTCCTACCTCTATATAGTGTAAGCGTGTGAGCAGGGCCCTCCTACCTCTATAGCTCTATATAGTGTAAGCGTGTGAGCAGGGCCCTCCTACCTCTATAGCTCTATATAGTGTAAGCGTGTGAGCAGGGCCCTCCTACCTCTATAGCTCTATATAGTGTAAGCGTGTGAGCAGGGCCCTCCTACCTCTATACCTCTATATAGTGTAAGCGTGTGAGCAGGGCCCTCCTACCTCTATAGCTCTATATAGTGTAAGCGTGTGAGCAGGGCCCTCCTACCTCTATATAGTGTAAGCGTGTGAGCAGGGCCCTCCTACCTCTATAGCTCTATATAGTGTAAGCGTGTGAGCAGGGCCCTCCTACCTCTATACCTCTATATAGTGTAAGCATGTGAGCAGGGCCCTCCTACCTCTATAGCTCTATATAGTGTAAGCGTGTGAGCAGGGCCCTCCTACCTCTATATAGTGTAAGCGTGTGAGCAGGGCCCTCCTACCTCTATATAGTGTAAGCATGTGAGCAGGGCCCTCCTACCTCTATATAGTGTAAGTGTGTGAGCAGGGCCCTCCTACCTCTATATAGTGTAAGCGTGTGAGCAGGGCCCTCCTACCTCTATATAGTGTAAGCGTGTGAGCAGGGCCCTCCTACCTCTATATAGTATAAGCGTGTGAGCAGGGCCCTCCTACCTCTATATAGTGTAAGCGTGTGAGCAGGGCCCTCCTACCTCTATATAGTGTAAGCGTGTGAGCAGGGCCCTCCTACCTCTATATAGTGTAAGCGTGTGAGCAGGGCCCTCCTACCTCTATAGTTCTATATAGTGTAAGCGTGCGAGCAGGGCCCTCCTACCTCTATAGCTCTATATAGTGTAAGCGTGTGAGCAGGGCCCTCCTACCTTTATAGCTCTATATAGTGTAAGCGTGTGAGCAGGGCCCTCCTACCTCTATACCTCTATATAGTGTAAGCGTGTGAGCAGGGCCCTCCTACCTCTATATAGTGTAAGCATGTGAGCAGGGCCCTCCTACCTCTATATAGTGTAAGCGTGTGAGCAGGGCCCTCCTACCTCTATATAGTGTAAGCATGTGAGCAGGGCCCTCCTACCTCTATATAGTGTAAGCGTGTGAGCAGGGCCCTCCTACCTCTATATAGTGTAAGCGTGTGAGCAGGGCCCTCCTACCTCTATATAGTGTAAGCGTGTGAGCAGGGCCCTCCTACCTCTATATAGTATAAGCGTGTGAGCAGGGCCCTCCTACCTCTATATAGTGTAAGCGTGTGAGCAGGGCCCTCCTACCTCTATATAGTGTAAGTGTGTGAGCAGGGCCCTCCTACCTCTATATAGTGTAAGCGTGTGAGCAGGGCCCTCCTACCTCTATAGCTCTGTATAGTGTAAGCGTGTGAGCAGGGCGCTCCTACCTCTATAGCTCTATATAGTGTAAGCGTGTGAGCAGGGCCCTCCTACCTCTATACCTCTATATAGTGTGAGCAGGGCCCTCCTACCTCTATAGCTCTTTATAGTGTAAGCGTGCGAGCAGGGCCCTCCTACCTCTATAGCTCTATATAGTGTAAGCGTGTGAGCAGGGCCCTCCTACCTCTATAGCTCTATATAGTGTAAGCGTGTGAGCAGGGCCCTCATACCCCTATAGCTCTATATAGTGTAAGCGTGCGAGCAGGGCCCTCCTACCTCTATAGCTCTATATAGTGTAAGCGTGTGAGCAGGGCCCTCCTACCTCTATAGCTCTATATAGTGTAAGCGTGTGAGCAGGGCCCTCCTACCTCTATACCTCTATATAGTGTAAGCGTGTGAGCAGGGCCCTCCTACCTCTATAGCTCTATATAGTGTAAGCGTGCGAGCAGGGCCCTCCTACCTCTATAGCTCTATATAGTGTAAGCGTGTGAGCAGGGCCCTCCTACCTCTATATAGTGTAAGCGTGTGAGCAGGGCCCTCCTACCTCTATATAGTGTAAGCGTGTGAGCAGGGCCCTCCTACCTCTATATAGTGTAAGCATGTGAGCAGGGCCCTCCTACCTCTATATAGTGTAAGCGTGTGAGCAGGGCCCTCCTACCTCTATATAGTGTAAGCGTGTGAGCAGGGCCCTCCTACCTCTATAGCTCTATTTAGTGTAAGCGTGTGAGCAGGGCCCTCCTACCTCTATAGCTCTATATAGTGTAAGCGTGCGAGCAGGGCCCTCCTACCTTTATACCTCTATATAGTGTAAGCGTGTGAGCAGGGCCCTCCTACCTCTATAGCTCTTTATAGTGTAAGCGTGCGAGCAGGGCCCTCCTACCTCTATAGCTCTATATAGTGTAAGCGTGCGAGCAGGGCCCTCCTACCTCTATAGCTCTATATAGTGTAAGCGTGTGAGCAGGGCCCTCCTACCTCTATAGCTCTATATAGTGTAAGCGTGTGAGCAGGGCCCTCCTACCTCTATAGCTCTATATAGTGTAAGCGTGTGAGCAGGGCCCTCATACCTCTATAGCTCTATATAGTGTAAGCGTGTGAGCAGGGCCCTCCTACCTCTATAGCTCTATATAGTGTAAGCGTGTGAGCAGGGCCCTACTACCTCTATACCTCTATATAGTGTAAGCGTGTGAGCAGGGCCCTCCTACCTCTATATAGTGTAAGCATGTGAGCAGGGCCCTCCTACCTCTATATAGTGTAAGCGTGTGAGCAGGGCCCTCCTACCTCTATATAGTGTAAGCATGTGAGCAGGGCCCTCCTACCTCTATATAGTGTAAGTGTGTGAGCAGGGCCCTCCTACCTCTATATAGTGTAAGCGTGTGAGCAGGGCCCTCCTACCTCTATATAGTGTAAGCGTGTGAGCAGGGCCCTCCTACCTCTATATAGTATAAGCGTGTGAGCAGGGCCCTCCTACCTCTATATAGTGTAAGCGTGTGAGCAGGGCCCTCCTACCTCTATATAGTGTAAGCGTGTGAGCAGGGCCCTCCTACCTCTATATAGTGTAAGCGTGTGAGCAGGGCCCTCCTACCTCTATAGCTCTATATAGTGTAAGCGTGTGAGCAGGGCCCTCCTACCTCTATAGCTCTATATAGTGTAAGCGTGTGAGCAGGGCCCTCCTACCTCTATACCTCTATATAGTGTGAGCAGGGCCCTCCTACCTCTATAGCTCTTTATAGTGTAAGCGTGCGAGCAGGGCCCTCCTACCTCTATAGCTCTATATAGTGTAAGCGTGTGAGCAGGGCCCTCCTACCTCTATATAGTGTAAGCGTGTGAGCAGGGCCCTCCTACCTCTATAGCTCTATATAGTGTAAGCGTGTGAGCAGGGCCCTCCTACCTCTATACCTCTATATAGTGTAAGCGTGTGAGCAGGGCCCTCCTACCTCTATAGCTCTATATAGTGTAAGCGTGCGAGCAGGGCCCTCCTACCTCTATAGCTCTATATAGTGTAAGCGTGTGAGCAGGGCCCTCCTACCTCTATAGCTCTATATAGTGTAAGCGTGTGAGCAGGGCCCTCCTACCTCTATAGCTCTATATAGTGTAAGCGTGTGAGCAGGGCCCTCCTACCTCTATATAGTGTAAGCGTGTGAGCGGGGCCCTCCTACCTCTATAGCTCTATATAGTGTAAGCGTGTGAGCAGGGCCCTCCTACCTCTATATAGTGTAAGCGTGTGAGCAGGGCCCTCCTACCTCTATATAGTGTAAGCGTGTTAGCAGGGCCCTCCTACCTCTATATAGTGTAAGCATGTGAGCAGGGCCCTCCTACCTCTATATAGTGCAAGCGTGTGAGCAGGGCCCTCCTACCTCTATAGCTCTATATAGTGTAAGCGTGTGAGCAGGGCCCTCCTACCTCTATATAGTGTAAGTGTGTGAGCAGGGCCCTCCTACCTCTATATAGTGTAAGCGTGTGAGCAGGGCCCTCCTACCTCTATATAGTATAAGCGTGTGAGCAGGGCCCTCCTACCTCTATATAGTGTAAGCGTGTGAGCAGGGCCCTCCTACCTCTATAACTCTATATAGTGTAAGCGTGTGAGCAGGGCCCTCCTACCTCTATAGCTCTATATAGTGTAAGCGTGTGAGCAGGGCCCTCCTACCTCTATATAGTGTAAGCGTGTGAGCGGGGCCCTCCTACCTCTATATAGTGTAAGTGTGTGAGCAGGGCCCTCCTACCTCTATAGCTCTATATAGTGTAAGCGTGCGAGCAGGGCCCTCCTACCTCTATAGCTCTGTATAGTGTAAGCGTGTGAGCAGGGCCCTCCTACCTCTATAGCTCTATATAGTGTAAGCGTGTGAGCAGGGCCCTCCTACCTCTATATAGTGTAAGCGTGTGAGCAGGGCCCTCCTACCTCTATATAGTGTAAGCGTGTTAGCAGGGCCCTCCTACCTCTATATAGTGTAAGCGTGTGAGCAGGGCCCTCCTACCTCTATATAGTGCAAGCGTGTGAGCAGGGCCCTCCTACCTCTATATAGTATAAGCGTGCAAGCAGGGCCCTCCTACCTCTATAGCTCTATATAGTGTAAGCGTGTGAGCAGGGCCCTCCTACCTCTATATAGTGTAAGCGTGTGAGCAGGGCCCTCTTGCCTCTATAGCTCTATATAGTGTAAGCGTGTTAGCAGGGCCCTCCTACCTCTATATAGTGTAAGTGTGTGAGCAGGGCCCTCCTACCTCTATATAGTGTAAGCGTGTGAGCAGGGCCCTCCTACCTCTATAGCTCTATATAGTGTAAGCGTGTGAGCAGGGCCCTCCTACCTCTATATAGTGTAAGCGTGTGAGCAGGGCCCTCCTACCTCTATAGCTCTATATAGTGTAAGCGTGTGAGCAGGGCCCTCCTACCTCTATATAGTGTAAGCGTGTGAGCAGGGCCCTCCTACCTCTATATAGTGTAAGCGTGTTAGCAGGGCCCTCCTACCTCTATATAGTGTAAGCGTGTGAGCAGGGCCCTCCTACCTCTATATAGTGCAAGCGTGTGAGCAGGGCCCTCCTACCTCTATATAGTATAAGCGTGCGAGCAGGGCCCTCCTACCTCTATAGCTCTATATAGTGTAAGCGTGTGAGCAGGGCCCTCCTACCTCTATATAGTGTAAGCGTGTGAGCAGGGCCCTCTTGCCTCTATAGCTCTATATAGTGTAAGCGTGTTAGCAGGGCCCTCCTACCTCTATATAGTGTAAGTGTGTGAGCAGGGCCCTCCTTCCTCTATAGCTCTATATAGTGTGAGCAGGGCCCTCCTACCTCTATAGCTCTATATAGTGTAAGCGTGTGAGCAGGGCCCTCCTACCTCTATATAGTGTAAGCGTGTGAGCAGGGCCCTCTTGCCTCTATAGCTCTATATAGTGTAAGCGTGTTAGCAGGGCCCTCCTACCTCTATATAGTGTAAGTGTGTGAGCAGGGCCCTCCTACCTCTATATAGTGTAAGCGTGTGAGCAGGGCCCTCCTACCTCTATAGCTCTATATAGTGTAAGCGTGTGAGCAGGGCCCTCCTACCTCTATATAGTGTAAGCGTGTGAGCAGGGCCCTCCTACCTCTATAGCTCTATATAGTGTAAGCGTGTGAGCAGGGCCCTCCTACCTCTATATAGTGTAAGCGTGTGAGCAGGGCCCTCCTACCTCTATATAGTGTAAGCGTGTTAGCAGGGCCCTCCTACCTCTATATAGTGTAAGCGTGTGAGCAGGGCCCTCCTACCTCTATATAGTGCAAGCGTGTGAGCAGGGCCCTCCTACCTCTATATAGTATAAGCGTGCGAGCAGGGCCCTCCTACCTCTATAGCTCTATATAGTGTAAGCGTGTGAGCAGGGCCCTCCTACCTCTATATAGTGTAAGCGTGTGAGCAGGGCCCTCTTGCCTCTATAGCTCTATATAGTGTAAGCGTGTTAGCAGGGCCCTCCTACCTCTATATAGTGTAAGTGTGTGAGCAGGGCCCTCCTTCCTCTATAGCTCTATATAGTGTGAGCAGGGCCCTCCTACCTCTATATAGTGTAAGTGTGTGAGCAGGGCCCTCCTACCTATATAGCTCTATATAGTGTAAGCGTGTGAGCAGGGCCCTCCTACCTCTATAGCTCTATATAGTGTAAGCGTGTGAGCAGGGCCCTCCTACCTCTATATAGTGTAAGCGTGTGAGCAGGGCCCTCCTACCTCTATATAGTGTAAGTGTGTGAGCAGGGCCCTCCTACCTCTATATAGTGTAAGCGTGTGAGCGGGGCCCTCCTACCTCTATATAGTGTAAGTGTGTGAGCAGGGCCCTCTTACCTCTATATAGTGTAAGCGTGTGAGCAGGGCCCTCCTACCTCTAAAGCTCTATATAGTGTAAGCGTGTGAGCAGGGCCCTCCTACCTCTATAGCTCTATATAGTGTAAGCTGTGAGCAGGGCCCTCCTACCTCTATATAGTGTAAGTGTGTGAGCAGGGCCCTCTTACCTCTATATAGTGTAAGCGTGTGAGCAGGGCCCTCCTACCTCTATAGCTCTATATAGTGTAAGCGTGTGAGCAGGGCCCTCCTACCTCTATAGCTCTCAATAGTGTAAGCGTGTGAGCAGGGCCCTCCTACCTCTATAGCTCTATATAGTGTAAGCTGTGAGCAGGGCCCTCATACCTCTATAGCTCTATATAGTGTAAGCGTGTGAGCAGGGCCCTCCTACCTCTATAGCTCTATATAGTGTAAGCGTGTGAGCAGGGCCCTCCTACCTCTATATAGTGTAAGCGTGTGAGCAGGGCCCTCCTACCTCTATAAGTATAAGCGTGTGAGCAGGGCCCTCCTACCTCTATATAGTGTAAGCGTGTGAGCAGGGCCTTCCTACCTCTATATAGTGTAAGTGTGTGAGCAGGGCCCTCCTACCTCTATGCCTGTCTGTTTTTACCCACATTTTTGTTCTATTACTGTTGTTCTAATTGTACAGCGCAACGGTATATGCTGCGCTATATAAGACACTGCTAATAAATAAATGTCACTCAGATGCTAAACGTGAGGTAATTCTGAGTAAGAAAAAATAAGATTTTACTCACCGGTAAATCTATTTCTCGTAGTCCGTAGTGGATGCTGGGACTCCGTAAGGACCATGGGGAATAGCGGCTCCGCAGGAGACTGGGCACAACTAAAGAAAGCTTTTGGACTACCTGGTGTGCACTGGCTCCTCCCTCTATGACCCTCCTCCAGACCTCAGTTAGGACACTGTGCCCGGAAGAGCTGACATTACTAGGAAAGGAATTTGAATCCCGGGTAAGACTCATACCAGCCACACCAATCACACCATATAACACGTAATACAATACACAGTTAACAGTATGAACAATAACTGAGCCTCTCAACAGATGGCTCCAAACAATAACCCTTTAGTTAAACAATAACTATGTACAAGTATTGCAGACAATCCGCACTAGGGATGGGCGCCCAGCATCCACTACGGACTACGAGAAATAGATTTACCGGTGAGTAAAATCTTATTTTCTCTGACGTCCTAAGTGGATGCTGGGACTCCGTAAGGACCATGGGGATTATACCAAAGCTCCCAAACGGGCGGGAGAGTGCGGATGACTCTGCAGCACCGAATGAGAGAACTCCAGGTCCTCCTCAGCCAGGGTATCAAATTTGTAGAATTTAGCAAATGTGTTTGACCCTGACCAAGTAGCTGCTCGGCAAAGTTGTAGAGCCGAGACCCCTCGGGCAGCCGCCCAAGAAGAGCCCACCTTCCTCGTGGAATGGGCTTTCACTGATTTAGGATGCGGCAGTCCAGCCGCAGAATGTGCAAGCTGAATCGTACTAAAGATCAAGCGAGCAATAGTCTGCTTTGAAGCAGGAGCACCCAGCTTGTTGGGTGCATACAGGATAAATAGCGAGTCAGTTTTCCTGACACTAGCTGTCCTGGAAACATAAATTTTCAGGGCCCTGACTACGTCCAACAACTTGGAAGCCTCCAAGCCCTAGTAGCCGCAGGCACCACAATAGGTCGGTTCAGGTGAAAAGCTGATACCACCTTAGGGAGAAACTGGGGACGAGTCCTCAATTCTGCCCTATCCATATGGAAAATCAGATAAGGGCTTTTACATGACAAAGCCGCCAATTCTGATACACGCCTGGCCGAAGCCAAGGCCAATAACATGACCACTTTTCACGTGAGATATTTTAAATCCACGGCTTTAAGTGGCTCAAACCAATGTGACTTTAGGAAATCCAACACCACGTTGAGATCCCAAGGTGCCACTGGCGGCACAACCGGGGGCTGAATATGCAGCACCCCCTTCACAAACGTCTGAACTTCAGGTAGCGAAGCCAGTTCTCTCTGGAAGAAAGAGCCGAAATCTGGACCTTAATGGAACCCAATTTGAGTCCCAACGTCACCCCTGACTGTAGGAAGTGTAGAAAACGGCCCAGCTGAAATTCCTCTGTTGGGGCCTTCCTGGCCTCACACCACGCAACATATTTTCGCCAAATGCGGTGATAATGGTTCGCGGTCACATCTTTCCTAGCTTTAATCAGCGTAGGAATGACTTCCTCCGGAATGCCCTTTTCCTTCAGGATCCGGTGTTCAACCACCATGCCGTCAAACGCAGCCGCGGTAAGTCTTGGAACAGACAGGGCCCCTGCTGCAGCAGGTCCTGTCTGAGCGGCAGAGGCCATGGGTCCTCTGAGGTCATTTCTTGAAGTTCCGGGTACCAAGCTCTTCTTGGCCAATCTGGAACAATGAGTATAGTTCTTACTCCTCTTCTCCTTATTATCCTCAGTACCTTGGGTATGAGAGGAAGAGGAGGGAACACATAAACCAACCGGTACACCCACGGTGTCACTAGAGCGTCCACAGCTATCGCCTGAGGGTCTCTTGACCTGGCGCAATATCTTTCTAGCTTTTTGTTTAGGCGGGACGCCATCATGTCCACCTGTGGCCTTTCCCAACAGTTTACAATCAGTAGAAAGACTTCTGGATGAAGTCCCCACTCTCCCGGGTGGAGGTCGTGCCTCCTGAGGAAGACTGCTTCCCAGTTGTCCACTCCCGGAATGAACACTGCTGACAGTGCTAACACCTGATTTTCCGCCCATCGGAGAATCCTTGTGGCTTCTGCCATTGCCATCCTACTTCTTGTGCCGCCCTGTCGGTTTACATAGGCGACTGCCGTGATGTTGTCTGACTGGATCAGTACCGGCTGGTTTTGAAGCAGGGGTTTTGCCTGACTTAGGGCATTGTAAATGGCTCTCAGCTCAAGAATATTTATGTGTAGGGAAGTCTCCTGACTTGACCATAGTCCTTGGAAGTTTCTTCCCTGTGTGACTGCCCCCCAGCCTCGAAGGCTGGCATCCGTGGTCACCAGGACCCAGTCCTGTATGCCGAATCTGCGGCCCTCTTGAAGATGAGCACTTTGCAGCCACCACAGCAGAGATACCCTGGTCCTTGGAGACAGGGTTATCAACCGATGCATCTGAAGATGCGATCCGGACCACTTGTCCAACAGGTCCCACTGAAAAGTTCTTGCATGGAACCTTCCGAATGGAATTGCCTCGTAAGAAGCTACCATTTTTCCCAGGACTCGCGTGCAGTGATGCACCGACACCTGTCTTGGTTTCAGGAGGCCTCTGATTAGAGATGACAGCTCCTTGGCTTTCTCCTCCGGGAGAAACCCTTTTTCTGGTCTGTGTCCAGAACCATCCCCAGGAAGAGTAGACGCGTCGTAGGGACCAGCTGTGACTTTGGAATATGTAGAATCCAACCGTGCTGTTGTAGCACCTCCTGAGATAGTGCTACCCCGACCAAAAACTGCTCCCTGGACCTCGCCTTTATCAGGAGATCGTCCAAGTACGGGATAATTAAAACTCCCTTTTTTCGAAGGAGTATCATCATTTCGGCCATTACCTTGGTAAATACCCTCGGTGCCGTGGACAGACCAAACGGCAACGTCTGGAATTGGTAATGACAATACTGTACCACAAATCTGAGGTACTCCTGGTGATGATGGTAAATGGGGACATGCAGGTAAGCATCCTTGATGTCCAGCGATACCATGTAACCCCCCTCGTCCAGGCTTGCAATAACTGCCCTGAGCGATTCCATATTGAACTTGAATTTTTTTATATATGTGTTCAAGGATTTCAAATTTAAAATGGGTCTCACCGAACCGTCCGGTTTCGGTACCACAAACATTGTGGAATAGTAACCCCGTCCTTGTTGAAGGAGGGGCACCTTGACTATCACCTGCTGGGAATACAGCTTGTGTATTGCCTCTAGCACTGCCTCCCTGCCTGAGGGAGTTGTTGGCAAGGCAGATTTGAGGAAACAGCGGGGGGAGATGTCTCGAATTCCAGCTTGTACCCCTGAGATACTACTTGAAGGATCCAGGGATCCACCCGTGAGCGAGCCCACTGATTGCTGAAGTTTTTGAGTCTGCCCCCCACCGTACCTGGCTCCGCCTGTGAAGCCCCACCATCATGCGTCGGACTTGGAGGAAGCGGGGGAGGACTTTTGTTCCTGGGAACTGGCTGTATGCTGCAGCTTTTTCCCTCTACCTCTGCTTCTGGCCCTATTAGAAGTAACATTAGTCTCATCGTCGTCGACACTGGAATCAGTATCCGTGTCGACATCTGTGTCTGCCATCTGAGGTAGCGGGCGTTTTAGAGCCCCTGATGGCCTTTGAGACGCCTGGGCAGGCACGAGCTGAGAAGCCGGCTGTCCCATATTTGGTATGTCGTCAAACCTTTTATGTAAGGAGTTGACACTATCACGTAATTCCTTCCACAAGTCCATCCACTCAGGTGTCGGCCCCGCAGGGGGTGACATCACATTTATCGGCATCTGCTCCGCCTCCACATAAGCCTCCTCATCAAACATGTCGACACAGCCGTACCGACACACCGCACACACACAGGGAATGCTCTGACTGAGGACAGGACCCCACAAAGCCCTTTGGGGAGACAGAGAGAGAGTATGCCAGCACACACCAGAGCGCTATATACACAGGGATTAACACTATAACTGAGTGATTTTCCCTTATAGCTGCTATATATATATATATATACTGCGCCTAAATTTAGAGCCCCCCTCCCCCCCCCCTCAGGGGCAAACGCAGGATTTCTAAAGGGGGGTTTCCGGATACAGTATGATAGATAGATATATAGATATATATGTATATATATATATATATTATAAGGGCACGGTCGTGCCCTTATATTAAGGCTGAATCGAACAAACGGAATTCTCCCATAGGGAATTTCTGAGATGGGGGCATGGTGTTTGAGGGGCTACACCTCAAAAGTGACTGGACGTACTGAGCTGAAATTTGGCATGGGAGCGTAGAATCGTCACCCGGTGCTGCATGCCAAATTTCAGGGCAAAATAATAAAAAATGAGGAATTGGGAGCAACCTAAAGTTCCAACTGTCAGTTTTTTTCTGTGACTTCCTTTGTGGCTTTTTGACACCGTTTTCCTATAGAGTGAATGAGGATTTTTTTGGGAAGGCATAACTCAGGATAGAGGACAAATTAAGACTTCAGGTTTGTTTTACTAGATAGAGTATGTCCCTGTGTAGTGCCTTTTGGGGTTGTGGTCTTTCAGAAAGTTATAGGGTTTTTTAAATTAAGAGAAATATGCCCCATTATAGAGATAGGGCTTTTCAATTTGTTGCGGCTGCGCAGTGGCCGCCAGGAGAGCGAGAGTGAGTGAGGGAAGGGGTCTCGTGCAGGCTGAGGTTATAAAAGTAGCTGCTGGCGGCGGGAGGAGTACAGCGGTTCCTGGGTGTGTGTGCGCGCTGCGGTCCCTTACAGACTGCAGCGACCCATTAGGATTGTGGAGGAGCGGGGTAGCGGCATAGCAGCCGCAGGCATACCGAAAGTGCTCACTACTGAGCAATATGGTCCCCTTACCCGAAGTGGGAGGAATAGCTGGAGCTGCGCCGCAGGAGAAAGGAGACATCCGGAGGAGACATCCGGCGCAGCGCTGACTCCTCACTGACAGCGCTTGTCTACTGAGCGATGTGTTACCCCCACACCTGAAGCGGGTGCGGGAGCGGCAGCCGGAGAAGACAGCTGTGCTGCACGGAAGAAGTCAGGCAGCAGCAGCAGCACCAGCGGGCTGAGGTGGGGAGGATTAGTATGGTCCCTTACGTGCGGCTCACATTCAGATCCATCCGGCTCCCTTCCCCTCCTCCCCTGCACCCTTAGCAGCCTGCCCCCACATCTCATTCACCCACCGCCGCAGACTCCTCCCCCACACGGTTATTATAATAAGGCCACCACCCCCCCAAACCTGCTGTGTCCAGCTCCCCCCCCCTCACCTGCTGTGTGTCCAGCCACCCCCCCCCCCTCACCTGCTGTGTGTCCGGCCTACCCCCCCCTAACCTGCTGTGTGTCCGGCCTACCCCCCCCCTCCCTGCTGTTTGTCCGGCCTACCCCCCCTCCCTGCTGTGTGTCCAGCCACCCCCCCCCCTTCACCTGCTGTGTCCGGCCTACCCTCCCCTCCCCTGCTGTGTGTTCGGCAACCCCCCCCTCTTCCCGCTGTGTTCGAACACCCCCTACCCCCTCCCCTCCCTGCCGTGTGCCCGGTCACCCTCCCCTCTCTGCTGTGTGTCCAGCCACCCCCCCTCTCTGCTGTGTGTCCGGCCACCCCCCCCAGACACGCAGCGCCTGACACACACAGACATGCAACGCCTGACACACGCATACGCATATGCAGCGCCTGACACACACGCACACACACACAGCACCTGATACACACACACACAGCACCTGACACTCACACGGACCTGACACACACGCACTCACACGCAGTACCTGACACACGCACACGCATATGCAGCGCCTGACACACACGCAGCACCTGACACGCACACACACAGACGCAGTACCTAACATGCACACGGATCTGACACACACGCACACACACGCAGCACCTGACACACACAGATACGCAGCGCCTGACACACACAGACACGCAGCAACTGACACACACAGACACGCAGCGCCTGACACACACGCACAGGCAGCGCCTGACACACACGCAGCACCTGACACACGCAGCACCTGACACACACACACACACGCACCTGACACTCACACGCACCTGACACACGCACTCACACGCAGCACCTGACATACTGTTAGGCGCCGAGGGTCCGCCCGTCAGTGCGGCCCGGCGCCTAGCAACTAGGGACACCGCATGCGGACAGCCGCCGGCTCCCTAGCAACGCTAGACGCCGGGTGTTACGATTCCTGTACTCCAGACTGGAGAAGATCTTATGGCAGAGATCTGAGTACAGGAATGAAATACAGGTTGTGGGAGCTGGAGAGCCTAGTAACCCCTGGCGCCCTAACTCCGTTGTCTCGCCCGTGTTATCAAAAATCCCCTGCGAGACTATGGTTGCTTGAGCCCATGGCAGCCGCGTTCGAAGGGCGGATTATGTCTGCCCAACCCCGATGCCCCCGCAGGTCTTAATGGGAGACAAGGGGAAGTCCGAGACAGGGTGATAACAAGGGGCCCTCTGACTAAGCAACCAAGCCAGGGGTTACAAGCTAACTTAACTAAATCAAAAGGTATGTGCGGACTAGCCGCCAGGGAAAAGGACAACCAAGGATCCACGGATCCGACACTCCTATCCGGCACCGCTGGACACCAGAGTGGATCTTGTGGAAGCGGAATCCTCCGCAAAGCTCCAGAACTCAAAATAAACACAATAATAAATAGTAGCGGACAAGCCGCAACACACGGCTGTGCCGCGACTCACGAACACCACCAGATGTTAAAGGTGCTCGGTCAGACTCCAGGAACAGATGGTAACTTCCGAGTACTGGATCACTGAGAACAGGAACAAACGAACAGACCGGGACTGGGAACTCTCTCTGCAGCAGAATCAGGCAAACAGGAAGCTCAGGAACTAGCAGGAACCAAGCTCAGAACTCAAGCAGACTGAAAACCCAGAAATATCATCAGCATCTGCTAACTGCAGTGAGCCAGCATATATCAGAGAGGCCTAATTAATTATCTCTTGCAGCTGGCCTGCTGCACGACTAAGCTGACAAGATGCAATCAGCAGCCAGATGAGGCTGAACACATGGGAACAAGCTGCAATTGCACAGACTCACCAGCGGCAGCAGACAAGAGTAATCTAAAAAAGAGCAATGGGAAATCCTGGCATGCAAGACAACTAAATAAACATAAAATAGGAATGAACCACTACCTGTGGTTCATAACAGTATCCCCTCCTTAAGGGTGAGCTCCGAGCACCCCATGACACCCACGGGGAACATAAACAGAAGTATAACATGAAATACAGAACAAAACTGCAAAACAGGAATGAGCCACAGCCGTGGCTCATAACAGTACCCCCCCCTTGAGGAGGGGTCAAAAGACCCCAAAATTCAGACTATCCAGAACAAGGGATACAAAAAAAAAAAAAAAAAAACCTGACACATTGGTCTAACAGACACGAAAACAGAAACAAGCTGCAACCACAGTTTGTAACAGTGCCCTCCCCTTGATGGTGGCCACTGGACACAAGACAAGGGAAAAAAAATCTTTTTTTTTTTTTTTATCAAGGCAAGAGTCAAAAAATTATTTCTTTTTCTTCTTCTTCTTTTTACAAAGCTCTTTAGGTCTGACCAAGGTAATTCCCCAAACATTGTCTGAACTGATGGTACCACCCAGCAAGGCTGCGTTCAAATCAGAGACAGGTCTCTTACCCTTGGGAGCTGAACTTTCTGGTAAAGTACTATTATTAGAAGAAGTAGTCAGAAAAGCACATCCTGCAGTCACAACAACGGGCTGAGACTCCTGTGCCGAGTTTACAGTATTTTGTGGACTCTCAGCAGACAAGACGGGTGACTTAGAGGAACCTGAACCAATTTCTTTGGAACCATATCTTTTAATAATTGCATCACTGAATGCTGGGGGATCCTGAAGAATGGGATCTTCAGCTTTCATTAGGCTGGTCGCCCACTCAAAAGGCTCTCCTCTAAAAGAATAAATAAGATAGAGCACAAGGTTCTCTGGAGTGATGCCCAGAAATGGTCTAGACAACATAATAATGTAATAGTGTTTGTAAAGCGCCAGAAATTGGGCTAAGTCCCCATCAAAGATTATGGATGTTGAGATATCAGAGTCAGGATCTGTTTCCTTCTCATCTGACTGACTGGAGTGCTTTGCTAGGACCTGGTCACTATTGACCTTACTCGAGGCTGAGACTCTCTGAACCCCACCCGGGGCTGAGACTCTCTGAACCCCACCCGGGGCTGAGACTTTCTGAACCCCACCCGGGGCTGAGACTTTCTGAACCCCACCCGGGGCAGTGACTTTCTGAACCCCACCCGGGGCAGTGACTTTCTGAACCCCACCCGGGGCAGTGACTTTCTGAACCCCACCCGGGGCAGTGACTTTCTGAACCCCACCCGGGGCAGTGGCCTCCGGGAACCCCGCTGGGGCAGTGGCCTCCGGGAACCCCGCTGGGGCAGTGGCCTCCGGGAACCCCGCTGGGGCAGTGGCCTCCGGGAACCCCGCTGGGGCAGTGGCCTCCGGGAACCCCGCTGGGGCAGTGGCCTCCGGGAACCCCGCTGGGGCCAGCACCTCGGATTCTTTTACTGGGACCGGGTCGTTGGCCTCCCTGACTGGGATCGGGCCATCGGCCTCCCTCTCTGAGTCGATAATAATCGAAAGTTCTCCCGGGACTATGACTTCCGGGACTTTTGCTGAAGCAATAACGTTCAGATCCTCCACTAATGCTATGCTTCTTAAGTTCTTTCCTGGGGAAGCGACTTCTAGACCCTTCTTTGGGGCTGCGTCTCTCGAGACCCCACTTGGGGATATTACTTCAAAGATCCCTTCTGGGGTTTTGCTTCTCGAGTTCCCTTCAAGAACTATGGTTTTAGATACCCTTTCTGAGGTTGCGCTCCTCAAGTCCCTACCTGGGGTAACAGCTTCTGAGACCCCTTCTGGTATGGAAACCTGAGCTACAATATTTGATGTCCCTCTATAAGCTTGGGCATCGGGTACCGCTCCAGCACTCTGGGCATCGGGTACCGCTCCAGCACTCTGGGCATCGGGTACCGCTCCAGCACTCTGGGCATCGGGTACCGCTCCAGCACTCTGGGCATCGGGTACCGCTCCAGGACCCTGGGCATCGGGCACCACTCCAGGACCCTGGGCTACGGGCACCACTCCAGGACCCTGGGCTACGGGCACCACTCCAGGACCCTGGGCATCGGGCACCACTCCAGGACCCTGGGCATCGGGCACCACTCCAGGAACCTGGGCATCGGGCACCACTCCAGGAACCTGGGCATCGGGCACCACTCCAGGGACTTGCAACTCCGCTTCCACAGGAACCTCAAGAGAGGAGAGAAACATTCTCTTTTGATTCCTGAATCTATAATGGGGCTCCCTTGCCCAAGGACCCCAATTATAGGACAGAGAGCTTTTTTGTGTGGGTTGTGTGACAAGTACCTCTGCCACAGTAGAGACAGGAGTAGGTCTTGTATCATGACTCAACTTGGCCAGAGGGCAAGACTCGTCACCACACTTTGGTTTGCGCAACTCACAGGTCTGCAAATAATGGCCTAAACCCCCACAATATAGGCATAAGTTTAAGTTTCTGCGACGCAGACGCTCCTCTTCTGAGAGCCTGGGCCGCAGAAAACTTTTAAACCTTTTCTCTTCAATTAAACCAGAGGATTCTCTTGTCACCATACTGTGAACAAGAGTCTCTTTAGAGATAGATGTACTCTCAACGACTTCTGGAAAAATGAGCAAGATTTTAGTCAGAAGGTTTTGCAGTTGCTTTAGGGATTGCTGCCAAACTTGTAGTCGCTCTGGTCTCAAAGCACTGAATACAGAGTTCAGGGCTTCGAGAGATGCCTGCAGGGCTTGCATAGTAGACATAGGAGGATTTAAGACAAGGCAAGACAAGGCAAGACAAGACAAGGCAAGACAAGGCAAGACAAGGCAAGACTAAATTTTGCTAAACAAATCAAGACTTTTTTTTTTTTTTTTTTTTTTTAAACACCGGACTGGATTCTAAACACCGGACTGGATTCTAAACACCGGACTGGATTCTAAACACCGGACTGGATTCTAAACACCGGACTGGATTCTAAACACCGGACTGGAGTCTGCACACTGAATACTATACAGGACTGGATTCTAAACACCGGATTGGATTCTGCACACTGAATTCTAGACAGGACTGGATTCTAGACTAGACACTGGACTGGGCCAAAAAAGAAAAAAAGTTTTATTTCTTTTTTGTGGTATGGCTGATGATAATGTTACGATTCCTGTACTCCAGACTGGAGAAGATCTTATGGCAGAGATCTGAGTACAGGAATGAAATACAGGTTGTGGGAGCTGGAGAGCCTAGTAACCCCTGGCGCCCTAACTCCGTTGTCTCGCCCGTGTTATCAAAAATCCCCTGCGAGACTATGGTTGCTTGAGCCCATGGCAGCCGCGTTCGAAGGGCGGATTATGTCTGCCCAACCCCGATGCCCCCGCAGGTCTTAATGGGAGACAAGGGGAAGTCCGAGACAGGGTGATAACAAGGGGCCCTCTGACTAAGCAACCAAGCCAGGGGTTACAAGCTAACTTAACTAAATCAAAAGGTATGTGCGGACTAGCCGCCAGGGAAAAGGACAACCAAGGATCCACGGATCCGACACTCCTATCCGGCACCGCTGGACACCAGAGTGGATCTTGTGGAAGCGGAATCCTCCGCAAAGCTCCAGAACTCAAAATAAACACAATAATAAATAGTAGCGGACAAGCCGCAACACACGGCTGTGCCGCGACTCACGAACACCACCAGATGTTAAAGGTGCTCGGTCAGACTCCAGGAACAGATGGTAACTTCCGAGTACTGGATCACTGAGAACAGGAACAAACGAACAGACCGGGACTGGGAACTCTCTCTGCAGCAGAATCAGGCAAACAGGAAGCTCAGGAACTAGCAGGAACCAAGCTCAGAACTCAAGCAGACTGAAAACCCAGAAATATCATCAGCATCTGCTAACTGCAGTGAGCCAGCATATATCAGAGAGGCCTAATTAATTATCTCTTGCAGCTGGCCTGCTGCACGACTAAGCTGACAAGATGCAATCAGCAGCCAGATGAGGCTGAACACATGGGAACAAGCTGCAATTGCACAGACTCACCAGCGGCAGCAGACAAGAGTAATCTAAAAAAGAGCAATGGGAAATCCTGGCATGCAAGACAACTAAATAAACATAAAATAGGAATGAACCACTACCTGTGGTTCATAACACCGGGCGCACGGAGCCGCTCAGACCCTAGCAACGGGGACGCCACTGTCGGACCGCGTTCCCCGTTGCTGGGTCTAGATTAATCACCTCATTGGTATCCTGGCCGTGCAGCATGCAGCTGCACGGCATGATTGTTAATTACCCTGTCTGGCTCCTGATTGGAGAGCTCCCAATTAAAAGCACTCTCTGGACTTCTCACAGACGCCGGTAATAGCTTCCTGTTTGCTGTGTCTGTTGCAGAGAGTTTTCCAGTCCTGTCTATCCGGTCGTTCCTGTCCTCAGTGGTCCAATACTCGGAAGTTGTCATCTTTTCCTGGAGTCCTGACCGAGCACCTTTAACATCCTGTGGTGTTCGTGAGTCGCGGCGTAGCCGTGTGTTGCGGCTTGACCGCTTACTATTTATTATTTGGTTATATTGTGTTTCGGAGCTTTTGCGGAGGATTCCACTCCCACAAATCCACTCTGGTATCCAGCGGTGCTGGATAGGAGTAACGGATTCGTGGATTTTTGGTTGTCCTTTTCCCTGGCGGTTTGTCCGCACATACTTCTGGTTTAAGTTAGTTAGCTTGTAGCCCCTGGCCTGGTTGCTTAGTCAGAGGGCCCCTTGTTATCACCCTGTCTCGGATTTCCCTTTGTCTCCCATTAAGACCTGAGGGGGCATCAGAGTTGGGCAGACATAATCCGCCCTTCAAACGCGGCTGCCATGGGCTCAAGCAACCATAGTCTCGCAGGGGATTTCTGATAACACGGGCGAGACAACGGAGTTAGGGCGCCAGGGGTTACTAGGCTTCCCTGCTCCCGTAACCAGCATTCCCTTCCAGTACTCTGACCTCCGTCATAAGATCTCCTCTGGTCAGACGTACTGGTATCATAACATTATTACCGGCCAGACTAAAATTTAAAATTAAACATGATTTGATTTTTTCCCTTATTCAGTTTGGAAGATTTGTCGGCCTCATGAATCCCACTGGTGTAGGGCCAAATCCTGGCCAGCTTCTAGTCAGTCAGATTCAAGAACTTACTCAGATGGTTCAGGATCTATCCCTTCGGGTGAGGTCACAGGAAGATCTGTTACGGACTTCCCCGAGGGTCGTTCCTGAACCGAAAATGCATTTGCCTGACCGTTTTTCTGGGGATAGAAAGCAGTTTTTTAATTTTAAAGAGTCTTGTAAACTTTATTTTCATTTAAGACCAGTCTCCTCAGGTACGGAATCTCAGCGGGTCGGAATTATTATTTCTTTACTTCAGGGGGATCCCCAGACCTGGGCTTTTGGTTTAAGAACAGACGATCCGGCATTGTTGTCTGTAGACGCCTTTCTGGGGTCTTTAGGGCTATTGTATGATGACCCTGATAGAGAGGCATCCGCCGAGAGTCATTTGCGTGCTCTCAGACAGGGTAAGAATCCCGCAGAGATTTATTGTACGGAGTTTCGCCGTTGGTCGAACGACTGTGGATGGAATGACCCAGCCCTGCGCAGTCAGTTTCGCCTCGGCTTATCTGAGTCTATAAAAGACAGTCTCCTTCAGTATCCCGCTCCTGAGACTCTTGATAAACTCATGGAGCTTTCTATTAAGATTGATCGTCGTCTCAGAGAGCGGAGGGCTGAAAAAGGAGCACCTGTCGGGTCTACTCCTTGTGTTTTTTCCATTCCTGTGGACATAGAGGAGCCCATGCAGATTGGTCTCTCCAAGCTGTCTCCTGAAGAAAGAACCAGAAGGCAAAATTCTGGTCTTTGTTTATACTGTGGGAGTAAGGGACATTTTGCCCGTAATTGTCCGAACAAGTCGGGAAACGCCTCGACCAAGTGAATTGTGAGGGGGTTCACTTTGGTCTGCAGCTTATCTCCTCAAATAATTCACTGTTAGTCCCAGCTAAAGTTTCCTTTGGCAGCCTCTGTTCCTCGGTGTCGGCTTTTGTTGACAGTGGAGCTGCAGGGAACTTTATGGACTTAACGTGGGCCAAGGCCTTAGGTATTCCTCAGTTAGCCTTGGGTAGGTGTATCACCATGCATGGTTTATGTCAGATTGTGTTTTGGCTGTGTCCCCGGAGGGGGCGCTAGTGGGTCAGTGGAGGTAGATGGGAGAAAACGAGGAGGCTGGATAACGTTCCTGCGCATGAGCGCAATGATATTTATTAGCAGATGATATAAACAGAATGGCAGCAGAAATAATAATAACAAATGTAAATGTCAATCACACAGCGTAATAGCTGAAAGTCTATGGTAACAGAATGGAAGATGACTGGAGAAATAATAACCGGTAATATGATAGACAGATGAAATGGAGCTTGTAAAGATGGTTCTGGTTTGGAAACCAGTGCAGGTTTAAAACATGAAACTTTGGCAGTGAGATGTTGAATGGCAAACCTGGTAGCAGAAGCAGGAGTCTGACTATCCACAGTGCAGGTGGTGAAGCACTGACAGCAGCAAGCTGTATCACAGGTGGAGGAATGGAACACACCTGGAGTCAGTCTCAACTGCAAGGCTGAAGCACACAAGATGGTGATGAGTGTGAAGCCTGTTGGAAGATTGCAGGTATTGCTGGGCCTTGAAGTTCCACGGAGCTGAGCAGATAACCAGGAGTACAAGTATAAGTACTTTAGGTAAGAGCCAGGAACACGGGAGGAACAGGAACAGATCCTTTCACATGGGTCGCAGGAGTGACACAAAGTCCAGGATGCCTGCAGACTGATCCTGCAGTCTCTTATGTACCCCTTGGTTCACAGTCATTGGGTGAGTGAGGGAAAGTGGGTGCGGCCAAGCACCGGATTGGCCGCTGTATGCTGGCTGTTTGCAAACTGTCATGGCGGCGCCCACGCCGCGGCCTAGCGGGAACGCGGCGCGCTACACGCCTGCTGTCACAGGAGTGTTCCCAGGCCCGTGACGATGTCCCATGGCAGAGACACAGACGACAGGTGACCGCAGGGAGCCAGGACGGAGTCCGCAGCGGCGGACGGATGTCAGCCTGGTGAGTCGATTCCTGACAGTACCTCCCCCTTTAAGGGTGGACACCGAACACCCACGTGGCTTGGAAGGATGAGTGCTGTGGAAAACACGGACCAACCTTGGAGCATGGACATCCGACGAATTTACCCAACTTCTCTCCTCTGGGCCATAACCGGACCAATCGACCAGGTACTGGAGACGTCCATACCGGCAACGGGAGTCCAGAATTTTGCCAATCTCGAATTCCACGCCCCGCTGGGTTCGAATTTTGGGGCCAACTGGAAGGGCACTCTGAAAACGGTTCAGGACTAGAGGTCTGAGGAGAGAAACATGGAAAGCGTTAGGTATTCGAAGAGAAGATGGTAACTTCAGTTTGTAGGCCACAGGGTTGATGACTCTTTCGACAGGGAAAGGACCAATGAAACGGGGTGCAAACTTCATGGACGGGACCCTAAGACGGAGGTTACGGGTTGACAGCCAAACCTTGTCCCCAGGTTTCAGGTCAGGAACCGCACGTCTCTTGCGGTCGGCAAAGTACTTGTATCGGCTGGAGGCCTTTTTGAGAGACACGTGAATCTTTCTCCAAATTGACGAGAATTGAGTCAGAGCAGTAGTGGCAGCAGGAACATCCATATGAGGGAGTTCTTGGAAGTCTGGTACACGGGGATGTTGCCCATATACTGCAAAGAATGGTGTTGTCTCCGTAGCAGTATGATAGCGGAAGTTGTGGGCAAACTCGGCCCATGGGAGCAGATCGAACCAGTCATCCTGAGAAGATGAAACATACAATCTTAAAAACGTCTCTAGTTCTTGATTAACCCTCTCTGTCTGCCCATTCGTCTGAGGATGGTATGATGACGAAAACTTCAGCTTGACCTGCATGGCAGAACAGAGGGCCCTCCAAAACCTCGCTACAAACTGTACCCCCCGGTCGGATATTATTTCTGAGGGTAGACCATGTAAGCGGAAAATCTCCCGTAGGAAGATTTGGGCAAGTTTCGGGGCAGAAGGGAGACCCTGGAGAGGAACAAAATGAGCCATCTTGGTGAATCTGTCCACTACAACCCAGATGGTATTGTATCCTTGAGAAGGAGGAAGGTCGGTGATAAAATCCATGGACAGGTGTGACCAGGGACGACTAGGAACAGACAATGGTTGTAACTGACCTGCTGGAGACTGACGAGGAGTCTTATGCTGCACACACTTAGGACAGGATGCCACGAAATCCTTGATGTCAGCCTTCATCTTTGGCCACCAGTATGTCTCAGAGAGAAACTTGAAGGTCTTCAGGACACCAGGATGGCCGGTGAACTTGGATTGATGGGCCCAAGATAGCAACTTGGGACGGAGTTCTGGGGAAACAAAAGTCTTACCAGGAGGAGGAGCTGGGGAGACTTGAGATGCTGCGAATACCACTGGACTCAGGATGGAATGTGGCACTGAGTCAGGCGTTTCCTCTTCGGATTCCATAGATCGGGATAAAGCGTCAGCTTTAACATTCTGCGAACCTGGGCGGAAATGAAGCTTAAAATTAAAACGTGAGAAAAACATAGCCCACCTGGACTGGCGAGGACTAAGGCACTGAGCTGCCTTTAAATATAGCAGGTTTTTATGATCCGTGTAGATGTTAAACGGATGTTTGGCCCCTTCTAGGAGGTATCTCCATTCCTCGAGAGCCAACTTGATCGCCAGTAGTTCTTGATCTCCAACGGAGTAATTAGCTTCTGCAGGAAGGAATTTGCGAGAATAAAATCCACAAGGGTGGACTTTCCCATCGGTTCCCTTCTGGGAGAGAACAGCTCCAACCCCAACTGTAGAGGCGTCCACCTCCAACTCGAACGGTCTGTTTACATCTGGCTGAGACAGAACTGGAGCAGACATAAAGGCCAGCTTGATCTTCTGGAAGGCTGCTAAGGCTTCTTCTGACCAGTTGGAATGGTTTGCCCCTTTTCGAGTCAGGTTGGTAATAGGAGCGATGAGAGTGGAGAATCCCCGAATAAATTTCCTGTAGTAGTTGGCAAAACCCAGGAACCGCTGGATAGACTTGAGAGAATTTGGAATGGACCAATTGGCAATAGCTTCCAATTTTGTCGGGTCCATCTGAAGATCCGATCCGGAAATTATATAACCCAGGAAGGGTATAGAGGGAACTTCAAAGGTGCATTTAGATAGTTTACCGTAGAGACGGTTCTCACGAAGACGTCGGAGGACTTCACGGACTTGTAGACGATGAGATGGAAGGTCTTGGGAGAAGATGAGGATATCATCCAAATAAACAACGAGGTACTTATACAGGACATCACGAAAGATTTCGTTCACAAAGTGTTGGAACACTGCTGGAGCATTACTCAACCCGAATGGCATTACCAGGTATTCGTAATGGCCATCTCGAGTGTTAAAAGCTGTCTTCCACTCGTCACCACTCCGGATTCTGATGAGATTGTAGGCACCGCGGAGATCTAACTTGGTGAAGATGCGGGCTCCTTTAACTCTGTCAAATAGTTCAGTAATGAGTGGTAATGGATAACTATTTTTGATGGTAATGTCATTGAGACCCCGGTAGTCAATGCATGGACGCAGTCCTCCATCCTTCTTTTTAACGAAGAAGAAACCTGCACCAGCGGGTGATGATGAAGGACGGATGAATCCCTTTTGTAGATTCTCCCTGATATAATCGCTCATCGCCTCAGTTTCAGGAACAGACAACGGGTAGGTGCGCCCCCTAGGTGGCTTCTTGCCAGGAAGGAGATCGATGGGACAATCCCATTCCCTATGGGGCGGTAGGACATCAGCGGCCTTCTCACTGAAGACATCTGAGAAATCTTGATAAGCTGCTGGGAGACTTGACTGTGTCTTTACTTCGGTAGATTTTATGGGACACACTTGGGCTAAACAGGACTGATGGCAATGTGAACCCCATGAGGTAAGCTGCAACGTTGACCAGTCAAACTGTGGATTATGTAGCTGGAGCCAGGGCATGCCCAAGACGATCTCCTGGGTGGCTTGAGGGATGACTAAGAACTTAATCAGTTCAGAGTGTAGGAATCCAACTCCCAGGACCACTGGTGCCGTTTGATGAGAAATATTCCCCTTGGAGATTCGACTACCATCCACAGCGGTAATATAAACTGGACAGGAAAGTTCACATAAAGGTAAGCAAAATTTATTTACCGCAGCTTGAGTGATGAAGTTTCCTGCAGCTCCACAGTCCACTAATGCTGATGCGGACTGGAGCCCAACTGAAGTCTCTAACGTCACAGGAAGGATAAGGTCTTGATTAGAAGGAGCTTGACTAAAAGATCCCAACTTGACTCCTCCTTTACAAGTCAGGATCTGGCGTTTCCCGAACGCATTGTGCAGGAGTTAATCTGATGGCCCGCAGCCGCACAGTACAGACAGAGTCTCTCACGCATTCTTCTTGCCCGCTCTTCAGGAGTTAGGCGGGACCTATTTACCTGCATGGGCTCGTCAGAAGAAGGAGACTGGAACTGTACTGAAGGCATCATCCTTGGTCTGCGTGGCTCACTCCGAGCGCGTTCATTATTGCGTTCGCGGATGCGAGAGTCCAACTTAATGCACAAGGAAATCAATTCAGTCAGTTGTACAGGAAGGTCGCGGGTCGCCAGTTCATCTTTGATCCGGTCAGAAAGGCCATGCCAGAAAGCTGCTACCAGGGCCTGATTATTCCACTGAATCTCTGCGGCCAACGTCTGGAACTGAATGACATATTGTCCCATACTACGGGTACCTTGACGAAGTTGAATCAGGTCAGCGGAAGCTGATGTTGCACGACCAGGCTCGTCAAAGATCCGTCTGAAAGTTGACACGAAGTCTGTGTAGTTGTTAATCAGAGGGTCAGCACGTTCCCACAGAGGAGACACCCAGCTCAGAGCAGATCCAGAAAGTAAGGAGATGATGTAAGCAACCTTGGATCTTGGCGTGGGGAAATTATGTGGCAACAACTCAAACTGGATTTCGCATTGGTTGAGAAACCCGCGACATAACTTTGGACTGCCATCATACTTGCTTGGCACGGGCAGGTGCAGACGTGACACTGGAGCTGATGCAGCCGGCATAGAGGAACTCACAGCACTGGCAGGTGCTGGAGTAACAGGAACAGTAGGAGTGAGTACACTAGGCAGGGATTGCTGTAGTGTATCTATCCGGGAGGACATCCCTTGCAGGAATTGAAACATCTGCTGCTGCGCAGCCTCTTGACCATCCAGACGGGAGACCAGATTTTGCAAGGCCTCTGACCCCACACTCCGTCCACCATCCGAGTCCATCGATCCTGGACTTACTGTCAGATTGTGTTTTGGCTGTGTCCCCGGAGGGGGCGCTAGTGGGTCAGTGGAGGTAGATGGGAGAAAACGAGGAGGCTGGATAACGTTCCTGCGCATGAGCGCAATGATATTTATTAGCAGATGATATAAACAGAATGGCAGCAGAAATAATAATAACAAATGTAAATGTCAATCACACAGCGTAATAGCTGAAAGTCTATGGTAACAGAATGGAAGATGACTGGAGAAATAATAACCGGTAATATGATAGACAGATGAAATGGAGCTTGTAAAGATGGTTCTGGTTTGGAAACCAGTGCAGGTTTAAAACATGAAACTTTGGCAGTGAGATGTTGAATGGCAAACCTGGTAGCAGAAGCAGGAGTCTGACTATCCACAGTGCAGGTGGTGAAGCACTGACAGCAGCAAGCTGTATCACAGGTGGAGGAATGGAACACACCTGGAGTCAGTCTCAACTGCAAGGCTGAAGCACACAAGATGGTGATGAGTGTGAAGCCTGTTGGAAGATTGCAGGTATTGCTGGGCCTTGAAGTTCCACGGAGCTGAGCAGATAACCAGGAGTACAAGTCTTTAGGTAAGAGCCAGGAACACGGGAGGAACAGGAACAGATCCTTTCACATGGGTCGCAGGAGTGACACAAAGTCCAGGATGCCTGCAGACTGATCCTGCAGTCTCTTATGTACCCCTTGGTTCACAGTCATTGGGTGAGTGAGGGAAAGTGGGTGCGGCCAAGCACCGGATTGGCCGCTGTATGCTGGCTGTTTGCAAACTGTCATGGCGGCACCCACGCCGCGGCCTAGCGGGAACGCGGCGCGCTACACGCCTGCTGTCACAGGAGTGTTCCCAGGCCCGTGACGATGTCCCATGGCAGAGACACAGACGACAGGTGACCGCAGGGAGCCAGGACGGAGTCCGCAGCGGCGGACGGATGTCAGCCTGGTGAGTCGATTCCTGACAGTTTAGATGGGAGTCCCTTGTCCAATGGGGTTATTTCTCTCTGTACACCCCCTGTACTACTTTCGGTAGGAGCTCTTCATTCCGAAAAAATTGAATTTTTCCTTACCCATTGCCCAGCAGTTCCAGTGGTTCTGGGTCACCCTTGGCTGGCCTTTCATAATCCCATCATTGATTGGCAGTCAGGGGAGATCTCACAATGGGGTACCATCTGTAATAAGGAATGTATTACGCTTCCCATCAGAATAGCTGCTGTCATTCCCGCACCCATTCCTGTGGAATACCAGGATTTTGTTGATGTATTTTCCAAGGGCAATGCGGACATTTTGCCTCCCCATCGGCCTTATGATTGTGCTATTGAGCTAATACCTGGTGCCACTTTGCCTAAGGGAAGGTTATATGCATTGTCCGGACCAGAAACTGTGGCCATGAATGAGTATGTTAAAGAAAGCCTAGAGAAAGGATTTATCAGGCCATCTAAATCCCCTTTAAGTGCAGGCTTCTTCTTTGTGGAGAAGAAGGATGGATCACTCAGACCTTGCATTGACTTTAGAGCCTTGAATAAAATCTCAGTAAAAAATACTTACCCTTTGCCGCTGATTTCTGTCCTCTTTGATCAGCTACGTTCGGCTGTGATTTTTTCTAAGATTGACCTAAGAGGAGCATATAACCTCATCCGAATCAAGTCAGGGGATGAGTGGAAAACGGCATTCAGTACTCAGTCGGGTCACTATGAGTATCTGGTTATGCCATTCGGCCTGTCTAACGCTCCGGCAGTTTTCCAGGATCTCATTAACGATGTGCTCCGTGATTTTCTTGGAAGATTCGTAGTAGTCTACTTAGACGATATCTTGATATATTCTGACTCTATTGAACAACATGTTACCCAGGTGCGTCAGGTTCTAAAAAAATTACGTGAAAATCACCTATATGCCAAGCTGGAGAAGTGTGAATTTCATGTCACGGAGGTATCCTTTTTAGGGTACATTATTTCCCCTCGGGGATTCTGTATGGAACCGAAGAAGCTCCAAGCCATCCTTAGTTGGGCGCAACCCACCAACTTAAAAGCAATTCAGCGCTTTTTAGGGTTTGCGAATTATTATAGAAGATTTATTCACTCTTTCTCCGACCTAGTTGCTCCCATTGTGGCACTGACTAAGAAGGGAGCGGATCCAACCAACTGGTCACGTGAAGCTGAGTTATCTTTTCAGGCCTTGAAACAAGCCTTTATCTCAGCCCCAGTCCTCAGACATCCCAACCCAGAATTGCCTTTCATTGTTGAGGTTGATGCCTCGGAGGTTGGAGTAGGGGCTATCCTGTCTCAGAAGGATCCGGATTCTCTAGAATTACATCCTTGTGCCTTTATGTCCAGGAAATTCTCATCTGCTGAATCCAACTACGATGTTGGTAACCGGGAATTACTGGCTATTAAATGGGCTTTCGAGGAGTGGAGGCATTGGCTTGAGGGAGCAACACATACCATTTCAGTTTTGACTGATCACAAAAATCTTCAGTACATTGAATCAGCTAAACGGCTGAATGCCCGGCAAGCTCGTTGGGCTTTATTTTTTACTCGTTTCAAGTTTTTATCACCTTCAGGCCAGGTTCCAAGAATACCAAGGCGGATGCCCTGTCACGCAGTTTTCTTCCAGTTCATGATAACAGTCCTGTTACTCCCATACCTCCGTCTTCAGTCATTCGGGCAGGCCTCACACAAGATTTATTTACCCAGTTAAAGCAGCTTCAACATCAAGCTCCTGGAAATACTCCTGCTGGTCGTCTTTATGTCCCTGAGTTTTTGAGAGCAACTGTTTTGACGGAGTTTTATGATAGCAAAGTTGCCGGGCATTCGGGGATTGCTAAGACTTTGGAATTAGTCTCCCGCTCAGTATGGTGGCCTGGTCTTTCCAAAGACATTAAGGAGTTTGTTTTTTCGTGTCAGGTCTGTGCACAGCATAAAGTTCCCCGTTCCTTGCCTATCGGTCAACTTATGCCCTTGAATGTTCCTCTCAGGCCATGGTCTCATATTTCCATGGATTTTGTGGTGGACCTCCCTCTGTCAGCCGGATGCCGAGTCATATGGGTGGTAGTTGACCGTTTTAGCAAGATGGCCCATTTCATTGCTCTTCCCCGATTGCCATCTGCCCAGGGATTGGCAGTTTTGTTCCTCCGCCATGTTTTCAGACTCCATGGGTTACCCACTGATATTGTTTCTAATCGGGGTCCACAATTCATTGCACAATTTTGGAAGTCTTTTTGTGCCTCTTTAAAGATGAAATTGTCTTTAACGTCTGGCTACCATCCCCAATCCAACGGGCAGACTGAGCGAGTTAATCAATCATTAAAACAATATTTGGGTTTGTACTCGGCCAAACTCCAAAATGACTGGTCCGAGTTTCTTCCATTGGCGGAGTTTGCTTACAACAATGCCTGTCATTCCTCCACCAATGTGTCTCCATTTTTTACAGTTTTCGGTTTTCACCCCAGAGCTAATTCCTTTTTTCAACATTCCTCTGTCTCCTCACTGACCTTGACCGCTCATCTCAGGCTCATTTGGAGAAAAGTGCACCTTGCTCTCAGAAAAGCGGCATTTCGGGAGAAAAAAATTTCTGACAGGCTCCGGCGGCCGTGCACTTTTAAAGTTGGAGATAGGGTATGGTTGTCGACTCGCAACATTAAACTTCGACAAACCTCAGCCAGATTGGGCCCTAAATTTATCGGACCATTTCATATTATAAAAAAAATCAATCCAGTTGCTTTCAGGTTACGTTTGCCAAGAACTCTCCGGATCGGAAATACGTTCCATTGCTCCTTGTTGAAACCATACGTTTCTTCCAGTAGATTTCCTCGGAAGATCTCTCAGGGGAAATCACCAATAGATGTACAGGGTCAGCAGGAGTTCTTGGTGGAGAAGGTTCTCGATTCCAAGTTGTCCCGGGGTCGGCTTTATTTTTTGGTACATTGGAGAGGTTATGGTCCAGAAGAAAGGTCTTGGGTCCTGGATGAGGATCTCCATGCCCCGAGGCTCAAAAAGGCATTTTTTTCGAGAATTTCCTCAGAAACCTGGCCTTAGGGGTTCCTTGACCCCTCCTCAAGGGGGGGGTACTGTTAGGCGCCGAGGGTCCGCCCGTCAGTGCGGCCCGGCGCCTAGCAACTAGGGACGCCGCATGCGGACAGCCGCCGGCTCCCTAGCAACGCTAGACGCCGGGCGCACGGAGCCGCTCAGACCCTAGCAACGGGGACGCCACTGTCGGACCGCGTTCCCCGTTGCTGGGTCTAGATTAATCACCTCATTGGTATCCTGGCCGTGCAGCATGCAGCTGCACGGCATGATTGTTAATTACCCTGTCTGGCTCCTGATTGGAGAGCTCCCAATTAAAAGCACTCCCAGGACTTCTCACAGACGCCGGTAATAGCTTCCTGTTTGCTGTGTCTGTTGCAGAGAGTTTTCCAGTCCTGTCTATCCGGTCGTTCCTGTCCTCAGTGGTCCAATACTCGGAAGTTGTCATCCTTTCCTGGAGTCCAGACCGAGCACTTTTAACATCCTGTGGTGTTCGTGAGTCGCGGCGTAGCCGTGTGTTGCGGCTTGACCGCTTACTATTTATTATTTGGTTATATTGTGTTTCGGAGCTTTTGCGGAGGATTCCGCTCCCACAAATCCACTCTGGTATCCAGCGGTGCTGGATAGGAGTAACGGATTCGTGGATTTTTGGTTGTCCTTTTCCCTGGCGGTTTGTCCGCACATACTTCTGGTTTAAGTTAGTTAGCTTGTAGCCCCTGGCCTGGTTGCTTAGTCAGAGGGCCCCTTGTTATCACCCTGTCTCAGATTTCCCTTTGTCTCCCATTAAGACCTGAGGGGGCATCGGAGTTGGGCAGACATAATCCGCCCTTCAAACGCGGCTGCCATGGGCTCAAGCAACCATAGTCTCGCAGGGGATTTCTGATAACACGGGCGAGACAACGGAGTTAGGGCGCCAGGGGTTACTAGGCTTCCCTGCTCCCGTAACCAGCATTCCCTTCCAGTACTCTGACCTCCGTCATAAGATCTCCTCTGGTCAGACGTACTGGTATCATAACACATACTCACATGCAGCACCTGACACACACACACGCAGACATGCAGCACATGACACGCACGCAGCGCCTGACACACACGCAGACACGCAGCACCTGACACACATGCAGACACGCAGCGCCTGACACACACGCAGACACGCAGCGCCTGACACACACGCAGACACGCAGCGCCTGACACACACGCAGACACGCAGCACCTGACACACGCAGACACGCAGCACCTGACATACTCACATGCAGCACCTGACACACACACACGCAGACATGCAGCACATGACACGCAGCACATGACACACACGCAGACACGCAGCGCCTGACACACACGCAGACACGCAGCGCCTGACAGACACGCAGCACCTGACACACACGCAGACATGCAGCACCTGACACACACGCAGCACCTGACACACACGCAGACATGCAGCACCTGACACACATGCAGACACGCAGCACCTGACACACACGCAGACACGCAGCACCTGACACACGCAGACACGCAGCACCTGACACACACGCAGACACGCAGCACCTGACACACACGCAGACACGCAGCACCTGACACACACGCAGACACGCAGCACCTGACACACACGCAGACACGCAGCACCTGACACACACGCACACACACACACACACACACACACAGCACCTGACACAGATATGCAGCGCCTGACACACACACGCAGACATGCAGCGCCTGACACACACACACGCAGACATGCAGCACCTGACACACCCACACACAGATATGCAGCACCTGACACACCCACACACACATACAGACATGCAGCACCTGACACACACACGCAGCACCTGACACACATATATACATGTGGCATTTAACGCACACACGCACAGCACCTGACACACAATCATATACACTCAGAGCACCTAACACACACATACACTCGCAGCACCTCACACACACTCGTATACACACGCAGCACCTGCCACTCACACATATATACACATGCAGCACCTGCCACTCCCACATACATGAACAGCACCTGAAACACACACACACATGTATGTACACGCGCGGCTCCAGGCACACACATACGTACGTACACACGCGGCACTTGACACACACGCACGCACGCACGCACGTACGTACGTACGTACGTACGTACACGTGTGGCACCTGACACACACACGTATGCACGCGCATGGCTCCTGACACACACGCGTGTTGCTCCTGACACACACACATGTACGTACACGCTCGGCTCCTGACACACACACACGTATGTATGTATACGTGCGGCACCTGACACCTACACGTATGTACGTATACGCGTGGCTCCTGACACCCTCACGCATGTACACGCGCTGCTCCTGGCACACACACACACACACACGTGGCACCTGACACACACACGCGTGTACGTACACACATGCACAGCACCTGACATACACGGGTGGTCTTCTGTATACCGGCGGTCGGGCTCCCGGCGCTCAGTATACCGGCGCCGGGAGCCCGACCGTCGGTATACCGACACTTATTTTCCCTCGTGGGGGTCCACGACCCCCATAGAGGGAGAATAAAATAGTGTGGCGCGCGTAGCGCGCCACCGTGCCCGTAGCGTGGCGAGCGCAGCGAGCCCGCAAGGGGCTCATTTGCGCTCGCCACACTGTTGGTCAGCCGGCGGTCGGGCTCCCGGCGCCGGTATGCTGGGCGCCGGGAGCCCGACCGCCGGCCAGCCGTAGTGAACCCGACATACACACATGTAGGTACGCGCCACCTGACACACACACACGTACACGCATGACACCTGACACACACGTACATACTAGTGATGAGTGGGTTCGGTTCGTCGGAATCCGGACCCTCCGGACTTGACCCATTTTACATGGGTCCGAGGCAGGTTCGAACCTTCCCGCCTTGCTCGGCTAACCCGAGCGCGCCCGAACGTCATCATCCCGCTGATTCCCGCGAGATTCGGATGTCTGCATTCGTGGAAAGGGGTCCCATGTGTAAACATGGGACCCCTTTCAGTCCGTCTGGTCCGGGTGTTCGGTTTGTTGTTTTGCCAAGTACGTGGATTTAATCTGGAACCTGGATCAGGTGAGTATAATTATCTTTTATTTTCAGGTACCCGTGGATTCTACTTGGAGAAGAGGACCGACTGCTTCGTGTCAACATAGGTAAGTATGTGTGTGTCGGCAGGTGTGAAATAAAGTTATACTTTCACGGTGTCTGTGTCCTGTTTTTATTTGGGTATTTTTTTCCCAGTAGAACTACAGGTACCAGCGGGCCAGTTTTTCTCCCGCATGCTGGTACTTGTGGTTCTCAAAGTACCAGCTTGCGGGGGAGGCTTGCTGGGACTTGTAGTGCTACTGGAAAAAACTATATTCTTTCAATTTTCTCAAGGCTATCAGCCTCCCATCCGCAGCCCTTGGATGGGGGGGACAGCCTCGGGCTTCACCCCTGGCCCTTAGGTGGCTGGGGGGGGGACCCCTTGATTGAAGGGGTCCCCACTCCCCCAGGGTACCCCGGCCAGGGGTGACTAGTTGGATATTTAATGGCACGGCCGCAGGGCACTGTATAAAAGTGACCCCCGGCTGTGGCATTATCTGTCCAGCTAGTGGAGCCCGATGCTGGTGTAAAAAATATGGGGGACCCTACTCTTTTTGTCCCCCGTATTTTTTGCACCAGCACCAGGCGCAGAGCCCGGTGCTGGTTTTAAAAATACGGGGGATCCCCTGTCTGTTTTTTCCCCGGATTTTTAGAACCAGGATCGGCTCGAAGAGCCCGAGGCTGGTTATGCTTTGGAGGGGGGACCCCACGCAAATTTTTTTTCCGGGTTTTTCACATTCCATTTAAAAAACAAAAACAAATAATAATCTTTTAAAAAATATATAATAATACTTGTGCCTCCAAAAAAGACAAACCAAGTACCTAATCCCTTCTAATATAAATAGATATGCTATTACCCCCAAAAAACAGCAAAAAAAAAACATGTTTTAATTTTTTTTATTAGATTCCGACTGCAAAGTGTGGCGGATTGAAAATGACGAATTTACTGTTTAAAAGCACTGTTGTCGAATTTACAAACTTCAATTGAATATACTTTTGTCGAACTGCTGCATTTGTACCATTGCAGAAAAGTCGAATTTGTCAAATGTCGAATTTTAAAAAGTAGAATTTTGAGAGCCTGTAAGAATAGGCCCCTCCCCCTTCTTCACATCAGCCGTCCCCTTCTACCCCTGTACCTTGCTCTCTCCCGTCTGTAGGACTAGGCCCCGCCCCCTTCTTACCCTCCAGTGACTGCTCTCTCCTGACAAGTGGACCAGGCCTGCCCCCTACACGCTGCTGGTGTCTTCATTGTTACTTGGTCTGGAGCTCCGTTGGGGAGAGAACTCACGTGAGCTTATTAAGAATGAGGAACTGGGATGTTTTAATTTTATTGTGAGTAGTGTAGTGTGGTGATGTAGTATGTTGTATGGGGGGTATAGTGTAACTATGAAGTGCAGCATATGGGAGGGCTATAGCATAGTGATGTAGTGTGGCGTATGGGGGGTGGTAGCGCATAGGCGTGCGTACAGGGGGTGCCTGGTGCCCCTGGGAGCCGCCGCTAAGTCCACAGCATGACGCTGGGGCTCCACTGGTGGAGCCAGGTGCGGTGGGGGCCCGTCTCAAGTGCTTCAGCGGTCAGTGGGCTTGCTCACAGGTGGATCCCTGGATTCTACAAGTAGTGTCTCAGGGATACAAGCTGGAATTCGAGATGTCTCCCCCTCGCCGTTTCCTAAAATCTGCCTTGCCAACATCTCCCTTGGACAGGGAGGCTGTGATAGAGGCAAATTCACAAGCTGTATTTGCAGCAGGTGATAGTCAAGGTACCCCTCCTTCAACAAGGAAAGGGTTACTTTTCCACAATGTTTGTGGTACCGAAACCGGACGGTTCGGTGAGACCCATTTTAAATTTAAAATCTTTGAACACGTATATAAAACGGTTCAAGTTCAAGATGGAATCGCTCAGGGCGGTTATCTCAAGCCTGGAGGAAGGAGATTACATGGTATCACTGGACATCAAGGATGCGTACCTGCATGTCCCCATTTACACTCCTCACCAGGTGTACCTAAGATTTGTGGTACAGGACTGTCATTACCAATTCCAGGCGCTGCCGTTTGGTCTGTCCACGGCACTGAGGGTGTTTACCAAGGTAATGATGATACTCCTGCGAAAAAAGGAAGTTATAATTATCCCGTACTTGGACGATCTCCTGATAAAGGCGAGGTCCAAGGAACAGTTGTTGTTCGGAGTAGCACTTGCTCTAGGCTGGTGCTACAACAGCACGGCTGGATCCTGAATATTCCAAAGTCGCAGCTGGTTCCTGCAACACGTCTATTGTTCCTGGGGATGGTTCTGGACACAGAACAGAAAAGGGTGTTTCTCCCGGAGGAGAAGGCCAAGGAGTTGTCATCGCTAGTCAGAGACCACTTAAGACCAAAACAGGTGTCGGTGCACCACTGCACGCGAGTCCTGGGAAAGATGGTAGCTTCTTACGAAGCAATTCCGTTCGGAAGGTTCCATGCACGGATCTTTCAGTGGGATCTATTGGACAAGTGGTCCGGATCGCATCTTCAGATGCATCAGAGGATAACCCTGTCTGCAAGGACCAGGGTGTCTCTACTGTGGTGGCTGCAATGTGCTCATCTTCTGGAGGGCCGCAGATTCGGCATACAGGACTAGGTCCTAGTAACCACGGATGCCAGCCTTCGAGGCTGGGGAGCAGTCACACAGGGAAAAAATTTCCAGGGACTATGTGTTATGAGCCACGGCTGTGGCTCATTCCTGTTTTGCATTTTGGTTCTGTATTTTATGTTATACTTCTGTTTATGTTCCCCGTGGGTGTCATGGGGTGCTCGGAGCTCACCCTTAAGGAGGGGATACTGTTATGAACCACAGGTAGTGGTTCATTCCTATTTATGTTTATAAAGTTGTCTTGCATGCCAGGATTTCCCGTTGCTCTGTTTTAGAATACTCTTGTCTGCTGCCGCTGGTGAGTCTATGTAATTGCAGCCTGTTCCCATGTGTTCAGCCTCACCTGGCTGCTAATTGCATCTGGTCAGGTTGGAATCATGCAACAAGGCAGCTGCATGTGATTATTAATTAGGTCTCCCTGTTATATGCTGGCTGAGGGCAGTTCGCAGATGCTGGTGATATTTCTGGGTTTTCAGTCTGCTTGAGTTCTGAGCTTGGTTCCTGCTAGTTCCTGAGCTTCCTGTTTGCTGTATCTGTTGCAGAGAGTGTTTCCAGTCCTGCTCTATCCGGTCGTTCCTGTCCTCAGTGGTCCAGTACTCGGAAGTTGTCATCTGTTCCTGGAGTCCTGACCGAGCACCTTTAACATCCTGTGGTGTTCGTGAGTCGCGGCGTAGCCGTGTGTTGCGGCTTGACCGCTTACTATTTATTATTTGTTATATTGAGTCTCGGAGCTTTTGCGGAGGATTCCGCTCCCACAAATCCACTCTGGTATCCAGCGGTGCTGGGTAGGAGTAACGGATTAGTGGATTTTGGTTGTCCTTTTCCCTGGCGGTTTGTCCGCACATACTTCTGGTTTTGTTAGTTAGCTTGTAGCCCCTGGCCTGGTTGTTTAGTCAGAGGGCCCCTTGTTATCACCCTGTCTCGGATTTCCCTTTGTCTCCCATTAAGACCTGAGGGGGCATCGGAGTTGGGCAGACATAATCCGCCCTTCAAACGCGGCTGCCATGGGCTCAAGCAACCATAGTCTCGCAGGGGATATCTGATAACACGGGCGAGACAACGGAGTTAGGGCGCCAGGGGTTACTAGGCTTTCCTGCTCCCGTAACCAGCATTCCCTTCCAGTACTCTGGCCTTTGTCATAAGATCTCCTCTGGTCAGAAGTACTGGAATCGTAACACTATGGTCAAGCCAGGAAATGTCCCTACACATAAATATTCTGGAACTAAGAGCCATTTACAATGCCCTAAGTCAGGCAAGACCCCTGCTTCAAAGTCAGCTAGTACTGATTCACCCAGACAACATCACGGCGGTCGCCCATGTAAACCGACAGGGCGGTACGAGAAGCAGGATGGCGATGGCAGAAGCCATGAAGATTCTCCGATGGGCGGAAAATCACGTATTATTCCGGGAGTGGACAACTGGGAAGCAGACTTCCTCAGCAGACACGACCTCCACCCGGGAGAGTGGGGACTTCATCCAGAAGTCTTCCGGCTGATTACAAACCGATGGGAATGGCCACAGGTGGACATGATGGCGTCCCGCCTCAACAAAAAGCTAGAAAACTATTGCGCCAGGTCAAGGGACCCTCAGGCGATATCGGTGGATGCTCTAGTGACACCGTGGGTGTACCGGTCGGTTTATGTGTTTCCTCCTCTTCCCCTCATACCAAGGGTGCTGAGGATAATAAGAAGGAGAAGAGTAAGAACTATACTCATTGTTCCGGATTGGCCAAGAAGAGCTTGGTACCCAGAACTTCAAGAAATGATCTCAGAGGACCCATGGCCTCTACTGCTCAGACAAGACCTGCTGCAGCAGGGGCCTTGTCTGTTCCAAGACTTTCCGCGGCTGCGTTTGACGGCATGGCGGTTGAACACCGGATCCTGAAGGAAAAGGGCATTCCGGAGGAAGTCATTCCTACGCTGAACAAAGCCAGGAAGGACGTAACCGCAAAACATTATCACCGCATATGGCGAAAATATGTTGCTTGGTGTGAGGACAGGAAGGCCCCAATGGAGGAATTTCAACTTGGTTGATTCCTGCACTTCCTACAGTCAGGGGTGACTATGGGCCTCAAATTGGGGTCCATTAAGGTCCAGATTTCGGCTCTGTCGATTTTCTTCCAAAAAGAACTGGCTTCCCTGCCGGAAGTTCAGACTTTTGTTAAAGGAGTACTACATATTCAGCCTCCTTTTGTGCCTCCAGTGGCACCTTGGGATCTCAACGTGGTGTTGGATTTCCTTAAATCACATTGGTTTGAGCCACTTTAAACCGTGGAGTTAAAATATCTCACGTGGAAAGTGGTCATGCTATTGGCCCTGGCTTCGGCCAGGCGTGTGTCAGAGTTGGCGGCTTTGTCATGTAAAAGCCCTTATGTGATTTTCCATATGGATAGGGCGGAATTGAGGACTCGTCCCCAATTTCTGCCTAAGGTGGTTTCAGCGTTTCATTTGAACCAACCTATTGTGGTGCCTGCGGCTACTCGGAACTTGGAGGATTCCAAGTTGCTGGATGTAGTCAGGGCCCTGAAAATTTGTTTCCAGAATGGCTGGAGTCAGGAAAACTGACTCGCTGTTTATCCTCTACGCACCAAACAAGATGGGTGCTCCTGCTTCAAAGCAGACTATTGCTCGCTGGATATGTAGCACAATTCAGCTTGCACATTCTGCGGCGGGACTTCCGCATTCTAGAATAGTAAAAGCCCATTCCACGAGGAAGGTGGGCTCTTCTTGGGCGGCTGCCCGAGGGGTCTCTGCTTTACAACTTTGCCGAGCTGCTACTCGGTCGGGGTCAAACACATTTGCAAGATTTTACAAGTTTGACACCCTGACTGAGGAGGACCTGGAGTTCGCTCATTCGGTGCTGCAGAGTCATCCGCACTCTCCCGCCTGTTTGGGAGCTTTGATATAATCCCCATGGTCCTTACGGAGTCCCAGCATCCACTTAGGACGTCAGAGAAAATAAGATTTTACTCACCGGTAAATCTATTTCTCGTAGTCCGTAGTGGATGCTGGGCGCCCATCCCAAGTGCGGATTGTCTGCAATACTTGTACATAGTTATTGTTAACAATAGGGTTATTGTTGAGAGCCATCTGTGCAGAGGCTCCGTTGTTGTCATACTGTTAACTGGGTATAATATCACGAGTTGTACGGTGTGATTGGTGTGGCTGGTATGAGTCTTACCCGGGATTCAAAATCCTTCCTTAGTGTCAGCACTTCCGGGCACAGTATCCTAACTGAGGTCTGGAGGAGGGTCATAGGGGGAGGAGCCAGTGCACACCAGGTAGTCCTAAATCTTTCTTTAGTTGTGCCCAATCTCCTGCGGAGCCGCTATTCCCCATGGTCCTTACGGAGTCCCAGCATCCACTACGGACTACGAGAAATAGATTTATATATATATATATATATATATATATAATAAGATTTTACTTATTATATATTTATATATATATATATATATATGACTTGGGGTTTGTTTTATTAGATAGAGTATGCCCCAGTGTAGTGCCTTTTGGGGTTGTGGTTTTTCAGAAAGTTACGGGTTTTTTTTAATTAAGAGAAATATGCCCCATTATAGAGATCGGGCATTTCAATTTGTTGCGCCTGCGCAGTGGCCGCCAGCAGGGGGTGTACTAGAGTGCCTTCACTTGAGAGCCGCAATATGGCCGCCTTCTCCCCGGTTATTCTGTAAATAGGAAAATAACCTCACAGGTTCACATAGGGCAGAGTTGCCACTACTAGTGCAGGGCTGTAACGTACAGTACTAAGGAAAAGCCATATTCTAAAGCGGCACGGTGACCTCACCCCTCTCATAGACACCAGGGCGCAGCACACTGTACGGGGTACACTTGTACACACACCTGTTAGCTCAGGGCAGCACTATAGGACCCTCCTGTAATGCTGTGCTGGCGGCGTGTAGTGATCAGGGCACTGGGAGACTGGCTGGCTGGTCTCCGTCTCTGCTGCCTATAGAACTTCCACCTCTGTTATATATCAGGGCTGCTCTTCTGTTGTTATGATTCCAATACTCTGGTCTGGGGATATCTTATAGCAAGGACCTGAGTACTGGAACGTAATGCTGGGAAAGGGAGTGGGAACGGGAATAGCCCCTGGCGCCCTATCTCCGTTGTCTCGCCCGTGCTGTCAGAAATCTCTTGCGAGACTATGGTTGCTTGGACCCATGGCAGCCGCGTTTGAAGGGCGGATTACGTCTGCCCAACTCCGATGGCCCCTCAGGTCTTAATGGGAGACAAAGAGAAATCCGAGACAGGGTGATAACAAGGGGCCCTCTACTAAACAACAAAGCCAGGGGCTCAAAACTAACTTTAAACTAGAGTATGTGCGGAAAACCGCCAGGGAAAAGGACAACTAAAATACCCACTTGTCCACTCTCCTACCCGGCAAAATAAAGCGGCCTAGGCCGCAGCACGCGGCAGAGCTGCCACTCACGAAAACCACACGAGATCCTCTAGCGACTGTTGCGGGTAAATGAGGACTGGAAGACTCCTTGGGAAGAGATGACAACACCAAGATTCAGGAACTCTGAGGACAGGAATGACCGGACACAGCAGAACTGGAACAGACGTCAGCAAACCAAAGCAGCATGCAGGAAGCTATTACCGGCGTCTGTGTGAAGCACTGAGAAGGTATTTAGCAGGGAGTCCTCCAATCAGAAGTTCAGAGCCTGATTAGCACAATGCCGTGCAGCTGCCTTGCTGCACGACCAGAAGACAAGTGTGTGTGTAGTTCACTTGATTGACCCTGCAACGGGGAGCACAGTCCGTCCGTGGCGTCCCCATTGCTAGGGTCCAGGCGGCTCAGCGCGCCCGGCGTCCTAGCGTTGCTAGGGAGCCGGCGGCTAGCACGCTCGGCGTTGCTAGGCGCCGGGCCGCGAGGACATCGCGGACCACGGCGCCTAACACCTGTGTGTTCTCTTCCTCTCCTACCTCACACTGGAACTGGCTGCCCAGAGAACGAGAGGGCAGCGGCTGACATCAGAGAGGGTGCAGCAATCTGTGTGGGCAGAGCCCCTCACAGCAAGGTGTCCTTATGCTGTGCCCCGTGTAATCACTGTGATCCATACAGACTCACCCTGGTATGCTCTCTATTTATTATTGATTTTTTTACACTGCGGCATGCTCAAGGGAAGGGAGCAGGCACCCCCGCACCCCTCCGCCACTACTCCTCTGCCAGCATCACTGCCGAGCCGGTCAGTGTTCCGGCGGCAATGAGCAGTAGGCAGCCACCAGCAACAACAGTCAGAAAGCTGTTACTCCCGGCAGCAGTAGCGTCAAGCTGCAATTCAGCCAGCGGCACGATGATCCGGGAGACAGTGGCAGCACAGGGAAGCAGTACCCCCTCCAATCGCAGCACCAACCAGGAGACTGAGGCAGCAACCTGCCCCCAGCAGCAGCACCACCCTGATGATATGTAAGATGCATTTTGGTGTCACAAGAAGGTGGCCGGAGTAGTGGCTGGCTGTGGTCACACCCCGGGGAAAAGTGATAGTGATTTCAGTGTTCCCTTGCGCAGGGATTTGATGTGTAGATGTATGGAGGCTATGTATGCATAGATGTGAGCGGCAGTGTGCGGATATATGAGAGCGGCAGTGTGCGGATGTATGAGAGCGGCAGTGTGCGGATGTATGAGAGCGGCAATGTACGGCTGTATAACTGCATCGGTGTGCGGCTGTATGAGTGCGATGGTGTGCGGCTGTATGCGTGCAGCGGAGTGCGGCAGTGTGTGGCTGTATGAGTGCGGCAGTGTGCGTCTGTAAGAGTGCGGCAGTGTGCGTCTGTAAGAGTGCGGCAGTGTGCGTCTGTAAGAGTGCGGGGTTGTACGGATGTATAAGAGCAGGGTTGTATGGATGTATGAGAGCGGGGTTGTATGGATGTATGAGAGCGGCAGTGTATGGATGTATGAGAGCAACAGTGTACAGTTGTGTGAGAGCGGCAGTGTGCGGATATATGAGAGCGGCAATGTACGGCTGTATAACTGCATCGGTGTGCGGCTGTATGAGTGCGATGGTGTGCGGCTGTATGCGTGCAGCGGAGTGCGGCTGTATGAGTGCGGCAGTGTGCGTCTGTAAGAGTGCGGCAGTGTGCGTCTGTAAGAGTGCGGGGTTGTACGGATGTATGAGAGCGGGGTTGTACGGATGTATGAGAGCGGCAGTGTATGGATGTATGAGAGCGGCAGTGTACAGTTGTGTGAGAGCGGCAGTGTGCGGATGTATGAGAGTGGCGGTGTATGGATGTATGAGAGCGGCAGTGTGCGGATGTATGAGAGCGGCAGTGTATGGATGTATGAGAGCGGCAGTGTACGGATGTATGAGAGCGGCAGTGTGCGGATGTATGAGAGCGGCAGTGTGTGGATGTGTGAGAGCGGCAGTGTGCGGATGTATGAGAGCAGCAGTGTGTGGATGTATGAGAGCGGCAGTGTGCGGATGTATGAGAGCGGCAGTGTGCAGATGTATGAGAGCGGGGTTGTACGGATGAATGAGAGCCGGGTTGTACGGATGTATGAGAGCGGCAGTGTGCGGATGTATGAGAGCGGGGTTGTACGGATGTATGAGAGCGGCAGTGTGCGGATGTATGAGAGCGGGGTTGTACGGATGTATGAGAGCGGCAGTGTGTGGATGTATGAGAGCGGCAGTGTGTGTATGTATGAGAGCAGCAGTGTGTGGATGTGTGAGAGCGGCAGTGTATGGATGTATGAGAGCAGCAGTGTGTGGATGTGTGAGAGCGGCAGTGTATGGATGTATGAGAGCAGCAGTGTGTGGATGTGTGAGAGCGGCAGTGTGTGGATGTATGAGAGCGGCAGTGTGCGGCTGTATGAGAGCGGGGTTGTACGGATGTATGAGAGCGGCAGTGTGTGGATGTATGAGAGCGGCGGTGTGCGGCTGTATGAGAGCGGGGTTGTACGGATGTATGAGAGCGGCAGTGTGTGGATGTATGAGAGCGGCGGTGTGTGGATGTATGAGAGCGGCAGTGTGTGGATGTATGAGAGCGGCGGTGTGCGGCTGTATGAGAGCGGGGTTGTACGGATGTATGAGAGCGGCAGTGTGTGGATGTATGAGAGCGGGGTTGTACGGATGTATGAGAGCGGCAGTGTGTGGATGTATGAGAGCGGCGGTGTGTGGATGTATGAGAGCGGCAGTGTGTGGATGTGTGAGAGCGGCAGTGTATGGATGTATGAGAGCAGCAGTGTACAGTTGTGTGAGAGCGGCAGTGTGCGGATGTGTGAGAGCGGCAGTGTGCGGCTGTATGAGAGCGGGGTTGTACGGATGTATGAGAGCGGCAGTGTGTGGATGTATGAGAGCGGCAGTGTGTGGATGTATGAGAGCGGCAGTGTGCGGATGTATGAGAGCAGCAGTGTGTGGATGTATGAGAGCGGCAGTGTGCGGATGTATGAGAGCGGCAGTGTGCGGATGTATGAGAGCGGGGTTGTACGGATGAATGAGAGCGGCAGTGTGCGGATGTATGAGAGCGGGGTTGTACGGATGTATGAGAGCGGGGTTGTACGGATGTATGAGAGCGGGGTTGTACGGATGTATGAGAGCGGCAGTGTGCGGATGTATGAGAGCGGGGTTGTACGGATGTATAAGAGCGGGGTTGTACGGATGTATGAGAGCGGCAGTGTGCGGATGTATGAGAGCGGCAGTGTATGGATGTATGAGAGCAGCAGTGTACAGTTGTGTGAGAGCGGCAGTGTGTGGATGTGTGAGAGCGGCAGTGTGTGGATGTATGAGAGCGGCAGTGTGCGGCTGTATGAGAGCGGGGTTGTACGGATGTATGAGAGCGGCAGTGTGTGGATGTATGAGAGCGGCAGTGTGTGGATGTATGAGAGCGGCAGTGTGTGGATGCAAGAGCGGCAGTGTGCAGATGTATGAGAGCGGGGTTGTACGGATGTATGAGAGCGGCAGTGTGTGGATGTATGAGAGCGGCAGTGTGCGGATGTATGAGAGCGGCAGTGTGTGGATGTGTGAGAGCGGCAGTGTGCGGATGTATGAGAGCGGCAGTGTGCGGATGTATGAGAGCGGCAGTGTGTGGATGTATGAGAGCGGCAGTGTGTGGATGTGTGAGAGCGGCAGTGTGCGGATGTATGAGAGCGGCAGTGTGTGGATGTATGAGAGCGGCAGTGTGTGGATGTGTGAGAGCGGCAGTGTGCGGATGTATGAGAGCGGCAGTGTGCGGATGTATGAGAGCGGCAGTGTGCGGATGTATGAGAGCGGCAGTGTGCGGATGTATGAGAGCGGCAGTGTGCGGATGTATGAGAGCGGCAGTGTGCGGATGTGTGAGAGCGGCAGTGTGTGGATGTGTGAGAGCGGCAGTGTGCGGATGTATGAGAGCGGCAGTGTGCGGATGTATGAGAGCGGCAGTGTGCGGATGTATGAGAGCGGCAGTGTGCGGATGTATGAGAGCGGCAGTGTGCGGATGTATGAGAGCGGCAGTGTGCGGATGTATGAGAGCGGCAGTGTGCGGATGTATGAGAGCGGCAGTGTGCGGATGTATGAGCGGCAGTGTACGGATGTATGAGAGCGGGGTTGTACGGATGTATAAGAGCGGGGTTGTACGGATGTATGAGAGCGGCAGTGTATGGATGTATGAGAGCGGCAGTGTACAGTTGTGGGAGAGCGGCAGTGTATGGATGTATGAGAGCGGCAGTGTACAGTTGTGTGAGAGCGGCAGTGTGCGGATGTATGAGAGCGGGGTTGTACGGATGTATGAGAGCGGGGTTGTACGGATGTATGAGAGCGGCAGTGTATGGATGTATGAGAGCAGCAGTGTACAGTTGTGTGAGAGCGGCAGTGTGCGGATGTATGAGAGCGGGGTTGTACGGATGTATGAGAGCGGCAGTGTGCGGATGTATGAGAGCGGCAGTGTATGGATGTATGAGAGCAGCAGTGTACAGTTGTGGGAGAGCGGCGGTGTACGGATGTATGAGAGCGGGGTTGTACGGATGTATGAGAGCGGGGTTGTACGGATGTATGAGAGCGGCAGTGTATGGATGTATGAGAGCAGCAGTGTACAGTTGTGTGAGAGCGGCAGTGTGCGGATGTATGAGAGCGGGGTTGTACGGATGTATGAGAGCGGGGTTGTACGGATGTATGAGAGCGGCAGTGTATGGATGTATGAGAGCGGCAGTGTACAGTTGTGTGAGAGCGGCAGTGTGCGGATGTATGAGAGCGGGGTTGTACGGATGTATGAGAGCGGCAGTGTGCGGATGTATGAGAGCGGCAGTGTATGGATGTATGAGAGCAGCAGTGTACAGTTGTGTGAGAGCGGCAGTGTGCGGATGTATGAGAGCGGGGTTGTACGGATGTGTGAGAGCGGCAGTGTGCGGATGTATGAGAGCGGCAGTGTATGGATGTATGAGAGCAGCAGTGTACAGTTGTGTGAGAGCGGCAGTGTGCGGATGTATGAGAGCGGGGTTGTACGGATGTGTGAGAGCGGCAGTGTATGGATGTATGAGAGCAGCAGTGTACAGTTGTGTGAGAGCGGCGGTGTACGGATGTATGAGAGCGGCAGTGTGCGGATGTATGAGAGCGGCAGTGTATGGATGTATGAGAGCAGCAGTGTACAGTTGTGGGAGAGCGGCGGTGTACGGATGTATGAGAGCGGGGTTGTACGGATGTATGAGAGCGGGGTTGTACGGATGTATGAGAGCGGCAGTGTATGGATGTATGAGAGCAGCAGTGTACAGTTGTGTGAGAGCGGCAGTGTGCGGATGTATGAGAGCGGGGTTGTACGGATGTATGAGAGCGGGGGTTGTACGGATGTATGAGAGCGGCAGTGTATGGATGTATGAGAGCAGCAGTGTACAGTTGTGTGAGAGCGGCAGTGTGCGGATGTATGAGAGCGGGGTTGTACGGATGTATGAGAGCGGCAGTGTATGGATGTATGAGAGCAGCAGTGTACAGTTGTGTGAGAGCGGCAGTGTGCGGATGTATGAGAGCGGGGTTGTACGGATGTATGAGAGCGGGGTTGTACGGATGTATGAGAGCGGCAGTGTATGGATGTATGAGAGCGGCAGTGTACAGTTGTGTGAGAGCGGCAGTGTGCGGATGTATGAGAGCGGGGTTGTACGGATGTATGAGAGCGGCAGTGTGCGGATGTATGAGAGCGGCAGTGTATGGATGTATGAGAGCAGCAGTGTACAGTTGTGGGAGAGCGGCGGTGTACGGATGTATGAGAGCGGGGTTGTACGGATGTATGAGAGCGGGGTTGTACGGATGTATGAGAGCGGCAGTGTATGGATGTATGAGAGCAGCAGTGTACAGTTGTGGGAGAGCGGCGGTGTACGGATGTATGAGAGCGGGGTTGTACGGATGTATGAGAGCGGCAGTGTGTGGATGTGTGAGAGCGGCAGTGTGCGGATGTATGAGAGCAGCAGTGTACAGTTGTGTGAGAGCGGCAGTGTGCGGATGTATGAGAGCGGGGTTGTACGGATGTATGAGAGCGGCAGTGTGCGGATGTATGAGAGCGGCAGTGTATGGATGTATGAGAGCAGCAGTGTACAGTTGTGTGAGAGCGGCAGTGTACGGATGTATGAGAGCGGGGTTGTACGGATGTATGAGAGCGGCAGTGTATGGATGTATGAGAGCAGCAGTGTACAGTTGTGTGAGAGCGGCAGTGTGCGGATGTATGAGAGCGGGGTTGTACGGATGTATGAGAGCGGGGTTGTACGGATGTATGAGAGCGGCAGTGTATGGATGTATGAGAGCAGCAGTGTACAGTTGTGTGAGAGCGGCAGTGTGCGGATGTATGAGAGCGGGGTTGTACGGATGTATGAGAGCGGCAGTGTGCGGATGTATGAGAGCGGCAGTGTATGGATGTATGAGAGCAGCAGTGTACAGTTGTGGGAGAGCGGCGGTGTACGGATGTATGAGAGCGGGGTTGTACGGATGTATGAGAGCGGGGTTGTACGGATGTATGAGAGCGGCAGTGTATGGATGTATGAGAGCAGCAGTGTACAGTTGTGGGAGAGCGGCGGTGTACGGATGTATGAGAGCGGGGTTGTACGGATGTATGAGAGCGGCAGTGTGTGGATGTGTGAGAGCGGCAGTGTGCGGATGTATGAGAGCAGCAGTGTACAGTTGTGTGAGAGCGGCAGTGTGCGGATGTATGAGAGCGGGGTTGTACGGATGTATGAGAGCGGCAGTGTGCGGATGTATGAGAGCGGCAGTGTATGGATGTATGAGAGCGGGGTTGTATGGATGTATGAGAGCGGCAGTGTGCGGATGTATGAGAGTGGCGGTGTACGGATGTATGAGAGCGGCGATGTACGGATGTATGAGAGCGGCAGTGTGCGGATGTATGAGAGTGGCGGTGTACGGATGTATGAGAGCGGCAGTGTGCGGATGTATGAGAGTGGCGATGTACGGATGTATGAGAGCGGCGATGTACGGATGTATGAGAGCGGCAGTGTGCGGATGTATGAGAGTGGCAGTGTATGGATGTATGAGAGCGGCAGTGTGCGGATGTATGAGAGTGGCGATGTACGGATGTATGAGAGCGGCGGTGTGCGGATGTATGAGAGCGGCAGTGTGCGGATGTATGAGAGTGGCGGTGTACGGATGTATGAGAGCGGCAGTGTATGGATGGCAGCGTCATAGGGAGGGATGTCGGAATGCTGTTATAGGGTTCCTAATACAAAATGGAATCCGTATAGTGGGGCGGGGCTGGCACCATGGCACCACGTTGGGCTTGATGGGCAGTAGTGCGGCAAGCACACCCAAATTGGCATCTGACGTCGCCCGCAGTCCACACTGTTGTGAGGAGTCAGTTAATTTTCCTGTGTAGTGCACTCACAGAGGACCTACCGCCCGTCCCCTCCTCGCATCTGAGGCAGCAGGTCAGGCTCTTATTTTCTTTTTAATCAGGAGAGGCCGAGTGAACTGTGAGCAGGGGGGCAGAGCTACATGGACCCAGAGGGGCTGCTGTGCTGTCAGAGAGGAAGAGAGAGATGAAGCTACTGCAGATCCCCAGCTGATTGTGAGGTGCCGGGTTGAAGGGTGATGTGATCACCCTTCTCCCTCGCTGCCGCTGGGGACAGCATCTAGGCTTCCTCCATCGAGGGCATGCGGCGCAGCAGTGGGCAGCGTGTAATGAGTTTGTCTGACTCATTATACTACTGCCTGTTGTGGACTAGAGATGAGCGCCGGAAATTTTTCGGGTTTTGTGTTTTGGTTTTGGGTTCGGTTCCGCGGCCGTGTTTTGGGTTCGACCGCGTTTTGGCAAAACCTAACCAAATTTTTTTTGTCGGATTCGGGTGTGTTTTGGATTCGGGTGTTTTTTTCCAAAAAACCTAAAAAACAGCTTAAATCATAGAATTTGGGGGTCATTTTGATCCCAAAGTATTATTAACCTCAATAACCATAATTTACACTCATTTTCAGTCTATTCTGAATACCTCACACCTCACAATATTATTTTTAGTCCTAAAATTTGCACCGAGGTCGCTGGATGACTAAGCTAAGCGACCCTAGTGGCTGACACAAACACCTGGCCCATCTAGGAGTGTCACTGCAGTGTCACGCAGGATGTCCCTTCCAAAAAACCCTCCCCAAACAGCACATGACGCAAAGAAAAAAAGAGGCGCAATGAGGTAGCTGTGTGAGTAAGATAAGCGACCCTAGTGGCCGACACAAACACCGGGCCCATCTAGGAGTGGCACTGCAGTGTCACGCAGGATGTCCCTTCCAAAAAACCCTCCCCAAACAGCACATGACGCAAAGAAAAATTAAAGAAAAAAGAGGTGCAAGATGGAATTGTCCTTGGGCCCTCCCACCCACCCTTATGTTGTATAAACAGGACATGCACACTTTAACCAACCCATCATTTCAGTGACAGGGTCTGCCACACGACTGTGACTGAAATGACGGGTTGGTTTGGACCCCCACCAAAAAAGAAGCAATTAATCTCTCCTTGCACAAACTGGCTCTACAGAGGCAAGATGTCCACCTCATCATCATCCTCCGATATATCACCGTGTACATCCCCCTCCTCACAGATTATCAATTCGTCCCCACTGGAATCCACCATCTCAGCTCCCTGTGTACTTTGTGGAGGCAATTGCTGCTGGTCAATGTCTCCGCGGAGGAATTGATTATAATTCATTTTAATGAACATCATCTTCTCCACATTTTCTGGATGTAACCTCGTACGCCGATTGCTGACAAGGTGAGCGGCGGCACTAAACACTCTTTCGGAGTACACACTTGTGGGAGGGCAGCTTAGGTAGAATAAAGCCAGTTTGTGCAAGGGCCTCCAAATTGCCTCTTTTTCCTGCCAGTATAAGTACGGACTGTGTGACGTGCCTACTTGGATGCGGTCACTCATATAATCCTCCACCATTCTTTCAATGTTGAGAGAATCATATGCAGTGACAGTAGACGACATGTCCGTAATCGTTGTCAGGTCCTTCAGTCCGGACCAGATGTCAGCATCAGCAGTCGCTCCAGACTGCCCTGCATCACCGCCAGCGGGTGGGCTCGGAATTCTGAGCCTTTTCCTCGCACCCCCAGTTGCGGGAGAATGTGAAGGAGGAGATGTTGACAGGTCGCGTTCCGCTTGACTTGACAATTTTCTCACCAGCAGGTCTTTCAACCCCAGCAGACTGCCGGAAAGAGAGATCCAAGGTAGGCTTTAAATCTAGGATCGAGCACGGTGGCCAAAATGTAGTGCTCTGATTTCAACAGATTGACCACCCGTGAATCCTTGTTAAGCGAATTAAGGGCTCCATCCACAAGTCCCACATGCCTAGCGGAATCGCTCCGTGTTAGCTCCTCCTTCAATGTCTCCAGCTTCTTCTGCAAAAGCCTGATGAGGGGAATGACCTGACTCAGGCTGGCAGTGTCTGAACTGACTTCACGTGTGGCAAGTTCAAAGGGCATCAGAACCTTGCACAACGTTGAAATCATTCTCCACTGCGCTTGAGACAGGTGCATTCCACCTCCTATATCGTGCTCAATTGTATAGGCTTGAATGGCCTTTTGCTGCTCCTCCAACCTCTGAAGCATATAGAGGGTTGAATTCCACCTCGTTACCACTTCTTGCTTCAGATGATGGCAGGGCAGGTTCAGTACTTTTTGGTGGTGCTCCAGTCTTCTGTACGTGGTGCCTGTACGCCGAAAGTGTCCCGCAATTCTTCTGGCCACCGACAGCATCTCTTGCACGCCCCTGTCGTTTTTTAAAAAATTCTGCACCACCAAATTCAAGGTATGTGCAAAACATGGGACGTGCTGGAATTTGCCCATATTTAATGCACACACAATATTGCTGGCGTTGTCCGATGCCACAAATCCACAGGAGAGTCCAATTGGGGTAAGCCATTCCGCGATGATCTTCCTCAGTTGCCGTAAGAGGTTTTCAGCTGTGTGCGTATTCTGGAAACCGGTGATACAAAGCGTAGCCTGCCTAGGAAAGAGTTGGCGTTTGCGAGATGCTGCTACTGGTGCCGCCGCTGCTGTTCTTGCGGCGGGAGTCCATACATCTACCCAGTGGGCTGTCACAGTCATATAGTCCTGACCCTGCCCTGCTCCACTTGTCCACATGTCCGTGGTTAAGTGGACATTGGGTACAACTGCATTTTTTAGGACACTGGTGAGTCTTTTTCTGACGTCCGTGTACATTCTCGGTATCGCCTGCCTAGAGAAGTGGAACCTAGATGGTATTTGGTAACGGGGGCACACTGCCTCAATAAATTGTCTAGTTCCCTGTGAACTAACGGCGGATACCGGACGCACGTCTAACACCAACATAGTTGTCAAGGCCTCAGTTATCCGCTTTGCAGCAGGATGACTGCTGTGATATTTCATCTTCCTCGCAAAGGACTGTTGAACAGTCAATTGCTTACTGGAAGTAGTACAAGTGGGCTTACGACTTCCCCTCTGGGATGACCATCGACTCCCAGCAGCAACAACAGCAGCGCCAGCAGCAGTAGGCGTTACACGCAAGGATGCATCGGAGGAATCCCAGGCAGCAGAGGAATCATCAGAATTGCCAGTGACATGGCCTGCAGGACTATTGGCATTCCTGGGGAAGGAGGAAATTGACACTGAGGGAGTTGGTGGGGTGGTTTGCGCGAGCTTGGTTACAAGAGGAAGGGATTTACTGGTCAGTGGACTGCTTCCGCTGTCGCCCAAAGTTTTTGAACTTGTCACTGACTTATTATGAATGCGCTGCAGGTGACGTATAAGGGAGGATGTTCCGAGGTGGTTAACGTCCTTACCCCTACTTATTACAGCTTGACAAAGGCAACACACGGCTTGACACCTGTTGTCCGCATTTCTGTTGAAATACTTCCACACCGAAGAGCTGATTTTTTTGGTATTTTCACCAGGCATGTCAGTGGCCATATTCCTCCCACGGACAACAGGTGTCTCCCCGGGTGCCTGACTTAAACAAACCACCTCACCATCAGAATCCTCCTGGTCAATTTCCTCCCCAGCGCCAGCAACACCCATATCCTCCTCATCCTGGTGTACTTCAACACTGACATCTTCAATCTGACTATCAGGAACTGGACTGCGGGTGCTCCTTCCAGCACTTGCAGGGGGCGTGCAAATGGTGGAAGGCGCATGCTCTTCACGTCCAGTTTTGGGAAGGTCAGGCATCGCAACCGACACAATTGGACTCTCCTTGTGGATTTGGGATTTCGAAGAACGCACAGTTCTTTGCGGTGCTACTGCTTTTGCCAGCTTGAGTCTTTTTATTTTTCTAGTGAGAGGCTGAGTGCTTCCATCCTCATGTGAAGCTGAACCACTAGTCATGAACATAGGCCAGGGCCTCAGCCGTTCCTTGCCACTCCGTGTGGTAAATGGCATATTGGCAAGTTTACGCTTCTCCTCCGACAATTTTATTTTAGGTTTTGGAGTCCTTTTTTTACTGATATTTGGTGTTTTGGATTTGACATGCTCTGTACTATGCCATTGGGCATCGGCCTTGGCAGACGACGTTGCTGGCATTTCATCGTCTCGGCCATGACTAGTGGCAGCAGCTTCAGCACGAGGTGGAAGTGGATCTTGATCTTTCCCTAATTTTGGAACCTCAACATTTTTGTTCTCCATATTTTAATAGGCACAACTAAAAGGCACCTCAGGTAAACAATGGAGATGGATGGATACTAGTACTAGCTAATAATACTAGTACTAATACTAGCTAATAATAATAGTACTAGCTAATAATACTAGCTAGATACTAGCTGCTAATATAGACTGGTTGATAATGAGATGTAGTATGTATAAAGAAGAAAGAAAAAAAAAACCACGGGTAGGTGGTGGTATACAATTATGGATGGACTGCCGAGTGCCGACACAGAGGTAGCTACAGCCGTGGACTACCGTACTGTACTGTGTCTGCTGCTAATATAGACTGGATGATAATGAGATGTAGTATGTATAAAGAAGAAAGAAAAAAAAACCCACGGGTAGGTGGTATACAATTATGGATGGACTGCCGAGTGCCGACACAGAGGTAGCTACAGCCGTGGACTACCGTACTGTACTGTGTCTGCTGCTAATATAGACTGGATGATAATGAGATGTAGTATGTATAAAGAAGAAAGAAAAAAAAAACCACGGGTAGGTGGTATACAATTATGGATGGACTGCCGAGTGCCGACACAGAGGTAGCTACAGCCGTGAACTACCGTACTGTGTCTGCTGCTAATATAGACTGGTTGATAATGAGATGTAGTATGTATAAAGAAGAAAGAAAAAAAAAAACACGGGTAGGTGGTATACAATTATGGATGGACTGCCGAGTGCCGACACAGAGGTAGCTACAGCCGTGGACTACCGTACTGTGTCTGCTGCTAATATAGACTGGATGATAATGAGATGTAGTATGTATAAAGAAGAAAGAAAAAAAAAACCACGGGTAGGTGGTGGTATACAATTATGGACGGACTGCCGAGTGCCGACACAGAGGTAGCTACAGCCATGGACTACCGTACTGTACTGTGTCTGCTGCTAATATAGACTGGATGATAAAGAGTTGTAGTATGTATAAAGAAGAAAGAAAAAAAAACCACGGGTAGGTGGTATACAATTATGGATGGACTGCCGAGTGCCGACACAGAGGTAGCTACAGCCGTGAACTACCGTACTGTGTCTGCTGCTAATATAGACTGGTTGATAATGAGATGTAGTATGTATAAAGAAGAAAGAAAGAAAAAACACGGGTAGGTGGTGGTATACAATTATGGATGGACTGCCGAGTGCCGACACAGAGGTAGCTACAGCCGTGGACTACCGTACTGTACTGTGTCTGCTGCTAATATAGACTGGATGATAATGAGATGTAGTATGTATAAAGAAGAAAAAAAAAACCACGGGTAGGTGGTATACAATTATGGATGGACTGCCGAGTGCCGACACAGAGGTAGCTACAGCCGTGAACTACCGTACTGTGTCTGCTGCTAGTATAGACTGGATGATAAATAATGATATAAAAAATATATATATATATCACTACTGCAGCCGGACAGGTATATATTATATAATGACGGACCTGCTGGACACTGTCTGTCAGCAGAATGAGTTTTTTATAGAATAAAAAAACACCACACAAGTCACACGAGTCCACGACGAGTGTACTTGTTCAGGCAGACAATCACAATATACTATACTGGTGGTCAGTGTGGTCAGGTCACTGGTCACAGTGGTCAGTGGTCAGTCACACTGGCAGTGGCACTCTGGCAGCAAAAGTGTGCACTGTTTAATATGTACTCCTGGCTCCTGCTATAACCTATAACTGCTCCCCAGTCTCCCCCACAATTAAGCTGTGTGAGCACAGTCAGATATTATACATAGATGATGCAGCACACTGGGCTGAGCACAGATATGGTATGTGACTGAGTAACTGTGTATCGTTTTTTTCAGGCAGAGAACAAGAACAGAACGGATTATTAAATATTAATAATAATAAATTATAAAACTGCACTGGTGGTCAGGTCACTGGTCATCAGTCACTAGTATAACTCCTCCTAAGCTCCAGTAAGTAAATGAACGTGTCTCACTCTCACTCTCCTATCTATTTTAATTTCTAAACGGAGAGGACGCCAGCCACGTCCTCTCCCTATCAATCTCAATGCACGTGTGAAGATGGCGGCGACGCGCGGCTCCTTATATAGAATCCGAGTCTCGCGATAGAATCCGAGCCTCGCGAGAATCCGACAGTGTGATGATGACGTTCGGGCGCGCTCGGGTTAACCGAGCAAGGCGGGAAGATCCGAGTCGCTCGGACCCGTGTAAAAAAACATGAAGTTCGGGCGGGTTCGGATTCAGAGAAACCGAACCCGCTCATCTCTATTGTGGACACCTCCGTCCGTACGGACTGGTGTACATGCCCAGCACAGAGGTGACAGTGTTGGTGGAAGTGCTGCCCAGCTCTGACCCTGCAGGCCTCCCTGATCTGACTGCGGCCACTGCAGCTGCTGCGGCCCGAAACCCCTGCCGGTCCCCTCCATAGACTTCTGCCTGTCCAGCGCTGAGGTAATAGGGGTAGCCCAGCTGCGGGAAGGGTATGTCTCTGTCTTTCTCTCCGGCAGGGGAAGGTGACAGCGGCGGAGGAAGTGCTGCCCACCTCAGACACTACAGGCCTCCCCGATCCAGCTGCGGCCACAGCTGATGCTGCCAGAACCCCCTGCTGCATACTTGCCGATATTCTGGCTGCTCTCTGCGGGAGAGAACAGCCAGGTCGGCTCAGCAGGGGGGCAGGGGCAGGCTCCGGCGTGGGGAGGAGGTGGACCGTAGGCGGGGCGGGCCAGGGGCGGAGTTACATGTCACATTGTTTAAGCCACGCCCCCGCTCTGTAATGCTGCGATCCCCGGCATTACACTGCAGGGGGCGTGGCTATGATGACGCGATTCAGCAAGAATCTTGTCTTCAACTGCCCGGACCACCCACTTTACACAGTAAGTGGGCGGACGGGCAGGGTGACAGCTCGTTCCGGGAGACTTGCCTGCTCTTCCGTGGGGCCGGGAGGGTCACCCGATTTTTGGGAGCCTCCCGGCCATTCCGGGAGAGTAGGCAAGTATGCCCTGCTGGTCTCCTTTGTTGACTGCCGCATGGCCAGTGCTGAAGTACTGGGGGTAAGCCAGCTACGGGAAGAGTGTCTCTGCCTCGGGCTCTCTCTCTCTGGCAGGGGAAGGAAGGGCTGATTCTCTGGCACAACAGGGAGGGCTGGGCTGCAGGAACACAGCACTGGAAGAAACAGAAGGCCGAACTCATGACCAAAAAGTGAGTAGTGCAGTGATCAGCCCCCTGGTCTTTCCCTCTCTCTGGGTGCAGAGCTGTATTCTACAGAGAGAGCTGGGATGGGAAGAAGGGGAACGGCACCTGACATACACATACACGCGCAACACCTGACACACACACATATACACGTGCGGCACCTGACACACACACACGTAGCATCAGACACAATAAAATAAACACGCAGCACCTGACACACACATATACACGCAGCACCTGACACATACATATACACGCAGCACCTGACACATACATATACACGCAGCACCTGACACATACATATACACGCAGCACCTGACACATACATATACACGCAGCACCTGACACATACATATACACGCAGCACCTGACACATACATATACACGCAGCACCTGACACATACATATACACGCAGCACCTGACACATGCATATACACGCAGCACCTGACACATACATATACACGCAGCACCTGACACATACATATACACGCAGCACCTGACACATACATATACACGCAGCACCTGACACATGCATATACACGCAGCACCTGACACATGCATATACACGCAGCACCTGACACATACATATACACGCAGCACCTGACACATACATATACACGCAGCACCTGACACATACATATACACGCAGCACCTGACACATACATATACACGCAGCACCTGACACATGCATATACACGCAGCACCTGACACATGCATATACACGCAGCACCTGACACATACATATACACGCAGCACCTGACACATGCATATACACGCAGCACCTGACACATGCATATACACGCAGCACCTGACACATACATATACACGCAGCACCTGACACATGCATATACACGCAGCACCTGACACATGCATATACACGCAGCACCTGACACATGCATATACACGCAGCACCTGACACATACATATACAAGCAGCACCTGACACATGCATATACACGCAGCACCTGACACATACATATACAAGCAGCACCTGACACATACATATACACGCAGCACCTGACACATACATATACAAGCAGCACCTGACACATGCATATACACGCAGCACCTGACACATACATGTACACGCACACCATCATCAGACACACACATACACACGCAGTACCTTACTCACACACACATAGACACGTGCAGCACACACATGTACACGCGCAGCACCTAATGCACACTCATGTACACACGCAGCACCTGACGCACACTCATGTACACACGCGGCACCTAATGCACACTCATGTACACGCGCAGCACCTGACGCACACTCATGTACACGCGCATCACCTGACACAGACATACGTATTCATGCACAGCACCAGACATACACTTGTACATACGCGGAGCACCTGATACTCACACACATATACACCAGCAACACCTGACACACACACACACGTGCGGCAGCTGACGCATACACACGCACCATCAGACTCACTCATATATACACTCAGCACCTGACACACACATACACACGGGAGCTGACACACACATACACAGGCAGCAACTGACACACACACATATACACGCACAGCACCTGACACCACGCACTCACACGTACAAGCAATGCATTTCACGCCTACCTCCAGCCTCAGTCACAGGCTGCTGCCGCCTACCCCCCTCCCTGCATCAGCTGCAAAGGCAGCAAAATATTTTGACCAAAGTCTAAAGGCCCATACACATTAAACGATGTCGCTCTGTGAGCGACATCGTCTAATGTTTCCCCTCCCGGGCCGGCCGGCGGCCGACTGTACACACTGAGCGATAATATCGCTCAGTGACGTCACGCCCCCGCCAGCCCTGCATGAAGGTCGTGGACGACAGTCCACATCCTTCTTGCATGCACTACCGACAGCGACGATTGTTTGCCGACCCGCGGGCCGCGCATCGTTTGTCGCTGGCAGCATACACACTTAACGATAAAACGAGCGACGTCGCTCAAGGAGGGGGAAAATGAGCGACGTCGCTCATTAAATCGTTATGTGTGTACGGACCTTAAACAATTCGGTTTGGTTAATAAAATAATTTTGCACAGAACAGTGATGTTATACGAACATTTTCATTAAACATTTAAAAAATCAAATGTTTATTCTTACAGTGAAATTTTACATTTCTGAATAAAAAAAATAAATTTAAAAAAAGGGATGAAATTCCATAGACAAAAAAACTTACGGTTTCACATGTCCCATTAAGGCTTCTTAGACATGATCGAAATTTCAGAAACCTGTTGTAACTCTTCCACTCAAACTCCAAAAAGCAATGAAATTCCGATCATTAAGGCTGACGCCTTAATGGACGTGTTCCTTGCGCAATACAGATATGGTATGCCATCACAGCCTGTGGGTAAGTGCAGATTCAGCACTCTCACACATTCTAACGCTGTTTGCTCGCACCCCTCCTTCCCCGCAACCACCTCTGCCTATCAATCAGGCAGGCTGATAGCATCTCACTGGGCTCCTGGGGTACGCACGCGCAGTGCGGCCATTGCACGTGCGCACCTCACAAACTAATTCAGACTGCGATCGCTGCTGCTGCGGTCTGAATTACCCCCTGTGTTTCTTTGTCCCCCCCATCAGTGCTGCTTAGTGTTCCCTCTATCCACACACTTCTGTTCCCACATCCACACCGCTCTCCTCCCTCCAATCAACAACAACTCTTACCTCATCCGAGCAGCTTTGTCTTCCGCTCAGACCTTCAGTTGCATAGACTGCATGTGTGTATTCCAATGAGCACACAAATCTGTGAATTAGCAGCTCCACCATTGTGTGAGTGACAGCAATGTCACTCTGTGAGAGTGCTGAATCTGCACTTACCCACAGGCTGTGATGGCATACCATATCTGTATTGCGCAAGGGACACGTCCATTAAGGCGTCAGCCTTAATGATCGGAATTTCATTGCTTTTTGGAGTTTGAGTGGAAGAGTTACAACAGGTTTCTGAAATTTCGATCATGTCTAAGAAGCCTTAATGGGACATGTGAAACCGTAAGGTTTTTTGTCTATGGAATATATATATATATATATTATATGAGATGCCCCAGAATCCCAACACACAACGGAATGCGTCACCGGAATCCCAAAAGGGGCCAGGACATGACGCTGTATCCCGACTGTCGACACAGTGGGGTGGGTAGGTATTACACCGGGGATGGAGTGGGGTTTAGGTTTAGTTGACCCCCAGAGGACTTAGAGTTAGGGTGTGGGGGGGGGGTTTGGTTTAGGGTTTGGGGAGAGGGGGTTAGGGTTAGGCACCACCATGAAGGGGGGGGGGGGTTAGTTAGGCTCCGGGGGGAGACTGTTTAGGGTGTGCGGGGAGGGCGAGTTAGGTTTATGTGTCACCCGGGGGAAGGCGGGGTTAAGGTTAGGCTGTGGTGGGGGGGGGGGTTAGGGTTAGGCACCTAAAAGGGAGGGTTAGGTAGGGTAAGGGGAGGGTTAGACCAGGACTTTTCAAATAATTGATACTGTAAACCGCAGGTATATACACGTACATATCAGGGACGTAGTATAGCTGTATTCACAAACTGTAAAAAAAAGATATATGCTCACATCTGCCTTCCTGCCACCATTGCCGAGGTCCTGCAGCTCCTCCGCTGATGGTGACTGCCTCCGTTCGCTGTTTCCAGGGAGCTTTGATGTGCTGACTCCTGCATTTCTGCAGCAGACAGTGACTGCCTCCGCCGCCGCTGATTGTGTGACTCTGACAGACCGCACTGTGTGGACCTCGGAGGGAGCTGCTATGGCTGACCATGCGCAGCCAGCAGCTCCCCCCCCCCCTCACCCCTCCCGTGACACTCTCTATGCAGAGAGCTACACAGCTCTCTGCTAGAGCAGCTCCGCTATCGCGATCGCGGCTTTTACTGAGACGGAGACACTGCTGTCTCAGTCTCAAAAATAAAAATGTTGGCTCATCAGGGGGGTTTCCAGGTACTCGGAAACCCCCCCTGCATGCGCCACTGCCCCTTTCTTTTTTTACCCTTTGTTGCTTGAAACTGCAGGGGAGAGCCTGGGAGCGATCCTTCAAGCGGAGCTGTGAGGGAAAAATGGCGCCAGTGTGCTGAGGGAGATAGCCCCGCCCCTTTTTCGGCGGACTTCTCCCGCTTTTTCATGGAGTTCTGGCAGGGGTGGAGTTCTGGCAGGGGTATTTTTCACATATATAGCCTCTAGGGCTATATATTGTGATTGTTTGCCAGCCAAGTTGTTTATATTGCCCTCAGGGCACCCCCCCCCCCCCCCCCCCCCCCCCCAGCGCCCTGCACCCATCAGTGACCGGAGTGTGAGGTGTGCATGAGGAGCAATGGCGCACAGCTGCAGTGCTGTGCGCTACCTTGTTGAAGACCGAAGTCTTCTGCCGCCGATTTTCCGGACCAACTTCTTGCTTCTGGCTCTGTAAGGGGGACGGTGGCTGAAGGGTTAAATCTCCTCTGTCATTGTGCATTGTGTAAATATTGTTTCTTTTTCTTTTGCCTTGGATTTAGCTTGCATTGCATAAAATGAATATAGCTCCACCCATAGTTTGTTGGGAACTGTGTGAAATCACCACCCCTAGATGAAGTACTAGGCTGTATCCTACTTCCCCCCATGTAGCCTGTTTTACCCCTCCTATGCAGTAAAGTTAAACCAATAAAGTATTTACTTTTGCCTACCCCTCCCTGGACATTCCAATCCCTCCCTAGACAATGATGCCTTATATACCATTGTTATGAACAATAAACGGAGAGTGATTCTTAATTACATGGTGTCGTGTATAATCTGTAATTTTAAGGATTGCTCTCACTGACGTCAGTGGCCATCAAATCGAGGGGTACAAGAAGAGGCTGATATCCTTTCAAGTGGGGGCTCAGTCCTGGATTCAGTTGATCGCCCCCGAATCGGTAAGATAGAGAATTCATTGTCTGTCTTTTCCGTAAGGGATTGCGTTCAAACACTGAATTTGAACTCGCTCCGTGTTCCGGGAACACGTGACAAGGTAATATTTAAGTCCGGGACTTAATATTACGAAGTTTTATGTAAAAACATAAAACAGGTATCAGGGATACCATATAATCTTTAATGTCTGGGACTTAAAGATACGTCTGAGAAAAGCGCAATTCTCCAAAGACGTTAGTATCTGGGATACTTAAAAAATAGACCTGGGGTCTATACGTAACGTAGAAAATACCCCGATTTGATCGCCTATATTCTTGTATGTTTGTAGTGTGATAAGTTCTTATGTTTGGTCCAGACGGCTGGTAAGTTTTCGTCTGCCAGATATCTTTACTCAAAACACTTTTCTTGCTTCCTGTTTAAAACGCTGTATTTTTTCTGACATCTTGTACGAAGGTAAGCGTACCCGTCAAAAGATTTCATGTTCTCATTATACAGATAATATTGTGATATTGTCAATGACTAATTAACTGGTGTTAACTAATGCATGCATAGAAAGTTTTTGTAAATTGCATAGAAAGTCTTTTTGTTGTGAAGTTGTATAGAAGGTTTTTTTTTAAACTGCATTTTTGTTGTGATATTGCATAGACAGTTGTTATAAGTTGTTGTAGAAATTGCGTAGAAAGCTGGTGTAGATTGTATTCTTTACTATGGGAGGGGGTCAGAGTAAGACAGTCATTTACCCCCCACCTTTACCAGGAGAAACATGTAAGGAATATGTTGCCCGTAACTCCACCACAGATTATTATTTAGTTAACCCTTGGGTGGATAACTTAGCAGGATGGACAGAGAAAGTTGGCAGCCCCAGTCCATTCCCCCGTGACGGTATTAATTATCCCTTTTATATGGACATGGTCAAAGGTCTTTGTCTGGAAGACAAGGAAGCCTGGCCATGGTACGATCATGACCCACAATGGGACATGACATATATGCGTGCTGGAGGAGAGCAATGGCTCACGATAGCACCTCATTGGTATGACAAGAATATCAAGCAGAAACAGCGTAGAATAAAATCTGTAACTTCCAGACTGCATAAAGCTGAGGAATTTAGAAGCAACAAGTTTCTGAAAAATTCTTCTCCCCCGCCTTACAATCCCCTATACCCCTCCTTAAAAGACACAGATCTGTTAGCTGCAGTTGCTTTGTCACGAATTCCGATGCAAAGGGGAGGGGGAGGAGGGGAAGGGGAAGGAGAAGGAAGCTCAGTTGCTTTGTCACGAATGCCGATGCAAAGGGGAGGGGGAGGAGGGGAAGGGGAAGGAGAAGGAGGCTCAGGAGGAATAGCCCCCCCTGACAGTACCCTCCACATAGACGTAACCACCCCCGCCCCTAGTGCCCCTACTCCTAACAGACAAACCGCCTCCCGCCGCAACGCTGACTTAACTATTGCTACTGACAACCCTCTCACCCCCTCCACAACGCGATCCGGCACTGGTTTCCTCGGTGTCGCCACCCACCTGCCCTTCATGACAGTAGGGGATCAGTTGTTAAAGAAACCCATTGAAATAGAGGATTTAGACAGAATTGTTAAGAACTGTCCCAAACCCACTGTTGCACCTGACGGCTGCATAGCTTACTTGAAAAAGGCTTGCACAGGACGCAGCTATACTCAAGAAGATATGAAGCTGATCATAGATGGGGTTATAGACCATTACAACGGGTGGGATTGGAAAAAGATTCCCACCATAAACACTCCTACCACCCTTAACGATGCCGTTCGCTACCCTCTCAATACTGGGGACGGTGTAACGGAGATGTGGAAGGAAATTGAGACCCATATGAAAGGGATTTTTAAAACCCGAGCTTCTCTTCCTATTGCCGTAGCATGTAAACAAAAGCCCACTGAAACTGTCACTGAGTTTTGGAAGAGGTTTAAAAAGTGTTGGTCTGAAGATGCAGGTCTTACTCTTGTAGATACAGACCATTTACTAATTTCTACCTTTGTAAATAACTTGTTGCCATCTGTTATGGTCCCTGTTAAGCAAGGTGTTTCTTCCTGGACCTCTGATAATATTAAGGAATTTGAAAAGCACTTATATGAAAAGGAAGCTGCAGGATGCTTTGATGTTAAAAAACCCTTGCAGAATGCCCCAACTCATAATTACCAAAATCACAGAAACCGGGGAGATAGACGCCAGCAGCACTTTACTGGCCCACCCCGCAATCCAGCCCGATATCAAAACCCACAAGCCAGGCCACCCCACCCCCCTGACTCTGCCAGCAGGAAACAAACCTCCTGCTTCAACTGTGGAAGGGACGATCACTGGGCAAGGGATTGCCCTTGTCCCCCACAAAACCACCGACAGCCCCAAGCTCCGGCTCCCTCCCGGGATCATCCCCGACAGTCACACAACAACCCCTTTCAGGATCATGTCCGATTCCGAGTTGACTGGCAGGATCCCTCCCACTGACGGGGCCCGGAGGAGGGTATCCCAGCCTTTGCCCAACTCACCAGACACTGGAAGGACCCACCGCTACTAACCTTGATTATAGGAAAGAGAGCAATCCCTTTCCTGGTAGATAGCGGGGCAACTACTAGTGTTTTGTGTGTCGACCTGTACGATGGTCATTTGGAAAAGACTGCTCCTTCAATGGGAATCAATGGGATACCCACAGATGCTTACCTGACAGATGCCCTTAGTGTCAGAACCACGGGAGGCACGTATATGGGTAAACACAATTTCACTGTAATACCTGAATGTCCAATTAATCTTCTGGGAAGGGATCTTCTTAGCAAACTCGAAATCTCCATTCTCCCTTCACCCACTGGCAGTGGCCTGGAGGTTGAGTCCCCACACCTACCGGTGTGGGAAGCAACAGACATTACACCTGATTTTGACAAAGTAAACCCTGCTCTATGGTCGGAGGGTCCCTATGACACTGGCCTCATTCCTTGCACACCATATAGAGCAACCCTGAAACCTGACACACAACCTGTCTATCAAAAGCAATACCCCTTGTCACAAGAGAAGGTTGAAGGTCTTAGACCAATGATACAACAGTTTCTCCAACAAGGCATTCTCAGACACATAATTTCACCTTACTGCACACCAGTCAACCCAGTTGCTAAGTCAGATGGCAGTGTAAGGTTTGTACAAGACCTTAGGGCAATTAACCAACTCATTGTGCCTATAGCACCCATTGTACCTGACATTAACTCACTCATTTCAGCTATCCCTGCAGATGCTGCATTTTTTTCGGTAATTGATTTAAAAAATGCATTTTTTAGCATTCCAGTGGATGCACAGACACAGTTACTTTTTGCCTTTTCTTTTGAGGGCAAGCAACTCACCTGGTGTCGTTTACCCCAGGGCTTCATTGACGCACCTGTTGTGTATAGCATTGTACTCCAGGCCACATTGGGGCCCTGGCACCCTCACCATGGTTCAGTCCTGCTACAGTATGCAGATGATCTGCTGCTCTGTAGTCAAACTGAGGAGGCCTGCCGGGAGGATGGTATATCACTGTTAAACTGGCTCTGTGAATGTGGACACAAGGTGTCCAAAACAAAAATGCAATGGTGTAAGAAGCATGTGGATTACTTAGGTTTTGTGCTCACTCAGGGGGAAAGGAAAGTCAGTCCACAGCGCATTCAGTCTGTATTGGGCCTGGTCACCCCAACTACCCAGAGAGAACTGCTGTCTTTTCTGGGTATGGTAAATTACTGCAGACAGTGGATATCTGATTGTTCCTATTATGATAACATCTTGAGACAAGCCACACTGAAAGACAAACCTAACACTGTACAATGGTCACAAGAAATGTTAACTGCATATGAAAGCTTAAAGTGTATGTTAATGAAAAGTCCGGCACTTGGCCTCCCCAACTATGTACTACCTTTTCATTTGTTTGCAAGGGACAATTGTAAAACCATGGCGGGGGTGCTCACACAGTTTCATGGAGGAAAGTTGCGCCCAGTGGCATTTTTTTCCAAAGTAATGCCTGTCACAGTGCAAGGTATGCCTGCTTGCCTCAGGGCACTTGCAGCCTGTGCAATGGTAACTGAAATGGCCACCACACTCACCCTAGGCCACACAACAATACTTCACACCACTCATGATGTTCTAACCATTTTAAAAGGGTTACACACACAACACATGTCAGCTCAGCGCCTTAGTGGATATGAGGTTCTCCTTTTGAACAACCCCTCCCTCACCATTAAGTATGCCACCAACTCTTCAGGTCCTGCACCCATTCTCAACGCTCTCCTGGGGCTCAAAGGTCCTGAAGACCACCCTCCTGAACCCCATGACTGCTCAGCCTCCATTGAGTCAGAAACATCCCCCAGACTGGACATGTCCCCTGTCCCTGTCCCCGACGCGGATGTCATTTTTGTAGATGGTTCCTGTAGCAGACCCAATGACACCACGTACCAAGCGGGTTATGCTATTGTCACTCTCCCTGACATTATTCTGGAAGCACAGCCCATTCCTTACCAGTCAGCACAGGCTGCAGAGCTCATTGCTCTCACAAGGGCTTGTCACCTTTACCGGAATAAACCAGTCACCATCTACACTGACTCCAAATACGGGTACGGCGTCGTGCATGACCATGGGGTCATTTGGCAACGCCGTGGTTTCCTTGGAGCTGATGGAAAAGGCATATCACATGCCCAACTCATCTCTGACCTTCTGCATGCCATAACCTTACCCTCTGACATTGCAATCCTCCATTGCAGGGCACACACCGGGGGGAAGGATGCAGTCTCCCTTGGAAATGCCCTTGCTGACTCTGCTGCCAAACATGCAGCCTCACAGCCCATCACTCAGGCCCACATGACCATCATGACCCCCCCAGCTCTCGACAACCATTACCTGATCACCCAGTTACAGGCCTCAGCCTCCAATGCCGACCTAGCTGACTGGACTTACCCAGTTTTGCAGAAGAATCCTAAAACAGGATTAATCTGCAAAGAGGGGAAACCTTGTATACCCCAGTCCAGTGCACCCTTGTTTATTGCCCACTACCATGGCATAGGACACCACAGTAAGGCAACAACTACCTTACTCTTACGTAATGATTTCTATGTCACGGATGCCAAGTCATTAGTAGATCAGTATGTCAGTAGATGCATCACTTGCCTGCGAAACAACCCCAACAACCCTGACAAGGCAAAACATCAGCATCTTGAATACCCCACCACACCCTTTACACACCTGCAAATTGACTTCACCCATATCCCAGGTACTGGTAAACAGGAATATGCCCTGGTCATTGTAGACATGTTCTCTCGATGGCCAGAGGTATTCCCCACTAAATCTGAGGATGCAAAGACAGTTGCTAGGATCCTAACTCAGGAAATCATCCCCAGATGGGGGTGCCCATTGCAAATCAATAGTGATAAAGGCTCCGCCTTTACAGCAAAAATTACACAGGCCTTGGTAAAGGCCCTGCAGGTGGAATGGAAGTTCCACATCCCGTATCACCCGCAGAGTTCAGGGGTCGTAGAACGCATGAATAGGACCCTCAAAGACAAGCTTAGGAAGGCCACAGGAGGCACCTTCCACAAATGGAAGAAGGTCCTTCCTATTATCCTAGCAGAGATCAGAATGACACCACAAAAGACTTTGGGTTACTCCCCCTTTGAAATATTAATGGGTAGGCCCTTCCCTACACCTTGGGCTAAGAAACCATTAGTAATACAGGAGGGAGATCTAGAACTTATCAGAGAAGAGTATGTCAGGTCCCTGATAATAAAACTGAATGAAATTGAACATGAGGTTGTTTGTAAAAACCCTTTGAATCCACAGGAACCTACACACCCCTTTAAAGTCGGAGACAGAGTCGTGGTGAAGGTGCTCCCCAGGAACAAGAACCCAGGAGACTTTACCTACGGTCCAGAGACAGAGGTCGTAGCAGTAACCAGAACAGCAGTCCTGACAGAGGAAAGCCCCACCTGGATCCATGCATCCCGAGTGAAAAAGATTCCTAGACCAGACCTAGAGAGGGAAGCAAGTGATTCCAGCGAGGTACAAACGGGGGCAGACAGCCCTGACCTCCCACCTAGCGAAGACAGAAGAACAGAGGAGGATGAGGAACCTGTCCCCTACCTCTATCCTGGGGACTATGTTGATAATCCTAATGGTCCTCACTTGCCAAGCTACAGCTGAAGTAGACATTACACAAAAATCCGGCACCTACACATTTTGGTATAACTCCTCCAATACTGAGGTTGCCGCCTATAAAATAGATTTCTGTACCATTGCTCCCTGTCTTAACAAACATTATGCCTGGCAGTGTGATCAGTATGGTACACGTAATACCCCCACTGAAGCCTATATTTGTGTTACTAGTAAATATTGGGGAAATAAATGTGCGTATTGGGGATCAGTGGGATGGAATTCTGGCCATAGTTATGGATACCAGCCCAAAGAGGCTCTCTCAAGAAAAGACAAATATGGTGAGTCCCTGCTTACCCGTCTTACCCTTCATAGACAAAACAGATGTGATAGTAAATTCATATTAAGCATAAAACATCCCCAGTCTACTGATGCAGGCACCTATGTCCTAGGTGAATCCTTTTTTTTAAACCCATCCCTTACACCATTCTTGTTACAGGATATGTTTAACAATGAAAAGTATGCCCAGCTCAAGCCCCCTAAACCACGCCCCAACCTCTTGAAACCTCATATAACCACCTTCAAGGATATGATGGCCGTTAACAATCCCACCTTTAAAGACACCCTAGCTATTGAAACTGGTTTCTCTGACATCAATTTCTGGTTAGAATGGATGAAGTATAGTGCTAGCAAACATAATAAAAGTAACTGTTATGTCTGTGGCAAATCTAGGCCCCACCTAGGTACAGTGCCCCTTAATATACCCCTAGAACAGGAAAATTGTTTTTTCAGCCTTTTTAATGACACCAAAACAAATGACAGTCAGTGCGAAATGTGGAAAAGGGAATATCCCATATTGTCAAAAAATCCCAACCCAGGAAGCACCATAACCATATATCCTGGAAACTATACCTGTTACACATCTAACACTACCACAGGTAGAAATTTAAAAACCTTCCCACCAGGGTACTGTGCAAATAAAAGAACAACTGTTTTAGTTAACCAAACTAGATCACTAGGTGACATTTATTATATATGTGGGGATATGAAGCTTAGAACTAAATTAGACACACCATGGTATGGTGAGTGTGCCCTGGCCAAAGTCATAATGCCACTCCTAATGATCACCGATGACCCCACTCCTCCCTCTAATACTCCTGCTAATCGAAAGAAAAGAGCACTCCCAGGAGGTAGCTTTGACCCCCACGTATACATTGATGCTATAGGGGTCCCAAGAGGTGTTCCAAATGAGTTCAAAGCTAGAGATGAGGTGGCTGCGGGTTTTGAATCATTGTTTCCTATAGTAACTGTAAATAAAAACGTAGCCTGGATTAATTATATATATTATAACCAACAAAGATTTGTTAATGATACCAAAGATGCTCTTAAAGGTATAGCTGAACAGCTAGAAGCCACTTCCCAAATGACATTTCAAAACAGAATGGCCCTTGACATGATTCTAGCAGAAAAAGGCGGTACATGTGTTTACATTAGTAAGGTGGAAGGCTGTTGTACATATATTCCTGACAACACTGGTCCCAATGGTAAGGTTACTTTAGCCATAAACAAATTAGAAACCTTATCCATAGAACTTAAGAAAAATTCAGGTGTTGATAACCCATGGAGCCAATATTTTGGGTGGATTGAAAATTGGAAACAGGCTCTTGTGCAAATAAGTATATTCATAATAATAACTTTAATCTTTATAGGTCTCATAGTTTATTGTGTGATTCCCTGTGGAAAGAAACTCACATCTAAAGGTATTGACACAGTCTTGATGTATTATGATGTTACCACTAGCCCCATCACCTCCTCTGATAGCAAAGGCCCCGATGATTATGTTCAATATCTAAAAAATTGGAGAAACAAAAAGGGGGCTCTACAGAAGAATCATGTCGTATAACAATCATGATTCTAAGAGGGGATTGAAGGGTTAAATCTCCTCTGTCATTGTGCATTGTGTAAATATTGTTTCTTTTTCTTTTGCCTTGGATTTAGCTTGCATTGCATAAAATGAATATAGCTCCACCCATAGTTTGTTGGGAACTGTGTGAAATCACCACCCCTAGATGAAGTACTAGGCTGTATCCTACTTCCCCCCATGTAGCCTGTTTTACCCCTCCTATGCAGTAAAGTTAAACCAATAAAGTATTTACTTTTGCCTACCCCTCCCTGGACATTCCAATCCCTCCCTAGACAATGATGCCTTATATACCATTGTTATGAACAATAAACGGAGAGTGATTCTTAATTACATGGTGTCGTGTATTATCTGTAACGTTAAGGATTGCTCTCACTGACGTCAGTGGCCATCAAATCGAGGGGTACAAGAAGAGGCTGATATCCTTTCAGTGGCACGGCTCCGGGACCGGACGATCGAGGTCGGGTCCTGTGTTCGATCCCTCTGGAGCTAATGGTGTCCAGTAGCCTAAGAAGCCCAAGCTAGCTGCAAGTAGGCAGGTTCTCTTCTTCTCCCCTTAGTCCCTCGATGCAGTGAGCCTGTTGCCAGCAGGTCTCACCGTAAAATAAAAAAAACTCAAATACACTTTCTTTTTCTAGGAGCTCAGTAGAGCCCCTAGTGTGCATCCAGCTCAGCCGGGCACAAGATTCTAACTGAGGTCTGGAGGAGGGTCATAGTGGGAGGAGCCAGTGCACACCAGGTAGTCCTAAAGCTTTCTTTAGTTGTGCCCAGTCTCCTGCGGAGCCGCTATTCCCCATGGTCCTTACGGAGTCCCAGCATCCACTTAGGACGTCAGAGAAACATTCTGCTGTCGCTAATGCTCCCAGAGTGCCTGCACCACATAATATCACATAATACACAGATCTTGGTGCTTATAGTTACAATTATAGGGTTTAGTCCCCGAGGACACACAGCAAGGCGTCTCTGTTTCACTGGGGGACCCTAACACACTGACACCACCACTGCCTCCCCCTCACTGCTACACTCTCTGCTCTGATTGGCTCTCAAAGTCATGTGACCCACTTTGGCTCAGTCATGTGACACAGCCAAAGCCAGCACTAGGCTTACACTTAATGAAGCGGCCATATTTCAGAAGCCTCGCCCTCTTCCTAGAGGTATTAGCTATACACAAAATGGCCGCCTGGGAGAGGACAAATGTGTCACATGACAGAAAAGCTCTAGTGATCACCTGATATGTACTATACTACCCAGCATGCTTTGTTTCCTCATCTCATTCCCTGATATCACACGGTGAGTATGTCTCCTGCAGCGTAATAATCCCTGATGTTATATTATATTATACTGTATATTATATCCCTGTTATACCTCATACACTGTAATATACACACACACACAACAATGTCATCACTGATCTGTATTGTACTGTATATTATATCCCTGTTATACCTCATACACTGTAATATACACACACACAGCAATGTCATCACTGCTCTGTATTATACTGTATATTATATCCCTGTTATACCTCATACACTGTAATATACACACACACACAGCAATGTCATCACTGATCTGTATTATACTGTATATTATATCCCTGTTATACCTCATACACTGTAATATATACACACACAGCAATGTCATCACTGATCTGTATTATACTGTATATTATATCCCTGTTATACCTCATACACTGTAATATACACACAGCAATGTCATCACTGATCTGTATTATACTGTATATTATATCCCTGTTATATCTCATACACTGTAATATACACACACAGCAATGTCATCACTGATCTGTATTATACTGTATATTATATCCCTGTTATACCTCATACACTGTAATATACACACACAGCAATGTCATCACTGATCTGTATTATACTGTATATTATATCCATGTTATACCTCATACACTGTAATATACACACACACAGCAATGTCATCACTGATCTGTATTATACTGTATATTATATCCCTGTTATACCTCATACACTGTAATATACACACACACACACACACATCAATGTCATCACTGATCTGTATTATACTGTATATTATATCCCTGTTATACCTCATACACTGTAATATACACACACACACAGCAATGTCATCACTGATCTGTATTATACTGTATATTATATCCCTGTTATACCTCATACACTGTAATATACACACACACACAGCAATGTCATCACTGATCTGTATTATACTGTATATTATATCCCTGTTATACCTCATACACTGTAATATACACACACACACAGCAATGTCATCACTGATCTGTATTATACTGTATATTATATCCCTGTTATATCTCATACACTGTAATATACACACACAGCAATGTCATCACTGATCTGTATTATACTGTATATTATATCCCTGTTATACCTCATACACTGTAATATACACACACAGCAATGTCATCACTGATCTGTATTATACTGTATATTATATCCCTGTTATACCTCATACACTGTAATATATACACACACAGCAATGTCATCACTGATCTGTATTATACTGTATATTATATCCCTGTTATACCTCATACACTGTAATATACACACACACAGCAATGTCATCACTGATCTGTATTATACTGTATATTATATCCCTGTTATACCTCATACACTGTAATATACACACACACAGCAATGTCATCACTGATCTGTATTATACTGTATATTATATCCCTGTTATACCTCATACACTGTAATATACACACACACAGCAATGTCATCACTGATCTGTATTATACTGTATATTATATCCCTGTTATACCTCATACACTGTAATATACACACACACAGCAATGTCATCACTGATCTGTATTATACTGTATATTATATCCCTGTTATACCTCATACACTGTAATATACACACACACAGCAATGTCATCACTGATCTGTATTATACTGTATATTATATCCCTGTTATACCTCATACACTGTAATATACACACACACACAGCAATGTCATCACTGCTCTGTATTATACTGTATATTATATCCCTGTTATACCTCATACACTGTAATATACACACACACAGCAATGTCATCACTGCTCTGTATTATACTGTATATTATATCCCTGTTATACCTCATACACTGTAATATACACACACACAGCAATGTCATCACTGATCTGTATTATACTGTATATTATATCCCTGTTATATCTCATACACTGTAATATACACACACAGCAATGTCATCACTGATCTGTATTATACTGTATATTATATCCCTGTTATACATCATACACTGTAATATATACACACACAGCAATGTCATCACTGATCTGTATTATACTGTATATTATATCCCTGTTATACCTCATACACTGTAATATACACACACACACAGCTATGTCATCACTGATCTGTATTATACTGTATATTATATCCCTGTTATACCTCATACACTGTAATATACACACACACAGCAATGTCATCACTGATCTGTATTATACTGTATATTATATCCCTGTTATACCTCATACACTGTAATATACACACACACAGTAATGTCATCACTGATCTGTATTATACTGTATATTATATCCCTGTTATACCTCATACACTGTAATATATACACACACACAGCAATGTCATCACTGATCTGTATTATACTGTATATTATATCCCTGTTATACCTCATACACTGTAATATACACACACACACACACACACACACACACACATACACACACACACACACAGCAATGTCATCACTGATCTGTATTATACTGTATATTATATCCCTGTTATACCTCATACACTGTAATATACACACACAGCAATGTCATCACTGATCTTTATTATACTGTATATTATATCCCTGTTATACCTCATACACTGTAATATACACACACACAGCAATGTCATCACTGATCTGTATTATACTGTATATTATATCCCTGTTATACCTCATACACTGTAATATACACACACACAGCAATGTCATCACTGATCTGTATTATACTGTATATTATATCCCTGTTATACCTCATACACTGTAATATACACACACACAGCAATGTCATCACTGATCTGTATTATACTGTATATTATATCCCTGTTATACCTCATACACTGTAATATATACACACACACAGCAATGTCATCACTGATCTGTATTATACAGTATATTATATCCCTGTTATACCTCATACACTGTAATATACACACACACAGCAATGTCATCACTGATCTGTATTATACTGTATATTATATCCCTGTTATACCTCATACACTGTAATACACACACACACAGCAATGTCATCACTGATCTGTATTATACTGTATATTATATCCCTGTTATACCTCATACACTGTAATATACACACACACACACACACACACACACACACACACACACACACACACAGCAATGTCATCACTGATCTGTATTATACTGTATATTATATCCCTGTTATACCTCATACACTGTAATATATACACACACAGCAATGTCATCACTGATCTGTATTATACTGTATATTATATCCCTGTTATACCTCATACACTGTAATATATACACACACAGCAATGTCATCACTGATCTGTATTATACTGTATATTATATCCCTGTTATACCTCATACACTGTAATATACACACACAGCAATGTCATCACTGATCTGTATTATACTGTATATTATATCCCTGTTATACCTCATACACTGTAATATATACACACACAGCAATGTCATCACTGATCTGTATTATACTGTATATTATATCCCTGTTATACCTCATACACTGTAATACACACACACACACAGCAATGTCATCACTGATCTGTATTATACTGTATATTATATCCCTGTTATACCTCATACACTGTAATATACACACACAGCAATGTCATCACTGATCTGTATTATACTGTATATTATATCCCTGTTATACCTCATACACTGTAATATACACACACACACAGCAATGTCATCACTGATCTGTATTATACTGTATATTATATCCCTGTTATACCTCATACACTGTATTATACACACACACAGCAATGTCATCACTGATCTGTATTATACTGTATATTATATCCCTGTTATACCTCATACACTGTAATATACACACACAGCAATGTCATCACTGATCTGTATTATACTGTATATTATATCCCTGTTATACCTCATACACTGTAATATACACACACCCAGCAATGTCATCACTGATCTGTATTATACTGTATATTATATCCCTGTTATACCTCATACACTGTAATATACACACACACACACACACACACACACACACACCAATGTCATCACTGATCTGTATTATACTGTATATTATATCCCTGTTATACCTCATACACTGTAATATACACACACACACAGCAATGTCATCACTGATCTGTATTATACTGTATATTATATCCCTGTTATACCTCATACACTGTAATATACACACACACAGCAATGTCATCACTGATCTGTATTATACTGTATATTATATCCCTGTTATACCTCATACACTGTAATATACACACACACAGCAATGTCATCACTGATCTGTATTATACTGTATATTATATCCCTGTTATACCTCATACACTGTATTATACACACACACAGCAATGTCATCACTGATCTGTATTATACTGTATATTATATCCCTGTTATACCTCATACACTGTAATATACACACACAGCAATGTCATCACTGATCTGTATTATACTGTATATTATATCCCTGTTATACCTCATACACTGTAATATACACACACACAGCAATGTCATCACTGATCTGTATTATACTGTATATTATATCCCTGTTATACCTCATACACTGTAATATACTACACACACAGCAATGTCATCACTGATCTGTATGATACTGTATATTATATCCCTGTTATACCTCATACACTGTAATATACACACACAGCAATGTCATCACTGATCTGTATTATACTGTATATTATATCCCTGTTATACCTCATACACTGTAATATACACACACAGCAATGTCATCACTGATCTGTATTATACTGTATATTATATCCCTGTTATACCTCATACACTGTAATATACACACACAGCAATGTCATCACTGATCTGTATTATACTGTATATTATATCCCTGTTATACCTCATACACTGTAATATACACCACACACACAGCAATGTCATCACTGATCTGTATTATACTGTATATTATATCCCTGTTATACCTCATACACTGTAATATACACACACACAGCAATGTCATCACTGATCTGTATTATACTGTATATTATATCCCTGTTATACCTCATACACTGTAATATACACACACACAGCAATGTCATCACTGATCTGTATTATACTGTATATTATATCCCTGTTATACCTCATACACTGTAGTATACACACACACAGCAATGTCATCACTGATCTGTATTATACTGTATATTATATCCCTGTTATACCTCATACACTGTAATATACACACACACAGCAATGTCATCACTGATCTGTATTATACTGTATATTATATCCCTGTTATACCTCATACACTGTAATATACACACACAGCAATGTCATCACTGATCTGTATTATACTGTATATTATATCCCTGTTATACCTCATACACTGTAATATACACACACACAGCAATGTCATCACTGATCTGTATTATACTGTATATTATATCCCTGTTATACCTCATACACTGTAATATACACACACAGCAATGTCATCACTGATCTGTATTATACTGTATATTATATCCCTGTTATACCTCATACACTGTAATATACACACACACAGCAATGTCATCACTGATCTGTATTATACTGTATATTATATCCCTGTTATACCTCATACACTGTAATATACACACACACAGCAATGTCATCACTGATCTGTATTATACTGTATATTATATCCCTGTTATACCTCATACACTGTAATATATACACACAGCAATGTCATCACTGATCTGTATTATACTGTATATTATATCCCTGTTATACCTCATACACTGTAATATATACACACACAGCAATGTCATCACTGATCTGTATTATACTGTATATTATATCCCTGTTATACCTCATACACTGTAATATACACACACAGCAATGTCATCACTGATCTGTATTATACTGTATATTATATCCCTGTTATACCTCATACACTGTAATATACACACACCAGCAATGTCATCACTGATCTGTATTATACTGTATATTATATCCCTGTTATACCTCATACACTGTAATATACACACACACAGCAATGTCATCACTGATCTGTATTATACTGTATATTATATCCCTGTTATACCTCATACACTGTAATATACACACACACAGCAATGTCATCACTGATCTGTATTATACTGTATATTATATCCCTGTTATATCTCATACACTGTAATATACACACACAGCAATGTCATCACTGATCTGTATTATACTGTATATTATATCCCTGTTATATCTCATACACTGTAATATCACACACACACACAGCAATGTCATCACTGATCTGTATTATACTGTATATTATATCCCTGTTATACCTCATACACTGTAATATACACACACAGCAATGTCATCACTGATCTGTATTATACTGTATATTATATCCCTGTTATACCTCATACACTGTAATATATACACACACAGCAATGTCATCACTGATCTGTATTATACTGTATATTATATTCCCTGTTATACCTCATACACTGTAATATACACACAGCAATGTCATCACTGATCTGTATTATACTGTATATTATATCCCTGTTATACCTCATACACTGTAATATACACACACACACAGCAATGTCATCACTGATCTGTATTATACTGTATATTATATCCCTGTTATACCTCATACACTGTAATATACACACACACAGCAATGTCATCACTGATCTGTATTATACTGTATATTATATCCCTGTTATACCTCATACACTGTAATATACACACACACAGCAATGTCATCACTGATCTGTATTATATTGTATACTATATCCCTGTTATACCTCATACACTGTAATATATACACACACACACACACACACACACACACACACACACACACACACACACACAGCAATGTCATCACTGATCTGTATTATACTGTATATTATATCCCTGTTATACCTCATACACTGTAATATACACACACACACACACACACACACACACACACACACAGCAATGTCATCACTGATCTGTATTATACTGTATATTATATCCCTGTTATACCTCATACACTGTAATATATACACACACAGCAATGTCATCACTGATCTGTATTATACTGTATATTATATCCCTGTTATACCTCATACACTGTAATATATACACACACAGCAATGTCATCACTGATCTGTATTATACTGTATATTATATCCCTGTTATACCTCATACACTGTAATATATACACACAGCAATGTCATCACTGATCTGTATTATACTGTATATTATATCCCTGTTATACCTCATACACTGTAATACACACACACACACACACACACACACACACACACACACACACAGCAATGTCATCACTGATCTGTATTATACTGTATATTATATCCCTGTTATACCTCATACACTGTAATATACACACACACACACACACACACACACACACACACACACACACACACACACACACACACACAGCAATGTCATCACTGATCTGTATTATACTGTATATTATATCCCTGTTATACCTCATACACTGTAATATATACACACACAGCAATGTCATCACTGATCTGTATTATACTGTATATTATATCCCTGTTATACCTCATACACTGTAATATACACACACACAGCAATGTCATCACTGATCTGTATTATACTGTATATTATATCCCTGTTATACCTCATACACTGTAATATATACACACACAGCAATGTCATCACTGATCTGTATTATACTGTATATTATATCCCTGTTATACCTCATACACTGTAATATACACACACAGCAATGTCATCACTGATCTGTATTATACTGTATATTATATCCCTGTTATACCTCATACACTGTAATATACACACACACAGCAATGTCATCACTGATCTGTATTATACTGTATATTATATCCCTGTTATACCTCATACACTGTAATATACACACACACAGCAATGTCATCACTGATCTGTATTATACTGTATATTATATCCCTGTTATACCTCATACACTGTAATATATACACACAGCAATGTCATCACTGATCTGTATTATACTGTATATTATATCCGTTATACCTCATACACTGTAATACACACACACACACACACACACACACACACACACACACACACAGCAATGTCATCACTGATCTGTATTATACTGTATATTATATCCCTGTTATACCTCATACACTGTAATATACACACACACACACACACACACACACACACACACACACACACACACACACACACACAGCAATGTCATCACTGATCTGTATTATACTGTATATTATATCCCTGTTATACCTCATACACTGTAATATACACACAGCAATGTCATCACTGATCTGTATTACACTGTATATTATATCCCTGTTATACATCATACACTGTAATATATACACACACAGCAATGTCATCACTGATCTGTATTATACTGTATATTATATCCCTGTTATACCTCATACACTGTAATATACACACACACACAGCAATGTCATCACTGATCTGTATTATACTGTATATTATATCCCTGTTATACCTCATACACTGTAATATACACACACAGCAATGTCATCACTGATCTGTATTATACTGTATATTATATCCCTGTTATACCTCATACACTGTAATATACACACAGCAATGTCATCACTGATCTGTATTATACTGTATATTATATCCCTGTTATACCTCATACACTGTAATATACACACAGCAATGTCATCACTGATCTGTATTACACTGTATATTATATCCCTGTTATACCTCATACACTGTAATATACACACACACAGCAATGTCATCACTGATCTGTATTATACTGTATATTATATCCCTGTTATACCTCATACACTGTAATATACACACACACAGCAATGTCATCACTGATCTGTATTATACTGTATATTATATCACTGTTATACCTCATACACTGTAATATACACACACAGCAATGTCATCACTGATCTGTATTATACTGTATATTATATCCCTGTTATACCTCATACACTGTAATATATACACACACACACACAGCAATGTCATCACTGATCTGTATTATACTGTATATTATATCCCTGTTATACCTCATACACTGTAATATACACACACAGCAATGTCATCACTGATCTGTATTATACTGTATATTATATCCCTGTTATACCTCATACACTGTAATATACACACAGCAATGTCATCACTGATCTGTATTATACTGTATATTATATCCCTGTTATATCTCATACACTGTAATATACACACACAGCAATGTCATCACTGATCTGTATTATACTGTATATTATATCCCTGTTATACCTCATACACTGTAATATACACACACAGCAATGTCATCACTGATCTGTATTATACTGTATATTATATCCCTGTTATACCTCATACACTGTAATATACACACACACAGCAATGTCATCACTGATCTGTATTATACTGTATATTATATCCCTGTTATACCTCATACACTGTAATATACACACAGCAATGTCATCACTGATCTGTATTATACTGTATATTATATCCCTGTTATACCTCATACACTGTAATATACACACACAGCAATGTCATCACTGATCTGTATTACACTGTATATTATATCCCTGTTATACCTCATACACTGTAATATACACACACACAGCAATGTCATCACTGATCTGTATTATACTGTATATTATATCCCTGTTATACCTCATACACTGTAATATACACACACAGCAATGTCATCACTGATCTGTATTATACTGTATATTATATCCCTGTTATACCTCATACACTGTAATATACACACAGCAATGTCATCACTGATCTGTATTATACTGTATATTATATCCCTGTTATACATCATACACTGTAATATATACACATACAGCAATGTCATCACTGATCTGTATTATACTGTATATTATATCCCTGTTATACCTCATACACTGTAATATATACACACACAGCAATGTCATCACTGATCTGTATTATACTGTATATTATATCCCTGTTATACCTCATACACTGTAATATATACACACACAGCAATGTCATCACTGATCTGTATTATACTGTATATTATATCCCTGTTATACCTCATACACTGTAATATACACACACAGCAATGTCATCACTGATCTGTATTATACTGTATATTATATCCCTGTTATACCTCATACACTGTAATATACACACACAGCAATGTCATCACTGATCTGTATTATACTGTATATTATATCCCTGTTATACCTCATACACTGTAATATACACACACACAGCAATGTCATCACTGATCTGTATTATACTGTATATTATATCCCTGTTATACCTCATACACTGTAATATATACACACACAGCAATGTCATCACTGATCTGTATTATACTGTATATTATATCCCTGTTATACCTCATACACTGTAATATACACACACAGCAATGTCATCACTGATCTGTATTATACTGTATATTATATCCCTGTTATACCTCATACACTGTAATATATACACACACAGCAATGTCATCACTGATCTGTATTATACTGTATATTATATCCCTGTTATACCTCATACACTGTAATATACACACACCAATGTCATCACTTATCTGTATTATACTGTATATTATATCCCTGTTATACCTCATACACTGTAATATACACACACAGCAATGTCATCACTGATCTGTATTATACTGTATATTATATCCCTGTTATACCTCATACACTGTAATATACACACAGCAATGTCATCACTGATCTGTATTATACTGTATATTATATCCCTGTTATACCTCATACACTGTAATATATACACACACAGCAATGTCATCACTGATCTGTATTATACTGTATATTATATTCCTGTTATACCTCATACACTGTAATATACACACACAGCAATGTCATCACTGATCTGTATTATACTGTATATTATATCCCTGTTATACCTCATACACTGTAATACACACACACACAGCAATGTCATCACTGATCTGTATTATACTGTATACTATATCCCTGTTATACCTCATACACTGTAATATATACACACAGCAATGTCATCACTGATCTGTATTATACTGTATATTATATCCCTGTTATACCTCATACACTGTAATACACACACACACACACACACACACACACACACACACACACACACACACACACAGCAATGTCATCACTGATCTGTATTATACTGTATATTATATCCCTGTTATACCTCATACACTGTAATATACACACACAGCAATGTCATCACTGATCTGTATTATACTGTATATTATATCCCTGTTATACCTCATACACTGTAATATACACACACAGCAATGTCATCACTGATCTGTATTATACTGTATATTATATCCCTGTTATACCTCATACACTGTAATATATACACACACAGCATTGTCATCACTGATCTGTATTATACTGTATATTATATCCCTGTTATACCTCATACACTGTAATATATACACACACAGCAATGTCATCACTGATCTGTATTATACTGTATATTATATCCCTGTTATACCTCATACACTGTAATATATACACACAGCAATGTCATCACTGATCTGTATTATACTGTATATTATATCCCTGTTATACCTCATACACTGTAATATACACACACACACACACACACACACACAGCAATGTCATCACTGATCTGTATTATACTGTATATTATATCCCTGTTATACCTCATACACTGTAATATACACACACACACACACACACACACACACACACACACACAGCAATGTCATCACTGATCTGTATTATACTGTATATTATATCCCTGTTATACCTCATACACTGTAATATACACACACACACACACACACACACACACACACACACACACACACACACAGCAATGTCATCACTGATCTGTATTATACTGTATATTATATCCCTGTTATACCTCATACACTGTAATATACACACACAGCAATGTCATCACTGATCTGTATTATACTGTATATTATATCCCTGTTATACCTCATACACTGTAATACACACACACACAGCAATGTCATCACTGATCTGTATTATACTGTATATTATATCCCTGTTATACCTCATACACTGTAATATACACACACACAGCAATGTCATCACTGATCTGTATTATACTGTATATTATATCCCTGTTATACCTCATACACTGTAATATATACACACACAGCAATGTCATCACTGATCTGTATTATACTGTATATTATATCCCTGTTATACCTCATACACTGTAATATACACACACAGCAATGTCATCACTGATCTGTATTATACTGTATATTATATCCCTGTTATACCTCATACACTGTAATATACACACACAGCAATGTCATCACTGATCTGTATTATACTGTATATTATATCCCTGTTATACCTCATACACTGTAATATACACACACACAGCAATGTCATCACTGATCTGTATTATACTGTATATTATATCCCTGTTATACCTCATACACTGTAATATACACACACACAGCAATGTCATCACTGATCTGTATTATACTGTATATTATATCCCTGTTATACCTCATACACTGTAATATATACACACACAGCAATGTCATCACTGATCTGTATTATACTGTATATTATATCCCTGTTATACCTCATACACTGTAATATACACACACACAGCAATGTCATCACTGATCTGTATTATACTGTATATTATATCCCTGTTATACCTCATACACTGTAATATACACACACACAGCAATGTCATCACTGATCTGTATTATACTGTATATTATATCCCTGTTATACCTCATACACTGTAATATATACACACAGCAATGTCATCACTGATCTGTATTATACTGTATATTATATCCGTTATACCTCATACACTGTAATACACACACACACACAGCAATGTCATCACTGATCTGTATTATACTGTATATTATATCCCTGTTATACCTCATACACTGTAATATACACACACACAGCAATGTCATCACTGATCTGTATTATACTGTATATTATATCCCTTATACCTCATACACTGTAATATACACACACACACACACACACACACACACACACACACACACACACACACAGCAATGTCATCACTGATCTGTATTATACTGTATATTATATCCCTGTTATACCTCATACACTGTAATATATACACACACACACACACACACACACACACACACACACACACACACACACACACACACACACAGCAATGTCATCACTGATCTGTATTATACTGTATATTATATCCCTGTTATACCTCATACACTGTAATATACACACAGCAATGTCATCACTGATCTGTATTACACTGTATATTATATCCCTGTTATACATCATACACTGTAATATATACACACACAGCAATGTCATCACTGATCTGTATTATACTGTATATTATATCCCTGTTATACCTCATACACTGTAATATACACACACACACACAGCAATGTCATCACTGATCTGTATTATACTGTATATTATATCCCTGTTATACCTCATACACTGTAATATACACACACAGCAATGTCATCACTGATCTGTATTATACTGTATATTATATCCCTGTTATACCTCATACACTGTAATATACACACACAGCAATGTCATCACTGATCTATATTATACTGTATATTATATCCCTGTTATACCTCATACACTGTAATATACACACAGCAATGTCATCACTGATCTGTATTATACTGTATATTATATCCCTGTTATACCTCATACACTGTAATACACACACACAGCAATGTCATCACTGATCGGTATTATACTGTATATTATATCCCTGTTATACCTCATACACTGTAATATACACACACACAGCAATGTCATCACTGATCTGTATTACACTGTATATTATATCCCTGTTATACATCATACACTGTAATATATACACACACACAGCAATGTCATCACTGATCTGTATTATACTGTATATTATATCCCTGTTATACCTCATACACTGTAATATATACACACACAGCAATGTCATCACTGATCTGTATTATACTGTATATTATATCCCTGTTATACCTCATACACTGTAATATATACACACACAGCAATGTCATCACTGATCTGTATTATACTGTATATTATATCCCTGTTATACCTCATACACTGTAATATACACACACAGCAATGTCATCACTGATCTGTATTATACTGTATATTATATCCCTGTTATACCTCATATACTGTAATATACACACACACAGCAATGTCATCACTGATCTGTATTATACTGTATATTATATCCCTGTTATACCTCATACACTGTAATATACACACACACAGCAATGTCATCACTGATCTGTATTATACTGTATATTATATCCCTGTTATACCTCATACACTGTAGTATACACACACAGCAATGTCATCACTGATCTGTATTATACTGTATATTATATCCCTGTTATACCTCATACACTGTAATATACACACACACAGCAATGTCATCACTGATCTGTATTATACTGTATATTATATCCCTGGTATACCTCATACACTGTAATATACACACACCAATGTCATCACTGATCTGTATTATACTGTATATTATATCCCTGTTATACCTCATACACTGTAATATACACACACAGCAATGTCATCACTGATCTGTATTATACTGTATATTATATCCCTGTTATACCTCATACACTGTAATATACACACAGCAATGTCATCACTGATCTGTATTATACTGTATATTATATCCCTGTTATACCTCATACACTGTAATATACACATACACACACACACACACACACACACACACACACACACACACACACACACAGCAATGTCATCACTGATCTGTATTATACTGTATATTATATCCCTGTTATACCTCATACACTGTAATATACACACACACAGCAATGTCATCACTGATCTGTATTATACTGTATATTATATCCCTGTTATACCTCATACACTGTAATATACACACACACAGCAATGTCATCACTGATCTGTATTATACTGTATATTATATCCCTGTTATACCTCATACACTGTAATATACACACACACAGCAATGTCATCACTGATCTGTATTATACTGTATATTATATCCCTGTTATACCTCATACACTGTAATATACACACACAGCAATGTCATCACTGATCTGTATTATACTGTATAATATATCCCTGTTATACCTCATACACTGTAATATACACACACACAGCAATGTCATCACTGATCTGTATTATACTGTATATTATATCCCTGTTATACCTCATACACTGTAATATACACACACAGCAATGTCATCACTGATCTGTATTATACTGTATATTATATCCCTGTTATACCTCATACACTGTAATATACACACACACAGCAATGTCATCACTGATCTGTATTATACTGTATATTATATCCCTGTTATACCTCATACACTGTAATATACACACACACAGCAATGTCATCACTGATCTGTATTATACTGTATATTATATCCCTGTTATACCTCATACACTGTAATACACACACACACACACACACACACACACACACAGCAATGTCATCACTGATCTGTATTATACTGTATATTATATCCCTGTTATACCTCATACACTGTAATACACACACACACACACACACACACACACACACACACACACAGCAATGTCATCACTGATCTGTATTATACTGTATATTATATCCCTGTTATACCTCATACACTGTAATATATACACACACAGCAATGTCATCACTGATCTGTATTATACTGTATATTATATCCCTGTTATACCTCATACACTGTAATATATACACACACAGCAATGTCATCACTGATCTGTATTATACTGTATATTATATCCCTGTTATACCTCATACACTGTAATATACACACACAGCAATGTCATCACTGATCTGTATTATACTGTATATTATATCCCTGTTATACCTCATACACTGTAATATACACACACACAGCAATGTCATCACTGATCTGTATTATACTGTATATTATATCCCTGTTATACCTCATACACTGTAATATATACACACACAGCAATGTCATCACTGATCTGTATTATACTGTATATTATATCCCTGTTATACCTCATACACTGTAATATACACACACACAGCAATGTCATCACTGATCTGTATTATACTGTATATTATATCCCTGTTATACCTCATACACTGTAATATACACACACAGCAATGTCATCACTGATCTGTATTATACTGTATATTATATCCCTGTTATACCTCATACACTGTAATATACACACACACAGCAATGTCATCACTGATCTGTATTATACTGTATATTATATCCCTGTTATACCTCATACACTGTAATATACACACACACACACACACACACAGCAATGTCATCACTGATCTGTATTATACTGTATATTATATCCCTGTTATACCTCATACACTGTAATATACACACACACACACACACACACACACACACAGCAATGTCATCACTGATCTGTATTATACTGTATATTATATCCCTGTTATACCTCATACACTGTAATATACACACACACACACACACACACACACACACACACACACACACACACAGCAATGTCATCACTGATCTGTATTATACTGTATATTATATCCCTGTTATACCTCATACACTGTAATATACACACACAGCAATGTCATCACTGATCTGTATTATACTGTATATTATATCCCTGTTATACCTCATACACTGTAATACACACACACACAGCAATGTCATCACTGATCTGTATTATACTGTATATTATATCCCTGTTATACCTCATACACTGTAATATACACACACACAGCAATGTCATCACTGATCTGTATTATACTGTATATTATATCCCTGTTATACCTCATACACTGTAATATATACACACACAGCAATGTCATCACTGATCTGTATTATACTGTATATTATATCCCTGTTATACCTCATACACTGTAATATACACACACAGCAATGTCATCACTGATCTGTATTATACTGTATATTATATCCCTGTTATACCTCATACACTGTAATATACACACACACAGCAATGTCATCACTGATCTGTATTATACTGTATATTATATCCCTGTTATACCTCATACACTGTAATATACACACACACAGCAATGTCATCACTGATCTGTATTATACTGTATATTATATCCCTGTTATACCTCATACACTGTAATATATACACACAGCAATGTCATCACTGATCTGTATTATACTGTATATTATATCCGTTATACCTCATACACTGTAATACACACACACACACACACACACACACACACACACACACACACACACACACACACACACACAGCAATGTCATCACTGATCTGTATTATACTGTATATTATATCCCTGTTATACCTCATACACTGTAATATACACACAGCAATGTCATCACTGATCTGTATTATACTGTATATTATATCCCTGTTATACCTCATACACTGTAATATATACACACACACACACACACACACACACACACACACACACACAGCAATGTCATCACTGATCTGTATTATACTGTATATTATATCCCTGTTATACCTCATACACTGTAATATACACACAGCAATGTCATCACTGATCTGTATTACACTGTATATTATATCCCTGTTATACATCATACACTGTAATATATACACACACAGCAATGTCATCACTGATCTGTATTATACTGTATATTATATCCCTGTTATACCTCATACACTGTAATATACACACACACACAGCAATGTCATCACTGATCTGTATTATACTGTATATTATATCCCTGTTATACCTCATACACTGTAATATACACACACAGCAATGTCATCACTGATCTGTATTATACTGTATATTATATCCCTGTTATACCTCATACACTGTAATATACACACACAGCAATGTCATCACTGATCTATATTATACTGTATATTATATCCCTGTTATACCTCATACACTGTAATATACACACAGCAATGTCATCACTGATCTGTATTATACTGTATATTATATCCCTGTTATACCTCATACACTGTAATACACACACACAGCAATGTCATCACTGATCTGTATTATACTGTATATTATATCCCTGTTATACCTCATACACTGTAATATACACACACACAGCAATGTCATCACTGATCTGTATTACACTGTATATTATATCCCTGTTATACATCATACACTGTAATATATACACACACACAGCAATGTCATCACTGATCTGTATTATACTGTATATTATATCCCTGTTATACCTCATACACTGTAATATATACACACACAGCAATGTCATCACTGATCTGTATTATACTGTATATTATATCCCTGTTATACCTCATACACTGTAATATATACACACACAGCAATGTCATCACTGATCTGTATTATACTGTATATTATATCCCTGTTATACCTCATACACTGTAATATACACACACAGCAATGTCATCACTGATCTGTATTATACTGTATATTATATCCCTGTTATACCTCATACACTGTAATATACACACACACAGCAATGTCATCACTGATCTGTATTATACTGTATATTATATCCCTGTTATACCTCATACACTGTAATATACACACACACAGCAATGTCATCACTGATCTGTATTATACTGTATATTATATCCCTGTTATACCTCATACACTGTAGTATACACACACACAGCAATGTCATCACTGATCTGTATTATACTGTATATTATATCCCTGTTATACCTCATATACTGTAATATACACACACACAGCAATGTCATCACTGATCTGTATTATACTGTATATTATATCCCTGTTATACCTCATACACTGTAATATATACACACACAGCAATGTCATCACTGATCTGTATTATACTGTATATTATATCCCTGTTATACCTCATACACTGTAATATACACACAGCAATGTCATCACTGATCTGTATTATACTGTATATTATATCCCTGTTATACCTCATACACTGTAATATACACACACACACACACACACACACACACACACACACACACACACACACACACACACAGCAATGTCATCACTGATCTGTATTATACTGTATATTATATCCCTGTTATACCTCATACACTGTAATATACACACACACAGCAATGTCATCACTGATCTGTATTATACTGTATATTATATCCCTGTTATACCTCATACACTGTAATATACACACACACAGCAATGTCATCACTGATCTGTATTATACTGTATATTATATCCCTGTTATACCTCATACACTGTAATATACACACACACAGCAATGTCATCACTGATCTGTATTATACTGTATATTATATCCCTGTTATACCTCATACACTGTAATATACACACACAGCAATGTCATCACTGATCTGTATTATACTGTATAATATATCCCTGTTATACCTCATACACTGTAATATACACACACACAGCAATGTCATCACTGATCTGTATTATACTGTATATTATATCCCTGTTATACCTCATACACTGTAATATACACACACAGCAATGTCATCACTGATCTGTATTATACTGTATATTATATCCCTGTTATACCTCATACACTGTAATATACACACACACACAGCAATGTCATCACTGATCTGTATTATACTGTATATTATATCCCTGTTATACCTCTTACACTGTAATATACACACACACAGCAATGTCATCACTGATCTGTATTATACTGTATATTATATCCCTGTTATACCTCATACACTGTAATACACACACACACACACACACACACACACACACACACACACACACACACACACACACACACACACACAGCAATGTCATCACTGATCTGTATTATACTGTATATTATATCCCTGTTATACCTCATACACTGTAATACACACACACACACACACACACACACACACACACACACACACACACACACACAGCAATGTCATCACTGATCTGTATTATACTGTATATTATATCCCTGTTATACCTCATACACTGTAATATATACACACACAGCAATGTCATCACTGATCTGTATTATACTGTATATTATATCCCTGTTATACCTCATACACTGTAATATATACACACACAGCAATGTCATCACTGATCTGTATTATACTGTATATTATATCCCTGTTATACCTCATACACTGTAATATACACACACAGCAATGTCATCACTGATCTGTATTATACTGTATATTATATCCCTGTTATACCTCATACACTGTAATATACACACACACAGCAATGTCATCACTGATCTGTATTATACTGTATATTATATCCCTGTTATACCTCATACACTGTAATATACACACAGCAATGTCATCACTGATCTGTATTATACTGTATATTATATCCCTGTTATACCTCATACACTGTAATATACACACAGCAATGTCATCACTGATCTGTATTACACTGTATATTATATCCCTGTTATACCTCATACACTGTAATATACACACACACAGCAATGTCATCACTGATCTGTATTATACTGTATATTATATCCCTGTTATACCTCATACACTGTAATATATACACACACACACACACACACACACACACACACACACAGCAATGTCATCACTGATCTGTATTATACTGTATATTATATCCCTGTTATACCTCATACACTGTAATATACACACACAGCAATGTCATCACTGATCTGTATTATACTGTATATTATATCCCTGTTATACCTCATACACTGTAATATATACACACACACACAGCAATGTCATCACTGATCTGTATTATACTGTATATTATATCCCTGTTATACCTCATACACTGTAATATACACACACAGCAATGTCATCACTGATCTGTATTATACTGTATATTATATCCCTGTTATACCTCATACACTGTAATATACACACAGCAATGTCATCACTGATCTGTATTATACTGTATATTATATCCCTGTTATACCTCATACACTGTAATATACACACAGCAATGTCATCACTGATCTGTATTACACTGTATATTATATCCCTGTTATACCTCATACACTGTAATATACACACACACAGCAATGTCATCACTGATCTGTATTATACTGTATATTATATCCCTGTTATACCTCATACACTGTAATATACACACACAGCAATGTCATCACTGATCTGTATTATACTGTATATTATATCCCTGGTTATACCTCATACACTGTAATATACACACAGCAATGTCATCACTGATCTGTATTATACTGTATATTATATCCCTGTTATACCTCATACACTGTAATATACACACACACAGCAATGTCATCACTGATCTGTATTATACTGTATATTATATCCCTGTTATACCTCATACACTGTAATATACACACACACAGCAATGTCATCACTGATCTGTATTATACTGTATATTATATCCCTGTTATACCTCATACACTGTAATATACACACACACAGAGCAATGTCATCACTGATCTGTATTATACTGTATATTATATCCCTGTTATACCTCATACACTGTAATATACACACACACAGCAATGTCATCACTGATCTGTATTATACTGTATATTATATCCCTGTTATACCTCATACACTGTAATATACACACACACAGCAATGTCATCACTGATCTGTATTATACTGTATATTATATCCCTGTTATACCTCATACACTGTAATATACATACACACACACAGCAATGCCATCACTGATCTGTATTATACTGTATATTATATCCCTGTTATACCTCATACACTGTAATATACACACACACAGCAATGTCATCACTGATCTGTATTATACTGTATATTATATCCCTGTTATACATCATACACTGTAATATATACACACACAGCAATGTCATCACTGATCTGTATTATACTGTATATTATATCCCTGTTATACCTCATACACTGTAATATATACACACACAGCAATGTCATCACTGATCTGTATTATACTGTATATTATATCCCTGTTATACCTCATACACTGTAATATATACACACACAGCAATGTCATCACTGATCTGTATTATACTGTATATTATATCCCTGTTATACCTCATACACTGTAATATACACACACAGCAATGTCATCACTGATCTGTATTATACTGTATATTATATCCCTGTTATACCTCATACACTGTAATATACACACACACAGCAATGTCATCACTGATCTGTATTATACTGTATATTATATCCCTGTTATACCTCATACACTGTAATATACACACACACAGCAATGTCATCACTGATCTGTATTATACTGTATATTATATCCCTGTTATACCTCATACACTGTAATATATACACACACAGCAATGTCATCACTGATCTGTATTATACTGTATATTATATCCCTGTTATACCTCATACACTGTAATACACACACACAGCAATGTCATCACTGATCTGTATTATACTGTATATTATATCCCTGTTATACCTCATACACTGTAATATACACACACACACACAGCAATGTCATCACTGATCTGTATTATACTGTATATTATATCCCTGTTATACCTCATACACTGTAATATACACACACACAGCAATGTCATCACTGATCTGTATTATACTGTATATTATATCCCTGTTATACCTCGTACACTGTAATACACACACACACAGCAATGTCATCACTGATCTGTATTATACTGTATATTATATCCCTGTTATACCTCATACACTGTAATATACACACACAGCAATGTCATCACTGATCTGTATTATACTGTATATTATATCCCTGTTATACCTCATACACTGTAATATACACACAGCAATGTCATCACTGATCTGTATTATACTGTATATTATATCCCTGTTATACCTCATACACTGTAATATATACACACACAGCAATGTCATCACTGATCTGTATTATACTGTATATTATATTCCTGTTATACCTCATACACTGTAATATACACACACAGCAATGTCATCACTGATCTGTATTATACTGTATATTATATCCCTGTTATACCTCATACACTGTAATACACACACACACACACACACACACACACACACACACACACACACACACAGCAATGTCATCACTGATCTGTATTATACTGTATATTATATCCCTGTTATACCTCATACACTGTAATATACACACACAGCAATGTCATCACTGATCTGTATTATACTGTATATTATATCCCTGTTATACCTCATACACTGTAATATATACACACACAGCAATGTCATCACTGATCTGTATTATACTGTATATTATATCCCTGTTATACCTCATACACTGTAATATATACACACACAGCAATGTCATCACTGATCTGTATTATACTGTATATTATATCCCTGTTATACCTCATACACTGTAATATACACACACAGCAATGTCATCACTGATCTGTATTATACTGTATATTATATCCCTGTTATACCTCATACACTGTAATATATACACACAGCAATGTCATCACTGATCTGTATTATACTGTATATTATATCCCTGTTATACCTCATACACTGTAATATACACACACACAGCAATGTCATCACTGATCTGTATTATACTGTATATTATATCCCTGTTATACCTCATACACTGTAATACACACACACAGCAATGTCATCACTGATCTGTATTATACTGTATATTATATCCCTGTTATACCTCATACACTGTAATATACACACACAGCAATGTCATCACTTATCTGTATTATACTGTATATTATATCCCTGTTATACCTCATACACTGTAATATACACACACACAGCAATGTCATCACTGATCTGTATTATACTGTATATTATATCCCTGTTATACCTCATACACTGTAATATACACACAGCAATGTCATCACTGATCTGTATTATACTGTATATTATATCCCTGTTATACCTCATACACTGTAATATACACACAGCAATGTCATCACTGATCTGTATTATACTGTATATTATATCCCTGTTATACCTCATACACTGTAATATATACACACACAGCAATGTCATCACTGATCTGTATTATACTGTATATTATATTCCTGTTATACCTCATACACTGTAATATACACACACAGCAATGTCATCACTGATCTGTATTATACTGTATATTATATCCCTGTTATACCTCATACACTGTAATACACACACACACACACACACACACACACACACACACACACACACACACACACACACAGCAATGTCATCACTGATCTGTATTATACTGTATATTATATCCCTGTTATACCTCATACACTGTAATATACACACACAGCAATGTCATCACTGATCTGTATTATACTGTATATTATATCCCTGTTATACCTCATACACTGTAATATATACACACACAGCAATGTCATCACTGATCTGTATTATACTGTATATTATATCCCTGTTATACCTCATACACTGTAATATATACACACACAGCAATGTCATCACTGATCTGTATTATACTGTATATTATATCCCTGTTATACCTCATACACTGTAATATATACACACAGCAATGTCATCACTGATCTGTATTATACTGTATATTATATCCCTGTTATACCTCATACACTGTAATATACACACACACACACACACACACACACACACACACACACACAGCAATGTCATCACTGATCTGTATTATACTGTATATTATATCCCTGTTATACCTCATACACTGTAATATACACACACACACACACACACACACACACACACACACACACACACACACAGCAATGTCATCACTGATCTGTATTATACTGTATATTATATCCCTGTTATACCTCATACACTGTAATATACACACACACACACACACAGCAATGTCATCACTGATCTGTATTATACTGTATATTATATCCCTGTTATACCTCATACACTGTAATATACACACACAGCAATGTCATCACTGATCTGTATTATACTGTATATTATATCCCTGTTATACCTCATACACTGTAATACACACACACACAGCAATGTCATCACTGATCTGTATTATACTGTATATTATATCCCTGTTATACCTCATACACTGTAATATACACACACACAGCAATGTCATCACTGATCTGTATTATACTGTATATTATATCCCTGTTATACCTCATACACTGTAATATATACACACACAGCAATGTCATCACTGATCTGTATTATACTGTATATTATATCCCTGTTATACCTCATACACTGTAATATACACACACAGCAATGTCATCACTGATCTGTATTATACTGTATATTATATCCCTGTTATACCTCATACACTGTAATATACACACACACAGCAATGTCATCACTGATCTGTATTATACTGTATATTATATCCCTGTTATACCTCATACACTGTAATATACACACACACAGCAATGTCATCACTGATCTGTATTATACTGTATATTATATCCCTGTTATACCTCATACACTGTAATATATACACACAGCAATGTCATCACTGATCTGTATTATACTGTATATTATATCCGTTATACCTCATACACTGTAATACACACACACACACACACACACACACACACACACACACACACACACACACACACACACACACAGCAATGTCATCACTGATCTGTATTATACTGTATATTATATCCCTGTTATACCTCATACACTGTAATATATACACACACACACACACACACACACACACACACACACACACACACACACACAGCAATGTCATCACTGATCTGTATTATACTGTATATTATATCCCTGTTATACCTCATACACTGTAATATACACACACAGCAATGTCATCACTGATCTGTATTATACTGTATATTATATCCCTGTTATACCTCATACACTGTAATATACACACACAGCAATGTCATCACTGATCTGTATTATACTGTATATTATATCCCTGTTATACCTCATACACTGTAATATACACACAGCAATGTCATCACTGATCTGTATTACACTGTATATTATATCCCTGTTATACATCATACACTGTAATATATACACACACAGCAATGTCATCACTGATCTGTATTATACTGTATATTATATCCCTGTTATACCTCATACACTGTAATATACACACACACACAGCAATGTCATCACTGATCTGTATTATACTGTATATTATATCCCTGTTATACCTCATACACTGTAATATACACACACAGCAATGTCATCACTGATCTATATTATACTGTATATTATATCCCTGTTATACCTCATACACTGTAATATACACACAGCAATGTCATCACTGATCTGTATTATACTGTATATTATATCCCTGTTATACCTCATACACTGTAATACACACACACAGCAATGTCATCACTGATCTGTATTATACTGTACCTCATACACTGTAATATACACACACACAGCAATGTCATCACTGATCTGTATTACACTGTATATTATATCCCTGTTATACATCATACACTGTAATATATACACACACACAGCAATGTCATCACTGATCTGTATTATACTGTATATTATATCCCTGTTATACCTCATACACTGTAATATATACACACACAGCAATGTCATCACTGATCTGTATTATACTGTATATTATATCCCTGTTATACCTCATACACTGTAATATATACACACACAGCAATGTCATCACTGATCTGTATTATACTGTATATTATATCCCTGTTATACCTCATACACTGTAATATACACACACAGCAATGTCATCACTGATCTGTATTATACTGTATATTATATCCCTGTTATACCTCATACACTGTAATATACACACACACAGCAATGTCATCACTGATCTGTATTATACTGTATATTATATCCCTGTTATACCTCATACACTGTAATATACACACACACAGCAATGTCATCACTGATCTGTATTATACTGTATATTATATCCCTGTTATACCTCATACACTGTAGTATACACACACACAGCAATGTCATCACTGATCTGTATTATACTGTATATTATATCCCTGTTATACCTCATACACTGTAATATACACACACACAGCAATGTCATCACTGATCTGTATTATACTGTATATTATATCCCTGGTATACCTCATACACTGTAATATACACACACCAATGTCATCACTGATCTGTATTATACTGTATATTATATCCCTGTTATACCTCATACACTGTAATATACACACACAGCAATGTCATCACTGATCTGTATTATACTGTATATTATATCCCTGTTATACCTCATACACTGTAATATACACACAGCAATGTCATCACTGATCTGTATTATACTGTATATTATATCCCTGTTATACCTCATACACTGTAATATACACACACACACAGCAATGTCATCACTGATCTGTATTATACTGTATATTATATCCCTGTTATACCTCATACACTGTAATATACACACACACAGCAATGTCATCACTGATCTGTATTATACTGTATATTATATCCCTGTTATACCTCATACACTGTAATATACACACACACAGCAATGTCATCACTGATCTGTATTATACTGTATATTATATCCCTGTTATACCTCATACACTGTAATATACACACACACAGCAATGTCATCACTGATCTGTATTATACTGTATATTATATCCCTGTTATACCTCATACACTGTAATATACACACACACAGCAATGTCATCACTGATCTGTATTATACTGTATATTATATCCCTGTTATACCTCATACACTGTAATATACACACACAGCAATGTCATCACTGATCTGTATTATACTGTATAATATATCCCTGTTATACCTCATACACTGTAATATACACACACACAGCAATGTCATCACTGATCTGTATTATACTGTATATTATATCCCTGTTATACCTCATACACTGTAATATACACACACAGCAATGTCATCACTGATCTGTATTATACTGTATATTATATCCCTGTTATACCTCATACACTGTAATATACACACACACAGCAATGTCATCACTGATCTGTATTATACTGTATATTATATCCCTGTTATACCTCATACACTGTAATATACACACACACAGCAATGTCATCACTGATCTGTATTATACTGTATATTATATCCCTGTTATACCTCATACACTGTAATACACACACACACACACACACACACACACACACACACACACACACACACACACACACAGCAATGTCATCACTGATCTGTATTATACTGTATATTATATCCCTGTTATACCTCATACACTGTAATACACACACACACACACACACACACACACACACACACACACACACACACACACAGCAATGTCATCACTGATCTGTATTATACTGTATATTATATCCCTGTTATACCTCATACACTGTAATATATACACACACAGCAATGTCATCACTGATCTGTATTATACTGTATATTATATCCCTGTTATACCTCATACACTGTAATATATACACACACAGCAATGTCATCACTGATCTGTATTATACTGTATATTATATCCCTGTTATACCTCATACACTGTAATATACACACACACAGCAATGTCATCACTGATCTGTATTATACTGTATATTATATCCCTGTTATACCTCATACACTGTAATACACACACACAGCAATGTCATCACTGATCTGTATTATACTGTATATTATATCCCTGTTATACCTCATACACTGTAATATACACACACACAGCAATGTCATCACTGATCTGTATTATACTGTATATTATATCCCTGTTATACCTCATACACTGTAATATATACACACACAGCAATGTCATCACTGATCTGTATTATACTGTATATTATATCCCTGTTATACCTCATACACTGTAATACACACACACAGCAATGTCATCACTGATCTGTATTATACTGTATATTATATCCCTGTTATACCTCATACACTGTAATATACACACACACAGCAATGTCATCACTGATCTGTATTATACTGTATAGTATATCCCTGTTATACCTCATACACTGTAATATACACACACAGCAATGTCATCACTGATCTGTATTATACTGTATATTATATCCCTGTTATACCTCATACACTGTAATATATACACACACAGCAATGTCATCACTGATCTGTATTATACTGTATATTATATCCCTGTTATACCTCATACACTGTAATATACACACACATAGCAATGTCATCACTGATCTGTATTATACTGTATATTATATCCCTGTTATTCCTCATACACTGTAATATACACACACACAGCAATGTCATCACTGATCTGTATTATACTGTATATTATATCCCTGTTATACCTCATACACTGTAATATACACACACACACACACACACACACACACACACACACACACACACACACACACACACAGCAATGTCATCACTGATCTGTATTATACTGTATATTATATCCCTGTTATACCTCATACACTGTAATATACACACACAGCAATGTCATCACTGATCTGTATTATACTGTATATTATATCCCTGTTATACCTCATACACTGTAATACACACACACACAGCAATGTCATCACTGATCTGTATTATACTGTATATTATATCCCTGTTATACCTCATACACTGTAATATACACACACACACACACACACACACACACACACACACACACACACACACAGCAATGTCATCACTGATCTGTATTATACTGTATATTATATCCCTGTTATACCTCATACACTGTAATATACACACACAGCAATGTCATCACTGATCTGTATTATACTGTATATTATATCCCTGTTATACCTCATACACTGTAATACACACACACACAGCAATGTCATCACTGATCTGTATTATACTGTATATTATATCCCTGTTATACCTCATACACTGTAATATACACACACACAGCAATGTCATCACTGATCTGTATTATACTGTATATTATATCCCTGTTATACCTCATACACTGTAATATACACACACACAGCAATGTCATCACTGATCTGTATTATACTGTATATTATATCCCTGTTATACCTCATACACTGTAATATACACACACAGCAATGTCATCACTGATCTGTATTATACTGTATATTATATCCCTGTTATACCTCATACACTGTAATATACACACACACAGCAATGTCATCACTGATCTGTATTATACTGTATATTATATCCCTGTTATACCTCATACACTGTAATATATACACACACACACACACACACACACACACACACAGCAATGTCATCACTGATCTGTATTATACTGTATATTATATCCCTGTTATACCTCATACACTGTAATATATACACACACACACACACACACACACACACACACACACACAGCAATGTCATCACTGATCTGTATTATACTGTATATTATATCCCTGTTATACCTCATACACTGTAATATACACACAGCAATGTCATCACTGATCTGTATTACACTGTATATTATATCCCTGTTATACATCATACACTGTAATATATACACACACAGCAATGTCATCACTGATCTGTATTATACTGTATATTATATCCCTGTTATACCTCATACACTGTAATATACACACACAGCAATGTCATCACTGATCTGTATTATACTGTATATTATATCCCTGTTATACCTCATACACTGTAATATACACACACAGCAATGTCATCACTGATCTATATTATACTGTATATTATATCCCTGTTATACCTCATACACTGTAATATACACACAGCAATGTCATCACTGATCTGTATTATACTGTATATTATATCCCTGTTATACCTCATACACTGTAATACACACACACAGCAATGTCATCACTGATCGGTATTATACTGTATATTATATCCCTGTTATACCTCATACACTGTAATATACACACACACAGCAATGTCATCACTGATCTGTATTACACTGTATATTATATCCCTGTTATACATCATACACTGTAATATATACACACACACAGCAATGTCATCACTGATCTGTATTATACTGTATATTATATCCCTGTTATACCTCATACACTGTAATATATACACACACAGCAATGTCATCACTGATCTGTATTATACTGTATATTATATCCCTGTTATACCTCATACACTGTAATATATACACACACAGCAATGTCATCACTGATCTGTATTATACTGTATATTATATCCCTGTTATACCTCATACACTGTAATATACACACACAGCAATGTCATCACTGATCTGTATTATACTGTATATTATATCCCTGTTATACCTCATACACTGTAATATACACACACACAGCAATGTCATCACTGATCTGTATTATACTGTATATTATATCCCTGTTATACCTCATACACTGTAATATACACACACACAGCAATGTCATCACTGATCTGTATTATACTGTATATTATATCCCTGTTATACCTCATACACTGTAGTATACACACACACAGCAATGTCATCACTGATCTGTATTATACTGTATATTATATCCCTGTTATACCTCATACACTGTAATATACACACACCAATGTCATCACTGATCTGTATTATACTGTATATTATATCCCTGTTATACCTCATACACTGTAATATACACACACAGCAATGTCATCACTGATCTGTATTATACTGTATATTATATCCCTGTTATACCTCATACACTGTAATATACACACAGCAATGTCATCACTGATCTGTATTATACTGTATATTATATCCCTGTTATACCTCATACACTGTAATATACACACACACACACACACACACACACACACACACACACACACACACACACACAGCAATGTCATCACTGATCTGTATTATACTGTATATTATATCCCTGTTATACCTCATACACTGTAATATACACACACACAGCAATGTCATCACTGATCTGTATTATACTGTATATTATATCCCTGTTATACCTCATACACTGTAATATACACACACACAGCAATGTCATCACTGATCTGTATTATACTGTATATTATATCCCTGTTATACCTCATACACTGTAATATACACACACACAGCAATGTCATCACTGATCTGTATTATACTGTATATTATATCCCTGTTATACCTCATACACTGTAATATACACACACAGCAATGTCATCACTGATCTGTATTATACTGTATAATATATCCCTGTTATACCTCATACACTGTAATATACACACACACAGCAATGTCATCACTGATCTGTATTATACTGTATATTATATCCCTGTTATACCTCATACACTGTAATATACACACACAGACACACAGCAATGTCATCACTGATCTGTATTATACTGTATATTATATTCCTGTTATACCTCATACACTGTAATATATACACACACAGCAATGTCATCACTGATCTGTATTATACTGTATATTATATCCCTGTTATACCTCATACACTGTAATATACACACACAGCAATGTCATCACTGATCTGTATTATACTGTATATTATATCCCTGTTATACCTCATACACTGTAATATATACACACACAGCAATGTCATCACTGATCTGTATTATACTGTATATTATATCCCTGTTATACCTCATACACTGTATTATACACACACACAGCAATGTCATCACTGATCTCTATTATACTGTATATTATATCCCTGTTATACCTCATACACTGTAATATACACACACAGCAATGTCATCACTGATCTGTATTATACTGTATATTATATCCCTGTTATACCTCATACACTGTAATATACACACACACAGCAATGTCATCACTGATCTGTATTATACTGTATATTATATCCCTGTTATACCTCATACACTGTAATATACACACACACACACACACACACACACACACACACACACACAGCAATGTCATCACTGATCTGTATTATACTGTATATTATATCCCTGTTATACCTCATACACTGTAATACACACACACACACACACACACACACACACAGCAATGTCATCACTGATCTGTATTATACTGTATATTATATCCCTGTTATACCTCATACACTGTAATATACACACACACAGCAATGTCATCACTGATCTGTATTATACTGTATATTATATCCCTGTTATACCTCATACACTGTAATACACACACACACAGCAATGTCATCACTGATCTGTATTATACTGTATATTATATCCCTGTTATTCCTCATACACTGTAATATACACACACACACAGCAATGTCATCACTGATCTGTATTATACTGTATATTATATCCCTGTTATACCTCATACACTGTAATATACACACACACACACAGCAATGTCATCACTGATCTGTATTATACTGTATATTATATCCCTGTTATACCTCATACACTGTAATATACACACACACACAGCAATGTCATCACTGATCTGTATTATACTGTATATTATATCCCTGTTATACCTCATACACTGTAATATACACACAGCAATGTCATCACTGATCTGTATTATACTGTATATTATATCCCTGTTATACCTCATACACTGTAATATACACACACACAGCAATGTCATCACTGATCTGTATTATACTGTATATTATATCCCTGTTATACCTCATACACTGTAATATACACACACACACAGCAATGTCATCACTGATCTGTATTATACTGTATATTATATCCCTGTTATACCTCATACACTGTAATATACACACACACACAGCAATGTCATCACTGATCTGTATTATACTGTATATTATATCCCTGTTATACCTCATACACTGTAATATACACACACACAGCAATGTCATCACTGATCTGTATTATACTGTATATTATATCCCTGTTATACCTCATACACTGTAATATACACACACACAGCAATGTCATCACTGATCGGTATTATACTGTATATTATATCCATGTTATACCTCATACACTGTAATACACACACAGCAATGTCATCACTGATCTGTATTATACTGTATATTATATCCCTGTTATACCTCATACACTGTAATATACACACACAGCAATGTCATCACTGATCTGTATTATACTGTATATTATATCCCTGTTATACCTCATACACTGTAATATACACACACACAGCAATGTCATCACTGATCTGTATTATACTGTATATTATATCCCTGTTATATCTCATACACTGTAATATACACACACACAGCAATGTCATCACTGATCTGTATTATACTGTATATTATATCCCTGTTATACCTCATACACTGTAATATACACACAGCAATGTCATCACTGATCTGTATTATACTGTATATTATATCCATGTTATACCTCATACACTGTAATATACACACACAGCAATGTCATCACTGATCTGTATTATACTGTATATTATATCCCTGTTATACCTCATACACTGTAATATATACACACACAGCAATGTCATCACTGATCTGTATTATACTGTATATTATATCCCTGTTATACCTCATACACTGTAATATACACACACAGCAATGTCATCACTGATCTGTATTATACTGTATATTATATCCCTGTTATACCTCATACACTGTAATATATACACACACACAGCAATGTCATCACTGATCTGTATTATACTGTATATTATATCCCTGTTATACCTCATACACTGTAATACATACACACACAGCAATGTCATCACTGATCTGTATTATACTGTATATTATATCCCTGTTATACCTCATACACTGTAATATACACACAGCAATGTCATCACTGATCTGTATTATACTGTATATTATATCCCTGTTATACCTCATACACTGTAATATACACACACAGCAATGTCATCACTGATCTGTATTATACTGTATATTATATCCCTGTTATACCTCATACACTGCAATATACACACACACAGCAATGTCATCACTGATCTGTATTATACTGTATTTTATATCCCTGTTATATCTCATACACTGTAATACACACACACAGCAATGTCATCACTGATCTGTATTATAATGTATATTATATCCCTGTTATACCTCATACACTGTAATATACACACACACAGCAATGTCATCACTGATCTGTATTATACTGTATATTATATCCCTGTTATACCTCATACACTGTAATATACACACACACACACACACACACACACACACACACACACACACACACAGTAATGCCATCACTGATCTGTATTATACTGTATATTATATCCCTGTTATACCTCATACACTGTAATATACACACACAGCAATGTCATCACTGCTCTGTATTATACTGTATATTATATCCCTGTTATACCTCATACACTGTAATATACACACACAGCAATGTCATCACTGATCTGTATTATACTGTATATTATATCCCTGTTATACCTCATACACTGTAATACACACACAGCAATGTCATCACTGATCTGTATTATACTGTATATTATATCCCTGTTATACCTCATACACTGTAATATACACACACACAGCAATGTCATCACTGATCTGTATTATACTGTATATTATATCCCTGTTATACCTCATACACTGTAATATACACACACACACAGCAATGTCATCACTGATCTGTATTATACTGTATATTATATCCCTGTTATACCTCATACACTGTAATATATACACACACACAGCAATGTCATCACTGATCTGTATTATACTGTATATTATATCCCTGTTATACCTCATACACTGTAATATACATACACACAGCAATGTCATCACTGATCTGTATTATACTGTATATTATATCCCTGTTATACCTCATACACTGTAATATACACACACACAGCAATGTCATCACTGATCTGTATTATACTGTATATTATATCCCTGTTATACCTCATACACTGTCATATACACACACACAGCAATGTCATCACTGATCTGTATTATACTGTATATTATATCCCTGTTATACCTCATACACTGTCATATACACACACACAGCAATGTCATCACTGATCTGTATTATACTGTATATTATATCCCTGTTATACCTCATACACTGTAATATACACACACAGCAATGTCATCACTGATCTGTATTATACTGTATATTATATCCCTGTTATACCTCATACACTGTAATATACACACACAGCAATGTCATCACTGATCTGTATTATACTGTATATTATATCTCTGTTATACCTCATACACTGTAATATACACACACACAGCAATGTCATCACTGATCTGTATTATACTGTATATTATATCCCTGTTATACCTCATACACTGTAATATATACACACAGCAATGTCATCACTGATCTGTATTATACTGTATATTATATCCCTGTTATACCTCATACACTGTAATATACACACACACAGCAATGTCATCACTGATCTGTATTATACTGTATATTATATCCCTGTTATACCTCATACACTGTAATATATACACACACAGCAATGTCATCACTGATCTGTATTATACTGTATATTATATCCCTGTTATACCTCATACACTGTAATATACACACACAGCAATGTCATCACTGATCTGTATTATACTGTATATTATATCCCTGTTATACCTCATACACTGTAATATACACACACACAGCAATGTCATCACTGATCTGTATTATACTGTATATTATATCCCTGTTATACCTTGTACACTGTAATATACACACACACAGCAATGTCATCACTGATCTGTATTATACTGTATATTATATCCCTGTTATACCTCATACACTGTAATATACACACACACAGCAATGTCATCACTGATCTGTATTATACTGTATATTATATCCATGTTATACCTCATACACTGTAATATACACACACACAGCAATGTCATCACTGATCTGTATTATACTATATATTATATCCCTGTTATACCTCATACACTGTAATATACACACACACAGCAATGTCATCACTGATCTGTATTATACTGTGTATTATATTCCTGTTATACCTCATACACTGTAATATACACACACAGCAATGTCATCACTGATCTGTATTATACTGTATATTATATCCCTGTTATACCTCATACACTGTAATATACACACACACACAGCAATGTCATCACTGATCTGTATTATACTGTATATTATATCCCTGTTATACCTCATACACTGTAATACACACACACACACACACACACACACACACACACACACAGCAATGTCATCACTGATCTGTATTATACTGTATATTATATCCCTGTTATACCTCATACACTGTAATATACACACACACACAGCAATGTCATCACTGATCTGTATTATACTGTATTTCTCTATCGTCCTAGTGGATGCTGGGGTTCCTGAAAGGACCATGGGGGGATAGCGGCTCCGCAGGAGACAGGGCACAAAAAGTAAAGCTTTTCCGATCAGGTGGTGTGCACTGGCTCCTCCCCCTATGACCCTCCTCCAGACTCCAGTTAGATTTTTGTGCCCGGCCGAGAAGGGTGCAATCTAGGTGGCTCTCCTAAAGAGCTGCTTAGAGAAAGTTTAGCTAGGTTTTTTTTTATTTTACAGTGAGTCCTGCTGGCAACAGGATCACTGCAGCGAGGGACTGAGGGGAGAAGGAGTCAACTCACCTGCGTGCAGGATGGATTGGCTTCTTGGCTACTGGACATCAAGCTCCAGAGGGACGATCACAGGTACAGCCTGGATGGTCACCGGAGCCGCGCCGCCGGCCCCCTTGCAGATGCTGAAGACAGAAGAGGTCCAGAATCGGCGGCTGAAGACTCCTGCAGTCTTCTAAAGGTAGCGCACAGCACTGCAGCTGTGCGCCATTTTCCTCTCAGCACACTTCACACGGCAGTCACTGAGGGTGCAGGGCGCTGGGAGGGGGGCGCCCTGGGAGGCAAATGAGTACCATATAAAGGCTAAAAATACCTCACATATAGCCCTAGAGGCTATATGGAGATATTTAACCCCTGCCTGATTTCTCAAAATAGCGGGAGACGAGCCCGCCGGAAAAGGGGCGGGGCCTATCTCCTCAGCACACGGCGCCATTTCCTCTCACAGCTCCGCTGGTCAGGACGGCTCCCAGGTCTCTCCCCTGCACTGCACTACAGAAACAGGGTAAAACAGAGAGGGGGGGCAAATTTATGGCGATATTTTTATATAACAAAGCAGCTATAGGGGAGCACTTATTATAAGGCTATCCCTGATATATATATAGCGCTTTTGGTGTGTGCTGGCAAACTCTCCCTCTGTCTCCCCAAAGGGCTAGTGGGTCCTGTCTTCATTAGGAGCATTCCCTGTGTGTCTGCTGTGTGTCGGTACGTGTGTGTCGACATGTATGAGGACGATATTGGTGTGGAGGCGGAGCAATTGCCAAATATGGGGATGTCACCTCCTAGGGGGTCGACACCAGAATGGATGCCTTTATTTATGGAACTACGGGATAGTGTCAACACGCTAAAGCAGTCGTTTGACGACATGAGACGGCCGGACAATCAATTAGTGCCTGTCCAGGCGACTCAAACACCGTCAGGGGCTGTGAAACGCCCTTTGCCTCAGTCGGTCGACACAGACCCAGACACAGGCGATGACTCCAGTGGTGACGGTGACGAATCAACCGTATTTTCCAGTAGGGCCACACGTTATATGATTTTGGCAATGAAGGAGGCGTTACATTTAGCTGATACTACAGGTACCACTAAACAGGGTATTATGTGGGGTATGAAAAAACTACCTATAGTTTTTCCTGAATCAGAAGAACTAAATGACGTGTGTAATGAAGCGTGGGTTGCCCCTGATAAAAAGCTGATAATTTCAAAGAAATTATTGGCATTATACCCTTTCCCGCCAGAGGTTAGGGAGCGCTGGGAAACACCTCCTAGGGTGGACAAGGCGCTAACACGCTTATCTAAACAAGTGGCGTTACCCTCTCCTGAGACGGCCGCACTTAAAGATCCATCAGATAGGAGGATGGAAAATATCCAAAAAAGTATATACACACATGCAGGTGTTATACTACGACCAGCTGTAGCAACTGCCTGGATGGGCAGTGCGGGGGTAGTTTGGTCAGAATCCCTGATTGAAAATATTGATACCCTGGACAGGGACAATATTTTACTGTCGTTAGAACAAATAAAGGATGCATTTCTTTATATGCGTGATGCACAGAGGGATATATGCACACTGGCATCACGGGTAAGTGCTATGTCCATTTCGGCCAGAAGAGCTTTATGGACGCGACAGTGGACAGGCGATGCGGATTCAAAACGGCATATGGAAGTTTTGCCGTATAAGGGGGAGGAGTTATTTGGAGTCGGTCTATCAGATTTGGTGGCCACGGCTACAGCCGGGAAATCCACCTTTCTACCTCAAGTCACTCCCCAACAGAAAAAGGCACCGACTTTTCAACCGCAGCCCTTTCGTTCCTTTAAAAATAAGAGAGCAAAGGGCTATTCATATTTGCCACGAGGCAAAGGTCGAGGGAAGAGACAGCAACACGCAGCTCCTTCCCAGGATCAGAAGCCCTCCCCGGCTTCTACAAAAGCCTCAGCATGACGCTGGGGCTTCTCAAGCGGACTCGGGGACGGTGGGCGGTCGTCTCAAAAATTACAGCGCGCAGTGGGCTCACTCGCAAGTAGATCCCTGGATCCTGCAGATAATATCTCAGGGATACAGGTTGGAATTAGAGACAGATCCACCTCGCCGTTTCCTGAGGTCTGCTTTACCAACGTCCCCCTCCGAAAGGGAGACGGTGTTGGAAGCCATTCACAAGCTGTACTCTCAGCAGGTGATAGTCAAGGTACCTCTTCTGCAACAAGGGAAGGGGTATTATTCCACTCTTTTTGTGGTACCGAAGCCGGATGGCTCGGTAAGGCCTATTCTAAATCTGAAGTCCTTGAACCTGTACATAAAGAAGTTCAAGTTCAAAATGGAGTCACTCAGAGCAGTGATAGCGAACCTGGAAGAGGGGGACTTTATGGTATCCTTGGACATCAAGGATGCGTATCTCCACGTTCCAATTTACCCCTCACACCAGGGGTACCTCAGGTTCGTTGTACAAAACTGTCACTATCAGTTTCAGACGCTGCCGTTCGGATTGTCCACGGCACCTCGGATCTTTACAAAGGTAATGGCCGAGATGATGATTCTTCTTCGAAGAAAAGGCGTATTAATTATCCCATACTTGGACGATCTCCTAATAAGGGCGAGGTCCAGAGAACAGCTAGAGATGGGATTAGCACTGTCTCAAGAAGTGCTAAAACAGCACGGGTGGATTCTGAATATTCCAAAATCCCAGTTAATGCCGACAACTCGTCTGCTGTTCCTAGGGATGATTCTGGACACGGTTCAGAAAAAGGTTTTTCTCCCGGAGGAAAAAGCCAAGGAGTTATCCGAGCTTGTCAGGAACCTCCTAAAACCAGGAAAGGTGTCTGTACATCAATGCACAAGAGTCCTGGGAAAAATGGTGGCTTCTTACGAAGCGATTCCATTCGGCAGATTCCACGCAAGAATTTTCCAAAGGGATCTGTTGGACAAATGGTCAGGGTCGCATCTTCAGATGCACCTACGGATAACCCTGTCTCCAAGGACAAGGGTGTCTCTTCTGTGGTGGTTGCAGAGTGCTCATCTATTGGAGGGCCGCAGATTCGGCATACAGGATTGGATCCTGGTGACCACGGACGCCAGCCTGAGAGGCTGGGGAGCAGTCACACAAGGAAGAAACTTCCAGGGAGTATGGACGAGCCTGGAAACGTCTCTTCACATAAACATTCTGGAACTAAGAGCAATATACAATGCTCTAAACCAGGCAGAACCTCTGCTTCAGGGAAAACCGGTATTGATCCAGTCGGACAACATCACGGCAGTCGCCCATGTGAACAGACAGGGCGGCACAAGAAGCAGGAGGGCAATGGCAGAAGCTGCAAGGATTCTTCGCTGGGCAGAGAATCATGTGATAGCACTGTCAGCAGTGTTCATCCCGGGAGTGGACAACTGGGAAGCAGACTTCCTCAGCAGACACGATCTTCACCCGGGAGAGTGGGGACTTCATCCAGAAGTTTTCCACATGCTGGTAACCCGTTGGGAAAGACCAATGGTGGACATGATGGCGTCTCGCCTCAACAAAAAACTGGACAGGTATTGCGCCAGGTCAAGAGATCCGCAGGCAATAGCTGTGGACGCGCTGGTAACGCCTTGGGTGTACCAGTCGGTGTATGTGTTTCCTCCTCTGCCTCTCATACCAAAAGTATTGAGAATTATACGGCAAAGAGGCGTAAGAACGATACTAGTGGTTCCGGATTGGCCAAGGAGGACTTGGTACCCGGAACTTCAAGAGATGATCACGGAAGATCCGTGGCCTCTACCTCTAAGGAGGGACTTGCTTCAGCAGGGTCCCTGTCTGTTTCAAGACTTACCGCGGCTGCGTTTGACGGCATGGCGGTTGAACGCCGGATCCTAAAGGAAAGAGGCATGCCGGAAGAAGTCATTCCTACTTTGATTAAAGCAAGGAAGGAAGTAACCGTGCAACATTATCACCGAATTTGGCGAAAATATGTTGCGTGGTGCGAAGATCGGAGTGCTCCGACGGAGGAATTTCAACTGGGTCGATTCCTACATTTCCTGCAATCAGGATTGTCAATGGGTCTCAAATTGGGATCTATTAAGGTTCAAATTTCGGCCCTGTCGATTTTCTTTCAAAAAGAATTGGCTTCAGTCCCTGAAGTCCAGACCTTTGTTAAGGGAGTGCTGCATATACAGCCTCCTGTGGTGCCTCCAGTGGCACCGTGGGATCTAAATGTGGTTTTGGACTTCCTAAAATCTCATTGGTTTGAACCACTAAAAAAGGTGGATTTGAAATATCTCACATGGAAAGTGACCATGCTTCTAGCCCTGGCTTCTGCCAGGAGAGTGTCAGAATTGGCAGCTTTATCTTACAAAAGCCCATATCTGATTTTCCATTCGGACAGGGCAGAACTGCGGACTCGTCCGCATTTTCTCCCTAAGGTGGTGTCAGCATTTCATCTGAACCAGCCTATTGTAGTGCCTGCGGCTACAAGTGACTTGGAGGACTCCAAGTTACTGGACGTTGTCAGAGCATTAAAAATATATATTGCAAGGACAGCTGGAGTCAGAAAATCTGACTCGTTGTTTATATTGTATGCACCCAACAAGATGGGTGCTCCTGCGTCTAAGCAGACGATTGCTCGTTGGATCTGTAGCACAATCCAACTTGCACATTCTGTGGCAGGCTTGCCACAGCCTAAATCTGTAAAGGCCCACTCCACAAGGAAGGTGGGCTCATCTTGGGCGGCTGCCCGAGGGGTCTCGGCATTACAACTTTGCCGAGCAGCTACGTGGTCAGGGGAGAACACGTTTGTAAAATTTTACAAATTTGATACTCTGGCTAAAGAGGACCTGGAGTTCTCTCATTCGGTGCTGCAGAGTCATCCGCACTCTCCCGCCCGTTTGGGAGCTTTGGTATAATCCCCATGGTCCTTTCAGGAACCCCAGCATCCACTAGGACGATAGAGAAAATAAGATTTTACTTACCGATAAATCTATTTCTCGGAGTCCGTAGTGGATGCTGGGCGCCCATCCCAAGTGCGGATTATCTGCATAAATTGTACATAGTTATTGTTAACTAATTCGGGTTATTGTTGAAGGAAGCCATCTTTCAGAGGCTCCGCTGTTATCATACTGTTAACTGGGTTTAGATCACAAGTTGTACGGTGTGATTGGTGTGGCTGGTATGAGTCTTACCCGGGATTCAAAATCCTCCCTTATTGTGTACGCTCGTCCGGGCACAGTACCTAACTGGAGTCTGGAGGAGGGTCATAGGGGGAGGAGCCAGTGCACACCACCTGATCGGAAAAGCTTTACTTTTTGTGCCCTGTCTCCTGCGGAGCCGCTATCCCCCCATGGTCCTTTCAGGAACCCCAGCATCCACTACGGACTCCGAGAAATAGATTTATCGGTAAGTAAAATCTTATTATTATATCCCTGTTATACCTCATACACTGTAATATACACACACACACACACACAGCAATGTCATCACTGATCTGTATTATACTGTATATTATATCCCTGTTATACCTCATACACTGTAATATACACACACACAGCAATGTCATCACTGATCTGTATTATACTGTATATTATATCCCTGTTATACCTCATACACTGTAATATACACACACAGCAATGTCATCACTGATCTGTATTATACTGTATATTATATCCCTGTTATACCTCATACACTGTAATATACACACACACAGCAATGTCATCACTGATCTGTATTATACTGTATATTATATCCCTGTTATACCTCATACACTGTAATATATACACACACAGCAATGTCATCACTGATCTGTATTATACTGTATATTATATCCCTGTTATACCTCATACACTGTAATACACACACACAGCAATGTCATCACTGATCTGTATTATACTGTATATTATATCCCTGTTATACCTCATACACTGTAATATACACACACACACAGCAATGTCATCACTGATCTGTATTATACTGTATAGTATATCCCTGTTATACCTCATACACTGTAATATACACACACAGCAATGTCATCACTGATCTGTATTATACTGTATATTATATCCCTGTTATACCTCATACACTGTAATATATACACACACAGCAATGTCATCACTGATCTGTATTATACTGTATATTATATCCCTGTTATACCTCATACACTGTAATATACACACACACAGCAATGTCATCACTGATCTGTATTATACTGTATATTATATCCCTGTTATTCCTCATACACTGTAATATACACACACACAGCAATGTCATCACTGATCTGTATTATACTGTATATTATATCCCTGTTATACCTCATACACTGTAATATACACACACACACACACACAGCAATGTCATCACTGATCTGTATTATACTGTATATTATATCCCTGTTATACCTCATACACTGTAATATACACACACACACAGCAATGTCATCACTGATCTGTATTATACTGTATATTATATCCCTGTTATACCTCATACACTGTAATATACACACAGCAATGTCATCACTGATCTGTATTATACTGTATATTATATCCCTGTTATACCTCATACACTGTAATATACACACACAGCAATGTCATCACTGATCTGTATTATACTGTATATTATATCCCTGTTATACCTCATACACTGTAATATACACACACACACACAGCAATGTCATCACTGATCTGTATTATACTGTATATTATATCCCTGTTATACCTCATACACTGTAATATACACACACACAGCAATGTCATCACTGATCTGTATTATACTGTATATTATATCCCTGTTATACCTCATACACTGTAATATACACACACACAGCAATGTCATCACTGATCTGTATTATACTGTATATTATATCCCTGTTATACCTCATACACTGTAATATACACACACACACAGCAATGTCATCACTGATCTGTATTATACTGTATATTATATCCCTGTTATACCTCATACACTGTAATATACACACACACACAGCAATGTCATCACTGATCTGTATTATACTGTATATTATATCCCTGTTATACCTCATACACTGTAATATACACACACACAGCAATGTCATCACTGATCTGTATTATACTGTATATTATATCCCTGTTATACCTCATACACTGTAATATACACACACACAGCAATGTCATCACTGATCGGTATTATACTGTATATTATATCCATGTTATACCTCATACACTGTAATACACACACAGCAATGTCATCACTGATCTGTATTATACTGTATATTATATCCCTGTTATACCTCATACACTGTAATATATACACACACAGCAATGTCATCACTGATCTGTATTATACTGTATATTATATCCCTGTTATATCTCATACACTGTAATATACACACACACAGCAATGTCATCACTGATCTGTATTATACTGTATATTATATCCCTGTTATACCTCATACACTGTAATATACACACAGCAATGTCATCACTGATCTGTATTATACTGTATATTATATCCATGTTATACCTCATACACTGTAATATACACACACAGCAATGTCATCACTGATCTGTATTATACTGTATATTATATCCCTGTTATACCTCATACACTGTAATATATACACACACAGCAATGTCATCACTGATCTGTATTATACTGTATATTATATCCCTGTTATACCTCATACACTGTAATATACACACACAGCAATGTCATCACTGATCTGTATTATACTGTATATTATATCCCTGTTATACCTCATACACTGTAATATATACACACACACAGCAATGTCATCACTGATCTGTATTATACTGTATATTATATCCCTGTTATACCTCATACACTGTAATACACATACAGCAATGTCATCACTGATCTGTATTATACTGTATATTATATCTCTGTTATACCTCATACACTGTAATATATACACACACAGCAATGTCATCACTGATCTGTATTATACTGTATATTATATCCCTGTTATACCTCATACACTGTAATACATACACACACAGCAATGTCATCACTGATCTGTATTATACTGTATATTATATCCCTGTTATACCTCATACACTGTAATATACACACAGCAATGTCATCACTGATCTGTATTATACTGTATATTATATCCCTGTTATACCTCATACACTGTAATATACACACACAGCAATGTCATCACTGATCTGTATTATACTGTATATTATATCCCTGTTATACCTCATACACTGCAATATACACACACACAGCAATGTCATCACTGATCTGTATTATACTGTATTTTATATCCCTGTTATATCTCATACACTGTAATACACACACACAGCAATGTCATCACTGATCTGTATTATAATGTATATTATATCCCTGTTATACCTCATACACTGTAATATACACACACACAGCAATGTCATCACTGATCTGTATTATACTGTATATTATATCCCTGTTATACCTCATACACTGTAATATACACACACACACACACACACACACACACACACACACACACACACACACACACACACACAGTAATGCCATCACTGATCTGTATTATACTGTATATTATATCCCTGTTATACCTCATACACTGTAATATACACACACAGCAATGTCATCACTGCTCTGTATTATACTGTATATTATATCCCTGTTATACCTCATACACTGTAATATACACACACAGCAATGTCATCACTGCTCTGTATTATACTGTATATTATATCCCTGTTATACCTCATACACTGTAATATACACACACAGCAATGTCATCACTGATCTGTATTATACTGTATATTATATCCCTGTTATACCTCATACACTGTAATATACACACACAGCAATGTCATCACTGATCTGTATTATACTGTATATTATATCCCTGTTATACCTCATACACTGTAATACACACACAGCAATGTCATCACTGATCTGTATTATACTGTATATTATATCCCTGTTATACCTCATACACTGTAATATACACACACACAGCAATGTCATCACTGATCTGTATTATACTGTATATTATATCCCTGTTATACCTCATACACTGTAATATACACACACACACAGCAATGTCATCACTGATCTGTATTATACTGTATATTATATCCCTGTTATACCTCATACACTGTAATACACACACAGCAATGTCATCACTGATCTGTATTATACTGTATATTATATCCCTGTTATACCTCATACACTGTAATATACACACACAGCAATGTCATCACTGATCTGAATTATACTGTATATTATATCCCTGTTATACCTCATACACTGTAATATACACACACACAGCAATGTCATCACTGATCTGTATTATACTGTATATTATATCCCTGTTATACCTCATACACTGTAATATACACACACAGCAATGTCATCACTGATCTGTATTATACTGTATATTATATCCCTGTTATACCTCATACACTGTAATATACATACACACAGCAATGTCATCACTGATCTGTATTATACTGTATATTATATCCCTGTTATACCTCATACACTGTAATATACACACACACAGCAATGTCATCACTGATCTGTATTATACTGTATATTATATCCCTGTTATACCTCATACACTGTCATATACACACACACAGCAATGTCATCACTGATCTGTATTATACTGTATATTATATCCCTGTTATACCTCATACACTGTCATATACACACACACAGCAATGTCATCACTGATCTGTATTATACTGTATATTATATCCCTGTTATACCTCATACACTGTAATATACACACACAGCAATGTCATCACTGATCTGTATTATACTGTATATTATATCCCTGTTATACCTCATACACTGTAATATACACACACAGCAATGTCATCACTGATCTGTATTATACTGTATATTATATCTCTGTTATACCTCATACACTGTAATATACACACACACAGCAATGTCATCACTGATCTGTATTATACTGTATATTATATCCCTGTTATACCTCATACACTGTAATATATACACACAGCAATGTCATCACTGATCTGTATTATACTGTATATTATATCCCTGTTATACCTCATACACTGTAATATACACACACACAGCAATGTCATCACTGATCTGTATTATACTGTATATTATATCCCTGTTATACCTCATACACTGTAATATATACACACACAGCAATGTCATCACTGATCTGTATTATACTGTATATTATATCCCTGTTATACCTCATACACTGTAATATACACACACACACACACACACACACAGCAATGTCATCACTGATCTGTATTATACTGTATATTATATCCCTGTTATACCTCATACACTGTAATATACACACACACAGCAATGTCATCACTGATCTGTATTATACTGTATATTATATCCCTGTTATACCTTGTACACTGTAATATACACACACACAGCAATGTCATCACTGATCTGTATTATACTGTATATTATATCCCTGTTATACCTCATACACTGTAATATACACACACACAGCAATGTCATCACTGATCTGTATTATACTGTATATTATATCCCTGTTATACCTCATACACTGTAATATACACACACACACAGCAATGTCATCACTGATCTGTATTATACTATATATTATATCCCTGTTATACCTCATACACTGTAATATACACACACACAGCAATGTCATCACTGATCTGTATTATACTGTATATTATATTCCTGTTATACCTCATACACTGTAATATACACACACAGCAATGTCATCACTGATCTATATTATACTGTATATTATATCCCTGTTATACCTCATACACTGTTATATATACACACACAGCAATGTCATCACTGATCTGTATTATACTGTATATTATATCCCTGTTATACCTCATACACTGTAATATACACACACACACAGCAATGTCATCACTGATCTGTATTATACTGTATATTATATCCCTGTTATACCTCATACACTGTAATACACACACACACACACACACACACACACACACACACACAGCAATGTCATCACTGATCTGTATTATACTGTATATTATATCCCTGTTATACCTCATACACTGTAATATACACACACACACAGCAATGTCATCACTGATCTGTATTATACTGTATATTATATCCCTGTTATACCTCATACACTGTAATATACACACACACAGCAATGTCATCACTGATCTGTATTATACTGTATATTATATCCGTTATACCTCATACACTGTAATATACACACACACACAGCAATGTCATCACTGATCTGTATTATACTGTATATTATATCCCTGTTATACCTCATACACTGTAATATACACACACACAGCAATGTCATCACTGATCTGTATTATACTGTATATTATATCCCTGTTATACCTCATACACTGTAATACACACACACAGCAATGTCATCACTGATCTGTATTATACTGTATATTATATCCCTGTTATACCTCATACACTGTAATATACACACACACAGTAATGTCATCACTGATCTGTATTATACTGTATATTATATCCCTGTTATACCTCATACACTGTAATATACACACACACAGCAATGTCATCACTGATCTGTATTATACTGTATATTATATCCCTGTTATACCTCATACACTGTAATATATACACACACAGCAATGTCATCACTGATCTGTATTATACTGTATATTATATCCCTGTTATACCTCATAGACTGTAATATACACACACACACACAGCAATGTCATCACTGATCTGTATTATACTGTATATTATATCCCTGTTATACCTCATACACTGTAATATACACACACACACAGCAATGTCATCACTGATCTGTATTATACTGTATATTATACCCCTGTTATACCTCATACACTGTAATATACACACACACAGCAATGTCATCACTGATCTGTATTATACTGTATATTATATCCCTGTTATACCTCATACACTGTAATATACACACACACACACACACACACACACAGCAATGTCATCACTGATCTGTATTATACTGTATATTATATCCCTGTTATACCTCATACACTGTATATATACACACACACACAGCAATGTCATCACTGATCTGTATTATACTGTATATTATATCCCTGTTATACCTCATACACTGTAATATATACACACACAGCAATGTCATCACTGATCTGTATTATACTGTATATTATATCCCTGTTATACCTCATACACTGTAATATACACACACACACACAGCAATGTCATCACTGATCTGTATTATACTGTATATTATATCCCTGTTATACCTCATACACTGTAATATACACATACAGCAATGTCATCACTGATCTGTATTATACTGTATATTATATCCCTGTTATACCTCATACACTGTAATATACACACACAGCAATGTCATCACTGATCTGTATTATACTGTATATTATATCCCTGTTATACCTCATACACTGTAATATACACACACACACAGCAATGTCATCACTGATCTGTATTATACTGTATATTATATCCCTGTTATACCTCATACACTGTATATATACACACACACACACACACACACACACAGCAATGTCATCACTGATCTGTATTATACTGTATATTATATCCCTGTTATACCTCATACACTGTAATATATACACACACAGCAATGTCATCACTGATCTGTATTATACTGTATATTATATCCCTGTTATACCTCATACACTGTAATATACACACACACACAGCAATGTCATCACTGATCTGTATTATACTGTATATTATATCCCTGTTATACCTCATACACTGTAATATACACATACAGCAATGTCATCACTGATCTGTATTATACTGTATATTATATCCCTGTTATACCTCATACGCTGTAACACACACACACACATACACACACACACACACACACACACACACACACAGCAATGTCATCATTGATCTGTATTATACTGTATATTATATCCCTGTTATACCTCATACACTGTAATATATACACACACAGCAATGTCATCACTGATCTGTATTATACTGTATATTATATCCCTGTTATACCTCATACACTGTAATATACACACACACACACAGCAATGTCATCACTGATCTGTATTATACTGTATATTATATCCCTGTTATACCTCATACGCTGTAACACACACACACACACACACACACACACACAGCAATGTCATCACTGATCTGTATTATACTGTATATTATATCCCTGTTATACCTCATACGCTGTAATATACACACACAGCAATGTAATTACTGATTGAATTGGGCATTATACAGTAACACCGGGGGACTTGTCTGGGTGATGACTGGAGAGGTGACTGCTGGGAATGGGACATTATACAGTAACACCAGAGGATGTGTCTGGGTGATGACTGGAGAGGTGACTGCTGGGAATGGGACATTATACAGTAACACCAGGGGATGTGTCTGGGTGATGACTGGAGAGGTGACTGCTGGGAATGGGACATTATACAGTAACACCAGGGGACGTGTCTTGGTGATGACTGGAGAGGTGACTGCTGGGAATGGGACATTATACAGTAACACCAGGGGATGTGTCTGGGTGATGGCTGGAGAGGTGACTGCTGGGAATGGGGCATTATACAGTAACACCGGGGGATGTGTCTGGGTGATGACTGGAGAGGTGACTGCTGGGAATGGGACATTATACAGTAACACCAGGGGATGTGTCTGGGTGATGACTGGAGAGGTGACTGCTGGGAATGGGACATTATACAGTAACACCGGGGGACGTGTCTGGGTGATGACTGGAGAGGTGACTGCTGGGAATGGAGCATTATACAGTAACACCGGGGGATGTGTCTGGGTGATGGCTGGAGAGGTGACTGCTGGGAATGGGGCATTATACAGTAACACCAGGGGATGTGTCTGGGTGATGACTGGAGAGGTGACTGCTGGGAATGAGACATTATACAGTAACACCAGGGGATGTGTCTGGGTGATGGCTGGAGAGGTGACTGCTGGGAATGGGACATTATACAGTAACACCAGGAGATGTGTCTGGGTGATGACTGGAGAGGTGACTGCTGGGAATGGGACATTATACAGTAACACCGGGGGATGTGTCTGGGTGATGACTGGAGAGGTGACTGCTGGAATGGGGCATTATACAGTAACACCAGGGGATATGTCTGGGTGATGACTGGAGAGGTGACTGCTATGAATGGGGCATTATACAGTAACACCAGGGGATGTGTCTGGGTGATGACTGGAGAGGTGACTGCTGGGAATGGGGCATTATACAGTAACACCAGGGGACGTGTCTGGGTGATGACTGGAGAGGTGACTGCTGGGAATGGGGCATTATACAGTAACACCAGGGGATGTGTCTGGGTGATGACTGGAGAGGTGACTGCTGGGAATTTGGCATTATACAGTAACACCGGGGGACGTGTCTGGGTGATTGGAGAGGTGACTGCTGGGAATGGGACATTATACAGTAACAAAGGAAATGTGTCTGGGGGATGACTGGAGAGGTCACTTCTGGGAATGGGACATTATACAGTAACACCAGGGGACGTGTCTGGGTGATGACTGGAGAGGTGACTGCTGGGAATGGGATATTATACAGTAACACCAGGGGATGTGTCTGGGTGATGACTGGAGAGGTTACTGCTGGGAATGGAGCATTATACAGTAATACCGGGGGACGTGTCTGGGTGATTGGAGAGGTGACTGCTGGGAATGGGGCATTATACAGTAACACCAGGAGACGTGTCTGGGTGATGACTGGAGAGGTGACTGCTGGGAATTGGGCATTATACAGTAACACAGGGGATGTGTCTGGGTGATGACTGGAGAGGTGACTGCTGGGAATGGGACATTATACAGTAACACCAGGGGACGTGTCTGGGTGATGACTGGAGAGGTGACTGCTGGGAATGGGGCATTATACAGTAACACCAGGGGATGTGTCTGGGTGGTGACTGGAGATGTGACTGCTGGGAATGGGACATTATACAGTAACACCAGGGGATGTGTCTGGGTGATGACTGGAGAGGTGACTGCTGGGAATGGGGCATTATACAGTAACACCAGGGGATGTGTCTCGGTAATGACTGGGGAGGTGACTGCTGGGAATGGGACATTATACAGTAACACCAGGGGACGTGTCTGTGTGATGACTGGAGAGGTGACTGCTGGGAATGGGACATTATACAGTAACACCAGGGGATGTGTCTGAGTGATGACTGGAGAGGTGACTGCTGGGAATGGGGCATTATACAGTAACACCAGGGGACGTGTCTGGGTGATGACTGGAGAGGTGACTTCTGGGAATGGGACATTATACAGTAACACCAGGGGATGTGTCCGGGTGATGACTGGAGAGGTGACTGCTGGGAATGGGACATTATAAAGTAACACCTGGGGATATGTCTGGGTGATGCCTGGAGAGGTGACTGCTGGGAATGGGACATTATAAAGTAACACCAAGGGACGTGTCTGGGTGATGACTGGAGAGGTGACTGCTGGGAATGGGGCATTATACAGTAACAGCAGGGGATGTGTCTGGGTGATGACTGGAGAGGTGACTGCTGGGAATGTGGCATTATACGGTAACACCGGGGGATGTGTCTGGGTGATGACTGGAGAGGTGTCTGCTGGGAATGGGACATTATACAGTAACACCAGGAGACGTGTCTGGGTGATGACTGGAGAGGTGACTGCTGGGAATGGGACATTATACAGTAACACCCGGGGATGTGTCTGGGTGATGACTGGAGAGGTGACTGCTGGGAATGGGGCATTATACAGTAACACCAGGGGATGTGTCTGGGTGATGACTGCAGAGGTGACTGCTGGGAGTGGGACATTATACAGTAACACCGGGGGGGGGGGTGTCTGGGTGATGACTGGAGAGGTGACTGCTGGGAATGGGACATTATACAGTAACACCAGGGGATGTGTCTGGGTGATGACTGCAGAGGTGACAGCTGGGAATGGGGCATTATACAGTAACACCGGGGGGGGGGGGGGGTGTCTGGGTGATGACTGGAGAGGTGACTGCTGGGAATGGGAAATTATACAGTAACACCGGGGGATGTGTCTGGGTGATGACTGGAGAGGTGACTGCTGGGAATGGGGCATTATACAGTAACACCAGGGGACGTGTCTGGGTGATGACTGTATCACTCTGTGTCAGGTTCCTATAAGGTGTCAGGAGGTCACTGTCTATGTCTCCATGCAGGAGGGGGAGTATATAGAGGAACACAGAGGTCTGTACAAGGACGTGATGATGGAGAATCACCGGCCCCTCACATCACTGGGTAAGAGGAGACTGTCATGTATTGTACAGGGAAGAGCAGGTATGAGGGCCCCTATATATAAACATCACCTGATAATCACATATATACACTGCACTCAGTCACTCTGTGTCTCCTACAGATGGGCCCAGTAACAGAGATACCCCAGAGAGATGTCCCCGTCCTCTGTATTCCCAGGACTGTCCAGAGGAGAATCACAGGATCCCACAGGAGGATCAAGTAGGTGGGATTTAGGGTCTCCCCAATATACCAAAGGGAGTGTTACTGTATGATCTTTAGAGCAGCTTTGTGTCATATATTATTACCTGTGTTATTTAGAGTGAAGAATTAACTGATGTAAAAACAGAAGATATAAAGAAAGCCGAGAAGATGCTTGTGTCTTATAATAAGGCAGAAAATATAGAGGGAGAAGAAGAGACGTATGTGACTGATATAAGGGCAGAAAATATAGAAGGAGAAGAAGAGACGTATGTGACTATTATAAAGACAGAAGATATAGAGGGAGAAGAAGAGACGTATGTGACTGATATAAAGGCAGAAGATATAGAGGGAGAAGAAGAGACGTATGTGACTGATATAAAGGCAGAAGATATAGAGGGAGAAGAAGAGACGTATGTGACTGTTATAAAGACAGAAGATATAGAGGGAGAAGAAGAGACGTATGTGAGGGGTGATCAGCAATGTAAGGAGGAGGAAATCCCTACAGATATCAGCACAGGTGAGTAATAAATACTTATTGCCAGAAAGAGTCACATATTCTCCTTGCTCAGTGACTACACAGTCTCCTCCCCACACTCTCTGGTCTACAGTATCTCATACATCAGGAACACCAGCTCCTATTATACTGCTGGTCTCCCCCTCACATCTTCTCACTGTGTGTTACCAACCCAGATATATGACCAGTCTCCTCCCCACAATCTCTGGTGTATCTCATACATTAGAAGCCTTCAGCCCCTATTATACTCCTGCTCTCCCCTCACATCATGTCACTGTGTGTTACCAGCCCAGAAATCTGACCATTCTCCTCCCCACACTCTCTGGTGTATCTCATACATCAGGAGCCATCAGCCCCTATTATACTCCTGCTCTCCCCTCACATCATGTCACTGTGTGTTACCAGCCCAGAGATCTGACCAGTCTCCTCCCCACACTCTCTGGTGTATCTCATACATCAGGAGCCATCAGCCCCTATTATACTCCTGCTCTCCTCTCACATCATGTCACTGTGTTACCAGCCCAGCGATCTGACCAGTCTCTTCCCCACACTCTCTGGTGTATCTCATACATCAGGAGCCATCAGCCCCTAGTGTACTCCTGCTCCCCCCTCACATCATGTCACTGTGTGTTACCAGCCCAGAGATCTGACCAGTCTCCTCCCCACACTCTCTGGTGTATCTCATACATCAGGAGCCATCAGCCCCTATTATACTCCTGTTCTCCCCCTCACATCATGTCACTGTGTGTTACCAGCCCAGAGATCTGACCAGTCTCCTCCTCACACTCTCTGGTGTATCTCATACATCAGGAGCCATCAGCCCCTATTATACTCCTGCTCTCCTCCTCACATCATGTCACTGTGTGTTACCAGCCCAGAGATCTGACCAGTCTCCTCCCCACACTCTCTGGTGTATCTCATACATCAGGAGCCATCAGCCTCTATTATACTCCTGCTCTCCCCCTCACATCATGTCACTGTGTGTTACCAGCCCAGAGATCTGACCAGTCTCCTCCCCACACTCTCTGGTGTATCTCATACATCAGGAGACATCAGCCCCTATTATACTCCTGCTCTCCCCCTCATATCATGTCACTGTGTGTTACTGGCCCAGAGATCTGACCAGTCTCCTCCCCACACTCTCTGGTATATCTCATACATCAGGAACCATCAGCCCCTATTATACACCTGCTCTCTCCTCACATCATGTCACTGTGTGTTACCAGCCCAGAGATCTGACCAGTCTCCTCCCCACACTCTCTGGTGTATCTCATACATCAGGAGCCATCAGCCCCTATTATACACCTGCTCTCTCCTCACATCATGTCACTGTGTGTTACCAGCCCAGAGATCTGACCAGTCTCCTCCCCACACTCTCTGGTGTATCTCATACATCAGGAGCCATCAGCCCCTATTATACACCTGCTCTCTCCTCACATCATGTCACTGTGTGTTACCAGCCCAGAGATCTGACCAGTCTCCTCCCCACTCTCTCTGGTGTATCTCATAAATCAGGAGCCATCAGCCCCTATTATACTCCTGCTCTCCCCCTCACATCATGTCACTGTGTGTTACCAGCCCAGAGATCCGACCAGTCTCCTCCCCACACTCTCTGGTGTATCTCATACATCAGGAGCCATCAGCCCCTATTATACTCCTGCTCTCCTCCTCACATCATGTCACTGTATGTTACCAGCCCAGAGATCCGACCAGTCTCCTCCCCACACTCTCTGGTGTATCTCATACATCAGGAGCCATCAGCCCCTATTATACTCCTGCTCTCCCCTCACATCATGTCACTGTGTGTTACCAGCCCAGAGATCTGACCAGTCTCCTCCCCATACTCTCTGGTGTATCTCATACATCAGGAGCCATCAGCCCCTATTATACTCCTGCTCTCCTCCTCACATCATGTCACTGTATGTTACCAGCCCAGAGATCCGACCAGTCTCCTCCCCACACTCTCTGGTGTATCTCATACATCAGGAGCCATCAGCCCCTATTATACTCCTGCTCTCCCCTCACATCATGTCACTGTGTGTTACCAGCCCAGAGATCTGACCAGTCTCCTCCCCACACTCTCTGGTGTATATCATACATCAGGAGCCATCAGCCCCTATTATACTCCTACGCTCCTCCTCACATCATGTCACTGTAATTAGTAGGTGATTCCCTTCGCTCTCTATTCACACTCGCCACCACCACACACGTCGTAGTCACACACAGCACTGTAACCACACACCTGTCATTGTGTAGTAGCTCCCCTCCAGTCTCTGTGTATGGGGGCTCTGTACTGATGCTCTCTATTCTCTGACCTGTCTCCGTATCCTGCCCTGTCTGTTTTGGAGATGGTACCACAGTGTGGATATTGGGTGTACTCTACAAGGGGGTCGATGTTGGGATTTCTAGGGTCAGTTTCGGTCAGGTCAGTCATATGGAGGTCAGTGTGGTCACTCATTCTCACATCCTTCAGTTAGCAATACACTAGCAACACAGGACACCCTTACAGAGTCCAACATCCTCTGCATTGCTATGTGATGTAGGCCTACCAGAGTCATGCTGGGTAGATGTGCCATTCTTGCTTCTATCGGTCTTTTCCTTTTGGCTGGTTGATGTTGTGGTAAGCAGTGCTGGCAGTTGTCTAGTCGCTGTGATATTTTCCTCTGGACTGTGCTGGTGTAGATTACACCTGCAGTTGGGCAGCTTGACTGCAGATGATGGCGTTAGCAAATGCAGTAATGATTCCACCATCAGGGTCATTCCCCAGGGCTATATCAGTAGGGAGGACATCCATGACAGAAACATCTCACGCCTTTTGGCCTGTTCACCAGTCTAGGTAGACCCTTGCCATGGGTACCTCTTGTTCCTGTCCATCTGCCACACTAACTCTATTCTCTATGGTTATTGAGGCCCCAGATTCTCTTAGGCTTTCTCTCTGCAGGAGCCCACTTGCACTGGCTGCAGGTGCTGTCACATATTTTGTGATGGTCTCTTGGCCATGCAGGCAACTTCCACAACCCCGTACTGACTGGAGGGGAATCAGTCTCTTTATGCTCACCTCCATGGGTTAATCATGTGTGTCAGGCTCCAGATCTTGGATTTAGGCCATGAGTCTGGGGTGCTTGGTCCTCCTCAGATGTCTGATTTTCCCATAGCTGATGCACTTCTTGTCCAGTCAGGGCTCTAGTTATCTCTTAAGTACTTGGAGGGATAGGTCTGAACAGATGCTGGCCAAAGGCACCCAGGTTGGAGGATGCTTGTGTTTGGGGGGGGTGGTGAGCAAATCTTTGAGGTAGTATGCTCCCAGTCTTGCACCCACTCCTTCACTTCTGGGGCACACTTGCTGTAGAACTTCTCCTAGAAAATCAACTTGATCAGTGTGTCACAGGTTGTGGCACCAGTTTCCTCCATCCACTTTAGCACATTCTTCTTCAGATGGGTGTTGACCTGCTCATGGGTGCAATAATGGCTCTTGTGCAAGTTTATGAACTTATTCCTACAGGACTTCAGGAGTGACAATCATTGCTTTAGGAGGGCCTTCATGACTTCATCAGAGTCTCCTTGGTCCTCCATGACCACTCCTCAATAGGCCTCCAGTGCTTCTCATTGCAGAGTGGACACTAGGTATTTGAACCACTTACGCATAAGGACCTCATGAAGTTTGCAAGTCCTTTTGAAAACATGTAAATATCCATTAATGTCCCCACCACTGTCTTTAATTATGGCAAACTACATGTGTACCGATTTGGGTACAGCAGCTGATAATGGTTCTCTGAGTGCCGTGGACAATGGTCCCTGCTCACAATGCAACATCTGGACGACAAGCGTTCACTCTTGCTCTTTTCCCTTTTCTCTCAATTAGTCCAACCAGTCCACTAGGGTATATTGGAACAACTTGTATGTTCTCCTGCGCTGCAATTACTCCTCTCCTGAGTAATATGACTTTTTCAAACTGGTGATCAAGAGGCCAGCTGGTGAACTGAATAGCATTTGGTGCTCCTCTTATAGTCACAGGATACAGACAGGTTGCAGTCATCTTAAGGCAAGATGTTTATTGCTCAAATGTCTTGAAAAAGCCAGGTCCCTTGCTGAAGGTGTTTGAGACAATCACAGCATACAGATATTCTTCAGCAATATAATCCTCCCTGATCATCATAGAATATCCTCTAGAGCCTCAGTAGCACTTACACTTACTTGTATCCCTGGTCTAGGTGGAAACTAGAGCTGAAACCAACTGGCCCCCTCTCAGGAAAAATGGAATGCCTTTTCAAGCAACCTCCTAAATAAGAGTGCATGTGAAAGCAGAGGTAAAGATTGCCTACCCATCCAGCTCAGTGTTTTCAGGGAGCCCCACAGGACTTCCACTCAGTGGCTTGGTCTCCTAGCAGATTTCTGGAAGTCACTTTAGAGAGTTTTGTTTCCACCCCAGACAAACTGGCACTTGTGCTGTGACTAACACCCTGGGTGGACGATGGCACTAAGGAATGACCACTACACACTGTCCATAGGTGACAATGTTAAAGTTGATCATGCCTTGGGCATGTAAGTCAAATGCACTTAACTTGATTGGGTAAAGACAACAGGGCAAAACTACCCCGTGTGTTATTGTGTATTGGATGAGAATAAAAAGGCGTATGAGCCTGTTTAAGGATATATACTTTCTATGACTGCTTGTATGCTGTATCCCCCTTTTAAAAGGGGAGGCATCTTAAAGACTATTTGAGCAATAAACATCTTGCCTTCAAGATGACTTCCTTCATCTTGTGACCAACAGGAATGCGACACCCGCAGTCCCATTCTCCAGCTGCTCTGGGCTGAGCTCAGCATCTCCAAGCTCTACTCTTTGCAAGCTATCGATGCAGGGCTTGGTCAGTGGTCAGTAACAAGTGGGAGTCAAACCGACACCAGTCAGAAGGTGTGTCAGCAGAGTGTCTACATATACACAGCAGCGAGCGGTGACAGGTGCCAGTGGTTGGAGCCTGAGTAGAAATATGGTTCCAGGTGCCGTGTGTTAGGAGTCTGGTGGTGGCAGCAAAATACCCGCCCACTATGCAGTGGGTGGAGTCACTAACAGGCAGTTACTGACAGAGTGAATCCCTTATTTCTCTATCGTCCTAGTGGATGCTGGGGTTCCTGAAAGGACCATGGGGAATAGCGGCTCCGCAGGAGACAGGGCACAAAAAGTAAAGCTTTAGGATCAGGTGGTGTGCACTGGCTCCTCCCCCTATGACCCTCCTCCAAGCCAGTTAGATTTTTGTGCCCGGCCGAGAAGGGTGCAATCTAGGTGGCTCTCCTAAAGAGCTGCTTAGAAAAGTTTAGCTTAGGTTTTTTATTTTACAGTGAGTCCTGCTGGCAACAGGATCACTGCAACGAGGGACTTAGGGGAGAAGAAGTGAACTCACCTGCGTGCAGGATGGATTGGCTTCTTGGCTACTGGACATCAGCTCCAGAGGGACGATCACAGGTACAGCCTGGATGGTCACCGGAGCCGCGCCGCCGGCCCCCTTGCAGATGCTGAAGTAAGAAGAGGTCCAGAATCGGCGGCAGAAGACTCCTCAGTCTTCTAAAGGTAGCGCACAGCACTGCAGCTGTGCGCCATTTTCCTCTCAGCACACTTCACACGGCAGTCACTGAGGGTGCAGGGCGCTGGGAGGGGGGCGCCCTGGGAGGCAAATGAATACCTATTTTGGCTAAAAATACCTCACATATAGCCTCCGGAGGCTATATGGAGATATTTAACCCCTGCCAGAATCCGTTAAGAGCGGGAGACGAGGCCGCCGAAAAAGGGGCGGGGCCTATCTCCTCAGCACACAGCGCCATTTTCCCTCACAGAAAGGCTGGAGGGAAGGCTCCCAGGCTCTCCCCTGCACTGCACTACAGAAACAGGGTTAAAACAGAGAGGGGGGGCACTAATTTGGCGTTAGAAATATATAAAAAAGATGCTATAAGGGAAAACACTTATATAAGGTTGTCCCTATATAATTATAGCGTTTTTGGTGTGTGCTGGCAAACTCTCCCTCTGTCTCTCCAAAGGGCTAGTGGGTCCTGTCCTCTATCAGAGCATTCCCTGTGTGTGTGCTGTGTGTCGGTACGTGTGTGTCGACATGTATGAGGACGATGTTGGTGAGGAGGCGGAGCAATTGCCTGTAATGGTGATGTCACTCTCTAGGGAGTCGACACCGGAATGGATGGCTTATGTAGGGAATTACGTGATAATGTCAACACGCTGCAAGGTCGGTTGACGACATGAGACGGCCGACAAACAATTAGTACCGGTCCAGACGTCTCAAAAACACCGTCAGGGGTTTTTAAAACGCCCGTTTACTTTAGTCGGTCGACACAGACACAGACAGGGACACTGAATTCAGTGTCGACGGTGAATAAACAAATGTATTCCTTATTAGGGCCACACGTTAAAGGCAATGAAGGAGGTGTTACATATTTCTGATACTACAAGTACCACAAAAGAGGGTATTATGTGGGATGTGAAAAAACTACCGTAGTTTTTCCTGAATCAGATAAATTAAATAAAGTGTGTGATGATGCGTGGGTTCCCCCCGATAGAAAATTATGGGCGGTATACCCTTTCCCGCCAGAAGTTAGGGCGCGTTGGGAAACACCCCTTAGGGTGGATAAGGCGCTCACACGCTTATCAAAACAAGTGGCGGTACCGTCTATAGATAGGGCCGTCCTCAAGGACCAGCTGACAGGAGGCTGGAAAATATCATAAAAAGTATATACACACATACTGGTGTTATACTGCGACCAGCGATCGCCTCAGCCTGGATGTGCAGAGCTGGGGTGGCTTGGTCGGATTCCCTGACTAAAAATATTGATACCCTTGACAGGGACAGTATTTTATTGACTATAGAGCATTTAAAGGATGCATTTCTATATATGCGAGATGCACAGAGGGATATTTGCACTCTGGCATCAAGAGTAAATGCGATGTCCATATCTGCCAGAAGATGTTATGGACACGACAGTGGTCAGGTGATGCAGATTCCAAACGGCACAAAGGAGTATTGCCGTATAAAGGAAGAGGAGTTATTTGGGGTCGGTCCATCGGACCTGGTGGCCACGGCAACTGCTGGAAAATCCGCCGTTTTTACCCTAAGTCACATCTCTGCAGAAAAAGACACCGTCTTTTCAGCCTCAGTCCTTTCGTCCCTATAAGATCATATCTGCCCAGGGATAGAGGAAAGGGAAGAAGACTGCAGCAGGCAGCCCATTCCCAGGAACAGAAGCGTTTCACCGCTTCTGACAAGTTCTCAGCATGGCGCTGAGACCGTACAGGACCCCTGGATCCTACAAGTAGTATCCCAGGGGTACAGATTGGAATGTCGAGACGTTTCCCCTTCGCAGGCTCCTGAAGTCTGCTTTACCAAGGTCTCCCTCCGACAAGGAGGCAGTATGGGAAAAAATTCACAAGCTGTATTCCCAGCAGGTGATAATTAAATTACCCCTCCTACTACAAGAAAAGGGGTATTACAGGTTGAGTATCCCTTATCCAAAATGCTTGGGACCAGAGGTATTTTGGATATTGGATTTTTCTGTATTTTGGAATAATTGCATACCATAATGAGATATCATGCTGATGGGATCTAAATCTAAGCACAGAATGCATTTATGTTACATATACACCTTATACACACAGCCTGAAGGTCATTTTAGCCAATATTTTTTATAACTTTGTGCATTAAACAAAGTGTGTGTACATTCACCAAATTCATTTATGTTACATATACACCTTATACACACAGCCTGAAGGTCATTTAATACAATATTTTTAATAATTTTGTGTATTAAACAAAGTTTGTGTACATTGAGCCATCAAAAAACAAAGGTTTCACTATCTCACTCTCACTCAAAAAAGTCCGTATTTCGGAATATTCCGTATTTCGGAATATTTGGATATGGGATACTCAACCTGTATTCCACACTATATTGTGGGACTGAAGCCAGAAGGCTAGGTGAGATTTATTCTAAAAAAATTTTTGAACACTTACAAAGGTTCAAATCAAGATGAAGTCACTCAGAGCAGTGATAACGAACCAGGAAGAAGGGGACTATATAGTGTCCCGGGACATCAGGGATGCTTACCTCTATGTCCCAAATTTGCCCTTCTCACTAAGGGTACCTCAGGTTCGTGGTGCAGAACTGTCACTATCCGTTTCAGACGCTGCCGTTTGGATTGTCCACGGCACCCCGGGTCTTTACCAAGGTAATGGCCGAAATGATGATTCTTCTTCGAAGAAAAGGCGTCTTAATTATCCCTTACTTGGACGATCTCCTGATAAGGGCATAGTCCAGGGAACAGTTGGAGGTCGGAGTAGCACTATCTCGGATACTGCTACAACAGCACGGGTGGATTCTAAATATTCCAAAATCGCAGCTGATCCCGACGACACGTCTGCTGTGCCTAGGGATGATTCTGGACACAGTCCAGAAAAAGGTGTTTCTCCCGGAAGAGAAAGCCAGGGAGTTATCCGAGCTAGGCAGGAACCTCCTAAAAACAGTGCATCATTGCACAAGGGTCCTGGTAAAAATGGTGGCTTCCTACGAAGCAATTCCATTAGGCAGATTTCACGCAAGAACTTTTCAGTGGGATCTGCTGGACAAATGGTCCGGATCGCATCTTCAGATGCATCAGCGGATAACCCTATATCCAAGGACAAGGGTGTCTCTCCTGTGGTGGTTATAGCGTGCCCATCTTCTAGAGGGCCGCAGATTTGGCATTCAGGATTGGATGCTGGTGACCACGGAGCCCAGCCCGAGAGGCTGGGGAGCAGTCACACAAGGAAAATATTTCCAGGGAGTGTGATCAAGTCTGGAGACTTTTCTCCACATAAATATACTGGAGCTAAGGGTAAATTTATAATGCTCTAAGCTTAGCAAGACCTCTGCTTCAAGGTCAGCCGGTATTGATCCAGTGGGAAAAACATCACGGCAGTCGCCCACGTAAACAGATAGGGCGACACAAGAAGCAGAAGGACTTTTCGCTGGGCGGAAAATCATGTGATAGCACTGTCAGCAGTGTTTCATCCCGGGAATGGAAACTGGGAAGCAGACTTCCTCAGCAGGCACGTCCTCCACCCAGGAGAGTGGAAACTTCATCGGGAAGTTCTTTCCACATGATTGTAAACCGTTGGGAAATACCAAAGGTGGACATGATGGCGTCCCGTCTGAACAAAAAACGGGACAGGTATTGCGCCAGGTCAAGAGACCCTCAGGCAATAGCTGTGGACGTTCTGGTAACACCGTGGGTGTACCAGTCGGTGTATGTGTTCCCTCCTCTGCTCCTCATACCTAAGGTGCTGAGAATTATAAGACGTAGAGGAGTAAGAACTATACTCATGGCTCCGGATTGGCCAAGAAGGACTTGGTACCCGGAACTTCAAGAGATGCTTACAGAGGTTTTATGGCCTCTGCCGCTAAGAAGGGACTTGCTTCAGCAAGTACCATGTCTGTTCCAAGACTTACCGCAGCTGCGTTTGTCGGCATGGCGGTGGAACGCCGGATCCTAAGGGAAAAAGGCATTCCGGAAGAGGTCATTCCTACCCTGGTCAAAGCCAGAAAGGAGGTGACCGCACAACATTATCACCACATGTGGCGAAAATATGTTGCGTGGTGTGAGGCCAGGAAGGCCCCACAAAGAAATTTCAACTCGGTCGTTTCCTGCATTTCCTGCAAACAGGAGTGTCTATGGGCCTCAAATTGGGGTCCATTAAGGTTCAAATTTCGGCCCTGTCGATTTTCTTCCAGAAAGAATTGGCTTCAGTTCCTGAAGTCCAGAAGTTTGTCAAGGGAGTATTGCATATACAACCCCCTTTTGTGCCTCCAGTGGCACTGTGGGATCTCAACGTAGTTCTGGGATTCCTCAAATCACATTGGTTTAAAACCAGTCAAATCTGTGGATTTGAAGCATCTCACATGAAAAGTGACCATGATCTTGGCCCTGGCCTGGACCAGGCGAGTGTCAAATTGGTGTTTTTTTCTCAAAAAAGCCCATATCTGTTTGTCCATTCGGACAGGGCAGAGCTGCGGACTCGTCCCCAGTTCTCTCCATAAGGTGGTGTCAGTGTTTCACCTGAACCAGCTTATTGTGGTGCCTTGCACCTACTAGGGACTTGGAGGACTCCAAGTTGCTAGATGTTGTCAGGGCCCTGAAAATATGTTCCAGGACGGCTGGAGTCAGGAAAACTGACTTGCTGTTATCCTGTATGCACCCAACAAACTGGGTGCTTTTGCTTCTAAGCAGACTATTGCTAGTTGGATGTGTAATACAATTCAGCTTGCACATTCTGTGGCAGGCCTGCCACAGCCAAAATATGTAAATGCCCATTCCACAAGGAAGGTGGGCTCATCTTGGGCGGCTGCCCGAGGGGTCTCGGCTTTTACAACTTTGCCGAGCGGTTATTTAGTCAGGGGCAAACACGTTTGTAAAATCCTACAAATTTGATACCCTGGCTAAGGAGGACCTGGAGTTCTCTCATTCGGTGCTGCAGAGTCATCCGCACTCTCCCGCCCGTTTGGGAGCTTTGGTATTATCCCCATGGTCCTTTCAGGAACCCCAGCATCCACTAGGACGATAGAGAAAATAAGAATTTACTTACCGATAATTCTATTTCTCGGAGTCCGTAGTGGATGCTGGGCGCCCATCCCAAGTGCGGATTATCTGCAATACTTGTACATAGTTACAAAAATCGGGTTATTATTGTTGTGAGCCATCTTTTCAGAGGCTCCGCTGTTATCATACTGTTAACTGGGTTCAGATCACAGGTTGTACAGTGTGATTGGTGTGGCTGGTATGAGTCTTACCCGGGATTCATAAATCCTTCCTTATTGTGTACGCTCGTCCGGGCACAGTATCTAACTGGCTTGGAGGAGGGTCATAGGGGGAGGAGCCAGTGCACACCACCTGATCCTAAAGCTTTACTTTTTGTGCCCTGTCTCCTGCGGAGCCGCTATTCCCCATGGTCCTTTCAGGAACCCCAGCATCCACTACGGACTCCGAGAAATAGAATTATCGGTAAGTAAATTCTTATTTTTCCAAGGTCCCATGTGACACAAGACCAATCTGTGATCGCTAGGCGTGAGCAGTGAGGGCGCATTAGTTCTTCATCACTTACCATCTACCCAGATTGGAGTGACAGATTGCTGCACATCATAGGGAAGTTTACCCCAATTCCAGGGTAATTACACCTCCCTTATCTCTCCATGTTCTGCCATATTCAGATTACAGGCCTAATTCAGCATGAATTGCAAAAGCAACATCTTTCTCTAATGGGCAAAACCATGCTGCACTGCAGGGGGGGGCAGATATAACATGTGCAGAGAGAGTTAGATTTGGGTGGGTTATTTTGTTTCTGTGCAGGGGGAATACTGGCTGCTTTATTTTTACACTGCAATTTCAGTTTGAACACACCGCATCCAAATCTCACTCTCTCTGCACATGTTACATCTGCCCCACCTGGTTTTGCCCATTAGAGAAAGATTTTGCTGTTGCGATCAGGTCTGAATTAGGCCCTAAGTGATTTACTCACTGTCAGACTAAATCATCTGCCTTTACGTGCTAATATAATACTGTATGTAGCGGCGGAGAAAGATATTGGAGGACCTGTTAGTTTAATATAGAGCAGGGCTGGCCAACCCGATCTTGGAGATCTACCAACAGTTCATGTTTTCCAGGCCTCCTGGAGATCTGTAGAATTGTCACTTAGGAATGAATGCAGCACATCTTACTTAGTAATGACTACACCTGTGCTCCAGCTAGGTGGTCTGGAAAATGTGAACTGTTGGTAGATCTTGAGGACCGGTTTGGCCAGCCCTGATATAGAGTATATATTATTTCATGCTAATTCCACCAGTGTCTCCATCCTCTACGTATTCTATTATATATTACAGGATACACACACAGAGTATAGGTTTAGAACAAATAATGTAATTTAGAATTCAATTTATGTGGAGTATAGATGTACAAGATTTTATATCACATTTCATTCGGCAAACACTTATATTCTGTTTACTACAGAAGATGAAGACTTACTTTGTGGGTATTACCTCCAGATTTTTACCATCAATGATATTTAGGATGAGGTGTTTGAAAAGAAGGACAGAGAAGGTCAATTCAGTCCCTCGATTCTGCCTTTTCCAAACCGTGGATCACTTACAACCCACCTGCATAGGGTATGTCCCTCACCAGGTGGAGTGGGTGGTCATTACTTGCAATTTTGCCCTCAGACCAAATTTTTCCCATGTAGATGCTTGCGCAAGAGGTGAAAAGCTGTAGCCTTACACTGGGAGGTGCAAGCATCACTGCACTTAGAAAGGAAAGAGGATATGAAGCACATAGAGACAGATGGATACTCACCATTATTAGGGTTCAAGGACCACCTCTTGGTCTGAACATCAACTACCTTCGACCATCAGTTAGAGGTTCTGTACTTAGCAGCCGGCTGGAGATCAGGAATAATGAGACAACACACAGGAGATATGTAGAAGCTCAGCAGGTCATTTCTGATCTGCCTCGTTGTTCTAGGAGCATTTATTTATACACAAATGAACATAGGAATAAAGGCATGACACTGTGTTAGCCAATCAAAGTACACCATGTGCAGAGATAAACAATTCTTTAATTAAACCAATTATCACATTCCTTAACATATTTTATTGCTTCTTGCTCATTAATTTAATCAAGAAGGCCTCCTCCTTATCGCCATCTGGATATTAATCTTGAAAGCCTTCTTTCCATCATCACCTGGACATTCCAAAACATACTCCTTTATTGTTCTCATTACGCAATTAAAGTTTTATCTCAGCCTGGGAGTTAAATCAAACGTCTTCGGGACTGAAGCTGGAGAAATCATAATTCTCTTAATAAAACAGTTTCTCACAAAATATCTTTGTAATTCATTTAAGGAAATTACATATACTAGCTGGCTATGTTCATTGCTTATAGCAATAAACATTCTAATCAATACCAAATTATAAAACATAGAATCACATAACTGCTTATTGGGTTGAGCAACTAATTTAATCTACAGGTGTATTATTAATTGTTAAAGATACATGAGAAGCAAAATCAATTAAAATAAGACTTCCCTTGTGAATTAATTGCTGAAAATCCAAGCATAATAACTGTTTGAAAAAAACTGTAACAGAAGCCATACAAGATAGATTCTCATTTACTTATATTTAACCCCATCATCATAACTAACCTTGTCTCATTGTAGTCTGCCACATAGCCCTCTGGTGAAAGAGACAACACACCCACACAGCTCCCTAATCCTCAACTAATTAGTGTACCGCCCAACCACGTGTCTAACGATCTACAGTGAATGCTGACTCTCAGCAGTGCTAGTGTGCAAATAATAACCTGGCCTAACTCTGGGCGTAGTGCACTAACACAACTTCTAGTGGATGAGACTATGTAATATTAATGATGCCATACAGGTGAGAACAGAGAAACAGCAACACATGAAAGGACAATGTTAGTAGAAGAAGCACAACCTTTGGATTTATGTGGGATGGTGAACAAAATGGCAGCCTCCTACATGTACAGCCTAAATTCGGAGGTGAGTGATAGACCATCACTCTTTGCTTGTACCTTGGGAACCAGGTGAAAGTTCCCCCCTGGGTGTTATGTAATGCTGGCCCCTGGACTAGGTAGGACAGCCTAAGGCCCTAGGGGTTTACTCTATATAGGAGGCCTATTGTCTACTTTGGCAGGGAATAATAACTTTATTTCTACTGGAAAAATTGACTTTATTTTGGATGGAAAACAGATGTGGAAGCTGGATAATGTCTCATGTCAATAAAGAGACATTTAGGAGTCATGGATTAGAACTTAAAATCATTCTGTGCCTTGGACCCAGCACTCAGACCTACAGTGTTTTCCTGGGTCTTACACCTGACATTACTGTATGCCACAGACTTATTTCCAAATTTAGTTTGCACCAACAGCCTTGTGGCCATACTGCCTGGTGGTCTAGAGGGTTATAAGTAAGTAGAGATGTCCCAAGTGTGCCTACCTAGTCTATAGGGAGAGGCTGCCTTGTATGGTTCTCCTGATTCCCACCACTGCTGGCTTCTCCAGTCCTCAGCTTCCTTCTTGGCTTTCACTGTCAGCCGTGGTTCTCAATGCTTACCTGCAGCCTCAGAGTCTTCACCTTCTGGCCTATTAATTGCCATTAGAACTCTTCCTCCCAGGCGCTCTTCTTTCTTGATGTGCTACTTCTGGACAGAGCTCTCTCCACAATCCCGGCTCAACACGTCTGCTCTGGATTGGCGGTCTACTGGCAATGCCTCATATTCCAAACCAGGGATAGCATGTTTGAAATAAGAGCCACTGATTGGCTGTGCTTGAATCCCTTTGGTATCAAGCTTGCCATTGCACCAAGAAGGATACAACTTGTGTGCCTCACACAGAGACGTTATCTCCAGATCTGACATCCACAGGAGTTATGGGTAAGAGGTAAACACCTTCATCTGCTGGGCTTCTCAGGCACTCTGATGGGGACCCAGCCACACTCTCATAAAACTCCCCTTGTTTCCTTTCTTCTGCAGTATTATGTTTCTGAGTGTGAAAGGTGACACACCAAAAATATTGCACATGAGGCTGTACTGAGCACACACCTATGAGAATAGTGGTGAGGTCATATTGTGATTAATGATGCCTCTGCTGTGGGAAACTTGGTTAACTATTTTATTTCTACCAGATGGATGCTATACATGGAATACCTCGGAGGAACATCTCGTTTGGTCTCCAGATTTTAAATTAGAAGATAAGAACATGACAAAAGGGTCTCCAGAAGAAGACTGCATTACTTTAAATATACATACAGCATTTCACAGTGCAGATATATCATCTGATCCATCTATTATTGAGGAATGTTCTCCTGGTAACTCACATATTGCTGTACCTAGTACAGTTTGTAGTGGTGACACAGTGATTTCCTCTTCTAAAAGTGGGAAATGGTTAACACATAAACTAGCTCTTGTTGAACATGAGAGAAGTCACACAGATGAGAGGCCATTTCCATGTTCTGAGTGTGGAAAATGTTTTAAACGGAAATCAGATCTTCGCAAACATCAGATGTGTCACACGGGTGAGAAACCATTTCCATGTTCTGAGTGTGGAAAATGTTTTAAACAGAAATCAGATCTTCGCAAACATCAGAAGCGTCACACATTTGAGAAACCATTTCCATGTTCTGAGTGTGGGAAATGTTTTCCAAACAAATCAGAACTTATTCGACATAACTTCAGTCACACAGGTGAGAGGCCATTTCCATGTTCTGAGTGTGGAAAATGTTTTAAACGGAAATCAGATCTTCGCAAACATCAGATGCGTCACACAGTTGTGAAACCATTTCAATGTTCTGAGTGTGGGAAGTGTTTTCCAAACAATTCAGAACTTATTCAACATAACTTAAGACACACAGGTGAGAATCTATTTCCATGTTCTGAGTGTGGAAAATGTTTCAAACAGACATCAGATCTTCGCAAACATCAGATGCGTCACACAGTTGAGAAACCATTTCCATGTTCTCAGTGTGGGAAATGTTTTTTAGCAAAATCAGATCTTCACAAACATCAGATGTGTCACACATTTGAGAAACCATTTCCATGTTCTGAGTGTGGGAAATGTTTTAAATGGAAATCAAATCTCTACAGACATCAGAAGTGTCACACATTTGAGAAACCATTTCCATGTTCTGAGTGTGGGAAATGTTTTGCAAACAAATCAGAACTTAGTCAACATAACTTAAGTCACACAGGTGAGAGGCCATTTCCCTGTTCTGACTGTGGAAAATGTTTTAAACGGAAATCAGATCTTCGCAAACATCAGATGCGCCACACAGTTGAGAAACCATTTCCATGTTCTGAGTGTGGGAAGTGTTTTCCAAACAAATCAGAACTTATTCAACATAACTTAAGACACACAGGTGAGAGGCCATTTCCATGTTCTGAGTGTGGAAAATGTTTTAAACAGAAATCAGATCTTCGCAAACATCAGATGCGCCACACAGTTGAGAAACCATTTCCATGTTCTGAGTGTGGGAAATGTTTTGCAAACAAATCAGAACTTATTCAACATAACTTAAGTCACACAGGTGAGAGACCATTTCCCTGTTCTGAGTGTGGAAAAAGTTTTATAAAGAAATCATTTCTTGTTGCACATCAGAGAAGTCACACAGGTGAGAGGCCATTTCCATGTTCTGAGTGTGGGAAATGTTTTGCAAACAAATCAGAACTTATTCAACATAACTTAAGTCACAGAGTTGAGAAACCATTTCCATGTTCTGAGTGTAGAAAAAGTTTTATAAAGAAATCATTTCTTGTTGAACATCAGAGAATTCACACAGGTGAGAGGCCATTTCCTTGTTCTAAGTGTGGAAAGTGTTTTACACGTAAACCAGAACTGTTTATACATGAGAGAAGTCACACAGGTGAGAAACCATTTCCATGCTCTGAATGTGGGAAATCTTTTATACAGAAAGCAGCTCTTGTTATACATCAGATGCGTCACACAGGGGAGAAACCATTTCCATGCTCTGAGTGTGGGAAATCTTTTATACAGAAAGCAGCTCTTGTTACACATCAGATGCGACACACAGGTGAGAAGCCATTTCCATGTTCTGAGTGTGGGAAATCTTTTATACAGAAATCAGGTCTTGTCATACATAAAAGAAGTCACACAGGTGAGAAACCATTTCCATGCTCTGAGTGTGGAAAATGTTTTAAAGCTCAATCTTCTCTTTTTACACACATGAAAATACACGCAGGTAAGAAGAAGCCATTTCCATGATCTGAGTGTGGGAAATGTTTTCCATATAAATCAGATCTTATTAGACATCAGAGGCATCACATAGGTGAGAAGTCATTTCTATTCTTTGAGTATGTATAGAAGTATGTGGCAGGATATAATGGTGTCTGAGATCGCGAGACGCATGGGACACCGGATGATCTCTGATATTTTCTCTGACGTCCTTGTGGATGCTGGGACTCCGTCAGGACCATGGGGAATAGCGGCTCCGCAGGAGACTGGGCACAAAAGTAAAAGCTTTAGTACTACCTGGTGTGCACTGGCTCCTCCCCCTATGACCCTCCTCCAAGTCTCAGATTTTTGTGCCCGAACGAGAAGGGTGCACACTAGGTGGCTCTGCTGAGCTGCTTAGTGAAAAGTTTAGTTTTAGGTTTTTTATTTTCAGTGAGACCTGCTGGCAACAGGCTCACTGCATCGAGGGACTAAGGGGAGAAGAAGCGAACTCACCTGTGTGCAGAGTGGATTGGGCTTCTTAGGCTACTGGACACCATTAGCTCCAGAGGGACCGATCACAGGCCCAGCCTTGGAGCTCGGTCCCAGAGCCTCGCTGCCGGCCCCCTTACAGAGCCAGAAGACAGAAGAGGTCCGAAAAATCGGCGGCAGAAGACGTCCTGTCTTCCACAAGGTAGCGCACAGCACTGCAGCTGTGCGCCATTGCTCTCAGCACACTTCACACTCCGGTCACTGAGGGTGCAGGGCGCTGGGGGGGGCACCCTGAGACGCAATAGAAACACCTTGGCTGGCAAATAAATGCATCACATATAGCTCCTGGGCTACATGGATGAATTTTAACCCCTGCCAGTTTTCAACAAAAAGCGGGAGAAAGGCCGCCGAGCAGGGGGCGGAGCCTATCTCCTCAGCACACAAGCGCCATTTTCCCTCACAGCTCCGCTGGAAGGTCGTCTCCCTGACTCTCCCCTGCAGTCCTGCACTACAGAAACAGGGTAAATAAGAGAGGGGGGGCACTATTTGGCATAATAAACAATACAGCAGCTATATAAGGGAGAAACACTTATATAAGGTTGTCCCTATATATTTATATATAGCGCTCTGGTGTGTGCTGGCAAACTCTCCCTCTGCCTCCCCAAAGGGCTAGTGGGGTCCTGTCCTCTATCAGAGCATTCCCGGTGTGTGTGCTGTGTGTCGGTACGTTTGTGTCGACATGTATGAGGAGGAAAATGATGTGGAGGCGGAGCAATTGCCGGTAATAGTGATGTCACCCCCTTGGGAGTCGACACCTGATTGGATGGTTTTATGGAAGGAATTGCGTGATAGCGTCAGCACTTTACAAAAGACAGTTGACGACATGAGACAGCCGGCTAATCAGCTAGTGCCTGTCCAGGCGTCTCAAAAACCGTCAGGGGCTCTAAAGCGGCCGTTACCTCAGATGGTCGACACAGACCCAGACACGGATACTGACTCCAGTGTCGACGGTGAGGAGACAAACGTGACTTCCAGTAGGGCCACACGTTACATGATCACGGCAATGATGGAGGTTTTGAACATTTCTGATACTACAAGTACCACAAAAAAGGGTATTATGTGGGGTGTGAAAAAACTACCCGTAGTTTTTCCTGAATCAGATGAATTAAATGAGGTGTGTGATGAAGCGTGGGTTTCCCCCGATAAAAAACTGATAATTTCTAAAAAATTATTGGCATTATACCCTTTCCCGCCAGAGGTTAGGGCGCGTTGGGAAACACCCCCTAGGGTAGATAAAGCGCTCACACGCTTATCAAAACAAGTGGCGTTACCGTCTCCTGATACGGCCGCCCTCAAGGAACCAGGTGATAGAAAACTGGAGAATATCCTAAAAAGTATATACACACATACTGGTGTTATACTGCGACCAGCAATCGCCTCAGCCTGGATGTGCAGCGCTGGGGTGGCTTGGTTGGATTCCCTGACTGAAAATATTGATACCCTGGATAGGGACAGTATATTATTGACTATAGAGCATTTAAAAGATGCATTTCTATATATGCGAGATGCACAGAGGGATATTTGCACTCTGGCATCAAGAGTGAGTGTGCTGTCCATTTCTGCCAGAAGAGGGTTATGGACGCGACAGTGGTCAGGTGATGCGGATTCTAAACGGCATATGGAAGTATTGCCTTATAAAGGGGAGGAGTTATTTGGGGTCGGTCTATCGGACCTGGTGGCCACGGCAACTGCTGGGAAATCCACCTTTTTACCCCAGGTCGCCTCTCAGCAGAAAAAGACGCCGTCTTTTCAGGCTCAGTCCTTTCATCCCCATAAGGGCAAGCGGGCAAAAGGCTCCTCATTTCTGCCCCGGGGCAGAGGAAGGGGGAAAAGACTGCATCAGGCAGCCTCTTCCCAGGAACAGAAGCCCTCCCCCGCTTCTGCCAAGTCCTCAGCATGACGCTGGGGCCTTACAAGCGGACTCAGGCACGGTGGGGGGCCGTCTCAAGAATTTCAGCGCGCAGTGGGCTCACTCGCAAGTGGACCCCTGGATCCTTCAGGTAGTATCTCAGGGGTACAAATTGGAGTTCGAGACGTCTCCCCCTCGCCGGTTCCTGAAGTCTGCTTTACCAACGTCTCCCTCCGACAGGGAGGCGGTATTGGAAGCCATTCACAAGCTGTATTCCCAGCAGGTGATAATCAAGGTACCCCTCCTGCAACAGGGAAAGGGGTATTATTCCACGCTGTTTGTGGTACCGAAGCCGGACGGCTCGGTGAGACCTATTATGAAATCCTTGAACACTTACATACAAAGGTTCAAATTCAAGATGGAGTCACTCAGAGCAGTGATAGCGAACCTGGAAGAAGGGGACTATATGGTGTCTCTGGACATCAAGGATGCTTACCTCCATGTCCCAATTTGCCCTTCTCACCAAGGGTACCTCAGGTTTGTGGTAAAGAACTGTCATTATCAGTTTCAGACGCTGCCGTTTGGATTGTCCACGGCACCCCGGGTCTTTACCAAGGTAATGGCCGAAATGATGATACTTCTTCGAAGAAAAGGCGTCCTAATTATCCCTTACTTGGACGATCTCCTAATAAGGGCAAGGTCCAGGGAACAGTTAGTAGTCGGAGTAGCACTATCTCAAGTAGTGTTACGACAGCACGGGTGGATTCTAAATATCCCAAAATCGCAGCTGATTCCGACGACACGTCTGCTGTTCCTAGGGATGATTCTGGACACAGTCCAGAAAAAGGTGTTTCTCCCGGAGGAGAAAGCCAGGGAGTTATCCGAGCTAGTCAGGAACCTCCTAAAACCAGGCCAAGTGTCAGTGCATCAATGCACAAGGGTCCTGGGGAAAATGGTGGCTTCTTACAAAGCGATTCCATTTGGCAGATTCCACGCAAGAACTTTTCAGTGGGATCTGCCGGACAAATGGTGTGGATCGCATCTTCAGATGCATCAGCGGATAACCCTGTCTCCGAGGACAAGGGTGTCTCTCCTGTGGTGGTTACAGAGTGCTCATCTTCTAGAGGGCCGCAGATTCGGCATTCAGGACTGGGTCCTGGTGACCACGGATGCCAGCCTGAGAGGCTGGGGAGCAGTCACACAGGGAAGAAATTTCCAGGGCTTGTGGTCAAGCATGGAAACGTCACTTCACATAAATATCCTGGAACTAAGGGCCATTTACAATGCCCTAAGTCAAGCAAGGCCTCTGCTTCAGGGTCAGCCGGTGTTGATCCAGTCGGACAACATCACGGCAGTCGCCCACGTAAACAGACAGGGCGGCACAAGAAGCAGGAGGGCGATGGCAGAAGCTGCAAGGATTCTTCGCTGGGCGGAAAATCATGTGATAGCACTGTCAGCAGTGTTCATTCCCGGAGTGGACAACTGGGAAGCAGACTTTCTCAGCAGACACGATCTCCACCCGGGAGAGTGGGGACTTCATCCAGAAGTCTTCCACTTGATTGTAAACCGTTGGGAAAAACCAAAGGTGGACATGATGGCGTCCCGCCTCAACAAAAAACTAGAAAGGTATTGCGCCAGGTCAAGGGACCCTCAAGCAATAGCGGTGGACGCTCTGGTAACACCGTGGGTGTACCAGTCAGTGTATGTGTTCCCTCCTCTGCCTCTCATACCCAAGGTACTGAGAATTATAAGACGGAGAGGAGTAAGAACTATACTCGTGGCTCCGGATTGGCCAAGAAGGACTTGGTACACGGAACTTCAAGAGATGCTCACGGAGGATCCGTGGCCTCTACCTCTAAGAAGGGACCTGCTCCAGCAAGGACCCTGTCTATTCCAAGACTTACCGCGGCTGCGTTTGACGGCATGGCGGTTGAACTCCGGATCCTGAAGGAAAAAGGCATTCCGGATGAAGTCATCCCTACCCTGATCAAAGCCAGGAAGGATGTAACCGCACAACATTATCACCGTATTTGGTGAAAATATGTTGCGTGGTGCGAGGCCAGGAAGGCCCCGACAGAGGAATTTCAACTAGGTCGTTTCCTGCATTTCCTGCAAACAGGACTGTCCATGGGCCTAAAATTAGGATCCATTAAGGTTCAAATTTCGGCCTTGTTGATTTTCTTCCAGAAAGAATTGGCTTCAGTTCCTGAAGTCCAGACGTTTGTCAAGGGGGTACTGCATATACAGCCTCCCTTTGTGCCTCCAGTGGCACCCTGGGATCTCAATGTGGTTTTGGGATTCCTAAAATCACATTGGTTTGAACCACTTGCCACAGTGGACTTAAAATATCTCACATGGAAAGTGGTAATGCTGTTGGCCCTGGCTTCAGCCAGGCGCGTATCAGAATTGGCGGCTTTATCCTATAAAAGCCCTTACTTGATATTTCATTCGGATAGGGTGGAATTGAGGACTCATCCTCAATTTCTCCCTAAGGTGGTGTCAGCGTTTCACCTGAACCAGCCTATTGTGGTACCTGCGGCTACTAGGGACTTGGAGGACTCCAAGTTGCTGGATGTAGTCAGGGCCCTGAAAATATATGTTTCCAGGACGGCTAGAGTCAGAAAATCTGACTCGCTGTTTATCCTGTATGCACCCAACAAGCTGGGTGCTCCTGCTTCTAAGCAGACTATTGCTCGTTGGATTTGTAGTACAATTCAGCTTGCACATTCTGTGGCAGGCCTGCCACAGCCAAAATCTGTAAATGCCCATTCCACCAGGAAGGTGGGCTCATCTTGGGCGGCTGCCCGAGGGGTCTCGGCTTTACAACTTTGCGGACAGCTACTTGGTCAGGGGAAAACACGTTTGTAAAATTCTACAAATTTGATACCCTGGCTGAGGAGGACCTGGAGTTCTCTCATTCGGTGCTGCAGAGTCATCCGCACTCTCCCGCCCGTTTGGGAGCTTTGGTATAATCCCCATGGTCCTGACGGAGTCCCAGCATCCACAAGGACGTCAGAGAAAATAAGAATTTACTTACCGATAATTCTATTTCTCGTAGTCCGTAGTGGATGCTGGGCGCCCGTCCCAAGTGCGGATTGTCTGCAATACTTGTACATAGTTATTGTTGCCAAAATTCGGGTTTTGTTGTTGTGAGCCATCTATCCAGAGGCTCCTCTGTTATCATGCTGTTAACTGGGTTCAGATCACAAGTTATATGGTGTGATTGGTGTGGCTGGTATGAGTCTTACCCGGGATTCAAAATCCTTCTTTATTGTGTACGCTCGTCCGGGCACAGTATCCTAACTGAGGCTTGGAGGAGGGTCATAGGGGGAGGAGCCAGTGCACACCAGGTAGTACTAAAGCTTTTACTTTTGTGCCCAGTCTCCTGCGGAGCCGCTATTCCCCATGGTCCTGACGGAGTCCCAGCATCCACTACGGACTACGAGAAATAGAATTAGCGGTAAGTAAATTCTTATTTTTTTAAAGGTGTAATCATTTACAAAGCATGCTTCCAAAAATCTTCCAAGATCGGTCAGTATTCTGCACGTCCGGCAATCCTGGACTCCATTATATGCCGCCCCGGAAGTCCGGCATGAAAAGGATACAGCTGAGTGTCCTCAAGTTGGTAGACACTAGACTGGGTTGTAATAATATTCAATATATAAAAAATCTGCATTAATAATAAATCTATAATATTTGTGTATATTATGTATTTCTTCCAGTAGGACTAAATGTGCATATTAGTCTAAGGGGGGGTGGGGGGGGGGGCAGCCATCTTGGGCATTATCAGTTACTATTATAGTCAATCGGTCATTGGAGCTTACACTCTAAATTTCGTATCACACACCAGTGTGTCACCCACTTTCCAGCCTGTAATATAAGGTAAGGGGGAGGGGTATCACTGTATTATGTGTGTGTATGAGCCTATAATAGTCTTCTCTGTCTATCCATTTCTGTACATGTAACCCTATGCTTGTGTGAGAGCCTGCTGTGAGTGTGACCCTGTGTATGTGAGAGACTGCTGTGAGTGTGACCCTGTGCATGTGTGAGAGACTGCTGTGAGAGTGACTCTGTGCATGTGTGAGAGACTGCTGTGAGTGTGAGAGCCTGCTGTGAGAGTGACTCTGTGCATGTGTGAGAGCCTGCTGTGAGTGTGACCCTGTGCATGTGTGAGAGACTGCTGTGAGTGTGACCCTGTGCATGTGTGATAGCCTGCTGTGAGTGTGACCCTGCATGTGTGAGAGCCTGCTGTGAGTGTGACACTGTGTATGTGTGAGAGCCTGCTGTGAGAGTGACTCTGTGCATGTGTGAGAGCCTGCTGTGAGTGTGACCCTGTGCATGTGTGAGAGACTGCTGTGACTGTGACCCTGCATGTGTGAGAGCCTGCTGTGAGAGTGACTCTGTGCATGTGTGAGAGCCTGCTGTGAGTGTGACCCTGTGCATGTGTGAGAGCCTGCTGTGACTGTGACCCTGCATGTGTGAGAGCCTGCTGTGAGAGTGACACTGTGCATGTGTGAGAGCCTGCTGTGTGTGTGACCCTATGCATGTGTGAGAGCCTGCTGTGAGTGTGACACTGTGCATGTGTGAGAGACTGCTGTGAGTGTGACACTGTGCATGTGTGAGAGTCTGCTGTGAGAGTGACTCTGTGCATGTGTGAGAGACTGCTGTGAGTGTGACCCTATGCATGTGTGAGAGACTGCTGTGAGTGTGACCCTGTGCATGTGTGAGAGCCTGCTGTGAGAGTGACTCTGTGCATGTGTGAGAGCCTGCTGTGCGTGTGACCCTATGCATGTGTGAGAGCCTGCTGTGAGTGTGACACTGTGCATGTGTGAGAGACTGCTGTGAGTGTGACACTGTGCATGTGTGAGAGTCTGCTGTGAGTGTGACCCTGCATGTGTGAGAGCCTGCTGTGAGAGTGACTCTGTGCATGTGTGAGAGCCTGCTGTGCGTGTGACCCTATGCATGTGTGAGAGCCTGCTGTGAGTGTGACACTGTGCATGTGTGAGAGATCCTGCTGAGTGTAACCCTGTGCATGTGTGAGAGCCTGCTGTGAGTGTGACCCTGTGCATGTGTGAGAGCCTGCTGTGACTGTGACCCTGCATGTGTGAGAGCCTGCTGTGAGTGTGACTCTGTGCATGTGTGAGAGCCTGCTGTGACTGTGACACTGTGCATGTGTGAGAGCCTGCTGTGCGTGTGACCCTGCATGTGTGAGAGCCTGCTGTGAGAGTGACTCTGTGCATGTGTGAGAGCCTGCTGTGAGTGTGACACTGTGTATGTGTGAGAGCCTGCTGTGCGTGTGACCCTATGCATGTGTGAGAGCCTGCTGTGAGTGTGACACTGTGCATGTGTGAGAGCCTGCTGTGAGTGTGACCCTGTGCATGTGTGAGAGCCTGCTGTGAGTGTGACACTGTGCATGTGTGAGAGCCTGCTGTGAGTGTGACACTGTGCATGTGTGAGAGCCTGCTGTGAGTGTGACCCTGTGTATGTGTGAGAGCCTGCTGTGACTGTGACCCTGCATGTGTGAGAGCCTGCTGTGAGTGTGACCCTGTGCATGTGTGAGAGCCTGCTGTGAGTGTGACCCTGTGCATGTGTGAGAGCCTGCTGTGAGTGTGACCCTGTGCATGTGTGAGAGACTGCTGTGAGAGTGACTCTGTGCATGTGTGAGAGCCTGCTGTGAGAGTGACTCTGTGCATGTGTGAGAGCCTGCTGTGCGTGTGACCCTATGCATGTGTGAGAGCCTGCTGTGAGTGTGACCCTGCATGTGTGAGAGCCTGCTGTGAGTGTGACCCTATGCATGTGTGAGAGCCTGCTGTGACTGTGACCCTGCATGTGTGAGAGCCTGCTGTGAGTGTGACCCTGTGCATGTGTGAGAGCCTGCTGTGAGTGTGACCCTGTGCATGTGTGAGAGACTGCTGTGAGAGTGACTCTGTGCATGTGTGAGAGCCTGCTGTGAGAGTGACTCTGTGCATGTGTGAGAGCCTGCTGTGAGTCTGACCCTATGCATGTGTGAGAGCCTGCTGTGACTGTGACCCTGCTGTGACTGTGACACTGTGCATGTGTGAGAGCCTGCTGTGACTGTGACACTGTGCATGTGTGAGAGCCTGCTGTGACTGTGACACTGTGCATGTGTGAGAGCCTGCTGTGACTGTGACACTGTGCATGTGTGAGAGCCTGCTGTGAGTGTGACCCTGTGCATGTGTGAGAGCCTGCTGTGAGAGTGACTCTGTGCATGTGTGAGAGCCTGCTGTGAGTGTGACCCTGTGCATGTGTGAGAGCCTGCTGTGACTGTGACCCTGTGCATGTGTGAGAGCCTGCTGTGAGTGTGACCCTGTGCATGTGTGAGAGCCTGCCGTGAGTGTGACACTGTGTATGTGTGAGAGCCTGCTGTGAGTGTGACCCTGTGCATGTGTGAGAGCCTGCTGTGAGTGTGACCCTGTGCATGTGTGAGAGCCTGCTGTGAGTGTGACACTGTATGTGTGAGAGCCTGCTGTGAGTGTGACCCTGCATGTGTGAGAGCCTGCTGTGAGTGTGACACTGTGCATGTGTGAGAGCCTGCTGTGAGTGTGACCCTATGCATGTGTGAGAGCCTGCTGTGAGTGTGACCCTGTGCATGTGTGAGAGCCTGCTGTGAGTGTGACCCTGCATGTGTGAGAGCCTGCTGTGAGTGTGACTCTGTGCATGTGTGAGAGCCTGCTGTGAGTGTGACCCTGCATGTGTGAGAGCCTGCTGTGAGTGTGACACTGTGTATGTGTGAGAGCCTGCTGTGAGAGTGACTCTGTGTATGTGTGAGAGCCTCCTGTGAGTGTGACCCTGTGCATGTGTGAGAGCCTGCTGTGAGAGTGACTCTGTGCATGTGTGAGAGCCTGCTGTGAGAGTGACTCTGTGTATGTGTGAGAGACTGCTGTGACTGTGACCCTGCATGTGTGAGAGCCTGCTGTGAGAGTGACTCTGTGCATGTGTGAGAGGCTGCTGTGAGTGTGACCCTGTGCATGTGTGAGAGCCTGCTGTGACTGTGACACTGTGCATGTGTGAGAGACTGCTGTGACTGTGACACTGTGCATGTGTGAGAGACTGCTGTGAGTGTGACCCTGTGCATGTGTGAGAGCCTGCTGTGACTGTGACCCTGCATGTGTGAGAGCCTGCTGTGAGTGTGACTCTGTGCATGTGTGAGAGCCTGCTGTGAGTGTGACCCTGTGCATGTGTGAGAGCCTGCTGTGAGAGTGACTCTGTGCATGTGTGAGAGCCTGCTGTGCGTGTGACCCTATGCATGTGTGAGAGCCTGCTGTGAGTGTGACCCTGTGCATGTGTGAGAGCCTGCTGTGAGTGTGAACCTATGCATGTGTGAGAGCCTGCTGTGAGTGTGACCCTGCATGTGTGATAGACTGCTGTGAGTGTGACACTGTGCATGTGTGAGAGCCTGCTGTGAGTGTGACTCTGTGCATGTGTGAGAGCCTGCTGTGAGTGTGACACTGTGTATGTGTGAGAGACTGCTGTGAGAGTGACTCTGTGCATGTGTGAGAGCCTGCTGTGAGTGTGACACTGTGTATGTGTGAGAGCCTGCTGTGACTGTGACACTGTGCATGTGTGAGAGCCTGCTGTGAGTGTGACCCTGTATGTGTGAGAGCCTGCTGTGAGTGTGACCCTGCATGTGTGAGAGCCTGCTGTGAGTGTGACCCTGCATGTGTGAGAGCCTGCTGTGAGTGTGACCCTGCATGTGTGAGAGCCTGCTGTGAGAGTGACTCTGTGCATGTGTGAGAGCCTGCTGTGAGTGTGACCCTATGCATGTGTGAGAGCCTGCTGTGAGTGTGACACTATGTGTGATAGCCTGCTGTGAGTGTGACACTATGTGTGATAGCCTGCTGTGAGTGTGACACTGTGTATGTGTGAGAGCCTGCTGTGAGTGTAACCCTGTGCATGTGTGAGAGCCTGCTGTGAGTGTGACACTGTGTATGTGTGAGAGCCTGCTGTGAGTGTGACACTGTGCATGTGTGAGAGCCTGCTGTGAGTGTGACCCTGTGTATGTGTGAGAGCCTGCTGTGAGAGTGACTCTGTGCATGTGTGAGAGCCTGCTGTGAGTGTGACCCTATGCATGTGTGAGAGCCTGCTGTGAGTGTGACACTATGTGTGATAGCCTGCTGTGAGTGTGACACTATGTGTGATAGCCTGCTGTGAGTGTGACCCTGTGTATGTGTGAGAGCCTGCTGTGAGTGTAACCCTGTGCATGTGTGAGAGCCTGCTTTGAGTGTGACACTGTGTATGTGTGAGAGCCTGCTGTGAGTGTGACCCTGTGCATGTGTGAGAGCCTGCTGTGAGTGTGACACTGTGTATGTGTGAGAGCCTGCTGTGAGTGTGACCCTGCATGTGTGAGAGCCTGCTGTGAGTGTGACACTGTGCATGTGTGAGAGCCTGCTGTGAGTGTGACCCTGTGCATGTGTGAGAGCCTGCTGTGAGTGTGACACTGTGTATGTGTGAGAGCCTGCTGTGAGTGTGACCCTGTGCATGTGTGAGAGCCTGCTGTGACTGTGACACTGTGCATGTGTGAGAGCCTGCTGTGAGTGTGACACTGTGCATGTGTGAGAGCCTGCTGTGAGTGTGACCCTGCATGTGTGAGAGCCTGCTGTGAGTGTGACACTGTGCATGTGTGAGAGCCTGCTGTGAGAGTGACTCTGTGCATGTGTGATAGCCTGCTGTGAGTGTGACCCTGCATGTGTGAGAGCCTGCTGTGAGTGTGACACTGTGCATGTGTGAGAGCCTGCTGTGAGAGTGACTCTGTGCATGTGTGAGAGCCTGCTGTGAGTGTGACCCTGTGCATGTGTGAGAGCCTGCTGTGAGAGTGACTCTGTGCATGTGTGAGAGCCTGCTGTGAGAGTGACTCTGTGCATGTGTGAGAGCCTGCTGTGAGTGTGACCCTGCATGTGTGAGAGACTGCTGTGAGTGTGACCCTGCATGTGTGAGAGCCTGCTGTGAGTGTGACCCTGCATGTGTGAGAGACTGCTGTGAGTGTGACCCTGTGCATGTGTGAGAGCCTGCTGTGAGTGTGACACTGTGCATGTGTGAGAGCCTGCTGTGACTGTGACACTGTGCATGTGTGAGAGCCTGCTGTGAGTGTGACCCTGCATGTGTGAGAGACTGCTGTGAGAGTGACTCTGTGTATGTGTGAGAGCCTCCTGTGACTGTGACACTGTGCATGTGTGAGAGCCTGCTGTGAGAGTGACTCTGTGCATGTGTGAGAGCCTGCTGTGAGAGTGACTCTGTGCATGTGTGAGAGCCTGCTGTGACTGTGACACTGTGCATGTGTGAGAGCCTGCTGTGAGAGTGACTCTGTGCATGTGTGAGAGCCTGCTGTGAGTGTGACCCTGCATGTGTGAGAGACTGCTGTGAGTGTGACCCTGCATGTGTGAGAGCCTGCTGTGAGTGTGACCCTGCATGTGTGAGAGACTGCTGTGAGTGTGACCCTGTGCATGTGTGAGAGCCTGCTGTGAGTGTGACCCTGCATGTGTGAGAGCCTCCTGTGAGTGTGACCCTATGCATGTGTGAGAGCCTGCTGTGAGAGTGACTCTGTGTATGTGTGAGAGACTGCTGTGACTGTGACCCTGCATGTGTGAGAGCCTGCTGTGAGAGTGACTCTGTGCATGTGTGAGAGGCTGCTGTGAGTGTGACCCTGTGCATGTGTGAGAGCCTGCTGTGAGAGTGACTCTGTGTATGTGTGAGAGACTGCTGTGACTGTGACCCTGCATGTGTGAGAGCCTGCTGTGAGAGTGACTCTGTGCATGTGTGAGAGCCTGCTGTGAGTGTGACCCTGTGCATGTGTGAGAGCCTGCTGTGAGAGTGACTCTGTGTATGTGTGAGAGCCTCCTGTGAGTGTGACCCTGTGCATGTGTGAGAGCCTGCTGTGAGTGTGACCCTGTGCATGTGTGAGAGCCTGCTGTGAGTGTGACCCTGTGCATGTGTGAGAGCCTGCTGTGACTGTGACCCTGCATGTGTGAGAGCCTGCTGTGAGTGTGACTCTGTGCATGTGTGAGAGCCTGCTGTGAGTGTGACCCTGTGCATGTGTGAGAGCCTGCTGTGAGAGTGACTCTGTGCATGTGTGAGAGCCTGCTGTGCGTGTGACCCTATGCATGTGTGAGAGCCTGCTGTGAGTGTGACCCTGTGCATGTGTGAGAGCCTGCTGTGAGTGTGAACCTATGCATGTGTGAGAGCCTGCTGTGAGTGTGACCCTGCATGTGTGATAGACTGCTGTGAGTGTGACACTGTGCATGTGTGAGAGCCTGCTGTGAGTGTGACTCTGTGCATGTGTGAGAGCCTGCTGTGAGTGTGACACTGTGTATGTGTGAGAGCCTGCTGTGACTGTGACACTGTGCATGTGTGAGAGCCTGCTGTGAGTGTGACCCTGCATGTGTGAGAGCCTGCTGTGAGTGTGACCCTGCATGTGTGAGAGCCTGCTGTGAGTGTGACCCTGCATGTGTGAGAGCCTGCTGTGAGTGTGACCCTGCATGTGTGAGAGCCTGCTGTGAGTGTGACACTGTGTATGTGTGAGAGCCTGCTGTGAGAGTGACTCTGTGCATGTGTGAGAGCCTGCTGTGAGTGTGACCCTATGCATGTGTGAGAGCCTGCTGTGAGTGTGACACTATGTGTGATAGCCTGCTGTGAGTGTGACACTATGTGTGATAGCCTGCTGTGAGTGTGACCCTGTGTATGTGTGAGAGCCTGCTGTGAGTGTAACCCTGTGCATGTGTGAGAGCCTGCTTTGAGTGTGACACTGTGTATGTGTGAGAGCCTGCTGTGAGTGTGACCCTGTGCATGTGTGAGAGCCTGCTGTGAGTGTGACACTGTGTATGTGTGAGAGCCTGCTGTGAGTGTGACCCTGCATGTGTGAGAGCCTGCTGTGAGTGTGACACTGTGCATGTGTGAGAGCCTGCTGTGAGTGTGACCCTGTGCATGTGTGAGAGCCTGCTGTGAGTGTGACACTGTGTATGTGTGAGAGCCTGCTGTGAGTGTGACCCTGTGCATGTGTGAGAGCCTGCTGTGACTGTGACACTGTGCATGTGTGAGAGCCTGCTGTGAGTGTGACACTGTGCATGTGTGAGAGCCTGCTGTGAGTGTGACCCTGCATGTGTGAGAGCCTGCTGTGAGTGTGACACTGTGCATGTGTGAGAGCCTGCTGTGAGAGTGACTCTGTGCATGTGTGATAGCCTGCTGTGAGTGTGACCCTGCATGTGTGAGAGCCTGCTGTGAGTGTGACACTGTGCATGTGTGAGAGCCTGCTGTGAGAGTGACTCTGTGCATGTGTGAGAGCCTGCTGTGAGTGTGACCCTGTGCATGTGTGAGAGCCTGCTGTGAGAGTGACTCTGTGCATGTGTGAGAGCCTGCTGTGAGAGTGACTCTGTGCATGTGTGAGAGCCTGCTGTGAGTGTGACCCTGCATGTGTGAGAGACTGCTGTGAGTGTGACCCTGCATGTGTGAGAGCCTGCTGTGAGTGTGACCCTGCATGTGTGAGAGACTGCTGTGAGTGTGACCCTGTGCATGTGTGAGAGCCTGCTGTGAGTGTGACACTGTGCATGTGTGAGAGCCTGCTGTGACTGTGACACTGTGCATGTGTGAGAGCCTGCTGTGAGTGTGACACTGTGCATGTGTGAGAGCCTGCTGTGAGTGTGACCCTGCATGTGTGAGAGACTGCTGTGAGAGTGACTCTGTGTATGTGTGAGAGCCTCCTGTGACTGTGACACTGTGCATGTGTGAGAGCCTGCTGTGAGAGTGACTCTGTGCATGTGTGAGAGCCTGCTGTGACTGTGACACTGTGCATGTGTGAGAGCCTGCTGTGAGAGTGACTCTGTGCATGTGTGAGAGCCTGCTGTGAGTGTGACCCTGCATGTGTGAGAGACTGCTGTGAGTGTGACCCTGCATGTGTGAGAGCCTGCTGTGAGTGTGACCCTGCATGTGTGAGAGACTGCTGTGAGTGTGACCCTGTGCATGTGTGAGAGCCTGCTGTGAGTGTGACCCTGCATGTGTGAGAGCCTCCTGTGAGTGTGACCCTATGCATGTGTGAGAGCCTGCTGTGAGAGTGACTCTGTGTATGTGTGAGAGACTGCTGTGACTGTGACCCTGCATGTGTGAGAGCCTGCTGTGAGAGTGACTCTGTGCATGTGTGAGAGGCTGCTGTGAGTGTGACCCTGTGCATGTGTGAGAGCCTGCTGTGAGAGTGACTCTGTGTATGTGTGAGAGACTGCTGTGACTGTGACCCTGCATGTGTGAGAGCCTGCTGTGAGAGTGACTCTGTGCATGTGTGAGAGCCTGCTGTGAGTGTGACCCTGTGCATGTGTGAGAGCCTGCTGTGAGAGTGACTCTGTGTATGTGTGAGAGCCTCCTGTGAGTGTGACCCTGTGCATGTGTGAGAGCCTGCTGTGAGTGTGACCCTGTGCATGTGTGAGAGCCTGCTGTGAGTGTGACCCTGTGCATGTGTGAGAGCCTGCTGTGAGAGTGACTCTGTGCATGTGTGAGAGGCTGCTGTGAGTGTGACCCTGTGCATGTGTGAGAGCCTGCTGTGAGAGTGACTCTGTGTATGTGTGAGAGACTGCTGTGACTGTGACCCTGCATGTGTGAGAGCCTGCTGTGAGAGTGACTCTGTGCATGTGTGAGAGCCTGCTGTGAGTGTGACCCTGTGCATGTGTGAGAGCCTGCTGTGAGAGTGACTCTGTGTATGTGTGAGAGCCTCCTGTGAGTGTGACCCTGTGCATGTGTGAGAGCCTGCTGTGAGTGTGACCCTGTGCATGTGTGAGAGCCTGCTGTGAGTGTGACCCTGTGCATGTGTGAGAGCCTGCTGTGACTGTGACCCTGCATGTGTGAGAGCCTGCTGTGAGTGTGACTCTGTGCATGTGTGAGAGCCTGCTGTGAGTGTGACCCTGTGCATGTGTGAGAGCCTGCTGTGAGAGTGACTCTGTGCATGTGTGAGAGCCTGCTGTGCGTGTGACCCTATGCATGTGTGAGAGCCTGCTGTGAGTGTGACCCTGTGCATGTGTGAGAGCCTGCTGTGAGTGTGAACCTATGCATGTGTGAGAGCCTGCTGTGAGTGTGACCCTGCATGTGTGATAGACTGCTGTGAGTGTGACACTGTGCATGTGTGAGAGCCTGCTGTGAGTGTGACTCTGTGCACGTGTGAGAGCCTGCTGTGAGAGTGACTCTGTGCATGTGTGAGAGCCTGCTGTGAGTGTGACACTGTGTATGTGTGAGAGCCTGCTGTGACTGTGACACTGTGCATGTGTGAGAGCCTGCTGTGAGTGTGACCCTGCATGTGTGAGAGCCTGCTGTGAGTGTGACCCTGCATGTGTGAGAGCCTGCTGTGAGTGTGACCCTGCATGTGTGAGAGCCTGCTGTGAGTGTGACCCTGCATGTGTGAGAGCCTGCTGTGAGTGTGACACTGTGTATGTGTGAGAGCCTGCTGTGAGAGTGACTCTGTGCATGTGTGAGAGCCTGCTGTGAGTGTGACCCTATGCATGTGTGAGAGCCTGCTGTGAGTGTGACACTATGTGTGATAGCCTGCTGTGAGTGTGACACTATGTGTGATAGCCTGCTGTGAGTGTGACACTGTGTATGTGTGAGAGCCTGCTGTGAGTGTAACCCTGTGCATGTGTGAGAGCCTGCTGTGAGTGTGACACTGTGTATGTGTGAGAGCCTGCTGTGAGTGTGACACTGTGCATGTGTGAGAGCCTGCTGTGAGTGTGACACTGTGCATGTGTGAGAGCCTGCTGTGAGTGTGACCCTGTGTATGTGTGAGAGCCTGCTGTGAGAGTGACTCTGTGCATGTGTGAGAGCCTGCTGTGAGTGTGACCCTATGCATGTGTGAGAGCCTGCTGTGAGTGTGACCCTATGCATGTGTGAGAGCCTGCTGTGAGTGTGACACTATGTGTGATAGCCTGCTGTGAGTGTGACACTATGTGTGATAGCCTGCTGTGAGTGTGACCCTGTGTATGTGTGAGAGCCTGCTGTGAGTGTAACCCTGTGCATGTGTGAGAGCCTGCTTTGAGTGTGACACTGTGTATGTGTGAGAGCCTGCTGTGAGTGTGACCCTGTGCATGTGTGAGAGCCTGCTGTGAGTGTGACACTGTGTATGTGTGAGAGCCTGCTGTGAGTGTGACCCTGCATGTGTGAGAGCCTGCTGTGAGTGTGACACTGTGCATGTGTGAGAGCCTGCTGTGAGTGTGACACTGTGCATGTGTGAGAGCCTGCTGTGAGTGTGACACTGTGCATGTGTGAGAGCCTGCTGTGAGTGTGACACTGCATGTGTGAGAGCCTGCTGTGAGTGTGACCCTGTGCATGTGTGAGAGCCTGCTGTGAGTGTGACCCTGTGCATGTGTGAGAGCCTGCTGTGAGAGTGACTCTGTGCATGTGTGAGAGCCTGCTGTGAGAGTGACTCTGTGCATGTGTGAGAGCCTGCTGTGAGTGTGACACTGTGTATGTGTGAGAGACTGCTGTGAGAGTGACTCTGTGCATGTGTGAGAGCCTGCTGTGAGTGTGACACTGTGTATGTGTGAGAGCCTGCTGTGACTGTGACACTGTGCATGTGTGAGAGCCTGCTGTGAGTGTGACCCTGCATGTGTGAGAGCCTGCTGTGAGTGTGACCCTGCATGTGTGAGAGCCTGCTGTGAGTGTGACCCTGCATGTGTGAGAGCCTGCTGTGAGTGTGACCCTGCATGTGTGAGAGCCTGCTGTGAGTGTGACACTGTGTATGTGTGAGAGCCTGCTGTGAGAGTGACTCTGTGCATGTGTGAGAGCCTGCTGTGAGTGTGACCCTATGCATGTGTGAGAGCCTGCTGTGAGTGTGACACTATGTGTGATAGCCTGCTGTGAGTGTGACACTATGTGTGATAGCCTGCTGTGAGTGTGACACTGTGTATGTGTGAGAGCCTGCTGTGAGTGTAACCCTGTGCATGTGTGAGAGCCTGCTGTGAGTGTGACACTGTGTATGTGTGAGAGCCTGCTGTGAGTGTGACACTGTGCATGTGTGAGAGCCTGCTGTGAGTGTGACCCTGTGTATGTGTGAGAGCCTGCTGTGAGAGTGACTCTGTGCATGTGTGAGAGCCTGCTGTGAGTGTGACCCTATGCATGTGTGAGAGCCTGCTGTGAGTGTGACCCTATGCATGTGTGAGAGCCTGCTGTGAGTGTGACACTATGTGTGATAGCCTGCTGTGAGTGTGACACTATGTGTGATAGCCTGCTGTGAGTGTGACCCTGTGTATGTGTGAGAGCCTGCTGTGAGTGTAACCCTGTGCATGTGTGAGAGCCTGCTTTGAGTGTGACACTGTGTATGTGTGAGAGCCTGCTGTGAGTGTGACCCTGTGCATGTGTGAGAGCCTGCTGTGAGTGTGACACTGTGTATGTGTGAGAGCCTGCTGTGAGTGTGACCCTGCATGTGTGAGAGCCTGCTGTGAGTGTGACACTGTGCATGTGTGAGAGCCTGCTGTGAGTGTGACACTGTGCATGTGTGAGAGCCTGCTGTGAGTGTGACACTGTGCATGTGTGAGAGCCTGCTGTGAGTGTGACACTGCATGTGTGAGAGCCTGCTGTGAGTGTGACCCTGTGCATGTGTGAGAGCCTGCTGTGAGTGTGACCCTGTGCATGTGTGAGAGCCTGCTGTGAGAGTGACTCTGTGCATGTGTGAGAGCCTGCTGTGAGAGTGACTCTGTGCATGTGTGAGAGCCTGCTGTGAGTGTGACACTGTGTATGTGTGAGAGACTGCTGTGAGAGTGACTCTGTGCATGTGTGAGAGCCTGCTGTGAGTGTGACACTGTGTATGTGTGAGAGCCTGCTGTGACTGTGACACTGTGCATGTGTGAGAGCCTGCTGTGAGTGTGACCCTGCATGTGTGAGAGCCTGCTGTGAGTGTGACCCTGCATGTGTGAGAGCCTGCTGTGAGTGTGACCCTGCATGTGTGAGAGCCTGCTGTGAGTGTGACCCTGCATGTGTGAGAGCCTGCTGTGAGTGTGACACTGTGTATGTGTGAGAGCCTGCTGTGAGAGTGACTCTGTGCATGTGTGAGAGCCTGCTGTGAGTGTGACCCTATGCATGTGTGAGAGCCTGCTGTGAGTGTGACACTATGTGTGATAGCCTGCTGTGAGTGTGACACTATGTGTGATAGCCTGCTGTGAGTGTGACACTGTGTATGTGTGAGAGCCTGCTGTGAGTGTAACCCTGTGCATGTGTGAGAGCCTGCTGTGAGTGTGACACTGTGTATGTGTGAGAGCCTGCTGTGAGTGTGACACTGTGCATGTGTGAGAGCCTGCTGTGAGTGTGACCCTGTGTATGTGTGAGAGCCTGCTGTGAGAGTGACTCTGTGCATGTGTGAGAGCCTGCTGTGAGTGTGACCCTATGCATGTGTGAGAGCCTGCTGTGAGTGTGACCCTATGCATGTGTGAGAGCCTGCTGTGAGTGTGACACTATGTGTGATAGCCTGCTGTGAGTGTGACACTATGTGTGATAGCCTGCTGTGAGTGTGACCCTGTGTATGTGTGAGAGCCTGCTGTGAGTGTAACCCTGTGCATGTGTGAGAGCCTGCTTTGAGTGTGACACTGTGTATGTGTGAGAGCCTGCTGTGAGTGTGACCCTGTGCATGTGTGAGAGCCTGCTGTGAGTGTGACACTGTGTATGTGTGAGAGCCTGCTGTGAGTGTGACCCTGCATGTGTGAGAGCCTGCTGTGAGTGTGACACTGTGCATGTGTGAGAGCCTGCTGTGAGTGTGACCCTGTGCATGTGTGAGAGCCTGCTGTGAGTGTGACACTGTGTATGTGTGAGAGCCTGCTGTGAGTGTGACCCTGTGCATGTGTGAGAGCCTGCTGTGACTGTGACACTGTGCATGTGTGAGAGCCTGCTGTGAGTGTGACACTGTGCATGTGTGAGAGCCTGCTGTGAGTGTGACCCTGCATGTGTGAGAGCCTGCTGTGAGTGTGACACTGTGCATGTGTGAGAGCCTGCTGTGAGAGTGACTCTGTGCATGTGTGATAGCCTGCTGTGAGTGTGACCCTGCATGTGTGAGAGCCTGCTGTGAGTGTGACACTGTGCATGTGTGAGAGCCTGCTGTGAGAGTGACTCTGTGCATGTGTGAGAGCCTGCTGTGAGTGTGACCCTGTGCATGTGTGAGAGCCTGCTGTGAGAGTGACTCTGTGCATGTGTGAGAGCCTGCTGTGAGAGTGACTCTGTGCATGTGTGAGAGCCTGCTGTGAGTGTGACCCTGCATGTGTGAGAGACTGCTGTGAGTGTGACCCTGCATGTGTGAGAGCCTGCTGTGAGTGTGACCCTGCATGTGTGAGAGACTGCTGTGAGTGTGACCCTGTGCATGTGTGAGAGCCTGCTGTGAGTGTGACACTGTGCATGTGTGAGAGCCTGCTGTGACTGTGACACTGTGCATGTGTGAGAGCCTGCTGTGAGTGTGACACTGTGCATGTGTGAGAGCCTGCTGTGAGTGTGACCCTGCATGTGTGAGAGACTGCTGTGAGAGTGACTCTGTGTATGTGTGAGAGCCTCCTGTGACTGTGACACTGTGCATGTGTGAGAGCCTGCTGTGAGAGTGACTCTGTGCATGTGTGAGAGCCTGCTGTGACTGTGACACTGTGCATGTGTGAGAGCCTGCTGTGAGAGTGACTCTGTGCATGTGTGAGAGCCTGCTGTGAGTGTGACCCTGCATGTGTGAGAGACTGCTGTGAGTGTGACCCTGCATGTGTGAGAGCCTGCTGTGAGTGTGACCCTGCATGTGTGAGAGACTGCTGTGAGTGTGACCCTGTGCATGTGTGAGAGCCTGCTGTGAGTGTGACCCTGCATGTGTGAGAGCCTCCTGTGAGTGTGACCCTATGCATGTGTGAGAGCCTGCTGTGAGAGTGACTCTGTGTATGTGTGAGAGACTGCTGTGACTGTGACCCTGCATGTGTGAGAGCCTGCTGTGAGAGTGACTCTGTGCATGTGTGAGAGCCTGCTGTGAGTGTGACCCTGCATGTGTGAGAGCCTGCTGTGAGAGTGACTCTGTGCATGTGTGAGAGGCTGCTGTGAGTGTGACCCTGTGCATGTGTGAGAGCCTGCTGTGAGAGTGACTCTGTGTATGTGTGAGAGACTGCTGTGACTGTGACCCTGCATGTGTGAGAGCCTGCTGTGAGAGTGACTCTGTGCATGTGTGAGAGCCTGCTGTGAGTGTGACCCTGTGCATGTGTGAGAGCCTGCTGTGAGTGTGACCCTGTGTATGTGTGAGAGCCTCCTGTGAGTGTGACCCTGTGCATGTGTGAGAGCCTGCTGTGAGTGTGACCCTGTGCATGTGTGAGAGCCTGCTGTGAGTGTGACCCTGTGCATGTGTGAGAGCCTGCTGTGACTGTGACCCTGCATGTGTGAGAGCCTGCTGTGAGTGTGACTCTGTGCATGTGTGCGAGCCTGCTGTGAGTGTGACCCTGTGCATGTGTGAGAGCCTGCTGTGAGAGTGACTCTGTGCATGTGTGAGAGCCTGCTGTGCGTGTGACCCTATGCATGTGTGAGAGCCTGCTGTGAGTGTGACCCTGTGCATGTGTGAGAGCCTGCTGTGAGTGTGAACCTATGCATGTGTGAGAGCCTGCTGTGAGTGTGACCCTGCATGTGTGATAGACTGCTGTGAGTGTGACACTGTGCATGTGTGAGAGCCTGCTGTGAGTGTGACTCTGTGCATGTGTGAGAGCCTGCTGTGAGAGTGACTCTGTGCATGTGTGAGAGCCTGCTGTGAGTGTGACACTGTGTATGTGTGAGAGCCTCCTGTGAGTGTGACCCTGTGCATGTGTGAGAGCCTGCTGTGAGTGTGACCCTGTGCATGTGTGAGAGCCTGCTGTGAGTGTGACCCTGTGCATGTGTGAGAGCCTGCTGTGACTGTGACCCTGCATGTGTGAGAGCCTGCTGTGAGTGTGACTCTGTGCATGTGTGCGAGCCTGCTGTGAGTGTGACCCTGTGCATGTGTGAGAGCCTGCTGTGAGAGTGACTCTGTGCATGTGTGAGAGCCTGCTGTGCGTGTGACCCTATGCATGTGTGAGAGCCTGCTGTGAGTGTGACCCTGTGCATGTGTGAGAGCCTGCTGTGAGTGTGAACCTATGCATGTGTGAGAGCCTGCTGTGAGTGTGACCCTGCATGTGTGATAGACTGCTGTGAGTGTGACACTGTGCATGTGTGAGAGCCTGCTGTGAGTGTGACTCTGTGCATGTGTGAGAGCCTGCTGTGAGAGTGACTCTGTGCATGTGTGAGAGCCTGCTGTGAGTGTGACACTGTGTATGTGTGAGAGCCTGCTGTGACTGTGACACTGTGCATGTGTGAGAGCCTGCTGTGAGTGTGACCCTGCATGTGTGAGAGCCTGCTGTGAGTGTGACCCTGCATGTGTGAGAGCCTGCTGTGAGTGTGACCCTGCATGTGTGAGAGCCTGCTGTGAGTGTGACCCTGCATGTGTGAGAGCCTGCTGTGAGTGTGACACTGTGTATGTGTGAGAGCCTGCTGTGAGAGTGACTCTGTGCATGTGTGAGAGCCTGCTGTGAGTGTGACCCTATGCATGTGTGAGAGCCTGCTGTGAGTGTGACACTATGTGTGATAGCCTGCTGTGAGTGTGACACTATGTGTGATAGCCTGCTGTGAGTGTGACCCTGTGTATGTGTGAGAGCCTGCTGTGAGTGTAACCCTGTGCATGTGTGAGAGCCTGCTTTGAGTGTGACACTGTGTATGTGTGAGAGCCTGCTGTGAGTGTGACCCTGTGCATGTGTGAGAGCCTGCTGTGAGTGTGACACTGTGTATGTGTGAGAGCCTGCTGTGAGTGTGACCCTGCATGTGTGAGAGCCTGCTGTGAGTGTGACACTGTACATGTGTGAGAGCCTGCTGTGAGTGTGACCCTGTGCATGTGAGAGCCTGCTGTGAGTGTGACACTGTGTATGTGTGAGAGCCTGCTGTGAGTGTGACCCTGTGCATGTGTGAGAGCCTGCTGTGACTGTGACACTGTGCATGTGTGAGAGCCTGCTGTGAGTGTGACACTGTGCATGTGTGAGAGCCTGCTGTGAGTGTGACCCTGCATGTGTGAGAGCCTGCTGTGACTGTGACACTGTGCATGTGTGAGAGCCTGCTGTGAGTGTGACACTGTGCATGTGTGAGAGCCTGCTGTGAGAGTGACTCTGTGCATGTGTGATAGCCTGCTGTGAGTGTGACCCTGCATGTGTGAGAGCCTGCTGTGAGTGTGACACTGTGCATGTGTGAGAGCCTGCTGTGAGAGTGACTCTGTGCATGTGTGAGAGCCTGCTGTGAGTGTGACCCTGTGCATGTGTGAGAGCCTGCTGTGAGAGTGACTCTGTGCATGTGTGAGAGCCTGCTGTGAGAGTGACTCTGTGCATGTGTGAGAGCCTGCTGTGAGTGTGACCCTGCATGTGTGAGAGACTGCTGTGAGTGTGACCCTGCATGTGTGAGAGCCTGCTGTGAGTGTGACCCTGCATGTGTGAGAGACTGCTGTGAGTGTGACCCTGTGCATGTGTGAGAGCCTGCTGTGAGTGTGACACTGTGAATGTGTGAGAGCCTGCTGTGACTGTGACACTGTGCATGTGTGAGAGCCTGCTGTGAGTGTGACACTGTGCATGTGTGAGAGCCTGCTGTGAGTGTGACCCTGCATGTGTGAGAGACTGCTGTGAGAGTGACTCTGTGTATGTGTGAGAGCCTCCTGTGACTGTGACACTGTGCATGTGTGAGAGCCTGCTGTGAGAGTGACTCTGTGCATGTGTGAGAGCCTGCTGTGACTGTGACACTGTGCATGTGTGAGAGCCTGCTGTGAGAGTGACTCTGTGCATGTGTGAGAGCCTGCTGTGAGTGTGACCCTGCATGTGTGAGAGACTGCTGTGAGTGTGACCCTGCATGTGTGAGAGCCTGCTGTGAGTGTGACCCTGCATGTGTGAGAGACTGCTGTGAGTGTGACCCTATGCATGTGTGAGAGCCTGCTGTGAGAGTGACTCTGTGCATGTGTGAGAGACTGCTGTGACTGTGACCCTGCATGTGTGAGAGCCTGCTGTGAGAGTGACTCTGTGCATGTGTGAGAGGCTGCTGTGAGTGTGACCCTGTGCATGTGTGAGAGCCTGCTGTGAGAGTGACTCTGTGTATGTGTGAGAGACTGCTGTGACTGTGACCCTGCATGTGTGAGAGCCTGCTGTGAGAGTGACTCTGTGCATGTGTGAGAGCCTGCTGTGAGTGTGACCCTGTGCATGTGTGAGAGCCTGCTGTGAGAGTGACTCTGTGTATGTGTGAGAGCCTCCTGTGAGTGTGACCCTGTGCATGTGTGAGAGCCTGCTGTGAGTGTGACCCTGTGCATGTGTGAGAGCCTGCTGTGAGTGTGACCCTGTGCATGTGTGAGAGCCTGCTGTGACTGTGACCCTGCATGTGTGAGAGCCTGCTGTGAGTGTGACTCTGTGCATGTGTGAGAGCCTGCTGTGAGTGTGACCCTGTGCATGTGTGAGAGCCTGCTGTGAGAGTGACTCTGTGCATGTGTGAGAGCCTGCTGTGCGTGTGACCCTATGCATGTGTGAGAGCCTGCTGTGAGTGTGACCCTGTGCATGTGTGAGAGCCTGCTGTGAGTGTGAACCTATGCATGTGTGAGAGCCTGCTGTGAGTGTGACCCTGCATGTGTGATAGACTGCTGTGAGTGTGACACTGTGCATGTGTGAGAGCCTGCTGTGAGTGTGACTCTGTGCATGTGTGAGAGCCTGCTGTGAGAGTGACTCTGTGCATGTGTGAGAGCCTGCTGTGAGTGTGACACTGTGTATGTGTGAGAGCCTGCTGTGACTGTGACACTGTGCATGTGTGAGAGCCTGCTGTGAGTGTGACCCTGCATGTGTGAGAGCCTGCTGTGAGTGTGACCCTGCATGTGTGAGAGCCTGCTGTGAGTGTGACCCTGCATGTGTGAGAGCCTGCTGTGAGTGTGACCCTGCATGTGTGAGAGCCTGCTGTGAGTGTGACACTGTGTATGTGTGAGAGCCTGCTGTGAGAGTGACTCTGTGCATGTGTGAGAGCCTGCTGTGAGTGTGACCCTATGCATGTGTGAGAGCCTGCTGTGAGTGTGACACTATGTGTGATAGCCTGCTGTGAGTGTGACACTGTGTATGTGTGAGAGCCTGCTGTGAGTGTAACCCTGTGCATGTGTGAGAGCCTGCTGTGAGTGTGACACTGTGTATGTGTGAGAGCCTGCTGTGAGTGTGACACTGTGCATGTGTGAGAGCCTGCTGTGAGTGTGACACTGTGCATGTGTGAGAGCCTGCTGTGAGTGTGACCCTGTGTATGTGTGAGAGCCTGCTGTGAGAGTGACTCTGTGCATGTGTGAGAGCCTGCTGTGAGTGTGACCCTATGCATGTGTGAGAGCCTGCTGTGAGTGTGACCCTATGCATGTGTGAGAGCCTGCTGTGAGTGTGACACTATGTGTGATAGCCTGCTGTGAGTGTGACACTATGTGTGATAGCCTGCTGTGAGTGTGACCCTGTGTATGTGTGAGAGCCTGCTGTGAGTGTAACCCTGTGCATGTGTGAGAGCCTGCTTTGAGTGTGACACTGTGTATGTGTGAGAGCCTGCTGTGAGTGTGACCCTGTGCATGTGTGAGAGCCTGCTGTGAGTGTGACACTGTGTATGTGTGAGAGCCTGCTGTGAGTGTGACCCTGCATGTGTGAGAGCCTGCTGTGAGTGTGACACTGTGCATGTGTGAGAGCCTGCTGTGAGTGTGACACTGTGCATGTGTGAGAGCCTGCTGTGAGTGTGACACTGTGCATGTGTGAGAGCCTGCTGTGAGTGTGACACTGCATGTGTGAGAGCCTGCTGTGAGTGTGACCCTGTGCATGTGTGAGAGCCTGCTGTGAGTGTGACCCTGTGCATGTGTGAGAGCCTGCTGTGAGAGTGACTCTGTGCATGTGTGAGAGCCTGCTGTGAGAGTGACTCTGTGCATGTGTGAGAGCCTGCTGTGAGTGTGACACTGTGTATGTGTGAGAGCCTGCTGTGAGTGTGACCCTGTGCATGTGTGAGAGCCTGCTGTGAGTGTGACACTGTGTATGTGTGAGAGCCTGCTGTGACTGTGACACTGTGCATGTGTGAGAGCCTGCTGTGAGTGTGACACTGTGCATGTGTGAGAGCCTGCTGTGAGTGTGACCCTGCATGTGTGAGAGCCTGCTGTGAGTGTGACACTGTGCATGTGTGAGAGCCTGCTGTGAGAGTGACTCTGTGCATGTGTGATAGCCTGCTGTGAGTGTGACCCTGCATGTGTGAGAGCCTGCTGTGAGTGTGACACTGTGCATGTGTGAGAGCCTGCTGTGAGAGTGACTCTGTGCATGTGTGAGAGCCTGCTGTGAGTGTGACCCTGTGCATGTGTGAGAGCCTGCTGTGAGAGTGACTCTGTGCATGTGTGAGAGCCTGCTGTGAGAGTGACTCTGTGCATGTGTGAGAGCCTGCTGTGAGTGTGACCCTGCATGTGTGAGAGACTGCTGTGAGTGTGACCCTGCATGTGTGAGAGCCTGCTGTGAGTGTGACCCTGCATGTGTGAGAGACTGCTGTGAGTGTGACTCTGTGCATGTGTGAGAGCCTGCTGTGAGTGTGACCCTGCATGTGTGAGAGACTGCTGTGAGTGTGACCCTGCATGTGTGAGAGCCTGCTGTGAGAGTGACTCTGTGCATGTGTGAGAGCCTGCTGTGAGTGTGACCCTGCATGTGTGAGAGCCTGCTGTGAGTGTGACCCTATGCATGTGTGAGAGCCTGCTGTGAGTGTGACCCTATGCATGTGTGAGAGCCTGCTGTGAGTGTGACCCTATGCATGTGTGAGAGCCTGCTGTGACTGTGACACTGTGTATGTGTGAGAGCCTGCTGTGAGTGTGACCCTGTGCATGTGTGAGAGCCTGCTGTGAGTGTGACCCTGTGTATGTGTGAGAGCCTGCTGTGAGTGTGACCCTGCATGTGTGAGAGACTGCTGTGAGTGTGACCCTGCATGTGTGAGAGCCTGCTGTGAGAGTGACTCTGTGCATGTGTGAGAGCCTGCTGTGAGTGTGACACTGTGTATGTGTGAGAGCCTGCTGTGAGTGTGACCCTGTGCATGTGTGAGAGCCTGCTGTGAGTGTGACCCTGTGCATGTGTGAGAGCCTGCTGTGAGTGTGACCCTGTGCATGTGTGAGAGCCTGCTGTGAGTGTGACCCTGCATGTGTGAGAGACTGCTGTGAGTGTGACCCTGTGCATGTGTGAGAGCCTGCTGTGAGTGTGACCCTGTGCTTGTGTGAGAGCCTGCTGTGAGTGTGACCCTGCATGTGTGAGAGCCTGCTGTGAGAGTGACTCTGTGCATGTGTGAGAGCCTGCTGTGAGAGTGACTCTGTGCATGTGTGAGAGCCTGCTGTGAGAGTGACTCTGTGCATGTGTGAGAGCCTGCTGTGAGTGTGACCCTGTGCATGTGTGAGAGACTGCTGTGAGTGTGACCCTGCATGTGTGAGAGCCTGCTGTGAGAGTGACTCTGTGCATGTGTGAGAGCCTGCTGTGAGTGTGACCCTATGCATGTGTGAGAGCCTGCTGTGAGTGTGACACTATGTGTGATAGCCTGCTGTGAGTGTGACACTGTGTATGTGTGAGAGCCTGCTGTGAGTGTGACCCTGTGCATGTGTGAGAGCCTGCTGTGAGTGTGACCCTGTGCATGTGTGAGAGCCTGCTGTGAGTGTGACCCTGTGCATGTGTGAGAGCCTGCTGTGAGTGTGACCCTGCATGTGTGAGAGACTGCTGTGAGTGTGACCCTGCATGTGTGAGAGCCTGCTGTGAGAGTGACTCTGTGCATGTGTGAGAGCCTGCTGTGAGTGTGACACTGTGTATGTGTGAGAGCCTGCTGTGAGTGTGACACTGTGCATGTGTGAGAGCCTGCTGTGAGTGTGACCCTGCATGTGTGAGAGATTGCTGTGAGTGTGACCCTGCATGTGTGAGAGCCTGCTGTGACTGTGACACTGTGCATGTGTTAGAGACTGCTGTGAGAGTGACTCTGTGCATGTGTGAGAGCCTGCTGTGAGAGTGACTCTGTGCATGTGTGAGAGCCTGCTGTGAGTGTGACCCTGTGCATGTGTGAGAGCCTGCTGTGAGTGTGACCCTGCATGTGTGAGAGCCTGCTGTGAGTGTGACACTGTGTATGTGTGAGAGCCTGCTGTGAGTGTGACACTGTGCATGTGTGAGAGCCTGCTGTGAGTGTGACACTGTGTATGTGTGAGAGCCTGCTGTGACTGTGACCCTGTGTATGTGTGAGAGCCTGCTGTGAGTGTGACCCTGCATGTGTGAGAGCCTGCTGTGAGTGTGACCCTGTGCATGTGTGAGAGCCTGCTGTGAGTGTGACCCTGTGCATGTGTGAGAGCCTGCTGTGACTGTGACACTGTGCATGTGTGAGAGCCTGCTGTGCCTGTGACCCTGTGTATGTGTGAGAGCCTGCTGTGAGTGTGACCCTGTGCATGTGTGAGAGCCTGCTGTGAGTGTGACCCTGTGCATGTGTGAGAGCCTGCTGTGAGTGTGACCCTGTGCATGTGTGAGAGCCTGCTGTGAGTGTGACCCTGCATGTGTGAGAGCCTGCTGTGAGTGTGACCCTGTGCATGTGTGAGAGCCTGCTGTGAGTGTGACACTGTGCATGTGTGAGAGCCTGCTGTGAGTGTGACCCTGCATGTGTGAGAGCCTGCTGTGAGTGTGACACTGTGTATGTGTGAGAGCCTGCTGTGAGTGTGACCCTGTGCATGTGTGAGAGCCTGCTGTGAGAGTGACTCTGTGCATGTGTGAGAGCCTGCTGTGAGTGTGACCCTGTGCATGTGTGAGAGCCTGCTGTGAGAGTGACTCTGTGCATGTGTGAGAGCCTGCTGTGAGTGTGACCCTGTGCATGTGTGAGAGCCTGCTGTGAGAGTGACTCTGTGTATGTGTGAGAGCCTGCTGTGAGTGTGACCCTGTGCATGTGTGAGAGCCTGCTGTGAGTGTGACCCTGTGCATGTGTGAGAGCCTGCTGTGAGTGTGACACTGTGTATGTGTGAGAGCCTGCTGTGAGTGTGACCCTGTGCATGTGTGAGAGCCTGCTGTGAGAGTGACTCTGTGCATGTGTGAGAGCCTGCTGTGAGTGTGACACTGTGCATGTGTGAGAGCCTGCTGTGAGTGTGACACTATGTGTGATAGCCTGCTGTGAGTGTGACACTGTGTATGTGTGAGAGCCTGCTGTGAGTGTGACCCTGTGCATGTGTGAGAGCCTGCTGTGAGTGTGACCCTGTGCATGTGTGAGAGCCTGCTGTGAGTGTGACCCTGTGCATGTGTGAGAGCCTGCTGTGACTGTGACACTGTGTATGTGTGAGAGCCTGCTGTGAGAGTGACTCTGTGCATGTGTGAGAGCCTGCTGTGAGTGTGACCCTGTGCATGTGTGAGAGCCTGCTGTGAGAGTGACTCTGTGCATGTGTGAGAGCCTGCTGTGAGTGTGACCCTGTGCATGTGTGAGAGCCTGCTGTGAGAGTGACTCTGTGTATGTGTGAGAGCCTGCTGTGAGTGTGACACTGTGCATGTGTGAGAGCCTGCTGTGAGAGTGACTCTGTGCATGTGTGAGAGCCTGCTGTGAGTGTGACACTGTGCATGTGTGAGAGCCTGCTGTGAGTGTGACACTATGTGTGATAGCCTGCTGTGAGTGTGACACTGTGTATGTGTGAGAGCCTGCTGTGAGTGTGACCCTGTGCATGTGTGAGAGCCTGCTGTGAGTGTGACTCTGTGTATGTGTGAGAGCCTGCTGCAGAGTGTGACCCTGTGCATGTGTGAGAGCCTCCTGTGAGTGTGACCCTGCATGTGTGAGAGACTGCTGTGAGAGTGACTCTGTGTATGTGTGAGAGCCTCCTGTGAGAGTGACTCTGTGCATGTGTGAGAGCCTGCTGCAGAGTGTGACCCTGTGCATGTGTGAAAGCCTGCTGTGAGAGTGACTCTGTGTATGTGTGAGAGCCTGCTGTGAGTGTGACCCTGTGCATGTGTGAGAGCCTGCTGTGAGAGTGACTCTGTGCATGTGTGAGAGCCTGCTGTGAGTGTGACACTGTGCATGTGTGAGAGCCTGCTGTGAGTGTGACCCTGCATGTGTGAGAGACTGCTGTGAGAGTGACTCTGTGCATGTGTGAGAGCCTGCTGTGAGTGTGACCCTATGCATGTGTGAGAGCCTGCTGTGAGTGTGACCCCGCATGTGTGAGAGCCTGCTGTGAGTGTGACACTGTGCATGTGTGAGAGCCTGCTGTGAGAGTGACTCTGTGCATGTGTGAGAGCCTGCTGTGAGTGTGACCCTATGCATGTGTGAGAGCCTGCTGTGAGTGTGACACTATGTGTGAGAGCCTGCTGTGAGTGTGACACTATGTGTGAGAGCCTGCTGTGAGTGTGACCCTGTGTATGTGTGAGAGCCTGCTGTGAGTGTGACACTATGTGTGAGAGCCTGCTGTGAGTGTGACCCTGCATGTGTGAGAGCCTGCTGTGAGTGTGACACTATGTGTGAGAGCCTGCTGTGACTGTGACACTGTGTATGTGTGAGAGCCTGCTGTGAGTGTGACACTATGTGTGAGAGCCTGCTGTGAGTGTGACACTATGTGTGAGAGCCTGCTGTGAGTGTGACACTATGTGTGAGAGCCTGCTGTGAGTGTGACACTATGTGTGAGAGCCTGCTGTGAGTGTGACACTATGTGTGAGAGCCTGCTGTGACTGTGACACTGTGTATGTGTGAGAGCCTGCTGTGAGTGTGACACTATGTGTGAGAGCCTGCTGTGAGTGTGACACTATGTGTGAGAGCCTGCTGTGAGTGTGACCCTGTGTATGTGTGAGAGCCTGCTGTGAGTGTGACACTATGTGTGAGAGCCTGCTGTGTGACACTGTGCATGTGTGAGACTGGTGTGACCCTGTGCACGTGGGAGAGCCTGCTGCAGAGTGTGACCCTGTGCACATGAGAGAGCCTGCTGCAGAGTGTGACCCTGTGCACGTGGGAGAGCCTGCTGCAGAATGTGACCCTGTGCACATGAGAGAGCTTGCTTAATGTGGACAAATCTATGGGGCCAGATGGGATACATCCAAGGATTCTAAAAGATCTTAAAGAGGTTCTGGTAGCACCATTGACAGAATTATTCAACCAGTCATTAGCTACAGGAGTAATTCCAGTGGACTGGAAAAGAGCGAATGTAGTCCCACTGCACAAAAGTGGAAGCAAGGAAGAGGCAAAGAACGATAGACCGGTGACTATTACATCAGTAGTAGGGAAATTGATGGAAACACTCTTTAAAGAAAGAGTTGTAGATTATCTCAAATCCAACAATTTACAGGATCCCAAACAGCATGGATTCACTAGGGGGGGAGATAATATCTGTGGCCGGAGAGCCCCAGCCACGAGGCAAATGGCCGCCCTGGCACTGAAGGGGTTAATCCCTAGTGCCCGGCGCCATTTGCAAAGACAAAGGGGCGCTTGGCGCCAGATTTAAAAATGCATTGTGGGCGCTAGGCGCCGTGTTTTATTAATGTGTTTAAAATGTATTTTAAAATGTGCCGTGGTCCCGGACCCCTCCGGAGACCACGGCAGGGAGAACAGCCCCCCGGCGCGCTCAGCAGAGTGCGCGCGCCGGGGGAGAGGAGGCAGCCGCTGACCGCCGGAGTCCGGGAGCTCCGCTCCCGGCAGCGGTCAGTGTAGCCCCGGGCGCACTGGAGTGTGCGCGCCGGGGAGAAGGGTGAGCGCTGCGGCTGGGAGCTCGGCTCCCGCTGCAGTGCTCTATGTGAGAGCCGCCGCTGGGGGCCGGGAGCTCTGCTCCCAGCGCCTCAGCCCAGCACGGGTGGCCAGCCGCAGCAGCCGGGACGGACGTCCCGGGCTGCTAGCCGGCGAGGGGGGTGCGCTGCAGCCCGGCTCCCCGCCGGACGCTGCAGCGAGGCCACCAGACAGGCGCCGCTCATGGGGGACCGGGCTAGCCGGCTCCCTAGCGGCGTGGGTAAATTAGGCGGGCAGCAGGATGGTGAGCGCTGGGGTCCGGGAGCTACGCTCCCGGCGCCTCAGCGCTGAAACAAGCCAGAGTCACGGCGGCCGGGACAAGTGTCCCGGGCCGCCGGGCTTCGGTACAGGGGGGTGCGCCGCTGCGTGCGGCGGGGCCACCAAAGCAGTGCCACCCTGGGGGGACAGGGAGAGCCAGCTCCCTGGAACCCCAGAGGCAGGAAGGCAGGCTGGAGGATGGGGGAAGCCAGCCCCATGCCTCCAGCACTGAGAGAGAGAGCCCTAGCAGCCAGGCTGCAGGGCTAGGGAAGCACAGCAGTTAAATAAAACATTGTGTAAAATAATGACATACAGTGTGTTGTAAGGCACTGCAGTGCCTGAGTATGTAGAGTCTGTGCAGGGCACAGGCTCAGTGTATATTTAAAAGGGGAAATGTACCGTGTGATTTAAATGTAGTGTATGTAAAGGTAAAATGCACTTACTTGATTGTGTGTCCCAGGAGGGGGGAATCCATAGCTGTGCAGGCTGATGGATTCTCCTAGACCTTTTCCCTAAAAACGGAATGCTTTCCCATCCAGCCTCACAGTTCCAATGGGGACAGGGAGAAAGAGAAGCAGCTTAGCTATGAAACAAGCTGAGTGGTTTCTTGGAGCTCCATGGAGATTAGCCGTAGTGGCCAGGAAACCTGGACCGGGGAGCCAGGCTGCCCAGCTCTGGAGCCCAAATCCAGGCTGCAGGCAGTGAGAGGGGTCCCGGGCAGGTTTCTGGAAGTCAGTTTAGGAGGGAAAACCTCCCCCCCAGCCAGACTGAACGGCACTGTGGGAGTACCCTGCTCTCCCAGATGGGAGAGACAAAGGAGACCGACCACTCCCCACTGTCCATTGGGGACAATGTTAGGTGTGCATGAGACCAGAGCATGCACAGCTCATGGGTAAACATTGATTGGTTGTACACCACAGGGCGGGCTTACCCCCTGTGGTAAGGGGTCTTGGAGAGGGATAAAAGAAGGGCAGTTGGCCCATAGGATTGTGTATTGTAACATCTTCTTCTGCTGAAACATCTTAATTGTATGCTGTTGCCCCTAGCAATAGGGAGGAGCCTTTTTAAAGGTTATTTGAGCAATAAACACCTTTGCCTCAAGAAGACTGCTTCATCTTGTGACCAACAGGGTTAGGCCAAACCTAGCCCCGTCCTCCGGCTGTCCAGGGAAGCACCTGACGTCTCCAAGCTCCGCCTTCCGCCAGCTACCGGTAGAGGCCTAGCAAGTGGCTAGTGGGGATTCGTCGACACCACACAGGTGTGGTAAAGCAGTGCGTCGGCACATACAGAGCAGAACCGTGGTTCCAAACGCCACGGCAGGTTAGGAGTTTGGTGGTGGCAGCGAGAACCCGCCCACAGCGCAGTGGGTGGAGTCAGTAACAGGCGGTTACTGACGGTAAGCGGGAATCCCCTATGTGGTCAGGCCTCGTGCGGCTTGACCTTCCATTCTGTGCGCAGTCAACGGGACGCGGAAGCTGCGAGTGCTTCCGTACGGTATCGTCCTGTCACAATATCAAACAAATCTTATTGACTTTTTTGACTGTGTGACTAAAGTGATGGATAAAGGTGGAGCCATGGATATAGCTTATCTAGACTTTAGTAAGGTTTTTGACACTGGTCCACATCGCAGACTGCTAAATAAACTTGAAAGCTTGGGCTTGGAAACTAGGATTATTGAATTGATAAGATCTCAGTTGCAGATAGAGGGGGTAATTCCAAGTTGATCGCAGCAGGAATTTAGTTAGCAACTGGGCAAAACCATGTGCACTGCAGGGGAGGCAGATATAACATGTGCAGAGAGAGTTAGATTTGGGTGTGGTGTGTTCAATCTGCAATCTAATTTGCAGTGTAAAAATAAAGCAGCCAGTATTTACCCTGCACAGAAACAAAATAACCCACCCAAATCTAACTCTCTCTACACATGTTATATCTGCCTCCCCTGCAGTGTACATGGGGGGTAATTCTGAGTTGATCGCAGCAGAAATTCTGTTAGCAATTGGGCAAAACCATGTGCACTGCAGGGGAGGCAGATATAACATGTGCAGAGAGAGTTATATTTGGGTGTGGTGTGTTCAATCTGCAATCTAAATTGCAGTGTAAAAATAAAGCAGGCAGTATTACCCTGCACAGAAATAAAATAACCCACCCAAATCTAACTCTCTCTGCACATGTTATATCTGCCCCCCCCCCCTGCAGTACACATGGTTTTGCCCAGTTGCTAACAGAATTCCTGCTGCGATCAACTTGGAATTACCCCCATGGTTTTGCCCAATTGCTAACTAAATTCCTGCTGCGATCAACTTGGAATTACCTCCAGAAAACAGAAAGTTGTGGTAAATGGAGTGCATTAACAGGATCGAAATGTAACCAGTGGAGTACACCAGGGATCTGAACTTGGACCAGTGCTTTTTAATATCTTTATTGGTGACATTGCAAATGGCATTAAAGGGAAAGTATGCCTTTTTGCAGATGACACAAAGGTATGCAACAGGGTAGACACACCAGGTGGGGTAAAACAAATGATTGAGGATCTAGGAAGACTAGAAGAATGGTCAAGAGTCTGGCAATTACAGTTTAATGCCAAAAAATGCAAAATCATGCACTTGGGTCTCAAAAATCCAAAGGCAAATATAGTAATAATGGCACTATACTGGAAACTACTGAGGAGGAAAGGGATCTCTGAGTCACTATTTCAGGTGACATAAAGGATAAATATAGTATTAATGGCTCTATACTGGAAACTACTGAGGAGGAAAGGGATCTAGGAGTCACTTTCAGGTGACATAAAGGATAAATATAGTATTAATGACACTATACTGGAAACTACTGAGGAGGAAAGGGATCTCTGAGTCACTATTTCAGGTGACAAAGGATAAATATAGTATGCATGGCGCTATACTGGAAACTACTGAGGAGGAAAGGGAACTAGGAGTCACTGTTTCAGGTGATCTAAAGGATAAATATAGTATTAATGGCACTATACTGGGAACTACTGAGGAGGAAAGGGATCTAGGTGTCACTATTTCAGGTGACATAAAGGATAAAAATAGTATTAATGGCACTATACTGGGAACTACTGAGGAGGAAAGGGATCTAGGAGTCACTATTTTAGGTGACATAAAGGATATACTATTAATAGCGCTATACTGGAAACTACTGTGGAGGAAAGGGATCTAGGAGTCACTATCTCTGGTGACCTGAAGGATAAATATAGTATTCATGGCACTATACTGGAAACTACTGAGGAGGAAAGGGATCTCAGAGTCACTATTTCAGATGACATAAAGGATAAATATAGTATTAATGGTGCTATACTGGGGACTACTGAGGAGGAAAGGGATCTAGGAGTCACTATTTCAGGTGACATAACAGATACATATAGTATTAATAGCACTATACTGGAAACTACTGAGGAGGAAAGGGATCTAGGAGTCACTATCTCAGGTGACATAAAGGATAAATATAGTATTAATGGCACTATACTGGAACTACTGAGGAGGAAAGGGATCTAGGAGTCACTATCTCAGGTGACATAAAGGATAAACATAGTATTAATGGCACTATACTGGAAACTACTGAGGAGGAAAGGGATCTAGGAGTCACTATCTCAGGTGACATAAAGGATAAATATAGTATTAATAGCACTATACTGGAAACTACTGAGGAGGAAAGGGATCTAGGAGCCACTATCTCAGGTGACCGGATAAAAATAGTATTAATGGCACTATACTGGGAACTACTGAGGAGGAAAGGGATCTAGGAGTCACTTTCAGGTGACAAAGGCTAAATATAGTATTAATGGCACTATACTGGAAACTACTGAGGAGGAAAGGGATCTAGGAGTCACTCAAAGGTGACATAAAGGATAAATATAGAATTAATGGCACTATACTGGAACTACTGAGGAGGAAAGGGATCTAGGAGTCACTATTTCAGGTGATCTAAAGGATAAATATAGTATTAATGGCACTATACTGGAAACTACTGAGGAGGAAAAGGATCTAGGAGTCACTATTTCAGGTGACATAAAGGATAAATATAGTATTAATGGCACTATACTGGTAACTACTGAAGAGGAAAGGGATCTAGGAGTCACTATTTCAGGTGACATAAAGGATAAATATAGTATTAATGGCACTATACTGGTAACTACTGAGGAGGAAAGGGATCTAGGAGTCACTATTTCAGGTGACATAAAGGATAAATATAGTATTAATGTCACTATACTGGGAACTACTGAGGAGGAAAGGGATCTAGGAGTCACTATTTCAGGTGACATAAAGGCAAAGTATAGTATTAATGGCACTATACTGGAAACGAGGAGAAAAGGGATCTAAGAGTCACTATCTCAGGTGACATAAAGGATACATTTATTATTAATGGCACTATACTGGAACTACTGAGGAGGAAAGGGATCTAGGAGTCACTATCTCAGGTGACATAAAGGATAAATATAGTATTAATGGCGCTATACTGGTAACTACTGAGGAGGAAAGGGATCTAGGAGTCACTATTTCAGGTGACATAAAGGATAAATATAGTATTAATGGCACTATACTGGAGACTACTGAGGAGGAAAGGGATCTAGGAGTCACTATCTCAGGTAACATAAAGGATAAATACAGTATAATGGCACTATACTGGAAACTACTGAGGAGGAAAGGGATCTAGGAGTCACTTTCAGGTGACATAAAGGATAAATATAGTATTAATGACACTATACTGGAAACTACTGAGGAGGAAAGGGATCTCTGAGTCACTATTTCAGGTGACATAAAGGATAAATATAGTATTCATGGCGCTATACTGGAAACTACTGAGGAGGAAAGGGATCTAGGAGTCACTATTTCAGGTGACATAAAGGATAAATATAGTATTAATGGCACTATACTGGGAACTACTGAGGAGGAAAGGGATCTAGGTGTCACTATTTCAGGTGACATAAAGGATAAATATAGTATTAATGGCACTATACTGGGAACTACTGAGGAGGAAAGGGATCTAGGAGTCACTATTTCAGGTGACATAAAGGATATACTATTAATAGCGCTATACTGGAAACTACTGTGGAGGAAAGGGATCTAGGAGTCACTATCTCTGGTGACCTGAAGGATAAATATAGTATTCATGGCACTATACTGGAAACTACTGAGGAGGAAAGGGATCTCAGAGTCACTATTTCAGATGACATAAAGTATAAATATAGTATTAATGGTGCTATACTGGGGACTACTGAGGAGGAAAGGGATCTAGGAGTCACTATTTCAGGTGACATAACAGATACATATAGTATTAATAGCACTATACTGGAAACTACTGAGGAGGAAAGGGATCTAGGAGTCACTATCTCAGGTGACATAAAGGATAAATATAGTATTACTGGCACTATACTGGAACTACTGAGGAGGAAAGGGATCTAGGAGTCACTATCTCAGGTGACATAAAGGATAAATATAGAATTAATGGCACTATACTGGAACTACTAAGGAGGAAAGGGATCTAGGAGTCACTATTTCAGGTGACCTAAAGGATAAATATAGTATTAATGGCACTATACTGGAAACTACTGAGGAGGAAAAGGATCAAGGAGTCACTATTTCAGGTGACATAAAGGATAAATATAGTATTAATGGCACTATACTGGTAACTACTGAAGAGGAAAGGGATCTAGGAGTCACTATTTCAGGTGACATAAAGGATAAATATAGTATTAATGGCGCTATACTGGTAACTACTGAGGAGGAAAGGGATCTAGGAGTCACTATTTCAGGTGACATAAAGTATAAATATAGTATTAATGGCACTATACTGGGAACTACTGAGGAGGAAAGGGATCTAGGAGTCACTATTTCAGGTGGCATAAAGGCAAAGTATAGTATTAATGGCACTATAAAGGAAACGAGGAGAAAAGGGATCTAAGAGTCACTATCTCAGGTGACATAAAGGATACATTTATTATTAATGGAACTATACTGGAACTACTGAGGAGGAAAGGGATCTAGGAGTCACTATTTCAGGTGACATAAAGGATAAATATAGTATTAATGGCACTATACTGGGGACTACTGAGGAAAGGGATCTAGGAGTCACTATCTCAGGTGACATAAAGGATAAATATAGTAATAATGGCACTATACTGGAAACTACTTAAGAGGAAAGGGATCTAGGAGTCACTATCTCAGGTGACATAAAGGATAAATATAGTATTACTGGCACTATACTGGGAACTTCTGAGGAGGAAAGGGATCTAGGTGTCACTATTTCAGGTGACATAAAGGATAAATATAGTATTAATGGCACTATACTGGGAACTACTGAGGAGGAAAGGGATCTAGGTGTCACTATTTCAGGTGACATAAAGGATAAATATAGTATTAATGGCACTATACTGGGAACTACTGAGGAGGAAAGGGATCTAGGAGTCACTATCTCAGGTGACATAACAGATACATATAGTATTAATAGCACTATACTGGAAACTACTGAGGAGGAAAGGGATCTAGGAGTCACTATCTCAGGTGACATAAAGGATAAATATAGTATTAATGGCACTATACTGGAACTACTGAGGAGGAAAGGGATCTAGGAGTCACTATCTCAGGTGACATAAAGGATAAACTTAGTATTAATGGCACTATACTGGAAACTACTGAGGAGGAAAGGGATCTAGGAGTCACTATCTCAGGTGACATAAAGGATAAATATAGTATTAATAGCACTATACTGGAAACCACTGAGGAGGAAAGGGATCTAGGCGCCACTATCTCAGGTGACAGGATAAAAATAGTATTAATGGCACTATACTGGGAGCTACTGAGGAGGAAAGGGATCTAGGAGTCACTTTCAGGTGACAAAGGCTAAATATAGTATTAATGGCACTATACTGGAAACTACTGAGGAGGAAAGGGATCTAGGAGTCACTATCTCAGGTGACATAAAGGATAAATAAAGAATTAATGGCACTATACTGGAACTACTGAGGAGGAAAGGGATCTAGGAGTCACTATTTCAGGTGACCTAAAGGATAAATATAGTATTAATGGCACTATACTGGAAACTACTGAGGAGGAAAAGGATCTAGGAGTCACTATTTCAGGTGACATAAAGGATAAATATAGTATTAATGGCACTATACTGGTAACTACTGAAGAGGAAAGGGATCTAGGAGTCACTCTTTCAGGTGACATAAAGGATAAATATAGTATTAATGGCGCTATACTGGTAACTACTGAGGAGGAAAGGGATCTAGGAGTCACTATTTCAGGTGACATAAAGTATAAATATAGTATTAATGGCACTATACTGGGAACTACTGAGGAGGAAAGGGATCTAGGAGTCACTATTTCAGGTGACATAAAGGCAAAGTATAGTATTAATGGCACTATAAAGGAAACGAGGAGAAAAGGGATCTAAGAGTCACTATCTCAGGTGACATAAAGGATACATTTATTATTAATGGCACTATACTGGAACTACTGAGGAGGAAAGGGATCTAGGAGTCACTATCTCAGGTGACATAAAGGATAAATATAGTATTAATGGCACTATACTGGAAACTACTGAGGAGGAAAGGGATCTAGGAGTCACTATTTCAGGTGACATAAAGGATAAATATAGTATTAATGGCACTATACTGGAAACTACTTAAGAGGAAAGGGATCTAGGAGTCACTATTTCAGGTGACATAAAGGATAAATATAATATAATGGCACTATACTGGAAACTACTGAGGAGGAAATTGATGTAGGAGTCACTATTTCAGGTGACAAAGGATAAATATAGAATTAATGGCACTATACTGGAAACTACTGAGGAGGAAAGGGATCTAGGAGTCACTATTCAGGTGACATAAAGGATAAATATAGTAACAATGGCACTATACTGGAAACTACTGAGGAGGAAAGGGATCTAGGAGTCACTATCTCAGGTGACATAAAGGATAAATATAGTATTAATCGCACTATACTGGGAACTACTGAGGAAAGGGATCTAGGAGTCACTATCTCAGGTGACAAAGGATAAATATAGTATTAATGGCACTATACTGGGAACTACTGAGGAGGAAAGGGATCTAGGAGTCACTATTTCAGGTGACATAAAGGATAAATATAGTATTAATGGCACTATACTGGAAACTACTGAGGAGGAAAGGGATCTAGGAGTCACTATTTCAGGTGACATAAAGGATAAATATAGTATTAATGGCACTATACTGGAAACTACTGAGGAGGAAAGGGATCTAGGAGTCACTATTTCAGGTGACATAAAGGATAAATATAGTATTAATGGCACTATACTGGGAACTACTGAGGAGGAAAGGATCTAGGAGTCACTATCTCAGGTGACATAAAGGATAAATATAGTATTAATGGCGCTATACTGGGGACTACTGAGGAGGAAAGGGATCTAGGAGTCACTATTTCAGGTGACATAAAGGATAAATATAGTATTAATGGCACTATACTGGAAACTACTGAGGAGGAAAGGGATCTAGGAGTCACTATTTCAGGTGACATAAAGGATAAATATAGTATTAATGGCACTATACTGGAAACTACTGAGGAGGAAAGGGATCTAGGAGTCACTATCTCAGGTGACATAAAGGATAAATATAGTATAATGGCACTATACTGGAAACTACTGAGGAGGAAAGAGATCTAGCAGTCACTATCTCAGGTGACATAAAGGATAAATATAGTATTAATGGCACTATACTGGGAACTACTGAGGAGGAAAGGGATCTAGGAGTCACTATTTCAGGTGACATAAAGGATAAATATAGTATTAATGGCACTATACTGGGAACTACTGAGAAGGAAAGGGATCTAGGAGTCACTATTTCAGGTGACATAAAGGATAAATATAGTATTAATGGCACTATACTGGAACTACTGAGGAGGAAAGGGATCTAGGAGTCACTATCTCAGGTGACATAAAGGATAAACATAGTATTAATGGCACTATACTGGAAACTACTGAGGAGGAAAGGGATCTAGGAGTCACTATCTCAGGTGACATAAAGGATAAATATAGTATTAATAGCACTATACTGGAAACTACTGAGGAGGAAAGGGATCTAGGAGCCACTATCTCAGGTGACAGGATAAAAATAGTATTAATGGCACTATACTGGGAACTACTGAGGAGGAAAGGGATCTAGGAGTCACTTTCAGGTGACAAAGGCTAAATATAGTATTAATGGCACTATACTGGAAACTACTGAGGAGGAAAGGGATCTAGGAGTCACTCAAAGGTGACATAAAGGATAAATATAGAATTAATGGCACTATACTGGAACTACTGAGGAGGAAAGGGATCTAGGAGTCACTATTTCAGGTGATCTAAAGGATAAATATAGTATTAATGGCACTATACTGGAAACTACTGAGGAGGAAAAGGATCTAGGAGTCACTATTTCAGGTGACATAAAGGATAAATATAGTATTAATGGCACTATACTGGTAACTACTGAAGAGGAAAGGGATCTAGGAGTCACTATTTCAGGTGACATAAAGGATAAATATAGTATTAATGGCACTATACTGGTAACTACTGAGGAGGAAAGGGATCTAGGAGTCACTATTTCAGGTGACATAAAGGATAAATATAGTATTAATGTCACTATACTGGGAACTACTGAGGAGGAAAGGGATCTAGGAGTCACTATTTCAGGTGACATAAAGGCAAAGTATAGTATTAATGGCACTATACTGGAAACGAGGAGAAAAGGGATCTAAGAGTCACTATCTCAGGTGACATAAAGGATACATTTATTATTAATGGCACTATACTGGAACTACTGAGGAGGAAAGGGATCTAGGAGTCACTATCTCAGGTGACATAAAGGATAAATATAGTATTAATGGCGCTATACTGGAAACTACTGAGGAGGAAAGGGATCTAGGAGTCACTTTCAGGTGACATAAAGGATAAATATAGTATTAATGACACTATACTGGAAACTACTGAGGAGGAAAGGGATCTCTGAGTCACTATTTCAGGTGACATAAAGGATAAATATAGTATTAATGACACTATACTGGAACTACTGAGGAGGAAAGGGATCTAGGAGTCACTATCTCAGGTGACATAAAGGATAAATATAGTATTAATGGCGCTATACTGGAAACTACTGAGGAGGAAAGGGATCTAGGAGTCACTTTCAGGTGACATAAAGGATAAATATAGTATTAATGGCGCTATACTGGAAACTACTGAGGAGGAAAGGGATCTAGGAGTCACTTTCAGGTGACATAAATGATAAATATAGTATTAATGGCTCTATACTGGAAACTACTGAGGAGGAAAGGGATCTAGGAGTCACTATTTCAGGTGACATAAAGGATAAATATAGTATTAATGGCACTATACTGGGAACTACTGAGGAGGAAAGGGATCTAGGAGTCACTAATTCAGGTGACATAATGGATAAATATAGTATTAATGGCTCTATACTGGGAACTACTGAGGAGAAAAGGGATCTAGGAGTCACTATTTCAGGTGACATAAAGGATAAATATAGTATAATGGCACTATACTGGAAACTACTGAGGAGGAAAGGGATCTAGGAGTCACTATCTCAGGTGACATAAAGGATAAATATAGTATTAATGGCACTATACTGGGAACTACTGAGGAGGAAAGGGATCTAGGAGTCACTAATTCAGGTGACATAAAGGATAAATATAGTATTAATGGCACTATACTGGAAACTACTGAGGAGGAAAGGGATCTAGGAGTCACTAATTCAGGTGACATAAAGGATAAATATAGTATTAATGGCTCTATACTGGGAACTACTGAGGAGAAAAGGGATCTAGGAGTCACTATTTCTGGTGACATAAAGGATAAATAGAGTATAATGGCACTATACTGGAAACTACTGAGGAGGAAAGGGATCTAGGAGTCACTATCTCAGGTGAGATAAAGGATAAATATAGTATTAATGGCACTATACTGGAAACTACTGAGGAGGAAAGGGATCTAGGAGTCACTATTTCAGGTGACATAAAGGATAAATATAGTATAATGGCACTATACTGGAAACTACTGAGGAGGAAAGGGATCTAGGAGTCACTATCTCAGGTGACATAAAGGATAAATATAGTATTAATGGCACTATACTGGAACTACTGAGGAGGAAAGGGATCTAGGAGTCACTATCTCAGGTGACATAAAGGATAAATATAGTATTAAGTAGCGCTATACTGGAAACTACTGAGGAGGAAAGGGATCTAGGAGTCACTTTCAGGTGACATAAAGGATAAATATAGTATTAATGACACTATACTGGAAACTACTGAGGAAGAAAGGGATCTCTGAGTCACTATTTCAGGTGACATAAAGGATAAATATAGTATTCATGGCGCTATACTGGAAACTACTGAGGAGGAAAGGGATCTAGGAGTCACTATTTCAGATGACATAAAGGATAAATATAGTATTAATGGCACTATACTGGGAACTACTGAGGAGGAAAGGGATCTAGGTGTCACTATTTCAGGTGACATAAAGGATAAATATAGTATTAATGGCACTATACTGGGAACTACTGAGGAGGAAAGGGATCTAGGTGTCACTATTTCAGGTGACATAAAGGATATACTATTAATAGCGCTATACTGGAAACTACTGTGGAGGAAAGGGATATAGGAGTCACTATCTCTGGTGACCTGAAGGATAAATATAGTATTCATGGCACTATACTGGAAACTACTGAGGAGGAAAGGGATCTCAGAGTCACTATTTCAGATGACATAAAGTATAAATATAGTATTAATGGTGCTATACTGGGGACTACTGAGGAGGAAAGGGATCTAGGAGTCACTATTTCAGGTGACATAACAGATACATATAGTATTAATAGCACTATACTGGAAACTACTGAGGAGGAAAGGGATCTAGGAGTCACTATCTCAGGTGACATAAAGGATAAATATAGTATTAATGGCACTATACTGGAACTACTGAGGAGGAAAGGGATCTAGGAGTCACTATCTCAGGTGACATAAAGGATAAACATAGTATTAATGGCACTATACTGGAAACTACTGAGGAGGAAAGGCATCTAGGAGTCACTATCTCAGGTGACATAAAGGATAAATATAGTATTAATAGCACTATACTGGAAACTACTGAGGAGGAAAGGGATCTAGGAGCCACTATCTCAGGTGACAGGATAAAAATAGTATTAATGGCACTATACTGGGAACTACTGAGGAGGAAAGGGATCTAGGAGTCACTTTCAGGTGACAAAGGCTAAATATAGTATTAATGGCACTATACTGGAAACTACTGAGGAGGAAAGGGATCTAGGAGTCACTCAAAGGTGACATAAAGGATAAATATAGAATTAATGGCACTATACTGGAACTACTGAGGAGGAAAGGGATCTAGGAGTCACTATTTCAGGTGATCTAAAGGATAAATATAGTATTAATGGCACTATACTGGAAACTACTGAGGAGGAAAAGGATCTAGGAGTCACTATTTCAGGTGACATAAAGGATAAATATAGTATTAATGGCACTATACTGGTAACTACTGAAGAGGAAAGGGATCTAGGAGTCACTATTTCAGGTGACATGAAGGATAAATATAGTATTAATGGCACTATACTGGTAACTACTGAGGAGGAAAGGGATCTAGGAGTCACTATTTCAGGTGACATAAAGGATAAATATAGTATTAATGTCACTATACTGGGAACTACTGAGGAGGAAAGGGATCTAGGAGTCACTATTTCAGGTGACATAAAGGCAAAGTATAGTATTAATGGCACTATACTGGAAACGAGGAGAAAAGGGATCTAAGAGTCACTATCTCAGGTGACATAAAGGATACATTTATTATTAATGGCACTATACTGGAACTACTGAGGAGGAAAGGGATCTAGGAGTCACTATCTCAGGTGACATAAAGGATAAATATAGTATTAATGGCGCTATACTGGAAACTACTGAGGAGGAAAGGGATCTAGGAGTCACTTTCAGGTGACATAAAGGATAAATATAGTATTAATGACACTATACTGGAAACTACTGAGGAGGAAAGGGATCTCTGAGTCACTATTTCAGGTGACATAAAGGATAAATATAGTATTCATGGCGCTATACTGGAAACTACTGAGGAGGAAAGGGATCTAGGAGTCACTATTTCAGGTGACATAAAGGATAAATATAGTATTAATGACACTATACTGGGAACTACTGAGGAGGAAAGGGATCTAGGAGTCACTATTTCAGGTGACATAAAGGATAAATATAGTATTAATGGCACTATACTGGGAACTACTGAGGAGGAAAGGGATCTAGGTGTCACTATTTCAGGTGACATAAAGGATAAATATAGTATTAATGGCACTATACTGGGAACTACTGAGGAGGAAAGGGATCTAGGAGTCACTATTTCAGGTGACATAAAGGATATACTATTAATAGCGCTATACTGGAAACTACTGTGGAGGAAAGGGATCTAGGAGTCACTATCTCTGGTGACCTGAAGGATAAATATAGTATTCATGGCACTATACTGGAAACTACTGAGGAGGAAAGGGATCTCAGAGTCACTATTTCAGATGACATAAAGTATAAATATAGTATTAATGGTGCTATACTGGGGACTACTGAGGAGGAAAGGGATCTAGGAGTCACTATTTCAGGTGACATAACAGATACATATAGTATTAATAGCACTATACTGGAAACTACTGAGGAGGAAAGGGATCTAGGAGTCACTATCTCAGGTGACATAAAGGATAAATATAGTATTACTGGCACTATACTGGAACTACTGAGGAGGAAAGGGATCTAGGAGTCACTATCTCAGGTGACATAAAGGATAAATATAGAATTAATGGCACTATACTGGAACTACTAAGGAGGAAAGGGATCTAGGAGTCACTATTTCAGGTGACATAAAGGATAAATATAGTATTAATGGCACTATACTGGAAACTACTGAGGAGGAAAAGGATCAAGGAGTCACTATTTCAGGTGACATAAAGGATAAATATAGTATTAATGGCACTATACTGGTAACTACTGAGGAGGAAAGGGATCTAGGAGTCACTATTTCAGGTGACATAAAGTATAAATATAGTATTAATGGCACTATACTGGGAACTACTGAGGAGGAAAGGGATCTAGGAGTCACTATTTCAGGTGGCATAAAGGCAAAGTATAGTATTAATGGCACTATAAAGGAAACGAGGAGAAAAGGGATCTAAGAGTCACTATCTCAGGTGACATAAAGGATACATTTATTATTAATGGAACTATACTGGAACTACTGAGGAGGAAAGGGATCTAGGAGTCACTATTTCAGGTGACATAAAGGATAAATATAGTATTAATGGCACTATACTGGGGACTACTGAGGAAAGGGATCTAGGAGTCACTATCTCAGGTGACAAAGGATAAATATAGTAATAATGGCACTATACTGGAAACTACTTAAGAGGAAAGGGATCTAGGAGTCACTATCTCAGGTGACATAAAGGATAAATATAGTATTACTGGCACTATACTGGGAACTTCTGAGGAGGAAAGGGATCTAGGTGTCACTATTTCAGGTGACATAAAGGATAAATATAGTATTAATGGCACTATACTGGGAACTACTGAGGAGGAAAGGGATCTAGGTGTCACTATTTCAGGTGACATAAAGGATAAATATAGTATTAATGGCACTATACTGGGAACTACTGAGGAGGAAAGGGATCTAGGAGTCACTAACTCAGGTGACATAAAGGATATACTATTAATAGCGCTATACTGGAAACTACTGTGGAGGAAAGGGATCTAGGAGTCACTATCTCTGGTGACCTGAAGGATAAATATAGTATTCATGGCACTATACTGGAAACTACTGAGGAGGAAAGGGATCTCAGAGTCACTATTTCAGATGACATAAAGGATAAATATAGTATTAATGGCGCTATACTGGGGACTACTGAGGAGGAAAGGGATCTAGGAGTCACTATCTCAGGTGACATAACAGATACATATAGTATTAATAGCACTATACTGGAAACTACTGAGGAGGAAAGGGATCTAGGAGTCACTATCTCAGGTGACATAAAGGATAAATATAGTATTAATGGCACTATACTGGAACTACTGAGGAGGAAAGGGATCTAGGAGTCACTATCTCAGGTGACATAAAGGATAAACTTAGTATTAATGGCACTATACTGGAAACTACTGAGGAGGAAAGGGATCTAGGAGTCACTATCTCAGGTGACATAAAGGATAAATATAGTATTAATAGCACTATACTGGAAACCACTGAGGAGGAAAGGGATCTAGGCGCCACTATCTCAGGTGACAGGATAAAAATAGTATTAATGGCACTATACTGGGGACTACTGAGGAGGAAAGGGATCTAGGAGTCACTATCTCAGGTGACATAAAGGATAAATATAGAATTAATGGCACTATACTGGAAACTACTGAGGAGGAAAGGGATCTAGGAGTCACTATCTCAGGTGACATAAAGGATAAATATAGAATTAATGGCACTATACTGGAACTACTGAGGAGGAAAGGGATCTAGGAGTCACTATTTCAGGTGACCTAAAGGATAAATATAGTATTAATGGCACTATACTGGAAACTACTGAGGAGGAAAAGGATCTAGGAGTCACTATTTCAGGTGACATAAAGGATAAATATAGTATTAATGGCACTATACTGGTAACTACTGAAGAGGAAAGGGATCTAGGAGTCACTCTTTCAGGTGACATAAAGGATAAATATAGTATTAATGGCGCTATACTGGTAACTACTGAGGAGGAAAGGGATCTAGGAGTCACTATTTCAGGTGACATAAAGTATAAATATAGTATTAATGGCACTATACTGGGAACTACTGAGGAGGAAAGGGATCTAGGAGTCACTATTTCAGGTGACATAAAGGCAAAGTATAGTATTAATGGCACTATAAAGGAAACGAGGAGAAAAGGGATCTAAGAGTCACTATCTCAGGTGACATAAAGGATACATTTATTATTAATGGCACTATACTGGAACTACTGAGGAGGAAAGGGATCTAGGAGTCACTATCTCAGGTGACATAAAGGATAAATATAGTATTAATGGCACTATACTGGAAACTACTGAGGAGGAAAGGGATCTAGGAGTCACTATTTCAGGTGACATAAAGGATAAATATAGTATTAATGGCACTATACTGGAAACTACTTAAGAGGAAAGGGATCTAGGAGTCACTATTTCAGGTGACATAAAGGATAAATATAATATAATGGCACTATACTGGAAACTACTGAGGAGGAAATTGATGTAGGTGTCACTATTTCAGGTGACAAAGGATAAATATAGAATTAATGGCACTATACTGGAAACTACTGAGGAGGAAAGGGATCTAGGAGTCACTATTCAGGTGACATAAAGGATAAATATAGTAACAATGGCACTATACTGGAAACTACTGAGGAGGAAAGGGATCTAGGAGTCACTATCTCAGGTGACATAAAGGATAAATATAGTATTAATCGCACTATACTGGGAACTACTGAGGAAAGGGATCTAGGAGTCACTATCTCAGGTGACAAAGGATAAATATAGTATTAATGGCACTAAACTGGGAACTACTGAGGAGGAAAGGGATCTAGGAGTCACTATTTCAGGTGACATAAAGGATAAATATAGTATTAATGGCACTATACTGGAAACTACTGAGGAGGAAAGGGATCTAGGAGTCACTATTTCAGGTGACATAAAGGATAAATATAGTATTAATGGCACTATACTGGAAACTACTGAGGAGGAAAGGGATCTAGGAGTCACTATTTCAGGTGACATAAAGGATAAATATAGTATTAATGGCATTATACTGGGAACTACTGAGGAGGAAAGGATCTAGGAGTCACTATCTCAGGTGACATAAAGGATAAATATAGTATTAATGGCGCTATACTGGGGACTACTGAGGAGGAAAGGGATCTAGGAGTCACTATTTCAGGTGACATAAAGGATAAATATAGTATTAATGGCACTATACTGGAAACTACTGAGGAGGAAAGGGATCTAGGAGTCACTATTTCAGGTGACATAAAGGATAAATATAGTATTAATGGCACTATACTGGAAACTACTGAGGAGGAAAGGGATCTAGGAGTCACTATCTCAGGTGACATAAAGGATAAATATAGTATAATGGCACTATACTGGAAACTACTGAGGAGGAAAGAGATCTAGCAGTCACTATCTCAGGTGACATAAAGGATAAATATAGTATTAATGGCACTATACTGGGAACTACTGAGGAGGAAAGGGATCTAGGAGTCACTATTTCAGGTGACATAAAGGATAAATATAGTATTAATGGCACTATACTGGGAACTACTGAGAAGGAAAGGGATCTAGGAGTCACTATTTCAGGTGACATAAAGGATAAATATAGTATTAATGGCACTATACTGGAACTACTGAGGAGGAAAGGGATCTAGGAGTCACTATCTCAGGTGACATAAAGGATAAACATAGTATTAATGGCACTATACTGGAAACTACTGAGGAGGAAAGGGATCTAGGAGTCACTATCTCAGGTGACATAAAGGATAAATATAGTATTAATAGCACTATACTGGAAACTACTGAGGAGGAAAGGGATCTAGGAGCCACTATCTCAGGTGACAGGATAAAAATAGTATTAATGGCACTATACTGGGAACTACTGAGGAGGAAAGGGATCTAGGAGTCACTTTCAGGTGACAAAGGCTAAATATAGTATTAATGGCACTATACTGGAAACTACTGAGGAGGAAAGGGATCTAGGAGTCACTCAAAGGTGACATAAAGGATAAATATAGAATTAATGGCACTATACTGGAACTACTGAGGAGGAAAGGGATCTAGGAGTCACTATTTCAGGTGATCTAAAGGATAAATATAGTATTAATGGCACTATACTGGAAACTACTGAGGAGGAAAAGGATCTAGGAGTCACTATTTCAGGTGACATAAAGGATAAATATAGTATTAATGGCACTATACTGGTAACTACTGAAGAGGAAAGGGATCTAGGAGTCACTATTTCAGGTGACATAAAGGATAAATATAGTATTAATGGCACTATACTGGTAACTACTGAGGAGGAAAGGGATCTAGGAGTCACTATTTCAGGTGACATAAAGGATAAATATAGTATTAATGTCACTATACTGGGAACTACTGAGGAGGAAAGGGATCTAGGAGTCACTATTTCAGGTGACATAAAGGCAAAGTATAGTATTAATGGCACTATACTGGAAACGAGGAGAAAAGGGATCTAAGAGTCACTATCTCAGGTGACATAAAGGATACATTTATTATTAATGGCACTATACTGGAACTACTGAGGAGGAAAGGGATCTAGGAGTCACTATCTCAGGTGACATAAAGGATAAATATAGTATTAAGTAGCGCTATACTGGAAACTACTGAGGAGGAAAGGGATCTAGGAGTCACTTTCAGGTGACATAAAGGATAAATATAGTATTAATGACACTATACTGGAAACTACTGAGGAAGAAAGGGATCTCTGAGTCACTATTTCAGGTGACATAAAGGATAAATATAGTATTCATGGCGCTATACTGGAAACTACTGAGGAGGAAAGGGATCTAGGAGTCACTATTTCAGGTGACATAAAGGATAAATATAGTATTAATGGCACTATACTGGGAACTACTGAGGAGGAAAGGGATCTAGGTGTCACTATTTCAGGTGACATAAAGGATAAATATAGTATTAATGGCACTATACTGGGAACTACTGAGGAGGAAAGGGATCTAGGTGTCACTATTTCAGGTGACATAAAGGATATACTATTAATAGCGCTATACTGGAAACTACTGTGGAGGAAAGGGATATAGGAGTCACTATCTCTGGTGACCTGAAGGATAAATATAGTATTCATGGCACTATACTGGAAACTACTGAGGAGGAAAGGGATCTCAGAGTCACTATTTCAGATGACATAAAGTATAAATATAGTATTAATGGTGCTATACTGGGGACTACTGAGGAGGAAAGGGATCTAGGAGTCACTATTTCAGGTGACATAACAGATACATATAGTATTAATAGCACTATACTGGAAACTACTGAGGAGGAAAGGGATCTAGGAGTCACTATCTCAGGTGACATAAAGGATAAATATAGTATTAATGGCACTATACTGGAACTACTGAGGAGGAAAGGGATCTAGGAGTCACTATCTCAGGTGACATAAAGGATAAATATAGAATTAATGGCACTATACTGGAACTACTAAGGAGGAAAGGGATCTAGGAGTCACTATTTCAGGTGACCTAAAGGATAAATATAGTATTAATGGCACTATACTGGAAACTACTGAGGAGGAAAAGGATCAAGGAGTCACTATTTCAGGTGACATAAAGGATAAATATAGTATTAATGGCACTATACTGGTAACTACTGAAGAGGAAAGGGATCTAGGAGTCACTATTTCAGGTGACATAAAGGATAAATATAGTATTAATGGCGCTATACTGGTAACTACTGAGGAGGAAAGGGATCTAGGAGTCACTATTTCAGGTGACATAAAGTATAAATATAGTATTAATGGCACTATACTGGGAACTACTGAGGAGGAAAGGGATCTAGGAGTCACTATTTCAGGTGGCATAAAGGCAAAGTATAGTATTAATGGCACTATAAAGGAAACGAGGAGAAAAGGGATCTAAGAGTCACTATCTCAGGTGACATAAAGGATACATTTATTATTAATGGCACTATACTGGAACTACTGAGGAGGAAAGGGATCTAGGAGTCACTATTTCAGGTGACATAAAGGATAAATATAGTATTAATGGCACTATACTGGGGACTACTGAGGAAAGGGATCTAGGAGTCACTATCTCAGGTGACATAAAGGATAAATATAGTAATAATGGCACTATACTGGAAACTACTTAAGAGGAAAGGGATCTAGGAGTCACTATCTCAGGTGACATAAAGGATAAATATAGTATTACTGGCACTATACTGGGAACTTCTGAGGAGGAAAGGGATCTAGGTGTCACTATTTCAGGTGACATAAAGGATAAATATAGTATTAATGGCACTATACTGGGAACTACTGAGGAGGAAAGGGATCTAGGTGTCACTATTTCAGGTGACATAAAGGATAAATATAGTATTAATGGCACTATACTGGGAACTACTGAGGAGGAAAGGGATCTAGGAGTCACTAACTCAGGTGACATAAAGGATATACTATTAATAGCGCTATACTGGAAACTACTGTGGAGGAAAGGGATCTAGGAGTCACTATCTCTGGTGACCTGAAGGATAAATATAGTATTCATGGCACTATACTGGAAACTACTGAGGAGGAAAGGGATCTCAGAGTCACTATTTCAGATGACATAAAGGATAAATATAGTATTAATGGCGCTATACTGGGGACTACTGAGGAGGAAAGGGATCTAGGAGTCACTATCTCAGGTGACATAACAGATACATATAGTATTAATAGCACTATACTGGAAACTACTGAGGAGGAAAGGGATCTAGGAGTCACTATCTCAGGTGACATAAAGGATAAATATAGTATTAATGGCACTATACTGGAACTACTGAGGAGGAAAGGGATCTAGGAGTCACTATCTCAGGTGACATAAAGGATAAACTTAGTATTAATGGCACTATACTGGAAACTACTGAGGAGGAAAGGGATCTAGGAGTCACTATCTCAGGTGACATAAAGGATAAATATAGTATTAATAGCACTATACTGGAAACCACTGAGGAGGAAAGGGATCTAGGCGCCACTATCTCAGGTGACAGGATAAAAATAGTATTAATGGCACTATACTGGGAGCTACTGAGGAGGAAAGGGATCTAGGAGTCACTTTCAGGTGACAAAGGCTAAATATAGTATTAATGGCACTATACTGGAAACTACTGAGGAGGAAAGGGATCTAGGAGTCACTATCTCAGGTGACATAAAGGATAAATATAGAATTAATGGCACTATACTGGAACTACTGAGGAGGAAAGGGATCTAGGAGTCACTATTTCAGGTGACCTAAAGGATAAATATAGTATTAATGGCACTATACTGGAAACTACTGAGGAGGAAAAGGATCTAGGAGTCACTATTTCAGGTGACATAAAGGATAAATATAGTATTAATGGCACTATACTGGTAACTACTGAAGAGGAAAGGGATCTAGGAGTCACTATTTCAGGTGACATAAAGGCAAAGTATAGTATTAATGGCACTATAAAGGAAACGAGGAGAAAAGGGATCTAAGAGTCACTATCTCAGGTGACATAAAGGATACATTTATTATTAATGGCACTATACTGGAACTACTGAGGAGGAAAGGGATCTAGGAGTCACTATCTCAGGTGACATAAAGGATAAATATAGTATTAATGGCACTATACTGGAAACTACTGAGGAGGAAAGGGATCTAGGAGTCACTATTTCAGGTGACATAAAGGATAAATATAGTATTAATGGCACTATACTGGAAACTACTTAAGAGGAAAGGGATCTAGGAGTCACTATTTCAGGTGACATAAAGGATAAATATAATATAATGGCACTATACTGGAAACTACTGAGGAGGAAAGGGATGTAGGAGTCACTATTTCAGGTGACAAAGGATAAATATAGAATTAATGGCACTATACTGGAAACTACTGAGGAGGAAAGGGATCTAGGAGTCACTATTCAGGTGACATAAAGGATAAATATAGTAACAATGGCACTATACTGGAAACTACTGAGGAGGAAAGGGATCTAGGAGTCACTATCTCAGGTGACATAAAGGATAAATATAGTATTAATCGCACTATACTGGGAACTACTGAGGAAAGGGATCTAGGAGTCACTATCTCAGGTGACAAAGGATAAATATAGTATTAATGGCACTATACTGGGAACTACTGAGGAGGAAAGGGATCTAGGAGTCACTATTTCAGGTGACATAAAGGATAAATATAGTATTAATGGCACTATACTGGAAACTACTGAGGAGGAAAGGGATCTAGGAGTCACTATTTCAGGTGACATAAAGGATAAATATAGTATTAATGGCACTATACTGGAAACTACTGAGGAGGAAAGGGATCTAGGAGTCACTATTTCAGGTGACATAAAGGATAAATATAGTATTAATGGCACTATACTGGGAACTACTGAGGAGGAAAGGATCTAGGAGTCACTATCTCAGGTGACATAAAGGATAAATATAGTATTAATGGCGCTATACTGGGGACTACTGAGGAGGAAAGGGATCTAGGAGTCACTATTTCAGGTGACATAAAGGATAAATATAGTATTAATGGCACTATACTGGAAACTACTGAGGAGGAAAGGGATCTAGGAGTCACTATTTCAGGTGACATAAAGGATAAATATAGTATTAATGGCACTATACTGGAAACTACTGAGGAGGAAAGGGATCTAGGAGTCACTATCTTACTGGGAACTACTGAGGAGGAAAGGGATCTAGGAGTCACTATTTCAGGTGACATAAAGGATAAATATAGTATTAATGGCACTATACTGGGAACTACTGCGGAGGAAAGGGATCTAGGAGTCACTATTTCAGGTGACATAAAGGATAAATATAGTATTAATGGCACTATACTGGGAACTACTGAGGAGGAAAGGGATCTAGGAGTCACTATTTCAGGTGACATAAAGGATAAATATAGTATAATGGCTCTATACTGGTAACTACTGGGGAGGAAAGGGATCTAGGAGTCACTATTTCAGATGACATAAAGGATAAATATAGTATTAATGGCACTATACTGGGAACTACTGAGGAGGAAAGGGATCTAGGAGTCACTATTTCAGGTGACATAAAGGATAAATATAGTATAATGGCTCTATACTGGTAACTACTGGGGAGGAAAGGGATCTAGGAGTCACTATTTCAGATGACATAAAGGATAAATATAGTATTAATGGCACTATACTGGGAACTACTGAGGAGGAAAGGGATCTAGGAGTCACTATTTCAGGTGACATAAAGGATAAATATAGTATAATGGCTCTATACTGGTAACTACTGGGGAGGAAAGGGATCTAGGAGTCACTATTTCAGATGACATAAAGGATAAATATAGTATTAATGGCACTATACTGGAAACTATTGAGGAGGAAAGGGATCTAGACGTCACTATTTCAGGTGACATAAAGGATAAATATAGTATTAATGGCACTATACTGGAAACTACTGAGGAGGAAAGGGATCTAGGAGTCACTATTTCAGGTGACATAAATGATAACTATAGTATTAATGGCACTATACTGGAAACTACTGAGGAGGAAAGGGATCTAGGAGTCTCTATTTCAGGTGACATAAATGATAACTATAGTATTAATGGCACTATACTGGAAACTACCGAGGAGGAAAGGGATCTAGGAGTCACTATCTCAGGTGACATAAAGGATAAATATAGTATTAATGGCACTATACTGGGAACTACTGAGGAGGAAAGGGATCTAGGAGTCACTATTTCTGGTGACATAAAGGATAAATATAGTATTAATGGCACTATACTGGAGACTACTGAGGAGGAAAGGGATCTAGGAGTCACTATTTCAGGTGACATAAAGGATAAATATAGTATTAATGGCACTATACTGGAAACTACTGAGGAGGAAAGGGATCTAGGAGTCACTATTTCAGGTGACATAAAGGATAAATATAGTATTAATGCCACTATACTGGAAACTACTGAGGAGGAAAGGGATCTAGGAGTCACTATCTCAGGTAACAAAGAATAAATATAGTATTAATGGCGCTATACTGGGAACTACTGAGGAGGAAAGGGATCTAGGAGTCACTATCTCAGGTAACAAAGAATAAATATAGTATTAATGGCGCTATACTGGGAACTACTGAGGAGGAAAGGGATCCAGGAGTCACTATTTTAGGTGACATAAAGGATAAATATAGTATTAATGGCGCTCTACTGGAAACTACTGAGGGGGAAAGGGATCTAGGAGTCACTATTTCAGGTGACATAAAGGATAAATATAGTATTAATGCCACTATACTGGGAACTACTGGGGAGGAAAGGTATCTCGGAGTCACAATTTCAGGTGACATAAAGGATAAATATAGTATTAATGGCACTATACTGGGAACTACTGAGGAGGAAAGGGATCTAGGAGTCACTATCTCAGGTGACATAAAGGATAAATATAGTATTAATGACACTATACTGGGAACTACTGAGGAGGAAAGGGATCTAGGAGTCACTATTTCAGGTGAAATAACGGATAAATATAGTATTAATGGCACTATACTGGAAACTACTGAGGATGAAAGGGATCTAGGAGTCACTATTTCAGGTGACATAAAGGATAAATATAGTATTAATGGCACTATACTGGTAACTACTGGGGAGGAAAGGGATCTAGGAGTCACTATTTCAGATGACATAAAGGATAAATATAGTATTAATGGCACTATACTGGGAACTACTGAGGAGGAAAGGGATCTAGGAGTCACTATCTCAGGTGACATAAAGGATAAATATAGTATTAATGGCACTATACTGGAAACTACTGAGGAGGAAAGGGATCTAGACGTCACTATTTCAGGTGACATAAAGGATAAATATAGTATTAATGGCACTATACTGGAAACTACTGAGGAGGAAAGGGATCCAGGAGTCACTATCTCAGGTGACATAAAGGATAAATATAGTATTAATGGCACTATACTGGGAACTACCGAGGAGGAAAGGGATCTAGGAGTCAGTATTTCTGGTGACATAAAGGATAAATATAGTATTAATGGCACTATACTGGAGACTACTGAGGAGGAAAGGGATCTAGGAGTCACTATTTCAGGTGACATAAAGGATAAATATAGTATTAATGGCACTATACTGGAAACTACTGAGGAGGAAAGGGATCTAGGAGTCACTATTTCAGGTGACATAAAGGATAAATATAGTATTAATGCCACTATACTGGAAACTACTGAGGAGGAAAGGGATCTAGGAGTCACTATCTCGGGTAACAAAGAATAAATATAGTATTAATGGCGCTATACTGGGAACTACTGAGGAGGAAAGGGATCTAGGAGTCACTATCTCAGGTACATAAAGGATAAATACAGTATTAATGGCACTATACTGGGAACTACTGAGGAGTAAAGGGATCTAGGAGTCACTATTTCAGGTGACATAAAGGATAAATATAGTATTAATGCCACTATAGTGGGAACTACTGAGGAGGAAAGGGATCTAGGAGTCACTATCTCAGGTACATAAAGGATAAATATAGTATTAATGGCACTATACTGGAGACTACTGAGGAGGAAAGGGATCTAGGAGTCACTATTTCAGGTGACATAAAGGATAAATATAGTATTAATGGCACTATACTGGAAACTACTGAGGAGGAAAGGGATCTAGGAGTCACTATTTCAGGTGACATAAAGGATAAATATAGTGTTAATGGCACTATACTGGAAACTACTGAGGAGGAAAGGGATCTAGGAGTCACTATGTCAGGTGACATAAAGGATAAATATAGTATTAATGGCACTATACTGGAAACTACTTAAGGGGAAAGGGATCTAGGAGTCACTATTTCAGGTGACCTAAAGGATATAGTATTAATGGCACTATACTGGAAACTATTGAGGAGGAAAGGGATCTAGGAGTCACTATTTCAGGTGACAAAGGATAAATATAGTATTAATGGCACTATACTGGGAACTACTGAGGAGGAAAGGGATCTAGGAGTCACTATCTAAGGTGACATAAAGGATAAATATAGTATTAATGGCACTATACTGGAAACTATTGAGGAGGAAAGGGATCTAGGAGTCACTATTTCAGGTGACATAAAGGATAAATATAGTATTAATGGCACTATACTGGAAACTACTGAGGAGGAAAGGGATCTAGGAGTCACTATCTCAGGTGACATAAAGGATAAATATAGTATTAATGGCCCTATACTGGAAACTACTGAGGAGGAAAGGGATCTAGGAGTCACTATCTCAGGTGACATAAAGGATAAATATAGTATTAATGGCACTATACTGGGAACTACTGAGGAGGAAAGGGATCTAGGAGTCAATTGTTCAGGTGACAAAGGCAGGTAAGTAATGTAACACAGCAATGAGGAAGGCTAGTCAGATGCTTGGCTGCATTAGGAGAGGAATCAATAGCAGAAAGAAAGAAGTAACAATGTCACTGTATAGGTCATTGGTACGGCCTCATCTAGAATACTAACACACTACAAGCTGATCCAACTTTGATGTAATGTCCTTAAGACAAGTCAAAATGAGGCTCAGTAGTGTGTGTGGCCTCAACATGCCTGTATGACCTCCCTACAACACCTGGGCATGCTCCTGATGAGGTGGCGGATGGTCTCCTGAGGGATCTCCTCCCAGACCTGGACTAAAGCATCCACCAACTCCTGGACAGTCTGCGGTGCAATGTGGCATTGGTAGATGGAGCGAGACATGATGTCCCAGATGTGCTCAATTGGATTCAGGTCTGGGGAACGGGCGGGCCAGTCCATAGCATCAATGCCTTCGTCTTGCAGGTGCTGCTGACACACTCCAGCCACATGAGGTCTAACATTGTCTTGCATTAGGAGGAACCCAGGGCCAACCGCACCAGCATATGGTCTCACAAGGGGTCTGAGGATCTCATCTCGGTATCTAATGGCAGTCAGGCTACCTCTGGCAAGCACGTGGAGGGCTGTGTGGCCCCCCAAAGAAATGCCACCCCACACCATTACTGACCCACTGCCAAACCGGTCATGCTGGAGGATGTTGCAGGCAGCAGAACGTTCTCCTTGGCGTCACCAGACTCTGTCACGTCTGTCACATGTGCTCAGTGAGAACCTGCTTTCATCTGTGAAGAGCACAGGGCACCAGTGGAGAATTTGCCAATCTTGGTGTTCTCTGGCAAATGCCAAACGTCCTGCACGGTGTTGGGCTGTAAGCACAACCCCCACCTGTGGACGTTGGGCCCTCATACCACCCTCATGGAGTCTGTTTCTGATCGTTTCAGTAGACACATGCACATTTGTTGCTTGCTGGAGGTCATTTTGCATGGCTCTGGCAGTGCTCCTCCTGTTCCTCCTTGCACAAAGGCGGAGGTAGCGGTCCTGCTGCTGGGTTGTTGCCCTCCTACGGCCTCCTCCATGTCTCCTGATGTACTGGCCTGTCTCCTGGTAGCGCCTCCATGCTCTGGACACTACGCTGACAGACACAGCAAACCTTCTTGCCACAGCTCGCATTGATGTGCCATCCTGGATGAGCTGCACTACCTGAGCCACTTGTGTGGGTTGTAGACTCCATCTCATGCTACCACTAGAGTGAAAGCACTGCCAGCTTTCAAAAGTGACCAAAACATCAGCCAGAAAGCATAGGAGCTGAGAAGTGGTCTGTGGTCACCACCTGCAGAACAACTCCTTTATTGGGGGTGTCTTGCTAATTGCCTATAATTCCCACCTGTTGTCTATTCCATTTGCACAACAGCATGTGAAATTGATTGTCAATCAGAGTTGCTTCCTAAGTGGACAGTTTGATTTCACAGAAGTGTGATTGACTTTTTTGAGCAGTGTATTTTAGAAAAGCACGTGTTGCCCATTTTGTGTTGACCAATTCCATGTCAACCTTTTGAATCTGTTGACCATTTTTACGTGTTGACCTTAAGCCCTCCGACCATTCACTTAGCAGCCTTTTAATCCTGTCAAGCTGTTGTCCCTGTTGACTTAATGCAGGTTGACCATGTGGTGTTGTCATTTAGATGGTGACCTAGACATTGTCGATCTATCTTCCGGATACAGCACAAGGCAAAACCTAGGCAACTGGCCCGTCTGCAGTGATCCAGTGAGAGATCTGTAAGAGGATCTAGTGGTAGTGCTAGGTAGTGACCCCCATCCGTGGCTCTGGCCACTGAATGTGACACCTACCTGAAGAGTCATACATATGGTTTCAACTGATACGCTCACACTGCTGTCAATCAACGCTGGCTTGTGCAGGAAGTGTATGGTGGGGAGGCCAATCCCGGGATCGGGATCGGTGGGATCCCGGGATGTGGGCCCAAAAATGCCGGGATTTGAATCCCGGGATAGGAGCATCCAATCCCGGGATTCACTGGATTACACTGCGCATGTGCAGGAGGGAGGGTGTGTAAGTAATACTACTTACAATTAGGCTGGCGGCCGCCATAGACAAACGCTGAATGTGGCGGCACTTCAAATCTGGCGCCGGCCGCCAGCCAATCAGAAATGGCGGACCGGCAGCTAATCAGGAGCGACTGCTGCAGCCGCTTCCCCGATTGGCTGCCGGTCCGCCAGCTCTGGTTGGCTGGCGGCCGGCGCTTCATTTGAAATGCCGCCGTGTTCAGTGTGTCCATGGCTGCCGCCCACCTTATAGTAAGTGGTATTACTTACATCCACCCTCCCTCCATGCAGTGCTAACAGCCTCCCTCCCGTGCCGCTACCAACCCTCCCCGCTACCTACACCCACCTGCACCGCTAACTACACCCTCCCGCCCCACCCCGCTATCTACACCCTCCCGCACCGCTACCTACAGCCTCCCGCCCAGCTACCTACATCCTCCCGCCCAGCTACCTACACCCTCCCGCCCAGCAACCTACACCCTCCCACACCGCTACCTACACCCTCCCGCCCTGCTACCTACACCCTCCCGCCCTGCTACCTACACCCTCCCGCCCTGCTACCTACACCCTCTCGCACCGCTACCTACACCCTCCCTCCCTTCCGCGCCGCTACCTACACCCTCCCGCACCACTACCTACCCTCCAGCGCTGCTCCCTACACCCTTTTTCACTGATCATTACTGCAATCCCGGGATTGAGCGTTTTTCAATCCCGAATCCCGGGATTGAAAAATCGGCCCGGGATTGGCCTCCCTAATGTATGGGTGGTCGGCCGACCGCCCATGCACACAGAATGATGTGCCCAAATATCTGTAGATATATTGGCCATTGGCTGTGCTGCTGGGTCAACACGATATGTCTGTGAATTACGTTGTTCACAGACATGTTGCACTGGCCGACGAACCATCGATATATCAGCTGTTCATATTTTTTGTGCTGTTATATATATTTTATTATTTCAGAAGCATTTTAAAAATACCTATTTTTCCGGCAGGGTCCACAGGTTATCCACAGGATAACATTGGAATATGGATGTTGCGACAGCGGATTGGCACCAACGATCAAAGCTTTTGGCCTCCCAGAATGCACCAGGCCAGTCCCCTATATCCCCGCCTCCTGGCTCATGCAAATCAGTTTTTTGTTTGGTGCGGCAGGAGCCAGACCATGGTCAATGGGCTGCTGGTTTTTAGCACCCATACGCTTTTTATTATTTTATTTTCATAGTCTTACTTTTTTCAGAGTGATCTATCTAAAAGCATCTTATACGTACCTTAGAAAGAGTCGCTCCAACAACTCCCCGCTGGGTCGTGACAATGCTTACCCATGTGTACAGTGCTGTTTCGGCGGGTGTCTGTGTAGGATGTACTAGCAAGTCCAGCTGACGTTACCAGGCTGTGGCCGGAGCATGGGGAGAAGGTAAGGCATCGGTTCAACTTAGCAGGGAAAACGCGAGATACAGCAGTACTGTATCGGGTGGAGACTACCGAACAGTTGTTGAAGCGGCTGCCACCTCGGGTGCACCAGCGCTAGGCCCCAGGGATCATAGGTTCCAGGGGTAGTATGAGGCCTTGATCCCTGAGGTTGATGTCAGCAGTGGGGAGGGAGATGCCCCCCTGGTCACCACTCCCCCGGTTCATGACCTGTTTCCTCTGAGTTGCCCGCCATGAACTGTATCCCCGCTTCCATCTGAGACAGTGTGTATCTAAAAAGCTTAGGCGGCTGTGTGACTGGTGCATCAGAGTTCACTTGGGCATCTGTGTTCACTATAGGTTCATGGGGTGGTGGTGTACACTATTAGCGTCTGGATCCACTCAGCATTCACTAATTGATCGATCTTGGAAGCGGGGTGAAGTCTCCCTGTATCCCACTCTCCAGAGACGGGTGATACAGCACTAAGTCTCTACCTACCATTGGGTACGAGTAGTTGGATAAGTGCCTGATGCATATGAGTCTGTAAACTATTGCTGCTGTTTCTTTCGCTGGAGCGACCGAATCCGATTAAACTCCTATATAAGGTAATGCAGTAATGTTCTCCTACATACTTGAAATGTATCTGTAGTTGATTATGTGCTCATATTGCTTATTATACTAATGTATAACCTGTGACTGCTAGTGTGATTGCTGACTTTACTATAATTCTGTCAGTTTCTGTGTATATACCGATCCTCAATGCTGGTGCAAAGCAGGGAGGTATCAGATTGTATGTCACTTTAACAAGTTTTAAAGTTATTTTCTTCACAAATTGTGTAGTTAACACTGTACAGGTGTGTGATTTGTTTATCACGTCTAAGAGAGGCAAGGGTGAGGAGGATACACTCTCCACAGCAGCACTAACACTGAATTCATGTTTGTCATGCAAAATTGGCTTATCCTTTCAGGACTCTGGTTCAAAATGGATTATGGGGGTCATTCCGAGTTGATCGCTTGCTAGCAGTTTTTAGCAGCCGTGCAAACGCTAAGCCGCCGCCCTCTGGGAGTGTTTCTTGGCTTAGTAGAAGTGCGAATGATTGCATCGCAGGACGGTTACCAAAAAACATTGTGCAGTTTCTGAGTAGCGCTTGCGATCACTTCAGACCATTCAGTTCCGGATTTGATGTCACATACACGCCCTGCGTTCGGCCGGCCACGCCTGCATTTTTCATGGCACGCCTGCGTTTTTTTGAGCACTCCCTGAAAATGGTCAGTTGCCACCCAGAAACGGTCACTTCATGTCAATCACTCTGCGGCGGCCATTGCGACTGAAAAGCTTCGCTAGACCTTATGTTAAAATTCATCGGCCGTTGTGAAAGTACTTCGCGCGTGCGTACTGCGCCGCATATGCATGCGCAGAAGTGCCAGTTTTTTACTTAATCGCAGCGCAGCAAACATTTTCAGCTAGCGGTCAACTCGGAATGACCCGCTATGTGCAAATTGTTCTCCTTGTCAGGGGCTATTGTAAGACCGGCCATGGCATCAGCCTGGATGGCAAAAGCAGTGGCTGCTTAGGCTGATGCATTGGAGGATGATCTTTCATTGGCATCTAGAGAGCAAAAATCCCATATTGCACATATTAAACAGGCTGCTATGTTTATGGAAGAAGCAGCCTTGAATATGGGTGCTATTGTTTCTCAAGCATAAGCCTCAGCAGTAGCAGCTCACAGAGCAATTTGGCTATGTACATGGAAAGCTGACTCAGAATCTAAGAAGGTTATGGAGTCTGCCTTTTACTGGAGATATTCTCTTTGGTAAAGAATTATACAGTATTTTGGAGTCAGAAGCAGACTCCAAGAAAGTGAAGTTTCCTTCCACACACAAATCCAAGCCTAAAATTCCAGCTTTTCAGTTCTTTCGGACTCAAGAAAAAGCATGTTATGGCAAGCAGTCTCAATCTGGTAAGACTAAACAGCATTGGGCTATCAGAAGGCCAGCTTCCAAGTCAGAAGATAAGCCATCAGCCTGATGGTGTGGGCCTCCACCTGGGAGACCCCAGGGTGGATGGCCAACTTTTTAACAGATGCCTGGGTGCAAGAAGCGGTATCTCACGGTTATGACTTTGCTTTCAAGGAACACACTCCACAAAGGTTCTTTTGTACCAGCCTGTCCTCAGTGGAAATGAAGGCCAGGGCCTTACAAGAGGCAGTTCAGAAGTTGCTACAATCAGGAGTGATAATTCCAGTTCCTCATGCACAATGAGGACAGGGCTTTTATTCCAACCTGTTTTTAGTCCAGAAGCCAAATGGGTTGTTCCGGCCCATACTCAATCTCAAAGTACTGAACAAATACATTTGCGTGCCTCGGTATCACATGGAGACCTTAAGTTCCATTATTTTGGCCATGGAGCTGGAGGATTTTATGGTATCCCTGGATATCCAGGATGATTACCTACATGTTCCTATAGCTCTGTCCCATCAGTGCTATCTCAGGTTCGCTATCGTCCAGCAACATTTGCAGTTTCAGGCCCTACCATTTGGACTGGCCACAGCTCCCAGAGTGTTCCCCAAAATGATGGTGGTAATGGGAGCTTGTCTCCGCCAGCAGGGGATAAGGACAGTGGTGGGATTCAAATAAATTAACAACAGGTTCTATGTCCTAATGACCATTTTAACTATACCAAAAGATATACCGAAAGGTAGTTTAATAATTCACGCATTAAATACTGCAATAAGAACAGTAAAAGAGGTACAGACAACTAGATTATGTTTAAAGGAAGATTTTTAATATTAAATACCTGACAAACAGTTATTGAAGATATTTCCATATTGCTGTTTGATTGGCGTCCTCACTTGCAATTTTCTTTGCTTTTATCCGAGCATCATCAGCTGTGTGATTTACCCTTAACCATCTTTGCACGGTAGGAGTAGGATTCCATTCCTTTAGCGGTAGGCCGATTAGACTGATAATCATTATGTTTGATATATTGGAAACAGTTAGGCGACTTCTCTTCTCAGAACATATAATGTTCATCTTTGAAAAACCCCTTTCTGCTTCTGCTGAACTTACAGCAATTGTTCTGACAATATTTTTAGCTCTTTGAACACTTTCAGGAATTGAATAGTTCTGGTAGTTTTTTAAAACATTTTCCACAAAATCTCGATACTCATTAATATCAATTTGGTAATTGAAATATGTATTAAATACATGCAATTGCTCTTCAGCTGCTTTCCATGGAACTATTACTTCTTCAATATTCCAGTAATCTGGCTCCAAAAAAGTGAGAAATTTAAATGTATTACTATCATTAAATTGGCTACAACTTGCTTTTAAATGTCCACAATCCATTAATCTTTTTTTCAAATTCGTTACAATGCCTTCTAAAAGTGTTTCCCGAGGAAGGCCAACAAATCGATGATTTTCTACAAAATCTATATTTTTGTAGCTTTCTGAAGTAATTAATTCATTAATTTTTTTTTCGTATGGACCCTTTTCTTTTTCAAGCATTTCAAATGCTTTAATAGATCGTATCACAAGTTTTTCAGCCTTTATTATGTCTGTATTTCTTGCTTGCAGTGCATTGGAAAGTAGAGAAATTTCGTTTAAAATATCAATCATCAATGCCAAATCAGTGAAAAAAAATATATTTTTAAGACGGGTAGCCATACCCAAGTACTTTGCATTTGAAGAAAAATAGTGATGTAGCGCAGGATAAGCGCGCCACACAGCTAGGGTTGACCTTAAACTACAGGCAGCCCATCTTGGTCCCAAAACTCTACCAATCTTTATAATTTCAATTCCTAGTTGTTCGGATATTTTGGTAAGTTCAATCTGGTTCTTATTGGATTGATGAAAAATAGTATATATCTTATCAATGAATATTTTGAAATGATTTACTTGCTTTATTTCCTTTATTGAGTCATCTAAAACAAGTTGGAGGCGATGGTTTAAACAGTGCCATATTATTATGTTTGGAAAGTCTTTTGCTATCCTAGTGCTCACTCCAGATTTTCTCCCAAGCATAACACTTGCACCATCAGAGCAAAATCCTATTAAATGTTTTTGTAAGTAGTTCTTAGTAAGCCCAACTTTATTTAAACTTTCCATAACTGAAGAACATATTGTCTCTGCATCTTGTTTTTCCAATTCAACTAGCTCAACAAAAATTGTTGGAGATGAAACTGAGTCCTCAACTTTTAAGAAAAGTATAATAACTGGTTTGCAAGATATCGTTGAAGCTTCGTCAATAATCAAACATATTTTCTTATCATGTTCAGTAATTTTAGTAAATATTTCTTTTTTAATTTCCTTTGCAATAAAATCAACTATTTTCACAGCAGTTTTACGTGAATGCAATCCTATTCCCATATCTAATCCATTTTTCATTTGCAGTTCAATCTCATCTTCTATGTCTGAAAATGGTTTACATCTTTTTGACAGGCTGTAAACTGTATTAAATACTCTACAAGTAGTACTGAAATATTTTTTATTCATTGTATCTACTACGTTTGTTATAGTATCCTGCTCACGTATTTTGAAGTTGTCTTTACAAATGTTATGAGCCTTTGATGAAAAATGTTCTTTCATTTTTTTCCTTAGAGAAGCTTGTTGTACCACTCTGTTTTTCCCTGATCAGGGCCGGTGCTAGTGTGTTTGGCGCCCCCCTGCAAATAATAAATTTGCGCCCTCCCATCCGTAAAAAAGGGATAGCACGCACTCCAAAAAGGGGTGTGGTCACAAAAGGAAGGGGCGTGACCACAATGGTACCCACATTTCAAATTACGCAACACAGTATTACAATCTTATGCACATTAACCCAAACGTAGTGTCCCTGATTCATATTATGCCACATAATAGTGCCCCTTATTCACATTTAAAATCGAAGACAGGGCCAGTTCTAGATCTTGAAGAGCTCAGGGCAACAGTTTCCTCTGGCCATGCTCAGAATAGGAACAGTGTGCGCCGAAGGCGCGCGCCAAAAATATAGGGCCACAGAATAGTACCAGTTCACATAACCCCACACAGTAGTGTCCGTTAGTCACATTACACCGCACAGTAGTGTCCGTTAGTCACATAACCCCGCACAGTAGTGTCCGTTTGTCACATTACACCGCACAGTAGTGTCCGTTAGTCACATTACACCGCACAGTAGTGTCCGTTAGTCACATAACCCCGCACAGTAGTGTCCGTTTGTCACATTACACCGCACAGTAGTGTCCGTTAGTCACATTACACCGCACAGTAGTGTCCGTTAGTCACATAACCCCGCACAGTAGTGTCCGTTTGTCACATTACACCGCACAGTAGTGTCCGTTAGTCACATTACACCGCACAGTAGTGTCCGTTAGTCACATAACCCCGCACAGTAGTGTCCGTTTGTCACATTACACCGCACAGTAGTGTCCGTTAGTCACATAACCCCGCACAGTAGTGTCCGTTTGTCACATTACACCACACAGTAGTGTCCGTTTGTCACATTACACCACACTGTAGTGTCCGTTAGTCACATTACACTGCACAGCAGCGACCGTCATTCACACTACACCGCACAGCAGTGTCCATTAGTCACCATTACACCGCAGTAGTGTCCGTTAGTCACATTACACCGTACAGTAGTACCCTTATACAACTTACGCCATACAGGAGAGCCGCTGTTACACATTACGCCAGAGTAGAGCCCATTATACACATTATGCCAGATACAGCCCATTATACACATTATGCCAGATACAGCCCATTATACACATTATGAAGGTCATTGAGACCCCGCTGTAATAGCGGCCCTCAGCGCAGTTTGCCAGTGGCAGCAAACTGTGCATGCGCCATGGGTATGAGGCCACACACATTGCGGTCGCTTCCCCAATGGATGCGACCACAATGTGATTGATAGGCGACAGCGTAGCGGAGTTAAGGTGTTGCGGGGGTGACGCCGGTAAAAAAGGGGGCAGGCCCGGATGTCACACACAGCTGCTCCCATAAAAAATGGCTGCTGACCAGGCTTCACTGCCAGGGGTCAACCTTAGATCAGATGCGTCCTCAATCAAATTTGCGGATGCATCGGGAGGCGGCGCCACACATGCTGGGCGGCCTTGCCTTGTCCTGGGCGGCCCTCAGCATGTGCAGAGATGAACGCAGATCTGGCTGCATATGCATCCATTTGCGTTCATCTCTGAATGACCCGCTATGCCAGGTACAGCCACTCATTCCCCCCACAGTGCGGCCCAAGTACCTGCAGGAGGTCCCTGCTCTGGCGCTGCTCCTCCTCTCCCTTCTCCGCCTTCTTGCAGGCTCTGTTACTTCAGCGGCTGTAGGATGTCGACAGTGATGACGGGGGAGAGGGTGTACTAATTACCCAGGTCTGGAACTTATGGAGTGGCCCAGCACGAACCCTGGTCTGCCGCACTCTCCCACCACCATCCCTCTTTACTGGGCAGCAGCATATTGCTGAGCCTCTGCCTGTTCCTGTATAGGTGGGGAGGGGGCTCAGGGATCATCAGGCGCCATAAAGATTTAAAAAAAAAACTTTTTCCATAAGGGGGCGTGGCCACGCCTCCCGCGATTAGGCCACGCCCCCAATACAGTTCGGAACGCGGGATGGCGGCGGCGGCAGCAGAGCTATGTGAGGGGTGAGTCTGCACAATGCCTGCAGTCTCACTGGGGAGGAGGAGAGGAGGGAGCCGCGCTACCCGTTGCCAGAGCTGCTACCTGTCATCCAGACTGACAGGCGCAGCGGCAGGGTAGCAGAGCAGGGAGAGCGCCTCTTCACCTCAGCGCCTCCCTGCAATGCATACCCTTGCTGAGCGGGTAGCGTCGGCTCTGTCCCTGATGCCTCAATCTGAAAACCTTTCCACTCTTTTGACGTATGAACACTTTTCTCTTTTATGAAATCATATTTTGCACAATACTCACAACCTAACTTTTTGTTAGAAATTCCCAGTCCTTCATATTTTACTTTAAAATTTTTATATTGTTGCACTGACCAGCATTCAGGAAGACTATTTACAATATTGGAGTTGATGTGATTTTCTATTTCAATTGACGTGCTGCTTTCTTCAGGCTGGATTGGTTGTGCTAGTGACTGTGTTGAACCTTCCAAGGCCAATTCTGATACAACAGAAGAATCTGACTTTGTTTTCTTATTGAAAAAATCTGTCAAACTGTGTTGCCTTTTCATCCTTAGTTTCAAGGGCTAGGTAAAAAAAAAATCTTTTAAAATATAATTATAACATTTATTTCTGGACATGTAAGTAGAAGCATACATCGCAGTCTCACCCTAAGTACAGAAATCATGGTCCCATGGCAGCATGAAGAATGGTATTGTACATCCATACAACAAGGATACAAACAATGTGGCAGATGTATTAAGCACGGTGATGAGATAAAGTGGTGATAAAGTGTAAGGAGATAATTCAACAGCTAATCAGCTGTGTTTGAAAAATGACAGTTGGGAGCTGATTGGCTGGTGCTTTATCTACTTCCATTTTATCTCACTTTTTGTCCACTTTATGTCTTCACCAGGCTTAATACATTGATCTGCCCCAATGTGAATGCTCAAATATTCTCTGTAAAGTGCCATTACCAAAATGCAGCCTCTCTGACCACTCCCATCTCCCTCAGCACCTCAGTCAGGGGCCCTTCCTGGCAGTCTTCCCTCCTTCATACTGCGCCATTTTGATGCCCCCCTCCCTCCTCCACCACTGCAGGCTAATAATGGCTCCTCTCCTCTCTGGCCAGCCCACAGCCAGCCCAGCAACCGAGTCCAGCCATACTGGCTACTCTCTCAGTCTCTCCCCAACAGCATTGTGCTGCTGCCTGGCAGCCCCTGAGCTACTCATCCTCGGCAAGCTAGCAGCAGCCTCCCTCCCCTCGTTCATCATACTGCAAGCATAACTGCGCCATTTTGATGCCCTCAGCGGCCCCTCCCTTGCCACATTAAACACTGCATTGACAGGCTCAGCACAGCAGCATAACTCACCCAGATGCCGACGGTCGGTGACCCAGTACTGTCCGTACTCCCGGGCTGCCTGTCTCTGCTCTTCTGTCTGCGCCGCAGTCTCCGCCTCAGACGCTGATGTGATGTCACGGACGCGGCCGCCGAGCCATTAGGAACTGGCTGAACAGTGTTGTGCCCGTGCCGTGCGTCTGTCTGTCCCCGCTCTGGCAATCCCGAGTCACGACTCCGTACTGACTTGTTGTAAGTTGTTGTCTTCCAGGCTACCCTTCTGCGCACCGTCCGCTGCCGCGTGATGGCTGATGGTGGCTCCGCCTCTGAGTCCTCTCCTCTGCACAGTCTGCACAGAAGTTCAAAACACGTGTGCAGGGGGATCCAATCCTTGCCAACAACAAGGGAGGCAGGGTGGGGCTTACACAGGCTGACTGACAGCCTGGCCAGCCCTGCCCAGCCCAGAAGAGCAGAGCCAGGCAGGCAGCCATTATATTAATTTATAATCATTGTCCCGGCCAGGGCAAGCTGCGGTGGACAAAAAAAGTAATAAAAATTAACAGCAGGCGCCCGGGTTGTATCAGTGGGTCAGTGGTGGAATTCAGCAGGCCAGCAAACGGTTCTGCAGAACCGATAGTAAATTAGGTATCGGTTCTGTAGAACCGGTGCGAACCGGCTGAATCCCACCACTGGATAAGGAGTTTTCCATACCTCAATGATTTATTAATCCTGGCACAATCTCAGTAAGTGCTTCAGTGTCATCTACAACAGACAATAGATTACAGAGACATGGTTGGCTCATAAATTGGGTAAAATCATCCCTGGACCCATCACAATGGACAACTCCCTTAGGGGCTGTGTTGGATTCAGGTCTTCAGAGAGTAATCTTACCTCTGAACAAAATATTCAAGATTCAGTCAAGGATTATGGAGCTGCCACAGTCAAATGGTATCCATTCACGCAGCAATGCATGTGATATTTTTGATGGTGCTGACATTCGACATGGTGGAGTATGCTCGGTCCCATTTGAGGCCTCTACAATGTTTGATCCTTTCCAAATGGAATGGGTTACATCAGACAATAAAAACAATGGTTCCTCCTCTGGAAGTAAGGAGGTCATTAGCCTGGTAGCTACATACATCCCATCTGGACAAAGGGAGACCTTTTTAGATATCAGATTGGTTAATTCTGACAACAGATGCCAACCTTCAGGGCTGGGAAGCGGTGTCAGGATGGAGTTGCTTCCAGGGTCAGTGGACCAAGGAAGAAAGTTGCCTGCCAATAAATATATTGGAACTTTGGGCCATATACATGGCACTTATTCAGGCAAAGGAAACCCTTCAGGGGAAACCAGTGCAAATCCACTTGGACAATGCGACGGCAGTAGCATACCTCAACCATCAGGGAAGAACTCACAGCCAAAAAGCAATGAAGGAGGTAAGTCGCACGTTAAGGTGGGAAGAACTTCATCATCCAGCCATGTCTGCAGTGTTCATTTCGGTAGTCCTAAACTGGGAAGCGGATTTTTTTCAGTCGACATGCCATTCATGCAAATGAATGGTGTCAAAGTCGAAAAATATAGCGACCTATGATGCCTTGTACTAACCCCAATGCACGTGCCCGCTGATCGCGCACCGACTCCCCCGTGCGTACGCATCCCCTCAGGTTGCGTAGGGAACGCTCTGACGTCGCCTGCGCATGGAGATGGGTATTTACGGCAGTGTTTGTGTGCGACTAGCGAGCGACTCGATCGCTACATATTTAACCAATATAATGCGTTTTATAGTTAATATTCCCCTTAATAATGTCAGCAAGTATGGTAAGTTTAAAACGGCTCTTGGACCTGAGAAATTCTCCTTTACATGCTGGGAGGGTTCAGACAAAGGTTGGAGGGTAGTGTTTGGTGTCCAGCTGTGGGGTATTGAAGAGGTATTGTGCCTATGACAGTTGGGAGGGATTCGCATAATTCCTGCTCATGGTTATGCACAGAAGTAGATAATAAGATTAATTGCATTCCGAATAAATTACACATAAATGCATGGTGGGTGACTGGAATTCAGTCATAATCTTTCCCACAGACTGAAAACAAATAGCCTTATTTACACTAAGATTTGAAATTATATGAAGAGGGCTTATACCTTTGTTTATGAATAGGTCCAGGTTTCTCTCCAGAAGAATGAGTGCTGAGATGTCATTGTCTCAACTGAAAGAGGGGACAGTGGGGTAAACAAAGCCCAGAGACAGAGTTTGTTTGGAAGATCCAAAACAATAGCTTCCTCAATATAACCAGAGAGGAATTTAGAATACTGACAAATCCTAGCCATCGCCCATTTCTTGAACTAACCAATGATCCCAGGTGCAGTACATGTCCCACCCCCTAACCAATGGAAAGAGGGCACACAGTATCTATTGTAGTATGTCTTGAGCTAGTAAATAAATATAGTTTGCAATAGGCTTGGGGACACAAGACTCTACTCTCCACAAGGTTTTCATCACTGATTAACTGAGGGCTGGATTTCCAGATTGCGCCTACGATTCATTCCCATGTGTGTAAGTTTCTCTCTGTGACCACCCTTATTCTCTGACTGTATTTTGCCACGTTCTCTCTTTTACTCTCTCTCATTGTATGTTATTGTTTGCGATTGTGCCGCTATTGTATATTTATGTGTAGTTATTCTGTTAGATATTGATGTTAGCCTGTAGTGTATAAGATGTTAACTGTATTTTCCCTTTTGATATAACTAAATCTCGTTAGTAAAGGTTTTGGAACCTTAGCAAGGTATTGTGTGTTTATTACATTGCTGAGGGTATTCGGAGCGTCTCAAGCAGCTTTTATATTAACAAGGTTAAGAAGCGTTATATCATTACAGTATTTCAGTAGTAAGGTTTACAGTATAAGCTTAATCTTTCAGTGTGTTGCATACAAGGTTTACTGAGTGTCATCCCGTGAGCATCTGCGCCGTTTGTGTTCCACTCGTGGGCTCAGCGTCCGCTACGCTAGTGGCGTAGCATTACGGTAGTCGGCCGCCTATAGCGTGCTCGATACCAAGCGTAAGCCGTGAGCGAACGTGCCGCTCGTGCGTCTCGACCACGGCTAAGCATCTGCTACGCTAAGTGCGTACCCTTACGGTACCCCATACGCCAATTGCGTACTGAGTCTCTTACCCATATATAGTGAATGTTATAAGGTAAATAATCAGCTTTGTCAATTGAGAGCTCGTCCGTCCTCCACATATCCGCACTAGCAAACACAGACTTTATCTGTCAGCAAAGGCCGGGAAAGTAGTATCCCTTCGTATCCGTATTGGTGGTGAGGGATACAGTAGTGCTGACTAGATAAGCGTCTGTTTCGCTACGCTGTAGGAATGCTGGTGGAATCCGGAACCGGAAGGTAAGAACAGTACGCTATTGTCTTTTAAAACTGTTTATTTCTGTTGATACACATTGCGTACGCACGCACGCACGCACACACCTGTATTTCTTTTCCATTTGTGTAATTTTCACATCTCACTCTCCTGGTTGCCATTTTATCATTGATAGAAAGATTTGTTGCTATTTGTAGTTAAAAGTAAAAAGTAATATTTAAGGGAATAGTTGTAAAACACGCACACGGCTTTGCCTAGGTCTGTGTGGTGTTCGGTGAATGAGTACAGTTAAAGATCATTTGCATTGATATAAACGTGTTGTGTTATTGTGGACATATCTGGCCTGTGTACACACGTCCCTAACCAAGGGCGGGGCAAGCGTACGCGAAGCAAGGGTCGACGCACGGAGCGTATATTACGCAACGGAGCGTACGGATACGCCCACGTAATACAAATCACATGATAGTATTGTTTTAGTAGGCGATACGGAGGCAACGCGATAATAGCGCAAGTCAATCTCAGTGTCCTAAATTTTAATCTAATAGATCCTTCTCTAGTTGCAACTCCTCTAGGACTAGACTGCGATACTGAATGAAAGGGATTTCTGTACAGAAACGAAAGTAAAGAGTATATGAGGTCAAAGAGTGTGTATATATAAGTATTTTCTCATTTTTGTTGGAACGTAGAAGTCGGGTTCTCGCAGAGGTACATCCGCAAAAGTGACAGCGCGTGGTGGCTTGAGAGGCATCCCTTGTTAAATATTGAAATAAGAGCATTAGAGTATAGCAGATTAGGAGGTCTACTGTAGACACAGACCAGGAGGTCACGGACCAGGAGGTCCAGAGAGACAGACCAGGAGGTCTAGGTACAGCAGACTAGAAAGTCCGCTATAGATAGAGTCAAGAAGCACAACCACAGGAGGGTTGGTGCAGTACCCATATAGGCCAACAAGCTCTGGCTGAAGGAATTCGCAGCCGTAATTTTCGATTCCGTTGGTCGTTCCGCACATAAGATTAGTTGCTTATGTGCAGTACGATTGTACCGCATGTAATTGTGTGCATTAGTCTGTAAACTTGACCCAGTACCATTTGGGTACGTCAGGGGTCATAAACGCTATTTGTACTTTCTAACGTGATTTGTGTAATTTTTTTTATTTTTAAGGGAGGTTCGCTGGTCACTCGGGAATCCTCTAACAACCAATAGTTACTGGGAAGGGTAAGTGCTCTTCGGATCACACCCACATGTTCCAGTAAATAGAGGTTCAGGTCGCAGGGGCCCTGGGTTGAGTACGCCAGCGCTAGGGCAGCGTGTGGGCGTATTAGTCGACGTGGGCGAGTGTGTGAAGGTACTCGGTAAACTTTCACCGTCGGCCTAAGCCGGACATCCTGGTTTTTGTAAGGGTTCGCTGAAGACCCTGATTTGAAGGTCAGAGGTAGTGAAAGCAACACCTGCAAAGATGGGGGCCAGTTGTTCAGGTAGGGGGCGATCAACCCTGGTTCAAGTTGATTTAGTAAGCCGGCCAATAGGGTCGGCAAGGTATATCATGTGTGAGAAATACGGATCACATACAGAGGTTTTGTGCGATGAATGGGAAAGAATGACTGTGCATGATGGGGAAAAGTTCCCATGGGTAGGCAGTTTTAGCTCCGAGGTGTTACAAAATCTAAGGAAAAGGATATGTCTAATTAAGTCCGCAAAGAGGCGGATCCAACATTATGATTGTTTACAGCTATGGCAACGGGAAAGTGAGATACAAGGAGGATTAGTTTACACAGCTGACTCTCACTTTGGTAAGAGAAATATGGAAACAAGAGAGAAGGTGGTTACAGAGAATGGCACACTGGTGTATGATAAACATGCACTTAGCAACTGTATTATTGATGATAAGAATAATTGTAACAAATGTAACAATGATAAAAGTAAAATTGTTAAATGTACAACTGATAACCCGTGCAAGATGCACCCCATGTTAAACTTCCCTCAGGATTACCAGCAAGAAAGTGAGCCCAGCACGATGTCGGCACCTTTTCGAGCAGCCATCATACAAGACATCCAGTTGGACACGACCAAATCGGTAAAGGCAGTAATCAAACCCCTTAACGGAGGGTCAGGTGAGGTCGTGTCCACAGGTACGTACGGTGTTATATATCACGCACAAACAAATGTACCTCATATTGTAGAGCCAACACAAGATGATGTAGTTGAATTTAATCCTGTCAGGGTGATCACAGTCCCCAATGGGAAGACTGACGCTCAGGGAATCATTCCCGTCAGGGACAGTGCAATGCACCGTCCCTGGTCCCGGATGGAATTAAGAGCAATTATGTCTGAATTCCCTGATCCTAGGAAAGATCTGGTTGCAAGCCAGCGATACATTATAGAACTAGGAAACTCCACAGAACCCACCAACAAAGGTTGGCGGACAGTGCTAAGGGCACGTTTGCCCTCCAGTGTTGACCCTGCGAAATTTATTACTGATTGTAAATTAGACACAGAAGTACCTCAAACGGAGGAACACAATCGGGAATGTATTAAGCATCGGTGGCTGCATTAAGAAAGTCCGCTGTTGGGCATGAGCAAAACATCAGCAAGCACAGGGGAGCACAGGGAGGTAAGAAGCCTCAGGTACCTGTGGGTAAGTCAAAGGTGATAAGGTGTTATAATTGCCAGAAGGAAGGTCATTTTGCAAGAGATTGTGGATCAAGAAGTAGACAAAAGTCATATAAACCCCCTAGACAAAAACACGAGCAGAGTTATGACACACAAAATTGTAATCAGGGATCATATAGGAAGAAGTTTGGCCCGCACCTGTAATATGCAGTCAGGAAAGTTGATCATTAGGACTGGTAGTAAACCTGAGGTTACTGTTAATGTAATTGGGAGGTCAGTTCCTTGTAGACACAGGAACGGCCGGGTAAACTTTGTAATTGACAATGCTAAATTCCCTTGTCGTATAAACAACCCTTTATGAAGTCTAAGAACACTGTACGCTGTTTACTTAAGAAGTACCGTAATGGTACGCTAGTTGCGTAACGATCGCTCAGCCGTAGGCGAGACGCTCAAGCGTCACGTTCGCTCACGGCCCAGTGATCACAGGACACGTTATTGGCTATGACTAGAGTAATGATTCGCTATGGTGTAGCTTACGCTCGAGACCACGAGGAGGTCACCAGCGGCGCAGACGCTCACAACGCTATACCTTTATGTCTAAACCTTATACCAATGAAATACACAGAATACCTTAATGTGAGTACAGGGTGTAAGTGCAACCTTGTGTAACCTGACTAACTACAAAGCTGCTTGAGCGTCACCGACGCTCAAGTGAACACTTAACACTATAGGAAATACACAGATACTGGTTTAGGGTCCAAAGCCTATTAACTGTATTATATCTAATATACTTGTAAAAAGGGGATAACAGTACAAATGATACACTACAATATAACAGAGACTTCCTAACCAAAATACAATACTATCTAACACAATACAATACTAGTCTATGTGAGATACGAGAGAAAGAGAAGGGAAAGAGAGAGAGACGGAGAGAGATGAGAGAAATTGGCTCACAGAAAGACAATGATTACGGAGAGAAAACTTACGCACAAAGGGTATGATCGCATGCGCCTCGATATCCAGCTCCCGGCTATCAGCAGATAACCGTTGGTGAGAGAGTGCAGTTGGATATGGTCGGCCTGCCTATTTATGCCCCACACACAATGCAATCTCATAGTCCCTACAAACCCATTGTCCATTGGCCGAAGGAATTCGGCCCTGCATCATAACAAAAGGTCATAGGTTGATTCATATAGGTGGGCTGTGACGATTTCAAACAGCTCAGGTGGGTGGGAAACTAGGTTTCCCGCCGCATACCTGAGTATGAGTAAATAATAGAAATGGACATAAACTTCTTATGTCCATAACTATTCGCACGAGCGATTAATACGCTCCAAACCAACACCGGAATATTGCTAATTAAATACTCTTCCGATGGGTACCAAACACTGCTGTATGATTCCTGTTAGACCCTTCCTACAATACAAAGAGGGATTCCTCAGCTCAGGGACATTCTATATTAACCAAACTTTCAGAAACTATCAAAGGGACCATGATCTACAAACTACATTAATTGTGAAAATATGTAACGAATGAGTCGCACGCTACGACTACATAAACTCTACCGTAAATACGCATACCGCGCCTGCGAGTGCACGCTATTGCGGGTATGCGCCTTCACGGGAGAGCGTACGCATGCGCAGCGCGGACCAGTGTGCGGTGCAAATATGGCAACGTGCATAGAGACATTTTTCTGACTTTGACAGTCCACCCTTTGGCAGTCAATAATAACTGCCACCTTCTAAAATATTTAAGGAGAAAAATGTAAGTCAGGGGTTAATTGATTTCCATGGTGGGGTAAGGAAGGAGAGTGGAGTAGGTGTGAAGAGGGTATGACCTAGTGAGAAAGCAGAAGCATGTGTGTATGAGTCCATGTTTGGAGGGTCATGTATCATCGTGCCGTACGTGTGGTAAATCAAGCTTCGAGGTATTGCGAAGTATACATTTGAATTCCTTCTTATCCCGTACTAAGGGTCTGTGGATGGGCTGTCAAACTCTACCGAGCTCATTTCGGCTTTCAGTTGTAACAAAATGGGGATGCACATTTTAGTTGATGATACATGAATGGGGGAGGTATGTGGTTGCTGATATCTGTGCCTGTATTCCCTATCGTCTATGTGTGTCATTACCTGAGGGTTGTAGAGATGAAGATAAAGAACACTTATGGAAAATGCAATGATATTCTATGTCAGGGAAATGTACATCTGTCGTCGAAGTTGTGTTCGGTATCTGTTGAGAGTCGTCTTCTTTGCGCTGTATTGCTCCTTGGGCATGAGCAAATAGCTTTGTCTGAGCCATCAGATTTACAAAAAATGTTGGGCTAGCGTGAGTTTAAAAGTACTAGGGAAACTGGGGATCCATGGCAAAGTTCATCAAGTGTCCATTTCTCAAGTGGTCAAAATCCTTCTTTGGTGCTTGTCTGTTGTCTGTATAGCGTCTCGTCAACTTCCTCGTCCAAGGGGGTCTTTGTATCTTGGAGAAAAGCAGAAAAACAGGTGAAAGAAACGGACCGTATAATCGCATTTTCATCACATTCTGGTTTCTATCATTGGGTCATAAATCAAATCCAGGTTAATTACGGTTTCCTCACTCCTCAAGCTCATCACTTTTGTACTTTGTTTGCACCTCATTAAAGCCTGCCCGCATCTAAATATCAATCCAATCGATATAACGACACCCAAGATACATAGTAGAAACTTTCCAACATCCATTATGACTCCTTGAGCCCAGTCTCCCAAACCGGAGAACCAATTTCGCGGGTTCAACCATGACACCCAACCAGTCAGCTCATTACCTACAGCAGCAAGGGTGAGATTGTGTTTTCGACGAAATTCCCACTTTAATTGCAGAATATCGTCCATCTTTTGGTCTATGACCTCTACCGGATCCTCGGTGCTATTCGTGATATACGTGCAACACTTTATGCCGTACTGTGTTGCCAATGTAACACAATATCCGCCTGTTACTGCTGTAAGATAATTAAGAACCATCCTATGCTGAACTAGTTCTGTTTTGTAAGCTTGGAGTTCTCTTCCAGTGTATCTAAACGTGTCATCATACATTTCAGTGATATTATCTAACAAATTGGCGAGTGCGGAAATGTATTTATAATTCATCACTCCTCGAGCGGTACGAGTGAAATCTAACGCTACCAGAACCTGAATCCCGGTGGATTCATGGATAAGATCAGAGGCCGGAAGCTCTAACCTTTCTGACAGTTGTCTTTTAACTCGGTGCTCGTAATGAGTGTGAGTATAAGGAGCTTGGGCACCACGGTGTATGTCCTTCATTTTGTCATGTGTAACAGTCATCACTTCAGGCAATACTTTTCCAATATAACACAATCCTTCAGAGTTTGGGGCAAGCCACTTGTACGCCTTTCTCCCGCATATGAAATATGCGTCATCGGGGAGAACATAAGGGACGGAGAAGGACATGACCATGTTACAAACCTTCCAGGTGAAATCTCCTGACCCTAATTCTTCCATCTGCTTAATGCACGTATCAGTTTGTACGATATGTGCACAGTATCCTGGTGATACCTCTCCAACTCTAGTAATCCTATTTCCTAAGGTATATCGATACCGGAAAGATTTTCCTCTACTGGCTATGTGGCGTACGAGCTCTGTATCTGTAGGCATTCTATCTGCTCTGTGTGAAAAGGTCATGGTAAGGTTGCTCCATGACACTTCCCAATTTCCCGGCTTACGGGGATTGGAGATATTAAAACATAAGAGGGACCTATCCACATGGTATTGGTGGAGCTTCAAACTAGGAGGGCTGGAGATGTTAAACCTCCGGTCCACCGGTCTCCCACCACTTAGCTCAAGTACCTCCCCTAACGTTAAAGGAAATGGTACTAGCCCTGATTTACTATGACCCTGAGGTACTTGAGAGCATACCCAACAATCTGTTTGGTTTAATACGTTACCCACTAAGGAGTGATAGTCACTCAATGGATGCCGGTCCATATGGATATTAAAACTGGATTGGCATTTCTTTATGCATCCATCTTCAACCAGATTATCACAGAGCCTACAGATACAATTTTCTTCAGCTAACAATCCATCACAATTTCTTCTATCGGATCGTTTTCTGATACTCGCCTTTGCTTGTTGGTTTGGTTGATCTTGGAAAACTACGCCTCCATCATCATAATCGGAACCCATTCCAGATCCTCTCTCGACCTCTATGGTACTCTCGCCGGAACAGACTGCTCTGGTCAACATCATGGTCAACATCAAAATCCGGATCACAGTCTCTTGGGGCAAGTCCATCTTTGAGGAGGAAATGGAGAAGAATGAGAAGGGGGAAAAAGAAATTTTAAGGGAGAGGGGATGGGAAGTGGAGGAAAACAATAAAAGGGAGAGGGAAGTCGACAGCTGCTTTCGGTCTTCAAGGCTCAGGTGCCGCCTCAGTCCTCCTGGAACAGACACTCCAGTGATACAACCTCTACCGTCTGTTCCTTATCACGGGACTTCTCTGGATCAGCAACCTTTTTGCAGTGGGATGAGTGGACCCAAGTCTCTCTCTCAGCAACCTTCAATGCTGTGGTGCTAGTCAATAAGACCTGGTATGGTCCTTCCCATCTATCAATAAGACAACCTGAGCGTAGAAAATTTCGTATCATTACATAATCCCCAGGTTCAATGTCATGACAATTACTATCTGGTAAATCAGGAATCACCAACTTTAGATTATCATTTTGATTCCTCAACTGCTTACTCATGTTAATCAAGTACTTTACAGTTACTTCATTGTTACATTTCAAATCATCCTGAGGGTTAATCATGACATGCGGTTGTCGACCAAACAAGATTTCAAAAGGAGACAGATTAAGAGGGGACCTGGGAGTGGTTCTGATGCTATACAAAACAATGGGTAAAGCTTCTGGCCACGTCAATCCTGTCTCTGCCATTACTTTACTCAATTTATTTTTAATAGTGCTGTTCACTCTTTCGACCTTCGCACTCGCCTGTGGACGGTACGGAGTGTGCAGCTTGCTATCAATACCCATTAATTTACACATTCCTTGAAAGACATCACCGGTAAAATGAGTACCCCTATCACTTTCAATGATTCTAGGGATACCATATCTACATACAAATTCCTGCACAATTTTCTTAGCTGTAAACATAGCGGTATTTGTAGCTGCTGGAAAAGCTTCGACCCAATTCGAGAAAACATCTATACATACAAGTACATATTTTAAATTTCGACATGGGGGTAATTGAATGAAGTCAATTTGTATTACCTGGAAAGGGCCGCCGGCAGGTGGGATATGGGATGGTTCTGTAGGTATTGCCTTTCCAATATTCTTTCTCAGACAGGTAAGGCATGACATTGCTCTTTTACTCGCATGAGAGGAGAATCCTGGGGCGCACCAGTATGCTCTTACCAATTTGCACATCCCCTCCTTGCCTAGATGAGTCAGCCCATGAGCTGCTTCAGCCAGACATGGAAGGTATGCCCTGGGGGCCACTGGTTTACCATGTCCATCCGTCCAGAGCCCTGAGGACTCCTGGCCATATCCCTTTGCCTTCCAGACTGCTCTTTCCTGTGTGGAACACAAATTCTGCATCTCACACAACTTCTGTGTGTTGATGGTATTAAATACCATCAGTTGTGTGGTGTCTGTCTGTATGGGGGTAGCAGCTGCAAGCTTTGCGGCTTCGTCTGCTCGGCTGTTACCAAGGGATACTGGGTCTTGGCTATATGTATGTGCTTTACATTTGATAACAGCCACTCTGTCGGGTTCCTGTATCGCTGTTAGAAGCCTTTTTATATAAGCTGCATGCGCTATCGGTGTACCAGCTGCCGTCATGAAATTTCTGAGACGCCATAGAGCTCCGAAATCATGTACTACCCCGAACGCGTATCTAGAATCGGTGTAGATATTGGCTGACTTACCCTTAGCCAATTCACATGCTCTGGTTAGGGCGACCAGTTCAGCAACCTGGGCTGAGTGAGGTGGGCCTAGCGGTTCCGCTTCTATGGTGTCTTGGTCATCTACGACTGCGTATCCAGTACACAAGTCTCCCGAGTCTGACTGTCTATGACAACTACCGTCAGTGTAGAACGTGAGTTCTGCATTTTCCAGTGGATTGTCACTGATGTCAGGCCTTGCGGTAAAATTTTGGGTCAAATATTCCATACAATCATGTGTATCTTCCTTTGCATTAAATCCTCCTTCCCCATCACTCTCACCTTCCACCCTTTGTGTCTGACCAGGCACACCTGGTAGAAATGTTGCAGGATTTAATGCGCTGCATCTCCTTATGGTGATGTTTACTGGGGCCATTAATGCCAATTCCCATCTTGTAAACCTTGCTGATGAGACGTGTCTGGTTTGGGCAGAATTCAATAAGGCAGATACCGCATGCGGTGTATGGATTGTGAGGTTGTGGCCTAGCACGACATCTTCGCTTTTTGTCACTAGCAATGCTATTGCCGCAACGCTACGCAAGCATGTGGGGAGGGATCACGCTACCGTGTCTAGCTGAGCGCTGTAGTATGCGACTGGCCTGCTGGCATCACCGTGCTTTTGGGTTAGTACACCTGCTGCGCACCCAGCACTTTCTGTTCCGTATAGTTCAAAGGGTTTCCCATAGTCTGGCATACCTAGTGCTGGTGCCTGCGTTAGGCACTGTTTGAGTCTCTCAAATGCTGTTTCGGATTCGTCTGTATGCGAAATCCTATCAGGTTTGTTTGAGGAGACCATTTCCTGCAGAGGTAGCGCCAATATGGAGAACCCTGGGATCCAATTACGGCAATACCCACACATTCCTAAAAACGTCCTGATCTGTTGCTGGGTTTGTGGTAGTGTCATGTCTCTAATGGCTTGGATTCTATCAGCGGTCAGGTGTCTCAGTCCTTGTGTTAGACAGTGTCCCAAATATTTTACCCTAGTTTGGCATAATTGCAACTTGTCTTTGGAAACCTTGTGACCTGTGTCTGAAAGATGAAACAGGAGCTGTTTCGTATCCTTCAGGGAGGCTTCCAGTGAATCTGAACACAGCAGTAAATCATCCACATACTGTATCAATACTGATCCACTCTCTGGTTGGAAAGACTGTAAACAATCATGCAAAGCCTGAGAAAATATACTTGGACTATCTATGAAACCTTGGGGTAACCGAGTCCACGTGTATTGGACTCCTCTGTATGTGAATGCAAACAAATATTGGCTGTCAGGGTGCAGAGGTACCGAAAAGAAAGCGGAGCAGAGGTCAATAACAGTGAAAAATATGGCAGTGGGAGGAATTTGCATTAAGATGACAGCTGGATTAGGCACTACGGGGAACTGACTCTCAACTATTTTGTTAATCCCCCTTAGATCCTGCACTAGCCTGTAACCCCTCCCCCCACTCTTTTTAACAGGGAAGATGGGACTATTGGCTGTGCTGGACGTTCTTACCAGAATGCCCTGTTGCAGCAAGCGTTCTATTACTGGGAAAACTCCTAACTCCACCTCTGGCTTCAGAGGATACTGTGGGATTTTTGGAGCTATCCTACCATCTTTTACTTGTACAACTACTGGAGCTACGTTTGCCATTAATCCAGTGTCCTGTCCATCTTTTGTCCAAAGTGACTGTGGTATCTGAGATGTCATCTCTTCTACTTGGGATGGATTCCTATTTGTCATAATGGAATGTGACATTAATTTTGATGGGGAGTCTAACATGTCTCGTACCTCCTGAGCGTGATTCTCAGGAATGTCCAAGAATACACCTTCAGGAGTACAATAAATGACGCACCCCATTTTACATAGTAAGTCTCTACCCAGGAGATTAGTTGGTGCCGATGCAGCCAGCAAAAAGGAATGCTTGGTATGCAAAGGCCCTATTGTAATCTCGGCTGGTTTGCTAACAGGGTAGTGCTGGACTACTCCTGTTACTCCCATGGCTGGAATTGTCCTACCAGTGGTTCTCATGCCCACTGTCGAATTTATCACTGATTTGGCCGCCCCTGTGTCTACAAGAAAGTTTAAAGTTTTACCAGCTACATTGATTGCAATCTCTGGTTCGCTTCCAAGACTGGCAATCAACTTAACTGGCTGCAGATTACAGGTATGGCCACACCCCTAGTGGGTATGCTGACCTCCCTGAATCCCGCTGGCAGCGACTACCTGTGAGGGGGTTAGCTGGGAACTACCAGAGGCATGCCAATCTCTGTTCGGGGGATATCTTTTTGTTTCCCCTGTATGTGGCTCAAAACTCCGCCTCTGTGGACCCTGCTCCCAATGTCGTGTGTCGTGTCGTTGTCTAGGGGGTTGAAAATATCTTTGTACACTCTTTGTTCTACATTCTCGTGCATAGTGTCCCGGTCTGTTACAAGAAAAACATGTTATTACACTTGCCTTACCCACAGGATTCGGTGGTACATACGCAGGCTGCCTTGTGGTCAGCGCCTGTATACTTACTGACATCAACTTATCACTTTGCGACTCCCTGTGCCTAGTGATGTTTCTGTCGTGATCAATAGCAGCCTCTCTCAATGTGGACACTGACAGACCTCGCCAGCATGGTTGCGTGGTCTGTACCCTAGCTTTTAATGTTTCTTTCAAACCATCCATCAGTACAGATACTGCTACTTCTCGATGGTTTGGGTTGGTCTTAATGTCTTCTATACCAGTGTACTTTGCCATTTCTAATAGTGCCCGGTGAAAATATTCTGTTGCCGTTTCGGACTCCTTTTGCTTAATGGAAAATATCTTGTTCCATTTAACAACGGCTGGGAAATACTCTTTTAGCTGTAAATTTATCCTTTTTACATTATCCTTGTCGTACACATCTGTAAGCGGTACATCTTTATCTAGTCCACAATCAGTCAAGAATTGAACTGAGTCGACATTGGAAGGTAAACAAGCTCTTAGTACTATCTGCCAATCCTTATTATTGGGCTCTAAAGTGTTTCCTAGATCCCTGATGTATTTTTGGCTTGCCACTAAATCTTTTCTGGGGTCTGGGAATTCAGACACTATGGTCCTTACTTCCATTCTAGTAAACGGAGTGTACATGGCAATGTTCCTTATGGGAGTGGCTCCAGACACATCTGTTTTTCCATTGGGAACTGCTATTACCCTTACAGGAGCAAGTCTAACAGCCTCATTCTGCGTAGATTCTACAACTTGTGGTACAATTGTTTCAGTGTAGTGCATGGTGCCGTACTTACCCGTTGACACGACCTCACCTATCCCTCCGCTAGGGGCTTTCACTAATCTCATGGGTGTTGCTGTGCCTACTGTGGTCTCTGCTATGGTGGCCGCAAGAGAGAGAGCTGAAATTGTTGCCGAATCGTCTTCTTGATCACACTCCTGAGGAAGGTTCAAAACAGGGTACAACTTGCACGGGTTAATAATTGCATGGGTTACTTGGTTAACATCATTAACATTTACAGGGTTACTAAGAGTTTGTGTTTTACAACCCAGTGCGTTTCTCTCCGCAATCAACTTCTCTCCTGCAATGTATGGTGGAGGAGGAGCTGTGGCTATCAGCTTCCTGACTGCCCCAGATCCTGCCGCCAGAGCCAAACCTCTCTGTATCTCACCTTCCTGGTGCCATAACTGTAAATAATCATGATGCTGAATTCGTCTCTTTGTTGATTTTATGAGACATATCCTCCTCCTTAAATTTTGTAACACTTCTGGACTGAAGCTACCTATTCTTGGGAATTTGTCCCTGTCTTGTACAGTCATTCTCTCCCATTCATCACATAAAACCTCTGTGTGACTACCGTATTTTTCACACATGATGTATCTTGCCGACCCGACTGGTCGGTTCTCTGAATCAACCCGAACCGAGGTTGATCGCCCCCTACCTGAACAACTGGCCCCCATAATCTGCAGGTGTTGCTTACTACTCCTGTGATCTTTATCACGGTCTTCAGCGAACCCTTACAGCAAACCAAATTATTCAAAAATAGGCCGGCGGTGGCGGTTTACCGAGTACCCCACTCACTCGCCCACCTCGACCAATACGACCTGATCACTCCGATATGGTGCTGGCGTACTCGATACAGGGCCCCTATGGAACCTTCTGTTTACTGGAACATATGAGGGTTACCCGCAGGACACTTACTCTTTCCAGTAAAGGTGGGGTTGTTAGATAGTTCCTGAGTGACCAGCGAACTTCTCTTCCAAAAAATAAAAAATTACACAAATCACGTCAGAATGTACAAATAGCGTTTGTGACCACTTTACTCTAATGGTATTAGGTCAGATTACTAACTACTGCACACAATTACGTGCGGTCCAATCGTTCAGTACATAAGCACTACCTGTTATGTACTGAGAGATTAATGGAATCGATGTTTCCGGCCGCGATTCCTTCAGCAAGAGCTTATGGCCTATATGGGTTCTGCACCAACACCCCAGGCGTTGTGCCTCTTGTACCTTTATAGCGGACCTTTTAGTACCTTGCGACCTCCTGGTCTTGTTACCTTATGACCTCCTGGTCTTGTTACCTTATGGTCCGCTATACTCTAATGCTCAAATATTATTTAACCAGGGATGCCTCCCTAGCCACCGTATATGTCACTTACACGTGTGTCCCTTGACGAGTACCCGACTTTCCTTTTGGTTCAACCTCTAAGTTATATAAACTTATGTGATATAAAACACACTCACTCAACACATGTACACTTTGTTTCTATATCTATTTCTGCGCAGAAATTGTCTTCAGTCCAACCGTGTTACCAATTAGGAGCAGGATCTGTTAAACTAAATTTCAGATTTTCCAAAAATAGATTTGCGTTATTTACCGCTTCGCGTTATCTACCGCTGTGCGTTACTTATCGCCTTTGCGCTAATTATCGCTTTGCGCTAAAATCCAACTTTTCGTGTCTTGAGCTACGTGGGCGTAACCGGACGCTACGTTGCGTAATGTACGCTGCGTGCGTCTGCCTTTTGGATTGCGTACGCTAGTCTTTGTTAGCGACACGTGTACGCAATGCAAAGATCCACCGTAACACAATATATACTTTTATCAATGTAAATGATCCCTGATCATCTACCGCAATCCACACTGACTGCCTTGTCTCCTAGACAAACCGTGTGTTGTTCTATACTTTAACTATTACCTCTACTATGAAATAACAGCAAATCTCTTTTTAGCCCTTTCTATCAACTATAAAATTGGCAAACAGGAATAGTGATATACGAAATTGAAAAAGAAATGCAGATAAATGTATGCGTGCGTGTATACGCAAGACAGAAGAGAAATAAAACAGTTTTAAAAGACACAAGCGTTTTGTTCTTACTTCCGGTTCCCGGATTCCTTCAGCACTCTTTATCTAAGCGAAGCAGACGCTTATCCCGTCAGCACTGCGAGACAACCTCCCACCCTTTGCTGGAGGGATAATGTCTGCTGATCTACCTAGTGCAGATATGAGAAGGATCGGACGAGTCCCCAATTGACAATGCTAAATTCCCTTGTCGTATAAACAACCCTTTATGAAGTCTAAGAACACTGTACGCTGTTTACTTAAGAAGTACCGTAATGGTACGCTAGTTGCGTAACGATCGCTCAGCCGTAGGCGAGACGCTCAAGCGTCACGTTCGCTCACGGCCCAGTGATCACAGGACACGTTATTGGCTATGACTAGAGTAATGATTCGCTATGGCGTAGCTTACGCTCGAGACCACGAGGAGGTCACCAGCGGCGCAGACGCTCACAACGCTATACCTTTATGTCTAAACCTTATACCAATGAAATACACAGAATACCTTAATGTGAGTACAGGGTGTAAGTGCAACCTTGTGTAACCTGACTAACTACAAAGCTGCTTGAGCGTCACCGACGCTCAAGTGAACACTTAACACTATAGGAAATACACAGATACTGGTTTAGGGTCCAAAGCCTATTAACTGTATTATATCTAATATACTTGTAAAAAGGGGATAACAGTACAAATGATACACTACAATATAACAGAGACTTCCTAACCAAAATACAATACTATCTAACACAATACAATACTAGTCTATGTGAGATACGAGAGAAAGAGAAGGGAAAGAGAGAGAGACGGAGAGAGATGAGAGAAATTGGCTCACAGAAAGACAATGATTACGGAGAGAAAACTTACGCACAAAGGGTATGATCGCATGCGCCTCGATATCCAGCTCCCGGCTATCAGCAGATAACCGTTGGTGAGAGAGTGCAGTTGGATATGGTCGGCCTGCCTATTTATGCCCCACACACAATGCAATCTCATAGTCCCTACAATCCCATTGTCCATTGGCCGAAGGAATTCGGCCCTGCATCATAACAAAAGGTCATAGGTTGATTCATATAGGTGGGCTGTGACGATTTCAAACAGCTCAGGTGGGTGGGAAACTAGGTTTCCCGCCGCATACCTGAGTATGAGTAAATAATAGAAATGGACATAAACTTCTTATGTCCATAACTATTCGCACGAGCGATTAATACGCTCCAAACCAACACCGGAATATTGCTAATTAAATACTCTTCCGATGGGTACCAAACACTGCTGTATGATTCCTGTTAGACCCTTCCTACAATACAAAGAGGGATTCCTCAGCTCAGGGACATTCTATATTAACCAAACTTTCAGAAACTATCAAAGGGACCATGATCTACAAACTACATTAATTGTGAAAATATGTAACGAATGAGTCGCACGCTACGACTACATAAACTCTACCGTAAATACGCATACCGCGCCTGCGAGTGCACGCTATTGCGGGTATGCGCCTTCACGGGAGAGCGTACGCATGCGCAGCGCGGACCAGTGTGCGGTGCAAATATGGCAACGTGCATAGAGACATTTTTCTGACTTTGACATAATTTATCTATAAATGTTTCTGTTTCCCCATCTCTGACGTTCATTGGCAGAACTCAAACATCACATGGCTACTTGGTCTTTGCAGAAGTCTACCTAACCCCAGTGTGACCTACCGACATCGGTGTGTCCTGGCCAGGCACAGAAAGGTGGAGTGTGGAAATACTGGTGGGAGAGACTGCGCAAAGATACCAATGGATGTGTTGGTGTGACAGCCTGATGGTGAGCGGAAGATCTGACAATGCTATTTTTTGTTGTTTTATGTAACACATATATGAATTGTTCTCTCTCTCGTTTGTTTGTTTTTTCTCTTCTCTCTCATTTTCTCATGCTTTAAAGATGGTATGTCACACATCAGTTAGACAAATGGTAATGCAAGATTTTTGCTCCTTACAGAAAGATCAGGGATTTGGAAGGAATATTGCATCACCGGAATGTTCGTTTGGAAGACTGAGAGACAGCACCTTTGAGATAACAGCAGAGCAAGAAGAACAACAAGACTAGAGGACATAAGACATCGTAACATTTTTCTTTCCCCTCAAAGTATTTTTTTTGTACCCCCATTACAAATTTCTCTTTCTTCTCCTGTAAGATGGACTCGCCCCAAGAGACTGCAGTCCGTGTTTTCCTGTTGACCATGATGTTGACCAGAGCAGTCTGTTTCGGTGAGAGTACCAGTGAGGCCGAGAAAGGATCCGGAATGGGTTTCTGATGACAGAGACGGAGGCGTAGATTTCCAAGAACAACATAATCACCGAGTAAAGGAGAGTATCAGAAAACGATCTGGTAGCATTGACCATAGAAGGAATTGTGAAGGATTGTTAGCTGAAGAAAATTGCATATGTAGGCATTGTGACAATATAGTTGAGGATGGGTGCATCAAGAAATGTCAGTCCAGTTTTAATATCAACATGGACCGGCATCCATTGGGTGACTATCACTCATTAGTGGGTAAAGTGTTAAATCAGACAGACTGTTGGGTGTGGTCTCAAGTACCTCAAGGTCATAGCAAATCAGGGCTAGTACCATTCCCTTTAACTGTAGGAGAGGTACTTGAGTTAAGTGGTGGGAGGCCGGTGGATAAGAGGTTTAATATCTCTAGTCCTCCTAGTTTGAAGCTCCACCAATATCATGTGGATAGGTCCCTAGTGTGCTTTAACATTTCCAATCCCCGAAAGCCGGGAAATTGGGAAGTGTCATGGAGTAATCAAACCATGACATTCTCACATAGAGCAGACAGATTGCTCATAGACACAGAACTTATACGCCAGATAACCGACCATAGGAAATTTTTCCGGTATAGGTACACTCTAGGAAGTAGGACCATGCGAGTTGGAGAAGTATTACCAGGATACTGTGCACATATCATACAACCAGATATGTGTACTAGACAGATGGGAGAATTAGGGTTAGGAGATTTCACACGGAAAGTTTGTAACATGGTTATGACATACTCAGTCCCATATGTTCTCCCCGATGATGCATATTTCATATGCGGGAGGAAGGCGTATAGGTTCCTCGCCCCAAACTCAGAGGGATTGTGTTATATTGGAAAAGTACTGCCTGAAGTAATGATTGTATCCCATAACAAAATGAAAGATATTCACCGTGGTGCCCAAGCTCCTTATACTCACACTCATTACGAGCACGTCGTTAAAAGGCACCTGATAGAGAAGACAGAGCATCATGCCTCTGATCTGATCCATGAATCCACCGGGATTCAATTCCTCCTCGCGATGGATATCACTCGTACAGCCAGGGGAGTGATAAACTTTAGGTATATAAACGCGCTTGCGAACCTGATAGACAATATCACCGAAATGTATGACGACACGTTCAGGTATACAGGGAGAGAGTTACAAGCCTACAAAACAGAACTGGTTCAGCATAGGATGATTCTCAATTACCTCACAGCAGTGACAGGCAGGTATTGTGTCACCCTAGCAACTCAGTATGGAGTAAAGTGCTGCACGTACATTACAAACAGCACTGAGGACCCGGTCGAGGTCATAGACCAAAAGATGGATGACATTTTACAATTAAAGTGGGAGTTCCGAAGGAGACATAATCTCACTCTCGCTGCTGTGGGTAATGAGCTGACCAGTTGGGTGTCATGGTTGAACCCACGAAATTGGTTCTCTGGTTTAGGAGAATGGGCCCAAGGTATTATCATGGATGTAGGGAAATTTCTCTTGAGTATTCTGAGAGTCGTCATACTGGTTGGTCTGATATTTAGATGCGTTCGGATTTTGACGAGGTGTAAAAGTAATACCAGAGTGATGAGTCTGAGGAGCGAGGACACTGTAACAACAACAACTAATTTGATTTATGACCCAACGATAGAGACAATGTTGTGATGAAAATGTGATTCCACGGTCCGTTTCTTTCGCCCGTTTCTCCTTTGTTTTCCTCCAAGGTACAAAGACATCCGCTTGGAAGAAGAATTTGACAACCTCTCTTATACAGACCATTGATGGACTATGCCACAGACCCCCAATATCCCTAGTGACTTTAAATTTTTACGAAAGCCCAAATACTTTAGAGACTGTAATTTTATGGACATTGGGAAAGCTTTCGTTGCCATTTATAGCAAAAGCACCGAGAGACAACATGTACATCAAGACAAGACACAAGACAAGACCTCAATCGGCGAATGCATGCTAAACTCACATAGTTTATGACTGCATTTATAACAATTGCTTCTTATCTTCACCTCTACAACCTTCAGGTAATGACACACATAGTCGATAGGAAATATAGACACAGATATCAGCACTCACATATTCCCCCCATTCATGTATCATCAACTAAATGTGCTCCCCCATTTTGTTGCAACCAAAAGCCGAAAAGAGCTCGGTAAAGTTTGACAGCCCATCCACAGACCCTTAATACGGGATAAGAAGGATTCAAATGTATACTTCGCAATACCTCGAAGCTTGATTTAAAACACGTACGGCACGATGATACATGACCCCTCAAACAGGGATTCATACACACATGCTTCTACTATCCCACTAGGTCATACCTTTCCCACCTTCTCCTCTCCTCCCTCTACCCAATCATAAAAAGGTATTCCATGATGACATATATTTTTCTGTTTGAATTGTTAAGTGGCAGTTATTGGTGACTGCCAAAGGGTCGACTGTCAAAGTCGAAAAATATAGCGACCTATGATGCCTTGTACTAACCCCAATGCACGTGCCCGCTGCTTGCGCACCGACTCCCCCGTGCGTACGCATCCCCTCAGGTTGCGTAGGGGACGCTCTGACGTCGCCTGCGCATGGAGATGGGTATTTATGGCGGTGTTTGTGTGCGACTAGCGAGCGATTCGATCGCTACATATTTAACCAATATAATGCGTTTTATAGTTAATATTCCCCTTAATAATGTCAGCAAGTATGGTAAGTTTAAAACGGCTCTTGGACCTGAGAAATTCTCCTTTGCATGCTGGGAGGGTTCAGACAAAGGTTGGAGGGTAGTGTTTGGTGTCCAGCTGTGGGGTATTGAAGAGGTGTTGTGCCTATGACAGTTGGGAGGGATTCGCATAGTTCCTGCTCATGGTTATGCACAGAAGTAGAAAATAAGATTAATTGCATTCCAAATAAATGACACATAAATGCAGGGTGGGTGACTGGAATTCAGTCATAATCTTTCCCACAAACTGAAAACAAATAGCCTTATTTACACTAAGCTTTAAGATTCTATGAAGAGGGCTTACACCTTTGTTTATGAATAGGTCCAGGTTTCTCTCCAGAAGAATGAGTGCTGAGATGTCATTGTCTCAACTGAAAGAGGGGACAGTGGGGTAAACAAAGCCCAGAGACAGAGTTTGTTTGGAAGATCCAAAACAATAGCTTCCTCAATATAACCAGAGAGGAATTTAGAATACTGACAAGTCCTAGCCATCGCCCATTTCTTGAACTAACCAGTGATCCCAGGTGCAGTACATGTCAGACCCCCTAACCGATGGAAAGAGGGCACACAGTATCTATTGTAGTATGTCTTGAGCTAGTAAATAAATATAGTTTGCAATAGGCTTGGGGACACAAGACTCTACTCTCCACAAGGTTTTCATCACTGATTAACTGAGGGCTGGATTTCCAGATTGCGCCTGCGATTCATTCCCATGTGTGTAAGTTTCTCTCTGTGACCAACCTTATTCTCTGACTGTATTTTGCCATGTTCTCTCTTTTACTCTCTCTCATTGTATGTTATTGTTTGCGATTGTGCCGCTATTGTATATTTATGTGTAGTTATTCTGTTAGATATTGATGTTAGCCTGTAGTGTATAAGATGTTAACTGTATTTTCCCTTTTGATATAACTAAATCTCGTTAGTAAAGGTTTTGGAACCTTAGCAAGGTATTGTGTGTTTATTACATTGCTGAGGGTATTCGGAGCGTCTCAAGCAGCTTTTATATTAACAAGGTTAAGAAGCGTTATAGAATTACAGTATTTCAGTAGTAAGGTTTACAGTATAAGCTTAATCTTTCAGTGTGTTGCATACAAGGTTTACTGAGTGTCATCCCGTGAGCGTCTGCGCATCATGATACTATTAGCTCCAGCTTGGCCCAGAAGACATTGGTACACACATTACTCTATTACTGGAGGTCCCTAACTAAGCATAAGTCCAGGGCTTGGACCCCACAAAGTCGGCTCAGGCCCGACCACCCTAGGGCAGCACACCATTGGGACAGTAAAGTATTAATATGTGTTAAGAAAGAAGCAGAAGCTATGGGTTAGAAAGTGCTACAAAAATAAGGGTGTTAATAAAATACTCAAAAGAGTAATATTAGTGAAAAAATAGGAGTGTTACATAAGTGCTAAATAAATAATATGGCATGCTACCCCAAGGTGGCCCAGCCCCACCAGACCCGGGTGGTACCACTCCCCAAACCCATACACAGCATAATAATAATAATAATAATAATAACATCCACTATGGGTCATACAATTGCTTAATGTATGGCCACATGATAATGGCACATACAGAACATATCCAGATTGAGAGCTAGCTTACCTGGAGGCACCCCTGTATCCTCCAAATGGCACCACAGGACCCAGCATGCCCTTCTAATGCTGGCTCCATCTATGCCTCACTGAACTGCAATAAATAGTGGCAAACTGCTCTAATCAAGCTGGTAACAATCCCCAGGTGCTGCGGGAGGGGGTTACTCTAGACCAGAAATACAAAAGGGATTTTTCCCACGCACTCTGCTGGCTGTTAGTAAGAAGAACTATATACTATGTAATAATAGGAAATTTAGAGCTCTTCGTTACATATGTTTTGCAAAAGATATGATAAGCCTCCAGGCCACTTCACGGCTGCTCTATTACTGGAGGTCCCTAACTAAGCATAAGTCCAAGGCTTGGACCCCACAAAGTCGGCTAAAGTATTAATATGTGTTAAGAAAGAAGCAGAAGCTATGGGGTTTTTTTTGTTGCTTTTGCTTGAACTTCTTCCAATCATTGTTGCAATGGAGATCTGGGACTATAGGCTTAGTAATCATAGAATTGGGTTCTGGTGTGACAATTTGGGGGCAGTTCAGGAAATTAATAACCAGAAGACTTTGTGTTCGCATGCGATGAGGTTGCTGAGGCATTTAGCTTTAAGGTGTCTGCAGAAAAATATTGATTTCAATGCTAAGCATGTGCCTGGGGTTGAGAACGAGATAGATTTAGAAGCTTAGCAAGGTGGATGGATTGTCCTGTCCTGATTTTGTACGGCAGATCATCAAGCCGGTATGAAAGCTTTAGCGTTGAAAGCATTGGCTCCTGGAACTTTGAGAATGTATTCTGTGGTTTGGGATGATGGGCAGGCGTACATGGCTTCTAGTGGTAGGGGTAAGAGTTTGCAGGATGCTATCTTGGAGTTTGTATGGTTGTGGAACGAGAGAGGTCGTTCTAAGGTGGTTATGTTGGGTGCGTTAGCAGGAATATCTTACTTTTCACGCTTAGAGGGGTTAGTCAATACCATTAGATCCTTCATTCTATCAAAGGCATTGAAAGGATGGGCTAGGGAGAGGTAAATGGATTTCTGTTCCTACACAATCGGATCCGAGCATTTGCCCCATAAGATTAGCTGAGAATTACAGTATTGCCAGAATCGTCCAAGTGGGGGGAAAAATGGCTGGTGCATAGGGATTTTATTCCTTTATCGAGACTTCAGTTTACCAGCGTGTTTAATAAGTGTCTGGAGCAGTATGGGACGCATTCTTTTAGGATAGGTGCAGCAACTTGTGCGGCATCGACATCCAGCGAAGAGATTACGCCGACAGAAAGCGTCAGTGATCCAATCAATGGTCCGGGATGTCCTGAAGCCAACCCGGGCATCGGTTGGTTAGAAATTCACTCCTCTGGTGGCTCCAAACTTCTCACCTCTCGATGTGATCCCGACCATTTGTCCAGGAAAGCCAGTAAGAAGAACCCTGCGTGGAATCTTCAGTACTGTAAAGCCTGGTAGGAGGCTGCCATTTTCTGGGAAGTCAGATGCTTATAAAGGTTATATTCGGGGGCGATAAGTTGCATACCTAGGTGCTTCCAGCGAGTTTGATGTTTGGGAATCCCAGGGCCTTAAGCTCCCCGTCGTTAAAGGGGGTTTGGAGTTCTTTTCTCCTTTTTCCTCGTAAAATGTTGAGGTTTGGTGTTGTTCACCTCCATCTGGTTCGCCTAAAATTGTTCCTTTCCCTGCAAGCAATTAATATGAATTAGTACTAATATTAAAACATTCTTTTTATTTTTACTGTTTCCTACAGGTTGTCTATTGAGCCGGTAGGCATCTGGCGTCTAAGTCGTTCCCCTTTAGTGTTAGGTGGACAGGGGTAAGGGGTATGAGATGGTGTAATTTATTGAACTTGCTCTGGGAAATTGAAGAGAAGTGGGGTGCCCCAAATTGTTTCATTGTGCATTTAGGGGGTAACGATTTAGGTACTTGTAAGTGTATTGAACTTATTAAGGACATGAAGAGGGATTTTCAGTTAATTATGGAGCATTGGCCGTTGGTTAAGGTGCTGTGGTCGGAGGTTATACCGCGTAGATCTTGGAGGGGCACTGAAGGGGGCGCAGTTTTGGATGGGGTGTGGAGAAAGCTTAATGTTGCAACCTCTAGATATGTCATTAGTTTAGGGCGGGAGGTTGTAAAGCGCCCGGAGTTGCGTTATGAGAGGGTGAGTTTATATAGGCTGGATGGGGTGCATTTGTCTGAGATTAGATATTTGTCACAGCCTTATTGAAGGGTTTAAAGGAGTATTCTAGAAAGAGAAAAGAAGACTCTATCTTGGGGGCACTCTTTGAAATATAAATAGGGCCAGATATACCCTTAGGTATCATTAAAATATAACCTTTAATTGTATCTTTAAAATTAATAGGAATTTGAAAAGGAAAAATATATAAACACACACACAGGTTTATTCATATACACCTTGGGATCACTTGGGTTATAAAAAAATCTGAATAAAAATAATTAAAACAAGCTCCTCGGTGAGCAATCAGTGTTCTCTGAACCAATAAGCTCCATAGTGAGCAATCAGTGTTCTTTGAACTCCTTGTGATAGGCAAGTGATCCCAAGGTGTATATGAATAAATCTGTGTGTGTGTTTATATATTTTTCCTTTTCAAATTCCTATTAATTTTAAAGATACAATTAAAGGTTATATTTTAATGATACCTAAGGGTATATCTGGCCCTATTTATATTTCAAAGAGTGCCCCCAAGATAGAGTCTTCTTTTCTCTTTCTAGAATATTTGGTTTTCTGACTCTGGGGAGCAACACCAACCCTGTATTATGGTGAATCTACCCGAGTAATCATAGGTATTTGGTTTTCTTTAAAGAAATAACCCCCCTCGTGTGCTCATTTTGTGTGTAACTGTGTCATCCAGGCACAAACAAGGGGGTATCTTGTTGCGGATCATCACAAATGTTTCTTCCTAGGGTTTAAAGGAGGTTTGAGGCGTTGGTTTGTGGTGGCGGTTTCGTAGTCTTGAGCCTTTGAATTTGGTGGAAAGCAGTGATCCTCGGCGGCTCAGTTTAGCGCAGCAGAGCTTGGCTAGCATTTCCCCTTTGAGAGTCGGTCACTACCTCAGGGGTGGACCAGGTCACCATCTTAAGGAGGGACCAGCACTGTGCTGGTTAAGGGGAGATGGTTCTACCCAGGACGGATTGCGCAAGGTGTGGAAACTCTGCCCCAGTTGTTTAATGATTCACTTTTTTTAAGCCATGGCCGAGTTGGCACTGCTTTTTTCCCCACCAGTGATTCATATTTCCAATTCTGATTTGAATTTAATCAATTTGGATGTGACCTCCTTTTTTCCAATCTATACAGTGGTCCGTGTCTTTATTTATGAATGAATTGGTTAAGTGTTACGTAGTAATAAAACATATGGGTGACTTATAAAAAGTTACACATCAGAGACACATTTTGTGCAAATCAAGACCAGCCCTGTAGTTACTTATTCTGTGCGATGATCGCTGCGACGAAGGTCCCGGAATTGACGTCAGACACCCACCATGCAAATGCCTGGTCACGCCTGCGTTTTTCCAGACACTCCCATGCGCATGCGTAGTTTTGCCATTTTTTTAAATGATCGCTACGCAGCGAACAACACAGCTAGCAATCAACTCGGGATGGCCCCCACAGTTGGGAGGGAAAATCGCGGCCGGCTACATCCAACCTGGAACCTGAAGTCCAGGCATGGCCTCACTTTAATATGGAGGTACTGGGGGGACTTATATAAAGCTCTCATCTACAGGAGTGATACATATTAGAGCCTCATCATTGATGACTGTTACAGAGGACGATTTATTCTGACACATACTGCATATTGCGGGTCATTCCGAGTTGATCACTAGCTGCTGTTGTTCGAAGCACAGCGATCAGGCTAAAAATCTGCATTTCTACGCATGCATATGCACCGTAATGCGCACGCGCAACGTACGGGTACAAAGTTCTTTGCGGTTTTGCACAGGTTCTAGTGAAGCTTTCGGTCGCACGGCACAGCGCAGGAAGATTGACAAAAAGAGGGCGTTTCTGGGTGGTAAATCAATGTTTTCAGGGAGTGCTTAGAAAAGCGCAGGTGTGTCGTGGAAAATGCAGGCGTGGCTGGGCGGGTGTGTGACGTCAAAAGCCGTCCCTCCATCGTTAGATTCAACGCACACGAAGAGTATGTTCAGGGCTGGTCTTGTTCTGCACAACATGTTTTTGCAGAGCTCTGCAAAGCAAAAATACACTCCACGGTGGGTGGCGACAATGCGTTTGCACGGCTGCTAAATACTGCTAGCGAGCGAACAACTCGGAATGACCTCCATTATTGTATTAAGCCTTAGATGAGGACATCTTATTTTTTTTAGAGTAAAAGGTAAGCATACTGCAACACCCACATAACAAAATGATACAAACCAATAAAGGGAAATAAACCCCAAAAACTATATAGTATAGCCATGTGGTGCAAGGTATCAATCTGCGACCCGCCAGATACTCATTATAATCATAACGTGGCAGAAAATAGGGGGGGGGGGGTAAAATCAGGGGCAGAGTTTGGTAGTTAGCGGAGACCAGGGAGACGTGACGACTGATAAAGAAACCACGGGGACCAAACCTTGTGAATCGTGGACGAGGACTTATTCTGCAAACAAGTAATAGACTCAATTGAGGCCACAAAATGAATCCGGCCCCGAAGGGTCACTAGTCAGGGTGCCACTGGAGACCTTCATCTCTTAGCTATCACGGATTTGGGCGAATTACAAATATGGACCACTAGATTGTCCAGATATTTATCAATCACTTAGAGGGGCTATTGAGCATCGCAGGCAACCAATATTCCTCACTCCTGGGAAATCAAATTCCAAACGTAATCCCGGGGGCACAGGACCCCACCACGCCAGCGCAGGCGTCCACCCCAGGGCAGCACACAGGTGAAAATAAAGAAATTAGTAAGGGTTAATTAAGCAGCACATAGGTGTTATGGAAGTGATAGGTGTGATTAAAATAATACAAAAATATAAAATTAGACGAAACATTGGTAAGTGATAGGGTGAGCCGCCCTAAAGCAGCCCTGCCGCACCAGCACAGGGGGCACAGCACCCCAAACCCAGCCCAAATAATCATTACAATACGTCTGGGTCACATGACAATGGCTGCTACAGCATCTGAGAGCCAACTTACCCAGAGACGCCCCTGACTTCTCCAATGCCAATCCCTCCCAATGCTGACTTATCCAGGCCGCGCTACCCTGCAATACACATTTACTGGCAGCTGCGCAATCACATTGTGATGTCGATATAAGCGTGTGACCAGGGCCCTCCTACCTCTATATAGTGTAAGCGTGTGAGCAGGGCCCTCCTACCTCTATAGCTCTATATAGTGTAAGCTTGCGAGCAGGGCCCTCCTACCTCTATAGCTTTATACAGTGTAAGTTTTTGAGCAGGGCCCTCCTACCTCTATAGCTTTATACAGTGTAAGTTTTCGAGCAGGGCCCTCCTACCTCTATAGATTTATATAGTGTAAGTTTGCGAGCAGGGCCCTCCTACCTCTAGAGCTCTATATAGTCTAAGTTTGCGAGCAGGGCCCTCCTACCTCTATAGCTCTATATAGTGTAAGCTTGCGAGCAGGGCCCTCCTACCTCTATAGCTCTATATAGTGTAAGCTTGCGAGCAGGTCCCTCCTACCTCTATAGCTCTATATAGTGTAAGCTTGCGAGCAGGGCCCTCCTACATCTATAGCTCTATATAGTGTAAGCTTGCGAGCAAGGCCCTCCTACCTCTATAGCTCTATATAGTATAAGCTTGCGAGAAGGGCCCTCCTACCTCTATAGCTCTATATAGTGTAAGCTTGCGAGCAGGGCCCTCCTACCTCTATAGCTCTATATAGTGTAAGCTTGCGAGCAGGGCCCTCCTACCTCTATAGCTTTATACAGTGTAAGTTTTCGAGCAGGGCCCTCCTACCTCTATAGATTTATATAGTGTAAGTTTGCGAGCAGGGCCCTCCTACCTCTATAGCTCTATATAGTCTAAGTTTGCGAGCAGGGCCCTCCTACCTCTATAGCTCTATATAGTGTAAGCTTGCGAGCAGGGCCCTCCTACCTCTATAGCTCTATATAGTGTAAGCTTGCGAGCAGGTCCCTCCTACCTCTATAGCTCTATATAGTGTAAGCTTGCGAGCAGGGCCCTCCTACATCTATAGCTCTATATAGTGTAAGCTTGCGAGAAGGGCCCTCCTACCTCTATAGCTCTATATAGTGTAAGCTTGCGAGCAGGGCCCTCCTACCTCTATAGCTCTATATAGTGTAAGCTTGCAAGCAGGGCCCTCCTACCTCTATAGCTTTATACAGTGTAAGTTTTCGAGCAGGACCCTCCTACCTCTATAGATTTATATAGAGTAAGTTTGCGAGCAGGGCCCTCCTACCTCTATATAGTCTAAGTTTGCGAGCAGGGCCCTCCTCCCTCTATAGCTCTATATAGTGTAAGCTTGCAAGCAGGGCCCTCCTACCTCTATAGCTCTATACAGTGTAAGCTTGCGAGCAGGGCCCTCCTACCTCTATAGCTCTATATAGTGTAAGCTTGCGAGCAGGGCCCTCCTACATCTATAGCTCTATATAGTGTAAGCTGGTGAGAAGGGCCCTCTTACCTCTATAGCTCTATATAGTGTAAGCTTGCGAGCAAGGCCCTCCTACCTCTATAGCTCTGTATAGTGTAAGCTTGCGAGAAGGGCCCTCTTACCTCTATAGCTCTATATAGTGTAAGCTTGCGAGAAGGGCCCTCCTACCTCTATAGCTCTATATAGTGTAAGCTTGCGAGCAGGGCCCTCCTACCTCTATAGCTCTATATAGTGTAAGCTTGCGAGCAGGGCCCTCCTACTTCTATAGCTTTATACAGTGTAAGTTTTCGAGCAGGGCCCTCCTACCTCTATAGATTTATATAGTGTAAGTTTGCGAGCAGGGCCCTCCTACCTCTATAGCTCTATATAGTCTAAGTTTGCGAACAGGGCCCTCCTACCTCTATAGCTCTATATAGTGTAAGCTTGCGAGCAGGGCCCTCCTACCTCTATAGCTCTATATAGTGTAAGCTTGCGAGCAGGGCCCGCCTACCTCTATAGCTCTATATAGTGTAAGCTTGCGAGCAGGGCCCTCCTACATCTATAGCTCTATAAAGTGTAAGCTTGCGAGAAGGGCCCTCCTACCTCTATAGCTCTATATAGTGTAAGCTTGCGAGCAAGGCCCTCCTACCTCTATAGCTCTATATAGTGTAAGCTTGCGAGCAGGGCCCTCTTACCTCTATAGCTCTATATAGTGTAAGTTTGCGAGAAGGGCCCTCCTACCTCTATAGCTCTATATAGTGTAAGCTTGCGAGCAGGGCCCTCCTACCTCTATAGCTCTATATAGTGTAAGCTTGCGAGCAGGGCCCTCCTACCTCTATAGCTCTATATAGTCTAAGTTTGCGAACAGGGCCCTCCTACCTCTATAGCTCTATATAGTGTAAGCTTGCGAGCAGGGCCCTCCTACCTCTATAGCTCTATATAGTGTAAGCTTGCGAGCAGGTCCCTCCTACCTCTATAGCGCTATATAGTGTAAGCTTGCGAGCAGGGCCCTCCTACATCTATAGCTCTATATAGTGTAAGCTTGCGAGAAGGGCCCTCCTACCTCTATAGCTCTATATAGTGTAAGCTTGCGAGCAGGGCCCTCTTACCTCTATAGCTCTATATAGTGTAAGCTTGCGAGAAGGGCCCTCCTACCTCTATAGCTCTATATAGTGTAAGCTTGCGAGCAGGGCCCTCCTACCTCTATAGCTCTATATAGTGTAAGCTTGCGAGCAGGGCCCTCCTACTTCTATAGCTTTATGCAGTGTAAGTTTTCGAGCAGGGCCCTCCTACCTCTATAGATTTATATAGTGTAAGTTTGCGAGCAGGGCCCTCCTACCTCTATAGCTCTATATAGTCTAAGTTTAAGAACAGGGCCCTCCTACCTCTATAGCTCTATATAGTGTAAGCTTGCGAGCAGGGCCCTCCTACCTCTATAGCTCTATATAGTGTAAGCTTGCGAGCAGGGCCCGCCTACCTCTATAGCTCTATATAGTGTAAGCTTGCGAGCAGGGCCCTCCTACATCTATAGCTCTATAAAGTGTAAGCTTGCGAGAAGGGCCCTCCTACCTCTATAGCTCTATATAGTGTAAGCTTGCGAGCAAGGCCCTCCTACCTCTATAGCTCTATATAGTGTAAGCTTGCGAGCAGGGCCCTCTTACCTCTATAGCTCTATATAGTGTAAGTTTGCGAGAAGGGCCCTCCTACCTCTATAGCTCTATATAGTGTAAGCTTGCGAGCAGGGCCCTCCTACCTCTATAGCTCTATATAGTGTAAGCTTGCGAGCAGGGCCCTCCTACCTCTATAGCTCTATATAGTCTAAGTTTGCGAACAGGGCCCTCCTACCTCTATAGCTCTATATAGTGTAAGCTTGCGAGCAGGGCCCTCCTACCTCTATAGCTCTATATAGTGTAAGCTTGCGAGCAGGTCCCTCCTACCTCTATAGCGCTATATAGTGTAAGCTTGCGAGCAGGGCCCTCCTACATCTATAGCTCTATATAGTGTAAGCTTGCGAGAAGGGCCCTCCTACCTCTATAGCTCTATATAGTGTAAGCTTGCGAGCAGGGCCCTCTTACCTCTATAGCTCTATATAGTGTAAGCTTGCGAGAAGGGCCCTCCTACCTCTATAGCTCTATATAGTGTAAGCTTGCGAGCAGGGCCCTCCTACCTCTATAGCTCTATATAGTGTAAGCTTGCGAGCAGGGCCCTCCTACCTCTATAGCTCTATATAGTGTAAGCTTGCGAGCAGGGCCCTCCTATCTCTATAGCTCTATATAGTGTAAGCTTGCGAGCAGGGCCCTCCTACCTCTATAGCTTTATATAGTGTTGGCTTGCGAGCAGGGCCCTCCTACCTCTATAGCTTTATATAGTGTAAGCTTGTGAGCAGGGCCCTCCTACCTCTATAGCTTTATATAGTGTAAGCTTGCGAGCAGGGCCCTCCTACTTCTATAGCTTTATACAGTGTAAGTTTTCGAGCAGGGCCCTCCTACCTCTATAGATTTATATAGTGTAAGTTTGCGAGCAGGGCCCTCCTACCTCTATAGCTCTATATAGTCTAAGTTTGCGAACAGGGCCCTCCTACCTCTATAGCTCTATATAGTGTAAGCTTGCGAGCAGGGCCCTCCTACCTCTATAGCTCTATATAGTGTAAGCTTGCGAGCAGGGCCCGCCTACCTCTATAGCTCTATATAGTGTAAGCTTGCGAGCAGGGCCCTCCTACATCTATAGCTCTATAAAGTGTAAGCTTGCGAGAAGGGCCCTCCTACCTCTATAGCTCTATATAGTGTAAGCTTGCGAGCAAGGCCCTCCTACCTCTATAGCTCTATATAGTGTAAGCTTGCGAGCAGGGCCCTCTTACCTCTATAGCTCTATATAGTGTAAGTTTGCGAGAAGGGCCCTCCTACCTCTATAGCTCTATATAGTGTAAGCTTGCGAGCAGGGCCCTCCTACCTCTATAGCTCTATATAGTGTAAGCTTGCGAGCAGGGCCCTCCTACCTCTATAGCTCTATATAGTCTAAGTTTGCGAACAGGGCCCTCCTACCTCTATAGCTCTATATAGTGTAAGCTTGCGAGCAGGGCCCTCCTACCTCTATAGCTCTATATAGTGTAAGCTTGCGAGCAGGTCCCTCCTACCTCTATAGCGCTATATAGTGTAAGCTTGCGAGCAGGGCCCTCCTACATCTATAGCTCTATATAGTGTAAGCTTGCGAGAAGGGCCCTCCTACCTCTATAGCTCTATATAGTGTAAGCTTGCGAGCAGGGCCCTCTTACCTCTATAGCTCTATATAGTGTAAGCTTGCGAGAAGGGCCCTCCTACCTCTATAGCTCTATATAGTGTAAGCTTGCGAGCAGGGCCCTCCTACCTCTATAGCTCTATATAGTGTAAGCTTGCGAGCAGGGCCCTCCTACTTCTATAGCTTTATGCAGTGTAAGTTTTCGAGCAGGGCCCTCCTACCTCTATAGATTTATATAGTGTAAGTTTGCGAGCAGGGCCCTCCTACCTCTATAGCTCTATATAGTCTAAGTTTAAGAACAGGGCCCTCCTACCTCTATAGCTCTATATAGTGTAAGCTTGCGAGCAGGGCCCTCCTACCTCTATAGCTCTATATAGTGTAAGCTTGCGAGCAGGGCCCGCCTACCTCTATAGCTCTATATAGTGTAAGCTTGCGAGCAGGGCCCTCCTACATCTATAGCTCTATAAAGTGTAAGCTTGCGAGAAGGGCCCTCCTACCTCTATAGCTCTATATAGTGTAAGCTTGCGAGCAAGGCCCTCCTACCTCTATAGCTCTATATAGTGTAAGCTTGCGAGCAGGGCCCTCTTACCTCTATAGCTCTATATAGTGTAAGTTTGCGAGAAGGGCCCTCCTACCTCTATAGCTCTATATAGTGTAAGCTTGCGAGCAGGGCCCTCCTACCTCTATAGCTCTATATAGTGTAAGCTTGCGAGCAGGGCCCTCCTACCTCTATAGCTCTATATAGTCTAAGTTTGCGAACAGGGCCCTCCTACCTCTATAGCTCTATATAGTGTAAGCTTGCGAGCAGGGCCCTCCTACCTCTATAGCTCTATATAGTGTAAGCTTGCGAGCAGGTCCCTCCTACCTCTATAGCGCTATATAGTGTAAGCTTGCGAGCAGGGCCCTCCTACATCTATAGCTCTATATAGTGTAAGCTTGCGAGAAGGGCCCTCCTACCTCTATAGCTCTATATAGTGTAAGCTTGCGAGCAGGGCCCTCTTACCTCTATAGCTCTATATAGTGTAAGCTTGCGAGAAGGGCCCTCCTACCTCTATAGCTCTATATAGTGTAAGCTTGCGAGCAGGGCCCTCCTACCTCTATAGCTCTATATAGTGTAAGCTTGCGAGCAGGGCCCTCCTACCTCTATAGCTCTATATAGTGTAAGCTTGCGAGCAGGGCCCTCCTATCTCTATAGCTCTATATAGTGTAAGCTTGCGAGCAGGGCCCTCCTACCTCTATAGCTTTATATAGTGTTGGCTTGCGAGCAGGGCCCTCCTACCTCTATAGCTTTATATAGTGTAAGCTTGTGAGCAGGGCCCTCCTACCTCTATAGCTTTATATAGTGTAAGTTTACGAGCAGGGCCCTCCTACCTCTATAGATTTATATAGTGTAAGTTTGCGAGCAGAGCCCTCCTACCTCTATAGCTTTATATAGTGTAAGTTTACGAGCAGGGCCCTCCTACCTCTATAGCTCTATATAGTGCAAGCTTGCGAGCAGGGCCCTCCTACCTCTATAGCTCAATATAGTGTAAGCTTGCGAGAAGGGCCCTCCTACCTCTATAGCTCTATATAGTGTAAGCGTGTGAGCAGGGCCCTCCTACCTCTATATAGTGTAAGCGTGTGAGCAGGGCCCTCCTACCTCTATATAGTATAAGCATGCGAGCAGGGCCCTCCTACCTCTATATAGTGTAAGCGTGAGAGCAGGGCCCTCCTACCTCTATATAGTGTAAGCTTGCGAGCAGGGCCCTCCTACCTCTATAGCTCTATATAGTGTAAGCTTGCGAGCAGGGCTCTCCTACATCTATAGCTCTATATACTGTAAGCTGGAGAGCAGGACCCTCCTACCTCTATAGCTCTATATAGTGTAAGCTGGAGAGCAGGACCCTCCTACCTCTATAGCTCTATATAGTGTAAGTTTGCGAGCAGGGCCCTCCTACCTCTATAGCTCTATATAGTCTAAGTTTGCGAGCAGGGCCCTCCTACCTCTATAGCTCTATATAGTGTAAGCTTGTGAGCAGGGCCCTCCTACCGCTATAGCTTTATATAGTGTAAGTTTACGAGCAGGGCCCTCCTACCTCTATAGATTTATATAGTGTAAGTTTACGAGCAGGGCCCTCCTACCTCTATAGCTCTATATAGTGCAAGCTTGCGAGCAGGGCCCTCCTACCTCTATAGCTCAATATAGTGTAAGCTTGCGAGAAGGGCCCTCCTACCTCTATAGCTCTATATAGTGTAAGCGTGTGAGCAGGGCCCTCCTACCTCTATATAGTGTAAGCGTGTGAGCAGGGCCCTCCTACCTCTATATAGTGTAACCATGCGAGCAGGGCCCTCCTACTTCTATATAGTGTAAGCGTGAGAGCAGTGCCCTCCTACCTCTATATAGTGTAAGCTTGCGATCAGGGCCCTCCTACCTCTATAGCTCTATATAGTGTAAGCTTGCGAGTAGGGCTCTCCTACATCTATAGCTCTATATACTGTAAGCTTACGAGCAGGGCCCTCCTACCTCTATAGCTCTATATAGTGTAAGCTTGAGAGCAGGACCCTCCTACCTCTATAGCTCTCTATAGATTGTAAGCTTGCGAGCAGTGCCCTCCTACCTCTATAGCTCTATATAGTGTAAGCTTGCGAGCAGGGCCCTCCTACCTCTATAGCTCTATATAGTGTAAGCTTGTGAGCAGGGCCCTCCTACCTCTATAGCTTTATACAGTGTCAGTTTTCGAGCAGGGCCCTCCTACCTCTATAGATTTATATAGTGTAAGTTTGCGAGCAGGGCCCTCCTACCTCTATAGCTCTATATAGTGTAAGCTTGCGAGAAGGGCCCTCCTACCTCTATAGCTCTATATAGTGTAAGCTTGCGAGCAGGGCCTTCCTACCTCTATAGCTCTATATAGTGTAAGCTTGCGAGCAGGGCCCGCCTACCTCTATAGCTCTATATAGTGTAAGCTTGCGAGCAGGGCCCTCCTACCTCTATAGCTCTATATAGTGTAAGCTTGCGAGCAGGGCCCTTCTACCTCTATAGCTCTATATAGTGTAAGCTTGCGAGCAGGGCCCTCCTACCTCTATAGCTCTATATAGTGTAAGCTTGCGAGCAGGGCCCTCCTAACTCTATAGCTTTATATAGTGTTGGCTTGCGAGCAGGGCCCTCCTACCTCTATAGCTTTATATAGTGTAAGCTTGTGAGCAGGGCCCTCCTACGTCTATAGCTTTATATAGTGTAAGTTTACGAGCAGGGCCCTCCTACCTCTATAGATTTATATAGTGTAAGTTTGCGAGCAGGGCCCTCCTACCTCTATAGATTTATATAGTGTAAGCGTGCGAGCAGGGCCCTCCTACCTCTATAGATTTATATAGTGTACGTTTGCGAGCAGAGCCCTCCTACCTCTATAGCTTTATATAGTGTAAGTTTACGAGCAGGGCCCTCCTACCTCTATAGCTCTATATAGTGCAAGCTTGCGAGCAGGGCCCTCCTACCTCTATATAGCTCAATATAGTGTAAGCTTGCGAGCAGGGCTCTCCTACATCTATAGCTCTATATACTGTAAGCTTGCGAGCAGGGCCCTCCTACCTCTATAGCTCTATATAGTGTAAGCTTGCGAGCAGGGCCCTCCTACCTTTATATAGCTCAATATAGTGTAAGCTTGCGAGCAGGGCTCTCCTACCTCTATAGCTCTATATAGTGTAAGCTTGAGAGCAGGGCCCTCCTACCTCTATAGCTCTATATACTGTAAGCTTGCGAGCAGGGCCCTCCTACCTCTATATAGTGTAAGATTGCGAGCAGGGCCCTCCTACCTCTATAGCTGTATATAGTGTAAGGTTGTGAACAGGGCCCTCCTACCTCTATAGCTTTATACAGTGTAAGTTTGCGAGTAGGGCCCTCCTACCTCTATAGATTTATATAGTGTAAGTTTGCGAGCAGGGCCCTCCTACCTCTATATAGTGTAAGCTTGCGAGCAGGGCCCTCCTACCTCCATAGCTCTATATAGTGTAAGCTTGCGAGTAGGGCCCGCCTACCTCTATAGCTCTATATAGTGTAAGCTTGCGAGCAGGGCCCGCCTACCTCCATAGCTCTATATAGTGTAAGCTTGCGAGCAGGGCCCTCCTACCTCTATAGCTCTATATAGTGTAAGCTTGCGAGCAGGGCCCTCCTACCTCTATAGCTCTATATAGTGTAAGATTGCGAGCAGGGCCCTCCTACCTCTATAGCTCTATATAGTGTAAGGTTGTGAGCAGGGCCCTCCTACCTCTATAGCTTTATATAGTGTTGGCTTGCGAGCAGGGCCCTCCTACCTCTATAGCTTTATATAGTGTAAGTTTACGAGCAGGGCCCTCCTACCTCTATATAGTGTAAGCTTGTGAGCAGGGCCCTCCTACCTCTATAGCTTTATATAGTGTAAGTTTACGAGCAGGGCCCTCCTACCTCTATAGCTCTATATAGTGTAAGCGTGTGATCAGGGCCCTCCTACCTCTATATAGTGTAAGCATGCGAGCAGGGCCCTCCTACCTCTATATAGTGTAAGCCTGAGAGCAGGGCCCTCCTACCTCTATATAGTATAAGCTTGCGAGAAGGGCTCTCCTACCTCTATAGCTCTATATAGTGTAAGCTTGCGAGCAGGGCTCTCCTACATCTATAGCTCTATATACTGTAAGCTTACGAGCAGGGCCCTCCTACCTCTATAGCTCTATATAGTGTAAGCTTGAGAGCAGGACCCTCCTACCTCTATAGCTCTATATAGTGTAAGCTTGCGAGCAGGGCCCTCCTACCTCTATAGCTCTATATAGTGTAAGCTTGCGAGCAGGGCCCTCCTACCTCTATAGCTCTATATAGTGTAAGCTTGTGAGCAGGGCCATCCTACCTCTATAGCTCTATATATTGTAAGCTTGCGAGAAGGGCCCTCCTACCTCTATAGCTCTATATAGTGTAAGCTTGCGAGCAGGGCCCTCCTACCTCTATAGCTCTATATAGTGTAAGCGTGCGAGCAGGGCCCTCTTACCTCTATAGCTCTATATAGTGTAAGCTTGTGAGCAGGGCCCTCCTACCTCTATAGCTCTATATATTGTAAGCTTGCGAGCAGGGCCCTCCTACCTCTATAGCTCTATATAGTGTAAGCTTGCGAGCAGGGCCCTCCTACCTCTATAGCTCTATATAGTGTAAGCTTGCGAGCAGGGCCCTGCTACCTCTATAGCTTTATATAGTGTAAGCTTGCGAGCAGGGCCCTCCTACTTCTATAGCTCTATATAGTGTAAGCTCATGAGCAGGGCCCTCCTACCTCTATAGCTTTATATAGTGTTAGTTTTCGAGCAGGGCCCTCCTACCTCTATAGATTTATATAGTGTAAGTTTGCGAGCAGGGCCTGCCTTCCGCTATAGCTTTATATAGTGTAAGATTATGAGCAGGGCCCTCCTACCTCTATAGCTCTATATAGTGAAGCTTGCGAGCAGGGCCCTCCTACCTCTATAGCTCTATATAGTGTAAGCTTGCGAGCAGGTCCTTCCTACCTCTATAGCTCTATATAGTGTAAGCTTGCGAACAGGGCCCTCCTTCCTCTATAGCTCTATATAGTGTAAGCTTGTGAGAAGGGCCCTCCTAACTCTATAGCTCTATATAGTGTAAGCGTGCGAGCAGGGCCCTCCTTCCTCTATAGCTCTATATAGTGTAAGCTTGCGAGCAGGGCCCTCCTACCTCTATAGCTCTATATAGTGTAAGCGTGTGAGCAGGGCCCTCCTACCTCTATTACTGATGTTCTAATTGTACAGCGCAATGGAATATGCTGCGCCATATAAAAAAGTGTGAATAATTAAATGTCACTCAGACGCTAAACGTGCAGTAATTCTGAGTAAGAAAAACATTCTGCTGTCGCTAATGCTCCCAGAGTGCCTGCACCACATAATATCACATAATACACAGATCTTGGTGCTTATAGATACTATTATAGGGTTTAGTCCCCGAGGACACACGGCAAGGCGTCTCTGTTTCACTGGGGGACCCTAACACACTGACACCACCACTGCCTCCCCCTCACTGCTACACTCTCTGCTCTGATTGGCTCTCACAGTCATGTGACCCACACAGAGCACAGTCATGTGACACAGCCAAAGCCAGCACTAGGCTTACAAAGTCTCAAGTAGCCATACTATAGAAGCCTGACCCTGTTCCTGGAGGTATTAGCCCTACACAAAATGGCCGCCTGGGAGAGGACAAAAGTATCACATAACAGGGAAGCTCTAGTGGTCACCTGATATGTACTACACTACCCAGCATGCTTTGTTTCCTCATCTCATTCCCTGATATCACACGGTGAGTATGTGTCCTGCAGCGTAATAATCCCTGATGTTATATTATATTATACTGTATATTATATCCCTGTTATACCTCATACACTGTAATATACACACAGCAATGTCATCACTGATCTGTATTATACTGTATATTATATCCCTGTTATACCTCATACACTGTAATATACACACACACAGCAATGTCATCACTGATCTGTATTATACTGTATATTATATCCCTGTTATACCTCATACACTGTAATATACACACACACAGCAATGTCATCACTGATCTGTATTATACTGTATATTATATCCCTGTTATACCTCATACACTGTAATATACACACACATCAATGTCATCACTGATCTGTATTATACTGTATATTATATCCCTGTTATACCTCATACACTGTAATATACACACACACAGCTATGTCATCACTGATCTGTATTATACTGTATATTATATCCCTGTTATACCTCATACACTGTAATATACACACACACAGCAATGTCATCACTGATCTGTATTATACTGTATATTATATCCCTGTTATACCTCATACACTGTAATATACACACACAGCAATGTCATCACTGATCTGTATTATACTGTATATTATATCCCTGTTATACCTCATACACTGTAATATATACACACACACAGCAATGTCATCACTGATCTGTATTATACTGTATATTATATCCCTGTTATACCTCATACACTGTAATATACACACACACAGCAATGTCATCACTGATCTGTATTATACTGTATATTATATCCCTGTTATACCTCATACACTGTAATATACTGTCAAAGTCAGAAAAATATCTCTATGCACACTGCCATATTTGCACCTCATTCAGGTCCGCGCTGCGCATGCGTACGCTCTCCCGTGTGTGCGCATACTCACAGTCGCGGGCACCCGCAGGCGCACGGTATGCGTATTTACGGTAGAGTTTATGCAATCGTAGCGTGCGACTCATTCATTACATATTTTCACTAATAATGTATTTTGTAGATCATGGTCCCTTTGATAGATTTTGAAAGTTTGGTTAACATAGCATGTTCCTGAACAGAGAGATCCCTCTTTGTATTGTACGAAGGGTCTAACAGGGGTCATACAGTAGTGTTTGGTACCCATCGGAAGAGTATTTAAATAGCAATATTCCGGTGTTGGTTTGGAGCAGATTAATCGCTCGTGCGAATAGTTATGGACATAAGAAGTTTATGTCCATTTACTATTATTTGTTCTTACTTAGTCATGCGGCGGGAAAACCAGTATCCCACCCACCTGAACAGTTGGAAGTAGTCACAGCCCACCTGTATGAATCAACCTATGACCTTTTGTTATAATGCGAAGCCGAATTCCTGTGTCCAATGAACAATGAGATTGTAGGGACCATTGAATTGTATTGTGTGTGGGGCATAAATAGGCAGGCCGACCATATCCAACTTCACTCTCATCAACGGTTCTCATTGCTGATAATCGGGAGCTGGATATCGAGGCGCATGCGATCGTTTCCCCTTGTGCGTAAGTTCTCTCCGTAATCATATTGTTCTTCTTGTTATTCTGACCCAATCTCTCCCAATCTCTCTCAATCTCTCGCAATCTCTCTCAATCTCTCTCTCTCTCTCTCTCCTTCTCTTTCTCCCGTATTTTCCCTTTATTGTATTGTATTGTATTGTATTTTCTGTGTAGTTATCTGGTTAGTTAGTCTATGTTATATTGTAGTGTATGCTTTGTACTGTGATTCTTTTGCAAGTATAATACTCATAATACATATAATAGGTTTTGGACCCTAAGCCCAGGTATCTGTGTATTTCTTATAGTGTTAAGTAATCTCAGAGCGTCGGTGACGCTCAAGCAGCTTTGTAGTTAATCAGGTTACACCAGGTTGCACTTACACTCTATCACCACACTAAGGTTTACTGTATATTTCGTTGTTAAAGGTATAGATATAAAGGTTTAACGTTGGGAGCGTCTGCACCGCTGGTGATCTCCTCGTGGTCCCGAGCGTCCGCTACGCTATAGCGAATCATTACGTTAGTCGGCAGCCAATAGCGTGCCTGCCTGTGATCTCTGGGCCGTAATCGAACGCGATGCTTGAGCGACTCGACTACGGTTGAGCGATCGTTACGCAAATTGCGGACCCTTACGGTACTTCCTACGTAGATAGCGTACAGTGGCCCTCATTCCGAGTTGTTCGCTCGGAGTTTTTCATCGCATCGCAGTGAGAATCCGCTTAGTGCGCATGCGCAATGTTCGCACTGCGCATGCGCCAAGTAAATTTACTATGGAGAAAGTAAGTTTACTCACGGCTTTTTCATCGCTCCGGCGATCGCATTGTGATTGACAGGAAATGGGTGTTACTGGGCGGAAACTCTGCGTTTTAGGGGCGTGTGGCTGAAAACGCTACCGTTTCCGGGAAAAACGCAGGAGTGGCCGGAGAAACGGTGGGAGTGCCTGGACGAACGCTGGGTGTGTTTGTGACGTCAGCCAGGACCGAAAAGCACAGAACTGATCGCACAGGCAGAGTAAGTCTGAAGCTACTCAGAAACTGCTAACTCGTTTGTGATCGCAATATTGCGAATACATCGGTCGCAGATTTAAGAAGCTAAGATTCACTCCCATTAGGCGGCGGCTTAGCGTGTGTAACTCTGCTACATTCGCCTTGCGAGCGAACAACTCGGAATGAGGGCCAGTGTTCTTAGACCTTTTAAAGTGTTTTATATACGATAAATATTCAGCTTTATCAATACACACACATCAATGTCATCACTGATCTGTATTATACTGTATATTATATCCCTGTTATACCTCATACACTGTAATATACACACACACACACAGCAATGTCATCACTGATCTGTATTATACTGTATATTATATCCCTGTTATACCTCATACACTGTAATATACACACACACACAGCAATGTCATCACTGCTCTGTATTATACTGTATATTATATCCCTGTTATACCTCATACACTGTAATATACACACACAGCAATGTCATCACTGATCTGTATTATACTGTATATTATATCCCTGTTATACCTCATACACTGTAATATACACACACACAGCAATGTCATCACTGATCTGTATTATACTGTATATTATATCCCTGTTATACCTCATACACTGTAATATATACACACACACACACAGCAATGTCATCACTGATCTGTATTATACTGTATATTATATCCCTGTTATACCTCATACACTGTAATATACACACACACAGCAATGTCATCACTGATCTGTATTATACTGTATATTATATCCCTGTTATACCTCATACACTGTAATATATACACACACACACACAGCAATGTCATCACTGATCTGTATTATACTGTATATTATATCCCTGTTATACCTCATACACTGTAATATACACACACACACACACACACACACAGCAATGTCATCACTGATCTGTATTATACTGTATATTATATCCCTGTTATACCTCATACACTGTAATATACACACACACACAGCAATGTCATCACTGCTCTGTATTATACTGTATATTATATCCCTGTTATACCTCATACACTGTAATATACACACACAGCAATGTCATCACTGATCTGTATTATACTGTATATTATATCCCTGTTATACCTCATACACTGTAATATACACACACACAGCAATGTCATCACTGATCTGTATTATACTGTATATTATATCCCTGTTATACCTCATACACTGTAATATATACACACACAGCATTGTCATCACTGATCTGTATTATACTGTATATTATATCCCTGTTATACCTCATACACTGTAATATACACACACACAGCAATGTCATCACTGATCTGTATTATACTGTATATTATATCCCTGTTATACCTCATACACTGTAATATACACACACACACACACACACACACACACACACAGCAATGTCATCACTGATCTGTATTATACTGTATATTATATCCCTGTTATACCTCATACACTGTAATATATACACACAGCAATGTCATCACTGATCTGTATTATACTGTATATTATATCCCTGTTATACCTCATACACTGTAATATACACACACAGCAATGTCATCACTGATCTGTATTATACTGTATATTATATCCCTGTTATACCTCATACACTGTAATATACACACACAGCAATGTCATCACTGATCTGTATTATACTGTATATTATATACCTGTTATACCTCATACACTGTAATATACACACACACACACACACACACACACACACACACACACACACAGCAATGACATCATTGATCTGTATTATACTGTATATTATATCCCTGTTATACCTCATACACTGTAATATACACACATACACAGCAATGTCATCACTGATCTGTATTATACTGTATATTATATCCCTGTTATACCTCATACACTGTAATATACACACACACACAGCAATGTCATCACTGATCTGTATTATACTGTATATTATATCCCTGTTATACCTCATACACTGTAATATACACACACACAGCAATGTCATCACTGATCTGTATTATACTGTATATTATATCCCTGTTATACCTCATACACTGTAATATATACACACACACAGCAATGTCATCACTGATCTGTATTATACTGTATATTATATCCCTGTTATACCTCATACACTGTAATATACACACACAGCAGTGTCATCACTGATCTGTATTATACTGTATATTATATCCCTGTTATACCTCATACACTGTAATATACACACACACAGCAATGTCATCACTGATCTGTATTATACTGTATATTATATCCCTGTTATACCTCATACACTGTAATATACACACACAGCAATGTCATCACTGATCTGTATTATACTGTATATTATATCCCTGTTATACCTCATACACTGTAATATACACACACACAGCAATGTCATCACTGATCTGTATTATACTGTATATTATATCCCTGTTATACCTCATACACTGTAATATACACACAGCAATGTCATCACTGATCTGTATTATACTGTATATTATATCCCTGTTATACCTCATACACTGTAATACACACACACACACACACACACACACACACACACACACACACACACACCAATGTCATCACTGATCTGTATTATACTGTATATATTATATCCCTGTCATACCTCATACACTGTAATACACACACACACACACACACACACACACACACACACACATGTCATCACTGATCTGTATTATACTGTATACTATATCCCTGTTATACCTCATACACTGTAATATACACACACACAGCAATGTCATCACTGATCTGTATTATACTGTATATTATATCCCTGTTATACCTCATACACTGTAATATACACACACAGCAATGTCATCACTGATCTGTATTATACTGTATATTATATCCCTGTTATACCTCATACACTGTAATACACACACACACACACACACACACACACACACACACAGCAATGTCATCACTGATCTGTATTATACTGTATATTATATCCCTGTTATACCTCATACACTGTAATATACACACACAGCAATGTCATCACTGATCTGTATTATACTGTATATTATATCCCTGTTATACCTCATACACTGTAATATATACACACAGCAATGTCATCACTGATCTGTATTATACTGTATATTATATCCCTGTTATACCTCATACACTGTAATATACACACACACAGCAATGTCATCACTGATCTGTATTATATTGTATATTATATCACTGTTATATTACACTGTAATATTACATAAAATATTTCTAATAATGTTTATAAATCTATTTTTAACAAGGTGCAAGACCAAAATTTTCAGATACATAGAAGATGGACAAGGATGAAAATGTGAAGACAGAAAAGATGCTAAATCTCATCATGGAGATCATCTACCTGCTAACTGGGGAGGTGAGGGGATCTGAGAGTCACAGTGACATTACATATCTCTAGTTATAATAGAGGGACATGACTGGGAGGTGAGGGGATTTGGGAGTGTCACAGTGACATCACATGTCTTTATTAATAATACAGGAACATGACTGGTGTAGTGAGGGGATCTGGGAGTGTCACAGTGACATCACGTTTATCTATAGTAATAATACAGGAACATGACTGGGGAGGTGAGGGGATCTGGAAGCATCACAGTGATGTCACTTATATCTATAGTAATAATACAGGGACATGACTGGGAAGGTGAGGGGATCTGGGAGTGTAATAGTGGCGTCACTTATATCTATAGTTAAAATAATACAGTGACATGACTGGGGAGGTGAGGGGATCTGGGAGTGTCACAGTGACATCTTTTATATCTATAGTAATAATACAGGGACATGACTGGGGAGGTGAGGGGATCTGGAAGTGTCACAGTGACATCACTTACATTTATAGTATTAATACAGGGACATGACTGGGGAGGTGAGGGGATCTGGAAGTGTCACAGTGACATCACATATATCTATAGTAATAATACAAAGACATGACTGGGGGTGGTGAGGGGATCTGAGAGCGTCACTGGGACATTACTTATATCTATAGTAATAATACAGGGATATGACTGGGAGGTGAGGAGATCTGGGACTGTCACAGTGATATCACTTATATCTATAGTATTAATACAGGGACATGACTGGGGAGGTGAGGGGATCTGGGAGTGTCACAGTGATGTCACTTATATCTATAGGAATAATACAGGGACATGACTGGGGAGGTAAGGGTATCTGGGACTGAATACAGTGATATCACTTATATCTATACTAATAATACATGGACATGACTGGGGAGGTGAGGGGATCTGGGACTGTCACAGTGACATCACATATATCTATAGTAATAATACAAAGACATGACTGGGGAGGTGAGGGGATCTGAGAGCATCACTGGGACATTACTTATATCTATAGTAATAATACAGGGACATGACTGGGAGGTGAGGAGATCTGGGAGTGTCACAGTGATATCACTTATATCTATAGTAATAATACAGGGACATGACTGGGGAGGTGAGGGGGATCTGGGAGCGTCACAGTGATATCACTTATATCTATAGTATTAATACAGGGACATGACTGGGGAGGTGAGGGGATCTGGGAGTGTCACGGTGACATCACTTATATCTATAGTAATAATACAGGGACAGGACTGGGAGGTGAGGAGATCTGGGAGTGTCACAGTGATATCACTTATATCTATAGTATTAATACAGGGACATGACTGGGAAGGTGAGGGGATCTGGGAGTGTCACAGTGTCATCACCTATATCTATAGTAATAATACAGGGACATGAATGGGAAGGTGAGGGGATCTGGGACTATCACAGTGACATCACATATATCTATAGTAATAATACAAAGACATGACTGGGGGTGGTGAGGGGATCTGAGAGCGTCACTGGGACATTACTTATATCTATAGTAATAATACAGGGACATGACTGGGAGGTGAGGAGATCTGGGAGTGTCACAGTGATATCACTTATATCTATAGTATTAATACAGGGACATGACTGGGGAGGTGAGGGGATCTGGGAGTGTCACGGTGACATCACTTATATCTATAGTAATAATACAGGGACATGACTGGGAGGTGAGGAGATCTGGGAGTGTCACAGTGATATCACTTATATCTATAGTATTAATACAGGGACATGACTGGGAAGGTGAGGGGATCTGGGAGTGTCACAGTGTCATCACCTATATCTATAGTAATAATACAGGGACATGAATGGGAAGGTGAGGGGATCTGGGAATGTCACAGTGACATCACTTATATTTATAGTATTAATACAGGGACATGACTTGTGAGTTGAGGGGGTCTGAGAGCAACACTATGAAATCACTTATATCTATAATATTAATACAGGGACATGACTGCGGAGGTGAGTGGATCTGGGCGTGTCAAAGTGACATCACTCATATCTGTAGTAATAATACAGGGACATGACTGCGGAGGTGAGGGGATCTGGGCGTGTCAAAGTGACATCACTCATATCTATAGTAATAGTTCAGTGACATGACTGGGGAGGTGAGGGGATCTGCGAGTGTCACAGTTACAGCACATATCTATAGTAATAATACAAGGACATGACTGGGGAGGTGACCGGATCTGGGAGCATCACTGTCACATCACTTATGTCTGTAGTAATTACTAATAATACGGCGACATGACTGGGGAGGTGAGTGGATCCGGAAGTATCACATGACCTTTGGGGTGTGAAGATCTGAGAGAATCACTGGGAGCATCAATTAAATCTATAGTAATACAGTGACTAGTGGGGTGAGGGGATCTGTGAGCGTCACAGTGACATTACCTATATCTAAAGTAATAATAAAGGGACATGACTGGGGTGGTGAGGAGATCTGGGAGCGTCACAGTGACATCACTTATATCTATAGTAATAATACAGGTACATGACTGGGGAGGTGAGGGGATCTGGGAGTGTCACAGTGTCATCACTTATATCTATAGTAATAATACAGGGACATGACTGGGGAGGTGAGGGGATCTGGGAGTCTCACAGTGACATCTTTTATATGTATAGTAATAATACAGTGACATGACGGGAAATGAGGGTATCTGAGAGCGGCACAGTGACATCACTTACATTTATAGTATTAATACAGGGACATGACTCGGGAGGTGAGGGGATCTGGGAGCGTCACAGTGACATCACGTATATCTGTAGTAATAATACAGGGACATGATTGGAGAGGTGAAGGGATCTGGGGGTGTCACAGTGACATCACTTATATCTATAGTAATAATACAGAGACATGTCTGGGGAGGTGAGGGGATTTGGGAGTTTCACAGAATCACTTATATCTATAGTAATAATACAGGGGCATGACTGGGGAGGTGAGAGGATCTGGGAGCATCACAGTGACATCACTTATATATATTGTAATAATACAGGGACATGACTGGGGAGGTGAGGGGATCTGGGAGCATCACAGTGACATCACTTATATCTATTGTAATAATACAGGGACATGACTGGGGAGGTGAGGGGATCTGGTGGTGTCACAGTGACATCACTTATATCTATAGTAATAATACAGAGACATGACTGGGGAGGTGAGGGGATATGGGATTTTCACAGAATCACTTATATCTATTGTAATAATACAGGGACATGACTGGGGAGGTGAGGGTGTCTGGGAGTGTCACAGTGACATCACTTATATCTATAGTAATAATACAGGGACATGACTGGGGAGGTGAGGGGATCTGGGAGTGTCACTGTGACATCACATATCTATAGGAATAATACAGGGACATGGGGATGCCCGCTGTCGTCTTTATTATTTGCGCTCACTATAGAAGCCTTGGCTTTGGCGCTGCAAGGTCTTCATTCTTTTTTAGGGATTACAATATTAGACCAGGAACTTAAAGTAAGTCTCTTTGCAGATGACATGTTGCTTTTCATCTCTCGTCCCGAAGAGTCCAACTCAGCTGTTATGGAAATTATTAGAGTGTTTGATCTATTTGCTGGTTACAGGATTAACTCTTTAAAATCTGAATTGCTTCCCCTTACTATGGCAGCATCTAATATATCCTCTTCCCTTTTTCTTTCCCATTTTGTCTTTAATACCACCAAATTGAAATACCTAGGGGTATACATTCCCGCTAGTTTATCTGATCTCTATAAGGTAAATTATACACCTATACTGAAGGCTGTCTCCCTTCAACTCCATTCCTGGTTAGCGCTTCCATTATTATTACTGGGGTGGACCTAAAGAGCATCATCTTTCCAAAAATTTCTTACTCGCTCCAGTTACTGCCGTTGAAGCTTTCTAGAGCTGACTCTGTCCTTTATGACAGGTTGTTCACAAGATTTTTGTGGGCTAATAAAAAACCAAGAATGGCGCTGGCTAAACTAAAGTGGAGGAGGGAGGTCTTGCAATCCCGGATCTTCTTACATTTTCTAAGGTGGTGGCCTTTAGATATATCAATGACTGGCTTCTGGGAAAATACACATACGCAAATTATCATATTGAACAAACTTTGGTATTCCCTCATGACCTGAGGGCCCTCTTACATACTCCTACCCCCTTACTGCCTCCGCAAGTAAAGAATAATTTGTTGTTTTGGGATTCCTATCTAGCTTGGAAAGCAATTAATAAAGCAATGCATAGAAATTTTGACCGTTCTGATTTTACTCCTCTAAGTGGAGATCCCTGTTTTACACCTCCTTTGGAGAATTCTAAATTTACAACGTGGCGATCCAAGGGAATCAGTAGCATCAAAGATGTGTTTTATCCGGGAGGTTTATTGTATTCCTTCCCTGGTCTAGTCCCCTCACCTCCCTAGTTGCTCGAACCACAAAAGTTCCTTATAAGACGAAATGGTTATATTGGGACCTTCTTCCTATGCGTATGGTCAAGGTGTGGAAACCGTTGTTTGAGAAATAGGAGGACCTATCTCTGCAGGGGTCTATGACTGAATTTTTCCGCCCTTTACCACACGTTTTTAAAGCCTTACATTCCTCAAATCTTCAGGAAATTCATGTAAAATTCCTCGACCGTGCATATATTTCACCAAGTCAGAGGAGTCATATGGTGCCCTCAGATTCAGGACATTGCCTTAAATGTCACGCGCCTCATGCTACCCTGATGCATGCCTTTTGGAGTTGCCCCAAAATACAAAGGTTTTTGAACAAGGTTTTGTGGTACATAAATATTAAATTAAATTTTCACCTTCTCCCTTCTCCATGGGCCCTTTTGGGTTTGTACTTTTCTAACTGGGGTATACCAGCTGAATCCCTCCACTTACGCCCTTTTCTCTACGTTTCCCTCACACTAGCTAAGAAAGCGATTTTGACTCAATGGATCCATAGGTCCCCCCGCAGATTGGAGCAATTGCTGACCATGGTTATGTCAACTATGTATTATGACCGTCAATCTACTCTTCCTGATATAGATAAACATGCCCCCCTATTCTATAAGAAATGGGGACCGTTTATAGAAATTGTAGACCCTATGCTTAGGACCCATGTCCTTGCGTTTTTTAGACTCAATAAAGAGGACTACCTTGCAAGATATTCACTCATCCCTGCACCCCTCCCAGTAGGTGCCAAGTTGGAACGATATATATTGATATTCTTACTCTTACTACCCCCCGAGATTCTATGTGTTTGGATCTTTATTGGAAGCATGATCAATTTATAGTTAGATTGGTGAATAAGGTAAAACCTATTGTATTACATGTTTATCCCTTTCCCCTTCCTTGTCTTTGTTGCTTCATTTGAATGTGTTGTTTACTATTCTTTAGTTCTGTAAGTTGAATTGTATCTCCGTTTCGATAATTGCTATCTCGTTATATGTACCATTACTATGGAGATTGATTCTTTTCATGTCTATGTTTTTTATTGAAAAATTTGACTAAAAATATATAAAAAAAGTAATAATAATACAGGGACATGAATGGGGAGGTGATGGGGTCTGGGAGCGTCACTATGGAATAACTCATATCTATAATATTAATACAAGGTCATGACTGGGGAGGTGAGAGGATCTGGGAGTATCACAGTGACATCACTTATATCTATAGTAATAATACAGGGACATGACTGGGGAGGTGAGGGGATCTGGGAGCATCATAGTGACATCACTTATATCTATAGTAATAATACAGGGACATGACTGGGGAGGTGAGGGGATCTGGGAGTGTCACAGTGACATCACTTATATCTATAGTAATAATACAGGGACATGACTGGGGATGTGATGGGGTCTGGGAGCGTCACTATGGAATAACTCATATCTATAATATTAATACAAAGTCATGACTGGGGAGGTGAGGGGATCTGGGAGTATCACAGTGACATCACTTATATCTATAGTAATAATACAGGGACATGACTGGGGAGGTGAGGGGATCTGGGAGCGTCACAGTGCCATCACTTGTATCTATAGTAATAATACAGGGACATGACTGGGGAGGTGAGGGGATCTGGGAGTATCACAGTGACATCACTTATATCTATAGTAATAATACAGGGACATGACTGGGGAGGTGAGGGGGTCTGGGAGTGTAACAGTGACCACATATATGTATAGTAATAATACAGGGACATGACTGGGGTGGTGAGGGGATCTGGGAGTATCACAGTGACATCACTTATATCTATAGTAATAATACAGGGACATGACTGGGGAGGTGAGGGGATCTGGGAGTGTAACAGTGACCACATATATCTATAGTAATAATACAGGGACATGACTGGGGTGGTGAGGGTAATCTGGGAGCGGCACAGTGATGTCACTTATATCTATAGTAATAATACAGGCACATGACTGGGGAGGTGAGGGGATCTGGGAGTATCACAGTGACATCACTTATATCTATAATAATAATACAGGGACATGACTGGGGAGGTGAGGGGATCTGGGAGTATCACAGTGACATTACTAATATCTGAAGTACCGTATATACTAGAGTATAAGCCGACTTTTTCAGCACCTTTTTTTGTGCTGAAAAAGCCACTTCGGCTTATACTCGAGTGAGTATTTAGGAGGGACACGGAGGGCACAGCGCGCGGCTCTCCTGTGTCCCTCCTGCGTCTACGGCAGCAGCGGCGTGTGTGTGTGTTAAAATAAGATTTCTCTGACGTCCTAGTGGATGCTGGGAACTCCGTAAGGACCATGGGGAATAGCGGCTCCGCAAAAGACTGGGCACAAAAGTAAAAGCTTTAGGACTACCTGGTGTGCACTGGCTCCTCCCCCTATGACCCTCCTCCAAGCCTCAGTTAGATTTTTGTGCCCGAACGAGAAGGGTGCAATCTAGGTGGCTCTCCTGAGCTGCTTAGAGTAAAAGTTTAAATTAGGTTTTTTATTTTCAGTGAGTCCTGCTGGCAACAGGCTCACTGCATCGAGGGACTAAGGGGAGAAGAAGCGAACTCACCTGCGTGCAGAGTGGATTGGGCTTCTTAGGCTACTGGACATTAGCTCCAGAGGGACGATCACAGGCCCAGCCATGGATGGGTCCCAGAGCCGCGCCGCCGGCCCCCTTACAGAGCCAGAAGACAGAAGAGGTCCGGAAAATCGGCGGCAGAAGACGTCCTGTCTTCAATAAGGTAGCGCACAGCACCGCAGCTGTGCGCCATTGCTCTCAGCACACTTCACACTCCGGTCACTGAGGGTGCAGGGCGCTGGGTGGGGGCGCCCTGAGACGCAATAAAAACACCTTAGAGGGCAAAAAATACATCACATATAGCTCCTGGGCTATATGGATGCATTTAACTCCTGCCTGTTTTTCCTTAAAAAAGCAGGAGAAAGGCCGGCGAGAAGGGGGCGGAGCCTATCTCCTCAGCACACAAGCGCCATTTTCCCTCACAGCTCCGCTGGAAGGACGTCTCCCTGACTCTCCCCTGCAGTCCTGCACTACAGAAACAGGGTAAAACAAGAGAGGGGGGGCACTAAATTGGCAGATAAATCTATACAGCAGCTATATAAGGGAAAAACACTTATATAAGGTTATCCCTGTATATATATAGCGCTCTGGTGTGTGCTGGCAAACTCTCCCTCTGTCTCCCCAAAGGGCTAGTGGGGTACTGTCCTCTATCAGAGCATTCCCTGTGTGTGTGCTGTGTGTCGGTACGTTGTGTCGACATGTATGAGGAGGAAAATGGTATGGAGGCGGAGCAATTGCCTGTAAAAGTGATGTCACCACCTAGGGAGTCGACACCTGACTGGATGGTCTTATGGAAGGAATTACGTGATAGCGTCAGCACTTTACAAAAGACTGTTGACGACATGAGACAGCCGGCAAGTCAGTTAGTACCTGTCCAGGCGTCTCAAACACCGTCAGGGGCTCTAAAACGCCCGTTACCTCAGATGGTCGACACAGACCCAGACACGGACACTGACTCCAGTGTCGACGGTGAGGAAACAAACGTGTTTTCCAGTAGGGCCACACGTTACATGATCACGGCAATGAAGGAGGTTTTAAACATTTCTGATACTACAAGTACCACAAAAAAGGGTATTATGTGGGGTGTGAAAAAACTACCCGTACTTTTTCCTGAATCAGATGAATTAAACGAGGTGTGTGATGAAGCGTGGTTTTCCCCCGATAAAAAACTGCTAATTTCTAAAAAATGATTGGCATTATACCCTTTCCCGCCAGAGGTTAGGGCGCGTTGGGAAACACCCCCTAGGGTAGATAAGGCGCTCACACGCTTATCAAAACAAGTGGCGTTACCGTCTCCTGATACGGCCGCCCTCAAGGAGCCAGCTGATAGAAAGCTGGAAAATATCCTAAAAAGTATATACACACATACTGGTGTTATACTACGACCAGCAGTTCCTGAAGTCTGCTTTACCAACGTCTTCCTCCGACAGGGAGGCGGTATTGGAAGCCATTCACAAGCTGTATTCCCAGCAGGTGATAATCAAGGTACCCCTCCTACAACAGGGAAAGGGGTATTATTCCACGCTGTTTGTGGTACCGAAGCCGGACGGCTCGGTGAGACCTATTTTAAATCTGAAATCCTTGAACACTTACATACAAAGGTTCAAATTCAAGATGGAGTCACTCAGAGCAGTGATAGCGAACCTGGAAGAAGGGGACTATATGGTGTCTCTGGACATCAAGGATGCTTACCTCCATGTCCCAATTTACCCTTCTCACCAAGGGTACCTCAGGTTTGTGGTACAGAACTGTCACTATCAGTTTCAGATGCTGCCGTTTGGATTGTCCACGGCACCCCGAGTCTTTACCAAGGTAATGGCCGAAATGATGATTCTTCTTCGAAGAAAAGGCGTCTTAATTGTCCCTTACTTGGACGATCTCCTGATAAGGGCAAGGTCCAGGGAACAGTTAGAGGTCGGAGTAGCACTATCTCAAGTAGTACTACGACAGCACGGGTGGATTCTAAATATTCCAAAATCGCAGCTGATTCCGACGACACGTCTGCTGTTCCTAGGGATGATTCTGGACACAGTCCAGAAAAAGGTGTTTCTCCCGGAGGAGAAAGCCAGGGAGTTATCCGAGCTAGTCAGGAACCTCCTAAAACCAGGCCAAGTGTCAGTGCATCAATGCACAAGGGTCCTGGGAAAAATGGTGGCTTCTTACGAAGCGATTCCATTCGGCAGATTCCACGCAAGAACTTTTCAGTGGGATCTGCTGGACAAATGGTCCGGATCGCATCTTCAGATGCATCAGCGGATTACCCTGTCTCCAAGGACGAGGGTGTCTCTCCTGTGGTGGTTGCAGAGTGCTCATCTTCTAGAGGGCCGCAGATTCGGCATTCAGGCATTCAGGACTGGGTCCTGGTGACCACGGATGCCAGCCTGAGAGGCTGGGGAGCAGTCACACAGGGAAGAAATTTCCAGGGCTTGTGGTCAAGCATGGAAACGTCATTTCACATAAATATCCTGGAACTAAGGGCCATTTACAATGCCCTAAGTCAAGCAAGGCCTCTGCTTCAGGGTCAGCCGGTGTTGATCCAATCGGACAACATCACGGCAGTCGCCCACGTAAACAGACAGGGCGGCACAAGAAGCAGGAGGGCAATGGCAGAAGCTGCAAGGATTCTTCGCTGGGCGGAAAATCATGTGATAGCACTGTCAGCAGTGTTCATTACGGGAGTGGACAACTGGGAAGCAGACTTCCTCAGCAGACACGACCTCCACCCGGGGGAGTGGGGACTTCACCCAGAAGTCTTCCACATGATTGTGAACCGTTGGGAAAAACCAAAGGTGGACATGATGGCGTCCCGCCTCAACAAAAAACTAGACAGATATTGCGCCAGGTCAAGGGACCCTCAGGCAATAGCGGTGGACGCTCTGGTAACACCGTGGGTGTACCAGTCAGTGTATGTGTTCCCTCCTCTGCCTCTCATACCCAAGGTACTGAGAATCATAAGAAGGAGAGGAGTAAGAACTATACTCGTGGCTCCGGATTGGCCAAGAAGGACTTGGTACCCGGAACTTCAAGAGATGCTCACGGAGGACCCGTGGCCTCTACCTCTAAGAAAGGACCTGCTCCAGCAGGGACCCTGTCTGTTCCAAGACTTACCGCGGCTGCGTTTGACGGCATGGAGGTTGAACGCCGGATCCTGAAGGAAAAAGGCATTCCGGATGAAGTCATCCCTACCCTGATCAAAGCCAGGAAGGATGTAACCGTGCAACATTATCACCGTATTTGGCGTAAATATGTTGCGTGGTGTGAGGCCAGGAAGGCCCCTACAGAGGAATTTCAACTGCGTCGTTTCCTGCATTTCCTGCAAACAGGACTGTCTATGGGCCTAAAATTAGGGTCCATTAAGGTTCAAATTTCGGCCCTGTCAATTTTCTTCCAGAAAGAACTGGCTTCAGTTCCTGAAGTTCAGACGTTTGTCAAGGGGGTACTGCATATACAGCCTCCTTTTGTGCCTCCAGTGGCACCTTGGGATCTCAATGTAGTTTTGGGGTTCCTAAAATCACATTGGTTTGAACCACTCACCACTGTAAAATATATGTTTCCAGGACGGCTGGAGTCAGAAAATCCTTTCCTTCTTATTATTCTCCATACCTTTGGTATGAGAGGTAGAAGGGGGAACACATAACCCGACTGGTACACCCACGGTGTCACTAGAGCGTCCACAGCTATTGCGTGAGGGTCTTTTGACCTGGCGCAATATTTCTCTAGTTTTTTTTTTGTTTAAGCGGGATGCTATCATGGCCACCTGTGGTCTTTCCCAACGGTTTACCATCAGTTGAAAGACTTCTGGATGAAGTCCGAACTCTCCCGGGTGTAGGTCGTGCCTGCTGAGGAAGTCTGCTTCCCAGTTATCCACTCCCGGAATGAACACTGCTGACAGTGCTAACACGTGATTTTTCACCCGTAGGAGAATCCTTGCTTCTGTCATTGCCATCCTGTTTCTTGTGCCGCCCTGTTGATTTACATGGGCGACTGCCGTGATGTTGTCTGATTGGAACAGTACCGGCTGGTTTTGAAGCAGAAGCCTTGCCTGACTCAGGGCATTGTAAATGGCCATTAGTTCCAGAATATTTATGTGTAGGGAAGTCTCCTGACTTGACCAAAGTCCCTGGAAGTTTCTTCGCTGTGTGACTGCCCCCCAGCCTCAACGGCTGGCATCCATGGCGTCACTTATATCTATAGTAATAATACAGGGACATGACTGGGGAGGTGAGGGGATCTGGGAGTCTCACAGTGACATCTTTTATATGTATAGTAATAATACAGTGACATGACGGGAAATGAGGGTATCTGAGAGCGTCACAGTGACATCACTTACATTTATAGTATTAATACAGGGACATGACTCGGGAGGTGAGGGGATCTGGGAGCGTCACAGTGACATCACGTATATCTGTAGTAATAATACAGGGACATGATTGGAGAGGTGAAGGGATCTGGGGGTGTCACAGTGACATCACTTATATCTATAGTAATAATACAGAGACATGACTGGGGAGGTGAGGGGATTTGGGAGTTTCACAGAATCACTTATATCTATAGTAATAATACAGGGGCATGACTGGGGAGGTGAGAGGATCTGGGAGCATCACAGTGACATCACTTATATATATTGTAATAATACAGGGACATGACTGGGGAGGTGAGGGGATCTGGGAGCATCACAGTGACATCACTTATATATATTGTAATAATACAGGGACATGACTGGGGAGGTGAGGGGATCTGGGAGCATCACAGTGACATCACTTATATCTATTGTAATAATACAGGGACATGACTGGGGAGGTGAGGGGATCTGGGAGTCTCACAGTGACATCTTTTATATGTATAGTAATAATACAGTGACATGACGGGAAATGAGGGTATCTGAGAGCGGCACAGTGACATCACTTACATTTATAGTATTAATACAGGGACATGACTCGGGAGGTGAGGGGATCTGGGAGCGTCACAGTGACATCACGTATATCTGTAGTAATAATACAGGGACATTATTGGAGAGTTGAAGGGATCTGGGGGTGTCACAGTGACATCACTTATATCTATAGTAATAATACAGAGACATGACTGGGGAGGTGAGGGGATTTGGGAGTTTCACAGAATCACTTATATCTATAGTAATAATACAGGGGCATGACTGGGGAGGTGAGAGGATCTGGGAGCATCACAGTGACATCACTTATATATATTGTAATAATACAGGGACATGACTGGGGAGGTGAGGGGATCTGGGAGCATCACAGTGACATCACTTATATATATTGTAATAATACAGGGACATGACTGGGGAGGTGAGGGGATCTGGTAGCATCACAGTGACATCACTTATATCTATTGTAATAATACAGGGACATGACTGGGGAGGTGAGGGGATCTGGTGGTGTCACAGTGACATCACTTATATCTATAGTAATAATACAGAGACATGACTGGGGAGGTGAGGGGATTTGGGATTTTCACAGAATCACTTATATCTATTGTAATAATACAGGGACATGACTGGGCAGGTGAGGGTGTCTGGGAGTGTCACAGTGACATCACTTATATCTATAGTAATAATACAGGGACATGACTGGGGAGGTGAGGGGATCTGGGAGTGTCACTGTGACATCACATATCTATAGTAATAATACAGGGACATGGGGATGCCCGCTGTCGTCTTTATTATTTGCGCTCACTATAGAAGCCTTGGCTTTGGCGCTGCAAGGTCTTCATTATTTTTTAGGGATTACAATATTAGACCAGGAACTTAAAGTAAGTCTCTTTGCAGATGACATGTTGCTTTTCATCTCTCGTCCCGAAGAGTCCAACTCAGCTGTTATGGAAATTATTAGAGTGTTTGATCTATTTGCTGGTTACAGGATTAATTCTTTAAAATCTGAATTGCTTCCCCTTACTATGGCAGCATCTAATATGTCCTCTTCCCTTTTTCTTTCCCATTTTGTCTTTAATACCACCAAATTGAAATACCTAGGGGTTTACATTCCCGCTAGTTTATCTGATCTCTATAAGGTAAATTATACACCTATACTGAAGGCTGTCTCCCTTCAACTCCATTCCTGGTTAGCGCTTCCATTATTATTACTGGGGTGGACCTAAAGAGCATCATCTTTCCAAAGATTTCTTACTCGCTCCAGTTACTGCCGTTGAAGCTTTCTAGAGCTGACTCTGTCCTTTATGACAGGTTGTTCACAAGATTTTTGTGGGCTAATAAAAAACCAAGAATAGCGCTGGCTAAACTAAAGTTGAGGAGGGAGGTCTTGCAATCCCGGATCTTCTTACATTTTCTAAGGTGGTGGCCTTTAGATATATCAATGACTGGCTTCTGGGAAAATACACATACGCAAATTATCATATTGAACAAACTTTGGTATTCCCTCATGACCTGAGGGCCCTCTTACATACTCCTACCCCCTTACTGCCTCCGCAAGTAAAGAATAATTTGTTGTTTTGGGATTCCTATCTAGCTTGGAAAGCAATTAATAAAGCAATGCATAGAAATTTTGACCGTTCTGATTTTACTCCTCTAATTGGAGATCCCTGTTTTACACCTCCTTTGGAGAATTCTAAATTTACAACGTGGCGATCCAAGGGAATCAGTAGCATCAAAGATGTGTTTTATCCGGGAGGTTTATTGTATTCCTTCCCTGGTCTAGTCCCCTCACCTCCCTAGTTGCTCGAACCACAAAAGTTCCTTATAAGACGAAATGGTTATATTGGGACCTTCTTCCTATGCGTATGGTCAAGGTGTGGGAACCGTTGTTTGAGAAATAGGAGGACCTATCTCTGCAGGGGTCTATGACTGAATTTTTCCGCCCTTTACCACACGTTTTTAAAGCCTTACATTCCTCAAATCTTCAGGAAATTCATGTAAAATTCCTCAACCGTGCATATATTTCACCAAGTCAGAGGAGTCATATGGTGCCCTCAGATTCAGGACATTGCCTTAAATGTCGCGCGCCTCATGCTACCCTGATGCATGCCTTTTGGAGTTGCCCCAAAATACAAAGGTTTTTGAACAAGGTTTTGTGGTACATAAATATTAAATTAAATTTTCACCTTCTCCCTTCTCCATGGGCCCTTTTGGGTTTGTACTTTTCTAACTGTGGTATACCAGCTGAATCCCTCCCACTTACGCCCTTTTCTCTACGTTTCCCTCACACTAGCTAAGAAAGCGATTTTGACTCAATGGATCCATAGGTCCCCCCGTAGATTGGAGCAATTGCTGACCATGGTTATGTCAACTATGTATTATGACCGTCAATCTACTCTTCCTGATATAGATAAACATGCCCCCCTATTCTATAAGAAATGGGGACCGTTTATAGAAATTGTAGACCCTATGCTTAGGACCCATGTCCTTGCGTTTTTTTGACTCAGTAAAGAGGACTACCTTGCAAGATATTCACTCATCCCTGCACCCCTCCCAGTAGGTGCCAAGTTGGAACGATATATATTGATATTCTTACTCTTACTACCCCCCGAGATTCTATGTGTTTGGATCTTTATTGGAAGCATGATCAATTTATAGTTAGATTGGTGAAGAAGGTAAAACCTATTATATTACATGTTTATCCCTTTCCCCTTCCTTGTCTTTGTTGCTTCATTTCAATGTGTTGTTTACTATTCTTTAGTTCTGTAAGTTGAATTGTATCTCCGTTTCGATAATTGCTATCTCGTTATATGTACCATTACTATGGAGATTGCTTCTTTTCATGTCTATGTTTTTTATTGAAAAATTTGACTAAAAATATATAAAAAAAGTAATAATAATACAGGGACATGAATGGGGAGGTGATGGGGTCTGGGAGCGTCACTATGGAATAACTCATATCTATAATATTAATACAAGGTCATGACTGGGGAGGTGAGAGGATCTGGGAGTATCACAGTGACATCACTTATATCTATAGTAATAATACATGGACTTGACTGGGGAGGTGAGGGGATCTGGGAGTGTCACAGTGACGTCACTTATATCTATAGTAATAATACAGGGACATGACTGGGGAGGTGAGGGGATCTGTGAGCATCACAGTGATATCACTTATATCTATAGTAATAATACAGGGACATGACTGGGGAGGTGAGGGGATCTGGGAGCGTCACTATGGAATAACTCATATCTATAATATTAATACAAGGTCATGACTGGGGAGGTGAGGGGATCTGGGAGTATCACAGTGACATCACTAATATCTATAGTAATAATACAGGGACATGACTGGGGAGGTGAGAGGAACTGGGAACATCACAGTGACATCACTTATATCTATAGTAATAATACAGGGACATGACTGGGGAGGTGATGGGGTCTGGTAGCGTCACTATGGAATAACTCATATCTATAATATTAATACAAGGTCATGACTGGGGAGGTGAGGGGATCTGGGAGTATCACAGTGACATCACTTTTATCTATAGTAATAATACAGGGACATGACTGGGGAGGTGAGGGGATCTGGGAGTATCACAGTGACATTACTAATATCTGAAGTACCGTATATACTAGAGTATAAGCCGACTTTTTCAGCACCTTTTTTTGTGCTGAAAAAGCCACTTCGGATTATACTCGAGTGAGTATTTAGGAGGGACACGGAGGGCACAGCGCGCGGCTCTCCTGTGTCCCTCCTGCGTCTACGGCAGCAGCGGCGTGTGTGTGTGTGTGTTAAAATAAGATTTTACTCACCGGTAAATCTATTTCTCGTAGTCCGTAGTGGATGCTGGGAACTCCGAAAGGACCATGGGGAATAGCGGCTCCGCAGGAGACTGGGCACAACTAAAGAAAGCTTTAGGTCACCTGGTGTGCACTGGCTCCTCCCACCATGACCCTCCTCCAAGCCTCAGTTAGGACACTGTGCCCGGACGAGCTGACATAATAAGGAAGGATTTTGAATCCCGGGTAAGACTCATACCATTCACACCAATCACACCGTATAACTCGTGATACTATACCCAGTTTACAGTATGAAAACAACTGAGCCTCTCAACAGATGGCTCAACAATAACCCTTTAGTTAACAATAACCATGTACAAGTATTGCAGACAATCCGCACTTGGGATGGGCGCCCAGCATCCACTACGGACTACGAGAAATAGATTTACCGGTGAGTAAAATCTTATTTTCTCTGACGTCCTAGTGGATGCTGGGAACTCCGAAAGGACCATGGGGATTATACCAAAGCTCCCAAACGGGCGGGAGAGTGCGGATGACTCTGCAGCACCGAATGAGAGAATTCCAGGTCCTCCTCAGCCAGGGTATCAAATTTGTAGAATTTTGCAAACGTGTTTGCCCCTGACCAAGTAGCAGCTCGGCAAAGTTGTAAAGCCGAGACCCCTCGGGCAGCCGCCCAAGATGAGCCCACTTTCCTCGTGGAGTGGGCTTTTACTGATTTAGGATGCGGCAGTCCAGCCACAGAATGCGCCAGCTGAATTGTGCTACAAATCCAGCGAGCAATAGTGTGCTTAGAAGCAGGAGCACCCATCTTGATGGGTGCATACAGGATAAACAGCGAGTCAGTTTTCCTGACTCCAGCCGTCCTGGAAACATACATTTTCAAGGCCCTGACTACGTCCAGTAACTTGGAATCCTCCAAGTCCCTAGTAGCCACAGGCACTACAATAGGGTGGTTCAAGTGAAAAGCTGATACCACCTTAGGGAGAAACTGGGGACGAGTCCTCAATTCTGCCCTATCCATATGGAAAATCAGATAAGGGCTTTTATATGACAAAGCCGCCAATTCTGATACACGCCTGGCCGAAGCCAAGGCCAATAACATGACCACTTTTCACGTGAGATATTTTAGATCCACGGTTTTTAGTGGCTCAAACCAATGTGATTTTAAGAAACTCAACACCACGTTGAGATCCCAAGGTGCCACTGGAGGCACAAACGGGGCTGAATATGCAGCACTCCTTTTACAAATGTCTGAACTTCAGGTAGAGAAGCTAGTTCTTTCTGGAAGAAAATCGACAGAGCCGAGATCTGTACCTTAATGGAGCCTAATTTCAGGCCCATAGTCACTCCTGCTTGTAGGAAGTGCAGAAATCGACCTAGTTGAAATTCCTCTGTTGGGGCCTTTTTGGCCTCACACCAAACAACATATTTCCGCCATATGCGGTGATAATGTTTTGCCGTCAAACGCAACCGCGGTAAGTCTTGGAACAGACAGGGCCCCTGCTGCAGCAGGTCCTGTCTGAGTGGCAGAGGCCATGGGTCCTCTGATATAATTTCTTGAAGTTCTGGGTACCAAGCCCTTCTTGGCCAATCCGGAACCACGAGTATCGTTCTTACTCCTTTCCTTCTTATTATTCTCCATACCTTTGGTATGAGAGGTAGAAGGGGGAACACATAACCCGACTGGTACACCCACGGTGTCACTAGAGCGTCCACAGCTATTGCCTGAGGGTCTCTTGACCTGGCGCAATATTTCTCTAGTTTTTTTTTGTTTAAGCGGGACGCTATCATGGCCACCTGTGGTCTTTCCCAACGGTTTACCATCAGTTGAAAGACTTCTGGATGAAGTCCGAACTCTCCCAGGTGGAGGTCGTGCCTGATGAGGAAGTCTGCTTCCCAGTTATCCACTCCCAGAATGAACACTGCTGACAGTGCTAACACGTGATTTTTCGCCCATAGGAGAATCCTTGTGGCTTCTGTCATTGCCATCCTGCTTCTTGTGCCGCCCTGTTGATTTACATGGGCGACTGCCGTGATGTTGTCTGATTGGAACAGTACCGGCTGGTTTTGAAGCAGAGGCTTTGCCTGACTCAGGGCATTGTAAATGGTCATTAGTTCCAGAATATTTATGTGTAGGGAAGTCTCCTGACTTGACCAAAGTCCCTGGAAGTTTCTTCCCTGTGTGACTGCCCCCCAGCCTCAACGGCTGGCATCCATGGTCACCAGGACCTAGTCCTGTATGCCAAACCTGCGGCCCTCTTGAAGATGGGCACTCTGCAGCCACCACAGTAGAGATACCCCGGTCCTTGGAGACAGGGTTATCAGCCGATGCATCTGAAGATGTGATCCGGACCACTTGTCCAACGGGTCCCATTAAAAATTTCTTGCATGGAACCTGCCGAATTGGATTGCTTCGTAGGAAGCTACCATTTGTCCCAGGACTCGCGTGCAATGATGCACCGATACCTGGTTTTGCTTCAGGAGGTCTCTGACTAGAGATGACAGCTCCTTGGCTTTCTCCTCCGGGAGAAACACTTTTTTCTGGTCTTCCAGAACCATCCCCAGGAACAGCAGACGTGTCGTAGGAACCAGCTGTGACTTTGGAATGTTTAGAATCCAACCGTGCTGTTGTAGCACTTTCCGAGATAGTGCTACCCCGACTAACAACTGCTCCATGGACCTCGCCTTTATAAGGAGATTGTCCAAGTACGGGATAATTAAAACTCCCTTTTTTTTGAAGGAGTATCACCATTTCGGCCATTACCTTGGTAAACACCCTCGGTGCCATGTACAGTTCAAACGGCAGTGTCTGGACTTGGTAATGGCAATCCTGTATCGCAAATCTGAGGTACTCCTGGTGAGGATGGTAAATGGGGACATGCAGGTAAGCATCCTTGATGTCCAGGGATACCATGTAATCCCCCTTCCAGGCTTGCAATAACCGCCCTGAGCGATTCCATCTTGAACTTGAATTATTTTATGTATGTGTTCAAGGATTTTTAATATAAAATGGGTCACACCGAACCATGCGGTTTCGGTACCCCAAATAGTGTGGAATAGTAACCCCGTCCTTGTTGAAGTAGGGGCATCTTGAGTATTACCTGCTGGGAATACAGCTTGTTAATTTGCCTCTAGCACAGCCTCCCTGCCTGAGGGAGTTGTCGGCAAGGCAGATTTGAGGAAACGGCGGGGGGGAGATATCTCGAATTCCAGCTTGTACCCCTGAAATACTACTTGAATGAAACAGGGATATACCTGTGAGCAAGCCCACTGATCGCTGAAATTTTTCGAAGCGGCCCCCCCACCGTACCTGGCTACACCTGTGGAGCCCCCGCGCCATGCTGTGGACTCAGAGGAAGCGGGAGAAGAATTTTGATTCTGGGAACTGGCTGACTGGTGCAGCTTTTTCCCTCTTCCCTTGTCTCTGTGTAGAAAGAAAGCGCCTTTGACCCGCTTGCTTTTCTGAAGCCGAAAGGACTGTACCTGATAATACAGTGCTTTCTTAGTCTGTGAGGAAACCTGAGGTAAAAATATTTCTACCAGCTGTTGCTGTGGATACTAGGTCCCAGAGACCATCCCCAAATAATTCCTCACCCTTATAAGGCAGAATCTCTATGCGCCTTTTAAAGTCAGCATCACCTGTCCAGTGACAGGTCTCTAATATCCTCCTGACAGAATGGACATTACATTCATTTTGGATGCCAGCCGGCAAAATATCCTTCCGTGCATCCCTCATATATAAGACGACGTCTTTAATATGTTCTCATGTTAGCAAACTAGTATGTTTGACAGAGTCACCGACCCTGCTGCAGCAGCACGCTCTGCAGGTTTCAGTCTAGTACCTGAGTGTGTAAATACAGACTTCAGGATAGCCTCCTGCTTTTTATCAACAGGTACCTTCAAAGTGGCCGTTCCTAAGACGGCAGTGCCACCTTTTGACAACCGTTTGAGCGCCTTATCCACCCTAGGGGATATCTCCCAGCGTAACTTATCCTCTGGCGGGAAAGGGTATGCCATCAGTAACTTTTTAGAAATTACCAGTTTCTTATCGGGGGAACCCACGCTTTTCACACACTTCATTCATTCATCTGATGGGGGAACAAAACACTGCCTGCTTTTTCTCCCCAAACATAAAACCCATATTTAGAGGTACTTGGGTTAGTGTCAGAAATGTGTAACACATTTTTTATTGCTGGGATCAAATCACGGATGTTCCTAGTGGATTGTGTATATGTCTCAACCTTGTCGACACTGGAGTCAGACTCCGTGTCGACATCTGTGTCTGCCATCTGAGGGAGCGGGCGTTTTTGAGCCCCTGATGGCCTTTGAGACGCCTGGGCAGGCCCGGGCTGAGAAGCCGGCTGTCCCACAGCTGTTACGTCATCCAGCCTTTTATGCAAGGAGTTGACACTGTCGGTTAATACCTTCCACCTATCCATCCACTCTGGTGTCGGCCCCACAGGGGGCGACATCACATTTATCGGCATCTGCTCCGTCACCATATAAGCATCCTCATCAAACATGTCGACACAGCCGTACCGACACACCGCACACACACAGGGAATGCTCTGACTGAGGACAGGACCCATAAAGCCCTTTGGGGAGACAGAGAGTATGCCAGCACACACCAGAGCGCTATATAATGTGGGGATTAACACTATAACTGAGTGAATTTTCCCCAATAGCTGCTTGTATATACAATATTGCACCTAAATTTAGTGCCCCCCCTCTCTTTTTAACCCTTTGAGCCTGAAAACTACAGGGGAGAGCCTGGGGAGCTTTCTTCCAGCTGCACTGTGAAGAGAAAATGGCGCCAGTGTGTCTGAGGGAGATAGCTCCGCCCCTTTTTTGCGGACTTTTCTCCCGTTTTTTTATGGATTCTGGCAGGGGTATTATATAGCCTCTGGGGCTATATATTGTGGTATTTTTGCCAGCCAAGGTGTTTTTATTGCTGCTCAGGGCGCCCCCCCAGCGCCCTGCACCCTCAGTGACCGGAGTGTGTAGTGTGTATGAGGAGCAATGGCGCACAGCTGCAGTGCTGTGCGCTACCTTGGTGAAGACTGATGTCTTCTGCCGCCGATTTTCCGGACCTCTTCTTGCTTCTGGCTCTGTAAGGGGGACGGCGGCGCGGCTCCGGGACCGAACACCAAGGCTGGGCCTGCGGTCGATCCCTCTGGAGCTAATGGTGTCCAGTAGCCTAAGAAGCCCAAGCTGGCTGCAAGCAAGCAGGTTCGCTTCTTCTCCCCTTAGTCCCTCGCTGCAGTGAGCCTGTTGCCAGCAGGTCTCACTGAAAATAAAAAACCTAATTCTATGCTTTCTTTCTAGAAGTTTAGGAGAGCCCCTAGTGTGCATCCAACCTCGGCCGGGCACAAAATCTAACTGGGGCTTGGAGGAGGGTCATGGTGGGAGGAGCCAGTGCACACCAGGTGACCTAAAGCTTTCTTTAGTTGTGCCCAGTCTCCTGCGGAGCCGCTATTCCCCATGGTCCTTTCGGAGTTCCCAGCATCCACTAGGACATCAGAGAAAGGAAGTGCACGAACCGGCACTTCCTTTAACACACGCCGCTGCCGCCGGAGACGCAGGAGGGACACAGGAGAGCCGCACGCTGTGCCCTCCGTGTCCCTCCTTCAGAAGACAGCGCGGGAGCGATGGTACAGCGCGGGATAGATGGAGGGTAAGTAACAAACTGGCACTGTGGGGCATATCTGGCACATCTGGCACTGTGGGGCATATCTGGCACTGTGGGGCATATCTGGCATTGTGGGGCATATCTGGCACTGTGGGGCATATCTGGCAGCATGAGGGAATATCTGGCACTGTGGGGGCATATCTGGCAGTATGAAGGCATATCTGGCACTAAGAGGCTGTGTACGGCTAGAGCTGCATTTCCCACCCTAGGCTTATACTCGAGTCAATAAGTTTTCCCAGGTTTTTGTGGTAAAATTAGGTGCCTCGGCTTATATTCGGGTCGACTTATACGGTATATACGGTAATAATACAGAGTCATGACTGTGGAGGTGAGGGGATCTGGGAGTGTCACAGTGACATCACTTATATCTATAGTAATAATACAGGGACATGACTGGGGTGGTGAGGGTAATCTGGGAGCATCACAGTGACATCACTTATATCTATAGTAATAATACAGGGACATGACTGGGAATGTGAGGGGATCTGGGAGTGTCACAGTGACGTCATTTATATCTATAGTAATAATACAGGGACATGACTGGGGAGGGGAGGGGATCTGGGAATGTCACAGTGACATCACTTATATCTATAGTAGTAATACAGGGGCATGACTGGGGAGGGTGAGGGTGTCTGGGAGAATCACAAAGACATCACCTATATCTATAGTAATAATACAGGGACATGACTGGGGAGGTGAGGGGTTCTGGGAGTGTCACAGTGACATCACTTCTATCTATAGTAATAAGTGGATATGACTGGGGTGGTGAAAGGATCTGGGAGTGTCACAGGGACTTTACTTTTATATATATATATATATATATATATATATCGATATATATATATATAAATAATAAAGGAGTTATGACTAGATAGGTGAGGGGATATGGGAGTGTCACGGTGGCATCACTTATATCTATAGTTTTATTACAGGGACATGACTGGGGAGGTGAGGTGATCTGGAAGTGTCACAATGACATCACTTATATCTATAGTAATAATACAGAGACATGACCGGGGATGTGAGGGGATCTGGGAGCATCACAGTGACATCACTTATATCTATAGTAATAATACAGGGACATGACTGGGGAGGCAAGGGGATCTGGGAGTGTCACAGTGACATCACTTATATCTATAGTAATAATATAGTGACATGACAGGAAGTGAGGATATCTTGGATTGGCACAGTAACATCACTTACATTTATAGTATTAATACAGGGACATGACTGGGGAGGTGAGGGGATCTGGGACTGTTACAGTGACATCACTTATATGTATAATAATAATACAGGGACATGACTGGGGAGGTGAGGGGATCAGGGAGCGTCACCATGACATTACTTATATCTATAGTAATAATACAGGGACATGACTGGGGTGGTGAGGGGATCTGGGAATGTCACAGTGACATCACTTATATCTATAGTAATAATACAGGGACATGACTGGGGAGGCGAGGGGATCTAGGAGCATCACAGTGACATCACAAATATCTATAGTACTAATACAGGGATATCACTGAAGAGGTGTGGTTAGCTGGGAGTTTCACAGTGGTATCACTTAAATCTATAGTAATAATACAGGTACATGATTGGGGAGGTGATGGATCTGGGAGCGTCATAGTGACATCACTAATATAAATAGTAATAATAAATGAACATTACTGGAGCAGTGAGGGGATCTGGGTGTGTCACAGTGACATTACTTACATCTATAGTAATAAAGGGACATGACTGGGGAGGTGAGGCGATCTGGGAGCATCACAGTGATATCACTTATATAGTAATAATACAGGGACATAACTGGAGAGGTGAGGGGATCTGGGAATAACACAGTGACAACACATATCTATATTAATAATACAGGGACATGACTGGGGAGATGAGGGGATCTGGGAGCGTCAAAATTACATCACTTATATCTATAACAATAATACAGGGACTTGACTGGGGAGGTGAGGGGATCTGAGTATGTCATTGTGACGTCACTTATATTTATAGTAATAATACAGGGGCATGACTGGGTAGGTGTGGCGATCTAGGAGCATCACAGTGACATCACTTGTATCTATAACAATAATACTACAAGAAAATGACTGGGGAGGTGAGGTGATCTGGGAGCGTCAAAGTGACATTACTTCTCTAATAATAATATACAGACATTTCTGGGGAGGTAAGGTTATCTGGGAGAGTCACAGTGACATCACTTACAGTATATCTATAGTAATAATACAGGGACATGACTGGGGAGGTGAGGAGATCTTTTAGAGATATTTGGTGTCTTCCTCAATACATAGGATTACACAGTAGTAAAGAAGACATCTGGTGAGTTTGAAGCACCCAGCAGCCGCCCCCATGTGTCAGGAGGACTGAACAGGACACAGAGCCCCTTAATGGTGCCTCCACCTCACTCAGTGATACATGAGAGAGACAATGACCAGAAGATCCTGGAACTCACCAACAAGATCATTCAGCTGCTGACTGGAAAGGTGACTGCTGGGAATAGGGCATTATACAGTAACATCAGGGGACGTGTCTGGGTGATGACTGGAGAGGTGACTGCTGGGAATGGGGCATTATACAGTAACATCAGGGGACGTGTCTGGGTGATGACTGGAGAGATGACTGCTGGGAATGGGGCATTATACAGTAACACGAGGGCATGTGTCTGGGTGATGACTGGAGAGGTGACTGCTGGGAATGGGACATTATACAGTAACACCAGGGGATGTGTCTGGGTGATGACTGGAGAGGTGACTGCTGGGAATGGGGCATTATACAGTAACACTGGGGGAAGTGTCTGGGTGATGACTGGAGAGGTGACTGCTGGGAATGGGGCATTATACAGTAGCACTGGGGGATGTGTCTGGGTGATGACTGGAGAGGTGACTGCTGGGAATGGCGCATTATACAGTAACACCGGGGGATGTGTCTGGGTGATGACTGGAGAGGTGACTGCCGGGAATGGGACATTATACAGTAACACCTGGGGATGTGTCTGGGTGATGACTGGAGAGGTAACTGCTGGGAATGGGGCATTATACAGTAACACTGGGGGATGTGTCTGGGTGATGACTGGAGAGGTGACTGCTGGGAATGGGGCATTATACAGTAACACTGGGGGATGTGTCTGGGTGATGACTGGAGAGGTGACTGCTGGGAATGGGACATTATACAGTAACACCAGGGGACATGTCTGGGTGATGACTGGAGAGGTGACTGCTGGAATGGGACATTATACAGTAACACCGGGGGATGTGTCTGGGTGATGACTGGAGAGGTGACTGCTGGGAATGGGGCATTGTACAGTAACACCGGGGGGCGTGTCTGGGTGATGACTGGAGAGGAGACTGCCGGGAATGGGACATTATACAGTAACACCAGGGGATGTGTCTGGGTGATGACTGGAGAGGTGACTGCTGGGAATGGGGCATTATACAGTAACACTGGGGGAAGTGTCTGGGTAATGACTGGAGAGGTGACTGCTGGAAATGGGGCATTATACAGTAGCACTGGGGGATGTGTCTGGGTGATGACTGGAGAGGTGACTGCTGGGAATGGCGCATTACACAGTAACACCGGGGGATGTGTCTGGGTGATGACTGGAGAGGTGACTGCCGGGAATGGGATATTATACAGTAACACCTGGGGATGTGTCTGGGTGATGACTGGAGAGGTGACTGCTGGGAATGGGGCATTATACAGTAACACTGGGGGATGTGTCTGGGTGATGACTGGAGAGGTGACTGCTGGGAATGGGGCATTGTACAGTAACACCGGGGGGCGTGTCTGGGTGATGACTGGAGAGGAGACTGCCGGGAATGGGGCATTGTACAGTGACACCGGGGGATGTGTCTGGGTGATGTCTGGAGAGGAGACTGCTGGGAATGGGGCATTATACAGTAACACCAGGGGATGTGTCTGGGTGATGACTGGAGAGGTGACTGCTGGGAATGGGACATTATACAGTAACACCAGGGGATGTGTCTGGGTGATGACTGGAGAGGTGACTGCTGGGAATGGGACATTATACAGTAACACCAGGGGACGTGTCTGGGTGATGACTGGAGAGGTGACTGCTGGGAATGGGGCATTATACAGTAACACCAGGAGACGTGTCTGGGTGATGACTGGAGAGGTGACTGCTGGGAATGGGGCATTATACAGTAACACCAGGAGACGTGTCTGGGTGATGACTGGAGAGGTGACTGCTGGGAATGGGACATTATACAGTAACACCAGGGGATGTGTCTGGGTGATGACTGGAGAGGTGACTGCCGGGAATGGGGCATTATACAGTAACACCAGGGGATGTGTCTGGGTGATGACTGGAGTGGTGACTGCTGGGAATGGGACATTATACAGTAACACCAGGGGATGTGTCTGGGTGATGACTGTATCACTGTGTGTGTCAGGTTCCTATAAGGTGTCAGGATGTAACTGTCTATGTCTCCATGCAGGAGGGGGAGTATATAGAGGAACACAGGGGTCTGTACAAGGATGTGATGATGGAGAATCACCGGCCCCTCACATCACTGGGTAAGAGAAGACTGTCATGTATTGTACAGGGAAGAGCAGGTATGGGGTCCCCTATATACACACATCATCTAATAATCACATATATACACTGTACTCAGTCACTGTGTGTCTCCTACAGATGGGCCCAGTAACAGAGATACCCCAGAGAGATGTCCCCGTCCTCTGTATTCCCAGGACTGTACAGAGGAGAATCACAGGATCCCACAGGAGGATCAGGTAGGTGGGATTTAAGGTCTCACCTATATACCAAAGTGACTGTCACTATATAATGTGTAGAGCAGCTGTGTGTGTATTATACACTGATATTTTACAGATGAAAAATAGGATTTTAATTACCTACCGGTAAATCCTTGTCTCATAGTCCGTAGAGCAGGGCTGGCCAAACCGGTCCTCGAGATCTACCAACAGTACATGTTTTCCAGGCCTCCTGGAGATCTGTAGAATTGTCAGTTAGGAATGAATGCAGCACATCTTAATTAGTAATGACTACACCTGTCTACTAGCTAGGTGGTCTGGAAAATGTGAACTGTTGGTAGATCTTGAGGACTGGTTTGGCCAGCCCTGCCGTAGAGGATGCTGGGGTCCACATTATTTCCATGGGGATGTACCAAAGCTCCCAGAACAGGAGGGAGAGCGCGGAGGCTCCTGCAGAACCAATTGACCAAACTTAAGGTCCTCAGAGGCCAAAGTATCAAAGTTGTAGAACTTTGCGAACGTGTTCGACCCCGACCAAATAGCCGCCCAGGAAGACCCCACCTTACTAGTAGAGTGGGCCTAAACAGACATAGGACAGGACTGCCATAGAATACGCATGCTGGATAGTGAACCTAATCCAGCGAGAGATTGTCTGCTTAGAAGCAGGACACCCAATTTTCTTGGGATCATACAGGAGAAACAGAGAGTCTGATTTTCTGTGACGAGCAGTCCTCTTCACATAGATTTTTAGAGCCCTTATAACATCTAAGGACTTTGATGAAATTGAGGAGTCAGTCGCAACTGGCACCACAATTGCTTGGTTGATATGAAATGCCGACACAACCTTCGGAAGAAACTGCTGACATGTCCGAAGCTCAGCTCTATCTTCATGGAAGATCAAGTATGGGCTTTTACATGACAAAGCCCCCAACTCCAACACACGTCTAGCAGAAGCAAAGGCCAACAAAGTGACAGCCTTCCACGTGAGAAACTTGACCTCAACCTCCTGTAGAGTCTCAAACCAGTCCGATTGGAGGAACTGCAACACCATGTTAAGATCCCAGGGCGCCGTAGGCGGTACAAAGGGAGGATGGATGTGCAGAACTCCCTTCAAAAAAGTCTGAACCTCAGGGAGGGCAGCCAACTGTTTCTGGAAGAAAATGTATAGGGACGAAATTTGGACCTTTATGGATCCTAATCTCAGGCCCATATCCATACCTGCTTGCAGGAAGAGGAGAAACCATCCCAGTTGAAACTCCACCGTAGGAAACTTCTTTTACTACACCAAGATACATATTTTGTCCAAATACGATTGTAATGTTTAGACGTTACTCCTTTCCTAGCCTGTATCAGGGTAGGAATAACCTTGTTCGGAATGCCCTTCCGAGCTAGAATCTGGCGTTCAACCTCCATGCCGTCAAATGTAGCCGTGGTAAGTCTTGATAGGCGAACGGCCCCTGCTGCAGCAGGTCTTCCCGAAGAGGAAGAGGCCTCGGCTCTTCTAGCAGTAGATCCAGAAGATCCGCGTACCAAGACCTTCTTGGCCAGTCTGCAGCAATGAGGATCGCTTGAACCCTTATTCTCCTTATGAGTTTTCAAACTCTTGGAGTGAGTGGAAGTGGACGAAACACGTACACCGACTGGAACACCCACGGAGTCACTGGGGTGTCCACCGCCACGGCTTGCGGGTCCCTCGACCTGGAATAATATCGCTGAAGCTTCTTGTTGAGATGAGAGGCCATCATGTGTATTTGAGGTACACCCCAAAGATCTGTTACCTCCTTGAACACCTCCGGATGGAGACCCCACTCCCCTGGATGGAGATCGTGTCTGCTGAGGAAATCCGCATCCCAGTTGTCTACTCCCAGAATGAAGATTGTTGACAGCGCCAATGCGTGTTTTTCTGCCCGGAGGTTGATTCCTGTTACCTCTGACATGGCAGCTCTGCTCTTCGTTCCGTCCTGTCGGTTTATGTAAGCCACTGTCGTTAAATTGTCCGACTGCACTTGAATTGCCCGATTTCTCAGAAGATGGGCCGCTTGAAGAAGACCATTGTAGACGGCTCTTAGTTCCAGAATATGTATCGGCAGGCCGGCTTCCAGATTTGACCACCTTCCTTGTAAGGTTCCCAGTGACAGCGCCCCAGCCCCGGGTGACAGACGTATTCTCTGGTGCATATGTAGATGGGATCCTGACCACTGGTCTAGGAGATCCAGTTGGAAGGACCAAGCATGAAACTTCCCGTACTGTAGAGCCTCATAAGAGGCCACCATCTTTCCCAGAAGGCGAATGCACTGATGAACCAACACCCGGGCTGGCTTCAAAACATCCTGGACCATTGTTTGTATCACCAACGCTTTTTCCTCTGGAAGAAACACCCTCTGTACTTCCGTGTCGAGGATCATTCCCAGAAAGGACAACCTCCTGGTTGGTTCCAAATGTGATTTGGGAAGATTCAGGATCCAACCGTGTTCCCATAGCAGGTGGGACGTGAGAGGAATGGACTGTAACAGCTTCTCCTTGAACAATGCCTTTATCAGCAGATCGTCCAGATATGGAATTATGTTCACCCCGTCTGCGGAGGAGAACCATCATTTCCTTGGTGAATACCCTCGGTGCTGTGGAGAGGCCGAATGGCTGGTCCTGGAACTGATAGTGACAGTCCAACAGAGCGAATCGGAGATAAGCTTGAGGTGGCAGCCAAATCAGAATGTGGAGGTACGCATCCTTGATATCCACGGATACCAGGAATTCCCCCTCCTCCAGACCTGATATTACTGCCCTCAGAGATTCCATTTTGAACTTGAACTCCCTCAGAAAGGGGTTTAGTGATTTTAAGTTCAAAATAGGCCTGACCGAACCATCCAGTTTCGTTACCACGAGAAGGTTTGAATAGTAACCCTTGTTTTGCATCTGTGGAGGAACTAGTACAATAACCTGTGCCTCCACCAACTTCTGAATGGCTCCCTGTAGGATAGCCCTGTCTGTCGGCAAGCCTGATTTGAAGAACCGGTGAGGAGGGAGATCTTGAAATTCCAGCCGGTACCCCTGGTACACAATATCTAGTACACAGGGATCCAGGCCGGACGACACCCATACATGACTGAAAAGTCTGAGTCTCGCCCCAACCAGCCCTACCTCCAGGCCGTACGGTCTACTGTCATGCTGAGGACTTTGGCGTAGCTGAAGCAGGTTTCTGTTCCTTGGAACCCACAGCAACAGGTTTCTTGGATTTAGGTTGACCTCCGCTAAAGAAGGTGTTGGACGGTTTGGCCTTTCTGGTGTTAGCAACTCGAAAGGACTATGATGCAGCTGAAGGAAAAGTTTCTTCGTAGCAGGTGCAGCTGAAGGAAGAAAAGGTGACTTACCCACTGTAGCCGTGGAGATCCACGCATCCAACGCTTCCCCAAAGAGAGCCTGACCTGTGTAGGGTAGGGTATCCACACATCTCCTGGATTTCGCGTTGGCAGACCACTGGCGCAGCCACAGTCCTCGACGAGCTGAGACAGAAATGGAAGAAATTCCTGCAGCCACTGAAACCAGGTCTTTCATGGATTCCACCATAAATCCTGCAGAATCCTGAATGTTACATAAAAACAATTCAACGTCACTTTTATCCATTGTATCCAAATCCTCAAGTAATGTGCCTGACCACTTTACTATAGCTTTGGAAATCCATGCACAGGCAATAGTAGGTCGTAGTATCGCCCTGAAGCCATGTATATGGATTTGAGCGTAGTGTCAATGTTGTGGTCAGCCGGCTCCTTAACGGAGGTAGATCCTAGGACAGGTAAAATCACCTATTTTGAGAGTCTGGATACAGACGCGTCCACTATGGGTGGGTTTTCCTATTTCTCTAACGTCCTAGTGGATGCTGGGGACTCCGTCAGGACCATGGGGAATAGCGGGCTCCGCAGGAGACAGGGCACATCTAAAAAGCTTTTTAGGTCACATGGTGTGTACTGGCTCCTCCCCCTATGACCCTCCTCCAAGCCTCAGTTAGGTTTTTGTGCCCGTCCGAGAAGGGTGCAAACTGGATGGCTCTCTTAAGGAGCTGTTTAGTAAAGTTTTTTTTTAGGTTTCTAATCAGTGATTCCTGCTGGCGACAGGATCACTGCAACGAGGGACTTAGGGGAGAGACTTGCAACTCACCTGCGTGCAGGAGGATTGAAGTCTTAGGCTACTGGACACTGAGCTCCAGAGGGAGTCGGAACACAGGTCAGCCTGGGGTTCGTCCCGGAGCCGCGCCGCCGATCCCCCTTACAGACGCTGAAGATAGACGGCGGAACGGAGGTCCGGTAACAGGCGGCAGAAGACTTCAGTCTTCAGAGAGGTAGCGCACAGCACTGCAGCTGTGCGCCATTGTTGTCACACGGCTCACTGACACGATCACGGAGGGTGCAGGGCGCTGCTGGGGGCGCCCTGGGCAGCAATATAAAATACCTATTTGGCAAAATAAATACATCACATATAGCCATTAAGGCTATATGTATGTATTTTAACCCAGGCCAGTGATTAAAAAACCGGGAGGAAAAGCCCGCCGAAAAGGGGGCGGAGCTTATTCTCCTCAGCACACGGCGCCATTTTCCTGCACAGCTCCGCTGGTGAGGAAGGCTCCCAGGACTCTCCCCTGCACTGCACTACAGAAACAGGGTAAAACAGAGAGAAGGGGGGCATAAATTGGCTATATATTACATATAAGAGCGCATATGTAATAAACAACACCTTCTAGGGTTGTTTATATACATTTATAGCGCTGTTTGGTGTGTGCTGGCAAACTCTCCCTCTGTCTCCCCAAAGGGCTAAGGGGTCCTGTCTTCAAAAGAGCATTCCCTGTGTGGCGGCTGTGTGTCGGTACGTGTGTGTCGACATGTTTGAGGACGATGTTGGTGTGGAGGCAGAGCAATTGCCGATGATGGTAATGTCACCCCCTAGGGAGTCGACACCTGAATGGATGGCTTTAATTATGGAATTACGTGATAATGTCAGCACATTACAAAAGTCAGTTGACGAAATAAGACGGCCGGCAAACCAGTTAGTACCGGTACAGGCATCTCAGACACCGTCAGGGGCTGTAAAACGCCCTTTACCTCAGTCAGTCGACACAGGTACCAACACAGATGATTCTAGTGTCGACGGTGAAGAATCAAACGTATTTTCCAGTAGGGCCACACGTTATATGATCACGGCAATGAAGGAGGCTTTGCAGATCTCTGATGCTGCTGGTACCTCAAAAAGGGGTATTATGTGGGGGGTGAAAAAACTGCCTGTATTTTTCCCAGAATCAGAGGAATTGAATGATGTGTGTGATGAAGCGTGGGTTACGCCCGATAGAAAACTGCCAATTTCAAAGAAGTTATTGGCATTGTACCCTTTCCCGCCAGAGGTTAGGGCGCGCTGGGAAACACCTCCTAGGGTGGATAAGGCGCTCACACGTTTATCAAAGCAGGTGGCGTTGCCGTCCCCTGATACGGCCGCCCTCAAGGATCCAGCTGATAGGAGGCTGGAAACTACACTGAAAAGTATATACATACATACTGGTGTTATACTGCGACCGGCAATAGCCTCAGCCTGGATGTGCAGTGCTGGGGTAGTGTGGTTAGATTCTCTGACTGAAAATATTGATACCCTGGATAGGGACAGTATTTTATTGACTCTAGAGCAATTAAAGGATGCTTTTCTTTATATGCGAGATGCTCAGAGGGATGTTTGTACTCTAGCATCAAGAGTAAGCGCAATGTCCATATCTGCCAGAAGAAGTTTATGGACGCGACAGTGGTCAGGTGATGCGGATTCCAAGAGGCATATGGAAGTATTGCCATACAAAGGAGAGGAATTGTTTGGGGTCGGTCTTTCGGACTTGGTGGCCACGGCAACTGCCGGCAAATCCACCTTTTTACCTCAGACTCCTTCCCAACAGAAAAAGACACCGTCTTTTCAGCCGCAGTCCTTTCGTTCCTATAAAAAGCGACCAAAAGGACAGTCTTATCTGCCGCGAGGCAGAGGAAAGGGTAAGAAAGGGCAGCAAGCAGCCCCTGCCCAGGAACAGAAGCCCGCCCAGGCTTCTACAAAGCCATCAGCATGACGCTGGGGCTTTACAAGCGGACTTAGGAACGGTGGGGGGTCGGCTCAAGAATTTCAGCAATCAATGGGCTCACTCACAAGTAGACCCGTGGGTCCTGCAGATAATATCTCAGGGGTACATGCTGGAGTTCGAAAGGTCTCCTCCTCGCCGGTTCCTAAAGTCTGCTTTACCAACGTCTCCCTCAGAAAGGACGTTGGTTTTGGAAGCCATTCACAAGCTGTATTCTCAGCAGGTGATAGTCAAGGTACCCCTCCTACAACAGGGAAAGGGGTATTATTCCACACTATTTGTGGTACCGAAACCGGACGGTTCGGTAAGACCTATTCTAAATCTGAAATCCTTGAACCTGTACATACAGAAATTCAAGTTCAAGATGGAGTCACTCAGAGCAGTGATAGCGAATCTGGAAGAAGGGGACTTCATGGTGTCCTTGGACATAAAAGATGCTTATCTACATGTCCCAATTTACCCTTCACACCAAGGGTATCTCAGGTTTGTGATACAAGACTGTCATTATCAGTTTCAAACGCTGCCGTTTGGTTTGTCCACGGCTCCTCGGGTCTTTACCAAGGTAATGACCGAAATGATGGTTCTTCTACGAAGAAAAGGCGTATTAATTATCCCTTACTTGGACGATCTCCTGATAAGGGCAAAGTCCAGAGAACAGCTGGAAGCCAGTGTGGCACTATCACAAGTAGTGCTTCGACAACACGGGTGGATTCTAAATCTTCCAAAATCCCAATTGACTCCGACAACACATCTGTTGTTTTTGGGCATGATTCTGGACACGGTTCAGAAAAAGGTGTTTCTCCCGGAGGAGAAAGCAAGGGAGTTATCCGAACTTGTCAGGAACCTCCTAAAACCAGGAACTGTGTCAGTACATCAATGCACGAGAGTCCTGGGAAAGATGGTGGCTTCGTACGAAGCGATTCCTTTCGGCAGATTCCATGCACGGACATTCCAGTGGGATCTGCTGGACAAATGGTCCGGATCGCATCTGCACATGCATCAGAGGATAACATTGTCACCGAGAACAAGATTGTCTCTCCTGTGGTGGTTGCAGACGGCCCATCTGTTAGTGGGCCGCAGATTCGGCATACAGGACTGGGTCCTGGTGACTACGGATGCCAGCCTACGAGGTTGGGGAGCAGTCACAAAGGGAAGAAACTTCCAGGGCGTGTGGTCAACCCTGGAAAAGTCTCTTCACATAAATATACTGGAGCTAAGAGCGATATACAATGCCCTAAGCCAAGCAAGACCTCTGCTTCAGGATCAGCCGGTGCTGATCCAGTCCGACAACATCACGGCAGTCGCCCACGTCAACCGACAAGGCGGCACGAGAAGCAGAAGTGCAATGACAGAAACTGCACGGATTCTGCGCTGGGCGGAGAATCATGTCGTAGCACTGTCAGCAGTGTTCATCCCGGGAGTGGACAACTGGGAAGCAGACTTCCTCAGCAGACACGACCTTCACCCGGGAGAGTGGGGACTTCATCCAGAAGTCTTCAACATGATGGTGAACCGTTGGGAAAAACCAAAGGTGGACATGATGGCGTCTCGCCTCAACAAAAAGTTGGACAGGTATTGCGCCAGGTCAAGAGACCCACAGGCAATAGCTGTGGACGCTCTGGTAACACCATGGGTGTACCAGTCAGTATATGTGTTCCCTCCTCTGCCTCTCATACCAAAGGTACTGAGAATTATACGGAAAAGAGGAGTAAGAACAATACTGGTAGCTCCGGACTGGCCAAGAAGAACTTGGTATCCGGAACTTCAAGAGATGCTCACGGAGGATCCGTGGCCTCTACCTCTAAGAAGGGACCTGCTTCAACAGGGACCTTGTATGTTCCAAGACTTACCGCGACTGCGTTTGACGGCATGGCGGTTGAACGCCGGATTCTAAAAGAAAAGGGCATTCCTGAGGAAGTTATTCCTACTTTAATTAAAGCCAGGAAAGATGTGACCGCACAACATTATCACCGTATTTGGAGAAAATATGTTGCGTGGTGTGAGGCCAAGGAGGCTCCAACGGAAGAATTTCAATTGGGTCGATTCTTACATTTCCTGCAAGCAGGATTGTCTATGGGCCTAAAATTGGGGTCCATTAAAGTTCAAATTTCGGCCTTATCAATTTTCTTCCAGAAAGAATTGGCGTCAGTGCCTGAAGTACAAACTTTTGTAAAAGGTGTACTACATATACAACCCCCAATAGTGCCTCCAGTGGCACCGTGGGATTTGAACGTGGTTCTAAATTTTCTCAAATCTCATTGGTTTGAGCCTTTAAAATCGGTAGATTTAAAATACCTTACATGGAAGGTAACCATGCTATTGGCTCTGGCTTCAGCCAGGAGAGTTTCAGAATTGGCGGCTTTGTCGTACAAAAGTCCATATCTGATTTTCCATTCGGACAGGGCAGAATTGAGGACACGTCCTCAATTTCTCCCTAAGGTGATTTCGGCTTTTCACTTGAACCAGCCTATTGTGGTGCCTGCGGCGACTAGCGACTTGGAGGACTCCAAGTTACTGGACGTTGTCAGAGCATTAAAAATATATATTTCAAGGACAGCTGGAGTCAGAAAATCTGACTCGTTGTTTATATTGTATGCACCCAACAAGATGGGTGCTCCTGCGTCTAAACAGACGATTGCACGTTGGATCTGTAGCACAATCCAACTTGCACATTCTGCCACAGCCTAAATCTGTAAAGGCCCACTCCACAAGGAAAGTGGGCTCATCTTGGGCGGCTGCCCGAGGGGTCTCGGCATTACAACTTTGCCGAGCAGCTACGTGGTCAGGGGAGAACACGTTTGTAAAATTTTACAAATTTGATACTCTGGCTAAGGAGGACCTGGAGTTCTCTCATTCGGTGCTGCAGAGTCATCCGCACTCTCCCGCCCGTTTGGGAGCTTTGGTATAATCCCCATGGTCCTGACGGAGTCCCCAGCATCCACTAGGACGTTAGAGAAAATAAGAATTTACTTACCGATAATTCTATTTCTCATAGTCCGTAGTGGATGCTGGGCGCCCATCCCAAGTGCGGATTGTCTGCAATGCTTGTACATAGTTATTGTTACAAAAATCGGGTTATTACTATTGTTGTGAGCCATCTTTTCAGAGGCTACTTCGGTTTGTTATCATACTGTTAACTGGGTTCAGATCACAAGTTGTACGGTGTGATTGGTGTGGCTGGTATGAGTCTTACCCGGGATTCAAGATCCTTCCTTATTGTGTACGCTCGTCCGGGCACAGTACCTAACTGAGGCTTGGAGGAGGGTCATAGGGGGAGGAGCCAGTACACACCATGTGACCTAAAAAGCTTTTTAGATGTGCCCTGTCTCCTGCGGAGCCCGCTATTCCCCATGGTCCTGACGGAGTCCCCAGCATCCACTACGGACTATGAGAAATAGAATTATCGGTAAGTAAATTCTTATTTTTTTTCTATCCTCAGGTTATGGGAAAGCAACCAGAACCCTTCTAGGGATCTTCCTGCTCTTCAGGAGATTATACTGGCCTGAGGATTCATGCTGGCAGTGATCCCGGGACCCTGACAGGCTTAATAGGTCAGTGTAGGGTGTAGGCGCTGGCTCAGGGCGCCCCTCACAGCGCAGCACTATGTACCGCTGAGCCCCGGAGTGCAGTTAGTACTGTGCTCCATACCCTGTTGCCGTCATCTTCACAGTGGCTCCCCGCTTGCTAAGGGGGGCGGTGACTAACTCGCCACCGATCTTCTGGCTCTGTAAGGGGGTGGCGGCATGCTGCCGGGGTGAGCGATCCCCTGTGGTGGGGAACGTTCGATCCCCTCAGGAGCTCAGTGTCCTGTCAGTGGAGATAGTGGCTCAGACCCCGCAGGGCGGACACTGCTCCCACCTTAGTCCCACAATGCAGGGAGGCTGTTGCCAGCAGCCTCCCTGTAAAATAATAAACTCTAAAATAAACTTTTACTAAAAAAGCTCTGTAGAGCTCCCCTAGCTGTGACCGGCTCCTCCTGGCACATTTTCTAAACTGAGTCTGGTAGGAGGGGCATAGAGGGAGGGACCAGCCCACTCTCAAACTCTTAAAGTGCCAATGGCTCCTAGTGGACCCATCTATACCCCATAGTACTAATGTGGAACCCAGCATCCTCTAGGACATAACAGAAATCTCAGTAATATAAGACATTAATATGTTATTGTATTGTTATGTTGGTTATTTAGATTGAAGAACTAACTGATATAAAGGTAAAAGATACAGAGGGAGAAGAAGAGACGTATGTGACTGATATGAAGGCAGAAGATATAGAGGGAGAAGAAGAGACGTATGTGACTGATATGAAGGCAGAAGATATAGAGGGAGAAGAAGAGACGTATATGACTGATATAAAGGCAGAAGATATAGAGGGAGAAGAAGAGACGTATGTGACTGATATAAAGGCAGAAGATATAGAGGGAGAAGAAGAGACGTATATGACTGATATAAAGGCAGAAGATACAGAGGGAGAAGAAGAGACGTATGTGACTGATATGAAGGTAGAAGATACAAGAGAAAAAGAAGAGACGTATGTGACTGATATAAAGGCAGAAGATATAGAGGAAGAAGAAGAGATGTATGTGACTGATATAAAGGCAGAAGATATAGAGGGAGAAGAAGAGACGTATGTGACTGATATAAAGGCAGAAGATATAGAGGGAGAAGAAGAGACGGATGTGACTGATATAAAGGCAGAAGATATATATGGAGAAGAAGAGACGTATATGACTGATATAAAGGCAGAAGATATAGAGGGAGAAGAAGAGACGTATGTGAGGGGTGATCAGCAGTGTAAGGAGGAGGAAATCCCTATACATATCAGCACAGGTGAGTAGTAAACAATTATTATAGGTAGAACTGCCTAGAGCCCTAGGGGTCTACTCTATTTAGGAGGCCTATTTTCTACTTTGTCAGGGAATAATAACTTTATTTCTACTGGATAATGTTTCATGTCAATAAGGAGACATTTAGTAGTCATGGACTTGAAATTATTCTGCGCCTTGGACCCAGCACTCAGACCTACAGTTTTTTCCTGGGTCTTACACCTGACATTACTGTATGCCACAGACTTATTTCCAAATTTATTGTGCACCAGCAGCCTTGTGCCCATACTCCCTGGTGGTCTAGAGGGTTCTAAGTAAGTAGAGATGTCCCAAGTGTGCCTACCTAGTCTATAGGGAGAGGCTGCCTTGTATGGTTCTCCTGATTCCCACCACTGCTGGCATCTCCAGTCCTCAGCTTCCTTCTTGGCTTTCACTGTCAGCCGTGGTTCTCAATGCTTAGCTGCCTCCTCAGAGTCTTCACCTTTTGGCCTTTTATTTCCCATTAGAACTCTTCCTCCCAGGTGCTCTTCTTTCTTGATGTGCTACTTCTGGACAGAGCTCTCTCCACAATCCCGGCTCAAAACGTCTGCTCTGGATTGGCTGTCTACTGGCAATGCCTTGTATTCCAAACCAGGGATTGCATGCTTGAAATAAGAGCCACTGATTGGCTATGCTTGAATCCCTTTGGTTTCAAGCTTGCTATTGCAACAAGAAAGGATACAACTTGTGTGCCTTACACAGAGACATTGGGGGTAATTCAGACATAACAGTTGCTGTACGTTTTCTCACAGGCTGCGATCAGGCAGCAATACGCAGGCATAATGGACCACAGCAACAGGGATTTACATGAAGAGGGCGTTTGTGTGTGGCAACTGACCATTTTCAAGGAGTGTTCGGAAAAACGCAGGAGGGACCAGGCGTTTGGAGGGAGGGTTTCTGAGGTCAGCTCCTGCCCCGATCATAGCACTGGAAGAGTAAGTCCTGTGCTGAGCAGCACCAGCACACAACCAATACCCTCCCCCCTGTAGGCGACGACTAACTGATCGCAGGGATGCAAAAAATTGAAACATTTAAAGCACCCAAAGCATGGAAAAGAGTTGTCTGCTTATTTTCCCAACATCAAAACATGTAAAAGGGAAACGGTCTAATAAAACAGCTTAGGAAAATATAGGAAAGGAGAGAAAGAGAGGAAAGGAAGAAAAGAAAAGGAGAAGTCGTGAAATGTAGAGGTAGGCGAAGGTATCTGCATAGAGAGGAGGAGTCCTTTGGGAGAGAAGAGGGAGGACTTTTTCAATTAAAAATCTGATACATGCTAAAGAGATACAGAATACATAATGGGAGAAAAACTAAGTAGTTATATAGGACCGATATACAGGTGACTCCTTGAAATCATACCAGGGAAACCAGATGGCTGTGAAGTTAATGGGTTTCCCTGTTGAGAAGGAGATAAGGTCTTCCATATCTAAAAAGTAATCAATCTTTTTAAACCACAGCTTAATCGAGGGCGGTGAGGCGGATCTCCAAAGAGTTGGAATAACCTCTTTTGCAGCGTTGCTAAGATGTCTCAATAGGGAGCATTTTATGAATGCACGCCCGTGGACTACATCCCCTACTATCAGTTCGGAGCATTTAAATACTTCTGTCCAAAATGGAGTTATAAGAGGGCAGTCCCACCATATGTGCACAAAGCTCCCTGGGGCGCAAGATTCGAGAGAGAAGGAAACATTTTATTAAGGACAAGGGGAGTCCTATACCACCTATATATGAGCTTATAAAGAGTCTCCAATGTTGATAAACATAAGGAGCTCGCCTGGACGTTACAAAATACGGAATCCCAATTGATCTGTGTAGGTAGCCCTGGCAGTTCCCTCTCCCAGGAAGTTATAAAGGTAGGAGGTTGCGGAAACAGGTCTTCCATAATAAGCGCATAAATTTGAGAGATAGTATGTGTAGGATATCTAGGAGAGACACACATTTTTTCAAATACGGTGAGATCCCTAGTTATATCAGAAAGGTTCTTGGAAGATGTTATGAAATGATGAACCTGCAGGAACTTCCAAAAATCAGAACTGATTATATTCCAAAAAGACTGAATATCTGAAAATGATCGCACCCTGCCCGAACTCACCAGCTGACCGACCCTGAAAAACCTGGCTTCCGCCCATAGAGCAAAGGCTGTCCCATGAAGACCTGGAACAAACCCGGGGTTATGGAGAAAAGAAGTTAAAGGGGACAATTTGGAGGATATATGGCTCCTAGACCTCAGCTTGGTCCATAATTTAAGTGTGGGGGAGACCGTGGGGTGGGTAACCTTCAGAAGGATAGGAAGCCATGGTACAATTTCGATATAATGTGGGAGACAACCCTCCTCTAGGAGAACCCACTGTTTGCAGTCTTTGGCCCGCAACCATTCCAAAATCCTATTCAAATGTACCGCATGATAGTAGCTAGAAATATGTGGGAGCTGTTGTCCACCTTGGTGTTTTCTCCTAAATAAGATGTCGTGTTTAAATCTAGGTGTGTTGCAGCCCCAAACAAATGCACGAATAAGAGTCTGGACATCCCGGAACCAAAGTAGGGGGATGTGTATAGGGAGGGTTTGGAGAAAGAATAATATCCTGGGGAGGGCATTCATTTTGACATTGATTCTGCCAAACCATGATAATCGCAATTTCCTCCAGTTCTGGAAGTCTAGGCGAAGCTTCGCCAACAAGGGGCTAAAATTCAAGGAGAATAATTTGGATAAGTCATTGGAGAGTAATATCCCCAAATATTTTAATTTGTGGTCGTGCCAAGCAAAAGGGAAGGAGAATTTCAAACCCTCTAGCACGTCAGAAGAACTAGTTAAGTTCATACCAATAGATTTGGAATAGTTTATCTTAAAATTAGAGAGGGCTCCGAACTTATCAAATTCTACCATCAGATTCGGTAATGAGATGACCGGTTTTGAAATTATAGCGAATAAGTTGTCGGCATATAAAGCCAGTTTTGTATTCGGTCCCCCTCATCAGCAAACCGGAGATATTTCGATTAGCCCTGATGCTTCGAGCTAATGCCTCCATGCATAAGACAAAAAGCAACGGGGATAGTGGGCAACCTTGTCGTGTGCCATTGGAGATAGAAAAGGAATCAGAAAGGGAGCCATTAATCCTATTTTTTTTGGGCGGATGGGGAAGTGTAAAGAGATAAGATTCTATGGAGACAGGCGTTGCCAAGCCCTAGATGTTTCAGGATGCCAGATACGAAGTCCCAGTCTACCCTGAAGGGGACGAAACCTGGCTAGCATAGTGAATCATATTAAGTGCTTTAGAGGTGTTGTCCTTGGCTTCTCAGCCTAAAACAAATCCAGCCTGATCTCCATGAATCAAACTGGGCAATAATAGTTTAAGGCGATTTGCAATCAGTTTGGCAAAAAGTTTTATGTCTATGTTCAGTAGCGAAATTGGCCGGTAGCTAGAGCAAAGACTGGGATCTTTGCCCTCCTTAGGTAAAACTGCAATATGGGCTTCGAGAGATTGCGTGGAGAAATGCGAGTGTTCTGATATAGTGTTGAAGGCTCTCGTGAGAAGAGGGATTCATTTCTCCTTGAAAGCTTTATAATATGCAATGGTATACCCGTCAGGGCCTGGACTTTTGCCATTGGGACAGAAGTCAATGGGGTTTATTTACTAAGATTCGTAATTTCCGAAAAAAGGTCAAAGTTCAATCACGAATGACATCGACAGTGTAAAACTGCAACTTTTTGAATTGATTACGATGGATTTACTAAGCTGTCGTATTCGGGTTTTTCTTTTCTTCCGATGTCGATGTCATTCGTGTTTTTTTACCTAATTTTACGGCAGTGATTAGCAAAACACTGCCGTTTTTTTTTACAATCAATCTCGGCCGGATCTGTGTGATCCGTGCTGGGGTTATTAATTTTTTTTAATTTAATTAAACAATGTAAAATCACAAAAAAAAATGCGTGGGGTCCCCCCTCCTAAGCATAACCAGCCTCGGGCTCTTTGAGCCGATCCTGGTTGCAAAAATATGGGTGAAAAAATGACAGGGGTTCCCCCATATTTAAGCAACCAGCATCGGGCTCTGCGCCTGGTCCTGGTCCCAAAAATACGGGGGACAAAAAGAGTAGGGGTCCCCCGTATTTTTAAAACCAGCACCGGGCTCCACTAGCTGGACAGATAATGCCACAGCCGGGGGTCACTTTTATATAGTGCCCTGCGGCCGTGGCATCAAAAATCCAACTAGTCACCCCTGGCCGGGGTACCCTGGGGGAGTGGGGACCCCTTCAATCAAGGGGTCCCCCCCCCAGCCACCCAAGGGCCAGGGGTGAAGCCCGAGGCTGTCCCCCCCCATCCAATGGGCTGCGGATGGGAGGGCTGATAGCCTTTGTTGTAAAATAAAAGATATTGTTTTTAGTAGCAGTACTACAAGTCCCAGCAAGCCTCCCCCGCATGCTGGTACTTGGAGAACCACAAGTACCAGCATGCGGCGGAAAAACGGGCCCGCTGGTACCTGTAGTACTACTATTAAAAAAATACCCAAAAAAAGACAAGACACACACACCGTGAAAGTATAATTTTATTACATACATACACACATACATACATACATACTTACCTATGGCCCCACGCAGGTCGGTCCTCTTGTCCAGTAGAATCCAAGGGTACCTGTTGAATAAATTATACTCACGAGATCCAGGGGTCCAGGCTCCTCGGCAAATCCAGGGTTAATCCACGTACTTGTTAAAAAAAAAAAACGGTATCCCGACCACGAACTGAAAGGGGACCCATGTTTGCACATGGGTCACCTTCCCACGAATGCCAGAAACCCACTTTGACTTCTGTCTAAGTGGGTTTCTTCAGCCAATCAGGGAGTGCCACGTTGTAGCACTCTCCTGATCAGCTGTGTGCTCTTGTCCTCACTGACAGGCAGCACACGGCAGTGTTACAATGTAGCGCCTATGCGCTACATTGTAACCAATGCTGGGAACTTTCTGCTCAGCGGTGACGTCACTTTAGGTCAACCGCAGGGCAGAAAGTTCCCAGCATTGGTTACAATGTAGCGCATAGGCGCTACATTGTAACACTGCCGTGTGCTGCCTGTCAGTGAGGACAAGAGCACACAGCTGATCAGGAGAGTGCTACAACGTGGCACTCCCTGATTGGCTGAAGAAACCCACTTAGACAGAAGTCAAAGTGGGTTTCTGGCATTCGTGGGAAGGTGACCCATGTGCAAACATGGGTCCCCTTTCAGTTCGTGGTCGGGATACCGTTTTTTTTTTTTAAACAAGTACGTGGATTAACCCTGGATTTGCCGAGGAGCCTGGACCCCTGGATCTCGTGAGTATAATTTATTCAACAGGTACCCTTGGATTCTACTGGACAAGAGGACCGACCTGCGTGGGGCCATAGGTAAGTATGTATGTATGTGTGTATGTATGTAATAAAATTATACTTTCACGGTGTGTGTGTCTTGTCTTTTTTTGGGTATTTTTTTAATAGTAGTACTACAGGTACCAGCGGGCCCGTTTTTCCGCCGCATGCTGGTACTTGTGGTTCTCCAAGTACCAGCATGCGGGGGAGGCTTGCTGGGACTTGTAGTACTGTTACTAAAAACAATATCTTTTATTTTACAACAAAGGCTATCAGCCCTCCCATCCGCAGCCCATTGGATGGGGGGGGACAGCCTCGGGCTTCACCCCTGGCCCTTGGGTGGCTGGGGGGACGGACCCCTTGATTGAAGGGGTCCCCACTCCCCCAGGGTACCCCGGCCAGGGGTGACTAGTTGGATTTTTGATGCCACGGCCGCAGGGCACTATATAAAAGTGACCCCCGGCTGTGGCATTATCTGTCCAGCTAGTGGAGCCCGGTGCTGGTTTTAAAAATACGGGGGACCCCTACTCTTTTTGTCCCCCGTATTTTTGGGACCAGGACCAGGCGCAGAGCCCGATGCTGGTTGCTTAAATATGGGGGAACCCCTGTCAATTTTTTCCCCATATTTCTGCAACCAGGATCGGCTCAAAGAGCCCGAGGCTGGTTATGCTTAGGAGGGGGGACCCCACGCATTTTTTTTTTTTTAAAAAAAGCACTTTCCCACCCCTTCCAACTGATATACATGCACGGATCTCATGGATCCGTGCATGCCTATCAAATCACGGGAAAAAAAAGCAGGTCTGTTTTTTTTTAGCACTTTTTTACGAGTTGTAATTTTTCACGGCAGTGTTTTGTGTTTTTTTGCTTTGCACTTCTTAGTAAATGACCGAGATTCATACTTAAACAGCCGCGTTTTGACCGATGGTGTATTCATTCGTAATTTTTTACCTGAACTAGGAAAAATTTACGAATGCCCTCATCACTGCCGTGATTAGTGTTTAGTAAATGACCGAGATGACACTTTGAAGAAAAAACGCCATCTCGGTCAAAATCGGGAGCTTAGTAAATATACCCCAATGACTTTCAATAACCTCAGTAGAGAAGTGGGCATCCAGATCTTCTACCTCTTTTGTGGACAACGTAGGGCCTTTAAGTAGTCAGCTATGGCTGCTCGGTGGGATAGCTTATCAGCTCTTCCAGACGGACCGGAAAGGTTGTATAAAGTGGAATAATATGCCCGAAAGGCCTTAGCAATATGAAATGTCTCATGTTGGGGCTGACCTTGACCATTTTTATATATATTTCTCTGACGTCCTAGTGGATGCTGGGGACTCCGTAAGGACCATGGGGAATAGACGGCGCCGCAGGAGACTGGGCACAATTAAAGATAGATTCAGGACTATCTGGTGTGCACTGGCTCCTCCCCCTATGACCCTCCTCCAGACCTCAGTTAGATTTCTGTGCCCGGCCGAGCTGGATGCACACCAGGAGGCTCTCCTGAGCTCCTAGAAAGAAAGTATATTTTAGGTTTTTTATTTTACAGTGAGACCTGCTGGCAACAGGCTCACTGCAACGAGGGACTAAGGGCAGAAGAAGCGAACCGACCTAACTGGTGGTAGCTTGGGCTTCTTAGGCTACTGTACACCATTAGCTCCAGAGGGATCGCACACAGGACCCGACCTCGTCGTCCGTTCCCGGAGCCGCGCCGCCGTCCCCCTTACAGAGCCAGAAGCAAGAAGGTCCGGAAAATCGGCGGCTGAAGACTTCTGTCTTCTCCAAGGTAGCGCACAGCACTGCAGCTGTGCGCCATTGCTCCTCATGCACACCACACACTCCGGTCACTGATGGGTGCAGGGCGCTGGGGGGGGCGCCCTGAGCAGCAATATTAACACCTTGGCTGGCAAAACTGACACCATATATAGCCCTAGAGGTTATATAGGTGTAAATTACCCCTGCCAGATTTACACAAACAGCGGGAGAAAGCCCGCTGAAAAAGGGGCGGAGCCATCTTCCTCAGCACACTGGCGCCATTTTCCTTTACAGCTCCGCTGGAAGGATCGCTCCCTGGCTCTCCCCTGCAGTCCTGCACTACAGAAAGGGTAAAAAAGAGAGGGGGGGTAATAAATTTAGGTGCAGTATATATAATACAAGCAGCTATAGGGGAAAACACTCTGTATAGTGATATCCCTGTGTTATATAGCGCTCTGGTGTGTGCTGGCATACTCTCCCTCTGTCTCCCCAAAGGGCTTTGTGGGGTCCTGTCCTCTGTCAGAGCATTCCCTGTGTGTGTGCTGTGTGTCGGTACTGCTGTGTCGACATGTATGATGAGGATAATGATGTGGAGGCAGAGCAAATGCCGGTAAATGTGATGTCACCCCCTGCGGGGTCGACACCTGTGTGGATGGACTTATGGAAGGAATTACGTGACAGTGTCAGCTCCTTACATAAAAGGTTTGACGACATAGGACAGCCGGCTACTCAGCTTGTGCCTGTCCAAGCGTCTCAAATGTCATCAGGGGCTTTAAAACGCCCGCTACCTCAGATGGCAGACACAGATGTTGACACGGATACCGACTCCAGTGTCGACGACTGTGACTAGTGTACCTTCCAATAGGGCCACCCGTTACATGATTGAGGCAATGAAAAATGTATTACACATTTCTGATAATACCCCAGGTACCACAAAAAAGGGTATTATGTTTGGTGAGAAAAAACTACCAGTAGTTTTTCCTGCATCTGAGGAATTAAATGAGGTGTGTGAGGAAGCGTGGACTTCCCCCGATAAGAAATTGATAATTTCTAAATGGTTATTGGCAGCGTACCCTTTCCCGCCAGAGGATAGGTCCCTAGGGTAGATAAAGCGCTTACACGTTTATCAAAAAAGGTGGCACTACCGTCTCCGGATACGGCCGCCCTAAAGGAACCTGCTGAGAGAAAGCAGGAGGCTACCCTAAAAGCTATATGTACACACACGGGCATTATATTGCGACCAGCGATTGCATCAGCTTGGATGTGCAGTGCTGCTGCTGCGTGGTCAGATTCCCTGTCGGATAATATTGATACTCTGGATAGGGACAATATTTTGCTGACAACAGAGCATATAAAAGACGCTGTCTTATACATGCGTGATGCACAGAGGGATATTTGCCGGCTGGCATCAAAAATAAGCGCAATGTCCATTGCTGCCAGAAGGGGGTTATGGACTCGGCAGTGGTCAGGTGATGCCGATTCAAAAAGGCACATGGAAGTTTTGCCTTATAAGGGGGTGGAACTGTTCGGGGGTGGTCTTTCGGACCTCGTGTCCACAGCTACTGCTGGGAAATCAACCTTTTTGCCACAGGCTACCCCACAGCAAAAGAAAGCACTGTATTATCAAGTACAGTCCTTTCGGTCCCATAAAAACAAGAGGGCTCGAGGCGCATCCTTTCTGCCGAGAGGCAAAGGTAGAGGGAAAAAACTGCAGCATACAGCCAGTTCCCAAGAGCAGAAGTCCTCCCCTGCGTCCGGTAAGTCCACAGCATGACGCTGGGGCTTCACAGGCGGACCCGGGTACGGTGGGGGCCCATCTCAGAAATTTCAGCGCACAGTGGGCTCTCTCACAGGTGGATCCTTCAAGTAGTATCTCAGGGGTACAGGCTGGAATTCGAGGCATCTCCCCCCCGCCGTTTCCTAAAATCTGCCTTACCAGCAACTCCCTCTGCCAGGGAGGCAGTGTTGGTGGCTATTCAAAAACTATATTCACAGCAAGTGATTGTCAAGGTACCCCTCCTTCAACAAGGAAAGGGTTACTATTCCACAATGTTTGTGGTACCGAAACCGGACGGTTCGGTGAGACCCATCTTAAATTTAAAATCCTTGAACACATATATCAAAAGATTAAAGTTCAAGATGGAATCGCTCAGGGCGGTTATTGCGAGCCTGGACGAGGGGGATTACATGCTCTCCCTGGACATCAAGGATGCCTACCTGCATGTCCCCATTTACCCTCCGCACCAGGAGTACCTCAGGTTTGTGGTACAGGACTGTCACTATCAGTTCCAGACGCTGCCGTTTGGGTTATCCACAGCACCGAGGGTCTTTACCAAGGTAATGGCCGAAATGATGATACTCCTTCGGAGGAAGGGGGTTTTAATTATCCCGTACTTGGACGATCTCCTGATAAAGGCGAGGTCCAAGGAACAGTTGTTAGTGGGGGTAGCACTTTCTCGGGAAGTGCTGCAGCAGCACGGCTGGATTCTCAATATCCCAAAGTCACAGCTGGTCCCGACGACACGTCTTCTGTTCCTGGGAATGATTCTGGACACAGACCAGAAAAAAGTGTTTCTTCCAGTGGAAAAAGCCGAGGAGTTGTCATCTCTAGTCAGAAACCTCCTAAAACCAGGACAGGTGTCGGTACATTAATGCACGCGAGTCCTGGGAAAAATGGTAGCTTCGTACGAAGCAATTCTGTCACAACTGAGGGCCTGAGCTGACGGGAGGCAGCCTCAGTTGTAGGGGCTGAGATGTAACGGAACCTGGGAGGTTGTATCAGACCCCTAGACATGTAAGTAACATGTAGAAGAACTGCCCGAAGGCGTGACCACGACAACCAGGGTAAAAGTCAATGATGTTTATTTATGACATACTCCGTAACACAGCAGCAATAAAAGAAAACATAAAAATCAGCAGGGAAATAATATAGTTCCTGGGTACTACAGGGTGGCAAGGGCCACAGGGCTCTGGTAGTGTGAGATAGTTTTTATAATCTTCTAGATGGAAAGTCCTTACCAGGCCCGACTGTAGCAATGGAGATAGCCCAGGATCGTACCAGCTGGTGTTCCAGGAAGAGCTGGGCTGCTCTGGATAAAACGGCTGCTGTGGGTACTGGCTGGAACCAGGCTGATGTTGGCACAGAGTGGATACTGGCTGGAACCAGTTAAATAATAAATGTAGTTTGAGAGCGATGGAATATGAAGTGATGTTTGGAGTTTGAGAGCGGTGAAATTATAATGCCGGTGATAAAGGATAATCTGCAGAAAAGGGTACCGGCACTTTAAGAAGAGCTGACCTCTGCTGGAAGCTGGATGCTGAAAGCAGGTGGATCTGTAGCTGGAAGCAGATGAATCCAAAAGGATAGGAGAGTCAGGCTACACCGCAGGTGGAATGCTGGTGCGGGTCTCTTTAGTGGAAGGGTGGAGATAGGAGCTGGAACCTGGAAAACAACCACAGGAGAGAGACAAACTGGAACTAGGTTTGACAACCAAAGCACTGACGCCTTCCTTGCTCAGGCACAGCATATTTATACCTGCAGCAAGGAAGGGATTGGCTAGGCAATTATGCAGATTAACAATGCAAACAGCAGATTGGTGGAAATGAACAGATGACAGAATCCAAGATGGCTGCGCCCATGCAGACACTTGGAGGGAAGTTTGGTTTGTAATCCATGTGGGAATTAAAGCAGTAATGGTGGCGCCGGCCACAGGAGACAGGAGACGCCAGACTGATAAGTGCACATTTAACCACGCGGGCACAGCGGAGGCCGCGGCTGACGTAATCACCACTCTGACATTCTGCATGTAGAAATTCAGGAACAGCGGCGGAGGCCGCGGGAGACGCCATTCCGGATGTAACAGGCGTTGCGGTGACCGCGTCTCAGAGTGACAGGAGAGGAGGCAGGAATGTGGACATCAGCATAACAGATGGGATCCGGTCCTGGAACGCTGAGCCAGCCTTAGGAGGCATCTGAAGGGTAAGTAATGGCGTCCAGATACCCGGATCGTGACAAATTCCATTCGGAAGGTTCCACGCAAGGATTTTCCAGTGGGACCTGTTGGACCAATGGTCCGGGTCGCATCTCCAGATGCAGCAGCGGATAACCCTGTCGGCAAGGACCAGGGTGTCACTACTGTGGTGGCTGCAGAGGGCTCATCTTCTAGAGGGCCGCAGATTCGGAATACAGGACTGGGTCCTGGTGACCACGGATGCCAGCCTTCGGGGAAGAAATTTCCAAGGGCTGTGGTCAAATCAGGAGATTTCACTACACATAAATATCCTGGAGCTAAGAGCCATTTACAATGCCCTATGCCAAGCAAGTCCCCTGCTTCAAAACAAACCGGTTCTGTTCCAATCAGACAACATGACGGTGGTCGCCCATGTAAACAGACAGGGCGGCACAAGAAGCAGGAGGGCAATGGCAGAAGCCACAAGGATTCTCCGATGGGCGGAAAATCACGTGCTAGCACTGTCAGCAGTGTTCATTCCGGGTGTGGACAACTGGGAAGCAGACTTCCTCAGCAGACACGACCTTCACCCGGGAGAGTGGGGGCTTCATCCAGAAGTCTTCCGATTTATTGTAAACCGTTGGGAAAGACCACAGGTGGATATGATGGCGTCCCGCCTCAACAAAAATCTAAAAAGATATTGCGCCAGGTCAAGGGACCCTCAGGCGATAGCTGTGGATGCTCTAGTGACACCGTGGGAGTACCAGTCGGTTTACGTGTTTCCCCCTCTGCCTCTTATTCCCAAGGTGCTGAGAATAATACGAAGGGGAAGAGTGAGAACTATACTCGTGGTTCCGGATTGGCCAAGAAGAACTTGGTACCCGGTACTTCAAGAGATGCTCTCAGAGGACCCATGGCCTCTACCGCTAAGGCGGGACCTGCTGCAGCAGGGGCCCTGCCTGTTCCAAGACTTACCGCAGCTGCTTTTGACGGCATGGCGGTTGAACGCCGGATCCTGAAGGAAAAAGGTATTCCAGAGGAAGTCATTCCTACCCTGTTCAAGGCCAGGAAGGATGTGACTGCAACCCACTATCACCGCATTTGGCGGAAATATGTGGCTTGGTGTGAGGCCAGGAAGGCCCCAACGGAGGAATTTCAACTGGGTCGTTTCCTGCATTTCCTGCAAGCAGGGGCGACGATGGGCCTCAAATTGGGGTCCATTAAGGTCCAGATTTCGGCTCTGTCGATTTTCTTTCAAAAGGAACTGGCTTCGTTTCCTGATGTTCAGACTTTTGTCAAGGGAGTTCTGCATATTCAGCCTCCTTACGTGCCTCCTGTGGCACCTTGGGATCTCAATGTGGTTTTGGGATTCCTGAGGTCACATTGGTTTGAGCCACTTAAAACCGCGGATTTGAAATATCTCACGTGGAAAGTGGTCATGTTGTTGGCCTTGGCTTAGGCCAGGCGTGTATCAGAATTGGCGGCTTTGTTGTGTAAAAGCTCTTATCTGATTTTCCATATGGATAGGGCAGAGTTGAGGACTCGTCCTCAGTTTCTCCCGAAGGTGGTATCAGCGTTTCACTTGAACCAACCTATTGTGGTGACTGCGGCTACTAGGGACTTGGAGGATTCCAAGTTGCTGGACGTAGTCAGGGCCTTGAAAGCTTATGTTTCCAGGACGGCTGGAGTCAGGAAAACTGACTTGCTGTTTATCCACTCCGTGTCTTGTAGAAAAGTGCAGTTAAAACGCCATGACCATTGGCGACGTGTACATGATGGAAGGCGTATTGTAAGGTTAACAGGGGCATGATCTGACCACACAATTTGTCCTATAGAGGCATCAGAAAGAAGATGTAGGTGTCGTTGGCTCAAAAACAAGTAATCACTTCTGGAGTATGTCTGATGTGGGTGTGAAAAAAAGGAATAATCTACCTCAGCAAGATGTGTCAATCTCCATGTATCAATCAGCTGGTGGTCGAGCAGGGCGCATCTCACCCTCCTATACTCCTTCTCTGGTCTATAAGAAATCTTTTTAGAGGTGTCATGAAGGGGGTCAAGAGTCCAATTTAAGTCGCCTCCCATCAGTACCACTCCCTCAAGGAGAGGCTCAGCAAATTCCAAAACCGAGAACAAAAAGGAAGGCTGTTTAGCATTGGGAGCGTAAACGTTCAAAAAAGAAAAGCGTTGTCTGTATATATCACATTTAACCAGCAACCCCCTACCTTCAACTAGTCTATGGGAAGTAACATTAAGGATTGGCAGGTGGCAAGCCAATAAGACAGCTACACCCAATGTCTTACCGGAAGGATTATTAGACATGAAAACATGAGGATAGTAGTGACATTTCAGAGACGGCACATGTCCCATCTTAAAATGCGTTTCTGGAATAAAAGCAACATCAACCTTCTCATCTCTAAGCCATTTGAAGAGTTTAGACCTTTTCTCAGGAACATTTAACCCTTTTACATTAAGGGTAGTGACGTGTAGATCATTCAGCCCCATTGTTACAGCAGTCCTAAGAGATTTGCAATGGTCATCCCTACAACAGATACATGAGGGGGGGAAGAAAGAACAGCAAGGGAAGGAAATAGAATGAAGGAAATCAGAGAAAGGAGAAGAAGATGCAGTGTGAAAAGCCACTCCGCAAAGTACCGCGATACCTAACAAAGCTAAGAGCAGTATTAGAAAAAGGACTGCTGCAAAAGGGACAGGAGCGGAATCCTGCCGACTCCCAACCCAAAGAAACAAGGGATGAAGCATAATGGGGGTCCTAAGGGGGGCCAATGACAGCAACCACCCAAGATACAGATGTTAATTAAATATGAAATATTACCAAGGAGTGCACATAGGCACAGTATGAAATGTATAGAAAAAATATATACTATAAATCTTTCTACAAATATTCTTGAGAACTGTATAATTCTATAAAGGAGTATCGTCAAGGAAATAAAAATGCAGCTTGAACATAATCAAAAATACATTCCAACGATAACCTATTACTTATCTATGAAACCATTACAAAAACCAATCTCACGTGTGAGCAACATCTTGCAACATTTAAGGAAAAGAACCAAGTACTTAACAATAGTAGCAGGAGAATTCACATCAGCACAGGACAAAACCTCCCCTTCATGGAGGTTCAGAGGATCGTGAACTAGCAGGAGTATTCTCCCTCATCCGCGGGGAGCACACTTGTTGCCACATGTCATCTGGAGGAATCACGAAAGGCAAGTCCGGCTGGTGGTGAAAAGCTTCCCAATCAGGTAGTAGCACCGGAGGTATTCCCAGGGTTGTGAAGAAGGCCTGTAAATCCGAAGGTCTGGAGAGACTAGCAACTTTGCCACTATGAGAAACCTGAAGAGAAAAAGGGAATCCCCATCTGTATTTCAGTTCAAGTTTCCTAAGGGAGTCGGTGAGGGGTTTTAAGGCTCGACGCTGTTGCAGGGTCGACCAAGCGAGATCTGGAAATAACTGAATCTTGTTGCCTTGAAAGTCAATACTATCCAGCTGACGGGCCTTCCTCATTATTTCCCCTTTTTGGACATAATAGTGGAGCCTGCAAATCCCATCGCGTGGCCTATCAGACGGCAAGACACGGGAACGGAGAGCACGGTGCGCTCTATCAAATATAATGTCCTTGTTTGGGTCTAGGTCAATAAGTTCTCCAAATATCGCAGTTAAAGCTTTCGTCAGATCAGCCTGTTGGACGCTCTCGGGCAGACCCCTGCCCCTGATGTTATTTCGCCGGCCGCGATTATCCATATCTTCAATACGTGATCTGAGAAAGGAGATATCACTCCTCTGATGAGAAAGCACCTCTCGAAATTTGCTTAGGGTATCGATGCTAGACGACTCGTGTCATTCCAATATATGTACACGGGCCGCAATTTGAGACATGTCTTGACGGATTGCTATCACTTCCTGCTTGATGGTGGAAAGCAGGCGAGTTTCTAAGGCCGAAAAATCTTGTTTCGTGGGAAGTGATTTGACATGAGATAGAATCTTGCTAATCTCTGCAGACGAAGAGGAGGCCTGTGGAGGCTGCGTGTTCCCGGGGGACGACATGTCGTCTATCAGAGTGTGTAGAATCGGGGAGGCTGAAACAGCAAAGGAAGCAGCAGAGTCTGCGGTCGGTGTAGTTAAGATCTGACGTAGATCTGACGAATGGCGGGCTGCAGGAGACAGGGTCGCGTCCGGCTTGGTCTTGGCCTTTTTTTTCTTTCCCTCTCACCATGAGATCGGTCTTCAAATAAGGTAGCGCAGTGTTTCACTTTCACATGACCTCGGCAATACAAAAACATGTGGATCGTCGCCATGCAGAAGCCCCCACGCGGCCTTAGGGCGACATCAGGCAGGCAGATACATAGCTAGGGGACTATACAGCCGATCACAACGGCGTAGCATCAGGGCACAGTCCACTTTGGATGCAGTTATGTGACACTTTGCGCCAGAGAGTTTGCGGCGGTAACACAGCTCCCCAGGCCCCGAAGCTCCCCCAGCCCAGAGGGGCTAAGCTTACTATGAGTAGCAGAGGCGGGAGATGATCTTGTTGTAGCTCCGGCAAGAGCAGGGGTCCGGCAGAATCAGGCGTGGATCGTATTGGGGCTACAAACAATATGCGGGCGGCAATGAGGTCCCCACCTCTAACCCGGAGTACATCCCTATGATCGCCCTCCGCTGGAGCCCCGCAGACTGCAAATCTGGAGATTGTACTCACTCTGGGGCCCAGCGGGAGAGAGGCAGCAGGGAGCCGCAGGTGTGCATCAAAGATGGCCGCCGGGCGTCTTGCGGCCCCGTCTCGCATGGAGAGTTCCGGCGCCTCCGGGTAGTGGAGGTAGGTGGCGGGCGGCAGGGTGCGTCTCCTAGCCACGGCTAGCGGCAGTGTGAGGATCGGAGGTCCGGGAAAGGTCTGCGGCCAGATCCGGAGGACTCTGGAGCTGCCGCTGGTCCGGGGGTTAAATCGAGGCCCCGGCTTGTGGGAGCCCTGTAGGCCGCAATCTGCAGGAGCAGTGAAAACCACTCCCCGATTACTCGGCGCAGACAGGGGCACTGCAGGGGGAACAGGAGGGACAGGGGGGCTGCTGAGGGCACAAAGGGAGCCCAGAGATGGGGTTTATAAAGAAATAGGAGCCCCGAATCACAGGAGCTCTTACAATGCGTGACTGCCTCCTTCAGTAGCCAGGACACACCCCCAAGATAATGATCTTGTATCTAGACCCCAGCAATGAAATAGGAGATATGTTCATCCAACAGTGATCTTATCTCAACTGTGCAATCCCCCACCGCAGGATCCTAAGTTTGTGTGTAAGTGTTAGGCTTCTGAATTATTATCTACCATTATGTTTCTGAGATTTATCTACTTTATGTCTGTCCATATTTGTATTTTTTATAACCATACCTTAGACGTTTTTGTTTGAATGAAAAGATAATTAATTCTAGCGTATTCTCTGTGTCTCTTGGTGAATCTACGAGACTGTGCGGCCAAAGCTAATAACAAAGTGTAAGTGTGTGTGCAATTAATAATTCTGGATGCAGATAGCTGCAAAGGACTGTCTGGTGTCCATATATTGAGGTTCTGAGTACCTTTGCTGGTGGCAGTTACTGGGTTTTTATTACCCACACGTGCTGAGGTAACCATAAGTCATTGGCGATTTTCAGATTGAGCAATCTGGGAAATCGGCTGGCCTGTTGTGACAAACACCTTCATCTGCTGGGCTCCCCAGCCACACTCTCATAAAACTTCCCTTGTTTCCTTTCTTCTCCAGTATTATGTTTCTGAGTGTGAAAGGTAGCACACCGAAAATATTGCACATGAGTCTGTACTAAGCACAAACCTATGGGAATAGGGGTGAGGTCATATTGTGATTAATGATGCCTTTGCTGTTGGAAACTTGGTTAACTATTTTATTTCCACCAGATGGATGCAATACAAGGAATTTCTCTGAGGGACATCTCGTATGGTCTCAAGATTATAAATTAGAAGATAAGAACACTACACAAGTGTCTCCAGAAGAAAACTGCATTATCCAGAGTATGCATACAGCACTTCACAGTGCAAATATATCATCTGATCTCTGTGTTCTTGAGGAATGGCTTCCTGGTAACTCACATATTGCTGCACAAAGTTCAGATTACAGTGGTGATACAGTCATTTTCTCTTCTGAACATGGGAAATGTTTTACACATAAATCAGCTCTTGTTACACGTGAGAGAAGTGGCATTGGAGAGAGGCCATTTCCATGTTCTGAGTGTGAGAAATGTTTTAAAGAGAAATCATCTCTTGTTAGACATCAGAGAAGTCACACAGGAGAGAAACCATTTCCATGTTCTGAGTGTGGGAAATGTTTTATAGAGAAGTCAGATCTTGTTAGACATCAGAGAACTCACACAGGTGAGAAACCATTTCCATGTTCTGAGTGTGGGAAATCTTTTACACAGAAATCAAATCTTGTTATACATCAGAGAACTCATACAGGTGAGAAAGGTGACAAAGCAATACCATGTTCTGAGTGTGGCACATGTTTTACAGAGAAATCATCTCTTGTTAAACACATGAGAAGTCACACAGGTGAGAAATCATTTCTATGTTCTCAGTGTGGGAAATGTTTTACACAGAAATCACATCTTGTTACACATCAGAGAACTCATACAGATGAGAAAGGTGACAAAGCAATACCATGTTCTGAGTGTGGGAAATGTTTTACAGAGAAATCGTCTCTTGTTAGACATCAGAGAAAACACACAGGAGAGAAACCATTTCCATGCTCTGAGTGTGGGAAATGTTTTATAGAGAAATCAGATCTTGTTAGACATCAGAAAACTCACACAGGTGAGAAACCATTTGCATGCTCTGAGTGTGGGAAATGTTTTATACAGAAATCAAATCTTGTTATACATCAGAGGCGTCACACAGGTGAGAGGACATTTTCATGCTCTAAATGTGAGAAATGTTTTACACGTAAATCAAATCTTATTATACATGAGAGAAGACATACAGGTGAGAAACCATTTAGATGCTCTGAGTGTGGGAAATGTTTTACAGAGAAATCATCTCTTGTTAGACATCAGAGAAAACACACAGGAGAGAAACGATTTCCATGTTCTGAGTGTGGGAAATGTTTTATAGCTAAATCAGATCTTGTTAGACATCAGAGAATGCACACAGGTGAGAGGCCATTTCCATGCTCTGAGTTTGGGAATTGTTTTACACGTAAATCAGATCTTATTATACATGAGAGAAGTCACGCAGGTGAGAAACCATTTAGATGCTCTGAGTGTGGGAAATGTTTTAGAAACAAATCAGATCTTATGAAACATAACAAATGTCACACAGGTGAAAGGCCATTTCCATGTTCTGAGTGTGGGAAATGTTTTAGAGACGAATCAGACCTTATGAAACATAACAAATGTCACACAGGTGAAAGGCCATTTTCATGTTCTGAGTGTGGGAAATGTTTTCTTGAAAAATCAGATCTTTTTAGACATCAGAAAACTCACAGAGGTGAGAAACCATTTCCATGTTCTGAGTGTGGGAAATGTTTTATACAGAAATCAAATCTTGTTGCACATCAGAGAAGTCACACAGGTGAGAAGCCATTTTCATGTTCTAAGTGTGAGAATTGTTTTTCACGTAAATCAAATCTTATTGTACATGAGAGAATTCACACAGGTGAGAAACCATTTAGATGCTCTGAGTGTGGGAAATGTTTTACTCTTAAATCAAATCTTGTTACACATGAGAAAAGTCACACAGGTGAGAAACCATTTAGATGCTCTGAGTGTGGGAAATGTTTTGCAGAGAAATCATCTCTTGAAAGACATCAGAGAAAACACACAGGAGAGAAACCATTTTCATGTTCTGAGTGTGGGAAATGTTTTATAGAGAAATCAAATCTTGTTAGACATCAGAGAACTCACACAGGTGAGAATCCATTTCCATGTTCTGAGTGTGGGAAATCTTTTACACAGAAATCATCTCTTGTTATGCATCAGAGAACTCACACAGGTGAGAGGCCATTTCCATGTTCTAAGTGTGGGAATTGTTTTACACGTAAATCAGATCTTACCACACATGAGAGATGTCACATGGGTGAGAAACCATTTTCATGTTCTGAGTGTGGGAAATGTTTTTCAGAAAAATCGTGTCTTGTTAGACATCAGAGAAAACACACAGGAGAGAAACGATTTCCATGTTCTGAGTGTGGGAAATGTTTTATAGATAAATCAGATCTTGCAAGACATCAGAGAACTCACACAGGTGAGAGGCCATTTCCATGCTCTGAGTGTGGGAAATGTTTTACTCTTAAATCACATCTTGTTACACACGAGAGAAGTCACACAGGTGAGAGGCCATTTAGATGCTCTGAGTGTGGGAAATGTTTTAAAGCTCGATCTTCTCTCTTTAAGCACAAAAACAATTCACACAGTTGAGAAGCCATTTACATGCTCAGAGTGTGGACATGTTTTACACAGAAAGCAGCTTACGTTACACATGAGAGAAGTCGCTCAGGTAATAAGCCATTTCCATGACCTGAGTGTGAGAAACATTTTACATACTGTATAAATCAGATCTTATTAGACATCAGAGGCATCACACAGGTGAGAAGTCATTTCTATTCTCTGAGTAGGTTTAGATTTAGGAAGTCTGACATCAAATGGTCACAGATGATTATACTGTAGTTGGTAGACTGAGGCTTAAGTAATGAACAAGGTTTAGGCTGCTCCGATTTGCTCTTCTCCAAAAAGCGCTCCCACCAATGCAAATCCAACTTATTACAAAAAGAAATCAAGTTGTCCAGGGTAGCAGGTATATCTAGGGTCACCAACTCATCTTCATTCCAGTTCAACTCAGGCACAAGTGTATTGAACTGAGTAACAAACTGACTCACTGTCTTCCACTTTGATGTAGCAGAAGAATATATAAGCAGAGGTGGTTCTTCCTGGTTCATCGATACAAATTCCTTATAGTTCGAACGCAAGAATCCAACTTTTCCCATAATGGGGACGCCCATTCCAAGGCTCGACTGGATAAAAGTGATATAATGTAAGAGACTCTGGATCTGGCAGTGAGAAAACTGGTCGGGTGAAGCTCAAAATGAATTTCGTTTTGGTTTAGGAAACCTCTGCAGTGTTTGGGATTTCCATTAAACTTGCTGGGGAAAGCCAAGTGAATCTGAGGAGCAGAAGATATGGGAGCAAAGGCCTGCATGGGCAGAGCGGGAGAAGCAGTGGTTACAACTGGAGCTCTGGATAGAAGACTCTAGATCTGATCCAAATGGGTCGACAAACCTTGGATGAATTGCACAAATTGTTGTTGTGACCTCTTCTGCTGGTCAAGGCAGCTCAGCACATCTTGTGGAAACCGGCACCCTGATCAGTGGCCAAATCCATTGGGCCAGTGCCAACTGTCTGGATTTGGTGTAAGGATGTCTTCCGGATCTGTGTCAGAGTTGCTGATGGCTAGAGCAGTGTTGTGCTGAAAGCTTGGAGGGCTTATGTCGTTTCTTCTCATAGCATTCGTAGATCTTCCCTCAGGAGAATCGGGATGTAGTTATGTGACCGCCCCCTTAGAATCCCGACAGTCAGCAAGCCAACTAGCAGGGACTATTCCCCCTCGTGGGTGTCCACCATACCGATAGAGTGGGAATAGAACCTGTGGCAAGCACAGCACAGCTAGTTGTGCCCACCCCTCCCCCCCTTCGGCTGTCTCCTGACTGTCAGTCATGCAATACCCAACCCAGAGAATCAGGCTGGTAGATGACTAGACCCAGAACAGGGACAGAGTCTTACCCTGCCAGTGGTCTTCACCTGTCAACCCCACAAGGGGATTTGGGTTTCATGACTCCCTGTCTGGGTTACCAGAGCTAGTACTGTAGATGTCAAGATGGCGCCATCCATGCATCTGAACCAGTGGGAACAGTGCCACGTGAGGTGCCGTCACAGCACCCCACTCCCAACCCACTGCAGTCATGCACCTCATGCCCCCCAGGCACATCACCACCCGAAGGAGAATCTGCAGCTGCGCAGACAGCATGCTGCCAACCCATGGGCTTGACATGTGATGGGGTGTGTGTATATGGGTGTGGCATGCTATGGGGTGTGTATATGGGTATGGCATGCTATGGGGTGTGTGTATATGGGCCTGGCATGCTATGGGGTGTGCATATATGGGCATGGCATGCTATGGGGTGTGTGTATATGGGCGTGGCATGCTATGGTGTGTGCTATATGGGTGTGGCATGCTATGGAGTGTGTGTATATGGGCGTGGCATGCTATGGGGTGTGCTATATGGGCCTGGCATGCTATGGGGGTGTGTGTATATGGGCCTGGCATGCTATGGGGTGTGCGTATATGGGCGTTGCATGCTATGGGGTGTGCGTATATGGGCCTGGCATGCTATGGGGTGTGCTATATGGGCCTGGCATGCTATGGGGTGTGCGTATATAGGCGTGGCATGCTATAAGGTGTGCGTATATGGGCCTGGCATGCTATGGGGTGTGCTATATGGGCCTGGCATGCTATGGGGGTGTGTATATGGGCCTGGCATGCTATGGGGTGTGCGTATATGGGCCTGGCATGCTATGGGGTGTGCGTATATGGGCCTGGCATGCTATGGGGTGTGCGTATATGGGCCTGGCATGCTATGGGGGTGTGTATATGGGCCTGGCATGCTATGGGGTGTGCGTATATGGGCGTGGCATGCTATGGGGTGTGCATATATGGGCCTGGCATGCTATGGGGTGTGCTATATGGGCCTGGCATGCTATGGGGGTGTGTATATGGGCCTGGCATGCTATGGGGTGTGCGTATATGGGCCTGGCATGCTATGGGGTGTGCGTATATGGGCCTGGCATGCTATGGGGTGTGCGTATATGGGCCTGGCATGCTATGGGGTGTGCGTATATGGGCCTGGCATGCTATGGGGTGTGCGTATATGGGCCTGGCATGCTATGCGGTGTGCATATATGGGGTGTGGCATCTACAGTCACAACCAGGAGGCTGATTCAGAGTTGGGAGCAACAAAAAAAATTTGCCCCATGACCTGTTGACCTTAAGCAGTGTCGACCATTCACCTTTTGACTTAATACATGTAGACCATATGATGTTGTCCTGGCTAATATTGTTGATGTATCATTCGGATACCACACAAGGTGATACCCAGGTAACCGGCTCATCTGCAGGAGTCCAGCAATAGATCTGTAAGAGGATCTAGTGACCCCCATCCGTGGCTCTAACCACAGAATGTGACACCTACCCCAGGAGTCACACATATGGTTACAGCTAATACACTAACATACAAACAGCATACAGTATATACGTGATCCTAGTGTCAGTCAGACGTAACATCACCGCAAGAACTACAAGTACCAGCAGGCTGTGCTAACCTGGAGAAAGAAGCTGTGACAGAGATACACGGGCACTTTTTTCATGTCCGTTTCTGGTTTTTATTATTTTGTTTTCATTTTAGGATTTATCATGAATATTGTTATTGCCTTTGTTAATATATTTGTTGTGCTGTTTTATAGTTATATATTGATATTATTGGTTCAGAAGCATTTTAAAAGCATCTGTTTTTTTCATAGACTTGCTTTGTATTCTGCATTATGTATTCATTGATACACTGTGTGTGGGACTAGTAGCCAAAATACAGTTTGCTATATACCATTGTATACTATGACAGACCAGACACATGTTCAATAAACTTCATTTCATTAACCCATTGCTTGATCATGACTTGGCCACCTGCAACGGGAGTGCCCCCAATCTCATGGCCCCTTTCCTGGAGCCCATTCTGCTCTGGTTTCTATGGTACAGTATGCGCCTGAGGACTATCTAGTGGGCATGGACAATGATTGGGTTCCTCCTCCGGTTGAGCAAGAGGGGATGGATGGAGTAAGACTGTGCGAGTGGAGGATTAAAAGGTTTAAGGACTATGGGATTTGGGGGCATTATGTTAATAGAACCGGATTTGATCCCTAAAATGCAGGTGTTATCGGGGTCAGCATGTGCCGATTGCTGCTATTGATGGAACAGATTGATGTCCAGTAACGCAGGTTCATCTGCACTGGGGTGTGGATCAGGCAATGGTGGAGGTTTGCCTTCTGCAGGGACGCCCTCCTAAGGTGATATTGGGGAATGATCTGGGCTGGAGATTGATGACTCACTTGGTACAGGAAGTTACCTGAAGACAAAGTCAGATGTTCTCTGCACTACTCAACTGGTATGCTTGCGGTTGACAAGGGTTGCAGTACTACCCCCTCCGCGGCAATCTCTTCTGGACACGGTCCTCATAGAACTCCTGGTGGCTGGTTCCTAGGTCTCCATCTTCCACCTCAGCAAAGGGAAGGTGTACTGCATCTCCTCCTGGGGTGCCTGCAGGGTGTGCACCACCTTCCGTTGGCTGCTAGCCTCCCCCAGCCTAGTACACTGGGCGCCGGCTTGACACAGCTGCAGGCAGAAGCCCTCTGTCTCTGGCACTGGAGTCTCTGTAATAACAGGCACAGTCTCTGAGCTCTGGTCTATGGGGATATATTCTGGTGCAGCACTCACCCTGGACCCTGGCTCTGCTTCATCCTTTGCATGCTCTGGGTGCGTCGGTCTGTCCTGCAGGGCCACAGCGTCCAGCTCCACCATACCCCCAGACATCATGTAGGGGGAATAAATATCCTCTCCCAGACTTTTATCTGCCACAGCCCCAGTCTCTGATGTTAGGGCTCCTACTGAGCCACAGGGCCCTGGTGTCACCCTGCAGGGACACTCCACAGCTAGCTCCTCATTTTCCAACTCACTACATGGGAACAGTTCTGTTATTTCTCCTTGTGTCAGTGAGGGATCTAAAATACGGCTTATAGAGGACTGCTGCGCCTCAGAGAGCGGCAGTAGTGATATCTACAGGTGGTCACTCAACCTCCTTAGAACATAAATACACAAACAAATGAGAGATCACGTCTGCGCTTATCAAATAATAAAACAAATTCAAGAGATAGGTTTGAGGTACACAGTCTTTGATAAACGTTCAGTTCTTTTTCATAGAAATGTGCACGTTGAATTAATGTGTACCGTACTCATATGAGAGGCACATCACGTTTTAACATGAGTACGGTACGCACAAAGTCATTTCTACCCTAATCTTCTGGATTGGGACCATCCCAAAGACACCTTTACGTATAGGTCCACGCACTATCCCGTTATACACTCCCTCATTAAGAGAAGAAGGAAATAGAAGCCAGACAACATATACGAACTTACTACACTATTAGTTGTCTTTCCCTTCTTACCCCCGAGGATACGAACCCATTGAGGATCCTATTCGGAGAAGTAGAAGGAAAGACGGGAACGAAGCCCTTAAGATACCATTATAGGAGAGACATACCACGTATCAACGTGAGTACGGTACGCATTAATTCAACGTGCACATTTCTATGAAAAAGAACTGAGAAAAAGAACTGAACGTTTATCAAAGACTGTACCTCAAACCTATCTCTTGAATTTGTGTTATTATTTGATAAGCGCAGACGTGATCTCTCATTTGTTTGTGTATCAGTGAGGGATCTAGTTCTGCAGCTTTCTTATTGTGCATAAGCTGTAGCAGATGGCGCTCCTCAGATTGCCCTCTGTGGCACTGGTCCAGCCAGTCTGGGGAATTCACCTGTCCATTGTAGGAGACACTGCAGCTGTTCCCAGACACTTCTCCGTTCTCCTGGACACAGGACCCATTTCCTATACACACTGCATGTAGTGGGTCCTCCTGGTGCTCATACACCCATTGGATAAGGGTGTGGTGTGAGCGGCCTTCAGTGGGGGTGCTGCATCGTAGCCTCCATTCTGCACTTAGATCCTCTAGACTCATTCGTACCAACGGATTGCCCGATTCTGCAAGCCGCATTTTCTCTACCTCCCCACCTTGTACCTCTGCAGTGGACCGCTCGGTTGTCCTCCCAGGTGGCACCATCATCTTCTCTTCCTGCTGGGTTCTTTTTGACCCGGTGCTGGCACAGGGGCCAATTCACCCGGTGCTGGCACAGGGGCCTCAGCAATCTGACATCTCTGTATTATTTGGTGCGTGGAGTTACTTACATCCGTAACAAATGCCTTCCACTCCAGTGTTTCTAGCAGATTTTCCAAAACAGCATCACTTTTTTTTTCAATTGTATTTATTAAGAAAGTACACACATATTATGATAGGCATAAAGTACAGAAAATCATAAAACACCATTGTATCAACAAAATACAGAATAGGGTGTAACAAGCGGCCTTCCACCAGACACGACGTGGACACAGTTGCATGGAAGTAATGCAGACCGTTTACTTCCACAGCAGAGTAAACTGATGTTTCACAGCAAGTTCCAATGGGTACCTTCATTAGGCACCAGTTCACAAACAGCATGTACACAATCTCAGGCTCCCTGTCTCTAACCCACTGGCCCGCCCTCCATCGTCTGGCCACTTGTTGGCATCAGGAGCCCTGAGCCCTTGCCCTAACGAGCTTTATAAAAGTGTGGCACAGGTGTGCCTGATTGCTGGGAGCACTTGCTACAATACCTGGACCGGACCTGCATGGATGGGATCTCATGTATGAAATTGCCGGGTATTTCTGTGTATCAACAGCAATATAATACTATAATTTCCAACTGCCAGATAATCTTTGACACAACATTAAAGAGACAACCTGCTGTGTCCCAACACCTCTCTGGGGTTTCCTCCGGGTCCAGTCCTAAACCCAGGTTGCCTTAGCCTGGGGCACCCGAACTGTTGTGCCCTGTCCTGCAAACACCCGGGGTGGCATCCGGACTGGACTGCCACATATTCTCCCCCTAAGCTTCGAGCCTACGGGTGAAGCTGAGTCCTTCTTTGGCGCACATACCTGCTCGCCAATCTCAGCAGGCATACCCCTTTTCGGGTCGGTCTGTCTCCGAGTCCTCCTCCCCTCTTCTAGCTTCACCCCACAGAGCTCTGCACCTTTTGAGGAGAGGAACATCCTTGAAAGTGCATCTGCGTTGCCCTGTAATCCTCCTGCTCTGTGCTGGACCTTGAAGCAGTACAGCTGGAGGGCAAGTAACCACCATGTTACCTGGGCGTTGGTCTCCTTATTTAGGCACCTCCATTGGAGCAGTGATTATTTATTTTATTTATTAACCGTTTCGTATATAGCGCAGCATATTCCGTTGCACTTTACAATTAGAACAACAGTAATAGAACAAAACTGGGTAAAAACAGACAGACATAGAGGTAGGAAGGCCCTGCTCACAAGCTTACACTCTATAGGGAAATAGGCATAGATACACAAGGATAGATGCTACCTATTGCATAATGGTCCACCAGATTGCTAGGTTCTTAATGGGTTGTATGATGATACCCCACAAAGTTGGCCAAGTGTCAGGAGGGTGTGAGACTAAAGAAAGACAAGATATGTGATGTTATGAATACTCTACAGAGGATGTAATTAGATAGGGAAGCACTGAAGGTTATGTGGGTGGGTCTGGAATATGATAGGCTTGTCTGAAGAGATGATTTTTCAGGGAACATTTAAAGGTTTGGAGACTAGAGGCGAGTCTTACTGTGCGTGGGAGGGCATTCCACAGAGTGGGTGAAGCCCGGATAAAGTCCTGTAATTTTGAGTGTGAACAAGTAATGCGTGTGGATGAGAGACGTAGATCTTGTGCAGATCGGAGAGGTCGGGTAGGGAGATATTTTCAGATGAGTGAAGATATGTATGTTGGTGCAGTTTGGTTAATAGCCTTGTATGTGAGTTAAAGTATTTTATATTTAATACAGTAGAATACCGGTAACCAATGGAGGGACTGACAGAGCGGATCTGCAGACGGTGAATGTCTAGCGTGGAAGATTAGCCTCGCAGCTGCATTCAAAATGGATTGTAGTGGTGAGAGCCTATGTTTGGGAAGACCGGTCAGGTGACTACTACAATAATCAATGCGGGAGATAATGAGAGCATGGATTAGAGTTTTTGCTGTGTCTTGTGTAAGATATGGTCGCATTTTGGATATGTTTTTTAGATGTATGTAACATGATCTTGAGACAGATTGAATGTGGGTAACAAAGGACAGTTCAGAGTCAAGAATGACACCTAGGCAGCGAGCTTGTGGGGTAGGGATGATTGCCGAGTTCTCAACAGTGATAGAGATATCAGGTTGGATACTACTATTGGCCGGTGGAAATATAATTAATTCTGTTTTGGAAATATTAAGTTTGAGGTGGCGAGATATCATCCAAGATGAAATGGCAGAAAGGCATTCAGTGACACAGCCCAATACAGATGGTGACAAATCAGGGGAGGATAGGTAGATTTGAGTATCATCCGCATACAGATGGTACTGAAATCCGAAAGAGTTGATTAGTTTGCCAAGAGATGTGGTATAGATAGAGAAAAGCAGAGGACCTAGGACTGAGCCTTGCGGTACTCCAACTGAGAGAGGTAGCGAAGGAGAGGTGGAATCAGAGAAACGAACACTGAAAGAGCGATTAGATAGGTAGGATGAGAACCAAGAAAGGGCTGTGTCCTGAATACCTAGGGATTGTAGTGTTTGTATGAGAAGAGAGTGGTCAACAGTGTCAAAAGCAGCAGAGAGATCAAGGAGAATAAGTAGAGAGTAATGTTCTTTAGATTTAGCAATGACCAAATCATTCACTACCTTAGTCAGTGCTGTCTCTGTGGAGTGTTGGGCACGAAATCCGGACTGAAGTGGGTCCAGTAGGCTGTGTGAGTTAAGAAAGTGTGTGAGGCAAGTGTAGGCAAGTCTCTCAAGTAGCTTGGAGGGGCATGGGAGCTGAGAGATGGGACGGTAGTTAGAGAGAGAGTTCGGGTCAGAGTTTTTTTTTTTTTTTCAGAATGGGAGTAATCACTGCATGCTTGTATAGAGAAGGAAAGATACCAGTAGACAGGGAGAGATTACAGATGTTCGTTAAGGTTGGGATGAGCACAGTAGACAGAGCTTTAGTAATTTGTGAGGGTATAGAGTCAAGGGGAGAGGTATTAGAGTAGGCAGATGAAAAGAGTGCAGATACTTCATCTTCATTTGTAGGATCAAAGGAAGAGAAGGTGTTAGAGGGTTCAGGCAGGGAATTGAGCAGGTCACTTGCTGTGGAAGAGCATACCATTTCATTTCAAATCTTGTCCTTGAAATAGGAAGCAAGATCTTGCGCACTGACAGTGGCTGGTGGGTTAGGTGAGGGAGGGACAAGAAGTGATTTAAGTGTATTAAAAAGTCGCTTGGGGTTAGAGGCTTGAGTAGAGATGAGAGATTGAAAATATGTTTGTTTGGCAGTGTCCAGAGCATTACGATAAGAGTGGTAGGTGGTCTTATATGTGAGAAAGTCACTTGAACTACGAGATTTACGCCACTGGCGTTCAACTTTACGTGAGAGTTTTTGTAAGTGTCTAGTGTATTTAGAGTGCCACGGTTGACATCTAAGTCTACGTGGAGTGTGATGGGTAGCTGGAGCCACTTCATCAAGTGCTGTTTCTAGAGTTTGGTTAAGGTGTGACACAGCAGTCTCTGGAGAGGTGAATGTAGAAATTGGTGAGAGCAGTGGTTGCAGAGAGGTAGATAGTTGTTGAAAATTAATAGCGTTAATATTTCTGCGGGTAAGAGGTGTCCTTGTAGACTTTAGGGACATTGAGTTTGAAGTAATGGAGGAGAGCATGCAGGTGATAAGGTTGTGATCTGAGAGAGGGAAAGGAGTGTTAGTGAGTTCAGAAACAGAGCATAGTCTGGTGAATACAAGATCAAGGCAGTGGCCCTCCTGATGAGTAGGGGAGTCAGTCCATTGGGAGAGGCCAAGAGAGGAGGTTAGAGAGAGTAGTTTAGAGGCATGGGGAGATTGTGGACTGTCAATAGAGAGATTGAAATCGCCCATAATGATGGTGGAGATGTCAGAGGATAGAAAGTGAGGGAGCCAAGCAGAAAAATCTCCCAGAAACTTTTTGGGTTGCCCAGGTGGGCGATAGATAGCTGCAACACGCAGAGAGAAAGGGGTGAAAATCCTAATAGAGTGTACTTCAAAGGATGTAAATGTGAGTGAGGGAACAGGTGGTAAAACGATGTGCGTGTAAGATTTGGACAGTAATATTCCAACACCACCTCCTTTAATGTTACCAGGCCTGGGGGTGTGTGTGAAGTGGAGACCACCATGTGACAGTGCTGCAGGGGAGGCCGTGTCTGATTGTGTGAGCCATGTTTCTGTTCTGGCTAGCATATTGAATTTTTTTGCTATGAAAAGGTCATGAATAGCTGTTAATTTGTTGCAAACAGAGCGTGCATTCCATAAAGCACATTTTAGTGACTTGGAGGTAGATGGGAGACATGTGATGTTGATAAGGTTTGTTGGTTTTATATTCCGTTGTGAATCAGCTGAATGTGATTATGGTGAACTCCTGTCCCAGGAGATAGTACCTCAGAGTCTCTACTGCCCACTTGATAGCCAGACATTCCTGCTCTACCGTGGCATTTCGCTGTTCCCTAGGCAGTAGTTTCTTACTCAGGTAGAGGACTGGTTTCTCTTCCCCACTTACCTCCTGAGACAACACTGCACCGAGGCCTGTTCCTGAAGCATCCGTCTGCAGGATGAACCTTTTACCAAAGTCCAGGGCTATCAACACTGGTGCTTTACACAGGGCACTTTTTAAATCCTTCCAGGCCTCATGTACCTGGAATGTCCACACAAGCTTGTCCAGACTTTGCTTTTACAAGCAATCAGTGAGCGGGGCTGCTCTGGTGGCAAAGTTCGGGATAAACTTGTAGTAATATCCCACCAGGCCTAAAAAGGCCCTGACCTGGGTTTTCCTCTCAGGCCTTGGCCAGGCAGCAACTGCCTCCACCTTATTGACCTGAGGTTTGATTTGGCCCTGGCCCACCACGTACCCCAAGTACTTGGCCTCCAACATACCTATTGCACACTTCTCTGGGTTGGCAGTGAAGCCGTGGAAGCGCAGTCTTTAATACGGCTTCCACTTTGGCCAGATAAGACTCCCAGTCGTTACTGAAGATAACAATGTCATCTAGGTACGCTGCTGCGTACTTCCGGTGGGGCTGGAGGAGCTTATTCATAAGGACAGCCTCAAGCACTGTATATGGTCCTTGCCAATGGGCATAAAGCTGGCCCTCCTCTATGGGTACCAAGACCAAGACCTTGTCTCCAGGGTTAAAACTCAGTTTCTCAGCTGGGACATCATAATGACATTTCTGTCTAGACTGGACCGGAGTCATATGGTCCCTGACCAACGGAGCTATCTGCTGGAATTGCCTGTAGAGCTGGTGAATGAACTGTACTACACTTGGTTCCGGGGACATCTGTTGTTTCCATCCCTCCTTTAGGAGGTCCAGGATTCCCTGGATCTGTCTGCCGTACAGCAGCTCAAAGGGGCTGAAGCCCATAGAGGACTGGGGAATCTCTCGGATGGCGAACATCAGAAAAGGTAGGAGTTGGTCCCAATCCCTTTTGTCCTGGGCGACTGCCCTCCTGAGCATCTGCTTGAGTGTGTGGTTAAAACGCTCCACCAAGCCATCAGTCTCGGGGTGATACACTGAGGTGCGACTCTTCTTAACCCCCAGCAGCCGATATAAGTTGCTCCTCAGCCAGGACATGAAGGGGGTCCCCTGGTCAGTGAGGACCTCCTTGGGTATGCCCTGGCTGGAGATGATCAGCAATAGTTCTTTGGCAATGCTTGCTGTCTTCATATTTCTTAGAGGAATGGCTTCAGGGTATTGTGTGGCATAATCAAGGAGGACTAAGATATACTGATCTCCCCTTGCTGATTTTTCTACTGGCCTCACAATATCCATCCCAATCCTTTCAAAGGGAATGGAAATTACCGGAAGAGGTATGAGGGGAGCTCTGTACTAGGGTTTTGGTGCAGTACGCTGGCAGATGGGACACCCCTGACAGTACTTTGCTACCGACGCTCGGATTCCCGACCAGAAAAATCGCTGCTGTATCCTCTGCAGTTTTCTCCTCCCCCAAATGTCCTCCACACAACTGTGAATGGACAGCTTTCAGGACCAGAGGCTGATGGACCCGTGGTACTATAAGCTGCTCAACTTTATTGCCCCATTCCTCGACAACCCGATATAGTAAATCCTTCTCTACTATGAAATAAGGGCTGCCCCCCTGGTTAAGGGCGAATACATTTTCCCATTATAAGTACAAATGTTCTGGAAAGCATTCGCGAGGTTCGGGTCTTCCTGCTGGTCTCATCAAAAATCCTGAAGCGACATGACAGTTCTTAATGTCCTTTCGTCACTCACCTCCTCCGGATCGGTCGGCTCTTCTGGCGTAGACGTACCGACTCCACACACACACACTCTGTTCCTGAGGACTTACTCAACCTTCGTGCCACAAAGCTTGGGACAGGAAGGCAGCTCCTTGAGTTGAAATGCCAACAGTTCCGATAGGCCAGGGAAATCTCGCCCCAGGATCAATTGGTAGGGCGAGCGCTGGTCGACGGCTGCCACCAGCTGGATTGTTTGCCCCTGATGTTGTACTGGAAACTGCACTCTGGGGTACTTGCAAGTGGCACCATGGACGCAGAGCATCTCAACCGCATGTAAGACCTGGTCAGCGCCTTCAGGGACCAACCCCGTGGAGATAATTGACAATTCACTCCCAGTATTGACAAGCGCCTGGATTGGCAGTGCTGCGATCTGGAGGGTCACCTGGAATCGGGAGGGCACAGATGAACCCTTGTTTCTGACACAGCTGTAGGCTGGTTGCCCTGAATTCCCTGCTCCACACTCCATAGGCTCAGGTTGTTTGGTACAGTCCTTTCGGTTGTGGCCTTGTTCCCTGCACTCATAGCAGATGACCGTATTTGTCCGGGCCCCCATTTCCAGAGGTTGACGGGTCCGGGGTCTTGGTATTGTTCGAGTCTCTCAGTCTGAGAGCTTAGCCATCTTCCCCAGCGCAGCGTATCTCTCCATTGCGGTGGCTAGGTCCTCCATATTTTGAGGGTCAGCCTGGAGAACCCACCTCTGCATGCCTCTGTCTAAGACCCGCACACAGTGGTCTATGGCTATGGTCTCCACCACTTGGGTAGCCATATTCTTTTCTGGCTGAAGCTTAGACCTCGCCATTTTTAGAAGTTCAGCCAGCTGGATTCGAGAATTCTCTGTCGAGATCCAATGCCAGTTCAGGAACCGCTGGGCTTTGCAGGCTTTGGTTACACTGATGCGACCCAGTATGGCAGCTTTAAGCTGCGAATAGGTAGATGCCTGGTCCGCCGAGAGGTCATGGTACGTTTTCTGGGGATCCCCCGTCAAATATGGGGCCAGCTTATTCGCCCAGCTACCCTCTGACCATCCCAGGCGTGCGGCTGCGCGCTCAAAGGTCCCCAGGTAGGCTTCCACATCGTCTGAGGGACACATCTTTTGCAACGGCCTAGGCTCCTGGTGATTCTGTCGCAGGAGACCCACTTCATCACGAATCAGGTGCAGGGTTTCCTGCTGAGCCTGTACTTGTGTTTGGAGAAGCTGCATCTGGGATTGTTGCCCCGCAGCCACATTAGTTAGGTCCCTTAACAACTCCTCCATGGTAGATGGGATGGATGCACGATATATGAATCTTGCGTCCCTTAACATACACCACCAAACCACAGTTCAACAACAACAACAAAAAAACACACAAAAAGACTTTTTTTCATTTTAACTAATTGACACACACACCCTGGCTGGTTACTAACCTGACCAGAGGAAGTTTGCAGAGTCTATGGAGAATGTCATGGCTCTGGAGCCTCCTGCAGCTGCTGGGTTTCCGCTGCGCTTGGTGCATCCAGCAGAGGGTCCCTGTTCGGGGTGCCAATTTGTAAGAAGTGACCTTCCACCAGACACGACATGGACACAGTTGTATGAAAGAAATGCAGACCGTTTACTTCCACAGCAGAGTAAACCGATGTTTCACAGCAAGTTCAGTGGGTAACTTAATTAGGCACCAGTTCACAAACAGCATGTACTCAATCTCAGGCTCCCTGTCTCTAACCCACTGGCCCGCCCTCCATCATCTGGCCACTTGTTGGCATCAGGAGCCCTGAGCCCTTGCCCTAACGGGCTTTATAAAAGTGTGGCACAGGTGTGCCTGATTGCTGGGAGCACTTGCTCCAATACCTGGACCGGACCTGCATGGATGGGATCACATGTATGAAATTGCCGGGTATTTCTGTGTATCAACAGCAATATAATACTATAATTTCCAACTGCCAGATAATCCTTGACTCAACATTAAAGAGACAACCTGCTGTGTCCCAACACCTCCCTGGGCTTCCTCTTGATCCAGTCCTAAACTCAGGTTGCCTTAACCTGGGGCACCCGAACTGTTCCAGACTGGACTGCCACAAGGGAAAAAAGGCACAAGAAACAGTTTGATAAGTACAGGTATGAGCCTTGACTGTTGAAAGAAGACTAGCAAGTAAACAGTATTCGTGTTCATTCTAGCACCCTGCACCTTTCAAATCCTGTGCAGTTCCTCTTTCCTGCCTGGGGTGTCACTCTCTGCTCTGGTGCTTCTCAGCACACACAGGTTTGTATCACAGCACTGAGTAGCTGATCAGAGTGTGCTGATAAGCACCACAGCAGAGAGCGACACCCCAGACAGGAGAGCGACACCCCAGACAGGAGAGGAACTGCACGGATTTTGAAAGGTGCAGGGTGCTAGAATGAACACTACTATATCAATGACATTTAAAAAAAACTGACTAGAAAGGTGTAAGCCAGGCATGTCCAAAGTCTGCCCGGGGGCCAGTAGCGGCCCGTGCTCAAATTTCCACCGGCCCGCCGCCTCTGTGAAAGCTATTTTAGGGGCGTGGCCTGGCATCTGAAGGCTACAGAGTCGTGTCTCTGCTGAGCTCCAAGGGCTACCCATAAACAGCTAAAGCAGACATTGTCTCCCTGCTAAGCCCACTCTACTGCTCACCCGATATTGAGGAGACCGGAGGGGACTAAGCAATGGAGGGAGGAGTGTATAAACTCGCTCCTGCGGGCTGCAGCCTTCCCCTCCACCTTAGGCCGGGATCTGCAGCACAGCGCACTTGTCTACGGGTATCCTGGACCACATAGAGAGACCCAGCGTGACGTGAAGCAGTGGCCATCTTGATAAGGTCTGTGATCCTAATTTTATGTTCTCCCCCAACTAAATATATATATATATATATATATATATATATAGGTGCACTATTACTGGGTGCACCTCTTCTATATCTGGATAGGTGTGTGCTATACCTGGATCCTTTATAACTGAACAGTGCCAGCCCTTATTTACATGGTATAAATATATGCTGTGCCATCCTGACACTCTGACCATAATAACCAGGCACCGGATGACACCCTGTGGGCTAGTGTTTTTCCCTGTCTTGTCATTCTGCTCAGGGTTGCATGTGTTATATATGATTCTTTTTGCCATCATCTGAACCTAGGAGCCCATCGCTGCAGCAAACAGTTGTTTGGGACCAAGCTGTAACTATTCCAAGGACACCTGTCACAAATGCAGCGCAATACCACACATTTCCCATCGCTGCAGGAAATAATGACCCGTTTTTTCAGAGAACAATATCAGTGCGCAAATGAGGAAGTATGCAGCAGACATCTCATCTCTGGCTGAGGAGTTTCAACAGCGCTTTCGGGACTTATAACGCTCCAGACCAGCTCATTGAGCTGCAGTATAACACCGACTGTCGCAGTCTGTACCAACAACTCCCTCTTGTCAACTTTTATCGCCAGCTGGATAAAAAGGCAGGTTCCAAGACACTCGAACATTTGCCAAGAAAATGCTGAGCTTGTTTGGCTCGACATACTTGTCAGAGAAGACATTCTCGGTTATGAACCATAACAAAAACCACGTGAGGACAAGGCTAAGCGACTCTCACCCCTGTGACATCTTGCACATCAAATCCACTGTCTTTGAGCCAGACCTGGCCTATTTACTGCAGTCAAGATCTCAGCATCACCCTTCACATTAGAGCAGGTAAGACAGGTTGTTTAGTCTTCTGAGGTGATTAATGGTTCAAAAAAATGTCAGGCTGAATGGTCGGCCCCCAAACATTTTCACCTCACCAAATCTGGGAACCCTGGCTACGCGCTGGAGAAGGAGGGTTGCTGTCAGTAGAATTATCACGGCCCTTGCCTTTACCCGAGGTGGTACCTCTGAGGTTCCGAGGAGTTTTAGACATGAATTTGTCCATAGTAAGGATAATACCCAAACAATTATGTGATGTGCAGGATAAGTCAATGAAATACAATAGTCACAGCGTGATGGGCAGCCAGAGAAAGGACTCTGTGTTAATGCAGGTAATAACAAAAATCCAAATCGGCAGGTCCACACAAAGTTTTAGGCCACCAGGCACCAAATAAAAATAAAAAATGGTGCTAGATGCTGAAAATAATGAAAAGAAACAGACACCATACAAAAATCCACACTGGGAGTTACAGGTGCAGTGTGAGGAGAAAATTGTAGGGAGATACATACAGCAGAGATGGAGGTGGACAAAGCGTGTCCCAGGACTCACCACCTTCCTTATGATGTTCCAGACAGGAGGAAACCATAGGCCACTGATGAGGTCTGTGTCCGTAGCTATGGTCCAGCCAGTAGCCACTGAGAACCAGCAGCAGCTGCAGCGATAGATCTTCAGTGCCTGAGAGGAATCCTAAAGATGGCCACCTGGAGGAGAGCGAGGAGGGCATTCCGGAGCTTCAGAGGTGGACGTTGGAGGGCTGGAAGGTGCAGCTAGGAGAGCCGCCAGCTGGAGGAATCTCTTGGGAGTGAAGAGACCAGCAGTGGGCCGTGATTGTGGGTGAAATGGGGAGCTCTGTTCCGCCACCCTGGAGAGCCGCAGCAGTTCCCCAGCTAATGTGAGGTCCCAGCTTGCGAGGGGTGAAGGGGCGCAACCTGCTGAGACGTGTGTAATGTACCTCGGGTCCTGGTCCCCACAAGGAATGTGCAGGGTGGACAATAAGGGCTAAGCAGGCTGATATATAGATGGTAGGCTATTATATAGCAGATGCCAAGCAGGAGCCGAACCAGGGCACGTCCTCTCCCTCAGCCTGCCAGGCCACACCCTCAACAGCATCACTTTTATACTGCACACATTCCTCTGTCAGGTAGGCAGCTTTCTCCTCTGTTGTAGCTCCTGTCCACAATCTAGTCCACCGGCACGCTGCCTCCCACTGCTCCCACAGGGACTGCATCTTGGAGGATGTACTTCTCGGGTCCCAATCTTCAGCCCACGACTCCATGATGATTCCTCATCCATGAGCTACACTGCCCTGGGAGACTTGGGACTTCTCTTTGGGTGTTTCTTTCCCTGTCCGGGCACCATTTTCCAAACGGGCTGCAACAGTAGGGCTCAGCCAGCATCACTTTCTGGACCCCCTCACTGCAGCTTCTGTTTTTGGGGCATGGCACACTCCACCGTTCCCCCACTTGCAGGGTATGTCCACCCTGGATAGGCTGACACTAGAGTGATTTTTGCCCTCGCTTAATGTCCTCACATGTTCCGCTCACTACTCCTGGGCACCCACTGCTAGGACTTATGATTTAGAAGAGCTCCCCACTGTGTGGTTCTATACTACTGCGTTACGGGCTATTGCACCTTCAAAGCTTGGTCATACTGACTCTTAGCTCTACCCGGGCATCGGGACTGCGTGTTCCCCACTGGTGTAGATCTTGCTGATCACTGTCCGCTATGGGCCTGATGGTCCTCTATCGGCATGGGTAGGGCACGCCAAACAGTCACTTGACTACAGCTGGTACACCAGTCACACGCCTGAGACAGCTCTGGATGGAGCCCACGCTTGGCTGCGTATTTCCACTGGACCTACTCCACTGTCACGCCTGAGGACTGACTCTGACCAGTGAAGATCTCAGGCACAGGGGCCGACTGGAATGTGAATCTGGGAGCTTTAATAAAGTTCTTATACATTAACCAGGATATGGTAAACTTGAGCGTAGGCCCGAAGACGTGACCAGAATGGAGGAGAATATGAAATAAAACAAGTCTTTTATTCAGCACACAAGATGGTACAGATAGCGGCAGATGGTATTGGATGCAATGATCGGTATCACATATAATGCAGTAACTTTGCCACAGGAACAAGGGTAATATTGTAGCAGATGTAACATCGATGGCAAGATGTAATATGAGATGCAGTGTGAACCACTGATGAAGTCCCAATAAAAAAGGAATACACAATGTTACTGACCACTGGAGAAAGGACACAGATGGTACCGGATATCAGTGGCGGAACACCGATGGAGCTAGAGATCGGTGACGGAACACCGATGGAGCTAGAGATCGGTGACGGAACACAGATGGAGCTAGAGATCGGTGACGGAACACCGATGGAGCTAGAGATCGGTGACGGAACACCGATGGAGCTAGAGATCGGTGACGGAACACCGATGGAGCTAGAGATCGGTGATGGAACACCGATGGAGCTAGAGATCGGTGACGGAACACCAATGGAGCTAGAGATCGGTGACGGAACACCGATGGAGCTAGAGATTGGTGACAGAACACCGATGGAGCTAGAGATCGGTGACTGAACACCGATGGAGCTAGAGATCGGTGACGGAACACCGATGGAGCTAGAGATCGGTGACGGAACACCGATGGAGCTAGAGATCGATGGAAGAACAACGATGGAGCTTGAGATCGATGGTGGAACACCAATGGAGCCAGGCAGAGCTGCAAGCTGGATGTCTCAGGGCAGAATGGAAACTCCTGGAGCAAAGTATCCTGGAAGCAGCAGAGAGCAAACAACCATACAGGGTATGACCATCATAGCACTGGCGACAAGGCAGTCCTTACCCAGCATTCTTATAGGAGCCAGTGTGCAGGGATTGGCTGGAACGATCAGGTGGTGCAAGGAAGCTCAAACAGTCACATAATTAGCTGTGCGGCAGTCAGGTGATCAGGACTTGTCACAGCAGTACTCTAGGCTTAGGCTCTGATGTGGAGTGAGGTCTAGTAGGACCAAACACTAGAAAGCAGACAATATGAATAGACACACTTAGAGTTTATACACATTATGCTGAGAGAGCTATGCAGGAACAGCATGTACAGACTTTACTGCCAGCTGGGTGTGATGAACAGAGCCCAGTTGCTGAACACTGGATCCTGGCAATTACTCACGCAGAGGAAATCCTACTCAGGTGCTACTCAGTAAGAAATCAAGACTGCAGTAGTATGTGAAGCAGATGCAGGTTCACAGAATATGCTGAGGTAAGTCACAGAACATAAGAAATTCAGTCAGGATCATGACATGGCTGACACAATCTCCTGTCAACAGCTCTGGACAGGAGCTTCACTCCACTCCCCAAAAAAGCCCTCGCATGTGACCTTATAAAACCTCTGATGCTTGTGCAAATTAGGGGACAGCTCTACCTCTGGGATTGGTGGGTTTTTCAATCCTAATATGTAAACGTCTCCGATAAAACCAGTGTGGACCCCTGTGGAGATAGTGCCTGGACGTCTGCTGAAAAGCCTTCTAGCACAAAGGGCACCTAATTATGGTGATAAGAAGGTTGGCTGCCCTGGAGCCATAAAATGAGTCCTATTTTCCCCTTGTAGCAATTTGTGATGTCAGAGGCCATTCACCTGATCAGGACTTCCTGTGAGGGAGAGGAGAGAGGGGAACTGTCTGTGTGTGTAATATAGAGCACCGGGCACTATCTGTGTATAATACAGGGGAGCCGGGCACTATCTGTGTATAATACAGGGGGAGCCGGGCACTATCTGTGTATAATACAGGGGGAGCCGGGCACTATCTGTGTATAATACAGGGGGAGCCGGGCACTATCTGTGTATAATACAGGGGGAGCCGGGCACTATCTGTGTATAATACAGGGGGAGCCGGGCACTATCTGTGTATAATACAGAGCACCGGGCACTATCTGTGTATAATACAGAGCACCGGGCACTATCTGTGTATAATACAGGGGGAGCCGGGCACTATCTGTGTATAATACAGGGGGAGCCGGGCACTATCTGTGTATAATACAGGGGGAGCCCGGCACTATCTGTGTATAATACAGGGGGAGCCGGGCACTATCTGTGTATAATACAGGGGGAGCCGGGCACTATCTGTGTATAATACAGGGGGAGCCGGGCACTATCTGTGTATAATACAGGGGGAGCAGGGCACTATCTGTGTATAATACAGGGGGAGCCGGGCACTATCTGTGTATAATACACAGGGAGCCGGGCACTATCTGTGTATAATACACGGGGAGCCGGGCACTATCTGTGTATAATACAGGGGGAGCCGGGCACTATCTGTGTATAATACAGGGGGAGCCGGGCACTATCTGTGTATAATACAGGGGGAGCCGGGCACTATCTGTGTATAATACAGGGGGAGCCGGGCACTATCTGTGTATAATACAGGGAGAGCCGTGCACTGTGTATAATACAGGGGGAGCCGGGCACTATCTGTGTATAATACAGGGGGAGCCGGGCACTATCTGTGTATAATACAGGAGGAGCCGGGCACTATCTGTGTATAATACAGAGCACCGGGCACTATCTGTGTATAATACAGGGGAGCCGGGCACTATCTGTGTATAATACAGGGGGAGCCGGGCACTATCTGTGTATAATACAGGGGGAGCCGGGCACTGTCTGTGTATAATACAGGGGGAGCAGGGCACTATCTGTGTATAATACAGGGGGAGCCGGGCACTATCTGTGTATAATACACGGGGAGCCGGGCACTATCTGTGTATAATACACGGGGAGCCGGGCACTATCTGTGTATAATACAGGGGGAGCCGGGCACTATCTGTGTATAATACAGAGCACCGGGCACTATCTGTGTATAATACACGGGGAGCCGGGCACTATCTGTGTATAATACACGGGGAGCCGGGCACTATCTGTGTATAATACAGAGCACCGGGTACTATCTGTGTATAATACAGGGGGAGCCGGGCACTATCTGTGTATAATACAGGAGGAGCCGGGCACTATCTGTGTATAATACAGGGGGAGCCGGGCACTATCTGTGTATAATTCAGGGGGAGCCGGGCACTATCTGTGTATAATACAGGGGGAGCCGGGCACTATCTGTGTATAATACAGAGCACCGGGCACTATCTGTGTATAATACAGGGGGAGCCGGGCACTATCTGTGTATAATACAGAGCACCGGGCACTATCTGTGTATAATACAGGGGGAGCCGGGCACTATCTGTGTATAATACAGGGGGAGCCGGGCACTATCTGTGTATAATACAGGGGGAGCCGGGCACTATCTGTGTATAATACAGAGCACCGGGCACTATCTGTGTATAATACAGGGGGAGCCGGGCACTATCTGTGTATAATACAGGGGGAGCCGGGCACTCTCTGTGTATAATACAGGGGGAGCCGGGCACTATCTGTGTATAATACAGGGGGAGCCGGGCACTATCTGTGTATAATACAGGGGGAGCCGTGCACTGTGTATAATACAGGGGGAGCCGGGCACTATCTGTGTATAATACAGGGGGAGCCGGGCACTATCTGTGTATAATACAGGGGGAGCCGGGCACTATCTGTGTATAATACAGGGGGAGCCGGGCACTATCTGTGTATCATACAGGGGGAGCCGGGCACTATCTGTGTATAATACAGGGGGAGCCGGGCACTATCTGTGTATAATACAGAGCACCGGGCACTATCTGTGTATAATACAGGGGGAGCCGGGCACTATCTGTGTATAATACAGGGGGAGCCGGGCACTATCTGTGTATAATACAGGGGAGCCGGGCACTATCTGTGTATAATACAGGGGGAGCCGGGCACTATCTGTGTATAATACAGGGGGAGCCGGGCACTATCTGTGTATAATACAGGGGGAGCCGGGCACTATCTGTGTATAATACAGGGGGAGCCGGGCACTATGTGTGTATAATACAGGGGGAGCCGGGCACTATGTGTATAATACAGGGGGAGCCGGGCACTATCTGTGTATAATACAGAGCACCGGGCACTATCTGTGTATAATACAGGGGGAGCCGGGCACTATCTGTGTATAATACAGGGGGAGCCGGGCACTATCTGTGTATAATACAGGGGGAGCCGGGCACTATCTGTGTATAATACAGAGCACCGGGCATTATCTGTGTATAATACAGGGGGAGCCGGGCACTATCTGTGTATAATACAGAGCACCGGGCACTATCTGTGTATAATACAGAGCACCGGGCACTATCTGTGTATAATACAGGAGGAGCCGGGCACTATCTGTGTATAATACAGGGGGAGCCGGGCACTATCTGTGTATAATACAGAGCGCTGGGCACTATCTGTGTATAATACAGGGGGAGCCGGGCACTATCTGTGTATAATACAGGGGGAGCCGGGCACTATCTGTGTATAATACAGAACACCGGGCACTATCTGTGTATAATACAGGGGGAGCCGGGCACTATCTGTGTATAATACAGGGGGAGCCGGGCACTATCTGTGTATAATACAGGGGGAGCCGGACACTATCTGTGTATAATACAGGGGGAGCCGGGCACTATCTGTGTATAATACAGGGGGAGCCGGGCACTATCTGTGTATAATACAGGGGGAGCCGGGCACTATCTGTGTATAATACAGAGCACCGGCCACTATCTGTGTATAATACAGGGGGAGCCGGGCACTATCTGTGTATAATACAGGGGGAGCCGGGCACTATCTGTGTATAATACAGGGGGAGCCGGGCACTATCTGTGTATAATACAGGAGGAGCCGGGCACTATCTGTGTATAATACAGGGGGAGCCGGGCACTATATGTGTATAATACAGGGGTAGCCAGGCACTATCTGTGTATAATACAGGGGGAGCCGGGCACTATCTGTGTATAATACAGGGGGAGCCGGGCACTATCTGTGTATAATACAGGGGGAGCCGGGCACTATCTGTGTATAATACAGTGCGCCGGGCATTATCTGTGTATAATACAGGGGGAGCCGGGCACTATCTGTGTATAATACAGGGGGAGCCGGGCACTATCTGTGTATAATACAGGGGGAGCCGGGCACTATCTGTGTATAATACAGGGGGAGCCGGGCACTATATGTGTATAATACAGGGGGAGCCGGGCACTATCTGTGTATAATACAGAGCGCCGGGCACTATCTGTGTATAATACAGGGGGAGCCGGGCACTATCTGTGTATAATACAGGGGGAGCCGGGCACTATCTGTGTATAATACAGAGCACCGGGCACTATCTGTGTATAATACAGAGCACCGGGCACTATCTGTGTATAATACAGGAGGAGCCAGGCACTATCTGTGTATAATACAGGGGGAGCCGGGCACTATCTGTGTATAATACAGGTGGATCCGGGCACTATCTGTGTATAATACAGAGCACCGGGCACTATCTGTGTATAATACAGGGGGAGCCGGGCACTATCTGTGTATAATACAGGAGGAGCCGGGCACTATCTGTGTATAATACAGGGGGATCCGGGCACTATCTGTGTATAATACAGGGGGAGCCGGGCACTATCTGTGTATAATACAGGGGGAGCCGGGCACTATCTGTGTATAATACAGAGCACCGGGCACTATCTGTGTATAATACAGGGGGAGCCGGGCACTATCTGTGTATAATACAGGGGGAGCCGGGCACTATCTGTGTATAATACAGGGGGAGCCGGGCACTATCTGTGTATAATACAGGGGGAGCCGGGCACTATCTGTGTATAACACAGGGGAGCCGGGCACTATCTGTGTATAATACAGGGGGAGCCGGGCACTATCTGTGTATAATACAGGGGGAGCCGGGCACTATCTGTGTATAATACAGGGGGAGCCGGGCACTATCTGTGTATAATACAGGGGGAGCCGGGCACTATCTGTGTATAATACAGGGGGAGCCGGGCACTATCTGTGTATAATACAGGGGGAGCCGGGCACTATCTGTGTATAATACAGGGGGAGCCGGGCACTATCTGTGTATAATACAGGAGGAGCCGGGCACTATCTGTGTATAATACAGGGGGACCCGGGTACTATCTGTGTATAATACAGGGGGAGCCGGGCACTATCTGTGTATAATACAGGGGGAGCCGGGCACTATCTGTGTATAATACAGGGGGAGCCGGGCACTATCTGTGTATAATACAGGGGGAGCCGGGCACTATCTGTGTATAATACAGAGCGCCGTGCACTATCTGTGTATAATACAGGGGGAGCCGGGCACTATCTGTGTATAATACAGGGGGAGCCGGGCACTATCTGTGTATAATACAGAGCACCGGGCACTATCTGTGTATAATACAGGGGGAGGCGGGCACTATCTGTGTATAATACAGAGCGCCGTGCACTATCTGTGTATAATACAGGGGGAGCCGGGCACTATCTGTGTATAATACAGGGGGAGCCGGGCACTATCTGTGTATAATACAGAGCACCGGGCACTATCTGTGTATAATACAGGGGGAGGCGGGCACTATCTGTGTATAATACAGAGCACCGGGCACTATCTGTGTATAATACAGGAGGAGCCGGGCACTATCTGTGTATAATACAGGGGGAGCCGGGCACTATCTGTGTATAATACAGGGGGAGCCGGGCACTATCTGTGTATAATACAGGGGGAGCCGGGCACTATCTGTGTATAATACAGGAGGAGCCGGGCACTATCTGTGTATAATACAGGGGGAGCCGGGCACTATCTGTGTATAATACAGGAGGAGCCGGGCACATCTGTGTATAATACAGGGGGAGCCGGGCACTATCTGTGTATAATACAGGGGGAGCCGGGCACTATCTGTGTATAATACAGGGGGAGCCGGGCACTATCTGTGTATAATACAGGGGGAGCCGGGCACTATCTGTGTATAATACAGAGCACCGGGCACTATCTGTGTATAATACAGGGGGAGCCGGGCACTATCTGTGTATAATACAGGGGGGAGCCGGGCACTATCTGTGTATAATACAGGGGGAGCCGGGCACTATCTGTGTATAATACAGGAGGAGCCGGGCACATCTGTGTATAATACAGGGGGAGCCGGGCACTATCTGTGTATAATACAGAGCGCTGGGCACTATCTGTGTATAATACAGGGGGAGCCGGGCACTATCTGTGTATAATACAGGGGGAGCCGGGCACTATCTGTGTATAATACAGAGCACCGGGCACTATCTGTGTATAATACAGGGGGAGCCGGGCACTATCTGTGTATAATACAGGGGGAGCCGGGCACTATCTGTGTATAATACAGGGGGAGCCGGGCACTATCTGTGTATAATACAGAGCACCGGGCACTATCTGTGTATAATACAGGGGGAGCCGGGCACTATCTGTGTATAATACAGGGGGGAGCCGGGCACTATCTGTGTATAATACAGGGGGAGCCGGACACTATCTGTGTATAATACAGAGCACCGGGCACTATCTGTGTATAATACAGGGGGAGCCGGGCACTATATGTGTATAATACAGGGGGAGCCGGACACTATCTGTGTATAATACAGGGGGAGCTGGGCACTATCTGTGTATAATACAGAGCGCCGGGCACTATCTGTGTATAATACAGGGGGAGCCGGGCACTATCTGTGTATAATACAGGGGGAGCCGGGCACTATCTGTGTATAATACAGGGGGAGCCGGGCACTATCTGTGTATAATACAGGGGGAGCCGGGCACTATCTGTGTATAATACAGGGGGAGCCGGGCACTATCTGTGTATAATACAGGGGGAGCCGAGCACTATCTGTGTATAATACAGAGCGCCGGGCACTATCTGTGTATAATACAGGGGGAGCCGGGCACTATCTGTGTATAATACAGGGGGAGCCGGGCACTATCTGTGTATAATACAGGGGAGCCGGGCACTATCTGTGTATAATACAGGGGGAGCCGGGCACTATCTGTGCATAATACAGGGGGAGCCGGGCACTATCTGTGTATAATACAGGGGGAGCCGGGCACTATCTGTGTATAATACAGGGGGAGCCGGGCACTATCTGTGTATAATACAGGGGGAGCCGGGCACTATCTGTGTATAATACAGGGGGAGCCGGGCACTATCTGTGTATAATACAGGGGGAGCCGGGCACTATCTGTGTATAATACAGGAGGAGCCGGGCACTATCTGTGTATAATACAGAGCACCGGGCACTATCTGTGTATAATACAGAGCACCGGGCACTATCTGTGTATAATACACAGCGCCGGGCACTATCTGTGTATAATACAGGGGGAGCCGGGCACTATCTGTGTATAATACAGAGCACCGGGCACTATCTGTGTATAATACAGGGGGAGCCGGGCACTATCTGTGTATAATACAGGGGGAGCCGGGCACTATCTGTGTATAATACAGGGGGAGCCGGGCACTATCTGTGTATAATACAGGGGGAGCCGGGCACTATCTGTGTATAATACAGAGCATCGGGCACTATCTGTGTATAATACAGGGGGAGCAGGGCACTATCTGTGTATAATACAGGGGGAGCCGGGCACTATCTGTGTATAATATAGGAGGAGCCGGGCACTATCTGTGTATAATACAGGAGCAGCAGGGCACTATCTGTGTATAATACAGGGGGAGCCGGGCACTATCTGTGTATAATACAGAGCGCTGGGCACTTTCTGTGTATAATACAGGGGGAGCCGGGCACTATCTGTGTATAATACAGGGGGAGCCGGGCACTATCTGTGTATAATACAGGGGGAGCCGGGCACTATCTGTGTATAACACAGGGGAGCCGGGCACTATCTGTGTATAATACAGGGGGAGCCGGGCACTATCTGTGTATAATACAGGGGGAGCCGGGCACTATCTGTGTATAATACAGGGGGAGCCGGGCACTATCTGTGTATAATACAAGGGGAGCCGGGCACTATCTGTGTATAATACAGGGGGAGCCGGGCACTATCTGTGTATAATACAGGGGGAGCCGGGCACTATCTGTGTATAATACAGGGGGAGCCGGGCACTATCTGTGCATAATACAGAGCGCCGGGCACTATCTGTGTATAATACAGGGGGAGCCGTGCACTATCTGTGTATAATACAGGGGGAGCCAGGCACTATCTGTGTATAATACAGGGGGAGCCGGGCACTATCTGTGTATAATACAGAGCACCGGGCACTATCTGTGTATAATACAGGAGCAGCAGGGCACTATCTGTGTATAATACAGGGGGAGCCGGGCACTATCTGTGTATAATACAGAGCACCGGGTACTATCTGTGTATAATACAGGGGGAGCCGGGCACTATCTGTGTATAATACAGGGGGAGCCGGGCACTATCTGTGTATAATACAGGGGGAGCCGGGCACTATCTGTGTATAATACAAGGGGAGCCGGGCACTATCTGTGTATAATACAGGGGGAGCCGGGCACTATGTGTGTATAATACAGGGGGAGCCGGGCACTATCTGTGTATAATACAGGGGGAGTCGGGCACTATCTGTGTATAATACAGGGGGAGCCGGGCACTATCTGTATATAATACAGGGGGAGCCGGGCACTATCTGTGTATAATACAGGGGGAGCCGGGCACTATCTGTGTATAATACAGGAGGAGCCGGGCACTATCTGTGTATAATACAGGGGGAGCCGGGCACTATCTGTGTATAATACAGGGGGAGCCGGGCACTATCTGTGTATAATACAGGGGGAGCCGGGCACTATCTGTGTATAATACAGGGGGAGCCGGGCACTATCTGTGTATAATACAGGGGGAGCCAGGCACTATCTGTGTATAATACAGTGCACCGGGCACTATCTGTGTATAATACAGGGGGAGCCGGGCACTATCTGTGTATAATACAGAGCGCCGGGCACTATCTGTGTATAATACAGGGGGAGCCGAGCACTATCTGTGTAGAATACAGGGGGAGCCGGGCACTATCTGTGTAGAATATAGGGGAGCCGGGCACTATCTGTGTATAATACAGGGGGAGCCGGGCACTATCTGTGTATAATACAAGGGGAGCCGGGCACTATCTGTGTATAATACAGGGGGAGCCGGGCACTATGTGTGTATAATACAGGGGGAGCCGGGCACTATCTGTGTATAATACAGGGGGAGCCGGGCACTATCTGTGTATAATACAGGGGGAGCCGGGCACTATCTGTGTATAATACAGGGGGAGCCGGGCACTATCTGTGTATAATACAGGGGGAGCCAGGCACTATCTGTGTATAATACAGTGCACCGGGCACTATCTGTGTATAATACAGGGGGAGCCGGGCACTATCTGTGTATAATACAGAGCACCGGGCACTATCTGTGTATAATACAGAGCGCCGGGCACTATCTGTGTATAATACAGGGGGAGCCGAGCACTATCTGTGTAGAATACAGGGGGAGCCGGGCACTATCTGTGTAGAATATAGGGGAGCCGGGCACTATCTGTGTATAATACAGGGGGAGCCGGGCACTATCTGTGTATAATACAGGAGGAGCCGGGCACTATCTGTGTATAATACAGGGGGAGCCGGGCACTATCTGTGTATAATACAGGGGGAGCCAGGCACTATCTGTGTATAATACAGGGGGAGCCGGGCACTATCTGTGTATAATACAGGAGGAGCCGGGTACTATCTGTGTATAATACAGAGCACCGGGCACTATCTGTGTATAATACAGGGGGAGCCAGGCACTATCTGTGTATAATACAGGAGGAGCCGGGCACTATTTGTGTATAATACAGGGGGAACCGGGCACTATCTGTGTATAATACAGGGGGAGCCGGGCACTATCTGTGTATAATACAGGGGGAGCCGGGCACTATCTGTGTATAATACAGGGGGAGCCGGGCACTATCTGTGTATAATACAGGGGGAGCCGGGCACTATCTGTGTATAATACAGGGGGAGCCGGGCACTATCTGTGTATAATACAGGGGGAGCCGGGCACTATCTGTGTATAATACAGGGGGAGCCGGGCACTATCTGTGTATAATACAGGGGGAGCCGGGCACTATCTGTGTAAGTAGATAAAGTCAACCTTTCTGTCAAACTTGACAGTTGTTAACGCCCCCTTGCACTAGGACCCGCCCCCTTTTAATATTAAATGATAGTGTTTTATATCGCTTAATATAAAATTAATATAAATTTATAGTGTTCGATATTAAAACGTATTAAAAATTGTCGCGTAACACCAGTCGCAGAGTGTCAAGCAGCACCAGTCGCAGAATGTCACATATGACACACACTTTAAAATACATCTTTTTTTTTTTTTTTTTTTTTGTAACACAAAATGTTCTTACATTCCAGCAGCTGAAACTTCATGAGTCACACATGTTACAGTTTTAAAAAGGATAATCACTAATGACCGTGTCACAAAGGTCATTTTAAATGCTCAGAAACAGGACACGTTGTACATAAAACGTTTCACGCACAACGCTGTGTGTGAAGCGTGTTACGCACAACGTTGTATTGTTTGTGTAACTTGTAATCAACATTCTGTTTGATACGTTTTATGTACAACGCATCATACCTATGATGTTTTTCTAATAAACAACGTTGTTTATTAAACTTTATATCGTGTGCTTGAAATTTCTTCCGTTTACAGCAATAGAAACAAAGAACAAAACGTTGTTTTATAAAGCATAAGCATATTTTATTGATATATGTATATATATATATATATATAACACGGTAAAGATGAGTTTAAAACATTACATAAAATATTATTGACATAAGTTAAACATTGTGGCGCAAAATACCAACACAAAATACAGTGTATAAAAATAATATAAATTAGTTATATGTTATAGTTTCAGCCACTGTGAATCCTGAAATAGATTTACGGATCTTTTCCTAGGCAGTAAGTAACCATGCGGTGTTGTTAAACCTGGGGGACTTAAAACATTTATTCGCCCTTTGTTAAGGGTTTGTAACGACATGGGCGATGTCACAGCGCCATCAGAGTCATCCTGCATCTCAGCTTTTAATCGTTCTAAACACATTCTATTCCCCGCATTGGCTATGACGGTTGAGGGAATATTCAATTCAGACATGGCCCGCATAAATTCAGGCCAACCATTCGGTATATTACGGATCGACACACCGTTACTTTGCGTGATGCTTCTTATTAAATCTAACATGTTGGAACCAGGCACAGTGACGCCTTTGTACAGAAACTCCCCTTTACTGTTCCAGTCTGTGATGTGTTTAGAGCGTGTCATTTTACTCAATAGTATTTCACAGTTTTTCTTATACCGGTCATTAACACCGCTCAAAAGCTCATGATAAACAGCATCGGGGGCAATAGGCTGTGTCGTATTATTTGATTCATCAACAGATTTTGCAACGGGTGATAAAAGAGCTAAAGTTGACATTTCACTATCAGCCTGCTTACTCAACACCAGGTATCTCTGCAACAACATTGTATATCGCTTTGCTTTTTCATATTCTGATAAATCATTATTCTGTAGTATTTTCACGATCTCTACATCTAGACCGTGCGTTGCTGTTTTACGTATGTCGTCGCTGTTCGTTTTATTATGTAAACGTTCTATCTGATTCTGAGGCACCAGATACATTTTCTCAGCGTACTCCATCAGCGATTAGACAATAGTCCTGTAATTAGCGGTATAGCAAAACCAAGCAGCGAGCCGATAAAACCACCCGACTGTTTAACCAGAATCTTCTTTTTTCCAATGGCACATTTCTTATTACAAAGTGATTTTATAAGCGCACGCTTCTTTTTAAGGTAGTTCAGCTGCCGTTGAGACAGCGGTATTTTGCCTTTAAGCGTGTTGAGCGCTATCTCACAAATGGCCGTGACTAAATCGTTTGAAGCGTTGGATAAAATAGCATTTCTTTGGATTGGTGTGGCTTTAATTAACGTTTTTAAAAGCACCCAATTACGTCTTATCCGCCCCGACATGTTCACCGTTGTTAGAATGGCAACAAATGACTAAAGGTTGTACTGTTATAGCTTTATAGAACCACGCTTCTTAATGACAAAAGCGACAGGCTTGTCTGGTGGGAATAAGCCGCTTCGTAAACGATAATCGTCAAGAGCGTTGTTTCTTAAATCAACCAGCAAATACCCATAAGGGGCAGCCGTCGCGGATTCATAGGATTCGAGAAAAAAACGATGTTTCGATGGGTACATTTGTCTAGCCAGAATGCCCACCTGCATTTTATCCCTGGGGTTTTTGAACAGGACCATATATTTTGTGTTTAAATGTATAGTTCTGCTCTTTTTACCTTGACAAAATATGTTTTGGACAAGGTACAGGATACTGAGATTACGATGATGTACATACTTTGTGAAAGCCTTCTCAACCTCAGAATTATTACTTGCCGCGTCCATCAAATCATCAATCACTGTTAAATTAACCTTATCAGGGGGAAAAAGTTGATCATCGCTAAAAGACTCTGGTAACCCCTCTATAAAGCGCGTACAGGGGTAATCACGCAGAAGTTGGTCGTATATAGGTTGCCAACAGGTGTAAAACCAAACAACATTATCAGGTACATGAGTCATATGTGTTGCAGCGTGTTGCAACAGCGTTTTGACAAAATAACTTTTACCCGAATTGGACGGCCCCGCTAAAATACATGAGAAAGGGTGTTGAAATCTGGTGTCCATCTTAATAGCCGAACGGCAGTGTTGTGAAGTTGTCCGTAAGAGACCGTTTAGTATAAACACACCTTTGCGTCTTCTGCAAAGTACGCGTCTCTATCTGCCAGCACTTTTTCACACGTACTATACCGGGTTGACGGATCACAACCTTTTTCTGGTCATCGCCTTCGGGGTTTAAAGGATAATCTAAGACCAGTTCTTTCAGGCTGTCAAAGTTAACGTGCTGCGCATTATCAACATTGAGCGTTATACCTTTAACTTTTAAACAGGTCTTTCCGTTGTTTAGTCGATAGCCGTATGACTTGGGACCGGCTGAGACAAATTCTGTTATATGGGTGCCTGTGGGCAGTTCGCTGGTCAACTCACCTAAATAATCACCCAATGGCGGGCTCCAGTCACCGGGTCTACTGACAAAAATTACAGAATCGGTGTCGTGATAAAGACATCTATCTTGTAATCTATACAGTAGTTTGTACAGTTCAACACGGGCATAAGCCGTTGTAAAGATGGCTATAGTTACATTTGAAATTGCACCCCTGGTGTAATGGTCTTTGGCATACTTCCAATTTACCATAACTGTATCATCGTCAATAAAATCCAAAGCGGACACGTCATAGTACGGTAAGAACGCGTATTCAAAAAGTTTGTCGGGGTCGGTCACTAGACACGTATTGGGCATGTTGCTACGTTGACCAAATTTACCCCATAAGGAATTTAAAAACAATTTTGAAATTTGTCTTTTAGCGGGGTTGATTTCTATGTGTTCGGGTCGTAAAGACAAGCCTTCATTCTTTTGATAGGCGTCTATATACTCTTGGCGTTTCTCGGCGTCTGTACACCATTCGGGATAACCAGAGGCCTCTTGTTTATCCCTGAGGTGCGTTTTAATGTAGCCTGAAAACAATTTGTCAGATCTCTCATCAAAATGCCACACCTCATAGATTTTACATACCTTGTACCCCATTTCTACAGCCAAGTTTAGTTCCACGGTACACCATGTACCGATGAGCGCACGTTTTTCTGAATCATGAACGCACGGCTCAGTCTGTCCAGACTCAGCGCATGTGCGACATAATGGAAACATTAACTTGCCGCCCATTTTAACTGGCAGAACCGGAAAGAATAGGCCACGAGGTGGATAAACTTTAACCCTGGCAAAACCGAAATACTTTGTGACATCACCAAAGTCCTTATAAATAATGCGTGGGTGCTGTATAGGATACGTTTTGGTTTTATTAACATACGGATAGAGACTGGTGAAATCAAAATAGTGTATTTTTTCATCACAGCCTGTTTTGTGATACAGCTTTATGGCGTTTGTGCGCCCGCCATAAAGAGCATCACGTGGCTCCAAGGGTTCGGGTAAATCTTTACCCTTCAGAAAAGCCTGTAGATCCGCATCAGAATCTAGCATAGACTTCCATTCACAACCCCAGATTTCACGTATCTGAAATCCACAACGTTTAAGGTAGTGCAACTTTACCTGCGTCTTGTGGTGTAATTGACCGTAGGTCGTTTTAGTCAGTTTGTTTTTATCATCGGCGTTGTAACAAGCACCACAGCCGTGGTAAAAACAACCTTGGAATTCAAATGCAGTTGGTGTGCCGTTAATCACGGCATAACCATCCAGGCTGTATTTACCAACTTTCTTCTCACCCCCTTGTAAAGCGTGTCTTATACTCACCCCTTCTTTGTGTTCTATGTACATTAACCACTGTATGGCGGGCGTTGAGTAACGCTTCTGCGTCTTGTGATAGTTATCACCCGGTACAAGCGCCAGTGTCTTTTCCTGTAAAAATTTACACCGGTACATGGCCATGCATACGCTCGCCAACGTGACTAATTGAAAAGCCTCGATGTGACGTTTAACCACAACCTTTTTTTTTTTCTTTGTTATTAGAAACTCCTGTTCTGTCATGGCTATAACAGCAGATCTGAAAGCATCACAAGCTTTTTGTAATATTTTCACATCGTCTTTACAATATCGCACGAGCTCTTTTTGAAAGTTAAACGGTTTGTGTACACACTGTTTATACCAAGCTGTAAACTCAGATAATTCATCAGGCATCATGTATTGTGGACCAAAATACTCTATTGACGGCATAGTTCCTATGTAATTTTGGTTATCAGCTGTGTTAAAAAAATGTGGGAAATAACCTTTGGTACCGTCAAACCCCATCGCCTTTGGTAACTTGCTAAGCCGCATGGGTAAAAAATTTAAAGAGTCGATAAATCTTATCTTCAAATCTTTTACCGTGATGCACATTATGTTGCCGCCTCTAGATAATAATTCAATCTTTAATTTCTCCTTAATCAGCTGGCGCAGCACAAAATATGCATCATAGCGACCTGCATTATGGGCTATGAATGTGTAATGCTCAAATTTTGGTTTCATGAACGTCTTTACAAAGTCTTCGATACACGCAACACCCTTAAACTCCCAGTCTTTCTCACCCGTTAATGTTAAAGCGTAACAGTAGTTTGGTATGTGCACACCCGTCTCCTGCATACACTCAAAATCATAAAAGATGTATTTCTTTGTGGGCTCTTCCGGCTTGATGGTTTGTATATAGCACAAATGGTTCGAAAACCCATCAACGAACACCTTACAAATGGGGCACTTTAGGCCTCTGCAGTTATGATCTGTTCGCCTGTAGAGACAACACTTGTCACAATATACATGTTCAAGACAGGATATTTTGTGATCAAGAGCTAAAGCTTTGTGTAGCTCTAAACACTCGTTTGATCGACAAAATACCCTACACACCGAACACCTTAAAGCCGTCACACCGTCGTCAATACAAGCCGGCCTGTGACAAGCCTTACAAAAGAAAAGACAATCGTGATTATTTCTATGATGGTAAGCGCTATGACAACGGACGCAGTAATATCGGGCACCAAGAAACGCTTTGATATCGAGTATCCCATAAAAGTGACAATCGTGATATAGCACAAAGATCGTGTCTTTGTAACGACTGTCTGCACTGTAGTATTTCCAAGACCCTTGACTGTAATAGAGGAGATTGATGGATACTTTTAAATAATTTTCAAAAATTGCAACATCGCTAAAGCTGACCGCTTTATCAAGCGGCAGATTCAAAGCTTTATGTAGTTGTATCGCTCTCTCCTGTATTACATGATCATTGGCATTGTTACCTTTATCCAGAAGTTTACAGACGCTAGCGGCCAAACACAGGTTATTACCTACGCGTCTGAAGTCATAGAGATATCTCTTTCTTTTATCTATTATTAAACTTTGGGGCAGGCGTTGTAAACTACGCCCAGTCAAACCAGACCCTGATCTGTTCATAAAAATACTGATCACAAATCTTAAGCCTGTGGATAATAAGAATTCAGCGTTACTTTGAAGCGTGTTTGTAATCTGATTCAAAAAACTGGCAGCGTCTAATGTTTCTTGCGGCTTACGATGCGAATAGATGGCATTGTGTAACCCACCCCCCTCCAATCTAAGCTGAACGCGGTCGGCAGGATCCACGCCCGCAAGGACATCATCGAGCATGGCCTGTATAGCCGTATGAATGGCTCGAACTCCCTCTACAAATGATGTAACCCTATCCAAATTAACAAACCGATAGTGATTGTGGTACTCAACGGCTCTGAAATTCGGTCGTTGTCGTTCATAGCGGTTAATTGCTTCTAAGTATACATGTTGCCGACCTTCGTCATTACCGGGTGACTCAACACGGCCTGCATCATCATATATGGGGCTTGCATCGCGCTCAATATTGTCAGCCTGTGATTCATCATTCGGTAATGCATGGGGTGGAGATTGATCTAAATCTACATGCCTCGCACTGTGCTGACCTCCTACCACATGTACCCTGTGACGCTTGCGTTTTCTCAATTGACCACCTACCGCATGTTCCCTGTGCCGCTTGCGCTTTCTCGATCTGATTAATGTTGTTACAGCCTGTTTCACCTTTGCGCGTCGGAATAACTGTGAGATCTTGTATGTTAAACAAGGTTTAATTCGTGGTTTTTTTTTACAGTCATTTAAATTTAAAACACGTTTCAAACCATTGCCTAGCATGCCTAGTCACGGATCAGTTTCATTTATTTCTGCAAAATGATGTATGTTGGCTTTAATAAATTCAGTTGTCTTAACCGACCGATCTATGTATTTTGACATGACATTCATATACGTCTCAACAACTTCTTTAACAATGTCTTGTTTACATTTACTACCGTGGCACACACCTTTAATGTGTTTTAACAAATATCCGGCTTTTACGCCCATGTTCTCAACATCTTCCCGTATCTTACCCAACAACGCGTAAAATTGTATTTCAGCGTCTTGGCCTAATTGTTCTGAATTTTGACATTCATCAACTATGTCGGGCGCTAGCCCTCGCGCCGGTACACAAGCATCAGCCGATGCGTGTACCAGGGCTGTCGTTGTAAAAATATTGGGCATTGATGTTACACAATCAACCGTTGTAGTATTACCAGGTATTCCTGCAACGGCTGATAATACTTCATCAGAGCTATTCTGCGGATCTTGTGTCGTTGACTCTACACAATTTGTAATAAGCTCTTGCCCATTTATGTCATCAATATCTGATATCACAGGATTACCGGCTATGTGTCTTGTTTCTGTTTCAGAGCAATCCTGTGTATCGGTAATAGTGATGACATCGGATTGCGACAATTGCTTAACATTACTTCTTGAGTCAATATTTGATAACAAACCAATGCCTGCTATGTGCCTTGTTTCTGTTTCAGAACAAACCTGTGTATCTGGAATTGTGATTACAGCGGATTGCGACAATTGCTTAACATTACTTCTTGAGAGACGCGATGCCCTCTTAACCTTTACAGTCTTTGTATTACCAGCGACACCCCGGTCTGCAGTGTTAAACGCTGTGTGTTTTGATGTTACAGCAACATCATTACTTACGCATGATACAGTTTGTAACGCGATCCTTCTCCGTTGTGGCTTATCATTTTCGGAATATGACAATTTTCTTTTCAGATCTGTAAATGTTGAATTATGACTTCTCTCATTCGTTCTTGGTCGAGCCGGCTTTCGTTTGTTCGGTACGATACAACCGTTATGCACAGCCATAACTGATGACCTAGCAACGTTCTTATGTACAATTGCCGGCGTTACGAATTGATGGTTCTCCGCTTCAGCGGCGGTTGTGCGTTTTGATATTTTCCCGCTTGTACTAGGCCTGTGTATCTGCGAGCATGTATCACTGACTGTTGGTATCAAAGGAGCATAGCGTCTTGCTACAGCGTCATCTGTAATACATATATTATAAAATAAATATAAACGACTCTGCATGTAAATCAGTATTTAAATCACCGCATAACAATATACCATATAACAGTGCTTGATTACACACCTGCTTTATATTCGAATGTTTTAGCACGACCCCCTGTCGCGTGTGGGAAAAACGGTTGCTCATCAACAACATTGCTGTTCTGTATAGATGTGTTGTGACAATAATCAGGTTTGTTCAATATATCCCGTAGAATAACATCAGCCGTCGCATCATCCATTTTTGTGGCATCTTTAACCGGTGAAAAATGAAAAATAAAAATAAAAAAATAAAAAATATTACATACGGTATAAAATTAGAATAACATGAAAAAGCGATTCATTACTGAGAATATAAAGTGTGTACAGTTGACAACAAATCAGCACAACTGTACAAGGTTTATTTTTAATTCTTTAGCCGTGGAAAAATAAATAAATAAATAAAAAATAAAAATAAAAAATAAAAAATAAAATAAAAAATAAATAAAGATATCATGTTACTCACAATCTGGCGCCAATTCCAAAATATTATTAAAATCCGGTATAGCGCTGAAGTCTAAGCCAAAGGGACTATCAACAGACAAATCGAGATTCTCTGTATTTGTGATTACTGTCAAATCGGGGGAAATAAAAATGAGAAAATAATAATTATTTAATAATTACTATTTAATAATTACTTATCAATGTATCCAGACTGTTGTACGTTCATACTATTTAAACTTTTAAAAATGAACAAATTGTAGACCTTGACTATAATTTCATACTATTTAAACTTGAAATATAAATAAAAACGCGTCAATGTCCTTTATAGACATAGCTTACTTTGAGAGGTTTGATAACTTGGCAAAGCATCATCATCATCAGAAGAAGAAGATCTGTTTCTAACCATGAAAGTGTTTTTGTTGTTGATGTTCTGCATTGTCTGTCTCTGAACCAATAATGAAAATGAGAGACGGTTAATATCTATCAAACGAATTAGTTGAAATATTGTGTTGGCGCATTCCCAAAATGAACCACTAGATGTCGCTATTACCACATATTTAAATAACATTCAGACAGCCACATTATTAAAACTATATGTTCTATGTGTTACAATGCATCGCATTGATGTTGCTGTTTAGCGATGCATTTCACATATGAGTGCATACTGCGATTTGCAACTGTCCAATAGGTTTGAAATATTAACATATTATACATGTATGCCTAAAAACAAAGGATGCAATGGCAGGACAGAATCGTGTAACAGTGTGTATATCGCGGCATAGAAACAACATATTTAAACAGCCTTCAGAGCCATATTTGTAAAATAAAATAAATAAATAAATAAATAAAATAAAAAATGCAATATGTATAAATATAATAATAATAATAATAATAATAATTATGATAATAATAATAATAATAATCTTTTGCTGTTGATGTTCTGCATTGTCTGTCTCTGAACCAATAATGAAAATGAGAGACGGTTAATATCTATCAAACGAATTAGTTGAAATATTGTGTTGGCGCATTCCCAAAATGAACCACTAGATGTCGCTATTACCACATATTTAAATAACATTCAGACAGCCACATTATTAAAACTATATGTTCTATGTGTTACAATGCATCGCATTGATGTTGCTGTTTAGCGATGCATTTCACATATGAGTGCATACTGCGATTTGCAACTGTCCAATAGGTTTGAAATATTAACATATTATACATGTATGCCTAAAAACAAAGGATGCAATGACAGGACAGAATCGTGTAACAGTGTGTATATCGCGGCATAGAAACAACATATTTAAACAGCCTTCAGAGCCATATTTGTAAAATAAAATAAATAAATAAATAAATAAAATAAAAAATGCAATATGTATAAATATAATAATAATAATAATAATTATGATAATAATAATAATAATAATAATAATAATAACACTTACCATAATGTCTTCACGTGTGTATAGCTGTGCAGCTTCAGTTGAAATTTCTTCTTCTCAGTGCTCTGTCCCACTTCAGTGATGTGGTCTGTTCTTATAACACTGGCTGTGAGCCATATGGCCCCCACCAACCTGTGGTACGCCGTCCCACATTTCCAAGATGCTTGGGGCGGGACTTTTAAACATATAATCTTTGGTTTATACATTAGTAAATGTGATAATTATTTTCAGTTACAATAAAGATATAATCTTTTAGCTGTTTCTTAAATGTCATACACAGCGCATCAAACGCATACCAAATACATTTATATTATATATACAGAAGAAAAAAAATAAATAAATAAATAAAAAATAAAAATCCTGAGTGGTCTAAACTACTTGTATAGATTGAATGGAAGTCATTCCAAATGGGTATATCTTATACTGTAGAATATGAGGCTCATAAAAAGCGCATAAATTATTTAATAATAAAATGAATTTATAAAAAGCATTATACAGAAGTTCTTATGAACTAATGTACATGAATACAAAATTATTTTATGATTCCATAAATATACACTGGCTTACTGATTTGTAGCTAAAATTACAAAAAATATTGTCTTTGTACATGAATACAAAATTATTTTATGATTCCATAAATATACACGGGCTTACTGATTTGATTAGGACCCATCACCATGATATCTCATTATGGTATGTAATTAATCCAAAAGATGGAAAAATCCGATTTGAGTCAACACATAAACCTGTAGGTGGTGCTAATGTTCCTCTACAGAGATAACAATCGAAAATGGTTTTGATTAGGAACCATCACCATGATATCTCATTATGGTATGTAATTAATCCAAAAGATGGAAAAATCCGATTTGAGTCAACACATAAACCTGTAGGTGGTGCTAATGTTCCTCTACAGAGATAACAATCGAAAATGGTTTTGATTAGGAACCATCACCATGATATCTCATTATGGTATGTAATTAATCCAAAAGATGGAAAAATCCGATTTGAGTCAACACATAAACCTGTAGGTGGTGCTAATGTTCCTCTACAGAGATAACAATCGAAAATGGTCATGGTCAAATTATAAGCAATGGTCATGGTCAAATTTGCACATCGTGCTTCTGAGGGGTTTCTGTGACATTTAAAATGACCTTTTAAATTAGTACCATGTGTGATGAACCCTTGCTTCTAAGAATGTTCATGGTTAAATTGTACATCGTGGCTTCTGAGGGTTTCTGAGCATTTAAAATGACCTTTGTGACATTTTAAAATGACCTTTTAAATTAGTGCCATGTGTGATGAACCCTTGCTTCTAAGAATGTTCATGGTTAAATTGTACATCGTGGCTTCTGAGGGGTTTCTGAGCATTTAAAATGACCTTTGTGACACGGTCATTAGTGATTATCCTTTTTAAAACTGTAACATGTGTGACTCATGAAGTTTCAGCTGCTGGAATGTAAGAACATTTTGTGTTACAAAAAAAAAAAAAAAAAAAAGATGTATTTTAAAGTGTGTGTCATATGTGACATTCTGCGACTGGTGCTGCTTGACACTCTGCGACTGGTGTTACGCGACAATTTTTAATACGTTTTAATATCGAACACTATAAATTTATATTAATTTTATATTAAGCGATATAAAACACTATCATTTAATATTAAAAGGGGGCGGGTCCTAGTGCAAGGGGGCGTTAACAACTGTCAAGTTTGACAGAAAGGTTGACTTTATCTACTTGTGTATAATACAGAGCGCCGGGCACTATCTGTGTATAAAACAGGGGGAGCTGGGCACTATCTGTGTATAATACAGGGGGAGCCGGGCACTATCTGTGTATAATACAGGGGGAGCCGGGCACTATCTGTGTATAATACAGGGGGAGCCGGGCACTATCTGTGTATAATACAGGGGGAGCCGGGCACTATCTGTGTATAATACAGGGGGAGCCGGGCACTATCTGTGTATCATACAGGGGGAGCCGGGCACTATCTGTGTATAATACAGGAGGAGCCGGGCACTATCTGTGTATAATACAGAGCACCGGGCACTATCTGTGTATAATACAGAGCACCGGGCACTATCTGTGTATAATACACAGCGCCGGGCACTATCTGTGTATAATACAGGGGGAGCCGGGCACTATCTGTGTATAATACAGAGCACCGGGCACTATCTGTGTATAATACAGGGGGAGCCGGGCACTATCTGTGTATAATACAGGGGGAGCCGGGCACTATCTGTGTATAATACAGGGGGAGCCGGGCACTATCTGTGTATAATACAGGGGGAGCCGGGCACTATCTGTGTATAATACAGAGCATCGGGCACTATCTGTGTATAATACAGGGGGAGCCGGGCACTATCTGTGTATAATACAGGGGGAGCCGGGCACTATCTGTGTATAATATAGGAGGAGCCGGGCACTATCTGTGTATAATACAGAGCACCGGGCACTATCTGTGTATAATACAGGGGGAGCTGGGCACTATCTGTGTATAATACAGGGGGAGTCGGGCACTATCTGTGTATAATACAGGGGAGCCGGGCACTATCTGTGTATAATACAGGGGGAGCCGGGCACTATCTGTGTATAATACAGGGGGAGCCGGGCACTATCTGTGTATAATACAGGGGGAGCCGGGCACTATCTGTGTATAACACAGGGGAGCCGGGCACTATCTGTGTATAATACAGGGGGAGCCGGGCACTATCTGTGTATAATACAGGGGGAGCCGGGCACTATCTGTGTATAATACAGGGGGAGCCGGGCACTATCTGTGTATAATACAAGGGGAGCCGGGCACTATCTGTGTATAATACAGGGGGAGCCGGGCACTATCTGTGTATAATACAGGGGGAGCCGGGCACTATCTGTGTATAATACAGAGCGCCGGGCACTATCTGTGTATAATACAGGGGGAGCCGTGCACTATCTGTGTATAATACAGGGGGAGCCAGGCACTATCTGTGTATAATACAGGGGGAGCCGGGCACTATCTGTGTATAATACAGAGCACCGGGCACTATCTGTGTATAATACAGGGGTAGCCGGGCACTATCTGTGTATAATACAGGGGGAGCCGGGCACTATCTGTGTATAATACAGAGCGCCGGGCACTATCTGTGTATAATACAGGGGGAGCCGTGCACTATCTGTGTATAATACAGGGGGAGCCAGGCACTATCTGTGTATAATACAGGGGGAGCCGGGCACTATCTGTGTATAATACAGAGCACCGGGCACTATCTGTGTATAATACAGGGGGAGCCGGGCACTATCTGTGTATAATACAGGGGGAGCCGGGCACTATCTGTGTATAATACAGGGGGAGCCGGGCACTATCTGTGTATAATACAGGGGGAGCCGGGCACTATCTGTGTATAATACAAGGGGAGCCGGGCACTATCTGTGTATAATACAGAGCACCGGGCACAATCTGTGTATAATACAGGGGGAGCCGGGCACTATCTGTGTATAATACAAGGGGAGCCGGGCACTATCTGTGTATAATACAGGGGGAGCCGGGCACTATGTGTGTATAATACAGGGGGAGCCGGGCACTATCTGTGTATAATACAGGGGGAGTCGGGCACTATCTGTGTATAATACAGGGGGAGCCGGGCACTATCTGTATATAATACAGGGGGAGCCGGGCACTATCTGTGTATAATACAGGGGGAGCCGGGCACTATCTGTGTATAATACAGGAGGAGCCGGGCACTATCTGTGTATAATACATGGGGAGCCGGGCACTATCTGTGTATAATACAGGGGGAGCCGGGCACTATCTGTGTATAATACAGGGGGAGCCGGGCACTATCTGTGTATAATACAGGGGGAGCCAGGCACTATCTGTGTATAATACAGTGCACCGGGCACTATCTGTGTATAATACAGGGGGAGCCGGGCACTATCTGTGTATAATACAGGGGGAGCCAGGCACTATCTGTGTATAATACAGAGCACCGGGCACTATCTGTGTATAATACAGGGGGAGCCGGGCACTATCTGTGTATAATACAGAGCGCCGGGCACTATCTGTGTATAATACAGGGGGAGCCGAGCACTATCTGTGTAGAATACAGGGGGAGCCGGGCACTATCTGTGTAGAATATAGGGGAGCCGGGCACTATCTGTGTATAATACAGGGGGAGCCGGGCACTATCTGTGTAGAATATAGGGGAGCCGGGCACTATCTGTGTATAATACAGGGGGAGCCGGGCACTATCTGTGTATAATACAGGGGGAGCCGGGCACTATCTGTGTATAATACAGGGGGAGCCGGGCACTATCTGTGTAGAATATAGGGGAGCCGGGCACTATCTGTGTATAATACAGGGGGAGCCGGGCACTATCTGTGTATAATACAGGGGGAGCCGGGCACTATCTGTGTATAATACAGAGCACCGGGCACTATCTGTGTATAATACAGGGGGAGCCGAGCACTATCTGTGTAGAATACAGGGGGAGCCGGGCACTATCTGTGTAGAATATAGGGGAGCCGGGCACTATCTGTGTATAATACAGGGGGAGCCGGGCACTATCTGTGTATAATACAGGGATAGCCGGGCACTATCTGTGTATAATACAGGAGGAGCCGGGTACTATCTGTGTATAATACAGGGGGAGCCGGGCACTATGTGTGTATAATACAGGGGGAGCCGGGCACTATCTGTGTATAATACAGGGGGAGTTGGGCACTATCTGTGTATAATACAGGGGGAGCCGGGCACTATCTGTATATAATACAGGGGGAGCCGGGCACTATCTGTGTATAATACAGGGGGAGCCGAGCACTATCTGTGTAGAATACAGGGGGAGCCGGGCACTATCTGTGTATAATATAGGGGAGCCGGGCACTATCTGTGTATAATACAGGGGGAGCCGGGCACTATCTGTGTATAATACAGGGGGAGCAGGGCACTATCTGTGTATAATACAGGAGGAGCCGGGCACTATCTGTGTATAATACAGGAGGAGCCGGGCACTATCTGTGTATAATACAGGGGGAGCCGGGCACTATCTGTGTATAATACAGGGGGAGCCGGGCACTATCTGTGTATAATACAGGGGGAGCCGGGCACTATGTGTGTATAATACAGGGGGAGCCGGGCACTATCTGTGTATAATACAGGGGGAGTCGGGCACTATCTGTGTATAATACAGGGGGAGCCGGGCACTATCTGTATATAATACAGGGGGAGCCGGGCACTATCTGTGTATAATACAGGGGGAGCCGGGCACTATCTGTGTATAATACAGGAGGAGCCGGGCACTATCTGTGTATAATACAGGGGGAGCCGGGCACTATCTGTGTATAATACAGGGGGAGCCGGGCACTATCTGTGTATAATACAGGGGGAGCCGGGCACTATCTGTGTATAATACAGGGGGAGCCGGGCACTATCTGTGTATAATACAGGGGGAGCCAGGCACTATCTGTGTATAATACAGTGCACCGGGCACTATCTGTGTATAATACAGGGGGAGCCGGGCACTATCTGTGTATAATACAGAGCGCCGGGCACTATCTGTGTATAATACAGGGGGAGCCGAGCACTATCTGTGTAGAATACAGGGGGAGCCGGGCACTATCTGTGTAGAATATAGGGGAGCCGGGCACTATCTGTGTATAATACAGGAGGAGCCGGGCACTATCTGTGTATAATACAGGGGGAGCCGGGCACTATCTGTGTATAATACAGGAGGAGCCGGGCACTATTTGTGTATAATACAGGGGGAACCGGGCACTATCTGTGTATAATACAGGGGGAGCCGGGCACTATCTGTGTATAATACAGGGGGAGCCGGGCACTATCTGTGTATAATACAGAGCGCCGGGCACTATCTGTGTATAAAACAGGGGGAGCTGGGCACTATCTGTGTATAATACAGGGGGAGCCGGGCACTATCTGTGTATAATACAGGGGGAGACGGGCACTATCTGTGTATAATACAGGGGGAGCTGGGCACTATCTGTGTATAATACAGGGGGAGCCGGGCACTATCTGTGTATAATACAGAGGGACCCGGGCACTATCTGTGTATAATACAGGGGGAGCCGGGCACTATCTGTGTATAATACAGGGGGAGCCGGGCACTATCTGTGTATAATACAGGGGGAGCCGGCACTATCTGTGTATAATACCGGGCACTATCTGTGTATAATACAGGGGGACGGCACTTTACAGGGCCGGGCACTATCTGTGTATAATACAGGGGGAGCCGGGCACTATCTGTGTATAATACAGGGGGAGCACGGGCACTATCTGTGTATAATACAGGGGGAGCCGGGCACTATCTGTGTATAATACAGGGGAGCAGGGCACTATCTGTGTATAATACAGGGGGAGCCGGGCACTATCTGTGTATAATACAGGGGGAGCCGGGCACTATCTGTGTATAATACAGGGGAGCGGGCACTATCTGTGTATAATACAGGGGGAGCCGGGCACTATCTGTGTATAATACAGGGGGAGCAGGGCACTATCTGTGTATAATACAGGGGGAGCCGGGCACTATCTGTGTATAATACAGGGGAGCCGGGCACTATCTGTGTATAATACAGGGGGAGCCGGGGCACTATCTGTGTATAATACAGGGGGAGCCGGGCACTATCTGTGTATAATACAGGGGAGCCGGGCACTATCTGTGTACAGGGGGAGCCGGGAACTATCTGTGTATAATACAGGGGGAGCAGGGCACTATCTGTGTATAATACAGGGGGAGCCGGGCACTATCTGTGTGTAATACAGGGGGAGCCGGGCACTATCTGTGTATAATACAGAGCACCGGGCACTATCTGTGTATAATACAGGGGGAGCCGGGCACTATCTGTGTATAATATAGGGGGAGCCGGGCACTATCTGTGTATAATACAGAGCACCGGGCACTATCTGTGTATAATACAGGGGGAGCCGGGCACTATCTGTGTATAATACAGGGGGAGCCCGGCACTATCTGTGTATAATAAAGGGGGAGCCGGGCACTATCTGTGTATAATACAGGGGGAGCCCGGCACTATCTGTGTATAATAAAGGGGGAGCCGGGCACTATCTGTGTATAATACAGGGGGAGCCGGGCACTAACTGTGTATAATACAGAGCACCGGGCACTATCTGTGTATAATACAGGGGGAGCCGGGCACTATCTGTGTATAATACAGGGGGAGCCGGGCACTATCTGTGTATAATACAGGGGGAGCCGGGCACTATCTGTGTATAATACAGAGCACCGGGCACTATCTGTGTATAATACAGGGGGAGCCGGGCACTATCTGTGTATAATACAGAGGGAGCCGGGCACTATCTGTGTATAATACAGGGGGAGCCAGGCACTATCTGTGTATAATACAGGGGGAGCCGGGCACTATCTGTGTATAATACAGGGGGAGCCGGGCACTATCTGTGTATAATACAGAGCACCGGGCACTATCTTTGTATAATACAGGGGGAGCCGGGCACTATCTGTGTATAATACAGGGGGAGCCGGGCACTATCTGTGTATAATACAGAGCACCGGGCACTATCTTTGTATAATACAGGGGGAGCCGGGCACTATCTGTGTATAATACAGGGGGAGCCGGGCACTATCTGTGTATAATACAGGGGGAGCCGGGCACTATCTGTGTATAATACAGGGGGAGCCGGGCACTATCTGTGTATAATACAGGGGGAGCCGGGCACTATCTGTGTATAATACAGGGGGAGCCGGGCACTATCTGTGTAAAATACAGGGGGAGCCGGGCACTATCTGTGTATAATACAGGGGGAGCCGGGCACTATCTGTGTATAATACAGGGGGAGCCGGGCAATATCTGTGTATAATACAGAGCACCGGGCACTATCTGTGTATAATACAGAGCACCGGGCACTATCTGTGTATAATACAGGTGGAGCCGGGCACTATCTGTGTATAATACAGGGGGAGCCGGGCACTATCTGTGTATAATACAGGAGGAGCCGGGCACTATCTGTGTATAATTCAGAGCACCGGGCACTATCTGTGTATAATACAGGTGGAGCCGGGCACTATCTGTGTATAATACAGGGGGAGCCGGGCACTATCTGTGTATAATACAGGGGGAGCCGGGCACTATCTGTGTATAATACAGGGGGAGCCGGGCACTATCTGTGTATAATACACGGGGAGCCGGGCACTATATGTGTATAATACAGGGGGAGCCGGGCACTATCTGTGTATAATACAGGGGGAGCCGGGCACTATCTGTGTATAATACAGAGCACCGGGCACTATCTGTGTATAATACAGGGGGAGCCGGGCACTATCTGTGTATAATACAGGGGGAGACGGGCACTATCTGTGTATAATACAGGGGAAGATGGGCACTATCTGTGTATAATACAGGGGGAGCCGGGCACTATCTGTGTATAATACAGGGGGAGCCGGGCACTATCTGTGTATAATACAGGGGGAGCCGGGCACTATCTGTGTATAATACAGGGGGAGCCGGGCACTATCTGTGTATAATACAGGGGGAGCCGGGCACTATCTGTGTATAATACAGGGGGATCCGGGCACTATCTGTGTATAATACAGGGGGAGCCGGGCACTATCTGTGTATAATACAGGGGGAGCCGGGCACTATCTGTGTATAATACAGGGGGAGATGGGCACTATCTGTGTATAATACAGGGGGAGCCGGGCACTATCTGTGTATAATACAGGGGGAGCCGGGCACTATCTGTGTATAATACAGGGTGAGCCGGGCACTATCTATGTATAATACAGGGGGAGCCGGGCACTATCTGTGTATAATACAGAGCACCGGGCACTATCTGTGTATAATACAGGGGGAGCCGGGCACTATCTGTGTATAATACAGAGCACCAGGCACTATCTGTGTATAATACAGGGAGAGCCGGGCACTATCTGTGTATAATACAGGGGGAGCCGGGCACTATCTGTGTATAATACAGGGGCAGCCGGGCACTATCTGTGTATAATACAGGGGGAGCCGGGCACTATCTGTGTATAATACAGGGGGAGCCGGGCACTATATGTGTATAATACAGGGGGAGCCGGGCACTATCTGTGTATAATACAGGGGGAGCAGGGCACTATCTGTGTATAATACAGAGCACCGGGCACTATCTGTGTATAATACAGGGGGAGCCGGGCACTATCTGTGTATAATACAGGGGGAGCCGGGCACTATCTGTGTATAATACAGGGGGAGCCGGGCACTATCTGTGTATAATACAGGGGGAGCCGGGCACTATCTGTGTATAATACAGGGGGAGCCGGGCACTATCTGTGTATAATACAGGGGGAGCCGGGCACTATCTGTGTATAATACAGGGGGAGCCGGGCACTATATGTGTATAATACAGGGGGAGCCGGGCACTATCTGTGTATAATACAGAGCACTGGGCACTATCTGTGTATAATACAGGGGGAGCCGGGCACTATCTGTGTATAATACAGGGGGAGCCGGGCACTATCTGTGTATAATACAGAGCACTGGGCACTATCTGTGTATAATACAGGGGGAGCCGGGCACTATCTGTGTATAATACAGGGGGAGCCGGGCACTAACTGTGTATAATACAGAGCACCGGGCACTATCTGTGTATAATACAGGGGGAGCCGGGCACTATCTGTGTATAATACAGGGGGAGCCGGGCACTATCTGTGTATAATACAGGGGGAGCCGGGCACTATCTGTGTATAATACAGGGGGAGCCGGGCACTATCTGTATATAATACAGGGGGAGCCGGGCACTATCTGTGTATAATACAGGGGGAGCCGGGCACTATCTGTGTATAATACAGGGGGAGCCGGGCACTATCTGTGTATAATACAGGGGGAGCCGGGCACTATCTGTGTATAATACAGGGGGAGCCGGGCACTATCTGTGTATAATACAGGGGGAGCCGGGCACTATCTGTGTATAATACAGGGGGAGCCGGGCACTATCTGTGTATAATACAGGGGGAGCCGGGCACTATCTGTGTATAATACAGGGGGAGCCGGGCACTATCTGTGTATAATACAGGGGGAGCCGGGCACTATCTGTGTATAATACAGGGGGAGCCGGGCACTATCTGTGTATAATACAGAGCGCCGGGCACTATCTGTGTATAATACAGGGGGAGCCGAGCACTATCTGTGTATAATACAGAGCGCCGGGCACTATCTGTGTATAATACAGGAGGAGCCGGGCACTATCTGTGTATAATACAGGAGGAGCCGGGCACTATCTGTGTATAATACAGGGGGAGCCGGGCACTATCTGTGTATAATACAGGGGGAGCCGGGCACTATCTGTGTATAATACAGGGGGAGCCGGGCACTATCTGTGTATAATACAGGGGGAGCCGGGCACTATCTGTGTAGAATACAGGGGGAGCCAGGCACTATCTGTGTAGAATATAGGGGAGCCGGGCACTATCTGTGTATAATACAGGGGGAGCCGGGCACTATCTGTGTATAATACAGGAGGAGCCGGGCACTATCTGTGTATAATACAGGGGGAGCCGGGCACTATCTGTGTATAATACAGGAGGAGCCGGGCACTATCTGTGTATAATACAGGGGGAGCCGGGCACTATCTGTGTATAATACAGGGGGAACCGGGCACTATCTGTGTATAATACAGGGGGAGCCGGGCACTATCTGTGTATAATACAGGGGGAGCCGGGCACTATCTGTGTATAATACAGAGCGCCGGGCACTATCTGTGTATAATACAGAGCGCCGGGAACTATCTGTGTATAATACAGGGGGAGCCGGGTACTATCTGTGTATAATACAGGGGGAGCCGGGCACTATCTGTGTATAATACAGAGCGCCGGGCACTATCTGTGTATAAAACAGGGGGAGCTGGGCACTATCTGTGTATAATACAGGGGGAGCCGGGCACTATCTGTGTATAATACAGGGGGAGCCGGGCACTATCTGTGTATAATACAGGGAGAGCCGGGTACTATCTGTGTATAATACAGGGGGAGCCGGGCACTATCTGTGTATAATACAGAGCGCCGGGCACTATCTGTGTATAATACAGGGGGAGCCGGGCACTATCTGTGTATAATACAGGGGGAGCTGGGCACTATCTGTGTATAATACAGGGGGAGCCGGGCACTATCTGTGTATAATACAGGGGGACCCGGGCACTATCTGTGTATAATACAGGGGGAGCCGGGCACTATATGTGTATAATACAGGGGGAGCCGGGCACTATCTGTGTATAATACAGGGGGAGCCGGGCATACAGGGGGAGCCGGGCACTATCTGTGTATAATACAGGGGGAGCCGGGCACTATCTGTGTATAATACAGGGGGAGCCGGGCACTATCTGTGTATAATACAGGGGGAGCCGGGCACTATCTGTGTATAATACAGGGGGAGCCGGGCACTATCTGTGTATAATACAGGGGGAGCCGGGCACTATCTGTGTATAATACAGGGGGAGCCGGGCACTATCTGTGTATAATACAGGGGGAGCCGGGCACTATCTGTGTATAATACAGGGGGAGCCGGGCACTATCTGTGTATAATACAGGGGGAGCTGGGCACTATCTGTGTATAATACAGGGGGAGCCGGGCACTATCTGTGTATAATACAGGGGGAGCCGGGCACTATCTGTGTATAATACAGGGGGAGCCGGGCACTATCTGTGTATAATACAGAGCACCGGGCACTATCTGTGTATAATACAGGAGGAGCCGGGCACTATCTGTGTATAATACAGAGCACCGGGCACTATCTGTGTATAATACAGGGGGAGCCCGGCACTATCTGTGTATAATAAAGGGGGAGCCGGGCACTATCTGTGTATAATACAGGGGGAGCCGGGCACTATCTGTGTATAATACAGAGCACCGGGCACTATCTATGTATAATACAGGGGGAGCCGGGCACTATCTGTGTATAATACAGGGGGAGCCGGGCACTATCTGTGTATAATACAGAGCACCGGGCACTATCTGTGTATAATACAGGGGGAACCGGGCACTATCTGTGTATAATACAGGGGGAGCCGGGCACTAACTGTGTATAATACAGAGCACCGGGCACTATCTGTGTATAATACAGGGGGAGCCGGGCACTATCTGTGTATAATACAGGGGGAGCCGGGCACTATCTGTGTATAATACAGGGGGAGCCGGGCACTATCTGTGTATAATACAGGGGGAGCCGGGCACTATCTGTGTATAATACAGAGCACCGGGCACTATCTGTGTATAATACAGGGGGAGCCGGGCACTATCTGTGTATAATACAGGGGGAGCTGGGCACTATCTGTGTATAATACAGGGGGAGCCGGGCACTATCTGTGTATAATACAGAGCACTGGGCACTATCTGTGTATAATACAGGGGGAGCCGGGCACTATCTGTGTATAATACAGGGGGAGCCGGGCACTATCTGTGTATAATACAGGGGGAGCCGGGCACTATCTGTGTATAATACAGGAGGAGCTGGGCACTATCTGTGTATAATACAGGGGGAGCCGGGCACTATCTGTATATAATACAGAGCACCGGGCACTATCTGTTTATAATACAGGGGGAGCCGGGTACTATCTGTGTATAATACAGGGGGAGCCGGGCACTATCTGTGTATAATACAGGGGGAGCCGGGCACTATCTGTGTATAATACAGGGGGAGCCGGGCACTATCTGTGTATAATACAGGGGGAGCCGGGCACTATCTGTGTATAATACAGGGGGAGCCGGGTACTATCTGTGTATAATACAGGGGGAGCCGGGCACTATCTGTGTATAATACAGGGGGAGCCGGGCACTATCTGTGTATAATACAGGGGGAGCCGGGCACTATATGTGTATAATACAGGAGGAGCCGGGCACTATCTGTGTATAATACAGGGGGAGCCGGGCACTATCTGTGTATAATACAGGGGGAGCCGGGCACTATCTGTGTATAATACAGGGGGAGCCGGGCACTATGTGTGTATAATACAGGGGGAGCCGGGCACTATCTGTGTATAATACAGAGGGAGCCGGGCACTATCTGTGTATAATACAGGAGGAGCCGGGCACTATCTGTGTATAATACAGGGGGAGCCGGGCACTATCTGTGTATAATACAGGGGGAGCCGGGCACTATGTGTATAATACAGGGGGAGCCGGGCACTATCTGTGTATAATACAGGGGGAGCCGGGCACTATATGTGTATAATACAGGAGGAGCCGGGCACTATCTGTGTATAATACAGGGGGAGCCGGGCACTATCTGTGTATAATACAGGGGGAGCCGGGCACTATCTGTGTATAATACAGGGGGAGCCGGGCACTATCTGTGTATAATACAGAGCACCGGGCACTATCTGTGTATAATACAGGGGGAGCCGGGCACTATCTGTGTATAATACAGGGGGAGCAGGGCACTATGTGTGTATAATACAGGGCACCGGGCACTATATGTGTATAATACAGGGGGAGCCGGCACTATGTGTATAATACAGGGGGAGCCGGGCACTATGTGTATAATACAGGGGGAGCCGCACTGCTGACACTCTATGTGGAGGCGGCAGGAGCGGGGGCAGGACGGTCGGGCACAGGGACTGTACAGAGACACATGGGGATAATACCACACAGCCTATAGCATAATAATAATATAATGTCACTGTCCCCATAGTAGCAGCAGTCACACCCCAACCTCATTATACTGTATGTGCTCCGTACTCACTGACACCTGCACTGCTACACTCACTGCTCTTATTGGCTCTCACAGTCATGTGATTAATACAGAGCACAGTCATGTGACACTGCACTCTTTGCTCTGATTGGCTCTCACAGTCATATGACCCTGCACTCTCTGCTCTGATTGGCTCATAAAGTCATGTGACAATGCACTCTCTGCTCTGATTAGCTCTAACAGTCATGTGACACACACAGCACAGTCATGTGACACAGCCACAGCCAGCACTAGGCTTAGACAATTTATATCGGCCATATTACAGAAGCCTGAGACTCTTCCTGGAGGTATTAGCACTACACAAAATGGCTGCCTGGGAGAGGACAAATGTGTCACATGACAGGGAAGCTCTAGTGGTCACCTGTTATGTACTACACTACCCAGCATGCTTTGTGTCCTCATCTCATTCCCTGATATCACACGGTGAGTATGTGTCTTTCAGCGTAATAATCCCTGATGTTATATTATAGTATACTGTATATTATATCCCTGTTATACCTCATACACTGTAATATATACACACACACACACAGCAATGTCATCACTGATCTGTATTATACTGTATATTATATCCCTGTTATACCTCATACACTGTAATATACACACACACAGCAATGTCATCACTGATCTGTATTATACTGTATATTATATCCCTGTTATACCTCATACACTGTAATATACACACACACACAGCAATGTCATCACTGATCTGTATTATACTGTATATTATATCCCTGTTATACCTCATACACTGTAATATACACACACAGCAATGTCATCACTGATCTGTATTATACTGTATATTATATCCCTGTTATACCTCATACACTGTAATATATACACACAGCAATGTCATCACTGATCTGTATTATACTGTATATTATATCCCTGTTATACCTCATACACTGTAATATACACACACAGCAATGTCATCACTGATCTGTATTATACTGTATATTATATCCCTGTTATACCTCATACACTGTAATATATACACACACACACACAGCAATGTCATCACTGATCTGTATTATACTGTATATTATATCCCTGTTATACCTCATACACTGTAATATATACACACACACACACCGCAATGTCATCACTGATCTGTATTATACTGTATATTATATCCCTGTTATACCTCATACACTGTAATATACACACACAGCAATGTCATCACTGATCTGTATTATACTATATATTATATCCCTGTTATACCTCATACACTGTAATATACACACACAGCAATGTCATCACTGATCTGTATTATACTGTATATTATATCCCTGTTATACCTCATACACTGTAATATATACACACACAGCAATGTCATCACTGATCTGTATTATACTGTATATTATTTCCTGTTATACCTCATACACTGTAATATACACACACACAGCAATGTCATCACTGATCTGTATTATACTGTATATTATATCCCTGTTATACCTCATACACTGTAATATACACACACACACAGCAATGTCATCACTGATCTGTATTATACTGTATATTATATCCCTGTTATACCTCATACACTGTAATATACACACACACAGCAATGTCATCACTGATCTGTATTATACTGTATATTATATCCCTGTTATACCTCATACACTGTAATACACACACACAGCAATGTCATCACTGATCTGTATTATACTGTATATTATATCCCTGTTATACCTCATACACTGTAATATACACACACACAGCAATGTCATCACTAATCTGTATTATACTGTATATTATATCCCTGTTATACCTCATACACTGTAATATATACACACACAGCAATGTCATCACTGATCTGTATTATACTGTATATTATATCCCTGTTATACCTCATACACTGTAATATACATACACACAGCAATGTCATCACTGATCTGTATTATACTGTATATTATATCCCTGTTATACCTCATACACTGTAATATACACACACACACACACACACACACACAGCAATGTCATCACTGATCTGTATTATACTGTATATTATATCCCTGTTATACCTCATACACTGTAATATACACACACAGCAATGTCATCACTGATCTGTATTATACTGTATATTATATCCCTGTTATACCTCATACACTGTAATATACATACACACAGCAATGTCATCACTGATCTGTATTATACTGTATATTATATCCCTGTTATACCTCATACACTGTAATATACACACACACACACAGCAATGTCATCACTGATCTGTATTATACTGTATATTATATCCCTGTTATACCTCATACACTGTAATATATACACACACAGCAATGTCATCACTGATCTGTATTATACTGTATATTATATCCCTGTTATACCTCATACACTGTAATATACACACACAGCAATGTCATCACTGATCTGTATTATACTGTATATTATATCCCTGTTATACCTCATACACTGTAATATATACACACACAGCAATGTCATCACTGATCTGTATTATACTGTATATTATATCCCTGTTATACCTCATACACTGTAATATATACACACACACACACACACACACACACACACACACAGCAATGTCATCACTGATCTGTATTATACTGTATATTATATCCCTGTTATACCTCATACACTGTAATATACACACACACACAGCAATGTTATCACTGATCTGTATTATACTGTATATTATATCCCTGTTATACCTCATACACTGTAATATACACACACACACACAGCAATGTCATCACTGATCTGTATTATACTGTATATTATATCCCTGTTATACCTCATACACTGTAATATACACACACACACACAGCAATGTCATCACTGATCTGTATTATACTGTATATTATATCCCTGTTATACCTCATACACTGTAATATACACACACAGCAATGTCATCACTGATCTGTATTATACTGTATATTATATCCCTGTTATACCTCATACACTGTAATATATACACACAGCAATGTCATCACTGATCTGTATTATACTGTATATTATATCCCTGTTATACCTCATACACTGTAATATACACACACACAGCAATGTCATCACTGATCTGTATTATACTGTATATTATATCCCTATTATACCTCATACACTGTAATATACACACACACACAGCAATGTCATCACTGATCTGTATTATACTGTATATTATATCCCTGTTATACCTCATACACTGTAATATATACACAGCAATGTCATCACTGATCTGTATTATACTGTATATTATATCCCTGTTATACCTCATACACTGTAATATACACACACACAGCAATGTCATCACTGATCTGTATTATACTGTATATTATATCCCTGTTATACCTCATATACTGTAATATACACACACACAGCAATGTCATCACTGATCTGTATTATACTGTATATTATATCCCTGTTATACCTCATACACTGTAATATACACACACACAGCAATGTCATCACTGATCTGTATTATACTGTATATTATATCCCTGTTATACCTCATACACTGTAATATACACACAGCAATGTCATCACTGATCTGTATTATACTGTATATTATATCCCTGTTATACCTCATACACTGTAATATACACACACACAGCAATGTCATCACTGATCTGTATTATACTGTATATTATATCCCTGTTATACCTCATACACTGTAATATACACACACACAGCAATGTCATCACTGATCTGTATTATACTGTATATTATATCCCTGTTATACCTCATACACTGTAATATACACACACACAGCAATGTCATCACTGATCTGTATTATACTGTATATTATATCCCTGCTATACCTCATACACTGTAATATACACACACACACAGCAATGTCATCACTGATCTGTATTATACTGTATATTATATCCCTGTTATACCTCATACACTGTAATATACACACACACACAGCAATGTCATCACTGATCTGTATTATACTGTATATTATATCCCTGTTATACCTCATACACTGTAATATATACACACACAGCAATGTCATCATTGATCTATATTATACTGTATATTATATCCCTGTTATACCTCATACACTGTAATATACACACACACAGCAATGTCATCACTGATCTGTATTATACTGTATATTATATCCCTGTTATACCTCATACACTGTAATATACACACACAGCAATGTCATCACTGATCTGTATTATACTGTATATTATATCCCTGTTATACCTCATACACTGTAATATACACACACAGCAATGTCATCACTGATCTGTATTATACTGTATATTATATCCCTGTTATACCTCATACACTGTAATATACACACACACACACAGCAATGTCATCACTGATCTGTATTATACTGTATATTATATCCCTGTTATACCTCATACACTGTAATATACACACACACAGCAATGTCATCACTGATCTGTATTATACTGTATATTATATCCCTATTATACCTCATACACTGTAATATACACATACACAGCAATGTCATCACTGATCTGTATTATACTGTATATTATATCCCTGTTATACCTCATACACTGTAATATACACACACACAGCAATGTCATCACTGATCTGTATTATACTGTATATTATATCCCTGTTATACCTCATACACTGTAATATACACACACACAGCAATGTCATCACTGATCTGTATTATACTGTATATTATATCCCTGTTATACCTCATACACTGTAATATACACACACAGCAATGTCATCACTGATCTGTATTATACTGTATATTATATCCCTGTTATACCTCATACACTGTAATATACACACACACAGCAATGTCATCACTGATCTGTATTATACTGTATATTATATCCCTGTTATACCTCATACACTGTAATATACACACACACACAGCAATGTCATCACTGATCTGTATTATACTGTATATTATATCCCTGTTATACCTCATACACTGTAATATACACACACACACAGCAATGTCATCACTGATCTGTATTATACTGTATATTATATCCCTGTTATACCTCATACACTGTAATATACACACACACACAGCAATGTCATCACTGATCTGTATTATACTGTATATTATATCCCTGTTATACCTCATACACTGTAATATACACACACAGCAATGTAATCACTGATCTGTATTATACTGTATATTATATCCCTGTTATACCTCATACACTGTAATATACACACACACAGCAATGTCATCACTGATCTGTATTATACTGTATATTATATCCCTGTTATACCTCGTACACTGTAATACACACACACACACACACACACACACACACACACACGTCATCACTGATCTGTATTATACTGTATATTATATCCCTGTTATACCCCATACACTGTAATATACACACACACAGCAATGTCATCACTGATCTGTATTATACTGTATATTATATCCCTGTTATACCTCATACACTGTAATACACACACACACACACACACACACACACACACACACACACGGCAATGTCACCACAGTGTGTTTTACAGTAACACCGGGGGATGTGTCTTGGTGATGACTGGAGAGGTGACTGCTGGGAATGGGACATTATACAGTAACATCAGGGGACATGTCTGGGTGATGACTGGAGAGGTGACTGCTGGGAATGGGACATTATACAGTAACACCAGGGGATGTGTCTGGGTGATGACTGGAGAGGTGACTGCTGGGAATGGGACATTATACAGTAACACCAGGGGATGTGTCTGGGTGATGACTGGAGAGGTGACTGCTGGGAATGGGACATTATACAGTAACACAGGGGATGTGTCTGGGTGATGACTGGAGAGGTGACTGCTGGGAATGGGGCATTATACAGTAACACCAGGTGATGTGTCTGGGTGATGACTGGAGAGGTGACTGCTATGAATGGGGCATTATACAGTAACACCAGGGGGCGTGTCTGGGTGATGACTGGAGAGGTGACTGCTGGGAATGGGACATTATACAGTAACACCAGGGGATGTGTCTGGGTGATGACTGGAGAGGTGACTGCTGGGAATGGGACATTATACAGTAACACCAGGGGATGTGTCTGGGTGATGACTGGAGAGGTGACTGCTGGGAATGGGGCATTATACAGTAACACCAGGTGATGTGTCTGGGTGATGACTGGAGAGGTGACTGCTATGAATGGGGCATTATACAGTAACACCGGGGGATGTGTCTGGGTGATGACTGGAGAGGTGACGGCTGGGAGTCGGACATTATACAGTAACACCGGGGGATGTGTCTGGGTGATGACTGGAGAGGTGACTGCTGGGAATGGGACATTATATAGTAACACCAGGGGACGTGTCTGGGTGATGACTGGAGAGGTGACTGCTGGGAATGGGACATTATACAGTAACACCAGGTGATGTGTCCGGATTATGACTGGAGAGGTGACTGCCGGGAATGGGACATTATACAGTAACACCAGGGGATGTGTCTGGGTGATGACTGGAGAGGTGACTGGTGGGAATGGGACATTATACAGTAACACCAGGGGACGTGTCTGGGTGATGACTGGAGAGGTGACTGCTGGGAATGGGACATTATACAGTAACACCAGGTGATGTGTCCGGATTATGACTGGAGAGGTGACTGCCGGGAATGGGACATTATACAGTAACACCAGGGGATGTGTCTGGGTGATGACTGGAGAGGTGACTGCTATGAATGGGACATTATACAGTAACACCAGGGGATGTGTCTGGGTGATGACTGTAGAGGTGACAGCCGGGAATGGGGTATTATACAGTGACACCAGGGGACATGTCTGGGTGATGACTGGAGAGGTGACTGCTGGGAATGGGACATTATACAGTAACACCAGTAGATGTGTCTGGGTGATGACTGGAGAGGTGACTGCTGGGAATGGGGTATTATACAGTAACTCCAGGGGACGTGTCTGGGTGATGACTGGAGAGGTGACTGCTGGGAATGGGACATTATACAGTAACACCAGGGGACGTGTCTGGGTGATGACTGGAGAGGTGACTGCTGGGAATGGGGTATTATACAGTAACACCAGGGGATGTGTCTGGGTGATGACTGGAGAGGTGACTGCTGGGAATGGGACATTATATAGTAACACCAGGGGACGTGTCTGGGTGATGACTGGAGAGGTGACTGCTGGGAATGGGACATTATACAGTAACACCAGGGGACGTGTCTGGGTGATGACTGGGGAGGTGACTGCTGGGAATGGGCCATTATACAGTAACACCAGGGGACGTGTCTGAGTGGTGACTGGAGAGGTAACTGCTGGGAATTGGACATTATACAGGAACACCAGGGGATGTGTCTGGGTGATGACTGGAGAGGTGACTGCTGGCAATTGGACATTATACAGTAACACCAGGGGATGTGTCTGGGTGATGACTGGAGAGGTGACTGCTATGAATGGGACATTATACAGTAACACCAGGGGATGTGTCAGGGTGATGACTGTAGAGGTGACAGCCGGGAATGGGGTATTATACAGTGACACCAGGGGACATGTCTGGGTGATGACTGGAGAGGTGACTGCTGGGAATGGGACATTATACAGTAACACCAGTAGATGTGTCTGGGTGATGACTGGAGAGGTGACTGCTGGGAATGGGGTATTATACAGTAACTCCAGGGGACGTGTCTGGGTGATGACTGGAGAGGTGACTGCTGGGAATGGGACATTATACAGTAACACCAGGGGACGTGTCTGGGTGATGACTGGAGAGGTGACTGCTGGGAATGGGACATTATATAGTAACACCAGGGGACGTGTCTGGGTGATGACTAGAGAGGTGACTGCTGGGAATGGGACATTATACAGTAACACCAGGGGACGTGTCTGGGTGATGACTGGAGAGGTGACTGCTGGGAATTGGACATTATACAGTAACACCAGGTGATGTGTCCGGATTATGACTGGAGTGGTGACTGCCGGGAATGGGACATTATACAGTAACACCAGGGGATGTGTCTGGGTGATGACTGGAGAGGTGACTGCTGGGAATGGGACATTATACAGTAACACCAGGGGACGTGTCTGGGTGATGACTGGAGAGGTGACTGCTGGGAATGGGACATTATATAGTAACACCAGGGGACGTGTCTGGGTGATGACTGGAGAGGTGACTGCTGGGAATGGGACATTATACAGTAACACCAGGGGACGTGTCTGGGTGATGACTGGAGAGGTGACTGCTGGGAATGGGACATTATACAGTAACACCAGGTGATGTGTCCGGATTATGACTGGAGTGGTGACTGCCGGGAATGGGACATTATACAGTAACACCAGGGGATGTATCTGGGTGATGACTGGAGAGGTGACTGCTATGAATGGGACATTATACAGTAACACCAGGGGATGTGTCTGGGTGATGACTGTAGAGGTGACAGCCGGGAATGGGGTATTATACAGTGACACCAGGGGACATGTCTGGGTGATGACTGGAGAGGTGACTGCTGTGAATGGGACATTATACAGTAACACCAGTAGATGTGTCTGGGTGATGACTGGAGAGGTGACTGCTGGGAATGGGGTATTATACAGTAACTCCAGGGGACGTGTCTGGGTGATGACTGGAGAGGTGACTGCTGGGAATGGGACATTATACAGTAACACCAGGGGACGTGTCTGGGTGATGACTGGAGAGGTGACTGCTGGGAATGTGGTATTATACAGTAACACCAGGGGATGTGTCTGGGTGATGACTGGAGAGGTGACTGCTGGGAATGGGACATTATACAGTAACACCAGGGGATGTGTCTGGGTGATGACTGTATCACTGTGTGTGTCAGGTTCCTATAAGGTGTCAGGATGTCACTGTCTATGTCTCCATGCAGGAGGGGGAGTATATAGAGGAACACAGGGGTCTGTACAAGGACGTGATGATGGAGAATCACCGGCCCCTCACATCACTGGGTAAGAGGAGACTGTCATGTATTGTACAGGGGAGAGCAGGTATGGGGGCCCCCTATATACACACATCATCTGATAATCACATATATACACTGTACTCAGTCACTGTGTGTCTCCTACAGATGGGCCCAGTAACAGAGATACCCCAGAGAGATGTCCCCGTCCTCTGTATTCCCAGGATTGTACAGAGGAGAATCACAGGATCCCACAGGAGGATCAGGTAGGTGGGATTTAGGGTCTACCCAATATACCAAAGTGACTGTCACTATATGATCTGTAGAGGAGCTGTGTGTTTTATACACTGATTTTCTTTTACAGATGATAATCTCAGTTAATAATATGACATTAATAATATGTTATTGTATTGTTATGTGGGTCATTTAGAGTGAAGAACTAACTGATATAAAAACAGAAGATATAATGAAAGAAGACAAGATGCTTGTGACTTATAATACGGCAGAAGATAGAGATGGAGAAGAGACGTATGTGACTGATATGAAGGCAGAAGATATAGAGGGAGAAGAAGAGACGTATGTGACTGATATAAAGGCAGAAGATATAGAGGTAGAAGAAGAGACGTATATGACTGATTTGAAGTCAGAAGATAGAGACGGAGAAGAGACGTATGTGACTGATATGAAGACAGAAGATATAGAGGGAGAAGAAAAGATGTGTGTGAGGGGTGACCAACAATGTAAGGAGAAGGAAATCCCTACAGATATCAGCACAGGTGTGTAATAAACTCCTCCTCGTCCATCACATTACAGGGTACACAGATCTTAACATTACAGTAACCAGTGGTTAAAGTGGGCCGGAACGGGGCGGAACTGCGTTCCGTCACCTCTAATTGCAGGCGGAACCAGTTCCGCCTCCGCCCGGCCACAGCATCATGTCCCTATTCCATTGTAAAGGTGGCAGCGGCCGCCAGCCAATCACGGCTCGCGGACCGGCTGCAGCACCAATCAGAAGACGGGAAGGCTTTTAAAAAATCTGCCGTGAGCCAATCACGGCTCGCAGACCGCCAGCCAATGAGAAACTGCCAAGTAGCAGCTTCTCATTAGCTGGCGGTGCAGGAGCCGTGAATGGCGCACAGTCGGCGCCAGATTCAAAGTGCTCTCTCCCCCCCTCCTCCGCCGCTGCCGCAGCCTCCGGAGTGTGAGCCGCGGCCTGTAATGCCCAATCCCCCCCCTCAGCCAGAGTTTACTGTGAGGCTGCGCGGCGGGCAGTAATGTCCGTGCACACTCCACATCTCCCTGCCAGCGCAGCAGCTTAAAGTCCACCCCACCCCTAGGCTTAGTGACCCGCAGCCTGTAATGCCCTCCTCACCTCCACCGGATCGCTGTCTACAAGTGATTGTACATAGTCCGAGGCCCTAACCGTGGCACACCCCATGGCATCTGGCAGGAGAGACAACTCGCCCTCCACATGAAGACCTCCAGGTAACTGCTGCTACATATCACAGCTCTGGGTGCCCAGTCTTTCTGCTGCTGCTGGTGATATTTTAATTCTCTCTCACTCTCACTCTTTTTGTCTGTTTTTGCACTTTTTCAAAACTCTGAGTGCATATATATATATATATATATATATATATATATATATATATATATATATATATATATATATCTCTATCTGGAAAAAACCCTCATAAAATCCTGCGTTTGCCCTTGGAGGGGGCTCTGTCTGCCGTACTGTGTAAAAGTGGGCTCTGTCTGCCGTACTGTGTAAAAGGGGGCTCTGTCTGCCGTACTGTGTAAAAGGGGGCTCTGTCTGCCGTACTGTGTAAAAGGGGGACTCTACTATTGTGGGCATTGTGTGTGTAAAGGGCACTAGTATGTGGGGCGGGAAATGTGAATAAGATTGTGCTACTGTGAAGCATTATTTTGAATTGGTGGTACTTTATGTGACCACGCCCCTTCCTTGTGAGGCCACACCCCTTTATGCGACGTTGCGGGCGAGGTGAGTTCCCCCACCTCTCCAGGACCACTTTAAGCCCTGACAGTAACTGAAAAAACTAAAACAGAGCACAGGTAAGAATTAACACAATTCTTAGTACACAATATAGTTAAGATATAAGGAGACAGTTGTTGGAAGTCATAAACGGTAACGAGTGAGAGGAGAGGCGGGTATAGACAGTCGCTGAGTAGGAGAGAGCTGTAATTGAAGTGTGAGAGAAGAGGGTTTTGAGAACAGGAGAGAAGAGGGCCCTGCTCCAAGGAGCTTGCAATCAAGGGGGAGACAGACAGGTGACATGAGGTTCAAGAAATGGACCCTCCACCCACCTAAGCAGTCAATAGTCACATCTCAGGGCACTTGAGCATGCTCCTTTGCACGGCTATTAGGTTCGACTGGGCGATCTGATGCAAGACTTGCTAATCCCGGACGCTTCTGACCTGATGGTCCTTTACCCACCAAAGGTAGGGAGTGCTGACTAATCATCCGGCTCCAGCCACACGCCTGGGACAGCTCCCAATGGAGCAAATGGCTAGCTGCGTATACTGGACCCTCTCCGCAGAGCCAGGTCTCCAGATAAATGGGCTGACAGGATCTCCCGACTCTTGGCAACAGCCTCGTTCCAAAACTCCTCACAAGGCAGGAGCTTCAATCAACTCTCTCAAAACCCTGGCATGTCACCTTATGACATCATGCTGCCAGGTCATCTGCTGAAAGGCCATCCAGAACAAAAGGCACTAATTATGGAGATAAGAAGGTTAGCTGCCCTGGGGCCGTAACCTGAGTCCATTTTAACCCCTTGTAGTAATTTGTGATGCCAGAGGCCATTCACCTCATCAGGGCTTCCTGTGACGGAGTAGAGAGGCGGGCTGTGTGGGGTGTCATCTTGGACTTTCTCTACATCACATAGCCAGGTGTCCTAGAACAGTTTACCTGGCTGGGCACACACTTGGCAACAAGATCTTACACCCATTAGTGCAATGCTATACAATCACATGTATACATGTCATAGGCATGTTGTAGGAAACATATCAGGGGAAGAAATATATTCCCTGACAGACACAATGACTTATATAGCATGAGGGAGTCACCAGGCTATATTGTACATACAATATACTGTCCTGTTAATGTCCACATTGGTATGGGATACACAACTCCATTTAGAAGGCAGGCAGTGGGCCGTAGGGGTAAAACTCAGTTATATCCGGCTTCAGGGACTTGCATAATTATAGCAGAAACAGGCTGGCAAAAAGTGAAGGAGAGGGATGAGTCAAGAGTGATGCTTATGCAATGGGTTTGGGGAATGGGGAGATGGTGGGTATCAACAGTGATAGAGATATTGGGGTGGGGGGTGGGGGTGGAGACACTGGATGGGGGAGAGGATGAGTTCAGTTTTATGTATGTTGACCTCAGGGGAGTGCTCAGACATCCAGGAGGAGTTGGCAAAGAGGCAGTTGGATACCTGGGAGAGGACAGAGGAGGGGGGGGGGGTCACGAGTGGAGAGGTCTGTTGTGTATCTTCATCATAGAGATGGTATTAAAAGCCAAAGGAGCTTCTGAGCACCCCCAGGGAAGAGGTGTACAGGGAGAAGAAAAGGGGGCTAAGGACAGAACCTGGGGGACACAGACATGCGGGTGGAAGGGGTGAGGTGGAGCCAGAGGAAGGAGCAGTTATCAAGTTAAGAGGTGATCAAGGAAAAGACAGTGCTAGAGAGGCAGATCGTCTTGAAGGTGGCGAGGAGAGGATGGTCCACAGTGTCACAGGCAGCAGATAGGTCCAGGAGTATGAGGAGAGAGAGAGAAGTGACCCCTGTATTTGGCTAAAAGCAAATCATTTGTGACTTTGACAAGGGTAATTTCAGTGGAGGGAAGTGCGCAAAGGCAAGATTGAAGAGGATCAAGGATGGAGTTGTCAGAGAGGTAGCTGGAGAGCCAGCTTTATACCAGCCATTCAAGTAGTTTGGAGAAGAAGAAATATGGGGTGGTAGCTAGCAGGTGAAGGTAGAGTTTTTTAAAGAATATGTGAGACAAAAGCATGTTTGAATGGTGATGGAAAGCTACTGTAGAAAATGATAGGTTGGAGAAGTGATCACTGTAGGAGCAGGAAGTGGAGGAGAGGGAGTGGAGGAGGTGGGAGGGTGTCCAGGAGGCAGATTGAGAGGGGAGAAGAAAAGAAGTAGTGGACTTTCATGTCTGTGGTGGGGCGGAAGGAGTACATGGTGGGATCGCTAGAGGTAGTGGATGGTGGGGGCTACCGAGGGGACACGGGAGGAGATTTTGTGACGGATTGCTTCAATTTTGGAGAAGGAAGCAATGTGAGCGGCAGTGAGAGAGGATGGGAGGGGATGAGGAGGGGTCAAATGAGAGTGTTGAATGTATCAAAGATGTGGCGGGGACTGGAGGACTAGAAGATGAATGACTGGAAAACAGATATCTTTGTGAGGGAGAGGGCAGAGCTGTAGAGAGAGAAAATAAACTTGATGTGTAGGAAGTCCGCCAGAGAGCGATATTCTCCAGAGGCACTTGACAGTGCATGAGCATTTTTTGCAGTAACTGGGTCAGTTTGGAGTGCCAAGGTTGGGGTTTAGAATGGTTGAGGGGGACAGAGGAGATGGAGCAACAGAATCGAGAGTGGAGGTGATAGTGGCGTTATAGAAGGTGGATGCCTGATTGGACCAGGCTATGGTGGATAAAGAAGAAATAGTATAGAGGGAGTATAGGATAGCGGGATCAAGAGACCCAATATTGCTTCTGATGATGGTGGGTCTGGGTGCATAGGGGAGAGAGGAGGAGATGAGAGGGTAAGAGAGAGTAAATGGTCGTCAGAAAGTGGGGAGAGTTGGAGAAGTCTGATGGTAAGTGGGTGTACAGGTCCACTGAAAAGGCCAAAGGAGGAAGAGAGTATGAGAAGATTAGTGAATGCTGGTTTAGTGTTGTCAAAAAGGATGTTAATGTTCCCAAGGATGATAGAGAGGAGGTCAGTGACTCGTATTATAGAAAAGAATCACATATTCATCTTGTTCAGTAACTACAACAATCTCTTATCTTATATAGTCTTCTGTCATTACAAACTAATGAGGGAAATGTATGTGTCCAATGGGAGAGTTAAGAGACATCAGCCCCTATTATACTCCTGCCCTCCCCCTCACATCATGTCACTGTGTGTTACCAGCCCAGAGATCTGACCAGTCTCCTCCCCACACTCTCTGGTGTATCTCATACATCAGGAGCCATCAGCCCCTATTATACTCCTGCTCTCCCCCTCACATCATGTCACTGTGTGTGTTACCAGCCCAGAGATCTGACCAGTCTCCTCCCCACACTCTCTGGTGTATCTCATACATCAGGAGACATCAGCCCCTATTATACTCCTGCTCTCCCCTCACATCCTGTCACTGTGTGTTACCAGCCCAGATCTCTGACCAGTCTCCTCCCCACACTCTCTGGTATATCTCATACATCAGGAGCCATCAGCCAATACTCCTGCTCTCCTCCTCACATCATGTCACTGTGTGTTACCAGCCCAGAGATCTGACCAGTCTTCTCCCCACACTCTCTGATGTATCTCATACATCAGGAGCCATCAGCCCCTATTATACTCCTGCTCTCCTCCTCACATCATGTCACTGTGTGTTACCAGTCCAGAGATCTGACCAGTCTCCTCCCCACACTCTCTGATGTATCTCATACATCAGGAGCCATCAGCCCCTATTATACTCCTGCCCTCCCCCTCACATCATGTCACTGTGTGTTACCAGCCCAGAGATATGACCAGTCTCCTCCCCACACTCTCTGGGGTATCTCATACATCAGGAGACATCAGCACCTATTATACTCCTGCTCTCCTTCTCATATCATGTCACTGTGTGTTACCAATCCAGAGATCTGACCAGTCTCCTCCCCACACTCTCTGGTGTATCTCATACATCAGTAGACATCAGCCCCTATTATACTCCTGCTCTCCCCCTCACATCATGTCACTATGTGTTACAAGCCCAGAGATCTGACCAGTCTCCTCCTCACACTCTCTGGTGTATCTCATACATCAGGAGCCATCAGCCCCTATTATACTCCTGCTCTCCCCTCACATCATGTCACTGTGTGTTACCAGCCCAGAGATCTGACCAGTCTCCTCCCCACACTCTTTGGTGTATCTCATACATCAGGAGCCATCAGCCCCTATTATAGTCCTGCTCTCCCCCTCACATCATGTCACTGTGTGTCACCAGCCTAGAGATCTGACCAGTCTCCTCCCCACACTCTCTGGTGTATCTCATACATCAGGAGCCATCAGCCTCTATTATACTCCTGCTTTCCCCCTCACATCATGTCACTGTGTGTTACCAGCCCAGAGATCTGACCAGTCTCCTCCCCACACTCTCTGGTGTATCTCATACATCAGGAGCCATCAGCCCCTATTATACTCCTGCTCTCCTCCTCACATCATGTCACTGTGTGTTACCAGCCCAGAGATCTGACCAGTCTCCTCCCCACACTCTCTGGTGTATCTCATACATCAGTAGACATCAGCCCCTATTATACTCCTGCTCTCCCCCTCACATCATGTCACTGTGTTACCAGCACAGAGATCTGACCAGTCTCCTCCTCACACTCTCTGGTGTATCTCATACATCAGGAGCCATCAGCCCCTATGCAGTGGAGAGCACATATACAGCAACAGTAGAAGTAAGTATAAGCTCTGTCTTTAAGGGAAATAGTGAAAAAAAATTCAAATTCCTGAAGAAGTACAGACGTGATGCTTTCATAATTCCATCAGGTGGGATGCCAGCAACCAAAAGCCCGGTGCCGAAATCCTGGTACACGGGCAGAAGACTTGCACTAGAATCCTGACATTAGTGGAAATGCTGATGCTGGAATCCCGATTGTAAGTTAGGGTTTGGTGGCATGGGGGAGATACATTTAGGTATAAGCACCACAGTGGAGGGTTAGGTTTAGGCTACAGGGACAGGGGTTAGGTGCAGGCACCAATGCTGAGTTTTCTGGTTGGGCTGCGAGTGTGTGTGTGTGTGGGGTGGGGGGTTGAGGAGGAGGGTAAGTATACTTATGAATCCCCTGTCGGGATTCTCACCATTCCCTGTTGGTCTTCTGACCGCTGGCATCTTGAACGCCGGTCTTGTTTGTCACACCTGAACAGACTTCGTGCTGAGATGTGTGATAAAGCTAATGCCTATCACCCTTTGCCTATATCTTGGTACTGGGTGAAAGTTACCCTTTGGGATTTATCTAGGGGAGGACCGGCTCATGCGCTAGTGAAAAAATCCTAGAGCCCTAGGGGTCTTCTCTATTTTAGAAGGCCTATTGCCCTAATTTTTGACAGGAAAGGACTATATTTTGTCTGGGATAACAGGTTTTGTTTTGGCAAGAAAAATCAATGATGTGGAAGCTGGATAAATTCTCATGCCTATCAGGAGATATTCAGTAGCCATGGGCTTAGCATCTGACATTCTTAGGCTTCTTGGGCCCACCACCTTAACGTGCAGTGTCCTAGTGGGCCCAGTGCCTAAGGTTAGTGTGTGCCATAGGCCTAGCTCCAAATTTTGTGTGCACCACGGGACTAGTGCCCGTACTCCCTGGAGACCTGGGGATTATATAAAAAAGAGAGGCACCAAGGTCTCATATCTGGTCTAGATGGAGAGGCTGCAGTGGGGAGCCTTGTATAGCTCTCTTGCTTTCCATCACTGCCGGTATCTCTGGTCCTCAGCTTCTATTTTGATTTTCACCCTCAGCTGCTGTCCTCAGTGCTTAGTTGCTGCCTCAAAGTTTTCTCTAGTTGCTCACGCAGTCCTGCCTGATCTCGCCTTCTCCGGGCCTCTTGTCTGGCTGTCAGAACTTTGACTCCTGGGAGCTCTTCTTTCTTGAAGTGCTGCTGCTGGACTGAGCTCTCTCCACAATCATTGCTCACCATGGTTGCTTCGGATTAGCTCTCTACTGGCAGTGCCTCCTATTTAAACCGAGGATGATGTCATGTGCTCGAGTCTCTTTTGTTTTGAGCTTGCCATTGACCGCAAATGATACAAATTGCGTGCCTCACACAATGACAGACATCCACAGGATGGATGAGTATGAGATAAATACCCTAGTTTGCTAGGCTACTTGGGCACTCTGATAGGGGCTGAGACACACACTCACAAAACTCCCCTTGTTTCATTTTCCAGTATTATGTTTAGGTCTGTGAAAGCTACAGTAGCACACCTAAAGTATTCCACACGATGTACAAAAACACACACCTATGGGAATAGTGGTGAGGTCATATTGTGATTAATGATGCCTTTGCTGTAGGAAACTTGATTTAACTATTTTATTTCTACCAGATGGACACAATACAAGGAATACCTCAGAAGGACATCTCGTTTGGTCTCCAGATTTTAAATTGGAAGATAAGAACATCATACGAGGGTCTCCAGAAGAAAATCACATCACCCGAAATATACATCCAGCACGTCACCGTGCAGATATATCATCTGATCCCTCTGTTCTTGTGGAATGTTCTCCTGATAACTCACATATTGCTGCACATAGTACAGGTCATAGCGGTGATACAATCATTCCCTCTTCTGAATGTGGGAAATGTTTTACAAAAACATCTACTCTGGTTAAACATGAGCTAACTCACACAGGTGAGAAGCCATTTCTATGTTCTGAGTGTGAGAAATGTTTTACTCGCAAATCACATCTTGTTGCACATCAGAGAACTCACACAGGTGAGAAACCATTTTCATGCTCTGAGTGTGGGAAATGTTTTACAAAGAAATTTTATCTTGTTGAACATCAGAGAACTCACACAGGTGAGAAACCGTTTTTATGTTCTGAGTGTGGGAAATGTTTTACAGTGAAATCACAGCTTGTCAGACACAAGAGAAGTCACACAGGTGAGAGACCATTTCCATGTTCTGAGTGTGGGAAATGTTTCAAACGTAAGTCAGCTCTTTCTACACACACGAAATGTCACACAGGTGAGAAACCATTTACATGTTCTGAGTGTGGGAAATGTTTTACACAGAAAGCAGCTCTTAATAGTCATGAGAAAATTCATACATTGGAGAAACCATTTACATGTTCTAAGTGTGTAAAATGTTTTACACATAAATTTGCTCTTGTTGTACATGAGAGAAGTCATACAGGTGCAAAACCATTTACATGTTCTAAGTGTGGAAAATGTTTTAAACAGAAATCAGTTCTTGTTAGACATGAGAGAAGTCACACAGGTGAGAAACCATTTACATGTTGTAAGTGTGGGAAATGTTTTACACGTCATTTCAATCTTGTTACACATGAGAGAACTCACACAGGTGAGAAGCCATTTCCATGCTCTGAGTGTGGAAAATGTTTTACACACAAATCAGCTCTTGTTGTACATGAGAGAAACCACACAGGTGAAAAACCGTATACATGCTCTCAATGTGGAAAGTGTTTTACAAATAATTCCAATCTTGTTATACATGAGAGAACTCACATGGGCGAATGGCCATTTCCATGCTCTGAGTGTGGAAAATGTTTTACACACAAATCAGCTCTTGCTATACATGGGAGAATACACACAGGTGAGAAACCATTTCCATGTTCTGAGTGTGGGAAATGTTTTACCCATAAATCAGCTCTTGTTATACATCAGAGAATACACACAGGTGAGAAACCGTATACATGCAATGAGTGCGGGAAATGTTTTACACACAAATCGGCTCTCGTTACACATGAGAGAAGTCACACAAGTAAGAATCCATTTCGATGAGTAGAGATGGACAGCTGAAGCCCAAATGTCAAGATCCATGGTGATCCCAGATGGGCAGTATCCAGAAACCCCCGCAGGTTACATGGTGCTCATGTCACTGCCTGTGCCTCTCTCCTGCTCCTGCATCTTCCTCACATCCTCAGGTTCTCCCATCCATTAACTGTCCCCAGCTGGCCTGACCTCACCTGAGGTAATCTCTCATACAGCACCCTTGTCAGAACCAGCTTCTCTCTCCCCAGCTCTGCCCCCAATAAACCAGATTGTTGGTATCTGGGTCTGACTACAATTATACACAAATACTCCTATTGTCACATCATAACACCGCAGTAGCTCTATACAATCAGACCTGCAGATGACACGATTGTTACTGATGGACACACCTTTGACATGTCCGGGTCTAGCAAAGTTTTCTTCACCTCCGGACATTAAGAGATTCTATTTGGCTTAGAGAAGCACCATCCCTCCGGGAATACCAGAACGGTGACCGTACAGCTAAACAACTGCTTGTTTCAATACCCATGGAACTTGGATTATTTAAGTTTGTACTGTCCATACCACATTGGAGAAATGCACAAGTTTTTTAAGAATGCTTATTCTCCACTAATAAATGTATGCATTCACTTATATCCGTTGTTACTTATTACCGAAAATATTGTAATTTCACTTACAGCCAGTGCCCATATTTGTAACTGCTTATTTCATTATAAATTGTATATGGAATATATTTATATATATATATATATATATATATATATATATATATATAAAACCATCTTCTCTTAAGGGAGATTTGTGGTCTCTCTCTACCATTGGGAGATTTGTGGTCTCTCCTTAGCATTTGGAGATTTGCAGTCTCTCCTTAGCATTGGGAGATTTGCAGTCTCTCCTTAGCATTTGGAGATTTGCAGTCTCTCCTTAGCATTGGGAGATTTGCAGTCTCTCCTTAGCATTGGGAGATTTGCAGTCTCTCCTTAGCATTTGGAGATTTGCAGTCTCTCCTTAGCATTGGGAGATTTGCAGTCTCTCCTTAGCATTGGGAGATTCGTGGTCTCTCCCTACCATTGGGAGACTTGTGGTCTCTCCCTTACCATTGGGAGATTTGTGGTCTCTCCTTTGCATTGGGAGACCTGCGGTCTCTCCCTACCATTGGGAGAATTGCTGTCTCTCCTTACCATTGGGAGATTTGTGGTCTCTCCCTACCATTGGGAGATTTGTGGTCTCTCCCTACCATTGGGAGATTTGTGGTCTCTCCTTAGCATTTGGAGATTTGCAGTCTCTCCTTAGCATTTGGAGATTTGCAGTCTCTCCTTAGCATTGGGAGATTTGCAGTCTCTCCTTAGCATTGGGAGATTTGCAGTCTCTCCTTAGCATTGGGAGATTCGTGGTCTCTCCCTACCATTGGGAGACTTGTGGTCTCTCCTTACCATTGGGAGATTTGTGGTCTCTCCTTTGCATTGGGAGACCTGCGGTCTCTCCCTACCATTGGGAGAATTGCTGTCTCTCCTTACCATTGGGAGATTTGTGGTCTCTCCTTAGCATTGGGAGATTTGCGGTCTCTCCTTAGCATTGGGAGATTTGCAGTCTCTCCTTAGCATTGGGAGATTTGCGGTCTCTCCTTACCATTGGGAGATTTACGGTCTCTCCCTACCATTGGGAGATTTGCGGTCTCTCCCTACCATTGGGAGATTTGTGGTCTCTCCCTAGCATTGGTAGAATTGCAGTCTCTCCCTACCATTGGGAGATTTGCGGTCTCTCCCTACCATTGGGATATTTGCGGTCTCTCCTTAGCATTGGGTTATTTGCGGTCTCTCCCTACCATTGGGAGATTTGCGGTCTCTCCCTAGCATTGGAAGAATTGTGGTCTATCCCTACCATTGGGAGATTTGCGGTCTCTACCTACCATCGGGAGGTTTGCGGTCTCTACCTACCATTGGGTGATTTGCGGTTTCCTTACCATTGAAAGGTTTGCATACACACTTGCCGTGGCCAGGAGTGGTGGTGGAAACTATGCTGCATTCAGTAGCAAAGCCTTCGCTAGTGATGTCTTCCATCGTAGCCTGCATGTAGGACCAACAGAGGATGTCACTGAGGACCCGTGGGAGCACGCATCACCCGCAACATAGTGGGTACACACTAGACAATGTGCTGAAGTTGGTCTGATCCACTGGATCAGATGACATCGTCTAGTGTATACCCGGCTGTAGATTTTGAAATGAAAAAGGTGGTAACCCTATATACATGCCACTGACCAGGAGAAATTAGTAAAGCTATATATGTGTGTGTGTGTATGTAACAAGTGGACTTGTGCACTATAGTTTATTTCGTCAGGATGACCAATGTGCAGTAACCATCATACAGTTTGTGTTCATACAAGATTCTGACATAGTTCCTCGACTCCTCGCAGAATCTTCCCAAATGGCTTTCACTAACAGTGATTTTCTCCCTAGTCAATGGCCAGCTTTTCTGGCATTGGTCATCCAGACAAACACCCCATACAGGCTTCTATACCTTAGTGCCCCCTCCCGGACTGGCTGGCGACACTCTCTACCTGCCTTCTTAAGGGAGCTCCTCACCTATGCACTGGTTAACCAGTCACATGCTTTCAGCTGTACCAGGCTGCAAGGGAGAAATGCACTGAGGTCCATTAAGTAGGTAAGACACACTTTTTATCCTCCAAATATGTGACTTCCCTGGATTTGTCAGCTAAACATAACTGGTTCCTTTGTTGCACTCAGCTCCTATTGCCAATATATATAGTGTGTATGTATGTGTATATATATATATATATATATATATATATATATATATATATATATACATACACTATATGGACAGAAGTATTCGGACACCTGACCATTATACCAACAGGGACTGCAATGACAGTGAATTCAAACATATACTTTAATATGGAGTCGGTCCCCCTTTTGGCAGCTATAACAGCTTCCACTCTTCTTGAAAGGCTTTCCACAAGATTTTGAAGTGTTTCTGAGGGAATTTGTGCCCATTCATTCTGTAGAGCATGTATGAGGTCAGGCAGTGATGTTGGATGAGAAGACCTGGCTCGCAATCTCTGTTCCAGTTCATCCCAAAGGTGCTTGATATGGTTGAGGTCAGGGCTCCATGTGGGCCAGTCAAGTTCTTCCACACCAAACTCATCAAACCGTGTCTTTAAAGTCCTTGCTTTGTGCACTGGGGCACAGTCATGTTGGAATAGAAAAGGGCCTTCTCCAAACTGTTGCCACAAACTTGAAAGCATAGCATTGTCCAAAATGTCTTCATACGCTGAAGCATTAGGAGTGCCCTTTACTGGAGATAAGAGGCCTAGCCTAAACCATGAGAGACAGCCCCATACCATTATCCCTCCTCCACCAAACTCCACAGTTGGCATAAAACAGTCAGGTAACAGTCTCCTGGCATCTGCCAAACCTAAACTTGCCCATCTGACTGCCAAACAGAGAAGCTTGCTTCATCAGTCCTCAGAACACGTGTCCACTGCTCCACAGCCCAGGGTCAGCGTGCTTTACACCACTCCATCTGATGCTTGGCATTGGACTTGGTGATGTGAGGCTTGCATGCAGCTGCTCGGCTATGGAACCCATTCCATTAAGCTCCCGCTGCACAGTTTTTGTGCGTACATTAATGCCAGTGGAAGTTCGGAACTCTTTAGATTTGGAATCAGCAGAGCGTTGGCGACTTTTATGCACCATGAGGCTTAACAGTTGTTGACACTGCTCTGTGATTTTTGTGGTCTTCTGCTTTGTATCTAAGTTGCAGTTGATTCTAAATGCTTCCATTTTCTAATAATATCACGACTACCCCTTTTCCACTAGCTCAAAAAACACGGGTAAATGCACGGGGGCGCGCATTTACCCGTGTTTTTGGCAAGTGGAAAAGGGTAAACCCGGATCAAGTGACCCGTGAATCCTACCCGGCTATTTACCTGGGTAGGACACGGGAATGATCCGGGTAGGGTGTAGTGTAAACGGGAGCCGTGTCGATGCGACACGGCTCCCGTTTACACTGTATGGATGGGCGGCGCTGGGAGATCATGTGATCTCCCTGCGCCGCCCCTGCCGTGTAGCTGGAAGCGTCACCAACCCGGCATATGCCGGGTTGTGACTGCTGATGGGAAAGGGACCGAGCACGGGTCGCAGCAGGGGGCAGCTCCCGTGTCAGGCTCCCGGCTGCGACCCGTGCTCGTAGGTGGAAAAGGGGTATTACAGTTGATCATGGAATATCCAGCAGGGATGAAATTTCACGAACGGTCTTATTGCAAAGGTGGCATCCTACCACAGTACCACGCTTGTAGTCACTCAGCTTTTCAGAATGACCCACATTGTATCACAAATGTTTGAAAATGGAGACTGCATGGCTATGTGCTTGATTTCATACACCTGTGGCAACGGGTCTGACTAAAACACCTCCACTCAAGAACTAACAAGTGTGGCCAAGTACTTTTGTCTATACAGTGTATTTATATATGTATAGTGGTGATATGGGGTAATTGGCTTGGTAGAGGGGTGAATTGGTGTAGTGTCTAAGTGTTTAGTCAGGGTCCAACCACAGCTTATCCAGTGAATAAATTAAATAATGCTTTAATGTCAGTAAAATCATATAGTCCCGTCCCCCCCGTGGCTTCCTGGCACATGGAGCTCAGACTGTACCGTCCCAACCTGGATTCTCTGACTTATCAAACACTGTCTCAAGAGGGCTGCCTCTAGTTGTGGCCACACACATTTTTGGTTCCCTGTGTGGGTGGATCCCTCCTGCCGCACACGCAATTGCCAGTATTGCAGTTGACTTTCATACTGCCACTCATTCTCTCTCTCTCTCTAGTATTAGTAGTATTAGTTTGTTATGGGTCTCTAATAATTGCACATCTGCTTTCCTCGTCTCTTATGCAAACAAACACAGTGGTAGCTGCTCAATCACTCTGGAAATACTTATTAGGTGCTAGAAAAGGGGAGGGGTCTCGCTTTCCCACCCATGGTATTCCCCCAGCACACCAACACCCGCAACAATACCTGAACCTATCTGGTAATAGAATTTCAAAGATATTTGTTACATGAATTTGCAAATACATGGTTAGCTGCTCAGGCGCGTCAAGGCTTCTCTGATATCAGCAGTCCTACACTACACAAGGCCTCATGATACAGGCTCATACAAAATTACCTCCAGATTGAGAACTAGCTTACCAGAGAGCCACCCCTAAGATCTCCCATTAGCACTACAAGGACCAGCATGCCTTCCAAATGCTGACTAGGGGTGGCTCTCCGGTAAGCTAGCCCTCAATCTGGATGTAATTTTGCATGAGCCTTTATCATGAGGCCTTACTGTAGACAAATCACATGGCCCTATCTGGGCCCTGCTATTAGGTAGTGTAGCACTGCTGATATCAGAGAAGCCTTGATGCGGCTCAACAGCTAACCATGTATTTGCAAATCATGTAAAAAATATCTCTGAAATTCTATTACCAGATAGATTCAAGTATTGTTGCAGGTATTAGTGTGCTGGGGGGAAGCACCCCCTTCTCTTTGCTGTGACCCTCCCCTTTTCCACCACCTGATAAGTATCTCCAGAGTGATTGAGCTGTTACCACTGTTTATTTGCATGTATGAGAAGGCAGTGAATGGGAGCAGCATTTGGAAAGCATGCTGGTCCTTGTAGTGCTAATGGGAGATCTCAGTGACAATAATGACTAGCATATGGTCCCACAGAATTAGTGAGTGGAGATGAGCCATTCAGGAGCTGAGGCTGTGTAAAGAACCAGGCTGAGGCTGGCTGATAGGCAAGGTGGAGTGAGCGGAGCAGCAATTGTCTTACTGTCTCAACCAATGGTAAAAATGAGCAAACAATAGACTTCTAGATGACAGGTGTGTTTGACTTCTAAACCAGATTCTATTGACCCAAACTTCATTATGCATATAAAAAGGGACACAAGTATGTGGTGCACTCTGGCTGGAGGAACAATGGCGTTAGAAAGCTATAGTATACTCTGCACTTTACTGAGATATGAACATCACCACCTGACTGTTAGGACCTAGGAGCCTGAATCAGAGGAACAACAACAGCTTACTGAGGTGCCACAGAGCCTACACAGCCCTAGGTTCTTCCATGTGTGGTTAAATCTTACTACATTTTCTGCTGGCGAGGTCATGCAGATGTTGTACATGTGCTAAGTGTTCCTTGTGTTTTACTTCTTGTTCTGCAGGGGTTTCAGGATTTCGCTCAGTCTTGCAAAGCTCCATACAGACTTTGGCTTTCCACGTTGCAGTCTGTGTGATCACTCCTGAATGAGCTACCTGTGTGGGAATTCCTCTGTGTGAGCAATCGGGAGGATAGTGTGTCCAGTATCTCATTTCTTTGTTCTTTGAGTCCACATGAAGTTCCCAACAGCTGCCGCTGTCTCGGTGTTGTCCCCTATGATGTCTACTTCCTAGCATTTGGGCCTAGTCCGGAGTTCCCTCTAAAAATGGTTACGGGAGCAACCATGTTTCCTGGTACGCTGACTGGACTATTCACCAACAGGAGCGCTGGTAATCTTCAGCTGACTCCTTCCACCAATGGCAACCCACCTAGAGGTATAAAGCAGGTCCCTGGGAACAGGAAGGGGCCTCAACAACTTATTTCAGTGACTGCATGTTCCTGATAGATGTTCTCAGGCTCCGTGCTGTGTCCTCTTTTGGATCTCCAGCGCTGTTCTATATTCCCAGCGCTTCTCATCGCTCTCCAGTGCATTAAGTATTTACCAGTGTATCTCAAGTCCTTCCACGTGTCCTTCCACGTGTGCTATCAGCTATCTCTAGTGTTGCTCACCATCAATTAAACATCAATCCTTCTACGTGTTTCCAGTGTTGTGTATCATCGGCTATCACCAGATCACAAACATCAAATGGACATTGTCTTCAAGTGCTTCCAGTTCTATTGGTAATCTTCTGAGACCTCCAGCATTGATTACCATTGATATCGACTACCATCGGTATTCTTCAGAGACCTCCAGCTTCCACTAATTTAAATTTTCATATGTTGTGCTCTTCTTCTAACTACCAGATACATGACATGGGGGCAGTGACTAGCTTGCCGGGTGCCACAAAGCCAAAATCCCCTGAGGAGGGGGTCACTGGTGAAAACCACTGGCAGGTTAGACTCTGCACTTCTGGTCAGGTTTCATCAACATCTGGGGTAGCCAGTGCATGAAGACTTCCTACATACGTCCTTCTCATCTGCTGCCGCCTTCGCAAATAGTAACTCCTCCTCGCGGCTGTCCAGCCGAGAGTAGTGAGAAGCTTGCATTCTAAAGTGAAGCTTGGATTTTTAAGTGAATTGTGAGTTTTAAACAAAAGCAGGTGAATATTCTCTATATAGGGATTGTAATATTGTGGGAGAAATCGGAGTGTGAAATTGGTTGTGTCTGTATCTGTTCTGTGCATTCTTAATAAGTGTGAAGAGAAACAAGGAGGGGCTGAATCTAGGTGTGAAGAGATGAGGAGGGGCTGAATCTAGGTGTGAAGAGATGAGGAGGGGCTGAATCTAGGTGTGAAGAGATAAGGAGGAGGGGCTGAATCTAGGTGTGAAGAGATAAGGAGGAGGGGCTGAATCTAGGTGTGAAGAGATAAGGAGGGGCTGAATCTAGGCATGTAGAGATAAGGAGGGGGGGCTGAATCTAGGCATGTAGAGATAAGGAGGGGGCGCTGAATCTAGGTGTGAAGAGATAAGGAGGAGGGGCTGAATCTAGGTGTGAAGAGATAAGGAGGAGGGGCTGAATCTAGGTGTGAAGAGATAAGGAGGGGCTGAATCTAGGCATGTAGAGATAAGGAGGGGGGGCTGAATCTAGGCATGTAGAGATAAGGAGGGGGCGCTGAATCTAGGTGTGAAGAGATAAGGAGGAGGGGCTGAATCTAGGTGTGAAGAGATGAGGAGGAGCTGAATCTAGGTGTGAAGAGATAAGGAGGAGGGGCTGAATCTAGGTGTAAAGAGATAAGGAGGAGGGGCTGAATCTAGGTGTAAAGAGATAAGGAGGAGGGGCTGAATCTAGGTGTAAAGAGATAAGGAGGAGGGGCTGAATCTAGGTGTAAAGAGATAAGGAGGAGGGGCTGAATCTAGGTGTAAAGAGATAAGGAGGAGGGGCTGAATCTAGGTGTGAAGAGAAGGAGGAGGAGCTGAATCTAGGTGTGAAGAGATAAGGAGGAGGGGCTGAATCTAGGTGTGAAGAGATGAGGAGGAGGGGCTGACTAGGTGTGAAGAGATGAGGAGGAGGGGCTGAATCTAGGTGTGAAGAGATAAGGAGGAGGGGCTGAATCTAGGTTTGAAGAGATGAGGAGGAGAGGCTGAATCTAGGCATGTAGAGATAAGGAGGAGAGGCTGAATCTAAGCATGTAGAGATAAGGAGGGGGGGCTGAATCTAGGCATGTAGAGTTAAGGAGGAGGGGCTGAATCTAGGCATGTAGAGATAAGGAGGAGGGGCTGAATCTAGGCATGTAGAGATAAGGAGGAGGGGCTGAATCTAGGTGTAAAGAGAGAAGGAGGAGGGGCTGAATCTAGGTGTGAAGAGATAAGGAGGAGGGGCTGAATCTAGTCATGTAGAGATAAGGAGGAGGGGCTGAATCTAGGTGTAAAGAGAGAAGGAGGAGGGGCTGAATCTAGGTGTGAACAGATAAGGAGGAGGGGCTGAATATAAGGTGTGAAGAGAAACTAGGAGAGGGGCTGAATCTAGGTGTGAAGAGATAAGGAGGAGGGGCTGAATCTAGGTGTGAAGAGATGAGGAGGAGCTGAATCTAGGTGTAAAGAGATAAGGAGGAGGGGCTGAATCTAGGTGTGAAGAGGAGGAGGGGCTGAATCTAGGTGTGTAGAGATAAGGAGGAGGGGCTGAATCTAGGTGTGAAGAGATAAGGAGGAGAGGCTGAATCTAGGCATGTAGAGATAAGGAGGAGGGGCTGAATCTAGGTGTAAAGAGATAAGGAGGAGGGGCTGAATCTAGGTGTGAACAGATAAGGAGGAGGGGCTGAATCTAGGTGTGAACAGATAAGGAGGAGGGGCTCAATCTAGGTGTGAAGAGATGAGGAGGGGCTGAATCTAGGTGTGAAGAGATAAGGAGGAGGGGCTGAATCTAGGTGTGAAGAGAAACTAGGAGAGGGGCTGAATCTAGGTGTGAAGAGATAAGGAGGAGGGGCTGAATCTAGGTGTGAAGAGATGAGGAGGAGCTGAATCTAGGTGTAAAGAGATAAGGAGGAAGGGCTGAATCTAGGTGTGAACAGATAAGGAGGAGGGGCTGAATCTAGGTGTGAACAGATAAGGAGGAGGGGCTGAATCTAGGTGTGAAGAGATGAGGAGGGGCTGAATCTAGGTGTGAAGAGATAAGGAGGAGGGGCTGAATCTAGGTGTGAAGAGATGAGGAGGAGCTGAATCTAGGTGTGAAGAGATAAGGAGGAGGGGCTGAATCTAGGTGTGAAGAGATAAGGAGGAGGGGCTGACTAGGTGTGAACAGATAAGGAGGAGGGGCTGAATCTAGGTGTGAAGAGATAAGGAGGAGGGGCTGAATCTAGGTGTGAAGAGATGAGGATGAGGGGCTGAATCTAGGCATGTAGAGATAAGGAGGAGGGGCTGAATCTAGGTGTGAAGAGATAAGGAGGAGGGGCTGAATCTAGGTGTGAAGAGATAAGGAGGAGGGGCTGAATCTAGGTGTGAAGAGATGAGGAGGAGCTGAATCTAGGTGTGAAGAGATAAGGAGGAGGGGCTGAATCTAGGTGTGAACAGATAAGGAGGAGGGGCTGAATCTAGGTGTGAAGAGATAAGGAGGAGGGGCTGAATCTAGGTGTGAAGAGATAAGGAGGAGGGGCTGAATCTAGGTGTGAAGAGATAAGGAGGAGGGGCTGAATCTAGGTGTGAAGAGATAAGGAGGAGAGGCTGAATCTAGGTGTGAAGAGATAAGGAGGAGGGGCTGAATCTAGGTGTGAAGAGATAAGGAGGAGGGGCTGACTAGGTGTGAACAGATAAGGAGGAGGGGCTGAATCTAGGTGTGAAGAGATGAGGAGGGGCTGAATCTAGGTGTGAAGAGATGAGGAGGGGCTGAATCTAGGTGTGAAGAGATAAGGAGGAGGGGCTGAATCTAGGTGTGAAGAGATAAGGAGGAGGGGCTGAATCTAGGTGTGAACAGATAAGGAGGAGGGGCTGAATCTAGGTGTGAACAGATAAGGAGGAGGGGCTGAATCTAGGTGTGAAGAGATAAGGAGGGGCTGACTAGGTGTGAACAGATAAGGAGGAGGGGCTGAATCTAGGTGTGAACAGATAAGGAGGAGGGGCTGAATCTAGGTGTAAAGAGATAAGGAGGAGGGGCTGAATCTAGGTGTGAAGAGGAGGAGGGGCTGAATCTAGGTGTAAAGAGATAAGGAGGAGGGGCTGAATCTAGGTGTGAAGAGATAAGGAGAAGGGGCTGAATCTAGGTGTGAACAGATAAGGAGGAGGGGCTGAATCTAGGTGTGAACAGATAAGGAGGAGGGGCTGAATCTAGGTGTGAACAGATAAGGAGGAGGGGCTCAATCTAGGTGTGAAGAGATGAGGAGGGGCTGAATCTAGGCATGTAGAGATAAGGAGGAGAGGCTGAATCTAGGTGTGAAGAGATAAGGAGGAGGGGCTGAATCTAGGCATGTAGAGATAAGGAGGAGAGGCTGAATCTAGATGTGAAGAGATAAGGAGGAGGGGCTGAATCTAGGTGTGAAGAGAAACTAGGAGAGGGGCTGAATCTAGGTGTGAAGAGATAAGGAGGAGGGGCTGAATCTAGGTGTGAAGAGATGAGGAGGAGCTGAATCTAGGTGTAAAGAGATAAGGAGGAGGGGCTGAATCTAGGTGTGAACAGATAAGGATGAGGGGCTGAATCTAGGCATGTAGAGATAAGGAGGAGGGGCTGAATCTAGGTGTGAAGAGAAACTAGGAGAGGGGCTGAATCTAGGTGTGAACAGATAAGGAGGAGGGGCTCAATCTAGGTGTGAAGAGATGAGGAGGGGCTGAATCTAGGTGTGAAGAGATAAGGAGGAGGGGCTGAATCTAGGTGTGAAGAGAAACTAGGAGAGGGGCTGAATCTAGGTGTGAAGAGATAAGGAGGAGGGGCTGAATCTAGGTGTGAAGAGATGAGGAGGAGCTGAATCTAGGTGTAAAGAGATAAGGAGGAGAGGCTGAATCTAGGTGTGAACAGATAAGGAGGAGGGGCTGAATCTAGGTGTGAAGAGATGAGGAGGGGCTGAATCTAGGTGTGAAGAGATAAGGAGGAGGGGCTGACTAGGTGTGAACAGATAAGGAGGAGGAGCTGAATCTAGGTGTGAAGAGATAAGGAGGAGGGGCTGAATCTAGGTGTAAAGAGATAAGGAGGAGGGGCTGAATTTAGGTGTAAAGAGATAAGGAGGGGGGCTGAATCTAGGTGTGAAGAGGAGGAGGGGCTGAATCTAGGTGTGAAGAGGAGGGGCTGAATCTAGGTGTGTAGAGATACGGAGGAGGGGCTGAATCTAGGTGTGAAGAGATAAGGAGGAGAGGCTGAATCTAGGTGTGAAGAGATAAGGAGGAGGGGCTGAATCTAGGTGTGAAGAGATAAGGAGGAGGGGCTGAATCTAGGTGTGAAGAGATGAGGAGGAGGGGCTGAATCTAGGTGTGAAGAGATAAGGAGGAGAGGCTGAATCTAGGTGTGAACAGATAAGGAGGAGGGGCTGAATCTAGGTGTGAACAGATAAGGAGGAGGGGCTGAATCTAGGTGTGAACAGATAAGGAGGAGGGGCTGAATCTAGGTGTGAAGAGATGAGGAGGGGCTGAATCTAGGTGTGAAGAGATAAGGAGGAGGGGCTGAATCTAGGTGTGAAGAGATGAGGAGGAGCTGAATCTAGGTGTGAAGAGATAAGGAGGAGGGGCTGAATCTAGGTGTAAAGAGATAAGGAGGAGGGGCTGAATCTAGGTGTGAACAGATAAGGAGGAGGGGCTGAATCTAGGTGTGAACAGATAAGGAGGAGGGGCTGAATCTAGGTGTGAACAGATAAGGAGGAGGGGCTGAATCTAGGTGTGAAGAGATAAGGAGGAGGGGCTGAATCTAGGTGTGAAGAGATAAGGAGGAGAGGCTGAATCTAGGTGTGAAGAGATAAGGAGGAGAGGCTGAATCTAGGTGTGAAGAGATAAGGAGGAGGGGCTGAATCTAGGTGTGAAGAGATAAGGAGGAGGGGCTGACTAGGTGTGAACAGATAAGGAGGAGGGGCTGAATCTAGGTGTGAACAGATAAGGAGGAGGGGCTGAATCTAGGTGTAAAGAGATAAGGAGGAGGGGCTGAATCTAGGTGTGAAGAGAAGGAGGAGGGGCTGAATCTAGGCATGTAGAGATAAGGAGGAGGGGCTGAATCTAGGTGTGAAGAGATGAGGAGGAGGGGCTGAATCTAGGTGTAAAGAGCTAAGGAGGAGGGGCTGAATCTAGGTGTGAAGAGATAAGGAGGAGAGGCTGAATCTAGGTGTGAAGAGATGAGGAGGAGAGGCTGAATCTAGGTGTGAAGAGATAAGGAGGAGGGGCTGAATCTAGGTGTGAAGAGATAAGGAGGAGAGGCTGAATCTAGGTGTGAAGAGATAAGGAGGAGGGGCTGAATCTAGGTGTGAAGAGATAAGGAGGAGGGGCTGACTAGGTGTGAAGAGATAAGGAGGAGGGGCTGAATCTAGGTGTGAACAGATAAGGAGGAGGGGCTGAATCTAGGTGTAAAGAGATAAGGAGGAGGGGCTGAATCTAGGTGTAAAGAGATAAGGAGGAGGGGCTGAATCTAGGTGTGAAGAGAAGGAGGAGGGGCTGAATCTAGGCATGTAGAGATAAGGAGGAGGGGCTGAATCTAGGTGTAAAGAGATAAGGAGGAGGGGCTGAATCTAGGTGTGAAGAGAAGGAGGAGGAGCTGAATCTAGGTGTGAAGAGATAAGGAGGAGGGGCTGAATCTAGGTGTGAAGAGATGAGGATGAGGGGCTGAATCTAGGCATGTAGAGATAAGGAGGAGGGGCTGAATCTAGGTGTGAAGAGATAAGGAGGAAGGGCTGAATCTAGGTTTGAAGAGATGAGGAGGAGGGGCTGAATCTAGGTATGAAGAGATAAGGAGGAGGGGCTGAATCTAGGTGTGAAGAGATAAGGAGGAGAGGCTGAATCTAGGTGTGAAGAGATAAGGAGGAGGGGCTGAATCTAGGTATGAAGAGATAAGGAGGAGGGGCTGAATCTAGGTGTGAAGAGGAGGAGGAGCTGAATCTAGGTGTGAAGAGATAAGGAGGAGAGGCTGAATCTAGGTGTAAAGAGATAAGGAGGAGGGGCTGAATCTAGGTGTGAAGAGATAAGGAGGAGGGGCTGAATCTAGGTGTGAAGAGATGAGGAGGAGGGGCTGAATCTAGGTGTGAAGAGATGAGGAGGAGGGGCTGACTAGGTGTGAAGAGATAAGGAGGAGGGGCTGACTAGGTGTGAAGAGATAAGGAGGAGGGGCTGAATCTAGGTGTAAAGAGATAAGGAGGAGGGGCTGAATCTAGGTATAAAGAGATAAGGAGGAGGGGCTGAATCTAGGTGTAAAGAGATAAGGAGGAGGGGCTGAATCTAGGTGTGAAGAGATGAGGAGGAGAGGCTGAATCTAGGTGTAAAGAGATGAGGAGGAGGGGCTGACTAGGTGTGAAGAGATAAGGAGGAGGGGCTGACTAGGTGTGAAGAGATAAGGAGGAGGGGCTGAATCTAGGTGTAAAGAGATAAGGAGGAGGGGCTGAATCTAGGTATAAAGAGATAAGGAGGAGGGGCTGAATCTAGGTGTAAAGAGATAAGGAGGAGGGGCTGAATCTAGGTGTGAAGAGATAAGGAGGAGGGGTTGAATCTAGTCATGTAGAGATAAGGAGGAGGAGCTGAATCTAGGTGTGAAGAGATAAGGAGGAGGGGCTGAATCTAGGTGTAAAGAGATAAGGAGGAGGGGCTGAATCTAGGTGTAAAGAGATAAGGAGGGGGGCTGAATCTAGGTGTGAAGAGGAGGAGGGGCTGAATCTAGGTGTGAAGAGGAGGGGCTGAATCTAGGTGTGTAGAGATACGGAGGAGGGGCTGAATCTAGGTGTGAAGAGATAAGGAGGAGGGGCTGAATCTAGGTGTGAAGAGGAGGAGGGGCTGAATCTAGGTGTGAAGAGAAGGAGGAGGGGCTGAATCTAGGTGTGAAGAGATAAGGAGGAGAGGCTGAATCTAGGTGTGAACAGATAAGGAGGAGGGGCTGAATCTAGGTGTAAAGAGATAAGGAGGAGGGGCTGAATCTAGGTGTGAAGAGGAGGAGGGGCTGAATCTAGGTGTAAAGAGATAAGGAGGAGGGGCTGAATCTAGGCATGTAGAGATAAGGAGAAGAGGCTGAATCTAGGCATGTAGAGATAAGGAGGAGGGGCTGAATCTAGCCATGTAGAGATAAGGAGGAGGGGCTGAATCTAGGTGTAAAGAGATAAGGAGAAGGGGCTGAATCTAGGTGTGAACAGATAAGGAGGAGGGGCTGAATCTAGGTGTGAAGAGATAAGGAGAAGGGGCTGAATCTAGGTGTGAACAGATAAGGAGGAGGGGCTGAATCTAGGTGTGAAGAGATAAGGAGGAGGGGCTGAATCTAGGTGTAAAGAGATAAGGAGAAGGGGCTGAATCTAGGTGTGAACAGATAAGGAGGAGGGGCTGAATCTAGGTGTAAAGAGATAAGGAGAAGGGGCTGAATCTAGGTGTGAACAGATAAGGAGGAGGGGCTGAATCTAGGTGTGAAGAGATAAGGAGGAGGGGCTGAATCTAGGTGTGAAGAGATAAGGAGGAGGGGCTGAATCTAGGTGTAAAGAGATAAGGAGGAGGGGCTGAATCTAGGTGTGAAGAGAAGGAGGAGGGGCTGAATCTAGGCATGTAGAGATAAGGAGGAGGGGCTGAATCTAGGTGTAAAGAGATAAGGAGGAGGGGCTGAATCTAGGTGTGAAGAGAAGGAGGAGGAGCTGAATCTAGGTGTGAAGAGATGAGGAGGAGGGGCTGACTAGGTGTGAAGAGATAAGGAGAAGGGGCTGAATCTAGGTGTGAACAGATAAGGAGGAGGGGCTGAATCTAGGTGTGAACAGATAAGGAGGAGGGGCTGAATCTAGGTGTAAAGAGATAAGGAGAAGGGGCTGAATCTAGGTGTGAACAGATAAGAAGGAGGGGCTGAATCTAGGTGTGAACAGATAAGGAGGAGGGGCTGAATCTAGGTGTGAACAGATAAGGAGGAGGGGCTCAATCTAGGTGTGAAGAGATGAGGAGGGGCTGAATCTAGGTGTGAAGAGATGAGGAGGAGCTGAATCTAGGTGTAAAGAGATAAGGAGGAGGGGCTGAATCTAGGTGTGAACAGATAAGGAGGAGGGGCTGAATCTAGGTGTGAACAGATAAGGAGGAGCGGCTGAATCTAGGTGTGAACAGATAAGGAGGAGGGGCTGAATCTAGGTGTGAAGAGATGAGGAGGGGCTGAATCTAGGTGTGAAGAGATAAGGAGGAGGGGCTGAATCTAGGTGTGAAGAGATGAGGAGGGGCTGAATCTAGGTGTGAAGAGATAAGGAGGAGGGGCTGAATCTAGGTGTGAAGAGATGAGGAGGAGCTGAATCTAGGTGTGAAGAGATAAGGAGGAGGGGCTGAATCTAGGTGTAAAGAGATAAGGAGGAGGGGCTGAATCTAGGTGTGAACAGATAAGGAGGAGGGGCTGAATCTAGGTGTGAACAGATAAGGAGATGGGGCTGAATCTAGGTGTGAAGAGATAAGGAGGAGGGGCTGAATCTAGGTGTGAAGAGATAAGGAGGAGGGGCTGAATCTAGGTGTGAAGAGATAAGGAGGAGGGGCTGAATCTAGGTGTGAAGAGATAAGGAGGAGGGGCTGAATCTAGGTGTGAAGAGATAAGGAGGAGGGGCTGAATCTAGGTGTGAAGAGATAAGGAGAAGGGGCTGAATCTAGGTGTGAACAGATAAGAAGGAGGGGCTGAATCTAGGTGTGAACAGATAAGGAGGAGGGGCTGAATCTAGGTGTGAACAGATAAGGAGGAGGGGCTCAATCTAGGTGTGAAGAGATGAGGAGGAGAGGCTGAATCTAGGTGTGAAGAGATAAGGAGGGGCTGAATCTAGGTGTGAAGAGATGAGGAGGGGCTGAATCTAGGTGTGAAGAGATAAGGAGGAGGGGCTGAATCTAGGTGTGAAGAGATAAGGAGAAGGGGCTGAATCTAGGTGTGAACAGATAAGGAGGAGGGGCTGAATCTAGGTGTGAACAGATAAGGAGGAGGGGCTGAATCTAGGTGTGAAGAGATGAGGAGGGGCTGAATCTAGGTGTGAAGAGATGAGGAGGGGCTGAATCTAGGTGTGAAGAGATAAGGAGGAGGGGCTGAATCTAGGTGTGAAGAGATGAGGAGGAGGGGCTGAATCTAGGTGTGAAGAGATAAGGAGGAGAGGCTGAATCTAGGTGTAAAGAGATGAGGAGGAGGGGCTGACTAGGTGTGAAGAGATAAGGAGGAGGGGCTGACTAGGCATGTAGAGATAAGGATGAGGGGCTGAATCTAGGCATGTAGAGATAAGGAGGAGGGGCTGAATCTAGGTGTGAACAGATAAGGAGGAGGGGCTGAATCTAGGTGTGAACAGATAAGGAGGAGGGGCTGAATCTAGGTGTGAACAGATAAGGAGGAGGGGCTGAATCTAGGTGTGAAGAGGAGGAGGAGCTGAATCTAGGTGTGAAGAGGAGGGGCTGAATCTAGGTGTGAAGAGGAGGAGGGGCTGAATCTAGGTGTGAAGAGAAGGAGGAGGGGCTGAATCTAGGTGTGAAGAGATAAGGAGGAGAGGCTGAATCTAGGTGTGAACAGATAAGGAGGAGGGGCTGAATCTAGGTGTGAACAGATAAGGAGGAGGGGCTGAATCTAGGTGTAAAGAGATAAGGAGGAGGGGCTGAATCTAGGTGTGAAGAGGAGGAGGGGCTGAATCTAGGTGTGAAGAGGAGGAGGGGCTGAATCTAGGTGTGAAGAGGAGGAGGGGCTGAATCTAGGTGTAAAGAGATAAGGAGGAGGGGCTGAATCTAGGTGTGAAGAGATAAGGAGGAGAGGCTGAATCTAGGCATGTAGAGATAAGGATGAGGGGCTGAATCTAGGCATGTAGAGATAAGGAGGAGGGGCTGAATCTAGGTGTAAAGAGATAAGGAGAAGGGGCTGAATCTAGGTGTGAACAGATAAGGAGGAGGGGCTGAATCTAGGTGTGAACAGATAAGGAGGAGAGGCTGAATCTAGGTGTGAAGAGATAAGGAGGAGGGGCTGAATCTAGGTATGAAGAGATAAGGAGGAGGGGCTGAATCTAGGTGTGAAGAGGAGGAGGAGCTGAATCTAGGTGTGAAGAGGAGGGGCTGAATCTAGGTGTGAAGAGAAGGAGGAGGGGCTGAATCTAGGTGTGAACAGATAAGGAGGAGGGGCTGAATCTAGGTGTGAACAGATAAGGAGGAGGGGCTGAATCTAGGTGTAAAGAGATAAGGAGGAGGGGCTGAATCTAGGTGTGAAGAGGAGGAGGGGCTGAATCTAGGTGTAAAGAGATAAGGAGGAGGGGCTGAATCTAGGTGTAAAGAGATAAGGAGGAGAGGCTGAATCTAGGCATGTAGAGATAAGGATGAGGGGCTGAATCTAGGCATGTAGAGATAAGGAGGAGGGGCTGAATCTAGGTGTAAAGAGATAAGGAGAAGGGGCTGAATCTAGGTGTGAACAGATAAGGAGGAGGGGCTGAATCTAGGTGTGAACAGATAAGGAGAAGGGGCTGAATCTAGGTGTGAACAGATAAGAAGGAGGGGCTGAATCTAGGTGTGAATAGATAAGGAGGAGGGGCTGAATCTAGGTGTGAAGAGGAGGAGGGGCTGAATCTAGGTGTGAAGAGATAAGGAGGAGGGGCTGAATCTAGGTATGAAGAGATAAGGAGGAGGGGCTGAATCTAGGTGTGAAGAGGAGGAGGAGCTGAATCTAGGTGTGAAGAGATAAGGAGAAGGGGCTGAATCTAGGTGTGAAGAGATAAGGAGGAGGGGCTGAATCTAGGTGTGAAGAGCAGGAGGAGGGGCTGAATCTAGGTGTGAAGAGAAGGAGGAGGGGCTGAATCTAGGTGTGAAGAGAAACTAGGAGGAGGGGCTGAATCAAGGTGTGAAGAGATAAGGAGGAGAGGCTGAATCTAGGTGTAAAGAGATAAGGAGGAGGGGCTGAATCTAGGTGTGAAGAGATAAGGAGGAGGGGCTGAATCTAGGTGTGAAGAGATAAGGAGGAGGGGCTGAATCTAGGTGTGAAGAGATAAGGAGGAGGGGCTGAATCTAGGTGTGAAGCAATAAGGAGGGGGGCTGAATCTAGGCATGTAGAGATAAGGAGGGGCTGAATCTAGGTGTGAAGAGATAAGGAGGAGGGGCTGAATCTAGGTATGAAGAGATGAGGAGGGGCTGAATCTAGGTGTGAAGAGAAGGAGGAGGGGCTGAATCTAGGTGTGAAGCAATAAGGAGGAGGGGCTGAATCTAGGTGTGAAGAGATGAGGAGGGGCTGAATCTAGGTGTGAAGCAATAAGGAGGAGGGGCTGAATCTAGGTGTGAAGAGAAACTAGGAGGGGCTGAATCTAGGTGTGAAGAGATGAGGAGGAGGGGCTGAATCTAGGCATGTAGAGATAAGGAGGAGGGGCTGAATCTAGGCATGTAGAGATAAGGAGGAGGGGCTGAATCTAGGTGTGAAGAGATAAGGAGGGGCTGAATCTAGGTGTGAAGAGAAACTAGGAGGGGCTGAATCTAGGTGTGAAGAGATGAGGAGGAGGGGCTGAATCTAGGCATGTAGAGATAAGGAGGAGGGGCTGAATCTAGGCATGTAGAGATAAGGAGGAGGGGCTGAATCTAGGTGTGAAGAGATAAGGAGGGGCTGAATCTAGGTGTGAAGAGATAAGGAGGAGAGGCTGAATCTAGGTGTGAAGAGATAAGGAGGAGGGGATGAATCTAGGTGTGAAGAGGAGGAGGGGCTGAATCTAGGTTTGAGAGATGAGGGGCTGAATCTAGGTGTGAAGAGATGAGGAGGAGCTGAATCTAGGTGTGAAGAGATAAGGAGGAGGGGCTGAATCTAGGTGTGAAGAGAAGGAGGAGGGGATGAATCTAGGTATGAAGAGAAGGAGGAGGGGCTGAATCTAGGTGTGAAGAGAAGGAGGTGGGGCGGAATCTAGGTGTGAAGAGGAGGAGGGGCTAAATCTAGGTGTGAAGAGAAGGAGGAGGGGCTGAATCTAGGTGTGAAGAGAAGGAGGAGGGGCTGAATCTAGGTGTGAAGAGAAGGAGGTGGGGCGGAATCTAGGTGTGAAGAGGAGGAGGGGCTAAATCTAGGTGTGAAGAGGAGGAGGAGGGGCTGAATCTAGGTTTGAAGAGATAAGGAGGAGGGGCTGAATCTAGGTGTGAAGAGATGAGGAGGGGCTGAATCTAGGTGTGAAGAGATAAGGAGGAGGGGCTGAATCTAGGTGTGAAGAGCAGGAGGAGGGGCTGAATCTAGGTTTGAAGAGATAAGGAGGGGCTGAATCTAGGTTTGAAGAGATAAGGAGGAGAGGCTGAATCTAGGTGTGAAGAGATAAGGAGGAGGGGCTGAATCTAGGTGTGAAGAGAAGGAGGAGGGGCTGAATCTAGGTTTGAAGAGGAGGAGGGGCTGAATCTAGGTGTCAGATAAGGAGGAGGGGCTGAATCTAGGTGTAAAGAGATAAGGAGGGTGGGCTGAATCTATGTGTGAAGAGATAAGGAGGAGGGGCTGAATCTAGGTGTGAAGAGAAGGAGGTGGGGCTGAATCTAGGTTTGAAGAGATGAGGAGGAGGGGCTGAATCTAGGTGTGAAGAGAAGGAGGAGGAGGGGATGAATCTAGGTGTGCAGAGGAGGAGGGGCTGAATCTAGGTGTGAAGAGATAAGGAGGAGGGGCTGAATCTAGGTTTGAAGAGATGAGGGGCTGAATCTAGGTGTGAAGAGATGAGGAGGAGCTGAATCTAGGTGTCAGATAAGGAGGAGGGGCTGCATCTAACAGCTGCCTGAGATACTATTTAAACAGCGATCAGACTCAGAGCAGAGGTTCTCAAACTTGGTCCTCGGGGGCACACACAGTGCATGTTTTGCAGGTAACCCAGCAGGTGCACAGGTGTATTAATTACTCACTGACACATTTTAAAAGGTCCACAGGTGGAGCTAATTATTTCACTTGTGACTCTGTGAGGAGACCTGCAAAACATGCACTGTGTGTGCCCCCGAGGACCGAGTTTGAGAACCTCTACATTAGAGCTTGCATTCTAAATTGAAGCTTGGATATAAGTGAATTGTGAGTTAGAATACAGAAAAAGGTGAGTTAGAATACAGGAACACAAATATTGTCCATACCATGAGCATCTGATACAATGTTTGGGCTAGTGCAGTACAATGGATGTAATGCCTTTGTGTGGCGGGAGGCATGATGGAGACTCAGCTGCTGTCCAATCTGTGAGCAATCTTCTCTGCTACAGGAGGACATAGCTGAACTGCATGCTGAGATTTATAGGATGTCTGTGTCCTTGAGGTCTCCACTACCTCAGAGAGCCACCAGAAGACATTCTGCCTGGACTACTGTGGGCTCTCAAGGGCAGAGACTTCCAGAGGGACACACACACCTCCCGCAAGTGGTGACACTGCAAAACTCATATGCTGCTCTTTCAGGTCTGGAAGATACAACTAATAGAGGAACTGCAGAGTAAGAGGATATGGGGACTTCTACTAACTATAGAAACAGGAAAATTTCATCTCCAAAAAGGACTGCACTTCTTTTGGGAGATTCCATTATAAGTATTGCCAGTACACAGAGAGGAAGACAGAGCTCCTTGCATCAGGAACTTCAATGTTTGGCTAAGGGCATGGTGCAATGAGGAGAGATTTGGATTTATAGGCCATAGTCACACCATCTGGCAATATAGGAGCTTATACAAGAGTGACGGCCTGCAGCCATCTTCAAGGGGAACCAGAATACTAACTGAACAGCTTGGATGCTTCATTAAAAGCTATATAAAGTAACAGAGGGGGGCAGTGATCCAAATAGGAATAATGCAATCTGCTCCCCAACCTAGAGGTATGGTTTCTTCAGGCAAAGGGAGTAACAATAGAGCAATGGGTTACCTGGAACCGTGTGCAAATTAACCAACAGTGCAGGTGTATAAAGAAAGTGTACATCCAAAAGACAATGAGATAAATGTATACGTGAATAAAAGGTAGTTATACATAAACAAATGCACTCTATTGATAGAATAGTGAACGTCTAGGAAACATTTCACAATGCACTTATAATGAATGCATAGAAGAAAGCAAGCATGGTATTCATTCCCGGAAGGAACACTGCTCAGCATAGAATATACCCCGGTAGTCCAAGATGTAAAGGACAAAACTGGGACCACAGTTCCGGATACAGGGGTCACCTCCAGGTACGTCACCTCAGCGTTGCCGGTCACTTGGAATTCAAGCCTGTAAGGGGAACACTTAACGTGTTTCAGACATCGTTGTCCTTCACCAGAAGTGTACATAAACATCCCCATGTAGCCCTTATATACCCACTTAATGAGTCTAGTGCACCTAATGCGCTGCCGCCGCTATTTGGCGTCCAATGCAAACTGCACATGAGCTGCAAACCGGAAGTTTGTCTTCCGCCTTCGTTCCATTATGCGGAAGTTGACTCTGATACCGGGAAGTCGCATTATAACTGCAGGATTTGCGTCACACATGGGGTTTCCGGGTTTGAAGTTACTTCTAAACAGCGGTCCATGGTATTTATAAAAAGCAGTAGTCCAATTTTTAAAAGTCCGTATCTCAGGGTGCCCGCCATCTTGATGTCCCTGGTGAGTAGGTTTTCTCCCTCTCTCTGCCTGCTGACTCAGGGTTTTAAGCATTTGTTCCTTTGCTTCAGCCGTCACCTCCTCAGTCATCCATCAAGAGACCTAGGCTTTAGACTGAAGCCATCGTACAGCCCTGCTTGTAATAATACTACACACCTCTATAGGGGTCCTGCCTTTTACCGCTCCATACTCCCCTTGATACTGATATATCTTAACATCTGTGGGACTAAGTCCTCTACAGGTAGCAAGAAGAAGAATGATGAGCAAAAACAAGAAAAAAAAATATTTTTTTGTGTTTTCTGTTGTTGTCTCAGTGACATGATTCGTAAAATTCAGTGTTGGGAGTTCCTGATATGACCTACTGAGTATGATTGATACTACACCTTAAGATTGGTACTCGATACAGGCTCTCTCCAGCCTTTCCCTTGCAACCGCAAACCACCTCCAGAAGATTCTGCTTCATTGTTTGGACTCAAGTGTGGTAAATCTGTCCCGCTCAGCCCCTCTCTCCTGAACTTTCTCAATATTGGAACCCCTCCTCCCCTCTTATGGCTTTGGATTCTACCGAGGATACGTATGACCCCCTGCTGCAAGGAATTGCATCAACCACCTTTTTTTCAGGTCAAATTGAGGTCCACAGTTCAGGAGTTAAATCTGAAATGGCTTCATAGGGTGCCTGGATGGATGCCTTAGAGCAGAAAACTGATGAGCTCTGTTCGTTCCAGGAGGTCATGGATCAAGAATTTATTACCAGCTACTCGATATGGTTTTGCTTATACAATGTTTGTTGAGTCTAAATGACTTCAGCCCCTGCTTTAAAGTTCCCTACAATTGCCTTCACAGTTTTGATCTGGGATAGGTATACAATTTATCTTCTGTCTTCTCCTTCGTCCTTTATGACATAATCTAGACTTCCCTCCCAGTTGTTACCATACTTCTTTCCAATACTGGACTGGACGAGGCCTACTATTTTTAACTGAGATCGCACCTTTCCCTCCATCCCTGAAATTCATAATAGGTTTGGGATTGCCTCTCAGTGCTTTTATCAGTATCTACAACTGCAGCGTTTTATACCTCACTTTGTCCTCCTAGCAGACTTAGGTCGAGAACTACTCGAGTCACTTTGCTCCTTATGTTCTTCAGCTAAAAGTAGATAGATGGTAGAGAAACCATCACTTTCTCATAATGCTTCTCTTTTGGCTCATCACAAGGAGATCTGGGAAGGTGACAAGGGAGGGACGGGGGGGAGGGACAGATTAGGCTTAAATGACGAGATTCCGAAGCCACGCCCCGTTCCGCCTCCGATCCGCCCCGTTCTGCCTCCGTCCCGCCTCTGGCCCGCCCCCCTTGCGCGTCACCTGACATCCAGCCCCCCCTGTTGAGCCGACGGGCTGCTCTCTCCCGGAGAGAGCAGGCCAGAAGTCGGCAAGTATGGGCCAACCTAGTTGTGCTGGCTTTTTCAGTCTGGCATTGGGAAAAACCCCTAAAGATATATCTGTGCTGGCATATGGTCCCACAACACTTGTAAAAAATGTTTTTCCCTCATCTTCAAAAACTTTGCTGGCAGGGCTGTGGCAAGGAGGGTACCCTGCTGCATTCTCAGTGATGTCACTGGCTCCTAGTGGCTGGACAGTCTGTGCTCTCTGTGATGTTACTGGTTCCTAGTGAATGGATAGGATGCTGTAACTCTTATACGAAACATTCTACATTTTGTTTCATTTATAATGAACCAACATATTACTCAGCACTATACACTGTACCAATGACAATGACACAAAACAGAAATGATGACCCTGACCAATTGAACTCAAAATCTTAGTTGGTGGACACAGTTACTGTGCTAGTTCCTGGCTCTGGGCAGTTGGTGGATACAGTTACTGTGCTAGTTCCTGGCTCTGGGCAGTTGGTGGATACAGTTACTGTGCTAGTCCCTGGCACTGGCCAGATAGATACAATTACGGTGCTAGTTCCTGGCTCGGGGCAGATGCTGGATATAGTTACTGTGCTAGTTCCTGGCTCTGGGCAGTTGGTGGATACAGTTACTGTGCTAGTCCCTGGCACTGGCCAGATAGATACAATTACGGTGCTAGTTCCTGGCTCGGGGCAGATGCTGGATATAGTTACTGTGCTAGTTCCTGGCTCTGGGCAGTTGGTGGATACAGTTACTGTGCTAGTTCCTGGCTCTGGGCAGTTGGTGGATAGTTACTGTGCTAGTTCCTGGCTCGGGGCAGATGCTGGATATAGTTACTGTGCTAGTTCCTGGCTCTGGGCAGTTGGTGGATACAGTTACTGTGCTAGTTCCTGGCTCTGGGCAATTGGTGGATACAGTTACTGTGCTAGTTCCTGGCTCTGGACAGTTGGTGGATACAGTTACTGTGCTAGTTCCTGGCTCTGGGCAGTTGGTGGATACAGTTACTGTGCTAGTTCCTGGCTCTGGGCAGTTGGTGGATACAGTTACTGTGCTAGTTCCTGGCTCTGGGCAGTTGGTGGATACAGTTACTGTGCTAGTTCCTGGCTCTGGGCAGTTGGTGAATACAGTTACTGTGCTAGTTCCTGGCTCCAGGCAGTTGGTGGATACAGTTACTGTGCTAGTTCCTGGCTCCGGGCAGTTGGTGGATACAGTTACTGTGCTAGTTCCTGGCTCTGGACAGTTGGTGGATACAGTTACTGTGCTAGTTCCTGGCTCTGGGCAGTTGGTGGATAGTTACTGTGCTAGTTCCTGGCTCTGGGCAGTTGGTGGATACAGTTACTGTGCTAGTTCCTGGCTCTGGGCAGTTGGTGGATACAGTTACTGTGCTAGTTCCTGGCTCTGGGCAATTGGTGGATACAGTTACTGTGCTAGTTCCTGGCTCTGGGCAATTGGTGGATACAGTTACTGTGCTAGTTCCTGGCTCTGGACAGTTGGTGGATACAGTTACTGTGCTAGTTCCTGGCTCTGGGCAGTTGGTGGATACAGTTACTGTGCTAGTTCCTGGCTCTGGGCAGTTGGTGGATAGTTACTGTGCTAGTTCCTGGCTCTGGACAGTTGGTGGATACAGTTACTGTGCTAGTTCCTGGCTCTGGGCAGTTGGTGGATAGTTACTGTGCTAGTTCCTGGCTCCGGGCAGTTGGTGGATACAGTTACTGTGCTAGTTCCTGGCTCTGGGCAGTTGGTGGATAGTTACTGTGCTAGTTCCTGGCTCTGGGCAGTTGGTGGATACAGTTACTGTGCTAGTTCCTGGCTCTGGACAGTTGGTGGATACAGTTACTGTGCTAGTTCCTGGCTCGGGGCAGTTGGTGGATACAGTTACTGTGCTAGTTCCTGGCTCTGGGCAGTTGGTGGATACAGTTACTGTGCTAGTTCCTGGCTCTGGGCAGTTGGTGGATAGTTACTGTGCTAGTTCCTGGCTCTGGGCAGTTGGTGGATAGTTACTGTGCTAGTTCCTGGCTCTGGGCAGTTGGTAGATACAGTTACTGTGCTAGTTCCTGGCTCTGGACAGTTGGTGGATACAGTTACTGTGCTAGTTCCTGGCTCTGGGCAGTTGGTGGATACAGTTACTGTGCTAGTTCCTGGCTCTGGGCAGTTGGTGGATACAGTTACTGTGCTAGTTCCTGGCTCTGGACAGTTGGTGGATACAGTTACTGTGCTAGTTCCTGGCTCTGGGCAGTTGGTGGATAGTTACTGTGCTAGTTCCTGGCTCTGGGCAGTTGGTGGATACAGTTACTGTGCTTGTTCCTGGCTCTGAGCAGTTGGTGGATACAGTTACTGTGCTAGTTCCTGGCTCTGGGCAGTTGGTGGGTACAGTTACTGTGCTAGTTCCTGGCTCTGGGCAGTTGGTGGATACAGTTACTGTGCTTGTTCCTGGCTCTGAGCAGTTGGTGGATACAGTTACTGTGCTAGTTCCTGGCTCTGGGCAATTGGTGGATACAGTTACTGTGCTAGTTCCTGGCTCTGGGCAGTTGGTGGATACAGTTACTGTGCTAGTTCCTGGCTCTGGACAGCTGGTTGATAGTTACTGTGCTAGTTCCTGGCTCTGGGTAGTTATATAGTTACTGTGCTAGTTCCTGGCTCTGGGCAGTTGGTGGATATAGTTACTGTGCTAGTTCCTGGCTCTGGGCAGTTGGAGGATACAGTTACTGTGCTAGTTCCTGGCTCTGGGCAGTTGGTGGATACAGTTACTGTGCTAGTTCCTGGCTCTGGTCAGTCGGTGGATACAGTTACTGTGCTAGTTCCTGGCTCTGGGCAGTTGGTGGATACAGTTACTGTGCTAGTTCCTGGCTCTGGGCAGTTGGTGGATATAGTTACTGTGCTAGTTCCTGGCTCTGGGCAGTTGGTGGATACAGTTACTGTGCTAGTTCCTGGCTCTGGGCAGTTGGTGGATATAGTTACTGTGCTAGTTCCTGGCTCTGGGCAGTTGGTGGATACAGTTACTGTGCTAGTTCCTGGCTCTGGACAGTTGGTGGATATAGTTACTGTGCTAGTTCCTGGCTCTGGGCAGTTGGTGGATACAGTTACTGTGCTAGTTCCTGGCTCTGGGTAGTTGGTGGATACAGTTACTGTGCTAGTTCCTGGCTCTGGGCAGTTGGTGGATAGTTACTGTGCTAGTTCCTGGCTCTGGGCAGTTGGTGGATAGTTACTGTGCTAGTTCCTGGCTCTGGGCAGTTGGTGGATACAGTTACTGTGCTAGTTCCTGGCTCTGGACAGTTGGTGGATACAGTTACTGTGCTAGTTCCTGGCTCTGGGCAGTTGGTGGATATAGTTACTGTGCTAGTTCCTGGCTCTGGGCAGTTGGTGGATACAGTTACTGTGCTAGTTCCTGGCTCTGGGTAGTTGGTGGATATAGTTACTGTGCTAGTTCCTGGCTCTGGGCAGTTGGTGGATACAGTTACTGTGCTAGTTCCTGGCTCTGGGCAGTTGGTGGATAGTTACTGTGCTAGGTCCTGGCTCTGGGCAGTTGGTGGATACAGTTACTGTGCTAGTTCCTGGCTCTGGGCAGTTGGTGGATACAGTTACTGTGCTAGTTCCTGGCTCTGGGCAGTTGGTGGATACAGTTACTGTGCTAGTTCCTGGCTCTGGGAGGTTGGTGGATACAGTTACTGTGCTAGTTCCTGGCTCTGGGCAGTTGATGGATACAGTTACTGTGCTAGTTCCTGGCTCTGGGTAGTTGGTGGATACAGTTACTGTGCTAGTTCCTGGCTCTGGGTAGTTGGTGGATATAGTTACTGTGCTAGTTCCTGGCTCTGGGCAGTTGGTGGATACAGTTACTGTGCTAGTTCCTGGCTCTGGGCAGTTGGTGGATAGTTACTGTGCTAGGTCCTGGCTCTGGGCAGTTGGTGGATACAGTTACTGTGCTAGTTCCTGGCTCTGGGCAGTTGGTGGATACAGTTACTGTGCTAGTTCCTGGCTCTGGGCAGTTGGTGGATACAGTTACTGTGCTAGTTCCTGGCTCTGGGAGGTTGGTGGATACAGTTACTGTGCTAGTTCCTGGCTCTGGGCAGTTGGTGGATACAGTTACTGTGCTAGTTCCTGGCTCTGGCAATTGGTAATCACCATTCCCAGCAGCTGGTAACTACAGGTACTATGCTAGTTCCTTGCACGGACAGTTCCTGAGCATTTAGTAAATCACAGTCGTAATAAATAGGTAAATCACTGCAGACCACTGTAAGCTGTATCGGTCTTTGTGACATAGCCTGACCACAATGGTGAAGACCCTCATTAAATAGATGTTTTAGTAAAGTTACAGCTGTCCACTTGGAAATGTATGACATCATCTTTTGCTTTTTTTATTAACAATACTTTGAAAATAGGTCAAAACCCTCTTTAATAAAACATCCCCCCCAAGCAACAGGAAACCCCATCCTCCCCTAGGAAACATGATTATAATAAGAAGAATTTACTTACCGATAATTCTATTTCTCTTAGTCCGTAGTGGATGCTGGGTACTCCGTAAGGACCATGGGGAATAGCGGCTCCGCAGGAGACTGGGCACAAAAGTAAAGCTTTAGGACTACCTGGTGTGCACTGGCTCCTCCCCCTATGACCCTCCTCCAAGCCTCAGTTAGGATACTGTGCCCGGACGAGCGTACACAATAAGGAAGGATTTATGAATCCCGGTTAAGACTCATACCAGCCACACCAATCACACCGTACAACCTGTGATCTGAACCCAGGTAACAGCATGATAACTGAGGAGCCTCTGGAAAGATGGCTCACAACAATAATAACCCGATTTAGTTAACAATAACTATGTACAAGTATTGCAGACAATCCGCACTTGGGATGGGCGCCCAGCATCCACTACGGACTACGAGAAATAGAATTAAGTAAATTAAGTAAATTCTTATTTTCTCTGACGTCCTAGTGGATGCTGATAACTACCAAAGCTCCCAAACGGGCGGGAGAGTGCGGATGACTCTGCAGCACCGAATGAGAGAACTCCAGGTCCTCCTTAGCCAGAGTATCAAATTTGTAAAATTTTACAAACGTGTTCTCCCCTGACCAAGTAGCTGCTCGGCAAAGTTGTAAAGCCGAGACTCCTCGGGCAGCCGCCCAAGATGAGCCCACCTTCCTTGTGGAATGGGCTTTTACAGATTTTGGCTGTGGCAGGCCTGCCAAAGAATGTGCAAGCTGAATTGTACTACAAATCCAACGAGCAATAGTCTGCTTAGAAGCAGGAGCACCCAGCTTGTTGGGTGCATACAGGATAAACAGCGAGTCAGATTTTCTGACTCCAGCCGTCCTGGAAACATATTTTCAGGGCCCTGACTACGTCCAGCAACTTGGAGTCCTCCAAGTCCCTAGTAGCCGCAGGTACCACAATAGGCTGGTTCAGGTGAAACGCTGAAACCACCTTAGGGAGAAATTGAGGACGAGTCCTCAATTCTGCCCTGTCCGTATGAAAAATCAGGTAAGGGCTTTTTTAGGATAAAGCCGCCAATTCTGACACACGCCTGGTCGAAGCCAGGGCCAACAGCATTACCACTTTCCATGGGAGATATTTTAAGTCCACAGCGGTGAGTGGTTCAAACCAATGTGATTTTAGGAACCCCAAAACTACATTGAGATCCCAAGGTGCCACTGGAGACACAAAAGGAGGCTGTATATGCAGCACCCCCTTGACAAACGTCTGAACTTCAGGAAGTGAAGCCAGTTCTTTCTGGAAGAAAACCGACAGGGCCAAAATTTGAACCTTAATGGACCCCAATTTTAGGCCCATAGACACTCCTGTTTGCAGGAAATGCAGGAATCGACCCAGTTGAAATTCCTCTGTAGGGGCCTTCCTGGCCTCGCACCACGCAACATATTTACGCCAAATACGGTGATAATGCCTTGCGGTTACATCCTTCCTGGCTTTGATCAGGGTAGGGATGACTTCATCCGGAATGCCTTTTTCCTTCAGGATCCGGCGTTCAACCGCCATGCCGTCAAACGCAGCCGCGGTAAGTCTTGGAACAGACAGGGTCCTTGCTGGAGCAGGTCCCTTCTTAGAGGTAGAGGCCACGGGTCCTCTGTGAGCATCTCTTGAAGTTCCGGGTACCAAGTCCTTCTTGGCCAATCCGGAGCCACGAGTATAGTTCTTACTCCTCTCCGTCTTATAATTCTCAGTACCTTGGGTATGAGAGGCAGAGGAGGGAACACATACAATGACTGGTACACCCACGGTGTTACCAGAGCGTCCACAGCTATTGCCTGAGGGTCCCTTGACCTGGCGCAATACCTGTCTAGTTTTTTGTTGAGGCGGGACGCCATCATGTCCACCTTTGGTTTTTCCCAACGGTTCACAATCATGTGGAAGACTTCTGGATGAAGTCCCCACTCTCCCGGGTGGAGGTCGTGCCTGCTGAGGAAGTCTGCTTCCCAGTTGTCTACTCCCGGAATGAACACTGCTGACAGTGCTATCACATGATTTTCCGCCCAGCGAAGAATCCTTGCAGCTTCTGCCATTGCCCTTCTGCTTCTTGTGCCGCCCTGTTTACGTGGGCGACTGCCGTGATGTTGTCTGACTGGATCAGCACCGGCTGACCTTGAAGCAGAGGTCTTGCTAGGCTTAGAGCATTGGAAATGGCCCTTAGCTCCAGGATATTTATGTGAAGTGATGTCTCCAGGCTTGACCACAAGCCCGGGAAATTCCTTCCCTGTGTGACTGCTCCCCAGCCTCGCAGGCTGGCATCCGTGGTCACCAGGACCCAGTCCTGAATGCCGAATCTGCGGCCCTCTAGAAGAGGAGCACTCTGTAACCACCACAGGAGAGACACCCTTGTCTTTGGTGACAGGGTTATCCGCTGATGCATCTGAAGATGCGATCCGGACCATTTGTCCAGCAGGTCCCACTGAAAAGTTCTTGCGTGGAATCTGCCGAATGGGATTGCTTCGTAGGAAGCCACCATTTTTCCCAGGACCCTTGTGCATTGATGCACTGAGACTTGGCCTGGTTTTAGGAGGTTTCTGACTAGCTCGGATAACTCCCTGGCTTTCTCCTCCGGGAGAAACACCTTTTTCTGGACTGTGTCCAGGATCATCCCTAGGAATAGAAGACGTGTCGTCGGGATCAGCTGCGATTTTGGAATATTGAGAATCCAACCGTGCTGCCGCAACACTACTTGAGATAGTGCTACCCCGACTACCAACTGTTCCCTGGATCTTGCCCTTATCAGGAGATCGTCCAAGTAAGGGATAACTAAAACTCCCTTCCTTCGAAGGAGTATCATCATTTCGGCCATTACTTTGGTAAATTTCCGGGGTGCCGTGGACAATCCAAACGGCAGCGTCTGAAACTGATAGTGACAGTTCTGTACCACAAACCTGAGGTACCCTTGGTGAGAAGGGTAAATTGGGACATGGAGGTAAGCATCCTTGATGTCCAGAGACACCATATAATCCCCTTCTTCCAGGTTCGCAATCACCGCTCTGAGTGACTCCATCTTGAACTTGAACCTCTGTATGTAAGTGTTCAAGGATTTTAGATTTAAAATAGGTCTCACCGAGCCGTCCAGCTTCGGTACCACAAACAGCGTGGAATAATACCCCGTTCCCTGTTGCAGGAGGGGTACCTTGATTATCACCTGCTGGGAATACAGCTTGTGAATGGCTTCCAATATCGCCTCCCTGTCGGAGGGAGACGTCGGTAAAGCAGACTTTAGGAAACGGCGAGGGGTAGACGTCTCGAATTCCAATTTGTACCCCTGAGATACCACCTGAAGGATCCAGGGGTTCACTTGTGAGTGAGCCCACTGCGCGCTGAAATTCTTGAGACGGGCCCCCACCGTGCCTGAGTCCGCTTGTAAAGCCCCAGCGTCATGCTGAGGACTTGGCAGAGGCGGGAGAGGGCTTCTGTTCCTGGGAACTGGCTGTTTGCTGCAGCCTTTTCCCTCTCCCTCTGCCACGGGGCAGAAAAGAGGAGCCCTTTGCCCGCTTGCCCTTATGGGGCCGAAAGGACTGCGCCTGATAATATGGCGTCTTCTTATGTTGAGAGGCTACCTGGGGTAAAAATGTGGATTTCCCAGCAGTTGCCGTGGCTACCAGGTCTGATAGACCTACCCCAAATAACTCCTCCCCTTTATAAGGCAATACTTCCATATGCCTTTTGGAATCCGCATCACCTGACCACTGCCGCGTCCATAACCCTCTTCTGGCAGAAATGGACAGCGCACTTACTCTTGATGCCAGTCGGCAGATATCCCTCTGTGCATTACGCATATATAGAAATGCATCTTTTAAATGCTCTATAGTCAGTAATATACTGTCCCTGTCTAGGGTATCAATATTGTACATCAGGGAATCTGACCAAGCCACCCCAGCACTGCACATCCAGGCGGAGGCGATTGCTGGTCGCAGTATAACTCCCGTATGAGTGTATATACATTTTAGGATATTCTCCAGCTTTCTGTCAGCAGGTTCCTTAAGGGCGGCCGTATCAGGAGACGGCAGTGCCACCTGTTTAGACAAGCGTGTGAGCGCTTTATCCACCCTAGGGGGTGTTTCCCAACGTGCCCTATCCTCTGGCGGGAAAGGGTATGATGCCAATAACCTTTTAGGAATTATCAGTTTTTTATCGGGGGAAACCCACGCTTCATCACACACTTCATTTAATTCCTCAGATGCAGAAAAACTACAGGCAGTTTTTTCTCACCAAACATAATACCCTTTTTAGTGGTACTTGTATTATCAGAAATATGTCAAACATTTTTCATTGCCTCAATCATGTAACGTGTGGCCCTACTGGAAGTCACATTCGTCTCTTCATCGTCGACACTGGAGTCAGTATCCGTGTCGGCGTCTGTGTCTGCCATCTGAGGTAACGGGCGTTTTAGAGCCCCTGATGGCCTTTGAGACGCCTGGACAGGCACAAGCTGAGTAGCCGGCTGCCTCATGTCATCAACCGTCTTTTGTAAAGAGCTGACACTGTCACGTAATTCCTTCCATAAGCCCATCCACTCAGGTGTCGACTCCCTAGGGGGTGACATCTACATTACAGGCAATTGTTCCGCCTCCACATCATTTTCCTCCTCAAACATGTCGACACAATCGTACCGACACACAGCACACACACAGGGAATGCTCTGATAGAGGACCCCACTAGCCCTTTGGGGAGACAGAGGGAGAGTATGCCAGCACACACCAGAGCGCTATATATAAACAGGGATAACCTTATAGAAGTGTTTTCCCCTTATAGCTGTTATGTTAATACTGCGCCTAATTAGTGCCCCCCTCTCTTGTTTTACCCTTTTCTGTAGTGCAGGACTGCAGGGGAGAGTCAGGGAGACGTCCTTCCAGCGGAGCTGTGAGGGAAAATGGCGCCCGTGTGCTGAGGAGATAGGCTCCGCCCCCTCTCGGCGGACTTTTCTCCCGCTTTTTGCTATATTCTGGCAGGGGTTAAAATACATCCATATAGCCCTGGGGGTTATATGTGATGTATTTTCGCCAGCCAAGGTGCTTTTATTGCTGCTCAGGGCGCCCCCCCCCCCAGCGCCCTGCACCTCAGTGACCGGAGTGTGAAGTGTGCCCGAGGAGCAATGGCGCACAGCTATAGTGCTGTGCGCTACCTTGGTGAAGACTGGATGTCTTCTGCCGCCGATTTTCCGGACCTCTTCTTGCTTCTGGCTCTGTAAGGGGGCCGGCGGCGCGGCTCTGGGACCGGACTCCGAGGCTGGGCCTGTGTTCGGTCCCTCTGGAGCTAATGGTGTCCAGTAGCCAAGAAGCCCAAGCTGGCTGCAAGCAGGCAGGTTCGCTTCTTCTCCCCTTAGTCCCTCGATGCAGTGAGCCTGTTGCCAGCAGGTCTCACTGAAAATAAAAAAAATAAAACTAAACTTTTTCTAAGAAACTCAGGAGAGCCTCCTCGAATGCACCCATCTTGGCCGGGCACAAAAATCTAACTGAGGCTTGGAGGAGGGTCATAGGGGGAGGAGCCAGTGCACACCAGGTAGTCCTAAAGCTTTACTTTTGTGCCCAGTCTCCTGCGGAGCCGCTATTCCCCATGGTCCTTACAGAGTTCCCAGCATCCACTAGGACGTCAGAGAAATTATGAATTTAACATAATACTTTGACATGACAGCCATCCGTCTTCTGTGCCTCTTGTCACCTTACCACCAATCTAATTTGGACAATATATAAATGGGAAGATCCATCAAGATGTCAATTACAGAAATGTCCTTAATGTTCTTCATCAAGTCCAAAGAGAAGGTGTGTGAAGTTCTCACTAACTCCGTAGGAGGCGGGAAAGACAGATACCCAACCAGAGAACGTGTAGCAAATCATTTCGCCACCCAGATCATGAATATGGCAACCTTTGTGGGTTCTCTGATGCTGAACAAGATACCTTTTAACTTTGAAACATTTCAGAACATGGAAATAGTTTCTAATTTGTGTGAGTTACCTGATGTTTAACCAGCACTGAATTATTTGTGAAGCATTTCCCGCACTCGGAACATGGAAATGGTTTCTGACCTGTGTGACTTCTTTGATGTGAAGCAAGATGATATTTAAATTTAAAACATTTCCCACACTCTTGACATAGAAATGGTTTCTCTCCTGTGTGAATTATATGATGTTTCACAAGATCTGATTTGTTTGCAAAACTTTTCCCACACTCAGAGCACGTAAATGGTTTCTCACCCGTGTGCGTTCTCTGATGTCTAATAAGATGTGATTTGTTTGTAAAACATTTTCCACACTCAGAGCACGGAAATGGTTTCTCACCTGTGTGACTTCTCTCGTGTCTGACTAGATCTGACTTGTTAACAAACCATTTCTCACACTCAGAACATGGAAATGGCTTCTCACCTGTGTGATTGCCTTGATGTTTAACAAGTACTGATTTGTTGGTAAAACAATTCCCACACTCAGAGCATGAAAATGGTTTCTCACCTGTGTGACTTCTCTGATGTTTAATAAGATGTGCTTTTTGTGTAAAACATTTCCCACACTCAGAACATGAAAATGGTTTCTCACCTGTATGAATTCTCTGATGTATAACAAAGACTGAGTGATGTGTAAAACATTTCCCACATTGTGAACAGAAAAAGATTTTACCACCGCTCTGAGCTGGGCTATGCGTAGTAATATCTGAATTATCAAGAGCGGATTCTGTATGATTAGAGGGAGCAGATGATATAGATCCATCACCCCACGGTGATATATTTAGAGTAATGTGGTTGTCTTCATGAGAGTCTTGTGTGATGTTATCTGGAGGCAAAGTGAGATAACCATCTGAGGTGTTCCTGCTTTTGCATTCATCTGCTGGAAATAAAATAAAATGTATGGATATAGACAATTCTTTTACATTGAAGGGTTAATTTTCATATTGAATTCACACAGTTCATCGATTCATTTCAATTTCCAAGTTGTGAAGATTTGACAACAATTATAAATCTGTGGGGAGGAGACTGGTCAGATCTCTGGGCTGGTAACACACAGTGACATGATGTGAGGGGAGAGCAGGAGTATAATAGGGGCTGATGGCTCCTGATGTATGAGATACACCAGAGAGTGTGGGGAGGAGACTGGTCAGATCTCTGGGCTGGTAACACAGTGACATGATGTGAGGGGGAGAGCAGGAGTATAATAGGGACAGATGGCTCCTGATGTATGAGATACACCAGAGAGTGTGGGGAGGAGACTGGTCAGATCTCTGGGCTGGTAACACAGTGACATGATGTGAGGGGGAGAGCAGGAGTATAATAGGGGCTGATAAATCCTGATGTATGAGATACACCAGAGAGTGTGGGGAGGAGACTGGTCAGATCTCTGGGCTGGTAACACACAGTGACATGATGTGAGGTGGAGGGCAGGAGTATAATAGGGGCTGATGGCTACTGACTCCCCCACTGGGCAGATACATCTCCCTCATTAGTCTGTACTGACAGAGGAGGGTGTAGGATAAGAGATTGCTGTAGTGACTGAGAAAGGAGAATGTGAGACTCTTTTCTGTAATAAGTGTTTATTACTCACCTGTGCTGATATCTGTAGGGATCTCCTCCTCCTTACACTGCGGATCACCCCTCACACACATCTCTTCTTCTTCCTCTGTATCTTCTGCCTTTACATCAGTCACATACGTCTCTACTTCTACCTCTGTATCTTCTGCCTTTATATCAGTCACATGCGTCTCTTCTTCTCCCTCTGTATCTTCTGCCTTTATATCAGTCACATCCGTCTCTTCTTCTCCCTTTATATCCGTCACATTCGTCTCTTCTTCTCCTTCTATATCTTCTGGTTTTATATCAGTCACATCCGTCTCTTCTTTTTCTCTTGTATCTTCTACCGCAATATTAGTGGGGTCTTCATCCTAAAAACCCCACAAAACATGATTACTTTAATCTTGTTCAGCCTCACACATCAAATAATAGATAGAAAATACTCAGGAAATTCACATTCTTTTTTTCTTCTTCTTTTTCTTTACCTATTCATAAAATAAAAAATCTATTTGATATATGACGTTATGTATCACACTTGATCGGTCATGCCACTTAGATTGATTACAAGTTTTGTTTAGAAACAAATAAAAAAATCAGTGCATGTGAAACACTTCAATTGGTTTAATTTTTTTTAATTTTTTTTTGACGTTACCCATTGGTTCTATGTCAACAAAAGAAGAAAAGAGGATTTTGGTACTTACCGATAAATCCATTTCTCTGAATCCTCTAGGGGACACTGGAGTCTTATACAGTAGGGGTGTGAAGCTTGCAACCGGAGGTGTGGCACAATCTAAAATTAGCATTGTCTGCACAGCCGGCTCCTCCCCCTTCACATCCCTCCTCCCTCAGTTTGGAAAACGTGACTGAGAGAATAGGACATGATACTATAGCACCTGGCGAGGAACCGTACCGTACAACCTACCAAACAGCATCCAAGAAACTCTTAACTGAAAAACTAACGCTGTTTGTACAAACTTTTTGAACAGGAAGTTTGAACGCAGCAGGTTGACAACACCGAGGCGGGCGTCCAGTGTCCCCTAGAGGATTCAGAGAAATGGATTTATCGGTAAGTACCAAAATCCTCTTTTCTCTTTCATCCACTAGGGGACACTGGAGTCCTATACAGTAGGGGACGTCCCAAAGTTATCCCCCAGGTAGGGAGTGCTGTCGGTGGCCTGCCTGCAAAACTAAACGTCCGAACTTAGAGTCTCCGGACGCAAAGGTATCAAACTTGTAAAATTTTGCAAACGTGTGGGCTGAGGACCACGTCGCCGCTCTTTAATGTTGAGTAGTGGAAGCACTTCTGGCAGCCGCCCATGAGGCACCCACCGATCGGGTGGTATGAGCCCCCGTCTGAACCGGAACCCGTTTGCCACAGGAAATATAAGCTTGCCGAATGGCAAGTCTAATCCATCTAGACAAAGATGCTGGCCAACCCTTCTTAGGCCCAGCATAAAGAACAAAGAAATGGTCCGACTTTCTGAAGAACAACGTAACTTGTACGTATACCCGTAAAGCTCGGACAACATCCAAGGACACGTCCCCATCTGCGAGACCCTGGAAAGATGGGACCACAATTGGCTGGTTTTCATGAAGCCCCAAAACAACCGTAGGAAGTAAATCTCTTGGACGGAGTTTTGCCCTATCCTCCTGAAAAATTAAAAAGGGACTCTTACATGATAAGGCTCCCAACTCAGAAACCTGCCTGGCCGAAGCCAAGGCAAGCAATAATTTGACCTTCTAATGAGAGATATTTCAGGTCTGTTCTTGGTAATGGCTCAAAATGTGGTGATCTCAAAAAGTCCAACACCAAATTTAAGTCCCATGGTGCAATAGGATGACGAAAAGGGGGTTGTATTCGCAGAACCCCCTGTAAAAAGTTTGAACCTCTGGCAAGGATGCTAACCGCTGTTGAAAGAGGAGAAAGCTGAAATTTGAACCTTTAGAAAGCCCAGCCTCAATCCTAGATCTAAACCAGCCTGAAGGAACAGTAGAAGTCTGGATGAGTGGAAGTTCGTCGAATTCCACCCACGTTCTTGACCCCAGTCCATGTACCTCTTCCAAATCCTGTAGTAGTGCATGGCTGTGACCGGTTTCCTAGCAGCAATCATTGTAGGAATGGCCGTTTTTGGTATCCCTCTGTTCCTTAAGATCCGGGTTTCAGTACCCATGCCGGTAAATGCAGCCCGTTCAAGTCTGGGTGTTGGAACGGTCCCTGAGATAGCAGGTCCTCTCTATGAGGTAACCGCCAAGGATCTTCCACTAGTAACCCTCGCAGGTCTGAGTACCAACTCCTGCAAGGCCAATCTGGTGCGATTAGAATCTCCTACACTCACCCTCGTTTCAACCGCTTCAGAACCCTGGGTATGAGGGGCAAAGGTGGGAAAATGTAAACCCTCCTGTAACACCAAGGAAGTGTTAATGCGTCCACTCCTGCTGCTGCTGGATCTCTTGTCCTGGACACGTCTGGGTAGCTGATGGTTTTGCCAAGACGCCATTAGGTCGACTTGAGGTAGACCCCATCTCCTCACCACCATGTCGAAAATCCGTGGATATAGGCACTACTCTCCCGGATGTATGTCCTGGCGACTGAGATAATCTGCTTCCCAGTTCTCCACACCTGGAATGAAAACACTGCCGAGAGGATGATGTTTCGCCTTTCTGCCCACAACAAGATCTTTGTGGCTTCCTATAATGCCATCCTGCTCCTTGTTCCTCCTTGATGGTTTATGTAAGATGTCGTTGTGACATTGTCCGACTGTATCTTTAAGTGTTGACCCATGACTAGATCTTCGGCTAAGAGAAGCGCATTGTAAACCGCTCTCAGCTCGAGAATGTTCCTCCAGGACAGCACCCCAGCGTCTGAGACTGGCGTCCGTTGTTAGGATCCTTCAATACCAAATGCAGAATCTCTTGCCTGCTGCGAGATTACTGTGCAACGACCACCAAATTAAGGAGGTTCGAATGCGTGGTGGAAGTCGGATTCTTCGATGTAGAAGCCAGTGCAAACCTGCTCCCTGAGCACTGAGGTTCATCTGGAATGGTCGGGAATGAAGTCTGCCATACTGGAGAGCTTCAAACGACGCCACCATCTTTCCAAGAAGTTGCACACAGAGGTGTAGAGAAACCGTCTGTGTCCTTAATACCTGAGCCTAACCTTGTGTAGGTCCTGGATCTTGGTCTCTGGTAGGAATACTCTCAATTGTACAGTGTCCAGAATAAGACCCAGGAACAGAAGTCATTGAATTGGCATGAGGTTGGACTTGAGGAAGTTTACAGTCCACCCATGTTGAATGAGAAATTGATGAGATGTCTGAGCATCCTTTTTCAGCTGTTCCCGAGATGAGGCTTTGATCAGTAGATCATCTAGGTACCCCCAACAGTCTCAATCCTGCAACCAATATTGACATGATCTTCGTAAAGATTCTTGGGGCTGATGATAGACCGAACGGCAAGGCTCTGAATTGGTAGTGATCCGTCACCAGTGCAAACCTTAAGTAAGCTTGGTGAGGAGTCCAAATTGGGATATGCAGGTATGCATCCTTTATGTCCATGGATACCATGAACTCGCCTTGTTCTAAACATGCAATGACCGACTGGATTGATTCCATCTTGAATTTCTAGACCCTTAGAAACTGGATTAAAGCTTTTAAATTGAGTATCGGTCTGACTGTCCCGTCTGGCTTTGGCACGACAAAAAGATTGGAATAGAAGCCCGTTCCTCTCTGAGAGGTGGGAACTGGAATAATTACCTCTGACCGTAGCAATTTTTGAATCGCTGTCAGTAGAGCTTTTGCAGTCTCGTTGTAAAAAACTGACTGTGAGGTCTCTGTTGGAAATCCATTTTGTACCCTTGGGGGATTATGTTGTTTATCCAAAGTTCTGGTGAGGTTTAAGCCCAGATGTCCCGAAAACCTTCCAGACGCGCGCCCACCAAGGGGGACCCCAGGTGAGCTGGGAGGCCGTCATGCCACGGTCTTGTCAGCAGGTTTATCCTGATTTCTGGTTGTTGCCTGTGAGCGGCCTCTACCTCTGCCTCCACGTGCTTGGCCTCGGAAGGACTGCGATCCAAATGAATTAAACGCTAGTCCCGAATAACCTTTCCTAACCTGTGGAGTGGTTCTCGTATAAGGAGTAGGTAGAAAGGTGGACTTCCCTTAGCTTGTGAAATCCACTTGTCCAACTCTGGACCGAAAAGCATTTCACCCACAAAGGGGATGGAAGCCATAAATCCTTTGAGGCTTGACACAAGTATGAAGCTGATTCACGAATGTGTTCCGCCAGTCGCCTCTATCTCTGTGAGTTGTTCCAAGTTAATTTCCTCCTCAATGGCCTGTACAATACGTCCAGACCATGCTCCCATGGCCTTGTTAACCCAAGCACAAACGATCGTAGGTCTCTGTGCTGCACCTGCTGCTACAAAATTCGACTTTAAGGCTGTGTCAACCTTACGATCGGAAGCATCCTTTAAAGTCGTTACATTAGGTATTGGTAAGATTGTCTTCTTCGACAACCTTCCTAGGGAAGCATCAACCACTGGAGGAGTCTCCCACTTATCCATTACACCCTCAGGTAATGGGTAAGTTACTTGAAACCTCTTTGGAAATTGAAATTGCTTCCAAGCCTCCTCCATCTGAGATTGGAGAGATACAGGATGGGAAACACTGCTGAATGGGTTTTTTTTTTGGGGGGGGGGGGATTCGAATAATTCGAAATCTTCTGTCTCCTTAACTTCTTCGCTTTAAAGTTTAGGATCTCTTTGACGCGTCAATTAAGGAATCAAGACCCGAGATTGCCGTGTCCTCTTCCAGAGAATCAGCGTCTAGGTTAGATTCAATAAACTCACCTTCTTCTGTATCAGTAATAAAGCCCTCCTCCTCCTCTGATTCTGGTACAACAGGAAGAGGTCTTTCAACAGCCTTGCGCACATTCGTTTCTGTTTGTGCGGGCGGTGTTAACCTGATGAGAAATTCTTCCATCGACTTTGAGAATCCCGCAGCCCATTCCGAGTGCTGCTTGCGAGATTCCGCCATCTCCTTGGAGATTCTATCTGCAAGGTTTTCTTCCCATGACCTAGACGGAGCACTGCTCCCAGGTGGGGCGTCCTTGGCTAAGCAGGAGTCGCACACCCCGGAGATGCCAACCCGCGTGCTCTTCTTGTTACACTTCGTGTAAACATAATAGGTCGTGGTTGGTGGTTTAGACATGCTGAATAAACCGCGTACCAGACTACTAATCAGCGCTTTCACCCTTTAAACTAGGTAGAGAAAGACTGTGATAGATGACGGAATTTAAGGTAAATTCGGAGTCACCTGGCTGGATTATTTTGTAATATATTAAAAAATAAATGAAAAATAAATCATAAATATAAACACCAGCCGTATTACAACCAATGCACACCCAACGGTAATTTAGCGGATATGTTGGGGTTGTCCGTTGCTTTCTTTAATTTTCTTCAGGATCTTTATCACAGAAATCCCTTGAAAATATAAATACGAGTTGTAATAATGAAAGTACAGGAGATCCATTTCAGCAGAAATCAATTACCAATCTTCACCAGTAGAGGGAGCTTCCATCTAAAGAAGAATTTCCTTCCCCTGAACTAACTGGCTGTCTCAGTGAGGGGAGGAGTATACCCCCCCTCTATCTAAGTTTGGCACCTGAAAATGCACTGTAAGATGGCCGCAACTGACATTTTTGCTTCCATTAGCTAGCCTCAGGCCGGGAGAAGCCCGTTCGTACCGCCCCTCAGCCTTGTCACACCGCTGAGGACTTTTCAGTGCTGTGCGGCGCGCAGTCTATGTAAGCCGCTTGCTCCCGTTCTTATGCGGCGCTGAACTTCTAATAGAGCAGAGCGCCTCGCTGCCCGTGGAGCGTCTTGCTCTCAGCAGAGCAGCACAGCTCCGTTCTGGCCGCCGCCCGCGCTTCCCGCTGCGGTGCTTCACATCCACCTTCTGGCCGCTCCGTAGAGCGGTTCTATGTGAGTAAGCGCTACTAACAACAGACTGATTAGGGTAATGGAAGGGGATTCTGCATCTGACTCCCTGCCCCCCCTTCCCCCATGCATACAGGCTCTGTGTACAACCAGTACTTACTGGCTGCTGTGGATCTCCTGGAGATGCAGGTCCCTTCAGAAGGGATCTTTGTCTCTCAAAATGTTTGTAGCTTTGTCCTCCTTTTCTTTAGGTGGACGCAGCCCTTGTGTAAGCCTCTGACTTCCTTATTTTAGTATTCTGCACTGCAAGCCGTGCGTGTGGCTGTAGTTATAAAAAACAGTGACAATGTCTTTTTAGTGACAAGACCTCGTTCTCTAAGGCCCTTATACAACCAGTACTAACTGTTGATGGATTTTCTGAGGAGAGATGCAGATCCCCTTTAGTAGGGATCATTGTCTCTCTAATGTTAAGACTTTGTCCCCCTTTTCATTAGGTTGACGCAGCCTCATTTTTTCCGTAATGGAGCAGGAGTTACCTCCTAGGCACAATTTTCCAAACTGAGGGAGGAGGGATGTGAAGGGGGAGGAGCCGGCTGTGCAGACAATGCTAATTTTAGATTGTGCCACACCTCCAGTTGCAAGCTTCACACCCCTACTGTATAGGACTCCAGTGTCCCCTAGTGGTTGAAAGAGAAAGTAGGTTTATCGCTTTGTTGTCAAACCATCTGACAATGAAGATATTTTCCTGGTTTACTCTAAAATCCAATTACCGTCTTCACTTTTTCTTCAAATCTTTTTAATCCATCTTGTTAAATTTTTTCATACTGTCCATTCGGGCTGTGCCTATGCAGTGGATCCCGTTTTCCTTCAGATGATTGACCAGTGGAACCAATGTAACATGTTGGTCTGCAAAATCTTGTGATGTCATCTTTAGGAAAACATCTCCCGAAACACCAACTTCCAAGTTACCATGGTTTGTATCTTCTGCTCCTTGCAAACATCAAAATTATAAAGACAGCCACTTTGTCCAGCTCTTGCCCACTTCCTGCACTCCAACTTGTTAGGTGTCCATGCCATGCAGACACGAAGATGAGATTTCCTCTGGAAAGGGACCCTTATTTAATCTTCCACATGACGTTCTTCTGGAGGTATGGACAAAAGCTGTTCTTATAGTCTCTGTACTCATGGAGTTCCTATATCTTCTCTTTCTTTACATCATCCGACAGTCATGTTGTCCTGAAAGTGAACCCGCGTCAGCAGTTTCATAAATCAATCTGGAGACATCACATTTCTGACTATGGATTGATTAGTCTCCATCTCCCAATAGACTCATACATTGGGCATCTGTTCTTACCTCATGTGCATGTGCAAACCCAGAACTTGTTCACTCTCTTTGGCAGTGGTGGTCACAGACAGTCCCTCTCTCTGTACAAGTTTGTTCTGCAGATTCCGGTATCATCTCATCAGTAACATTGTTTGAAGAACATGTACAGTGTCCAGTCAGTCCTATCTTCTCAGTGCATTCATCAAACTCAACAAATGGAGGTTGAAATAGTAGCTTTGTCCACCAATACACTCTGCTTCTTGTCGAGTGCTTTGTTGCTGTCGTTTTTTGCTCATACTGTTAACTGGTTGCATGTTTCCAGGTTATACGGTGTGGATGGTGTGGGCTGGTATGAATCTTGCTCTTAGATTTACAAAATCCTTTCCTCGTATTGTCCATCTCCTCTGGGCACAGTTCTCTAGCTGAGGTCTGGAGGAGGGGCATAGAGGGAGGAGCCAGTGCACACCCATACTAAAAGTTCTTTAGAGTGCCCATATCTCCTGCAGAGCCCGTCTATACCCCATGGTCTTTACGGAGTCCCCAGCATCCTCTACGGACTAGGAGAAATAGATTTACCGGTAGGTTTAAAATCTTATTATTTCCTCACGTTCTTACTGCAGGTAAAGCACTATACATACACAGGTGCACTTCGACTATGCTTTACAGGTTCCAGCTCAGCTCCCAGCATTTTCAGTCTCAGCCCAGTTCAGTGTCTTGCCCACCAGTTGCAGCCGGCCTCTGGCATTCCAGTCCGTCCTCCAGCGGCTGCGGCCCGGCCTCCGGCCTCCAGCGGCTGCGGCCTCCAGCGGTTGCGGTCCGGCCTCCAGCGGTTGCGGTCCGGCCTCCAGCGGCTGCGCTCCCAGTCAGGATTTGAGCACCACCGATATTAGCCTGATGTTCAGTGTTCAGTACCAACTGTATCAACCTAGTGTTCAGTGTTACAGTCTCCAGTGCTACCAGTCCCATTCCTAGTGCTACTGGCCTTGGTCCAGTTCTCAGTGCCACCGGTCCCAGTCCTGTCCCTAGAACCACCTGTTCAAGTCCGGTTCTCAGCATCACCGCTTCCAGTCTGGCTTCTAGTATCATTGATTTCCAGCCTAGGTGGTCATTCCGAGTTGATCGCTAGCTGTTGGTCGCACTTAAAAAAAAAGCACTTCTGCGTATGCGGCGCAATGCGCATGTGAGACGTACTATTACAACGAACAATGTAGTTTCACACAAGGTCTAGGGAAGCTTTTCAGTCGCTGTTATGCACACCAGTGCCTGCAGGAATGCACTGGTGTCTGAACTGTTATGCACACCAGTGCCTGCAGGAATGCACTGGTGTCTGAACCGTTATGCACACCAGTGCCTGCAGGAATGCACTGGTGTCTGAACGGAGAGGGATGCAAAACAAATGAACTCACAGACAGACTGGGGAATATGACATTACATACACAGAAGGAGATAGGGTAACAAAATAAACACAAAGTGAACAGAGAAGCCCAGAGGCTAAGAAACTGGGTGTCTCCCTAGTATTAGGAATGCTCAGATGGGAAAAGCAAGATGTTGTGTTTTAATACGTAGAGAACCCGAAATGCTGTTGCTAAGGGCAACAGCAAAACCCTAAAGGGTTACCAACGGGTGTGGCAGTAAACTCCTTGGTCAGAGATGGAATGATAGACACAAGGAGAGTCTCCACAATCCTAATTCTCACTTGCAGTGCACAGGTTCAGCTTACTGCCACTAAACTGACCCCTGACACCTAGCACAGTGAGACAGGATTAGACAGGCAAGTCTGAGAATACAGCCGCAACCTTGCTAAGTTCACAGAGTAGCAAAAGAACCCCAGCAAGTTAAACAACTGACTCCAGTCTTACTGCTAGGTCTGGATTGGCAGAGTGTAGTACCAAATCCCCAGGCCTATTTGCAGTAAGCAACAACAAATACAAAGCTACACAGTACTGGCTAACTTTCATGAACTGACTAACCAACAAAGATTCAGCAGCATCTGCTTACCCTGAGAAGAGGCCTTATAAAGCAGGTGCTGTCCACGCCCCACTCAGACCTCACAGACTGTGAGCACAAAAACCAGCACCGGATCCCCTGCCGTGCACAGAGCCTATAACCACTGCACAGCAAAAGACCCGAACCGGAGTATCAGCTGCGCTCAGGTTAGTCCGCTAGCACTTGTCTCCCGGTTGCCATGACGACGTGGCAGCACAGGGCAGGAGACCCTAACAGTCACACTGCTGGCCGCAGAGTGATTGACAGGAAGTGGGCGTTTCTGGGTGTCAACTGACAGTTTTAAGATACTGTGTTGCCGCAACGTTTCCAAAACAATCCAGACGAGGTCTTGATGTCCCGCAGGATCTTGTGAATAAACCAGAATGTTCTCCAGATAACCTGTATAATGGAAATCTCTTCAAAGATGTCCTGGAAAAACATCACTGACAAAGAATTGCTGCCTTGGCAGTCTAAAGACCACATGACATAACTAAATATTCATTATGGCCATAATTAGTTTTCCAATCATCTCAAAGCAAAACTGAATCAAGTTGTAGGCCCCTCTCAATTTCAGCTTGGTAAATATGCAAGCAGATAATAACACTCCAAAAAGTTCTGGAGTGAGCGGTAATGGATAGCGATTTTGGATGGTATTGGAGTTCCATAATCAATATTTCCATTTTACTTTTCCAGAAAAAAATAATAATCACGGAGCCCCAACAGGAGACATTTGTGATCTGCTCACTCCACAGGACAATTTATCGTCAATGTATTCCTCCAGAACCTTCAGTTCCAGAGAAAGAATAGATACTTCACAAAAACACCAAATATTTTTTGTAATCTAAGAAGTCAGGAAAAGTTTTATAGATCTCAGGTAATTTTCCTCTCTCTGGATCAAGACCACCACAGATGGCAACCCAAAGACATTGTTGGCTTCAGTCCTGGAAACTGTTTTTGCTGCCAATAAATGGTTGGACTGTATTTTTTTTAAATCAATGGTATGCCTAGTATTATTGGAAATCAATGTGAGTGACCTACATATACAGACAATTGTTCTCTGGTGTCCTCGAATAGTTTCAAAATATAAGTTTCTTGAAGAATAGGGACATAAGTAATGGGGGTTCCATCCACCGTTCCCAAAAAGTACAGATTCATTCTTAGGAATAAGATGTTTGTAGACCCTCCTCTGGACGTTGGGCTGTAAAGTTGCCCAATGGTCCTGAATTGTTTAAGCTATAGATTGAGACTGCCCTTGAGTTGGACAAGAAAAGATAAGCAAACGTAAAAAGATGGGATTTCTTAGGATGTGGATAGGTGACTACTAGAAGACCAGTTTATGATCTACGACTTCTCCTTTTTCATAAAGTTGGGGTTTTAAAATCCCCCCCCCCCCCGAGGGACATTGTGCATTGAAAATGTGTGGTGATGACACTTAATTCCAGACAACATTGCTTCTCTTGAGGAGATAGAGAACCCTGTATATTCCCGGTTAGCAAAGGTCTTCTCAGGAACAGTGGGAGAATCTATAGATTAACATAGTTCTTTTTTTTTATTTTATTAACATAGTATCTAAGGTTGAAAAAAGACAATTGTCCATCGGGTTCAACCTATTTGTGGTCTCCTATGCACGATTATTTTGTATAAAATTTTGAATGAAGTTTCTGACTGCCGTTCCGATTAACCCCTCTTTTTTATAATAACCATAGTGCGTGACTATGCCCCGTAACCCTGGATATCCTTATCCATTAGGAATTTATCTAACCCATTCTTAAAGGTGTTGACTGAGTTGGCCATTACAACTCCCTCAGGCAGGGAATTCCAAACACGTATCGTCCTTACCGTAAAAAAGCCTTTACGCCGTATTGTGTGGAATCTCTTCTCCTCTAACCTGAGCGAGTGTCCACGAGTGCTCTGTGTTGATCTAACCAAAAACAGGTCCAGCGTAAGATCTGTATAATGTCCCCTTATATATTTGTAAATGTTGATCATGTCCCCTCTTAATCTCCTCTTTTCCAGTGTAAACATGCCTAGCCTTGCAAGCCTTTCCTCGTATTCCAGCATCTCCATACCCTTAATTAGTTTGGTCGCCCGCCTTTGAACCTTTTCTAGCTCCAGGATATCCTTTTTGTAGTAAGGTGCCCAGAATTGTACACAGTATTCAAGGTGTAGCCTCACAAGTGATTTATATAATGGGAGTATAATACTCTCGTCCCTAGCATCAATACCCCGTTTTATGCATGCTAATATCTTATTAGCCTTCTTTGCTGCAGTCCTACTTTGGGTACTACTGCTTAGTTTGCTATCTATGAGGACACCTAAGTCCTTTTCCAGTACAGAATCCCCTAATTTTTCCCCATCTAGTAGGTAGGTGTTATTTTTGTTCTTGTTACCACAGTGCATTACCTTACACTTGTCTGTATTGAAGCGCATTCTCCATTTCGCTGCCCAAGCTTCTAATTTAACTAAGTCGTTCTGAAGAGACTCGGCATCCTCCTCTGTATTTATAGCCTTACACAATTTGGTATCGTCTGCAAAAATTGACACCATGCTCTCTAGACCTTCTGTTAGGTCGTTAATGAAAATATTGAACAATAGTGGTCCTAATACTGAGCCTTGCGGCACACCACTTAGCACTTCAGTCCAAGTTGAAAAAGATCCATTAACCACAACACGCTGCTTCCTATTATCTAAACAGTTTTTGACCCAAGTGCATATTGTGCTTCCTAGCCCTGATTCTTGTAGCTTGTAGATAAGTCTCATGTGTGGTACAGTATGGAACGCTTTGGCAAAGTCTAAAAAGATTACATCCACGTCTTTACCCTGATCTAGGTTTGCGCTTACTGTTTCATAAAAGCCAAGTAAGTTGGTTTGACAGGATCTGTCCTTCATAAACCCATGTTGATTCCTTTTAATGACCTTATTGACTTCAAGGAACTTCTGAATACTATCTCTTAGAATACCTTCCAATACTTTTCCCACTATAGATGTAAGACTAACTGGTCTATAATTACCTGGTTCAGCTTTACTTCCCTTTTTGAATATAGGCACTACTTCCGCTATACGCCAGTCTTTGGGAACCATACCTGATATTACTGAATCCTTAAAGATCAAAAATAGCGGTATTGCAAGTTTAGAGTGAAGCTCCATTAGAATCTTTGGGTGAATACCATCGGGACCTGGTGACTTATTAATCTTTAAATGTTTTAATCGGTCACAGACTACCTCCTCACATAAATAAGTACCTATCAGTGGGATATTCTCATTATTGAGATTATATGTTAGTCCCTGAATTAGGTCCTCTCTAGTAAATACTGTTGAAAAAAACTAATTTAGTGTGTCCGCTATGTCACTATCATTTTTGCTTAAGACTCCCAACTTGTCTTTTAAAGGGCCTATACTCTCCTTCTTTAATCTCTTGCTATTAATGTATTTAAATAATTTTTTGGGATTCGCTTTGCTTTCCTTTGCTACTAGTTTTTTCAGTTTCTACTTTAGCCGCTCTTATTCCTTTTTGCATATTTTGTTACATTCCTTATAGTGCTGAAATGACTCTGCTTCCCCGTCGGATTTGTATTTTTTAAATGCTCGCCTTTTCTTGCCCCTAAGTTCCTTAATCTTTTTGTTAAGCCACATCAGTTTATGCTTTTTATTACTTTTTTTGCTGCTCGTAGGAATAAATTTGAGTGTATTTTTAGTAGTGATGAGCGGGTTCGGTTTCTCCAAAACCGAACCCCCCCGAACTTCACCCTTTTTACATGGGTCCGAGCCATACTCGGATTCTCCCGTATGGCTCGGTTAACCCGAGCGCGCCCGAACGTCATCATCCCGCTGTCGGATTCTCGCGAGATTCGGATTCTATATAAGCAGCCGCGCGTCGCCGCCATTTTCACTCGTGCATTGGAAATGATAGGAAGAGGACGTGGCTGGCGTCCTCTCCGTTTATTGTAGAACTGAAGATAGTGGATTTTTGTTTTTTATTGCTTAATTGTGGGGAGGATTGGGGAGCAGCTGTTAGGAGTACAGTGCAGAGTTTTGCTGATAAGTGACCACCAGTTTTTATCCGTTCTCTGCCTGAAAAAAACACTCCATACCATATCTGTGCTCAGTGTGCTGCATAATATATTTGTGCTGAGTGCTCACATTGCTTAATTGTGGGGACTGGGGAGCAGCTATAGCAGGAGTACAGTGCAGAGTTTTGCTGACAGTGTCCACCAGTATACTATGTATAGCAGTACGGGAGGCCACTGCTGTACCTACCTCTGTGTCGTCACTCGTCATACATTAAGTATACTATCCATCTACATTGTATACCTGTGGTGCATTTTTTTAGACTAGTTTAGCAGTTTGCTGACAGTGTCCAGTGTCCACCAGTATACTATATATAGCAGTACGGTAGGCCACTGCTGTACCTACCTCTGTGTGGTCACTCGTCATCCACTAAGTATACTATCTATCTACATTGTATACCTGTTGTGCATTTTAGTTGTGCGCAGTATATATAGTAGTAGGCCATTGCTATTGATACTGGCATATAACTCCACACCTTAAAATATGGAGAACAAAAATGTGGAGGTTAAAAAAATAGGGAAAGATCAAGATCCACTTCGTGCTGAAGCTGCTGCCACTAGTCATGGCCGAGACGATGAAATGCCAGCAACGTCGTCTGCCAAGGCCGATGCCCAATGTCATAGTAAAGAGCATGTAAAATCCAAAACACAAAAGTTCAGTAAAATGACCCAAAAATCAAAATGAAAAGCGTCTGAGGAGAAGCGTAAACTTGCCAATATGCCATTTACGACACGGAATGGCAAGGAACAGCTGAGGCCCTGGCCTATGTTCATGGCTAGTGGTTCAGCTTCAAATGAGGATGGAAGCACTCATCCTCTCGCTAGAAAAAAGAAAAGACTTAAGCTGGGAAAAGCACAGCAAAGAACTGTGTGTTCTTCGAAATCACAAATCCCCAAGGAGAGTCCAATTGTGTCAGTTGCGATTCCTGACCTTCCCAACACTGGATGGGAAGAGCTTGCGCCTTCCACCATTTGCACGCCCCCTGCAAGTGCTGGAAGGAGCACCCGCAGTCCAGTTCCTGATAGTCAAATTGAAGATGTCAGTGTTGAAGTACACCAGTATGAGGATATGGGTGTTGCTGGCTCTGGGGAGGAAATTGACAAGGAGGATTCTGATGGTGAGGGAGACACCTGTTGTCCATGGGACGAATATGGCCATTGACATGCCTGGTCAAAATACAAAAAAAATCAGCTCTTCGGTGTGGAATTATTTTAACACAAATGCGGACAACAGGTGTCAAGCCGTGTGTTGCCTTTGTCAAGCTGTAATAAGTAGGGGTAAGGACGTTAACCACCTCGGAACATCCTCCCTTATACGTCACCTGCAGCGCATTCATAATAAGTCAGTGACAAGTTCAAAAACTTTGGGTGACAGCGGAAGCAGTCCACTGACCACTAAATCCCTTCCTCTTGTAACCAAGCTCCTGCAAACCACACCACCAACTCCATCAGTGTCAATTTCCTCCTTACCCAGGAAAGCCAATAGTCCTGCAGGCCATGTCACTGTCAAGTCTGACGAGTCCTCTCCTGCCTGGGATTCCTCCGATGCATCCTTGAGTGTAACGCCTACTGATGCTGGCGCTGCTGTTGTTGCTGCTGGGAGTCGATCGTCATCCCAGAGGGGAAGTCGGAAGACCACTTGTACTACTTCCAGTAAGCAATTGACTGTACAACAGTCCTTTGCGAGGAAGATTAAATATCACAGCAGTCATCCTGCTGCAAAGCGGATAACTGAGGCCTTGGCAGCCTGGGCGGTGAGAAACGTGGTTCCGGTATCCATCGTTAATTCAGAGCCAACTATAGACTTGATTGAGGTACTGTGTCCCCGGTACCAAATACCATCTAGGTTCCATTTCTCTAGGCAGGCGATACCGAAAATGTACACAGACCTCAGAAAAAGACTCACCAGTGTCCTAAAAAATGCAGTTGTACCCAATGTCCACTTAACCACGGACATGTGGACATGTGGAGCAGGGCAGACTCAGGACTATATGACTGACAGCCCACTGGGTAGATGTATTGCCTCCTGCTGCAAGAAAAGCAGCGGCGGCACCAATAGCAGCATCTCGCAAACGCCAACTCGTTCCTAGGCAGGCTACGCTTTGTATCACCGCTTTCCAGAATAGGCACACAGCTGAAAACCTCTTACGGCAACTGAGGAAGATCATCGCAGAATGGCTTACCCCAATTGGACTCTCCTGGGGATTTGTGGCATCGGACAACGCTAGCATTATTGTGCGTGCATTACATCTGGGCAAATTCCAGCATGTCCCATGTTTTGCACATACCTTGAATTTGGTGGTGCAGAATTATATAAAAAACGACAGGGGCGTGCAAGAGATGCTGTCGGTGGCCCGAAGAATTGCGGGCCACTTTCGGCATTCAGGCACCGCGTACAGAAGACTGGAGCACCACCAAACATTCCTGAACCTGCCCTGCCATTATCTGAAGCAAGAGGTGGTAACGAGGTGGAATTCAATCCTCTATATGCTTCAGAGGATGGAGGAGCAGCAAAAGGCCATTCAAGCCTATACATCTGGCCACGATATAGGCAAAGGAGGTGGAATGCACCTGACTCAAGCGCAGTGGAGAATGATTTCAACGTTGTGCAAGGTTCTGCAACACTTTGAACTTGCCACACGTGAAGTCAGTTCAGACACTGCCAGCCTGAGTCAGGTCATTCCCCTAATCAGACTTTTGCAGAAGAAGCTGGAGACATTGAAGGAGGAGCTAAAACAGAGCGATTCCGCTAGGCATGTGGGACTTGTGGATGGAGCCCTTAATTTGCTTAACCAGGATTCACGGGTGGTCAATCTGTTGAAATCAGAGCACTACATTTTGGCCACCGTGCTCGATCCTAGATTTAAAACCTACGTTGTATCTCTCTTTCCGGCAGACACAAGTCTGCAGAGGTTCAAAGACCTGCTGGTGAGAAAATTGTCAACTCAAGCGGAACGTGACCCGTCACCATCTCCTCCTTCACATTCTCCTGCAACTGGGGGTGCGAGGAAAAGGCTAAGAATTCCGAGCCCACCCACTGGCGATGATGCAGGGCAGTCTGGAGCAAGTGCTGACATCTGGTCCGGACTGAAGGACCTGCCAACGATTACGGACATGTCGTTTACTGTCACTGCATATGATTCTGTCACCATTGAAAGAATGGTGGAGGATTATATGAGTGACCGCATCCAAGTAGGCACGTCAGACAGTCCGTACATATACTGGCAGGAAAAAGAGGCAATTTGGAGGCCCTTGCACAAACTGGCTTTATTCTACCTAAGTTGCCCTCCCTCCAGTGTGTACTCCGAAAGAGTGTTTAGTGCAGGCGCTCACCTTGTCAGCAATCGGCGTACGAGGTTACTTCCAGAAAATGTGGAGAAGATGATGTTCATTAAAATGAATTATAATCAATTCCTCCGTGGAGACATTCACCAGCAGCAATTGCCTCCACAAAGTGCACAGGGATCCGAGATGGTGGATTCCAGTGGGGACGAATTAATAATCTGTGAGGAGGGGGATATACACAGTGAAAGGGGTGAGGAATCGGAGGATGATGATGAGGTGGACATCTTGCCACTGTAGAGCCAGTTTGTGCAAGGAGAGATTGATTGCTTCTTTTTTGGAGGGGGCCCAAACCAACCAGTCATTTCAGTCACAGTCGTGTGGCAGACCCTGTCGCTGAAATGATGGGTTGGTTAAAGTGTGCATGTCCTGTTTATACAACATAAGGGTGGGTGGGAGGGCATAAGGACAACTCCATCTTGCACCTCTTTTTTCTTTCATTTTTCTTTTCATCATGTGCTGTTTGGAGAGTATTTTTTTGAAGGGCCATCCTGCCTGACACTGCAGTGCCACTCCTAGATGGGCCAGGTGTTTGTGTCGGCCACTTGTGTCGCTTAGCTTAGCCATCCAGCGACATCGGTGCAAATTTTAGGACTAAAAATAATATTGTGAGGTGTTCAGAATAGACTGAAAATGAGTGGAAATTATGGTTATTGAGGTTAATAATACTATGGGATTAAAATGACCCCCAAATTCTATGATTTAAGCTGTTTTTTAGGGTTTTTTGACAAAGAACACCCGAATCCGACAAAAAAAATTTCGGTGAGGTTTTGCCAAAACGCGTCCGAATCCAAAACACGGCCGCGGAACCGAACCCAAAACCAAAACCCGAAAAATTTCCGATGCACATCACTAATTTTTAGCTAGCAGGAATTTTAGTACCTCCCATTTCTCCGTAGTATTTTTTCCTAAAAACAAACCTTCCAATTCAATATCCCTGAAAAATACCCTCATCTTATCAAATTTGCTTTGCTAAAGTTTAGAGTCCTAGTTGAGCCAGTATAGGGCTGTTTATGGAAACTGATATTGAATGTGACCATATTGTGGTCGCTGTTTCCTATGGGTTCCCCTACTATAATACCTGATACCAAATCCCCATTGTTTGTTAATACCAGGTCTAAGATTGCATTGTACCTAGTTGGTTCCTCAATTAGTTGGACTAAGTAGTTATCATTAAGTGTGTTTAAAAACATATTGCCCCTAGCAGTATCACATGAATCGTTTTTCCAGTTTATATCTGGATAGTTAAAATCTCCCATCACTACTATGTCTCCTACTCCTGCTGCTTTTTCAATTTGCTTTAGTAACAATTCCTCATCAGATGCGTTGATACCAGGCGGCCTATAGCATACACCCAATACTAACTTTTTTGTTCCTTTTCCCCCGCATGCAATTTCTACCCATAATGTCTCGACAGTGTCTACAGTCCCCTCCTGAATATCTTCCCATATATTAGGTTTTAAAAACGGCTTTACGTACAGACACACCCCTCCACCCTTTTTATTTAGTCTGTCTCTCCTAAACAGTGTATAGCCCTCTAGATTGACTGTCCAATTATGAGATTCGTCCCACCAAGTTTCAGTAATGCCTATAATATCATACTGTTTGCTTGCAGCAAGTATTTCTAGTTCACCCTTTTTACCAGTAATGCTTCTGGCGTTTACATACATACAACTAAGATAAGTATTTTCCCTTGCGTTAGGGACATCTTTCACCGTATGTAGCAAGGATGACCTGTAATCGTCATTGGTTAGTGCTTTGGTAAAATCTCTTTTAGTACCCATGTTCGTAACCTTACCACCTGCTCTTACCCTCCCCCCAACTTCTCCTCCATTTCGTTTACTACCGCCATCCCCACTATTCTCACTGCATGACCCGTAATTTCTAGCTAAACCCTCCCCCCCAGGCTCCTAGTTTAAAATCTCCTCCAACCTTCTAACCATCCTTCCCCCCAGCACCGCTGCCCCCTCCTCAGTCAGGTGCAATCCGTCACGACAAAAGAGATGGCGCCTGACTGAGAAGTCCGCCCAGTGTTCCAGGAACACAAACCCCTCTTTCCTGCACCAATCCCTAAGCCACACATTTACCTACCTAATCTCCCTCTGCCTCCCTGGACTAGCGCGTGGCACGGGTAATAATTCAGAGAATATTACCTTAGATGTCCTTGCCTTCAGTTTCTTTCCTAAGTCCCTATAGTCTTTCTTAAGGACATCCCACCTTCCGCTAACATTGTCATTGGTGCCAACGTGCACCAAGACCGCCAGGTCTTTCCCAGCCCCTCCCAACAATCTATCTACCCGGTCCGCTATGTGCCATACCCGAGCACCCGGGAGACAACAGACTGTACGGCGATCACGGTTCCGGTAGCAGATTGCCCTATCTGCCTTCCTGATGATAGAATCCCCCTACCACCACCATCTGACTAGGTACCTCACTATCTTTTATCCCAACCGCGCCAGAGGGACCGCTCCTCTGGATGCTAGAGGGAGCAGTCTCCTCCGGCACCATCATTTCTTCACTATCATCCTCCGATTCCTCGTCCAGTTGGGCAAATTTGTTTGGGTTTGATAGTTCGGAGATGTCGAGCCTCCCCCTCTTTTTCTTCCTTCTAACTGTGACCCAGCTGGCTACCTGATAATCATCCTCTTCTACCAGTGACCCCTCCCGCAACTCCTCCACCGTTCTGTCTAAACTTCGCTCTAGGTTTTGGTGAAATGAGGTGCTCCATAAACTCCTTGCGGAGAATACATTCAAGCCAGCTTATCCTTTACATAGTTATTCAGACATCGGAACTGGTGAACGCTTGGCTGCTCCATTCCGTGTCACTCATCCTAGTACAGAATTCAACTGACTAATCCAGAACCAACCAAGACCTGTCGTAGATTATACAAAAGGCCTTCAGTCGAAGAACCTTGTGGAGATCATGAAACACTCAGACAAAGGCTGGTAGAAACATGGTAAGAGTCTCCAACAAAAAATGTTCTCTCTACTCTACATATAATGAGATGTCCATGCCCCAATGCCTCTCCTATAGGGTCAAATGCTGCAGGCAAGCTAGTGTCGGAACATAAAAAGGTCAGACTGTCCAAGGCAAGGATTGTTCAGGAAATGCAGTAAAGGAGTTCCATAGTCAATACGAGGAGCAGTTTGTAAGCTGCACTGGTAATACAGTAGACTTGTCAATCACTAAATCCAGACTTTTTGTGCTGAGCTTTATTCAATAGGTGGACTCCTATGATGTCAGGTCATACATCCGCAGACTAGGTCTTGATCCGGAGGAGGCAGGGTTCCTGCAACAGCCAATAATAGCAATGGTAGCAGGCTACTGCAGCTTACAGCTGAAGTAGGCATGGCTCCACCGAAAATATCTAGTACTGGACCGCTTCCTGGGCGCCAGCAATGCACCACCCAAAGGGACCCCTTGTTACAATAATGATGATGTAGAGGTTTCAGAAAGTCAAGCAGCATATATAATAGTTTGTGTTTTAACAATAACTCATTTCATTAATGGATATTAAACATTAGTATCACATTGTGACAGTCACTTTGGTATATGGGTGAGACCCTAAATCCCACCTACCTGATCTTCCTGTGGGATCCTGTGATTCTCCTCTGTACAGTCCTGGGAATACAGAGGACGGGGACATCTCTCTGGGGTATCTCTGTTACTGGGCCCATCTGTAGGAGACACACAGTGACTGAGTACAGTGTATATATGTGATTATCAGGTGATGTGTGTATATAGGGGGCCCCATACCTGCTCTCCCCTGTACAATACATGACAGTCTCCTCTTACCCAGTGATGTGAGGGGCCGGTGATTCTCCATCATCACGTCCTTGTATAGACCCCTGTGTTCCTCTATATACTCCCCCTCCTGCATGGAGACATAGACAGTGACATCCTGACACCTTATAAGAACCTGACACACAATGATACAGTCATCACCCAGACACGTCCCCTGGTGTTACTGTATAATGCCCCATTCCCAGCAGTCACCTCTCCAGTCATCACCCAGATACATCCCCTGGTGTAACTGTATAATGTCCCATTCCCAGCAGTCACCTCTCCAGTCATCACCCAGACACATCCCCTGGTGTTATTGTATAATGCCCCATTCCCAGCAGTCACCTCTCCAGTCATCACCCAGACACATCCCCTGGTGTTACTGTATAATGCCCCATTCCCAGCAGTCACCTCTCCAGTTATCACCCAGACACGTCCCCTGGTATAACTATATAATGTCCCATTCCCAGCAGTCACCTATCTAGTCATCACCCAGACACATCCCCTGGTGTTACTGTATAATGCCCCATTCCCTGGAGTCACCTTTGCAATCATCACACAGACACATCCCCTGGTGTTACTGTTTAATGTCCCATTCCTAGCAGTCTCCTATCCAGTCATCACCCAGACACATCCCCTGGTGTTACTGTATAATGTCCATTCCCAGCAGTCACCTCTCCACTCATCACCAAGACACATCCCCTGGTGTTACTGTATAATGCCCCATTCCCAGCAGTCACCTCTCCAGTCATCACCCAGACACGTCCCCTGGTGTTACTGTATAATGTCCCATTCCCAGCAGTCACCTATCTAGACATCACCCAGACACATCCCCTGGTGTTACTGTATAATGCCCCATTCCCAGCAGTCACCTCTCCAGTCATCACCCAGACACATCCCCTGGTGTTACTGTATAATGCCCCATTCCCAGCAGTCACCTCTCCAGTCATCACCCAGACACGTCCCCTGGTGTTACTGTATAATGCCCCATTCCCAGCAGTCACCTCTCCAGTCATCACCCAGATACATCCCCTGGTGTAACTGTATAATGTCCCATTCCCAGCAGTCACCTCTCCAGTCATCACCCAGACACATCCCCTGGTGTTATTGTATAATGCCCCATTCCCAGCAGTCACCTCTCCAGTCATCACCCAGACACATCCCCTGGTGTTACTGTATAATGCCCCATTCCCAGCAGTCACCTCTCCAGTTATCACCCAGACACGTCCCCTGGTATAACTATATAATGTCCCATTCCCAGCAGTCACCTATCTAGTCATCACCCAGACACATCCCCTGGTGTTACTGTATAATGCCCCATTCCCTGGAGTCACCTTTGCAATCATCACACAGACACATCCCCTGGTGTTACTGTTTAATGTCCCATTCCTAGCAGTCTCCTATCCAGTCATCACCCAGACACATCCCCTGGTGTTACTGTATAATGTCCATTCCCAGCAGTCACCTCTCCACTCATCACCAAGACACATCCCCTGGTGTTACTGTATAATGTCCCATTCCCAGCAGTCACCTCTCCAGTCATCACCCAGACACATCCCCTGGTGTTACTGTATAATGCCCCATTCCCAGCAGTCACCTCTCCAGTCATCACCCAGACACGTCCCCTGGTGTTACTGTATAATGTCCCATTCCCAGCAGTCACCTATCTAGACATCACCCAGACACATCCCCTGGTGTTACTGTATAATGTCCCATTCCCAGCAGTCACCTCTCCAGTCATCACCCAGACACATCCACTGGTGTTACTATATAATGCCCCATTCCCAGCAGTCACCTCTCCAGTCATCACCCAGACACGTCCCCTGGTGTTACTGTATAATGTCCCATTCCCAGCAGTCACCTATCTAGTCATCACCCAGACACATCCCCTGGTGTTACTGTATAATGTCCCATTCCCAGCAGTCACCTCTCTAGTCATCACCCAGACACATCCCCTGGTGTTACTGTATAATGTCCCATTCCCTGGAGTCACCTTTGCAATCATCACACGGACACATCCCCTGGTGTTACTGTATAATGTCCAATTCCCAGCAGTCACCTCTCCAGTCATCACCCAGACACATCCCCTGGTGTTACTGCATAATGTCCCATTCCCGGCAGTCACCTCTCTAGTCATCACCCAGACACATCCTCTGGTGTTACTGTATAATGCCCCATTCCCAGCAGTCACCTCTCCAGTCATCACCCAGACACGTCCCCTAGTGTTACTGTATAATGCCCCATTCCCAGCAGTCACCTCTCCAGTCATCACCCAGACACATCCCCTGGTGTTACCGTATAATGTCCCATTCCCTGGAGTCACCCCTCCAGTCATCACCCAGACACGTCCCCTGGTGTTACTGTATAATGTCCCATTCCTAGCAGTCTCCTCTCCAGTCATCACCCAGACACATCCCCTGGTGTTACTGTATAATGCCACATTCCCAGCAGTCACCTCTCCAGTCGTTACCAAGACACGTCCCCTGGTGTTACTGAATAATGCCCCATTCCCAGCAGCCCCCTCTCCAGTCATCACCCAGACACATCCCCTGGTGTTACTGTATAATGCCCCATTCCCAGCAGTCACTCTCCAGTCATCACCCAGACAGTCTCCTGGTGTAACTGTATAATGCTCCTTTCCCAGCAGTCAAATCTCCAGTCATCATCCAGACACATCCCCTGGTGTTACTGTATAATGTCCCATTCCCAGCAGTCACCTCTCCAGTCATCATCCAGACACATCCCCTGGTGTTACTGTATAATGTCCCATTCCCAGCAGTCTCCCCTCTCCAGTTATAACCCTGACACGTCTTATGATGTTACTGTATAATGTGGCATTCCCGGCAGTCACCTCTCCAGTCATCACCCAGACACATCCCCCGGTGTTACTGTATAATGTCCCATTCCCAGCAGTCACCTCTCCAGTCATCACCCAGACACATCCCCCGGTGTTACTGTATAATGTCCCATTCCCAGCAGTCACCTCTCCAGTCATCACCCAGACACATCCCCTGATGTTAGTGTATAATGTCCCATTCCCGGCAGTCACCACTCCAGTCACCAACCAGACACATCCCCCGGTGATACTGTATAATGTCCCATTCCCAGCAGTCACCTCTCCAGTCATCACCCGGACACATTCCCCGGTGTTACTGTATAATGTCCCATTCCCAGCAGTCACCTCTCCAGTCAGCAGCTGAATGATCTTGTTGGTGAGTTCCAGGATCTTCTTGTCATTGTGTCTCTCATGTATCAGTGAGTGATGTGGAGCCACTGTGATGGGGCTCTGGTTCTTGCTCAGTCCTCCTGGCACACGGGGACGGCTGCTGGTTGTCTCAAAATCACTGGATGTCTTCATCACTACTTTGTAACCCTGTGTAAGGAGGGAGACACCATATATCACTGTGACACTCCCAGATCCCCTCACCTCCCCAGCCATATCCTGGTATTATTACTATAGATATAAGTGACGTCACTATGACACTCCCAGACACCCTCACCTCCCCAGTCATGTCCCTGCATTATTACTATAGATATAAGTGACGTCACTGTGATGCTCAAGATCCCCGTCACCTCTCCAGTCATGTCCCTGTATTATTACTATAGATATAAGTGACGTCACTGTGATGCTTCCCAGATCCCCTCACCTCTCCAGTCATGTCCCTGTATTATTACTATAGATATAAGTTATGTCACAGTGATACTCCCAGATGCCCTCACCTCCCCAGGCATGTCCCTGTATTATTACTATGGATATAAGTTACATCACTGTATACAGTCCCAGATCCCCTCAATTCCTGAGTCATATCCCTGTATTATTACTATAGATGTAAGTGATGTCACTGTGACACTACCAGACCCCTCGCCTCCCCAGTTATGTCCCTTTATTATCACTATAGATATACGTGATGTCAATGTGATTCTCCGAGATTCCCTCACCTTCCCAGTCATGTCCCTGTATTAATATAGATATAAGTGACATCACTGTATTCAGTCCCAGATACCCTTACCTCCCCAGTCATGTCCCTGTATTATTACTACAGAGATAAGTGATGTCACAGTGACGCTCCCAGATCCCCTCACCTCGCCAGTCATGTCCATGTATTATTACTATAGATATAAGTGATGTCACTGTGACACTCCGAGATTCGCTCACCTCCCCAGTCATGTCCCTGTATTATTAATTTAAATGTCACTGTGACGCTCCCAGATCACCCTCACCTCCCCAGTGTTGTACCTGTATTATTACTATAGATATAAGTGACGTCACTTTAAACTGTCCCAGATCCGCTCACCTCCCCAGTCATGTCCCTGTATTATTACTAAAGTTATAAGTGATGTCACTGTAACGCTTTCAGATCCCCTCACCTCCCCAGTCATGTCCCTGTATTATTACTATAGATAAGTGATGTCACTGTGGCACTCCGAGTTCCCATTACCTCCCCAGTCATGTCCTTGTATTATTACTATAGGTATCAGTGATGTCACTGTGACGCTCCCAGATCCCCTCACCTCCTTAGTCATGTCTCTGTATTATTACTATAGATAAGTGATGTCACTGTGACACTCCCAGATCCCCTCACCACCCCAGTCATGTCCTTGTATTATTACTATAGATATCAGTGATGTCACTATGACGCTCCCAGATCCCCTCACCTCCTTAGTCACGTCTCTGTATTATTACTATAGATATAAGTGATGTCACTGTGACACTACCAGATCCTCTCACCTACCTAGTCATGTCCCTTTATTATTACTATAGGCATAAGTTATGTCACTGTGATGCTCTCAGATCCCCTCATCTCTCCACTCATGTCCCTGTATGATTACTATAGATATAAGTGATGACACAGTGATGCTCCCAGATCCCCTCACTTCCCCAGTCATGTACCTGAATTATTAGAATATAAAAGTGATGTCACTGTGACACTCAGATCTCACCTCCTTAGTCAAGTCCCCGTATTATTACTATAGACATAAGTGATGTCACTGTGATGATCTTAGATCCCCTCACCTCCCAGTCATGTCCCTTTATTATTACAATAGATATAAGTGACGTCACTGTATACCGACCCAGATCCCCTCACCTCCCCAGTCATGTCTCTGTATTATTACTATAGATATGTGATGTCACTGTGACGCTCCCTGATCCCCTCACCTCCCCAGTCGTGTCCCTGTATTATTACTATAGATATGTGATGTCACAGTGACGCTCCCTGATCCCCTCACCTCCCCTAGTCATGTCCCTGTATTATTACTATAGATATAAGTGACGTCACGGTAATGCTCCAGATCCCCTCACCTCCCCAGTCATGTCCCAGTATTATTACTATAGATATAAGTGATGTCACTGTGACACTCTCAGATCACCTCACCTCCTTAGTCGTGTCTCTGTATTATTACTATAGATATAAATGACGTCACTATGATGCTCCCAGATCCCCTCACCTCCCCAGTCACGTCCCTGTATTATTACTATAGATATGTGATGTCACTGTAACACTACCTGACCCCCTAACCTCCCCAGTGATGTCCCTGTATTATTACTATAGATATAAGTGACATCACTGTATACAGTCCTAGATCCCCTCACATCCCCAGTCATGTCCCTTTATTATTACAATAGATATAAGTGATGTCACTGTGACGCTCCCAGATCCCCTCAGCTCCTTAGTCATGTCCCTGTATTATTATTACTATAGACATAAGTGGTGTCACTGTGATGCTGTTAGATCCTTTCACCTTCCCAGTCATGTCCCTGTATTATTACTATAGATATAAGTGAGGTCACTGTGACACTCCCAGATCCCCTCACCTCCCCAGTCATGTCCCTGTATTATTACTATAGATATAAGTGATGTCACTGTGACACTCCCAGATCCCATCACCTCCCCAGTCATGTCCCTGTATTATTACTATAGATATAAGTGATGTCACTGTGACACTACCAGATCCCCTCACCTCCCCAGTCAGCAGGTAAATGATCTCCAGGGTGATATTTATTATCATCTTGGTCTTGTGACTCCTGTCCTTGTCCATCCTCATGGAATCACTGAGAACACAGAACAGCTGGAGTGTCTAGGAATAAAAATTATAAATATTATACACATCACAAATAACACATGTAACACAAATATGTTCCACTGAGTGACCAGTAAATCTCCCTTCTCCCCAGTCATAGTAACCTAGTGTAAAAGGTGTATAATAATAACAGGGCACCACACGCTGCTCCTCCTGAATAATAATAATAATAACAACAACAACAACAACAACAGGGCACCACAGGATGCTCCCCCTGTATAATAATAAAAACAGGACAAGAGGCTACTCCCACTGTATAGTAACAGAACACCACAGGCTGCTCCTCCTTTATAATAATAATAACAACAACAACAACAACAACAACAGGATGCCACAGGCCACTCCCAATGTATAATAATAATAACAGGACGCCACGGGCTGCTCCCTTTGTATACGAATAATAACAGGACACCACAGGCTGCTTTCCCTGTATAAGAATAAGAATAATAATAACAACAGGACACCACAGGCTGCTCCCCCTTTATAATAATAACAACAACAACAACAACAACAGGACACCACAGGCCGCTCCCCCTGTAAAATAATAATAACAGGTCACCACAGGCAGCTCCTCCTGTATAATAATAATAATAATAATAAACAACAACAACAACAACAGGACACCATAGGCTGCTCCCCCTGTATAATAATAATAATAATAATAATAATAATAATAATAATAATAATAACAACAATAATAACAGGACACCACTGGCAGCTCCCCCTGTATTATAATAATAATAATAACAACAATAACAGGGCACCATAGGCTGCTCCTCCTGTATTATAATAATTATAATAATAATAACAACAGGACACCACAGGCTGCTCCACCTGTATAATAATAACAACAACAACAACAACAACAACAACAACAGGACACCACAGGCTGCTCCCCTTTCTAATAATAATAACAACCGGACACCACAGGCCGCTCCCCCTGTAAAATAATAACAACAGGACACCACAAGCAGCTCCCCCTGTGTAATAATAATAGGACAACACAGGTTGCAACCCCTGTATAATAATAATAACAGGACACCACAGGCTGTTCCCCTGTATAATAATAATAATAATAAAAACAACAACAGGACCCCACCAGGCTGCTCCCCCTGTATAATAATAACAACAACAACAACAACAGGACACCACAGGCTGCTCTCTTGTATAATAATAATAATAACAACAACAACAACAACAACAACAACAACAACAACAACAACAACAACAACAACAACAAACCACAGGCTGCTCTCCCTGTATACTAATAATAACAACAACAACAACAACAACAGGACCCCACAGGTTGCTCCCCCTGTATAATAATAATAATAATAATAATAATATTATTATTATTATTATTATTATCATCATCAACAACAACACACCAGAGGCTGCTCCTCCTGTATTATAATAATAATAATAATAATAATAATAATAATAATAATAATAATAATAACAACAACAACAACAACAACAACAACAACAACAGGACACCACAGGCGGCTCCCCCTGTATAATAATAATAACAACAAAAGGACAGCACAGGCTTATCCTCCTGTATAATAATAACAGGACACCACAGGCTGCTCCCCCTGTATAGTAATAACAGGACACCACAGGCGGCTCCCCCTGTATAATAATAATAACAACAAAAGGACAGCACAGGCTTATCCTCCTGTATAATAATAACAGGACACCACAGGCTGCTCCCCCTGTATAGTAATAACAGGACACCACAGGCTGCTCCCCATGTATAATAATAATAATAACAACAGGACACCACAGGCTGCTCCTCCTGTATAATAATAATAATAATAATAATAATAATAATAATAATAACAGGCCCCCACAGGCTGCTCCCCTGTATAATAATAATAATATTGCTAAAAACAACAGGACCCCACAGGCTGCTCCCCCTGTATAATAATAATAATAACAACAACAACAACAACAACAACAACAGGACACCACAGGCTGCTCCCCCTGTATAATAATAATAATAACAGGCCACCACAGGCTGCTCCCCCTGTATAATAATAATAATAACAGGTCACCACAGGCTGCTCCCCCTGTATAATAATAATAACAGGTCACCACAGGCTGCTCCCCCTGTATAATAATAACAGGACACCACAGGCTGCTCCCCCTGTATGATAATAATAGGCCACCAGAGGCTGCTCCCCCTGTATAATAATAATAACAGGTCACCACAGGCTGCTCCCCCTGTATAATAATAATAATAACAACAGGTCACCACAGGCTGCTCCCCCTGTATAATAATAATAATAATAATAATAATAACAGGTCACCACAGGCTGCTCCCCCTGTATAATAATAATAACAGGTCACAACAGGCTGCTCCCCCTGTATAATAATAATAACAGGACACCACAGGCTGCTCCCCCTGTATAATAATAATAGGCCACCACATGCTGCTCCCCCTGTATAATAATAATAACAGGTCACCACAGGCTGCTCCCCCTGTATAGTAATAATAACAGGACACCACAGGCTGCTCCCCCTGTATAATAATAATAATAATAATAACAGGACACCACAGGCTGCTCCCCCGTATAATAATAATAATAACAGGCCACCACAGGCTGCTCCCCCTGTATAATAATAATAACAGGTCACCACAGGCTGCTCCCCCTGTATAATAATAATAACAGGTCACCACAGGCTGCTCCCCCTGTATAGTAATAATAACAGGACACCACAGGCTGCTCCCCCTGTATAATAATAATAACAACAGGACACCACAGGTTGCTCCCCCGTATAATAATAATAATAATAACAGGTCACCACAGGCTGCTCCCCCTGTATAATAATAATAATAATAATAATAATAATAATAATAACAACAATAATAACAGGACACCACTGGCAGCTCCCCCTGTATTATAATAATAATAATAATAATAACAATAACAGGGCACCATAGGCTGCTCCCCTTGTATAATAATAATTATAATAATAATAACAACAGGACACCACAGGCTGCTCCACCGGTATAATAATAACAACAACAACAACAACAACAACAGGACACCACAGGCTGCTCCCCTTTATAATAATAATAACAACCGGACACCACAGGCCGCTCCCCCTGTAAAATAATAACAACAGGACACCACAAGCAGCTCCCCCTGTGTAATAATAATAGGACAACACAGGTTGCAACCCCTGTATAATAATAATAACAACAGGACCCCACCAGGCTGCTCCCCCTGTATAATAATAATAATAATAATAATAATATTATTATCATCATCATCATCAACACACCAGAGGCTGCTCCTCCTGTATTATAATAATAATAATAATAATAATAATAACAACAACAACAGGACACCACAGGCGGCTCCCCCTGTATAATAATAATAATAATAATAATAATAATAATAATAACAACAAAAGGACAACACAGGCTTATCCTCCTGTATAATAATAACAGGACACCACAGGCTGCTCCCCCTGTATAGTAATAACAGGACACCACAGGCTGCTCCCCATGTATAATAATAATAATAACAACAACAGGACACCACAGGCTGCTCCTCCTGTATAATAATAATAATAATATTGCTAAAAACAACAGGACCCCACAGGCTGCTCCCCCTGTATAATAATAATAATAACAACAACAACAACAACAAGACACCACAGGCTGCTCCCCCTGTATAATAATAATAACAGGCCACCACAGGCTGCTCCCCCTGTATAATAATAATAATAACAGGTCACCACAGGCTGCCCCCCCTGTATAATAATAATATTAACAGGTCACCACAGGCTGCTCCCCCTGTATAGTAATAATAACAGGACACCACAGGCTGCTCCCCCTGTATAATAATAATAACAACAGGACACCACAGGCTGCTCCCCCGTATAATAATAATAATAATAATAATAATAACAACAACAACAACAGGTCACCACAGGCTGCTCCCCCTGTATAATAATAATAACAGATCACCACAGGCTGCTCCCCCTGTATAATAATAATAACAGGTCACCACAGGCTGCTCCCCCTGTATAATAATAATAATAATAATAATAACAGGACACCACAGGCTGCTCCCCCTGTATAATAATAATAACAGGCCACCACAGGCTGCTCCCCCTGTATAATAATAATAACAGGTCACCACAGGCTGCTCCCCCTGTATAGTAATAATAACAGGACACCACAGGCTGCTCCCCCTGTATAATAATAATAACAGGACACCACAGGCTGCTCCCCCGTATAATAATAATAATAATAACAGGCCACCACAGGCTGCTCCCCCTGTATAATAATAATAACAGGTCACCACAGGCTGCTCCCCCTGTATAATAATAATAACAGGCCACCACAGGCTGCTCCCCCTGTATAATAATAATAATAACAGGACACCACAGGCTGCTCCCCCGTATAATAATAATAATAATAACAGGCCACCACAGGCTGCTCCCCCTGTATAATAATAATAACAACAGGTCACCACAGGCTGCTCCCCCTGTATAATAATAATAACAGGTCACCACAGGCTGCACCCCCTGTATAGTAATAATAACAGGACACCACAGGCTGCTCCCCCTGTATAATAATAATAACAACAGGACACCACAGGCTGCTCCCCCTGTATAATAATAATAATAATAACAGGTCACCATAGGCTGCTCCCCCTGTATAATAATAATAACAGGACACCACAGGCTGCTCCCCCTGTATAATAATAATAACAGGACACCACAGGCTGCTCCCCCTGTATAATAATAATAACAACAGGACACCACAGGCTGCTCCCCCGTATAATAATAATAATAATAATAATAATAATAACAGGTCACCACAGGCTGCTCCCCCTGTATAATAATAACAGGTCACCACAGGCTGCTCCCCCTGTATAATAATAATAACAGGACACCACAGGCTGCTCCCCCTGTATAATAATAATAATAATAATAATAACAGGCCACCACAGGCTGCTCCCCCTGTATAATAATAATAACAGGTCACCACAGGCTGCTCCCCCTGTATAGTAATAATAACAGGACACCACAGGCTGCTCCCCCTGTATAATAATAATAACAGGACACCACAGGCTGCTCCCCCTGTATAATAATAATAATAGGCCACCACAGGCTGCTCCCCCTGTATAATAATAATAATAATAACAACAACAGGTCACCACAGGCTGCTCCCCCTGTATAGTAATAATAACAGGACACCACAGGCTGCTCCCCCTGTATAATAATAATAACAACAGGAAACCACAGGCTGCTCCCCTGTATAATAATAATAACAGGACACCACAGGCTGCTCCCCCGTATAATAATAATAATAATAACAGGTCACCACAGGCTGCTCCCCCTGTATAATAATAATAACAGGTAACCACAGGCTGCTCCCCCTGTATAATAATAATAACAGGTCACCACAGGCTGCTCCCCCTGTATAGTAATAATAACAGGACACCACAGGCTGCTCCACCTGTATAATAATAATAATAACAGGACACCACAGGCTGCTCCCCCTGTATAATAATAATAATAATAATAATAATAACAACAGGTCACCACAGGCTGCTCCCCCTGTATTTTAATAATAACAGGCCACCACAGGCTGCTCCCCCTTTATAATAATAATAACAGGCCACCACAGGCTGCTCCCCCTGTATAATAATAATAACAGGCCACCACAGGCTGCTCCCCCTGTATAATAATAATAATAATAATAACAGGTCACCACAGGCTGCTCCCCCTGTATAATAATAATAATAATAATAATAATAATAATAATAATAACAGGTCACCACAGGCTGCACCCCCTGTATAGTAATAATAACAGGACACCACAGGCTGCTCCCCCTGTATAATAATAACAACAGGACAACACAGGCTGCTCCCCCTGTATAATAATAATAATAATAACAGGTCACCACAGGCTGCTCCCCCTGTATAATAATAATAACAGGACACCACAGGCTGCTCCCCCTGTATAATAATAACAGGACACCACAGGCTGCTCCCCCTGTATAATAATAATAACAGGCCACCACAGGCTGCTCCCCCTGTATAATAATAATAACAGGCCACCACAGGCTGCTCCCCCTGTATAATAATAATTACAGGTCACCACAGGCTGCTCCCCCTGTATAGTAATAATAATAGGACACCACAGGCTGCTCCCCCTGTATAATAATAACAGGACACCACAGGCTGCTCCCCCGTATAATAATAATAATAACAGGCCACCACAGGCTGCTCCCCCTGTATAATAATAATAACAGGTCACCACAGGCTGCTCCCCCTGTATAATAATAATAATAATAATAATAATAATAACAGGTCACCACAGGCTGCTCCCCCTGTATAGTAATAATAACAGGACACCACAGGCTGCTCCCCCTGTATAATAATAATAACAACAGGACACCACAGGCTGCTCCCCCTGTATAATAATAATAACAGGCCACCACAGGCTGCTCCCCCTGTATAATAATAATAATAATAATAACAGGTCACCACAGGCTGCTCCCCCTGTATAGTAATAATAACAGGACACCACAGGCTGCTCCCCCGTATAATAATAATAATAATAACAGGCCACCACAGGCTGCTCCCCCTGTATAATAATAATAACAGGTCACCACAGGCTGCTCCCCCTGTATAGTAATAATAACAGGACACCACAGGCTGCTCCCCCTGTATAATAATAATAACAGGACACCACAGGCTGCTCCCCCGTATAATAATAATAATAACAGGCCACCACAGGCTGCTCCCCCTGTATAATAATAATAACAGGACACCACAGGCTGCTCCCCCTGTATAATAATAATAACAGGACACCACAGGCTGCTCCCCCTGTATAATAATAATAACAGGTCACCACAGGCTGCTCCCCCTGTATAGTAATAATAACAGGACACCACAGGCTGCTCCCCCTGTATAATAATAATAACAGGACACCACAGGCTGCTCCCCCGTATAATAATAATAATAATAATAATAACAGGTCACCACAGGCTGCTCCCCCTGTATAGTAATAATAACAGGACACCACAGGCTGCTCCCCCTGTATAATAATAATAACAGGACACCACAGGCTGCTCCTCCTGTATAATAATAATAACAGGACACCACAGGCTGCTCCCCCGTATAATAATAATAATAATAATAACAACAGGTCACCACAGGCTGCTCCCCCTGTATAGTAATAATAACAGGACACCACAGGCTGCTCCCCCTGTATAATAATAATAACAGGACACCACAGGCTGCTCCCCCGTATAATTATAATAATAATAATAATAATAATAATAATAACAGGTCACCACATGCTGCTCCCCCTGTATAATAATAATAACAGGTCACCACAGGCTGCTCCCCCTGTATAGTAATAATAACAGGACACCACAGGCTGCTCCCCCTGTATAATAATAATAACAGGCCACCACAGGCTGCTCCCCCTGTATAATAATAATAACAACAGGTCACCACAGGCTGCTCCCCCTGTACAGTAATATTAACAGGACACCACAGGCTGCTCCCCCTGTATAATAATAATAACAGGACACCACAGGCTGCTCCCCCATATAATAATAATAATAATAATAATAATAATAATAATAATAACAGGTCACCACAGGCTGCTCCCCCTGTATAATAATAATAACAGGTCAGCACAGGCTGCTCCCCCTGTATAATAATAATAACAGGTCAGCACAGGCTGCTCCCCCTGTATAGTAATAATAACAGGACACCACAGGCTGCTCCCCCTGTATAATAATAATAACAGGACACCACAGGCTGCTCCCCCTGTATAATAATAACAGGACACCACAGGCTGCTCCCCCGTATAATAATAATAATAATAATAATAATAATAATAATAATAACAGGTCACCACAGGCTGCTCCCCCGTATAATAATAATAACAGGTCACCACAGGCTGCTCCCCCTGTATAATAATAATAACAGGTCACCACAGGCTGCTCCCCCTGTATAGTAATAATAACAGGACACCACAGGCTGCTCCACCAGTATAATAATAATAATAACAGGACACCACAGGCTGCTCCCCCTGTATAATAATAATAACAGGTCACCACAGGCTGCTCTCCCTGTATAGTAATAATAACAGGACACCACAGGCTGCTCCCCCTGTATAATAATAATAACAGGACACCACAGGCTGCTCCCCTGTATAATAATAATAATAATAACAGGTCACCACAGGCTGCTCCCCCTGTATAATAATAATAATAATAATAATAACAGGTCACCACAGGCTGCTCCCCCTGTATAATAATAATAACAGGTCAGCACAGGCTGCTCCCCCTGTATAATAATAATAACAGGTCACCACAGGCTGCTCCCTTTGTATAGTAATAATAACAGGACACCACAGGCTGCTCCCCCTGTATAATAATAATAACAGGACACCACAGGCTGCTCCCCCTGTATAGTAATAATAACAGGACACCACAGGCTGCTCCACCAGTATAATAATAATAATAATAACAGGACACCACAGGCTGCTCCCCCTGTATAATAATAATAACAGGTCACCACAGGCTGCTCCCCCTGTATAATAATAATAATAACAGGACACCACAGGCTGCTCCCCTGTATAATAATAATAATAATAACAGGTCACCACAGGCTGCTCCCCTGTATAATAATAATAATAACAGGTCACCACAGGCTGCTCCCCCTGTATAATAATAATAATAATAATAATAATAATAACAACAACAGGTCACCACAGGCTGCTCCCCCTGTATAATAATAATAACAGGTCAGCACAGGCTGCTCCCCCTGTATAATAATAATAACAGGTCACCACAGGCTGCTCCCCCTGTATAGTAATAATAACAGGACACCACAGGCTGCTCCCCCTGTATAATAATAATAACAGGACACCACAGGCTGCTCCCCCTGTATAATAATAATAACAGGTCACCACAGGCTGCTCCCCCTGTATAATAATAATAACAGGTCACCACAGGCTGCTCCCCCTGTATAGTAATAATAACAGGACACCACAGGCTGCTCCACCTGTATAATAATAATAACAGGACACCACAGGCTGCTCCCCCTGTATAATAATAATAACAGGACACCACAGGCTGCTCCCCCGTATAATAATAATAATAATAATAATAATAACAGGTCACCACAGGCTGCTCCCCCTGTATAAATAAGAATTTACTTACCGATAATTCTTTTTCTCGTAGTCCGTAGTGGATGCTGGGACTTCCGTAAGGACCATGGGGAATAGCGGCTCCGCAGGAGACTGGGCACAAAAGTAAAAGCTTTAGACTAGCTGGTGTGCACTGGCTCCTCCCCCTTTGACCCTCCTCCAAGCCTCAGTTAGGATACTGTGCCCGGACGAGCGTACATAATAAGGAAGGATTTTGAATCCCGGGTAAGACTCATACCAGCCACACCAATCACACCGTACAACCTGTGATCTGAACCCAGTTAACAGTATGATAAACATAGGAGCCTCTGAAAAGATGGCTCACAACAATAAACAACCCGATTTTTTTTTTTTTTTTGTAACAATAACTATATACAAGTATTGCAGACAATCCGCACTTGGGATGGGCGCCCAGCATCCACTACGGACTACGAGAAATAGAATTATCGGTAAGTAAATTCTTATTTTCTCTGACGTCCTAGTGGATGCTGGGACTTCCGTAAGGACCATGGGGATTATACCAAAGCTCCCAAACGGGCGGGAGAGTGCGGATGACTCTGCAGCACCGAATGAGAGAACTCCAGGTCCTCCTCAGCCAGGGTATCGAATTTGTAAAATTTAGCAAACGTGTTTGCCCCTGACCAAGTAGCTGCTCGGCAAAGTTGTAAAGCCGAGACCCCTCGGGCAGCCGCCCAAGATGAGCCTACTTTCCTTGTGGAATGGGCTTTTATAGATTTTGGCTGTGGCAGGCCTGCCACAGAATGTGCAAGCTGAATTGTACTACAAATCCAACGAGCAATCGTCTGCTTAGAAGCAGGAGCACCCAGCTTGTTGGGTGCATACAGGATAAACAGCGAGTCAGATTTTCTGACTCCAGCCGTCCTGGAAACATATATTTTCAGGGCCCTGACTACGTCCAGCAACTTGGAGTCCTCCAAGTCCCTAGTAGCCGCAGGCACCACAATAGGCTGGTTCATGTGAAACGCTGAAACCACCTTAGGGAGAAATTGAGGGAGAGTCCTCAGTTCTGCCCTGTCTGAATGAAAAATTAGGTAAGGGCTTTTATATGATAAAGCCGCCAATTCAGAGACACGCCTGGCTGAAGCCAGGGCTAACAGCATGACCACTTTCCATGTGAGATATTTCAATTCCACAGTGGTGAGTGGTTCAAACCAATGTGATTTTAGGAGACTCAACACTACATTGAGATCCCAAGGTGCCACTGGAGGCACAAAAGGAGGCTGTATATGCAGTACCCCTTTGACAAACGTCTGAACTTCAGGCACTGAAGCCAGTTCTTTTTGGAAGAAGATTGACAGGGCCGAAATTTGAACCTTAATGGACCCTAATTTTAGGCCCATAGACACTCCTGTTTGCAGGAAATGCAGGAAACGACCCAGTTGAAATTCCTCTGTAGGGGCCTTCTTGGCCTCACACCACGCAACATATTTCCGCCAAATGCGGTGATAATGTTTTGCGGTTACATCCTTTCTGGCCTTGACCAGGGTAGAGATGACTTCATCTGGAATGCCTTTTTCCTTCAGGATCCGGCGTTCAACCTCCATGCCGTCAAACGCAGCCGCAGTAAGTCTTGAAACAGACAAGGTCCCTGCTGGAGCAGGTCCTTTCTGAGAGGTAGAGGCCACGGGTCCTCCGTGAGCATCTCTTGCAGTTCCGGGTACCAAGTTCTTCTTGGCCAATCCGGAGCCACGAGTATAGTTCTTACTCCTCTCCTTCTTATGATTCTCAGTACTTTGGGTATGAGAGGCAGAGGAGGGAACACATACACCGACTGGTACACCCACGGTGTTACCAGAGCGTCCACCGCTATTGCCTGAGGGTCCCTTGACCTGGCGCAATATCTGTCCAGTTTTTTGTTGAGACGGGACGCCATCATGTCCACCTTTGGTTTTTCCCAACGGTTTACAATCACTTGGAAGACTTCTGGGTGAAGTCCCCACTCCCCCGGGTGGAGGTCGTGTCTGCTGAGGAAGTCTGCTTCCCAGTTGTCCACTCCCGGAATGAACACTGCTGACAGTGCTACCACATGATTTTCCGCCCAGCGGAGAATCCTTGCAGCTTCTGCCATTGCCCTCCTGCTTCTTGTGCCGCCCTGTCTGTTGACGTGGGCGACTGCCGTGATGTTGTCCGATTGGATCAATACCGACTGACCCTGAAGCAGAGGCCTTGCTTGACTTAGGGCATTGTAAATGGCCCTTAGTTCCAGGATATTTATGTGAAGAGACGTTTCCATGCTTGACCACAAGCCCTGGAAATTTCTTCCCTGTGTGACTGCTCCCCAGCCTCTCAGACTGGCATCCGTGGTCACCAGCATCCAATCCTGAATGCCGAATCTGCGGCCCTCTAGAAGATGAGAACTCTGTAACCACCACAGGAGAGACACCCTTGTCCTTGGAGATAGGGTTATCCGCTGATGCATCTGAAGATGCGATCCGGACCATTTGTCCAGCAGATCCCACTGAAAAGTTCTTGCATGGAATCTTCCGAATGGAATTGCTTCGTAAGAAGCCACCATTTTTCCCAGGACTCTCGTGCATTGATGCACTGACACTTGGCCTGGTTTTAGGAGGTTCCTGACTAGCTCGGATAACTCCCTGGCCTTCTCCTCCGGGAGAAACACCTTTTTCTGGACTGTGTCCAGAATCATCCCCAGGAACAGCAGACGTGTTGTTGGAATCAGCTGTGATTTTGGGATATTTAGAATCCACCCGTGCTGACGTAGCACTACCTGAGACAGTGCTACTCCGAACTCTAACTGTTCCCTGGATCTTGCCCTTATCAGGAGATCGTCCAAGTAAGGGATAATTAAGACGCCTTCTCTTCGAAGAAGAATCATCATTTCGGCCATTACCTTGGTAAAGACCCGGGGTGCCGTGGACAATCCAAACGGCAGCGTCTGAAACTGATAATGACAGTTTTGAACCACAAACCTGAGGTACCCCTGGTGAGAAGGGAAGATTGGGACATGGAGATAAGCATCTTTGATGTCCAGAGATACCATATAGTCCCCTTCTTCCAGGTTCGCTATCACTGCTCTGAGTGATTCCATCTTGAATTTGAACCTTTTTATGTAAGTGTTCAAGGATTTCAGATTTAAAATTGGTCTCACCGAGCCGTCCGGCTTCGGTACCACAAACAGCGTGGAATAATACCCCTTTCCCTGTTGTAGGAGGGGTACCTTGATTATCACCTGCTGGGAATACAGCTTGTGAATAGCTTCCAATACTGCCTCCCTGTCGGAGGGAGGCGTTGGAAGAGCAGACTTCAGGAATCGGCGAGGGGGAGACGTCTCGAATTCCAATTTGTACCCCTGTAATACTACCTGCAGGATCCAGGAGTCCACTTGCGAGTGAGCCCACTGCGCGTTGAAATTTTTGAGACGGGCCCCCACCGTGCCTGAGTCCGCTTGTAAAGCCCCAGCGTCATGCTGAAGACTTGGCAGAAGCGGGGGAGGGCTTCTGCTCCTGGGAAGAGGCTGCCTGGTGCAGTCTTTTTCCTCTTCCTCTGCCCCGGGGCAGAAATGAGTGGCCTTTTGCTCGCTTGTTCTTATAGGAACGAAAGGACTGAGTTTGAAAAGACGGTGTCTTTTTCTGCTGAGAGGTGACCTGGGGTAAAAAGGTGGACTTTCCAGCCGTTGCCGTGGCCACCAGGTCTGATAGACCGACCCCAAATAACTCCTCCCCTTTATACGGCAATACTTCCATATGTCGTTTGGAATCTGCATCACCTGACCACTGTCGCGTCCATAACGCCCTTCTGGCAGAAATGGACATCGCACTCACTCTTGATGCCAGGGTGCAAATATCCCTCTGTGCATCACGCATATATAGTAATGCATCCTTTAAATGCTCTATAGTTAATAAAATACTGTCCCTATCCAGGGTATCAATATTTTCAGTCAGGGAATCCGACCAAGCCACTCCAGCGCTGCACATCCAGGCTGAGGCGATTGCTGGTCGCAGTATAACACCAGTATGTGTGTATATACCTTTTAGGATATTTTCCAGCCTTCTATCAGCTGGTTCCTTGAGGGCGGCCGTATCAGTAGACGGTAACGCCACTTGTTTTGATAAGCGTGTGAGCGCCTTCTCTACCCTAGGGGGTGTTTCCCAACGTGCCCTAACCTCTGGCGGGAAAGGGTATAGTGCCAATAATTTGTTAGAAATCAGCAGTTTTTTTATCGGGGGAAACCCACGCTTTATCACACACCTCATTTAATTCCTCTGATTCAGGAAAAACTACTGGTAGTTTTTTCACACCCCACATAATACCCTTTTTTGTGGTACTTGTAGTGTCAGAAATGTTCAATGCCTCCTTCATTGCCGTGATCATGTAACGTGTGGCCCTACTGGACATTACGTTTGTCTCCTCACCGTCGACACTGGATTCAGTATCCGTGTCTGGGTCTGTGTCGACCATCTGAGGTAACGGGCGTTTTAGCGCCCCTGACGGTGTCTGAGACGCCTGAACAGGCACTAACTGATTTGCCGGCTGTCTCATGTCGTCAACAGTTTTTTGCAAAGTGCTGACATTGTCACGTAATTCTTTAAATACGACCATCCAGTCAGGTGTCGACTCCCTAGGGGGTGACATCACTAACACAGGCAATTGCTCTGCTTCCACATCATTTTCCTCATACATGTCGACACAATCGTACCGACACCCAGCACACACACAGGGAATGCTCTGATAGAGGACAGGACCCCACTAGCCCTTTGGGGAGACAGAGGGAGAGTTTGCCAGCACACACCAGAGCGCTATATATATGCAGGGATAACCTTATATAAGTGTTACTCCCTGTTATAGCTGCTGTATTATATATTAGCTGCCAATAGTGCCCCCCCTCTCTTGTTTTACCCTGATTCTTGTAGCAGGACTGCAGGGGAGAGTCAGGGAGCCGTCCTTCCAGCGGAGCTGTGAGGGAAAATGGCGCTCGTGTGCTGAGGAGATAGGCTCCGCCCCCTTCTCGGCGGCCTTTTCTCCCGCTTTTTTCAGGAAAACTGGCAGGGGTTAAATGCATCCATATAGCCTAGGAGCTATATGTGATGCATTTCTTTAGCCATATAAGGTTTTTATAGTGTTTTATTGCGTCTCAGGGCGCTCCCCCCCAGCGCCCTGCACCCTCAGTGACCGGAGTGTGAAGTGTGCTGAGAGCAATGGCGCACAGCTGCAGTGCTGTGCGCTACCTTATTTGAAGACAGGAACGTCTTCTGCCGCCGATTTTCCGGACCTCTTCTGCTCTTCTGGCTCTGTAAGGGGGCCGGCGGCGCGGCTCCGGGACCCATCCAGGCTGGGCCTGTGATCGTCCCTCTGGAGCTAATGTCCAGTAGCCAAGAAGCCCAATCCACTCTGCACGCAGGTGAGTTCGCTTCTTCTCCCCTTAGTCCCACGATGCAGTGAGCCTGTTGCCAGCAGGACTCACTGAAAATAAAAAACCTATTTAAACTTTTACTTCTAAGCAGCTCAGGAGAGCCACCTAGCCTGCACCCTTCTCGTTCGGGCACAACAATCTAACTGAGGCTTGGAGGAGGGTCATAGGGGGAGGAGCCAGTGCACACCAGGTAGTCTAAAGCTTTTACTTTTGTGCCCAGTCTCCTGCGGAGCCGCTATTCCCCATGGTCCTTACGGAAGTCCCAGCATCCACTAGGACGTCAGAGAAATAATAATAACAGGTCACCACAGGCTGCTCCCCCTGTATAATAATAATAACAGGTCACCACAGGCTGCTCCCCCTGTATAGTAATAATAACAGGACACCACAGGCTGCTCCCCCTGTTTAGTAATAATAACAGGGCACCACAGGCTGCTCCCCCTGTATAGTAATAATAACAGGACACCACAGGCTGCTCCCCCTGTTTGGTAATAATAACAGGGCACCACAGGCTGCTCCCCCTGTATAGTAATAATAACAGGACACCACAGGCTGCTCCCCCTGTTTGGTAATAATAACAGGGCACCACAGGCTGCTCTCCCTGTATAGTAAGACGCCATTACCTGATCTCTACGGACACCGAGGCATCCAGTGTCTGGAAATAGAATGAAATGCACAGACCGGAAGTAAGGTGGAACGCACACACCGGAAGTAGGGAATGATTGGCCGCCGGGCTACAGGAAGATATGATTCTCCCCCTAGTGACGGCCTGTCCCCGTGTGACAGGGTGAGTTTTTTTTTGTTTGATAGAGAGGTGTCCGGTATTATAGGACTCCGGGAGCATGGCCGCCGTCCCCTAATCTCCTCTGCTCCTGCTGCAGCTGCTGTCATGCCGGGACTACGGCAATATGGCGGCTGTGTGAGGTATGTGTGTATTCCTGCACTGTGTGTGTGTGTGTTCCGGGCACTATGGGTATATGGGGTGTGTGTGTTCCGGGCACTATGGGTATATGGGGTGTGTGTGTTCCGGGCACTATGGGTATATGGGGTGTGTGTGTTCCGGGCACTATGGGTATAGGGTGTGTGTGTGCCGGGCACTATGGGTATAGGGGGTGTGTGTGTTCCGGGCACTATGGGTATATGGGGTGTGTGTGTTCCGGGCACTATGGGTATAGGGTGTGTGTGTTCCGGGCACTATGGGTATAGGGTGTGTGTGTGCCGGGCACTATGGGTATAGGGGGTGTGTGTGTTCCGGGCACTATGGGTATAGGGTGTGTGTGGGCCGGGCACTATGGGTATATGGGGTGTGTGTGTGTTCCGGGCACTATGGGTATATGGGGTGTGTGTGTGTTCCGGGCACTATAGGTATATGGGGTGTGTGTGTTCCGGGCACTATGGGTATATGGGGTGTGTGTGTCCCGGGCACTATGGGTATAAGGTGTGTGTTCCGGGCACTATGGGTATAGGGGGTGTGTGTGTCCCGGGCACTATGGGTATAGGGGGTGTGTGTGTCCCGGGCACTATGGGTATAAGGTGTGTGTGTGTTCCGGGCACTATGGGTATATGGGGTGTGTGTGTTCCGGGCACTATGGGTATAGGGGGTGTGTGTGTCCCGGGCACTATGGGTATAGGGGGTGTGTGTGTTCCGGGCACTATGGGTATATGGGGTGTGTGTGTCCCGGGCACTATGGGTATAGGGTGTGTGTGTGTGTGCCGGGCACTATGGGTATAGGGTGTGTGTGTGCCGGGCACTATGGGTATATGGGATGTGTTTGTCCTGGGCACTATTGGTATATGGGGTGTGTGTGTTCCGGGCACTATGGGTATATGGGGTGTGTGTGTTCTGGGCACTATGGGTATAGGGTGTGTGTGTGCCGGGCACTATGGGTATATGGGGTGTGTGTGTTCCAGGCACTATGGGTATAGGGTGTGTGTGGGCCGGGCACTATGGGTATATGGGGTGTGTGTGTGTGTGTTCCGGGCACTATGGGTATATGGGGTGTGTGTGTTCCGGGCACTATGGGTATATGGGGTGTGTGTGTCCCGGGCACTATGGGTATAAGGTGTGTGTGTGTTCCGGGCACTATGGGTATATGGGGTGTGTGTGTTCCGGGCACTATGGGTATAGGGGGTGTGTGTGTCCCGGGCGCTATGGGTATAGGGGGTGTGTGTGTCCCGGGCACTATGGGTATATGGGTTGTGTGTGTGTTCCGGGCACTATGGGTATATGGGGTGTGTGTGTCCCGGGCACTATGGGTATAGGGTGTGTGTGTGCCGGGCACTATGGGTATAGGGTGTGTGTGTGCCGGGCACTATGGGTATATGGGGTGTGTGTCCCCCGGGCACTATGGGTATATGGGGTGTGTGTGTTCCGGGCACTATGGGTATATGGGGTGTGTGTGTGTTCCGGGCACTATGGGTATATGGGGTGTGTGTGTTCCGGGCACTATGGGTATAGGGTGTGTGTGTGTTCCGGGCACTATGGGTATAGGGGGTGTGTGTGTTCCGGGCACTATGGGTATATGGGGTGTGTGTGTTCCGGGCACTATGGGTATAGGGGGTGTGTGTGCCGGGCACTATGGGTATAAGGTGTGTGTGTTTCGGGCACTATGGGTATAGGGTGTGTGTGTGTGCCGGGCACTATGGGTATAAGTTGTGTGTGCCGGGCACTATGGGTATAAGGTGTGTGTGTGTTCCGGGCACTATGGGTATATGGGGTGTGTGTGTTCCGGGCACTTTGGGTATAGCGGGTGTGTGTGCCGGGCACTTTGGGTATAGGGGGTGTGTGTGTGCCGGGCACTTTGGGTATAGGGGATGTGTGCGTGCCGGGCACTATGGGTATAGGGGGTGTGTGTGTGCCGGGCACTATGGGTTTAAGGTGTGTGTGCCGGGCACTTTGGGTATAGGGGGTGTGTGTGTCGGGCGCTATGGGTATAGAGGATGTGTGTGCCGGGCACTATGGGTATAGGTTATGTGCCGAGCACTCTGTGTATAGGGTGTGTGTGTTACGGGCACTATGGGTATAGGGTGTGTGTGTGCCGGGCGCTATGGGTATAGGGTATGTGCCGGGCACTCTGTGTATAGGGTGAGTGTGAGCCGGGCACTATGGGTATAGGGGGTGTGTGCCTGGTACTATATGTATAGGGTGTGTGTGTGCCGGGAACTATGGGTATAGGGTGTGTGTGTGTTGGGCACTATGGGTATAGAGTGTGAGTGCCTGGCACTATGGGTATAGGGTGTGTGTGCCGGGCGCTGTGGGTATAGGGTTTGTGTGTGTGTGCTGGGCGCCGTGGGTTTAGGGTGTGTGTGTGTGTGTGTGTGTGTGTGCCGGGCGCTGTGGGTATAGGGGGTGTGTGTGTGTGCTGGGAGCTGTGGGTATACGAAGTTAATGTATGCGGAGTTCTATAGGTATAGGAATATTGTCTGGTGGTCACTCTTGATATGTGGGTGTACATATACTGGGCACTGTGTGTGAGTATGGGGGTGTGTAATGGGCACCTCTCCATCTCATCGTGCCCATCTCGAGCACACCTCACCTGTCTCCCTGTTTATCTTCCCTTTGCCACCAAACTACATATACGCACAACTTCCCATCTCCCTTCCTCTCCTCTTACTGCCTTCTCCATTCTCTGCCTTCCGTGCCACACTCTCAACTGAGGCTTGGAGAGTACCAGCCAATCAGCTCTTAACTGTCATGTTACAGGCTGTGTTTGAAAAATGACAGGAGCTGATTGGTTGGTACTTTCTATCCACTTTATCACTCTGCAAAGCTTAGTTCTCCTGCCTCATAGTCTCATCCTAGAGTGCTAAGTGCCAGCTAAGTGCTGGGGCCAAGGAGCCCAGCATCCCAGTACTGCTCTGGAGTTTCTGAATCCTGGAGGACCGATAACATAGATCCAGGCGCCCCAACAGTGAAAGAAGACAGCAGCCAAGTGCCACAACCTGGCATTTCAAGTGTTTCAGCTTTCACAGGCAGCTAGCCACTTCCGCAACCTAGAGCATGGTAACCTTTGTCAACCATGAGCAGTGGGGCAGGTTTTTCCTCCCAAAGAGGTTCCAAGACTTCAAAAATGGTGTCTTAGAGCTAATTGACATTCATCTGGCTCTCCTTCAGACACAGTCTCACCACCGAAGAAGGAGGCTTACTATCCTGTCATACAATGTCAAAACAGTTGGCTTACATCAACCACTCAGGAGTGTAAAATGGGTGCTTAAAATAAGGACACGGTAGGCAGACTTCCGGTGAATACACAATGTGTATTTACTGGCAGGAGACACTGAAGAAAAGCTTATTCAGGTTTAGGCCTGGAAATACAGGGGCATACAGAAAATAAAATGAACATGAAAGTTCCCAGCACTCCTCCTGCTTAGCAGTCAGTCTTCTGCAGTGGCTTGCGCTCACAATTGCCCATACTCTCCTAGCTTAGGCGTTGATTCCTGGCACTACAGTCACTTTTCCTACTAACTGGCCTCTAACAGGCATCAGTGCATGAACGACCAGTGAATGAGAGATTTAAACTCTACCTCTGCCAGTGATTTGCTGGCTCTGGGCCAGCTGGAAAACTCGGAATTCCATATTTCCACTTTGCGATGTGCAGCCCAGAAAACCCTGAGTTCCAAACTTCTACTGCAGCTGCAGAATGTGCCGGTCTTGACTTCCTCTCCCTCAGAGTGAGCTGATCCCACCAGAATGTGGACAGCTCAGGTGAGAGACCACCCCTCTAACCACGCAGCTCCATTGTGATGGCAGAAACAGTTGATATCTTTTGATTGGGGGGGAAGGCAAGTATCAGTGATATTAGCATTGTTCATCCCAGTAGTAGACAACTGGGAAGCTGATTTTGTAATCCGGAACACGTTCCATCCCAGTAAATGGTCCCTTCATTAAGAGAACTTCATCCAACTCGTGGACCGATGGGGTCTGCCACCACATTACACATGCACAAGGGATAAGAATGAAATCCTGGTGGATGCAATGATGGTCTCATGGAAGTTTCACTTACTGTAATTGTTTATGCCGATTACGCTACATCCTCCCATGCTGAAAAAGACAAATGGCCGGATGTAATGCATTGCGAAACAGCCGGTGCTCCAAAATTCCGGTCGAACTCGTACGGTTTTTTAAACCAGCAAACATTTACAAGGCAAAACCAGGTAGGTTTTACCTTGTAAATGATAGGTGCTTTAAAAAAGTACGAGTATGGCCGGAATCTCGGAGCTCCAGGCCGTATCGCACTGCATTACATCCATCCCAAAAACGGAGGGATTTCTAGTCATCTTGGTGGCTCCGCACTGGCCAAAGTGGTCATTATATGCCAATATCCTCAGCATGGTAGTATGTCATCCTTGGCGATTGCCCATCTGATCTGCTCAGTTTGGACAGAGTTATCTTGGTTTCCATGATCCTCTGAGCAGGCCTCTATGATCCTTTGAGCAGGGCCTCTGTGATCAGGTCATTCAGACCATGATAAGGACAGGAAACCATCATCAGCCTCAAATTTGAATTGCATTTGGAGGATTTAAATCTCCTGGTGTGAATGGAAGCAAGACCATACATCTTCCTTCAACTTGACTCGTTTGCTGTCATTCCTAAAAGTCAGCTTGGACACTGTGCTGAATCGATTTTCACTGAAGAGTCAGGTATTGGCGCTTTAAAAATTTTCCAACGGAAATTGGCCACCATCCCTGTAGATCAGACTTTTCTTCAAAATGTGTTCATGTCTAACCACCCTTTTTTCCTCCGGGTGTTCTGTGGGAACTCAATTTGGCCCTCATGCACTGCAAAAACCAAGTTTTGAACCTCTGTATGGATCCCAATTTTCTGTCCTGGAAAGTGGTGCTGACCATATCATCTAGATGAGTCTCTGAGTTGGCGACTGTTCGGATCTGTGCACCAGATCTGATTAATAGCTGAAAGTCATCTTCCGGTTTCACCTGATGACTTGTGGTCCTGCAGCAAAAGAATGCTCTGGGCCTTCTTAATGTTGTCAGAGCCTTGCAGGACAATGTGGAAAGATATGCTGTATACTGTAAAAAGGTCAGCCCCGTGCTGCTCCATGAGTGGTTTGCCAGCGACTAAACATTTGTAGGCCAGATGGATCATGGTGACTATCCAACATACAATTGTTTTCATAGTGGGGACCTATTCCAGATCACCTGATTGCCCTACCAGATTGGTGAGTGCATCTCTAGATGCACAAAATAGTACCTCGGTAGAGTAGATATACACGGCAATCACCTGGTCCTTCATCTTTACATTTACAAAGTTCTACAAATGTGATGTGTTTGTAGCCAGAGATGAGGGTGGGACGTGTCTGGGTGATGACCGGAGAGGTGACTGCTGGGAATGGAACATTATACAGTAACACCGGGGGACGTGTCTGGGTGATGACTGGAGAGGTGACTGCTGGGAATGGGGCATTATACAGTAACACCAGGGGACGTGTCTGGGTGATGACTGGAGAGGTGACTGCTGGGAATGGGATATTATACAGTAACATCAGAGGATGTGTCTGGGTGATGACTGGAGAGGTGACTGCTGGTAATGGGACATTATACAGTACCACCAGGGGATGTGTCTGGGCGATGACTGGAGAGGTGACTGCTGGGAATGTGACATTATACAGTAACACCGGGGGATGTGTCTGGGTGATGACTGGAGAGGTGACTGCTGGGAATGGGGCATTATACAGTAACACCAGGGAATGTGTCTGGGTGATGACTGGAGAGGTGACTGCTGGGAATGGGACATTATACAGTAACACCAGGGGACGTGTCTGGGTGATGACTGGAGAGGTGACTGCTGGGAATGGGGCATTATATAGTAACACCAGGGGATGTGTCTGGGTGATGACTGGAGAGGTGACTGCTGGGAATGGGACATTATACAGTAACACCAGGGGATGTGTCTGGGTGATGACTGGATAGGTGACTGCTGGGAATGGGACATTATACAGTAACACCAGGGGATGTGTCTGGGTGATGACTGGAGAGGTGACTGCTGGGAATGGGACATTATACAGTAACACCGGGGGATGTGTCTGGGCGATGACTGGAGAGGTGACTGCTGGTAATGGGACATTATACAGTACCACCAGGGGATGTGTCTGGGTGATGACTGGAGAGGTCACTGCTGGGAATGGGGCATTATACAGTAACACCAGGGGATGTGTCTGGGTGATGACTGGAGAGGTGACTGCTGGGAATGGGATATTATACAGTAACATCAGGGGATGTGTCTGGGTGATGACTGGAGAGGTGACTGCTGGGAATGGGACATTATACAGTAACACCGGGGGATGTGTCTGGGTGATGACTGGAGAGGTGACTGCTGGGAATGGGGCATTATACAGTACAAGGGGATGTGTCTGGGTGATGACTGGAGAGGTGACTGCTGGGAATGGGACATTATACAGTAACACCGGGGGACGTGTCAGGGTGATGACTGGAGAGGTGACTGCTGGGAATGTGACATTATACAGTAACACCGGGGGATGTGTCTGGGTGATGACTGGAGAGGTGACTGCTGGGAATGGGACATTATACGGTAACACCAGGGGATGTGTCTGGGTGATGACTGGAGAGGTGACTGCTGGGAATGGGACATTATACAGTAACACCAGGGGATGTGTCTGGGTGATGACTGGAGAGGTGACTGCTGGGAATGGGACATTATACAGTAACACCAGGGGATGTGTCTGGGTGATGACTGGAGAGGTGACTGCTGGGAATGGGACATTATACAGTAACACCAGGGGACGTGTCAGGGTGATGACTGGAGAGGTCACTGCTGGGAATGGTGCATTATACAGTAACACCGGGGGATGTGTCTGGGTGATGACTGGAGAGGTGACTGCTGGGAATGGGGCATTATACAGTAACACTGGGGGATGTGTCTGGGTGATGACTGGAGAGGTGACTGCTGGGAATGGGACATTATACAGTAACACCAGGGGATGTGTCTGGGTGATGACTGGAGAGGTCACTGCTGGGAATGGGGCATTATACAGTAACACCAGGGGATGTGTCTGGGTGATGACTGGAGAGGTGACTGCTGGGAATGGGATATTATACAGTAACATCAGGGGATGTGTCTGGGTGATGACTGGAGAGGTGACTGCTGGGAATGGGACATTATACAGTAACACCAGGGGACGTGTCAGGGTGATGACTGGAGAGGTCACTGCTGGGAATGGTGCATTATACAGTAACACCGGGGGATGTGTCTGGGTGATGACTGGAGAGGTGACTGCTGGGAATGGGGCATTATACAGTAACACCAGGGAATGTGTCTGGGTGATGACTGGAGAGGTGACTGCTGGGAATGGGACATTATACAGTAAGACCAGGGGACGTGTCTGGGTGATGACTGGAGAGGTGACTGCTGGGAATGGGGCATTATACAGTACCAGGGGATGTGTCTGGGTGATGACTGGAGAGGTGACTGCTGGGAATGGGGCATTATACAGTAACACCGGGGGACGTGTCAGGGTGATGACTGGAGAGGTGACTGCTGGGAATGGGACATTATACAGTAACACCAGGGGACGTGTCTGGGTGATGACTGGAGAGGTGACTGCTGGGAATGGGGCATTATACAGTACAAGGGGATGTGTCTGGGTGATGACTGGAGAGGTGACTGCTGGGAATGGGACATTATACAGTAACACCGGGGGACGTGTCAGGGTGATGACTGGAGAGGTGACTGCTGGGAATGTGACATTATACAGTAACACCGGGGGATGTGTCTGGGTGATGACTGGAGAGGTGACTGCTGTGAATGGGACATTATACGGTAACACCAGGGGATGTGTCTGGGTGATGACTGGAGAGGTGACTGCTGGGAATGGGACATTATACAGTAACACCAGGGGATGTGTCTGGGTGATGACTGGAGAGGTGACTGCTGGGAATGGGACATTATACAGTAACACCAGGGGATGTGTCTGGGTGATGACTGGAGAGGTGACTGCTGGGAATGGGACATTATACAGTAACACCAGGGGATGTGTCTGGGTGATGACTGGAGAGGTGACTGCTGGGAATGGGACATTATACAGTAACACCGGGGGATGTGTCTGGGTGATGACTGGAGAGGTGACTGCTGGGAATGGGGCATTATACAGTAACCCCAGGGGACGTGTCTGGGTGATGACCGGAGAGGTGACTGCTGGGAATGGGGCATTATACAGTAACACCAGGGAATGTGTCTGGGTGATGACTGGAGAGGTGACTGCTGGGAATGGGACATTATACAGTAACACCAGGGGACGTGTCTGGGTGATGACTGGAGAGGTGACTGCTGGGAATGAGGCATTATACAGTACCAGGGGATGTGTCTGGGTGATGACTGGAGAGGTGACTGCTGGGAATGGGGCATTATACAGTAACACCGGGGGACGTGTCAGGGTGATGACTGGAGAGGTGACTGCTGGGAATGGGACATTATACAGTAACACCAGGGGACGTGTCTGGGTGATGACTGGAGAGGTGACTGCTGGGAATGGGGCATTATACAGTACAAGGGGATGTGTCTGGGTGATGACTGGAGAGGTGACTGCTGGGAATGGGACATTATACAGTAACACCGGGGGATGTGTCTGGGTGATGACTGGAGATGTGACTGCTGGGACTGGGACATTATACAGTAACACCAGGGGATGTGTCTGGGTGATGACTGGAGAGGTGACTGCTGGGAATGGGACATTATACAGTAACACCAGGGGATGTGTCTGGGTGATGACTGGAGAGGTGACTGCTGGGAATGGGACATTATACAGTAACACCAGGGGATGTGTCTGGGTGATGACTGGAGAGGTGACTGCTGGGAATGGGACATTATACAGTAACACCAGGGGATGTGTCTGGGTGATGACTGGAGAGGTGACTGCTGGGAATGGGACATTATACAGTAACACCGGGGGATGTGTCTGGGCGATGACTGGAGAGGTGACTGCTGGTAATGGAACATTATACAGTACCACCAGGGGATGTGTCTGGGCGATGACTGGAGAGGTGACTGCTGGGAATGGGACATTATACAGTAACACCGGGGGATGTGTCTGGGCGATGACTGGAGAGGTGACTGCTGGGAATGGGGCATTATACAGTAACACCGGGGGATGTGTCTGGGTGATGACTGGAGAGGTGACTGCTGGGAATGGGACATTATACAGTAACACCAGGGGATGTGTCTGGGTGATGACTGGAGAGGTGACTGCTGGGAATGGGACATTATACAGTAACACCAGGGGATGTGTCTGGGTGATGACTGGAGAGGTGACTGCTGGGAATGGGACATTATACAGTAACACCAGGGGATGTGTCTGGGTGATGACTGGAGAGGTGACTGCTGGGAATGGGACATTATACAGTAACACCAGGGGATGTGTCTGGGTGATGACTGGAGAGGTGACTGCTGGGAATGGGGCATTATACAGTAACACCGGGGGATGTGTCTGGGCGATGACTGGAGAGGTGACTGCTGGTAATGGGACATTATACAGTACCACCAGGGGATGTGTCTGGGTGATGACTGGAGAGGTGACTGCTGGGAATGGGACATTATACAGTAACACCAGGGGATGTGTCTGGGTGATGACTGGAGAGGTGACTGCTGGGAATGGGACATTATACAATAACACCGGGGGATGTGTCTGGGCGATGACTGGAGAGGTGACTGCTGGTAATGGGACATTATACAGTACCACCAGGGGATGTGTCTGGGCGATGACTGGAGAGGTGACTGCTGGGAATGGGACATTATACAGTAACACCGGGGGATGTGTCTGGGTGATGACTGGAGAGGTGACTGCTGGGAATGGGACATTATACAGTAACACCAGGGGATGTGTCTGGGTGATGACTGGAGAGGTGACTGCTGGGAATGGGGCATTATGCAGTAACACCAGGGGATGTGTCTGGGTGATGACTGGAGAGGTGACTGCTGGGAATGGGGCATTATACAGTAACACCGGGGGACGTGTCTGGGTGATGACCGGAGAGGTGACTGCTGGGAATGGAACATTATACAGTAACACCGGGGGACGTGTCTGGGTGATGACTGGAGAGGTGACTGCTGGGAATGGGGCATTATACAGTAACACCAGGGGACGTGTCTGGGTGATGACTGGAGAGGTGACTGCTGGGAATGGGACATTATACAGTAACACCAGGGGATGTGTCTGGGTGATGACTGGAGAGGTGACTGCTGGGAATGGGGCATTATACAGTAACACCAGGGGATGTGTCTGGGTGATGACTGGAGAGGTGACTGCTGGGAATGGGGCATTATACAGTAACACCAGGGGATGTGTCTGGGTGATGACTGGAGAGGTGACTGCTGGGAATGGGACATTATACAGTAACACCGGGGGATGTGTCTGGGTGATGACTGGAGAGGTGACTGCTGGGAATGGGACATTATACAGTAACACCAGGGGATGTGTCTGGGTGATGACTGGAGAGGTGACTGCTGGGAATGGGACATTATACAGTAACACCAGGGGATGTGTCTGGGTGATGACTGGAGAGGTGACTGCTGGGAATGGGACATTATACAGTAACACCAGGGGATGTGTCTGGGTGATGACTGGAGAGGTGACTGCTGGGAATGGGACATTATACAGTAACACCAGGGGATGTGTCTGGGTGATGACTGGAGAGGTGACTGCTGGGAATGGGGCATTATACAGTAACACCGGGGGATGTGTCTGGGCGATGACTGGAGAGGTGACTGCTGGTAATGGGACATTATACAGTACCACCAGGGGATGTGTCTGGGTGATGACTGGAGAGGTGACTGCTGGGAATGGGACATTATACAGTAACACCGGGGGATGTGTCTGGGTAATGACTGGAAAGGTGACTGCTGGGAATGGGGCATTATACAGTAACACCGGGGGATGTGTCTGGGTGATGACTGGAGAGGTGACTGCTGGGAATGGGACATTATACAGTAACACCAGGGGACGTGTCTGGGTGATGACTGGAGAGGTGACTGCTGGGAATGGGACATTATACAGTAACACCAGGGGATGTGTCTGGGTGATGACTGGAGAGGTGACTGCTGGGAATGGGGCATTATACAGTAACACCGGGGGATGTGTCTGGGCGATGACTGGAGAGGTGACTGCTGGTAATGGGACATTATACAGTACCACCAGGGGATGTGTCTGGGTGATGACTGGAGAGGTGACTGCTGGGAATGGGACATTATACAGTAACACCGGGGGATGTGTCTGGGTAATGACTGGAAAGGTGACTGCTGGGAATGGGGCATTATACAGTAACACCGGGGGATGTGTCTGGGTGATGACTGGAGAGGTGACTGCTGGGAATGGGACATTATACAGTAACACCAGGGGACGTGTCTGGGTGATGACTGGAGAGGTGACTGCTGGGAATGGGGCATTATACAGTAACACCGGGGGATGTGTCTGGGTGATGACTGGAGAGGTGACTGCTGGGAATGGGACATTATACAGTAACACCAGGGGACGTGTCTGGGTGATGACTGGAGAGGTGACTGCTGGGAATGGGGCATTATACAGTAACACCGGGGGATGTGTCTGGGTGATGACTTGAGAGGTGACTGCTGGGAATGGGACATTATACAGTAACACCAGGGGATGTGTCTGGGTGATGACCGGAGAGGTGACTGCTGGGAATGGGGCATTATACAGTAACACCAGGGGACGTGTCTGGGTGATGACCGGAGAGGTGACTGCTGGGAATGGAACATTATACAGTAACACCGGGGGACGTGTCTGGGTGATGACTGGAGAGGTGACTGCTGGGAATGGGGCATTATACAGTAACACCAGGGGACGTGTCTGGGTGATGACCGGAGAGGTGACTGCTGGGAATGGGACATTATACAGTAACACCAGGGGACGTGTCTGGGTGATGACTGGAGAGGTGACTGCTGGGAATGGGGCATTATACAGTAACACCAGGGGATGTGTCTGGGTGATGACTGGAGAGGTGACTGCTGGGAATGGGGCATTATACAGTAACACCAGGGAATGTGTCTGGGTGATGACTGGAGAGGTGACTGCTGGGAATGGGACATTATACAGTAACACCGGGGGATGTGTCTGGGTGATGACTGGAGAGGTGACTGCTGGGAATGGGACATTATACAGTAACACCAGGGGACGTGTCTGGGTGATGACTGGAGAAGTGACTGCTGGGAATGGGGCATTATACAGTAACACCAGGGGACGTGTCTGGGTGATGACTGGAGAGGTGACTGCTGGGAATGGGGCATTATACAGTAACACCAGGGGATGTGTCTGGGTGATGACTGGAGAGGTGACTGCTGGGATTGGGTCATTATACGGTAACACCAGGGGATGTGTCTGGGTGATGACTGGAGAGATGACTGCTGGGAATGGGACATTATACAGTAACACCAGGGGATGTGTCTGGGTGATGCCTGGAGAGGTGACTGCCGGGAATGGGGCATTATACAGTAACACCAGGGTATGTGTCTGGGTGATGACTGGAGAGGTGACTGCCGGGAATGGGACATTATACAGTAACACCAGGGGACGTGTCTGGGTGATGACTGGAGAGGTGACTGCCGGGAATGGGACATTATACAGTAACACCAGGGGATGTGTCTGGGTGATGACTGGAGAGGTGACTGCTGGGAATGGGGCATTATACACCAGGGTATGTGTCTGGGTGATGACTGGAGAGGTGACTGCTGGGAATGAGGCATTATACAGTAACACCGGGGGACGTGTCTGGGTGATGACTGGAGAGGTGAATGCTGGGAATGGGACATTATACAGTAACACCAGGGTACGTGTCTGGGTGATGACTGGAGAGGTGACTGCTGGGAATGGGACATTATACAGTAACACCGGGGGATGTGTCTGGGTGATGACTGGAGAGGTGACTGCTGGGAATGGGACATTATTCAGTAACACCGGGGGACGTGTCTGGGTGATGACTGGAGAGGTGACTGCTGGGAATGGGGCATTATACAGTAACACCAGGGGATGTGTCTGGGTGATGACTGGAGAGGTGACTGCTGGGAATGGGGCATTATACAGTAACACCAGGGGATGTGTCTGGGTGATGACTGTATCACTGTGTGTGTCAGGTTCCTATAAGGTGTCATGATGTCACTGTCTATGTCTCCATGCAGGAGGGGGAGTATATAGAGGAACACAGGGGTCTGTACAAGGATGTGATGATGGAGAATCACCGGCCCCTCACATCACTGGGTAAGAGGAGACTGTCATGTATTGTACAGGGGAGAGCAGGTATGGGGGCCCCTATATACACACATCATCTGATAATCACATATATACACTGTACTCAGTCACTGTGTGTCTCCTACAGATGGACCCAGTAACAGAGATACCCCAGAGAGATGTCCCCGTCCTCTGTATTCCCAGGATTGTACAGAGGAGAATCACAGGATCCCACAGGAGGATCAGGTAGGTGGGATTCCTCTACCATGTGATCTGGAGGACACTGCTATACTCTTGGTAAGAGAGCCAGCACAAGGAGCAGAACTATGCTGTGTCCCACTGTACCCCTCCAATCTCAACCAAACCTCATTCTGCTATTTAGAGCATTGGAGTAAGCTGTGCATTATAGATTTATTGCCTAGCTAAGAACACACCCAGACACTAGTCAGGGAACATAGTTCTGCCGCTTGTCCTGTTTTGGTTCAGACTCCCCAAAAGATCACCAGGTCACTTCTCTCAATGTTTGAATTCTTGAGGTCATCACTCTCTCCTGGTAGCGAGGCTGCAGTGTGCTACTGCTCGGTGCGGGCCCTGTAACCGGAAAGAGGGACAGATAACGCTGCTACAGGAACGCTTGTGCTAGGAGTGGCAGACAGGACAGGTGTAGGCCCTTTTTTCTCCCAGTCCTACTTTGCTGAGAGCTACTCCACTATCCCACCTTTGCCGGTCTTCCCTGGGAAGGAGGCACGGAGGTGCCATGTCAGCTGAGAGGTACATAGCTGCAGATCAGGCTCAGTATTCTAAGTATTTCTTAAAGGGGTCTTGCTGGTATTGCTTGATTATTAGGACTCTGTGGATCACTGAGTCTGGGTTAGACATCATTTTCTCTTTTTCTATACCTTCCTTAACTTAGTATAAATTGTCCAGTTTTCGTTGCTCAATCCAGAGTTTCCCAAACTCCGTCATTACAGTCTATGTTTTAAGGATATCCATGCATCAGTCCAGATTGTTAAATCAAATTGACTTAGGCACTGATTAAATCACCTGTGCCCAAGCATGGAAAACCTTTAAACCTGGACAGTAGTGGTGGAGTTTTGGAAACTGGCTATATATAAAATGATAAACGTATGAGGTATGAGGCAGCACTCGAACAAAACCAACCGTGCGTAGCAAGTGCCAGAAATCGGCTCATAGGAACGCTCACCTCATCCACATAAGATAACGTATAAAACCAACACTCACATATAGAAGCTTGGAGAAGGCTTTATTATAGAATGGACATACAGGTGAAGTAGCCGCAGCAGATGTCCAACGGCCACTTCAGCAGCTCTCTGTTTTCTTCAGGGACCTTGAAGATCGTGCATACACGCCGACATATAGCCTAACGGGCGCCAAGCTATCATGCTATCAACAAGATAAACCACTGAGTAAACTCAGGCTGAGTCCGACATGAGCTCTTTGGTTGCTGGACCTCCAGCTGAGTGAGTGGGGTCTGTTGTCCTGAGCAATTGACAGGCAGCCCCATCACTAAAAAAACGTCTGACAACATCAACAACCAGCGGATTTTGTGTGTAAAATGCTAGGAGCTTGGGAGATAAAATTCCAGAACTAATTTCAATAGTGACAAGAGATTATATGGATATTGTGGCTATTACAGAATCTTGCTGCAATAAAAACATGACTGGGACATAGCTATACGAGGATACAATTTATTTAGAAAGGACAGAATAGGAAATATCAGAGGAGAGGTAGCAATGTTTCTGAAAAAAGCATAAATTCTTCTTTAATACATGACATAAAATCTGTGGCCCTTTGGGTGACCATTGAAACGGGGTAGAGGGACATTATTCATACTGGAGTGATCTAGAGACCACCATATGGGGGGGGGGGGGGTAGGTGTTAATGGACAGGAAACTTTTGCAGGACATCACTAAAATGGCTTTAAAAGGGGAGGTGATAGTCATGTGAGACTTTACCTGAAGTGACCTCGAAGGGGTCTTTTGCAAGTTCCACTAGAAGTGGGGACTTATAAATTTCTTGCAGGGGGCATCCCTAAAGCAATTGGTGAAGTTAGCCAAAACGCAAAGATGCAGTGCCCATCAAACAGTATGGTCTACTATAAGGACAGGAACCAACTCATGTTAAAAAAAAAAAAAGATGTTGGATTTTAGAAAGACAGATTTTGCACAGATGGCGAGATGTGTAAGCGATTCATTGTCAGAGTGGAGGAACTTGGAAGCAGTGCAGGAGAGGTGGGAAAAACTAAAAACAGAGCGGTATCAACTAGTGAGAAAGCAAAAATAGATGGCCTTTAGGAAATAATAAGCAGGTTCAAAATAATGAAGACAAGGAGGACTCTATTGTCAGTTGGAAAGAGGTTCAAAAGGTAATCAGATGTGCAAAGGGACAAGCTGAGGAAAAAATGGCCCAGTCAGTAGGTAAAAGGGGAAAATATTTTTCCGTTATCTAAGTGAAAGGAGAAAAGCAGACAGAGAGATAATAAGACTTAACACAGAAAGTGAGTGTCTCGTCAAAGGAGACAAGGCAATAGCAGATCATCTAAATATTTTTGCTCCGTATTCACTACAGAAATAGAGGGAAAGGAGCCACAGTTAAGTTGTAAGAACATTCAGAAAAATGAGTTAGATACAAGTACATTTACAGAAGTGAGGGTCTTAACAGAAGTCTCAAAACGGAAAGTAGATATATTAATGGGGCCAGATGAGATACATCCAATGATTCTAAGAGCTTAAAGGAGTCCTGGTAACTGCATTAACATAATTATTCAACCAGTCAGTAGCTTCAGGAGTGATTCCAGAGGACTGAAAAATAGCGACTGCAGTCCCACTGCACAAAAGTGGAAGCAAGGAAGAGGCAAGCAACTACTGACCAGTGAGCCTTACATCAGTAGTAGGGAAATTGATGGAAACACTATTAAAAGTAAAAATTGTGGAGTATCTCAAATCCAGCAATTTACAGGATCCCAAACAGCATGGATTCACTGGGGGGAGAATATGCCAAACAAATCTTTTATTTACTTTTTTGACTAGGTGACTAAAACAATAGATGAAGGTGGAGCCGTGGATATAGCTTATCTAGACTTTAGTAAGGCTTTTGACACTGTTCCACATCGCAGACTGCTAAATAATCTCAAAAGTGTGGGTTTGGATTCTAAGATGGTTGAATGGATAAGAACTTGGTTGCAGGATAGAAAACAGAGAGTTGTAGTAAATTGAGTGCACTCACAGGAGGAAATGTTACCAGTGGAGTACCCCAGGGATCTGTACTTGGACCAGTGCTTTTTAATATCTTTATTGGTGACATTGCAAATGGCATTAAAGGGAAAGTATGCCTTTTGCAGATGATTCAAAAGTATGCAACAGCGTAGACACACCAGGTGGGGTAAAACAAATGATTGAGGATCTAGGTAGACTAGAGGAATGGTCCAGAGTGTGGCAAATACAGTTTAATGCCAAAAAATGCAAAATCATGCACTTGGGTCTTATTTTTTTTTTTAACACACTCCACCCAAATCTAACTCTCTCTGCACATGTTACACCGGCCCCCCTGCACTACACATGGTTTAGCCCATTAGAGAAAGAATTTGTTTTTGCGATCAACCGTGAATTAGGCCCTATACTGGAAACTACTGAGGAGGAAAGGCATCTAGGAGTCACTATCTCAGGTGACATAAAGGCTAAATATAGTATTAATGGTCTATACTGGAAACTACTGAGGAGGAAAGGGATCTAGGAGTCACTATTTCAGGTGACATCAAGGATAAATATAGAACTAATGGTACTATACTGGAAACTACTGAGGAGGAAAGGGATCTAGGAGTCACTATCTCAGGTGACATAAAGGCTAAATATAGTATTAATGGTCTATACTGGAAACTACTGAGGAGGAAAGGGATCTAGGAGTCACTATCTCAGGTGACATAAAGGATAAATATAGAACTAATGGTACTATACTGGAAACTACTGAGGAGGAAAGGGATCTAGGAGTCACTATCTCAGGTGACATAAAGGATAAATATAGTATTAATGGCACTATACTGGGAACTACTGAGGAGGAAAGGGATCTAGGAGTCACTATTTCAGGTGACATAAATGATAAATATAGTATTAATGGCACTATACTGGAAACTACTAAGGAGGAAAGGGATCTAGGAGTCACTATCTCAGGTGACATAAAGGATAAAATAAGAATTTACTCACCGGTAATTCTATTTCTCGTAGTCCGTAGTGGATGCTGGGCACTCCGAAAGGACCATGGGGAATAGCGGGCTCCGAAGGAGGCTGGGCACTCTAGAAAGATTTATGACTACCTGGTGTGCACTGGCTCCTCCCACTATGACCCTCCTCCAAGCCTCAGTTAGGACACTGTGCCCGGACGAGCGTACACAATAAGGAAGGATTTTGAATCCCGGGTAAGACTCATACCAGCCACACCAATCACACCGTATAACTCGTGATATTATACCCAGTTAACAGTATGAAACAATTGAGCCTCTCAACAGATGGCTCAACAATAACCCGATTTAGTTAACAATAACTATGTACAAGTATTGCAGATAAACCGCACTTGGGATGGGCGCCCAGCATCCACTACGGACTACGAGAAATAGAATTACCGGTGAGTAAATTCTTATTTTCTCTGACGTCCTAGTGGATGCTGGGAACTCCGAAAGGACCATGGGGATTATACCAAAGCTCCCAAACGGGCGTGAGAGTGCGGATGACTCTGCAGCACCGAATGAGAGAACTCCAGGTCCTCCTTAGCCAGGGTATCAAATTTGTAGAATTTTGCAAACGTGTTTGCCCCTGACCAAGTAGCAGCTCGGCAAAGTTGTAAAGCCGAGACCCCTCGGGCAGCCGCCCAAAATGAGCCCACCTTCCTTGTGGAATGGGCATTGACAGATTTTAGCTGTGGCAGGCCTGCCACAGAATGTGCAAGCTGAATTGTACTACAAATCCAACGAGCAATAGTCTGCTTAGAAGCAGGAGCACCCAGCTTGTTGGGTGCATATAAAATAAACAGCGAGTCAGATTTTCTGACTCCTGCTGTCCTGGAAACATATATTTTCAGGGCCCTGACAACGTCTAGCAACTTGGAGTCCTCCAAATCCTTAGTAGCCGCAGGCACCACAATAGGCTGGTTCAGGTGAAACGCTGACACCACCTTAGGGAGAACTGGGGACGAGTCCTCAATTCCGCCCTATCCATATGGAAAATCAGATAAGGGCTTTTACATGATAAAGCCGCCAATTCTGATACTCGCCTGGCCGAAGCCAAGGCCAATAACATGACCACTTTCCACGTGAGATATTTCAGATCCACAGTCTTTAGTGGCTCAAACCAATGTGATTTTAAGAAAACTCAACACCACGTTGAGATCCCAAGGTGCCACAGGGGGCACAAACGGGGGCTGAATATGCAGCACTCCTTTTACAAATGTCTGAACTTCAGGTACTGAAGCCAGTTCTTTTTGAAAGAAAATCGACAGAGCCGAGATCTGTACCTTAATGGAACCTAATTTTAGGCCCATATTCACTCCTGCTTGCAGGAAATGCAGAAATCGACCTAGTTGAAATTCCTCTGTTGGGGCCTTTTCGGCCTCACACCATGCAACATATTTCCGCCATATGCGGAGATAATGATTTGCTGTAACCTCTTTCCTGGCTTTAATAAGCGTAGGAATGACTTCTTCCGGAATGCCCTTTTCCTTTAGGATCCGGCGTTCAACCGCCATGCCGTCAAACGCAGCCGCGGTAAGTCTTGGAACAGACAGGGCCCTTGCTGTAGCAGGTCTTGTCTGAGCGGCAGAGGCCACGGGTCCTCTGAGATCATCTCTTGAAGTTCCGGGTACCACGCTCGTCTTGGCCAATCCGGAACCCCGAGAATTGTGTTTTACTCCTCGCCTTCTTATTATTCTCAATACCTTTGGTATGAGAGGCAGAGGAGGGAACACATAAACTGACTGATACACCCACGGTGTCACTAGAGCGTCCACAGCTATCGCCTGAGGGTCTCTTGACCTGGCGCAATACCTCTCTAGTTTTTTGTTCAGGCGGGACGCCTTCATGTCCACCTGTGGACAATCCCACTGATTTACAATCATTTGGAAGACTTCTTGATGAAGTCCCCACTCTCCCGGGTGGAGGTCGTGCCTGCTGAGAGTCTGCTTCCCAGTTGTCCACTCCCGGAATGAACACTGCTGACAGTGCTAGTAGATGATTTTCCGCCCATCGGAGAATTCTTGTGGCTTCTGCCATTGCCATCCTGCTTCTTGTGCCGCCCTGTCGATTCACATGGGCGACTGCCGTGATGTTATCTGACTGGATCAGCACCGGCTGGTGTAGGAGCAGGGATTTGCTTGACTTAGGGCATTGTACATGGCCCTTAGTTCCAGAATATTTATGTGAAGGGAAGTCTCCTGACTTGACTATAGTCCTTGGAAGTTTCTTCCCCTTGTGACTGCCCCCCAGCCTCGAAGGCTGGCATCCGTGGTCACCAGGACCCAGTCCTGTATGCCGAATCTGCGGCTCTCTAGAAGATGAGCACTGTGCAGCCACCACAGAAGAGACACCCTGGTTCTTGGAGACAGGGTTATTAAACGATGCATCTGAATATGCGATCCGGACCACTTGTCCAACAGGTCCCACTGAAAGATTCTGGCATGGAACCTGCCGAATGGAATTGCCTCGTAAGAAGCTACCATCTTTCCCAGGACCCGCGTGCAGTGATGCACCGATACCTGTTTTGGTTTCAGGAGGTCTCTGACTAGAGAAGACAACTCCCTGGCTTTCTCCTCCGGGAGAAACACTTTTTTCTGGACTGTGTCCAGAATCATACCCAGGAACAGTATACGTGTAGTCGGAACCAGCTGTGACTTTGGGATATTCAGAATCCAGCCGTGCTGGCGCAGCACTTCCTGAGATAGTGCTACTCCCACCAACAACTGTTCCTTGGACCGTGCCTTTATTAGGAGATCGTCCAAGTACGGGATAATTAAAACTCCCTTTTTTCGAAGGAGTATCATCATTTCGGCCATTACCTTGGTAAACACCCTCGGTGCCATGTACAGTCCAAACGGTGTGAGCGCCTTATCCACTCTAGGGGATATCTCCCAGCGTAACTTATCCTCCTGGCGGAAAGGGTACGCCATCAGTAACTTTTTAGAAATTACCAGTTTCTTAACGGGGGAACCCACGCTTTTCACACACTTCATTTATTCATCTGATGGGGGAACAAAACACTGCCTGTTTTTTCTCCCCAAACCTAAAACCCATTTTTAGAGGTGCTTGGGTTAATGTCAGAAATGTATAACACATTTTTTATTGCCGGGATCAAGTCACGGATGTTCCTAGTGGATTGTGTATATGTCTCAACCTTGTCGACACTGGAGTCAGACTCCGTGTCGACATCTGTGTCTGCCATCTGAGAGAGCGGGCGTTTTTGAGCCCCTGATGGCCTTTGAGACGCCTGGGCAGGCGCGGGCTGAGAAGCCGGCTGTCCCACAGCTGTTACGTCATCCACCTTATATGTAAGGAGTTGACACTGTCGGTTAATACCTTTCACCTATCCATCCACTCTGGTGTCGGCCCCACAGGAGGCGACATCACATATATCGGCCTCTGCTCCGTCACCATATAAGCCTCCTCATTCAACATGTCGACACAGCCGTACCGACACACCGCAGACACACAGGGAATGCTCTAAACGAGGACAGGACCCACAAAAGCCCCTTTGGGGGGACAGAGTGAGAGTATGCCAGCACACACCAGAGCGCTATATAATGCAGGGACTAACTGAGTTATGTCCCCTATAGCTGCTGTTTCTATATAATGTATACTGCGCCTAAATTTAGTGCCCCCCCTCTCTTTTTTAACCCTTTTCTGTAGTGTAGACTGCAGGGGAGAGCTAGGGAGCTTCCTTCCAGCGGAGCTGTGAGGGAAAAATGGCGCCAGTGTGCTGAGGGAGATAGCTCTGCCCCTTTTCCGCGGCCTATTCTCCCGCTTTTTTATGGAATCTGGCAGGGGTATTTACCTCATATATAGCCCCTGGGGCTATATATTGAGGTATTTTTGCCAGCCAAGGTGTTTTTATTGCTGCCTCAGGGCGCCCCCCCCAGCGCCCTGCACCCTCAGTGACCGGAGTGTGAAGTGTGTGTGAGGAGCAATGGCGCACAGCTGCAGTGCTGTGCGCTACCTTGGTGAAGACTGATGTCTTCATGCCGCCGATTTTCCGGACCATCTTCTTGCTTCTGGCTCTGTAAGGGGGACGGCGGTGCGGCTCCGGGACCGAACATCAAGGCTGGGCCTGCGGTCGATCCCTCTGGAGCTAATGGTGTCCAGTAGCCTAAGAAGCCCAATCCGGCTGCAAGCAGGCTAGTTCGCTTCTTCTCCCCTTAGTCCCTCGCTGCAGTGAGCCTGTTGCCAGCAGGTCTCACTGAAAATAAAAAACCTAAGTCTATCTTTCTTTCTAAGAGCTCAGGAGAGCCCCTAGTGTGCATCCAACCTCGGCCGGGCACAAGATCTAACTGAGGCTTGGAGGAGGGTCGTAGTGGGAGGAGCCAGTGCACACCAGGTAGTCATAAATCTTTCTAGAGTGCCCAGCCTCCTTCGGAGCCCGCTATTCCCCATGGTCCTTTCGGAGTTCCCAGCATCCACTAGGACGTCAGAGAAATATAGTATAATGGCACTATACTGGGGACTACTGAGGAGGAAAGGGATCTAGGAGTCACTATTTCAGGTGACATAAAGGATAAATATAGTATTAATGGCACTATACTGGAAACTACTGAGGAGGAAAGGGATCTAGGAGTCACTATTTCAGGTGACATAAAGGATAAATATAGTATTAATGGCACTATACTGGGTACTACTGAGGAGGAAAGGGATCTAGGAGTCACTATTTCAGGTGACATAAAGGATAAATATAGTATTAATGGCACTATACTGGAAACTACTGAGGAGGAAAGGGATCTAGGCGTCACTATCTCAGGTGACATAAAGGATAAATATAGTATTAATGGCACTATACTGGAAACTACTGAGGAGGAAAGGGATCTAGGAGTCACTATTTCAGGTGACAAAGGATAAATATAGTATTAATGGCGCTATACTGGAACTACTGAGGAGGAAAGGGATCCAGGAGTCACTAGGGGAAATTTGAGGGATAAATGACCACAGAAAGAGTAGTGGACAAGTGGAATAGCCTCCCATCAGAGGTGGTAGAGTCTAAGACAGTAGAGCAATTTAAACATGCATGGGGCAGACATAAGGATATCCTTACACAGAAATAAGGATCAAATAAGGTTGGAGGTTAGCAAAATGTAAAAAGGCATGTTCTCTGTTACTAGAAACAAGACACTGTCCTTCCGACGGGTTCACTACGGCTGGCCGGCGGTCGGGCTCCCGGCGACCAGCATACCGGCGCCGGGAGCCCGACCGCCGGCTTACCGACAGTGTGGCGAGCACGAATGAGCCCCTTGCGGGCTCGCCTTCCCTCGCCACGCTACGTGCGCCACACTATTTTATTCTCCCTCTATGGGGGTCGTGGACCCCCACGAGGGAAAATAAGTGTCGGTATGCCGGATGTCGGGCTCCCGGCGCCTGTATACTGAGCGCCGACAGCCCGACCGCCGGCATACAGAAGACCACCCCCTTCCGACAGCCCTACACCTTTTTAATGACATCAAGTCTGATTCAAGGCAGATAGGCTTCAAAGCTCTTAAGTAGGCAGGGTCCAGACTCCATTTGGGACCATTGCACTTAAGCTATCTTCTCTTCCTGGATGATGAGCTGCCTTGCCTTAGTGGAGCAATTGTGAGCAATTCTAACCCAGAGTATAGCAGTGTCCCCCAGATTGTTAGTGTTCCCTAAGGAACGTGGCTGGGAAACACTGCTGTACAGCAACTGCCTGTTTTATATACTGATAATATAATGTTTAGTCTAAATTAATAAAATCAGACATTTTTGATAAATTATTTTATTTTTTTGTGGGTATTTAGAGTGAAGGCCATATTTACATTAAAGCAGAAGATATAGAGGGAGAAGAAGAAATGTATGTGACTGATATGGAGGCAGAAGATATAGAGGGAGAAGAAGAGACGTATGTGACTGAAATAAAGGCAGAAGATATAGAGGGAGAAGAAGAAACGTATGTGACTGATATAAAGGCAGAAGATACAGAGGGAGAAGAAGAGACGTATGTGACTGATATAAAGGCAGAAGATATAGAGGGAGAAGAAGAAATGTATGTGACTGATATGGAGGCAGAAGATATAGAGGGAGAAGAAGAGACGTATATGACTGATATAAAGGCAGAAGATATAGAGGGAGAAGAAGAGACGTATGTGACTGATATAAAGGCAGAAGATACAGAGGGAGAAGAAGAAATGTATGTGACTGATATGGAGGCAGAAGATATAGAGGGAGAAGAAGAGACGTATGTGACTGATATAAAGGCAGAAGATATAGAGGGAGAAGAAGAGACGTATGTGACTGATATAAAGGCAGAAGATATAGAGGGAGAAGAAGAGACGTATGTGACTGATATAAAGGCAGAAGATATAGAGGGAGAAGAAGAGACGTATGTGACTGATATAAAGGCAGAAGATATAGAGGGAGAAGAAGAGACGTATGTGACTGATATGAAGGCAGAAGATCAAGAGGGAGAAGAAGAGACGTATGTGACTGATATGAAGGCAGAAGATATAGAGGGAGAAGAAGAGACGTATGTGACTGATATAAAGGCCGAAGATATAGAAGGAGAAGAAGAGACGTATGTGACTGATATAAAGGCCGAAGATATAGAGGGAGAAGAAGAGACGTATGTGACTGATATAAAGGCAGAAGATATAGAGGGAGAAGAAGAGATGTGTGTAACTGATATAAAGGCAGAAGATACAGAGGGAGAAGAAGAGACGTATGTGAGGGGTGATCAGCAGTGTAAGGAGGAGGACTTCCCTACAGATATCAGCACAGGTGAGTAATAAACACTTATTACAGGACAGAGCAACTGATTCTGATTTGGAAGTAAAGCTAGAAAAGAAAGTAAGTTTGTATGTGGAACAAACCATGTTGCACTGCAGGGGGACCAAATACACTTATATTTTCTTCTTCGGGTTCCATAGGTTCCACACGGGGGGGAAACAAAGGGGTGTAGGTGGTGGTAAAGGACCGGGCACCAAACAGTTAAGCTTTTAGGTATCCCAAGATGCTCGGAACGGCAATTTCCGTTGCATGTTTCTGCCTTTGTATGAGCTGTAAAATATATCCTTCAAATAAATGAAGAGCCTGCTCCTGAATCTAAACCTTCTCAGCTATTTAAGAGCCAAAAGGTAGTCACAAATGAATTTCCTCAGTCTGAACATCTTATGGAACTAAGACGTATAGCCTGGAATAATCCTGTTAAAAAGTTTCTGCTCCCCAAGTGACTAACTTCTTTCTATCTAGTTCCAGCTTCTGACTGTGCCAAGGGGAGACCCACCCCCCCAATGGTGGATTCCCACGTAGCCCATTTAGTTAACTCCTTCTCCCTATTCTGCTTCTTCCTTAAAGGGGACTATGGATAGGAGGATTGAAGCTTGTCTCATGTCAGTCTATTCCCTTGCAGGTGCTGTGACTAGACCTACAGTGGCTGCGGCCTGGGTGATCAAGGCCATCGAACACTGGGAAGATGCTTTTGAGGATGGACTCTCAATGGAGACTGTGTCTCACATCGCTCATATCAGGGAGGCTGCCTCTTACCTAGGGAAGCTTTATATGCTGATCTACTGGCTTCCAAGTCATCTGCTACCTCTGTGGTTGCCCGCCGCATCCTCTGGCTCCACTTGCGAGCATCCTCTAGCTCCGTTTGTGGAAGACAGATGTGGATTCCATGAAAGCTTTGGAATTCTTACCATTCACCAGAGATATCCTGTTTGGAGCGGAATTGGACAAAACTGTCACTGCACTGGCAGCTGCCAAGGCGGCTTTTCTGCCCTCTGACTCTGTTCCACGGGATCGGAACTCCTTTTGTCGACATGGTCAGTCCTTCCCCAGACAAGCGACTCCCTCAAAGTCTACCAAACCCAAATAGGCCTGGGTTGAAAGACATCCACCTACCAAGCTGTCACGATCCAGGTAATTTCTTATCAGTATTTACCTTCCAAATGCCTCCTGAGACTGTCCCAGCGTTCCAAGCCTGGATTCCATCTGCACTGTCTGTGTGCAGGACGCTGCATCTCATTGTCTCTAATCTCCTTACTGTGATTCTGGCAGCATCAGGGTTAAAGCTCACATGCAAGTTACAAACAGTCTTTCCCTCCAAGTTCAAACATGGGCGCAGCCATGTTTGTTTTTATCACATGTTACTTTTCAGCCAATCAGCTGCACTCTGGTTTCTACCTAATTACCCAGCAGCTGCACTCTAGACTCTGCTTAATCAGCCAGCCAATCCCTGTTTCCCAGCTGGTATAAATATCTTGTTCCTGGGGTGGAAAGAGGTCAGTGCTTCAATTGTCTTCAGTGATCCCAGTGTGCAGTCCTCCCATGGACTTTCTCTGCAGTACAGCCTGACTCTGCAGTGTCTCATCATTGCATCCTGTGACTGGCAGTTACCGACACCAGCTTCCAGCAGTGCTCTGCCCTGCCAGTAACCATCGGTGTTTCGCCATCGATCCCCAGTAACCATCGGTGTTCCGCCATCGATCTCAAGTATCCATCGGTGTTCCGCCATCGATCCCAAGTCACCATCGGTGTTCCGCCATCGACCCCAAGTCTCCATCGGTGTTCCGCCATCGATCCCCAGTAACCATCAGTGTTCCGTCATCGATCCCACGTCTCCATCGGTGTTCCGCCATCGATCCCAAGTCTCCATCGGTGTTCCGCCATCGATCCCAAGTCACCATCGGTGTTCCGCCATCGATCCCAAGTCTCCATCGGTGTTCCGCCATCGATCCCAAGTCTCCATCGGTGTTCCGCCATCGATTCCAAGTCACCATCGGTGTTCCGCCATCGATCCCAAGTCACCATCGGTGTTCCGCCATCGATCCCAAGTCTCCATCGGTGTTCCGCCATCGATCCCAAGTCTCCATCGGTGTTCCGCCATCGATCTCCAGTAACCATCGGTGTTCTGCCATCGATTCCAAGTCACCATCGGTGTTCCGTCATCGATCCCAAGTATTTCTCTGAACTGTGATTCCTGTTACCTGTACCAAGTCATCAGTATTCCTCTGAACTGTGTTTAATAAACCTTTGAACTTTCCTTCGTTGTCTTGGTCACGCCTTCGGGCATTTGTTCTAAAGGTTCCCTGCATGTCTAAGAACCCTGTACTGCCTCCCAGGTACACATATACCTCAGCCCCTACAACTGAGGCTTCCCCCTGGTCAGCACCAGCCCTCAGTTTGTGACAGTAAGCACTGACCCAATGGATCCGGCCGGAGACCAGGTCCAAGCGACCAGGCCGATGCAAGAACTTGCAGCCTGCCTTGAACGTCAGGAGACTGCACAGGGCCATGTGATCCGCTGTCTCCAGGACCTCTCCTCTCGGCTGGATGGAATACAAGTAACCCTCCGTGGTTCAGGGGCGTCCAGTGTGCCGACTGCAGTACCTTTGGTGGTATCCCCACCCACCATTCCTGATTCTGCTCCTTGTCTCCATTTACCGACACCTGCCAAGTTTGATGGTTCCCCAAAAGCCTGTCGGGGTTTCCTAAAGCAGTGTGAGATATATTTCGAGTTACAACCTGGCAGTTTCCCAACTGACCGCACCAAGGTTGCTTACATCGTCTCCCTCCTCAGTGGCTCCGCCCTCGATTGGGTATCACCTCTATGGGAGAAGTCTGATGCCCTGCTCTCTTCATATGCAGACTTCGTGGCAACCTTCAGGTGCATCTTTAACAAACCAGGTCGTGTGACCTGTGCCTCCTCTGATATCCTCAGGCTACATCAGGGGACACGAACAGTCGGTAAATATCTGGTACAGTACCAGATCCTAGCGTCCGAACTTTCCTGGAATGATGACGCTCTTTACTCAGCCCAAGATGGGGCGTCTGTGTCTACAGCCCAAGATGGGGCGTCTGTGTCTACAGCCCAAGAAGGGGCGTCTGTGTCTACAACCCCAGGAGGGGTATCCAATGTTCAAGCTCTAGTAGGGGCATATGAGTCTTCTCAAAAAGGAGTTTTTGATCTGTCAGCCCCAGGAGGGGAGCTGGAGAAAACAACCCTGAGAGAGGTGTCTGATTCGTCAACCCCAGGAGGGGTCACCAAAGTTTCAGCCCCAAGGGAAGTATCCAGAGCCAAGTTCCCAGATGGAAATTTTTGTGCTACAGATGCAGTTATGAACTCCTGTTTGCCGTCTTCAGAGAGCACCACCCTGTTGGCATCCAGCATGGACCAGGTCCAGGATGGTCTAACTGAACACTCGGATACCACTCATTCCGGTTCTAACCGGATTCTGACTCCTTCAGTTCCAGCTGATTCAACTATCTCCAGACTCAATCCGGTTCCATCCGTAGGTCCAAAGACTCCTTCAGTTCCAGCTGATTCGAATATCAATCCAAAGACTCCTCCGGTCCCAGCCGGTTCAAGCTTTTCTGGACCCAATTCCTGTTACCTGTACCAAGTCATCAGTATTCCTCTGAACTGTGTTTAATAAACCTTTGAACTTTCCTTCGTTGTCTTGGTCACGCCTTCGGGCATTTGTTCTAAAGGTTCCCTGCATGTCTAAGAACCCTGTACTGCCTCCCAGGTACACATATACCTCAGCCCCTACAACTGAGGCTTCCCCCTGGTCAGCACCAGCCCTCAGTTGTGACACAAGCCTGACAACAAGCCCTCAGCCTGACTGGACAGGCCTACCCGTGCATAGGCTCTCCTTAGGATCCCAGCAAGCCCTCCAAGAGGTTATTCAATTCCTCTGGCAGTAAGGAATGATAGTACCTGTTGCTTGGTCGCAACTTGGTGCCGGTGTCTGTTCCACCCTGTTTTTGTGTCAGAAACCCAATAGGTCTCATTGACCTACCCTCAATCTGAAATCTCAACAGGTTTGTCAGAGTACCCATGATTCATATGGAAACCCACTGCTCTATTGTCCTGGTTATGGTGCGGGGGGGGACTTTATGGTGTCCCTGGACATTCAGAATGCATTTCTGCATGTCCCCTATAGCACCCACTCATCAACAATTGCTGCAGTTTGCTATAATTCAACAATATTACCAGTTTCAGGCCCTGCCGTTTGGGCTGTCTACTGCGTCCTGGGTCTAATAATGGCAGTTATGGCGGCACAGCTACGTCATCAGGGGGTCAGACTACTCCCTTATCTGGATGACCTGCTCCTTCTGGCACACTCCCCAGAATTCCTACAGTGTTATCTCCAACTAACTATTGCCTTCCTACAGCAACATGGTTGGCTCATCAATTGGAAAAAAGTCATTCCTCACGCCTTCACAATGAATGCTACATATGGGAGCTCTCCTCGAGTCTTGGGTGCAGAGGCTTTTCCTGCATGCAGACAAAAATTCAGCACTACAGCACCACACTGCTGCACAGTCATTGGGTGTCCATCCACTCTGCCATGCAGGTCCTGGGGTCCATGGTCTCCACCTTTGACATGATGGAGTAGGCCCAGTTCCATTCCAGGCACCTGCAACACTTGATCCTGTCCCGGTGGAATGGGAAACCCCATCTGATCAGGTCACAGAGATGTTTATTTCCCACGAAGGTCTGACTGTCCCTCAACCTGAAGCTCCGGGCAGACCACCTCAACCAGGAGCAACCCTTCTGGATTGGTTACTTCTCACCATGGATGCCAGCCTCTGCAGATGGGGCACAGTGACAGGACAGCACTCCCTTCAGGGCTGTTGGATTCCTGCAGAAATCTGCCAATCAATGTTCTGTAGCTGTGAGCGGTATACAGATCCCTCACTCTGCCAGAGAATCTGCTCCTGGGCAAACCGGTCCAGATTGAGTCCTACACTGCCACTGCAGTGGTCTACCTCAACCATCAGGGCGGCACTCGCAGTTGGTTGGCGATGCAGGAGGTAGCTTACATTCTCTGGTGGGCCGAATGTCATCTTCAGGCCATCTCAGCAGTCTTCATCCCAGGGATACTCAATTGGAAGGCAGACTTCCTCAGCCGGCAGGATGTGCACGCCGGCGAGTGGTCTCTACACCCGGAGGTCTTCCACCTCATGGTGCACAAGTGGGGCCAACCGGACCTGGACCTCATGGCCTCCCGACACAACTGCAAGGTTCCTGAATATGGTCCAGGATGAGAGATCCCAAAGCAACCTTCGTAGATACCTTGACCATACGGTGGGACTTTGATCTGCTGTAGGTCTTTCCTTCAGTCTTCCTTCTGCCATGAGTTCTGTGGAAGTTCAAGAAGGTAGGAGACACTGTCCTGGTATCTCCGGCATGGCCCAGGCATCATTGGTTCTCCAATCTTCAGAGTCTTTCCATAGACGCTCCCTATACACTTCTATGTTCGAACCTGCTGTCTCAGGGTCCCTGTCTCCACCCAGACCTAGCCTACCTGTCTTTGATGGCATGGCTCTTGAGTCATCCATCCTAATATCCAAAGGTTTCTCTCCCTCTTTGGTTTGAACCATGCTCAGAGTGCAGTGACACACTGCCCGACACTACGACCCTCTGGTGTTAGTTTCCCGGATCCTTGCCTTCAAGCTGGGTTGGATCTTGGATTATGTCTGGCCTCCTTCAAACTGCACATCTCAATCTGGTTCACACGCAGGGTTGCTTCACTGCCAGATGTTCGCACTTTCCTCCAAGGTGTGCTCCATGTTCATCCTCCCTATGTCCCTCCAGTGGCTCCTTGGGATTTGTCAGTGGTTCTCAACGCACTTCAGAAGCCTCCGTTTGAACCCCTGGAATCAGTGGATCTCAAGTCGCTGACAGCAAAGACTCTATTCCTTCTGGCTATTGCATCTGCCTGTCTATTGTCAGATTTGGGGGCACTCTCCTGTCACTCCCTCTTTCTGATATTTCATCAAGACAGGTCGGTTCTGCATACCCGGCTTGGTTATCTTCCTAAAATAGTGTCCTGTTTCCAGATTATCGTGGTATCAGCCTTCTTATCCCTGGATCTCTCAGCAGGGGAATCCTCCCTTGACGTGGTGCGTACTCTCCAGATCTACGTGGATTGTACCAGTTCAATCAGGAAATCTGATTCCCTCTTTGTCCTCTGTGGATTCCACAAGAGGGGCTGGCCAGCTGACAAGCAGACTCTGGCCAGATGGATTTGCATGACTATCTCACAGACCTTCCTGTGCTGGCTACAGGCTTTGCTCATTCTACTCACTTTGTGGGTCCTTTGCAGGCAGCACACCGCGGTGCGTCCACCGAACAATTGTGCAAGGCAGCCACGTGGTCTTCTGTCCACACCTTATTCGGATTTTATGCCTTTGATACATTTGTTTCCTAGGATGCTTCATTTGGACACTGGATTCTCCTATCCACTCAGGAGCATGCATCCCCTCACTCGAACAACTGCTTTGGGGCATCTCCATTGTCTCCCCTGTGGAACCTGAAGAAGAAAAGGAAAGTTATGGTTGACTTACCTTCATTAACTCTCTTTCTTCGAGGTCCATAAGGTCCACAGGGTGTCCACCCTGATGCTCCTGGCTAGTATGGGTTTCTTTTCTTCGTCACCAGTTCCCTTTTGTCTGTGAGTGCGTTGTTGTGTGTTCCAGTTCTTCCTTCTCTCCTATCCTGCTGCCCCTAGGTGCTCCGCCCCTCCTGAAGGACACTTACACCCTTTACACCCACATGTTTCCTATTTGGTCTGTTATATTTTAAGCCAATATTCTTCCCTGTTTTTTTGTTTTGTTGTAATTTTATTATTGTATTTATAAATTGAAATGTAAGAACAGCACATTAAAGGAGCAGACCGACACCGTGATACAGAAGTAGACAAATCGGTCACAAGATGTGACACAAAGTAGCAACTGGGAAATCGTTTTTATAAAAATAAATGCTTCAGGGTATTTTACAAAGTAAAGAAAAAAGGGGAAGGGGAAGGATTTGCCTGAAATTATAATGCTCAAAAAGAAGAGAACCCGAACCAGAAAATAAAAAAGATCTGAGAGGCCACTAGGTAGTGAAGATGTACCAATTGCCCCAACCCCTAAACCTAACCCTAGCTCTGGAGAAATTGGGGTGATTTGGAGGTAAACTATAATCTTCTCCATCCTATCCAAGGTTTATTGACTGAAATTACTACAACTAACCAATGTTATTTCACTAATAAATTCACACATTTATTTCCAACAGATGGACACAAAAGCATTACTACCTTCAAGGGACATCTCGTTTGTTCTACAGACTTTAAAATAGAAGATGACATCACACAAGAGTCTCCCGGAGAAAGTCTCAATACCTTAAACACACATCCAGCATCTCACAGTGCGGCTATGTTTTCCGACAGGGAATTCTCTCCTGGTAACTCCGATACTGAACATAGTGCAGCTACTATCGGTAATACAGACCTTCCTTGTTCTGAGTGTGGGAAATGTTTTACACATAAACTAGCTCTTGTTAGACACGAGAGAAGTCACACAGGTGAAAAACTATTCCCATGCTCTGAGTGTGGGAAATGTTTTACACAGAAATCAGTTCTTGTTGCACATCAAAGATCTCACACAGGTGAGAAACCATTTCCATGTTCTGAGTGTGGGAAATGTTTTACACAGAAATCATCTCTTGTTAGACATGAGAAAAGTCACACAGGTGAGAACCCTTTTCCGTGTTCTGAGTGTGGGAAATGTTTTACGCATAAACTAGCTCTTGTTAGTCATGAGAGAAGTCACACAGGTGAGAAGCCATTTTCATGTTCTGAATGTGGGAAATGTTTTACACATAAACTCTCTCTTGTAAGTCACAAGAGAAGTCACACAGGAGAAACACCATTTCTGTGTTCTGATTGTGGGAAATGTTTTACACTGAAATCACATCTTGTTACACATCAGAGAACTCACACAGGTGAGAAACCATTTCCATGCTCTGAATGCGGGAAATGTTTTACTCGCAAATCACATCTTGTAAGACATCAGAGAACCCACACTGGTGAGAAGCCGTTCCCATGCTCTGGATGTGAGAAATGGTTTACACAGGAAGCAGCCCTTGTTGAACATCAGCGAACTCACACAGGTGAGAAACCATATACATGTTCTGAGTGTGGGAAATGTTTTACCCAGAAATCTGTTCTTGTTAGACATCAGATAACTCACACAGGTGAGAAGCCATTTCCATGTTCTGAGTGTGGGAAATGTTTTACACACAAACTAGGCCTTCTTGTCCACCAGAGAACTCACACAGGTGAGAAACCATATCAGTGTTCGTCTTGTGGGAAATATTTTACACACAAATCTCGTCTTATTTCACATTGTAGAATTCATACAGGTGTGAAGCCATTTTCATGTTCTGACTGTGGGAAATGTGTTACACAAAAATCAGCTCTTGTTAGACATGAGAGAAGTCACACAAGTGAGAAACCATTTCCATGCTCTGAGTGTGGGAAATGTTTTACAAATAAATCCGGTCTCTACGAACATCAGAGAACTCACACGGGTGAGAAACCATTTTCGTGTTCTAGGTGTGGGAAATGTTTTACACATAAATTGGGTCTTGTTGTACATGAGAGAACTCACACAGGCGAGAAGCCGTATCCATGTTCTGAGTGTGGGAAATGTTTTACACAGAAATGTGCTCTTGTTACACATCAGAGATGTCACATAAGAGAAAAGCCATTATCTGACCTGTAACCTATCCCTGATTGCACAAGAAGACAGCTGCTATCTGTCCAGGAAGGCTGAACAGCAGGAACCTTAGGGCTAGTTGTAAATGGACAGGCATACCCTGCTGGATTGATGTAAATAACGTCTTGTTGTCGACCGCAAGCCAATTTCTTTTTACCGACGATGTAAGTGACGTTGTGGTTTTCAGATTTTCCTTTTTATTGTTTTCATAGAATCTGTTTGCATAACTAATACTCTGTATGTCTAATTGTTTAAATCTTTCTGTGCTGTAAACATTGTAAATATTTTTTTTCAGAAGAAATCTTTAATTTAGCCTGGCGTTTGCTGTTCTTACACTGATATGGAGGGGTATTCAACTGAAGTCGGAAACTGCCGTCTCGTCGGAAAGACGTCAGTTTCTGATTTTTTTAGGTCGAAAGGGGTTCCGACCTATTCAATTCAATGCACGTGGAGTGGCGGATTAGCCACGGATCCACGTGTTTTGTCGGATTCCGCGGCTAAATCCGACAGGTTTTGGCCCCGGTTCCGACAGTGTCAATCTGACTTTGGCATTGTCGTGAATGACCAAATCCTGTCAAATTTGGGCGCTTTTTGTATACTCAGATGTCGGAAAGCTTAGCCATCCAGCGACCTTGGTGCACCTATTTTTTTCTTTACATCATGTGCTGTTTGGGGACTATTTTTTTAATTTGCCATCCTGTCTGACACTGCAGTGCCACTCCTAGATAGGCCAGGTGTTTGTGTCGGCCACTTGGGTCGCTTAGCTTAGTCACACAGCTACCTCATTGCGCCTCTTTTTTTCTTTGCATCATGTGCTGTTTGGGGACTATTTTTTTGAAGTGCCATCCTGTCTGACACTGCAGTGCCACTCCTAGATGGGCCATGTGTTTGTGTCGGCCACTTGGGTCGCTTAGCTAAGTCACACAGCTACCTCATTGAACCTCTTTTTTCTTTGCATCATGTGCTGTTTGGGGACTATTTTTTAAATCTGCCATCCTGTCTGACACTGCAGTGCCACTCCTAGATGGGCCAGGTGTTTGTGTCGGCCACTTGGGTCGCTTAGCTTAGTCACACAGCTACCTCATTGCGCCCCTTTTTTTCTTTGCATCATGTGCTGTTTAGGTACTATTTTTTTGAAGTGCCATCCTGTCTGACACTGCAGTGCCACTCCTAGATGGGCCATGTGTTTGTGTCGGCCACTTGGGTCGCTTAGCTAAGTCACACAGCTACCTCATTGCACCTCTTTTTTCTTTGCATCATGTGCTGTTTGGGGACTATTTTTTAAATCTGCCATCCTGTCTGACACTGCAGTGCCACTCCTAGATGGGCCAGGTGTTTGTGTCGGCCACTTGGGTCGCTTAGCTTAGTCACACAGCGACCTCTGTGCAAATTTTAGGATTAAAAATAATATTGTGAGGTGTTCAGAATAGACTGAAAATGAGTGGAAATTATGGTTATTGAGGTTAATAATACTATGGGATCAAAATGACCCCCAAATTCTATGATTTAAGCTGTTTTTAAGGGTTTTTTGTAAAAAACACCCGAATCCGACAAAAAAATTTCAGGGAGGTTTTGCCAAAACGTGTCCGAATCCAAAACACGGCCGCGGAACCGAATCCAAAACCAAAACACAAAACCCGAAAAATGTCCGGTGCACATCACTAATATTAGTACCATGGGGATGTACCAAAGCTCCCAGTACGTGAGAGAGAGCGCAGAGGCTCCTGCAAGACTGCTTGACCAAACTTGAGGTCATCAGAGGCCAAAGTATCGAACTTGTAAATCTTGGCAAACGTGTTCGACCCAGACCAAGTAGCTGCTCGGCAGAGTTGTACAGCCAAGACACCCCAGGCAACCGCCCAGGAAGAGCCCACTTTACGAATAGGGCCTATGCAGATTTCGGACACAGCAATCCTGCCGTGGAATAAGCATGCTGGATAGTGAACCTGATCCAGCGTGAAATCGACTGCTTAGAAGCAGGACACCCAATCTTCTTGGGATCATAGAGGACAAACAGAGAGCCACTTTTCCTATGATGAGCTGTCCTCTTCACATAAATCTTCAAAGTCCTCATTACATCCAAGGCCTTTGAAGCAATTGAGGAGTCAGTAGCCATTGGCACCACAATAGGCTGGTTGATATGGAAAGCCGATACAACCTTAGGCAGGAACTGTGGATGAGTCCTAAGTTCCACCCTTTCTTCATGGAAGATCAGATAGGGGCTTTTACAAGATAAAGCCCCCAATTCCGACACGCGCCGCGCAGAAGCCAAGGCCAACAAGGTGACCGCCTTCCATGTGAGAAACTTGAGATCAGCCTCCTCCAGAGGCTCAAACCAAGCAGAACTCAGGAACTGCAACACCACATCAAGATCCCATGGTGCTGTTGGCGCCACAAAGGGAGGCTGGATGTGCAGAACCCCTTTCAAAAAGGTCTGAACCTCAGGAAGGACAGCCAATTGTTTTTGGAAGAAGATGGACAAAGCAGAGATCTGGACCTTGATGGAGCCCAGTCTCAGTCCCATATCCACCCATGCTTGCAGGAAAAGGAGAAAACGTCCAAGTTGAAACTCTACTGCAGGAAACTTCTTGGACTCACACCAAGAAACATATTTTTTCCAAATGCGATGATAATGTTTAGATGTTGCCCCCTTCCTAGCCTGTATCAGGGTAGGAATGACCTCACTTGGGATACCTTTCAGAGCTAAGATCTGGCGTTCAACCACCATGCCGTCAAACGTAGCCGTGGTAAGTCTTGATAGGCGAACGGCCCCTGCAGTAGCAGATCCTCCCGAAGAGGTAACGGCCTTGGATCCTCCAGCAGAAGATCCAGTAGATCCGCGTACCAAATCCTCCTTGGCCAGTCCGGCGCAATGAGGATTGCCAGAACCTTTGTTCTTCTTATCAGTTGAAGAACTTTTGGAATCAGAGGAAGTGGAGGGACAACATACACTGACGTGAACACCCACTGTGTTACCAGTGCATCCACCGCCACTGCCTGAGGGTCCCTTGACCTGCAACAGACACGATAACCTCCCGACTCAACTAGAAGCTGGGGAGGTACTATGTGAGGAACCCCCACCAACCGGTTACCTCCTCGAACACCTCCGGGTGGAGGCCCCACTCTCCCGGATGGAGATCGTGGCGACTGAGGAATCTGCTTCCCAGTTGTCTACTCCCGGAATGAAGATTGTCGACATCACCACTGCATGCCTTTCCACCCAGAGGAGGATTCTTGACACCTCTGATATTGCAGCCCTGCTCTTTGTTCCGCCTTGTCGGTTTATGTAGGCCACCGTGGTCACGTTGTCCGACTCCACCTGAACAGCTCGATCCTGTAGAAGGTGTCCTGCTTGCAGAAGGGCATTGTATATGGCTCTTAGCTCCAGGATTTTTATTGGGAGAAGGGATTCTTTATCCGACCACCTTCCCTGAAAGGTTTCCCCCAGAGTGACTGCTCCCCAACCTCTTTGACTTGCATCTTTGGTTAAAAGGATCCAGTTCTGAATTCCGAACCTTCGGCCTTCCAGAAGGTGCGGAAGTTGTAGCCACCAGAGGAGTGAAATCCTGGCTTTCGGAGACGGGCATATTCTCTTGTGCATATGTAGGTGAGAGCCTGACCACTGGTCCAATAGGTCCAGCTGAAAAGGTCAAGCATAAATCCTGCCGTACTGCAGAGCCTCGTAGGCGGCAACCATATTCCCCAGAAGGCGGATGCATTGATGAACTGATACCCGGGTAGGCTTTAAGACATCCCGGACCATTGTTCCAATCACCAATGCTTTCTCCACCGGGAGAAAAACCCTCTGCACTTCTGTGTCAAGGATAATTCCCAGGAAAGACAGCCTCCTTGTCGGCTCCAGATGAGACTTTGGAAGGTTCAGGATCCATCTGTGCTTCCTGGGCAGCTGTGTCGTGAGCGCGATGGATCGCAACAACCTCTCTCTGGATGACGCCTTGATCAGGAGATCGTCCAGATACAGAATTATGTTCACCCCCTGCCGGGGAGGAGAACCATCATCTCCGCCATCACCTTGGTGAAGATCCTTGGTGCTGTGGAGAGGCCAAACGGCAGCGCCTGGAACTGATAGTGATCGTCCAACAGTGCAAACCTGAGATAAGCCTGATGCGGCGACCAAATGGGTATGTGGAGGTAAGCATCCTTGATGTCCAGCGACACCAGGAACTCCCCCTCCGTTAGACCTGAGATGACAGCTCTCAGGGATTACATCTTGAATTTGAACTCCCTGAGATAAGGGTTCAAAGACTTTAAGTTTAGAATAGGTCGTACCGAACCATCCGGTTTTAGTACCACGAAAAGGTTTGAATAATAACTTTTGTTTCACTGCTGAGGTGGAACTGGGACAATGACCTCTGACACCATCAATTTTCTGATGGGTTCCAGAAGAATTGTTCTGTCCGCCAGCAGAGCTGGCTAGCCTGACTTGGAGAAACGGTGAGGTAGGGGATCCTGAAACTCCAGTCTGTACCCCCTGGACACTATATGCAGGACCCAGGGGTCCAGACCAGACGACACCCAGACATGGCTGAACTGCCGGAGTCTTGCCCCCACCTGACCTTCCTCCAGGCCTAGCGCTTCCCCAAAAAGAGCCTGACCTGTATAGGGTAGGCCTTCCACACTCTTCCTGGATTCCGCATCCGCAGACCATTGGCGCAGCCAGAGACCCCTGCGAGCCGAGACGGACATGGAGGAAATCCCCACAGCCATGGAACCCAGGTCCTTCATGGAATCTACCAGGAATCCTGCAGAATCCTGAATATGGCGTAAAAATAATCGTCACCTTTATCCAGCGTAGACGACTCCTCCTGCAGAGTGATTGACCACCTGGCAATAGCTTTTGCAATCCAAGCACAGGCTATAGTAGGCCGTAATATAGCCCTGTAAGCTGTGTAAATGGATTTAAGCGTAGCATCCACCTTGCAATCTGCCGGGTCCTTCAACGTGGTAGATCCCAGGACTGGGAACACCACCTGTTTAGACAGCCTGGAGACAGAGGCATCGAATATCGGCAGGGACTAGCATCTCCTTCTATCTCCCTCTGGGAAGGGAAAAGCAACCAAGACCCTCTTTGGGATCTGAAATTTCTTTTCCGGAGTTTCCCAGGCTTTTTCAAAGATAGCGTTTAATTCTTTGGATGCCGTCTCCATCTGCTCAGGAGCTGTGTCAGAAATATGTAAAATATCCCTCACAGCTTCAATCATCAACTGCACCCCCTGTCTGCAGTGTCAGAGTCGGTGTCCGTGTCATCCTGCATAAGCAATGCAAGAGCACGTTTGTGAGAATGTACCGCAGGGGACCCCGAGGAGGCAGTATCAGACCATACAGCCATAGAGGATTGCAGGACCTGGGTAGCATGCTCAGTCCTAGCAACCCTATCAGAAATCTGAGAAATAGTCCCCCTCAGAGAGACTAACCATTCTGGCACTCTAGCTGGGATCTGCACTACAACAGTGCAATCTTGATTACATGGTATGGAGTCTTCCTGGGAAGATAAATCCTCTGCAGCATATGAGACAGTGTCCCTAGACATGTTGTCACACACACCACACACCCCACATACACACAGGGTACAGGGCAGACAGAGTTTCCCCCCCAAGAATGGCAGAGACACAGAGATTGGAGCCAACCCACACACAGCGCTATTATAGGTATAGGGAGACCCCACACCAGCGTTGACTGAGTCCCTTAATAGGTGACACGGCCCTTCACAGACACCCCTCCCTTCTACACTCCCCTGGTACCGTACAGATTGCTGGAGGTGCTCTGGAGTGACCTGGACATCCGCTGGCAGGGAGCTGCAGGCAGGAAAATGGTGCTGAACGCTGCTGGGTCCGCTCTGAGGAGAAGCTCCGCCCCCGCAATGGCGCCGGCTTCCGGTCTTCTTTAGATTATACTGACCCAGAGGATTTTTGCTGCTGGCTGAGATCCGCAGACCCCGACAGGCTGGACAGGTCAGTTAGGGTCTGAAGCAGGCACAGGGCGCCCCTCCAAGCGCCGCACTTTAGTACCGCTGAGCCGTTCTTACCCGCAAGCCGCCTTCTTCACACTGACCACCCGCTTGTGAGGGGGGGGGGCAGGAACTTACTTGCCAACTTCAGCTCTGAAAGGGGGTGGCAGCTGGCTGCCGGGGCGAGCGGTGCCCTATGACGGGTCGCCATCTTTCCCTCTGGAGCTCAATGTCCAGTCAGCGGAGGCAGTGACTCAGCCCCCGCAGGGTGGACACTGCCCTCCCCCCTCAGTCCCTCTATGCAGGCAGGCTGTCGCCAGTAGCCTCCTGTAAAGAAATAAACTCTTTTACCATGGAAGCTCAGGAGAGCTCCCCTAGCCGTGACTGGCTTCTCCGGGCACATTTTCTAGCCTGAGTCTGGTAGGAGGGGCATAGAGGGAGGAGCCAGCCCACACTATTAAACTTTTAAAGTGCCAATGGCTCCTGGTGGACCCGTCTATACCCCATGGTACTAATATGGACCCCAGCATCCTCTAGGACAGTGTTTCCCAACCGTGGTCCTCAAGGCACACTAACAGTCCTGGTTTTAGTGATATCCAGGCTTGAACACAGGTGACTTATTTAGTACCTCAGTTATTTTGATTTAACCATCTGTGCAGAAGCCTGGATATCACTAAAACCTGTACTGTTAGTGTGCCTTGAGGACCGCGGTTGGGAATGCCTGCTCTAGGACATAAGAGAAACCCATAATATCCGGATTAAGACGGATACGACAGGCTAGAGGTTCGATTATTAAAGCGAATATAAGAGGCGGAAGGGGACGTCCTTGGCGTGTGCCATTGGTAATCGGAAAAGAGTCTGAAAGAATTTCGCTCGTTAGGACCGAAGTAGATGGGTTATGATAAAGTGCTGTGATGGCTTGGAGGAATTTACCTTGAAAACAAAAGCCATGGAGAGTTTGAGAAAAGCCCAAGAGAACCTGTCAAAGGCTTTCTCCGCATCCAGGGCCAGCAGCAGAGAGGGGAAGGGACAAATCCGACTTGGTCAGGTTGTATGAGAGACTGGAGAAGTGAATTCAGGCGTAAGACAAGAATTTTTGCAAAAAGTTTTAAGCCGGTATTTAGGAGGGAGATAGGGCGGTAGTTGGAGACTAGTTGGTGATCTTTACCCGGTTTGGGTATACCCGTAATTAACGCTTTAGTAGTTTCATTATGGAAGACCAAGTCTGACCTGTAAGAACTTTGTTAAAGGTAGATGTCAGATGAGGAATCAGCGGGCACTCGAACGTTTTGTAGTAAGAAAAGGGAAGGCCGTCCAGACCCGGGGCCTTAGACGGTTTTTGTAATTTAAGGGCGGCAGATACCTCCTTGTCCGACATAGGTTGAGATAACGCCGCAGATGAGGAATAGTGCAACTGCGGCAGAGAGCGCGAGGACAAATGTTCTGAGATGTGCGTGTGTGGATCCGAGAGGGTGGTTTTAGTGTCTGGAGAGTTATATAGGCGAGTATAATATTCCTTAAACATAGAGTTGATGTCAGAAGGGTTGTAATGAGTAAGTTCCATTAGAGTCCTTAATCGAAACTATGGATGAAAGGGCTTTGCGTGCTTTTAATCTATTTACCAGAAGAGTGTGCGTTTTATTGCTCTTTTCGTAAAAACGCTGCTTGAGCCACCGGAGGGATTTCTCTATTTTTTCTGTTAACAGTTCATTGAGAGCCGCTCTAGGGGGTCAATTTACTAAGGTGGGAGATTTTTTTTTTTTTAGAACTGGTGATGTTGCCCATGGCAACCAATCAGATTCTACTTATCATTTATCTAGCTGCTTCTAGCAGATAATAGATGTAATCTGATTGGTTGCTATGGGCAACATCACCAGTTCTAAAAATCTCCCACCTTAGTAAATTTACCCCTAGCTGTGATAAGCTGTTTATAGTTCATATCTGTAGGATTACGCTTGTGAAGAGAGTCTAGAGTGTGAACCTGATCAGTGAGGGTTCCGAGGAGCGATTTCTGTTCCCTATTGCGATGAGACGCGTAGCTAATGACATGACCTCTGAGGACAGTCTTTATGGGTTTCCCAGACTAGGGGAGAACATCCCGACTCTGGGTTATTAAGAGAAAAGTAATCCGTAAGTAGTGTTCATTCTAGCACCCTGCACCTTTTAAATCCTGTGCCGTTCCTCTTTCCTGCCTGCGGTGTCGCTCTCTGCTCTGCTGCTTCTCAGCACACTCAGGTCTGTATAACAGCACTGAGTAACAGATCAGAGGGGGAATACTGTGGCTTTTTTTCTATCAATCCATCAGTACCCCTACTCTCACCCTTCTTCCGCTCTTCTGATGAGGATGGGCAGCAGATGGGTGTAACTGTATATTGGATTGCACTATTTCTCTATTTTTCACACAATAGCCTGAAATAACTTACAGTAAAAAATTAAATTGAGGCCTACGAGAATAATTTAATAGAGGTGCACCTATTGTCTCAGTTTATCAAATGTTTTTCAGACATATCACACTGGCATAACGGTGAAAGATAAGGTGACCTTTGTCCCTCACCGCATACCATATGTGATCAAGTCCGGGTATATGGTCTTGCATGTGATGATTTGCGGTTTTATATGTTTTCTTATTTAAATTGAATAAGGAGGGAAATGTCTGCGGGAAAAAAAAATGACATTCCATAATATTTACGGGTGATGATATGTTTCATGGCAATACACTATATGTGAGGGGTACAAGTTTCTCCATAAGAAATTGTGAGGCCGCGTGTGGTCTGATTTAGAAACATTTTGGAGAGAAATCAAGCTTTGCAACAATCTGCCATTTGTCAACTCCTTTATACAACATATTATTTATTATTTCAAAAAAGAGTGCTCCAAAGAATGTGCTGAGAAGCACCACAGCAGAGAGCAACACCCCAGGCAGGAAAGAGGAACTGCACAGGATTTTGAAAGGTGCAGGGTGCTAGAATGAACACTACGTAAGTATGTCACTAATATTAGCCTTGAAGGATGGGATCTTAAGAAGGGTTTCATTCAAGCGCCAAGAGGGGCGGGCATTTGGCACGTCTAGGAGATCAAATGTGGACATGACTGAGGGGTGATCCGACCAAACATTAGGGATGATAGATGAAGATAGAATGTGTTTAGAGGCCGGAGGATCGCAAAACAGGTAGTCGATTCTGGAGTAAGAACGATGGGGAGTGGAAAAAAAAGTGTAGTCGAAAATAAGATTTTACTCACCGGTAAATCTATTTCTCGTAGTCCGTAGTGGATGCTGGGACTCCGTAAGGACCATGGGGAATAGCGGCTCCGCAGGAGACTGGGCACAACTAAAGAAAGAATTAGGACTACCTGGTGTGCACTGGCTCCTCCCACTATGACCCTCCTCCAGACCTCAGTTAGGATACTGTGCCCGGAAGAGCTGACACAATAAGGGAGGATTTTGAATCCCGGGTAAGACTCATACCAGCCACACCAATCACACCGTATAACTCGTGATACTATACCCAGTTAACAGTATGAAACAGAACTGAGCCTCTCAACAGATGGCTCAACAATAACCCTTTAGTTAGGCAATAACTATATACAAGTATTGCGGACAGTCCGCACTTGGGATGGGCGCCCAGCATCCACTACGGACTACGAGATATAGATTTACCGGTGAGTAAAATCTTATTTTCTCTGACGTCCTAAGTGGATGCTGGGACTCCGTAAGGACCATGGGGATTATACCAAAGCTCCCAAACGGGCGGGAGAGTGCGGATGACTCTGCAGCACCGAATGAGAGAACTCCAGGTCCTCCTCAGCCAGGGTATCAAATTTGTAGAATTTTGCAAAAGTGTTAGACTTTGACCAAGTAGCAGCTCGGCAAAGTTGTAAAGCCGAGACCCCTCGGGCAGCCGCCCAAGAAGAGCCCACCTTCCTGGTGGAATGGGCTTTCACAGATTTAGGATGCGGCAGTCCAGCCGTAGAATGCGCAAGCTGAATTGTGCTACAGATCCAGCGAGCAATAGTCTGCTTCGAAGCAGGAGCACCCAGCTTGTTGGGTGCATACAGGATCAATAGCGAGTCAGTTTTCCTGACTCCAGCCGTCCTGGAAACATATATTTTCAAGGCCCTGACTACGTCCAGTAACTTGGAATCCTCCAAGTCCCTAGTAGCCGCAGGTACCACAATAGGTTGGTTCACATGAAAAGCTGATATCACCTTAGGGAGAAACTGGGGACGAGTCCTCAATTCTGCCCTATCCATATGGAAGATCAGATAAGGGCTTTTACAAGACAAAGCCGCCAATTCTGACACCCGCCTGACCGAAGCCAAGGCCAATAGCATAACCACTTTCCACGTGAGATATTTTAAATCCACGGTTTTGAGTGGCTCAAACCAATGTGACTTTAGGAACTCCAACACCACGTTGAGATCCCAAGGTGCCACTGGAGGCACAAAAGGGGGCTGAATATGCAGCACTCCCTTAACAAATGTTTGAACTTCAGGCAGTGAAGCCAGTTCTTTCTGGAAGAAAATCGACAGAGCCGAAATCTGTACCTTAATGGAACCCAATTTTAGGCCCATAGTCACTCCTGACTGTAGGAAGTGCAGAAAACGGCCTAGCTGAAATTTCTCCGTTGGGGCCTTCCTGGCCTCACACCACGCAACATATTTCCGCCATATGCGGTGATAATGGTTCGCGGTCACTTCTTTCCTAGATTTAATCAGCGTAGGGATGACTTCCTCCGGAATGCCCTTTTCCTTTAGGATCCGGCGTTCATCCGCCATGCCGTCAAACGCAGCCGCGGTAAGTCTTGGAACAGACAGGGCCCCTGCATCAGCAGGTCCTGTCTGATCGGCAGAGGCCATGGGTCCTCTGAGATCATTTCTTGAAGTTCCGGGTACCAAGCTCTTCTTGGCCAATCCGGAACAATGAGTATAGTTCTTACTCCTCTTTTTCTTATTATCCTCAGTACCTTGGGTATGAGAGGAAGAGGAGGGAACACATAAACCGACTGGTACTACCACGGTGTCACTAGAGCGTCCACAGCTATTGCTTGAGGGTCTCTTGACCTGGCGCAATATCTTTCTAGCTTCTTGTTGAGGCGGGACGCCATCATGTCGTCCTGTGGCCGTTCCCAACGGTTTACAATCATTTGGAAGACTTCTGGATGAAGTCCCCACTCTCCCGGGTGGAGGTCGTGCCTGCTGAGGAAGTCTGCTTCCCAGTTGTCCACTCCCGGAATGAATACTGCTGACAGTGCTAGCACGTGATTCTCCGCCCATCGGAGAATCCTTGTGGCTTCTGCCATCGCCGTCCTGCTTCTTGTGCCGCCCTGACGGTTCACGTGGGCGACTGCCGTGATGTTGTCTGACTGGATCAGCACCGGCTGGTTTTGAAGCAGGGGTCTTGCCTGACTTAGGGCATTGTAAATGGCCCTCAGTTCCAGAATATTTATGTGCAGGGAAGTTTCCTGGCTTGACCATAGTCCTTGGAAGTTTCTTCCCTGTGTGACTGCTCCCCAGCCTCGAAGGCTGGCATCCGTGGTCACCAGGACCCAGTCCTGTATGCCGAATCTGCGTCCCTCTTGAAGATGAGCACTCTGCAGCCACCACAGCAGAGACACCCTGGTCCTTGGAGACAGGGTTATCAGCCGATGCATCTGAAGATGCGATCCGGACCACTTGTCCAACAGGTCCCACTGAAAAGTTCTTGCATGGAAACTGCCGAATGTGATTGCTTCATAGGAAGCTACCATTTTTCCCAGGACTCGCGTGCAATGATGCACCGATACCTGTTTTGGTTTTAGGAGGCCTCTGACTAGAGATGACAGCTCCTTGGCTTTCTCCTCCGGGAGAAACATTTTTTTCTTGTCTGTGTCCAGAACCATCCCTAGGAACAGTAGACGTGTCGTAGGGATCAGCTGCGATTTTGGAATATTCAGAATCCAACCGTGCTGTTGTAGCACCTCCTGAGATAGTGCTACCCCGACCAACAACTGCTCCCTTGATCTCGCCTTTATCAGGAGATCGTCCAAGTACGGAATAATTAAAACTCCCTTTTTTCGAAGGAGTATCATCATTTCGGCCATTACCTTGGTAAAAACCCTCGGTGCCGTGGACAGGCCGAACGGTAACGTCTGGAATTGATAATGACAATCCTGTACCACAAATCTGAGGTACTCCTGGTGAGGATGGTAAATAGGGACATGCAGGTAAGCATCCTTGATGTCCAGTGATACCATGTAATCCCCCTCGTCCAGGCTTGCAATAACCGCCCTGAGCGATTCCATCTTGAACTTGAATTTTTTTATGTATGTGTTCAAGGATTTCAAATTTAAAATGGGTCTCACCGAACCGTCCGGTTTCGGTTCCACAAACATTGTGGAATAGTAACCCCGTCCTTGTTGGAGGGGCACCTTGACTATCACCTGCTGGGAATACAGCTTGTGAATTGCCTCTAGCACAGCCTCCCTGCCTGAGGGAGTTGTTGGCAAGGCAGACTTGAGGAAACGGCGGGGGGGGGGACGTCTCGAATTCCAGCTTGTACCCCTGAGATACCACCTGAAGGATCCAGGGATCTACTCGTGAGCGAGCCCACTAATTGCTGAAGTTTTTGAGACGGGCCCCCACCGTACCTGGCTCCACCTGTTGAGCCCCAGCGTCATGCGGCGGACTTGGAGGAAGCGGGGGAGGACTTTTGCTCCTGGGAACTGGCTGTATGCTGCAGCTTTTTCCCCCTACCTCTGCCTCTGGGCAGAAAGGACGCGCCTTTTCCCCGCTTGCCCTTTTGGGGACGAAAGGACTGTACCTGATAATACGGTGCTTTCTTTGGCTGTGAGGGAACATGGGGTAAAAATGTAGACTTCCCAGCTGTTGCTGTGGAAACGAGGTCCGAGAGACCATCCCCGAACAACTCCTCACCCTTATAAGGCAAAACTTCCATGTGCCTTTTAGAGTCTGCATCACCTGTCCACTGCCGAGTCCACAACCCTCTCCTGGCAGAAATGGACATTGCACTTATTTTAGATGCCAGCCGGCAAATATCCCTCTGTGCATCTCTCATGTATAAGACTGCGTCTTTAATATGCTCTACGGTTAGCAATATAGTGTCCCTGTCTAGGGTATCAATATTTTCTGACAGGGAATCTGACCACGCAGCTGCAGCACTGCACATCCATGCAGAAGCAATAGCTGGTCTCAGTATAATACCTGTGTGTGTATATACAGACTTCAGGATAGCCTCCTGCTTTCTATCAGCAGGTTCCTTTAGGGCGGCCGTATCCGGAGACGGTAGTGCCACCTTCTTTGATAAGCGTGTAAGCGCTTTATCCACCCTAGGGGGTGTTTCCCAACGTGACCTATCCTCTGGCGGGAAAGGGTACGTCATTAGTAACCTTTTAGAGATTACCAGTTTCTTATCGGGGGAAGCCCACGCTTCTTCACACACTTCATTTAATTCTTCCGATGGGGGAAAAACCACTGGTAGCTTTTTCTCCCCAAACATAATACCCTTTTTTGTGGTACCCTGGGTAACATCAGAAATGTGCAACACATTTTTCATTGCCTCAATCATGTAACGAGTGGCCCTATTGGACATTACATTTGTCTCATCATCGTCGACACTGGTATCAGTATCCGTGTCGACATCTGTGTCTGACATCTGAAGTAGCGGGCGTTTTAGAGCCCCTGATGGCCTTTGAGACGCCTGGGCAGGCACGAGCTGAGAAGCCGGCTGTCCCATATTTGTGTCGTCAAATTTTTTATGTAAGGAGTCGACACTGTCACGTAATTCCTTCCACAAGTCCATCCACTCAGGTGTCGGCCCCGCAGAGGGTGACATCACATTTATCGGCATCTGCTCCGCCTCCACATAAGCCTCCTCAGCAAACATGTCGACACAGCCGTACCGACACACCGCACACACACAGGGAATGCTCTGACTGAGGACAAGACCCCACAAAGCCCTTTGGGGAGACAGAGAGAGAGTATGCCAGCACACACCAGAGCGCTATATAACACAGGGATCCCACTATAAATGAGTGTTTTTTCTCCTTATAGCTGCTTATATTATATATACTGCGCCTAAATTTAGTGCCCCCCCTCTCTTTTTTACCCTTTTGTAGCTTGACACTGCAGGGGAGAGCCAGGGAGCGTCCTTCCAGCGGAGCTGTGAGGGAAAAAATGGCGCCAGTGTGCTGAGGGAGATAGCCCCGCCCCTTTTTCGGCGGACTTCTCCCGCTTTTTCTGGAATTCTGGCAGGGGTATTTTTACACCTATATAGCCTTCCTGACTATATATGGTGTAGATTTGCCAGCCAAGATGTATTATATTGCCCTCAGGGCGCCCCCCCCAGCGCCCTGCACCCTCAGTGACCGGAGTGTGAGGTGTGCATGAGGAGCAATGGCGCACAGCTGCAGTGCTGTGCGCTACCTTGTTGAAGACAGAAGTCTTCTGCCGCCGATTTTCCGGAACACTTCTTGCTTCTGGCTCTGTAAGGGGGCCGGCGGCGCGGCTCCGGGACCGAACGATCGAGGTCGGGTCCTGTGTTCGATCCCTCTGGAGCTAATGGTGTCCAGTAGCCTAAGAAGCCCAAGCTATCTCCAGTCAGGTAGGTTCGCTTCTTCTCCCCTTAGTCCCTCGCTGCAGTGAGTCTGTTGCCAGCAGATCTCACTGTAAAATAAAAAACCTAAATATACTTTATTTCTAGAAGCTCAGGAGAGCCCCTAGTGTGCATCCAGCTCAGCCGGGCACAAGATTCTAACTGAGGTCTGGAGGAGGGTCATAGTGGGAGGAGCCAGTGCACACCAGGTAGTCCTAAAGCTTTCTTTAGTTGTGCCCAGTCTCCTGCGGAGCCACTATTCCCCATGGTCCTTACGGAGTCCCAGCATCCACTTAGGACGTCAGAGAAAAGAAAAGCATCTTTAATCTGTTTAGAGAAAGCAGTGGATACAGGACAGGTACGGGAAGTCTTCTGGGGAGCGGATCTGTCCAGGAGGGGATCCAATACTGCGTTAAAGTCACCTCCCAAGAATACATATCCCGATCTATATTTTTGGAGAGCGGTGAAGAAGGACCTAAAGAAGCGCTGTTGGCCCGTGTTGGGTGCATAGATATTAGCTATAGTCACCTCCAAGTGCCCCAGCCTGCCAACCAAAATAATATACCTCCCATCCACATCAGTATGAACCGAGGTTTGAACGAAGGGGAGTTTGTTACTGGTCAAGATATCGACTCCATTAAGCTTGGATTTGCATGAGGAGTACAACACAGTAGAAAAATGTTTGGAAGACAGAGTCCCTGAAGTGTGTTTCCTGAAGAAGAACTATGTCTGCTCATAAGGTGCGAATCGTACGGAACAGGTGAGAGCGTTTCTGGGGTGTGTTAAGGCCTCGGACATTCATAGAGGCAATAGTAAACGGCATGTTTCTGATGGAGGGAGGAGTAAGGGGGAAAAACAGAAAGACGAGATACAGATGGGTCCACGTTTATCTTGACTAGTTTTCTGCGCCTAGGTACAACATGACTTATTAGCATAAACCCTTCATCTATTGTTCTCAGCTGCAATACAATACAGAGAACAATACAGCAGGGGATCAAGTTATTACAGCAGGGGATTAAGTCCGATTGGCCAGTCTCCGTTAATCCTATTAAAGGTCAAGATAAATGTGGACCCATCTGTAGACTAAAGAAGCTGACTCACTCAATGCAGAGAGTTAAAGAGAGAGGGAAAGGGGGTAGAGTACTCAACCTTGGTTGAGCAAGATACAGGAGATTAGTGGGAAAAAGAATAATTTACTCAACACAGAGAAGGGGCAGGTACTCGACAATTAGGACGTAGGTGTCCAAATGGGCAAGGGAAACGATATCTATGTCGCCACAAGGAAATAAGTGTAAAGATGTGGGGGGAAGGGGTGAAAGCAGTTACGTGAGTAATTTCACATGTGGGGGAGAGAGCAGGAGGAAAAATGGTGTGCTAAATAAATTGGGCACAAATATACAGAAGACAACAGAGGGGATGGGCTACCCTGGGTGAGTGAGGTGGAGAGAGGGGGGGGGGGGGGGGGGGGAATAAAAAATAAAGGCATATTAAACACTGGGAATGTCTATGAGTCATGCCGAGCGTAGGAATACAAACATATCGGGAAAAGCATGGCCGACAAGCACAGAGGGTCCGCACCATGGACTGCATTGCCACCAGTTGGGGCCACTTAGCATAAATCTGGAATTAACACATTTTCGCAGTAAGGTAGAGTTTACATATAATAAACAGTTATGAATATACCAGGGGATGGTAATCAGGGGCGGCATCCGTGAAAAAAACGTACGAAGATTTTTTTTTTAAAAAGGGAGGGGGGTGGGGTGGCAAAAGTATGTCCTTCCCAATGAAGAAGTGAGTTGTTAAGCTGAGTGATCAGCATCAGGGGGGGTCCAGATTCTTCTATATGCGACAACAAGTCTTTGCTTTCACGGAGATCTCTTATGACAGTTTTTCCCTGAAGGTCTACGATCAGCTTGACGGGTAATCCCCACCGATGTCAGATGTTTCTATCCCGTAGGGCCTTGGTGAGGTCACGGAGTTCCCTCCGTTTAGCAATGGAGAGAGGGGTCAGATCTTGGAAAAACTGGAGTTTCGTTAAATTGAAAAGAACATGAGGTTTGGCCGCGAGTAGAAAACAGGATCCTTTCTTTATCGTTAAACTTGAGAAAACATAGGACCACATCTCTGGGTGGGGTTGCCATCCCAAGGCTTAGGACGAAAGGCACGGTGGGCCCTTTTTCCAGTGGAAGCTCTGTGCCCCCCCCAGATCAGCTATCAGAAAAAGCGAATAGGGTATGGAGGTAGGGTTCTAGATTATCCGCGTTGACGGATTCTGTAATGATGCGGAGATTACATCTTCGCTCACGGTTTTTAAGATTCTCATTTTTAGTTCAGACAATTCCGAGACCATCTGGCCCAGGTCGCGGCCCATGTCATTTAAAGCTTTCTGGAAGTTGTCCTGACGGGCTTCCATTTTGGTGGCTCTAGAGGCGAGAGAGGAGATATCCGTCTTAATGGAGGCCACTGCTGTATCCAATTTGGACTCCAGAGACTCCTTATGAATGGAGAGCTAAAATGTCTTCTTTAGTGGAAAGAGCAGAGGGTGATTTGGCAGAGTTATCCATAGGAACGTGAGGAGGGGAGGGGTGACCCCTCTGTTGGGTATTTTTGGTGCCCCTAGTAAAAAGTGTTGAGAGATATCAGCACCCCCTTGTTTAGGAGCCTTGGTTGAGGATTTTTGCATGTGGACCAAACCGGTGTAAAATATTTTTAGATTATGTATGAACCTTCAGGGGGAATAGGAAGTTCAGTGAAGTAAGGAATTGGGAGGACGAGGAATAAGAACACCCAGGGGAGACCACTCTGTCCGACTTCAGGTGAGTATTAGGGTGGCAACAGAATTAAGCATGGTGTAGAAAGGTATCAATGGGACAAAGATACACACAAGAAAAAATGGGGTAGAGAGTCTCTTGAAGGACCAACGGGCACTATGTGGGTATAGTGCAATCCCGGGGTTCAGAGGAGCACTGATAGCCGAGGCCGTAGTGGAATAAACAGAGTGGAGGGGGATCCTGAAAAGTGCACCCAGGCAGACAGGGAGGACTCTCTACCTCAGTAGGGTGGTATAGTAAGTTTGAGGGGCTGAGACGGCCTGACCCTACAGCGCCCCCAGCAGCCAGGGGGTATGGATGGCAGAGAGCAAGGGTTGGTGTCCACTAACCTGGATATGCAGGGAGCAGGTAGGTGAGTCAGGCCTGCTTCACAATAAGCACGTCGGGTACGCCAGGTCGAAAGTCTGGACACTTCTGCAGCTGGAGCCAGTCGCCAACTGTGGCACCAGAGCTTCAGGTCTCCAGCGGCACCTCCAGATGGGGGATCACAGGGTCTTTTCCAAGGATGCCTTGGGCAGCCCTCAGCAACGATTCAGCCAGGGGACCTCTGACCTGGGCCAGCCAACAGAGAGAGTCCCGGGAGTCAGAACACGAGATGGGGGGAAGCCCCTAATAGCAGATGTCGTCAGGTAGGCTCAGCGGTACAGGAGAGAGAGGAGCGGGAGGGCGCTGACAGAGCCTCCTGTCCCCCCACAGTGGCCACGGTCAGATGCATCAGGAACCGGGAGGGTTTCTCCCGCAACTATCAGAAGGCTCCAAGACTAAACGGGGACACAGCGGCAGGGGTTCAGTGTGTGGTCGGTCTCCGGCCAGTGCTTCACTTCCGGTTCTCATACACCAATGGTGGCCGCAGCTTCCTGGCACCTAGCAAGGCTGTGCAGAGGACCGGACAGCAGGATAGACCCCCCTCCAAGTGGGACACCAGCGGGAGGCAGCATGGCAATCTGGTGGGGCACCGTGGAGCGATCTCCCCGTTGTAATGGAGGCAGCTTCGCGGTCATGGTGGGCCATCACTGGAGGGTGTGGTGTCACATCAGAACCAGGCCGTGGGCTGGCAAAGTGACTCCGGAGCTTGCGGGAGCCAGCCAAAAGAGATCAGGGTGTTCCTCCTTTATATTAAGGACCATGTATAAACATTGAGGCTGGGGAGCCCCCCAGTAAGTGTGTAGAAAGTGGTCCCGATGCAGGAGTAGAAGTGCACCATCGCTACTCTCCATGCCAGCCAGGCCACCATCTTGTGGCTGGCTGACTCTAATCTTGAATTTCACCTGCTTTTAAGCAGCCACAGAACATCAATAATTCATGAGTATCTAGAAGCCTGATTCATGTTTGTAAGTAAAGCAAAAAAGTAAGCAACAGGGCAAAACCATGTGCACTGCAGGGGGAGGGGGGCAGATGTAACATGTGCAGAGAAAGTTAGATTTGGGGGGGTTCCAACTGGAATCTAAATTGCAGTGTAGAAATAAAGCAGGCAGTATTTACCCTGCACAGAAACAATATAAATGGAATTTCTCCCATTGCATGTCACCACGGTGTGTTCCAGACACGATGTTACTAGGTTTTTATGCTTTACTTTCTGAGTCAGGCCCTATTTATCTGATATTTATCTGTCTATATATCTACCATACTATCCCTATACACCAGGACACGCATAGATCACACAGGTTCTGTGGTTGAGTAAATCCAGGTGAAATGCAGGCTTGAAATAAAGTAGACGCAGAACCTATATAATGTATGAGTGTCCTATTATACAGGGATAATACCACACAGCCTATAGCATAATAATAATGTCACTGTCCCCATAGTAGCAGCAGTCACACCCCAACCTCATTATACTGTATGTGCTCCGTACTCACTGACACCTGCACTGCCCCCCTCACTGCTACACTCTCTGCTCTTATTGGCTCTCACAGTCATGTGATCCTGCCCTCTATGCTCTGATTGGCTCTCACAGTCAGTGATCATGCCCTCTCTGCTCTGATTGGCTCTCACAGTCATGTGATCATGCCCTCTCTGCTCTGATTGGCTCTCACAGTCATGTGATCATGCCCTCTCTGCTCTGATTGGCTCTCACAGTCATGTGATCCTGCACTCTCTGTTCTGATTGGCTCACAGTCATGTGATCCACACAGAGCAGAGTCATGTGACACAGCCACAGCCAGCACTAGGCTTACAAAATATGTTTCAGCCATTTTAAAGAAGCCTGAGACTGTTCCTTGAGGAATGAGCCCTACACAAAATGGCTGCCTTGGAGAGGCTAAATGTGTCATGACAGGGAAGCTCTAGTGGTCACATGATGTGTACTACACTACCCAGCATGCTTTGTTTCTTCATCTCATTCTCTGATATCACACGGTGAGTATGTGTCCTGCAGCGTAATAATCCCTGATGTTATATTATATTATACTGTATATTATATCCCTGTTATACCTCATACACTGTAATATATACACACACACAGCAATGTCATCACTGATCTGTATTATACTGTATATTATATCCCTGTTATACCTCATACACTGTAATATACACACACAGCAATGTCATCACTGATCTGTATTATACTGTATATTATATCCCTGTTATATCTCATACACTGTAATATACACACACACACACACACAGCAATGTCATCACTGATCTGTATTATACTGTATATTATATCCCTGTTATACCTCATACACTGTAATATACACACACAGCAATGTCATCACTGATCTGTATTATACTGTATATTATATCCCTGTTATACCTCATACACTGTAATATACACACACACACAGCAATGTCATCACTGATCTGTATTATACTGTATATTATATCCCTGTTATACCTCATGCACTGTAATATACACACACAGCAATGTCATCACTGATCTGTATTATACTGTATATTATATCCCTGTTATACCTCATACACTGTAATATACACACACAGCAATGTCATCACTGATCTGTATTATACTGTATATTATATCCCTGTTATACCTCATACACTGTAATATACACACACAGCAATGTCATCACTGATCTGTATTATACTGTATATTATATCCCTGTTATACCTCATACACTGTAATATACACACACACAGCAATGTCATCACTGATCTGTATTATACTGTATATTATATCCCTGTTATACCTCATACACTGTAATATACACACACAGCAATGTCATCACTGATCTGTATTATACTGTATATTATATCTCTGTTATACCTCATACACTGTAATATACACACACACACACAGCAATGTCATCACTGATCTGTATTATACTGTATATTATATCCCTGTTATACCTCATACACTGTAATATACACACACAGCAATGTCATCACTGATCTGTATTATACTGTATATTATATCCCTGTTATACCTCATACACTGTAATATACACACACACAGCAATGTCATCACTGATCTGTATTATACTGTATATTATATCCCTGTTATACCTCATACACTGTAATATATACACAGCAATGTCATCACTGATCTGTATTATACTGTATATTATAACCCTGTTATACCTCATACACTGTAATATACACACACAGCAATGTCATCACTGATCTGTATTATACTGTATATTATATCCCTGTTATACCTCATACACTGTAATATATACACACACACAGCAATGTCATCACTGATCTGTATTATACTGTATATTATATCCCTGTTATACCTCATACACTGTAATATACACACACACAGCAATGTCATCACTGATCTGTATTATACTGTATATTATATCCCTGTTATACCTCATACACTGTAATATACACACACAGCAATGTCATCACTGATCTGTATTATACTGTATATTATATCCCTGTTATACCTCATACACTGTAATATACACACACAGCAATGTCATCACTGATCTGTATTATACTGTATATTATATCCCTGTTATACCTCATACACTGTAATATACACACACAGCAATGTCATCACTGATCTGTATTATACTGTATATTATATCCCTGTTATACCTCATACACTGTAATATACACACACACACAGCAATGTCATCACTGATCTGTATTATACTGTATATTATATCCCTGTTATACCTCATACACTGTAATATACACACACAGCAATGTCATCACTGATCTGTATTATACTGTATATTATATCCCTGTTATACCTCATACACTGTAATATACACACACAGCAATGTCATCACTGATCTGTATTATACTGTATATTATATCCCTGTTATACCTCATACACTGTAATATACACACACAGCAATGTCATCACTGATCTGTATTATACTGTATATTATATCCCTGTTATACCTCATACACTGTAATATACACACACACAGCAATGTCATCACTGATCTGTATTATACTGTATATTATATCCCTGTTATACCTCATACACTGTAATATACACACACAGCAATGTCATCACAGATCTGTATTATACTGTATATTATATCCCTGTTATACCTCATACACTGTAATATACACACACACAGCAATGTCATCACTGATCTGTATTATACTGTATATTATATCCCTGTTATACCTCATACACTGTAATATATACACACACAGCAATGTCATCACTGATCTGTATTATACTGTATATTATATCCCTGTTATACCTCATACACTGTAATATATACACACACAGCAATGTCATCACTGATCTGTATTATACTGTATATTATATCCCTGTTATACCTCATACACTGTAATATACACACAGCAATGTCATCACTGATCTGTATTATACTGTATATTATATCCCTGTTATACCTCATACACTGTAATATACACACACACAGCAATGTCATCACTGATCTGTATTATACTGTATATTATATACCTGTTATACCTCATACACTGTAATCTATACACACACAGCAATATCATCACTGATCTGTATTATACTGTATATTATATCCCTGTTATACCTCATACACTGTAATATACACACACACAGCAATGTCATCACTGATCTGTATTATACTGTATATTATATCCCTGTTATACCTCATACACTGTAATACACATACACAGCAATGTCATCACTGATCTGTATTATACTGTATATTATATCCCTGTTATACCTCATACACTGTAATATACACACACACAGCAATGTCATCACTGATCTGTATTATACTGTATATTATATCCCTGTTATACTTCATACACTGTAATATACACACACACAGCAATGTCATCACTGATCTGTATTATACTGTATATTATATCCCTGTTATACCTCATACACTGTAATATACACACACACACAGCAATGTCATCACTGATCTGTATTATACTGTATATTATATCCCTGTTATACCTCATACACTGTAATATACACACACACAGCAATGTCATCACCTGATCTGTATTATACTGTATATTATATCCCTGTTATACCTCATACACTGTAATATACACACACACAGCAATGTCATCACTGATCTGTATTATACTGTATATTATATCCCTGTTATACCTCATACACTGTAATATACACACACAGCAATGTCATCACTGATCTGTATTATACTGTATATTATATCCCTGTTATACCTCATACACTGTAATATACACACACAGCAATGTCATCACTGATCTGTATTATACTGTATATTATATTCCTGTTATACCTCATACACTGTAATATACACACACACACAGCAATGTCATCACTGATCTGTATTATACTGTATATTATATCCCTGTTATACCTCATACACTGTAATATACACACACAGCAATGTCATCACTGATCTGTATTATACTGTATATTATATCCCTGTTATACCTCATACACTGTAATATACACACACACACACACACACACACACACACACACACACACACACACACACACACACAGCAATGTCATCACTGATCTGTATTATACTGTATATTATATCCCTGTTATACCTCATACACTGTAATATATACACACACAGCAATGTCATCACTGATCTGTATTATACTGTATATTATATCCCTGTTATACCTCATACACTGTAATATACACATACACACAGCAATGTCATCACTGATCTGTATTATACTGTATATTATGTCCTTGTTATACCTCATACACTGTAATATACACACAGCAATGTCATCACTGATCTGTATTATACTGTATATTATATCCCTGTTATACCTCATACACTGTAATATACACACACACACACAGCAATGTCATCACTGATCTGTATTATACTGTATATTATATCCCTGTTATACCTCATACACTGTAATATACACACACACACAGCAATGTCATCACTGATCTGTATTATACTGTATATTATATCCCTGTTATATCTCATACACTGTAATATACACACACACAGCAATGTCATCACTGATCTGTATTATACTGTATATTATATCCCTGTTATACCTCATACACTGTAATATACACACACAGCAATGTCATCACTGATCTGTATTATACTGTATATTATATTCCTGTTATACCTCATACACTGTAATATACACACACACAGCAATGTCATCACTGATCTGTATTATACTGTATATTATATCCCTGTTATACCTCATACACTGTAATATACACACACACACACACACACACACACAGCAATGTCATCACTGATCTGTATTATACTGTATATTATATCTCTGTTATACCTCATACACTGTAATATACACACACACACACACACACACACACACACACACACACACACACAGCAATGTCATCACTGACCTGTATTATACTGTATATTATATCCCTGTTATACCTCATACACTGTAATATACACACACAGCAATGTCATCACTGATCTGTATTATACTGTATGTTATATCCCTGTTATACCTCATACACTGTAATATACACACACACACACAGCAATGTCATCACTGATCTGTATTATACTGTATATTATATCCCTGTTATACCTCATACACTGTAATATACACACACACAGCAATGTCATCACTGATCTGTATTATACTGTATATTATATCCCTGTTATACCTCATACACTGTAATATACACACACACAGCAATGTCATCACTGATCTGTATTATACTGTATATTATATCCCTGTTATATCTCATACACTGTAATATACACACACACAGCAATGTCATCACTGATCTGTATTATACTGTATATTATATCCCTGTTATACATCATACACTGTAATATATACACACAGCAATGTCATCACTGATCTGTATTATACTGTATATTATATCCCTGTTATACCTCATACACTGTAATATACACACACACAGCAATGTCATCACTGATCTGTATTATACTGTATATTATATCCCTGTTATACCTCATACACTGTAATATACACATACACACAGCAATGTCATCACTGATCTGTATTATACTGTATATTATATCCCTGTTATACCTCATACACTGTAATATACACACACACAGCAATGTCATCACTGATCTGTATTATACTGTATATTATATCCCTGTTATACCTCATACACTGTAATATACACACACAGCAATGTCATCACTGATCTGTATTATACTGTATATTATATCCCTGTTATACCTCATACGCTGTAATATATACACACACACACAGCAATGTCATCACTGATCTGTATTATACTGTATATTATATCCCTGTTATACCTCATAAACTGTAATATACACACACACAGCAATGTCATCACTGATCTGTATTATACTGTATATTATATCCCTGTTATACCTCATACACTGTAATATACACACACACAGCAATGACATCACTGATCTGTATTATACTGTATATTATATTCCTGTTATACCTCATACACTGTAATATACACACACACACACAGCAATGTCATCACTGATCTGTATTATACTGTATATTATATCTCTGTTATACCTCATACACTGTAATATACACACACACACACACACACACACACACACACACACACACACACACACAGCAATGTCATCACTGACCTGTATTATACTGTATATTATATCCATGTTATACCTCATACACTGTAATATACACACACAGCAATGTCATCACTGATCTGTATTATACTGTATGTTATATCCCTGTTATACCTCATACACTGTAATATACACACACACACACAGCAATGTCATCACTGATCTGTATTATACTGTATATTATATCCCTGTTATACCTCATACACTGTAATACACACACACACACAGCAATGTCATCACTGATCTGTATTATACTATATATTATATCCCTGTTATACCTCATACATTGTAATATACACACACACACACACAGCAATGTCATCACTGATCTGTATTATACTGTATATTATATCCCTGTTATATCTCATATACTGTAATATATACACACACACACACAGCAATGTCATCACTGATCTGTATTATACTGTATATTATATCCCTGTTATACCTCATACACTGTAATATACACACAGCAATGTCATCACTGATCTGTATTATACTGTATATTATATCCCTGTTATACCTCATACACTGTAATATACACACACACAGCAATGTCATCACTGATCTGTATTATACTGTATATTATATCCCTGTTATACCTCATACACTGTAATATACACACACACACACACACACACACACACACACACACAGCAATGTCATCACTGATCTGTATTATACTGTATATTATATCCCTGTTATACCTCATACACTGTAATATATACACACACAGCAATGTCATCACTGATCTGTATAATACTGTATATTATATCCCTGTTATACCTCATACACTGTAATATACACACACACAGCAATGTCATCACTGATCTGTATTATACTGTATATTATATCCCTGTTATACCTCATACACTGTAATATACACACACACAGCAATGTCATCACTGATCTGTATTATACTGTGTATTATATCCCTGTTATACCTCATACACTGTAATATACACACACACACACAGCAATGTCATCACTGATCTGTATTATACTGTATATTATATCCCTGTTATACCTCATACACTGTAATATACACACACACAGCAATGTCATCACTGATCTGTATTATACTGTATATTATATCCCTGTTATACCTCATACACTGTAATATACACACACACAGCAATGTCATCACTGATCTGTATTATACTGTATATTATATCCCTGTTATACCTCATACACTGTAATATACACACACAGCAATGTCATCACTGATCTGTATTATACTGTATATTATATCCCTGTTATACCTCATACACTGTAATATACACACACACAGCAATGTCATCACTGATCTGTATTATACTGTATATTATATCCCTGTTATACCTCATACACTGTAATATACACACACACAGCAATGTCATCACTGATCTGTAATATACTGTATATTATATCCCTGTTATACCTCATACACTGTAATATACACACACACACAGCAATGTCATCACTGATCTGTATTATACTGTATATTATATCCCTGTTATACCTCATACACTGTAATATACACACACAGCAATGTCATCACTGATCTGTATTATACTGTATATTATATCCCTGTTATACCTCATACACTGTAATATACACACACAGCAATGTCATCACTGATCTGTATTATACTGTATATTATATCCCTGTTATACCTCATACACTGTAATATACACACACACACACACACAGCAATGTCATCACTGATCTGTATTATACTGTATATTATATCCCTGTTATACCTCATACACTGTAATATACACACACAGCAATGTCATCACTGACCTGTATTATACTGTATATTATATCCCTGTTATACCTCATACACTGTAATATACACACACACAGCAATGTCATCACTGATCTGTATTATACTGTATATTATATCCCTGTTATACCTCATACACTGTAATACACACACACACACACACACACACACACACACACAGCAATGTCATCACTGATCTGTATTATACTGTATATTATATCCCTGTTATACCTCATACACTGTAATATACACACACACACAGCAATGTCATCACTGATCTGTATTATACTGTATATTATATCCCTGTTATACCTCATACACTGTAATATACACACACACACACAGCAATGTCATCACTGATCTGTATTATACTGTATATTATATCCCTGTTATACCTCATGCACTGTAATATACACACACACACACAGCAATGTCATCACTGATCTGTATTATACTGTATATTATATCCCTGTTATACCTCATACACTGTAATATACACACACAGCAATGTCATCACTGATCTGTATTATACTGTATATTATATCCCTGTTATACCTCATACACTGTAATATACACACACAGCAATGTCATCACTGATCTGTATTATACTGTATATTATATCCCTGTTATACCTCATACACTGTAATATACACACAGCAATGTCATCACTGATCTGTATTATACTGTATATTATATCCCTGTTATACCTCATACACTGTAATATACACACACACAGCAATGTCATCACTGATCTGTATTATACTGTATATTATATCCCTGTTATACCTCATACACTGTAATATACACACACAGCAATGTCATCACTGATCTGTATTATACTGTATATTATATCCCTGTTATACCTCATACACTGTAATATACACACACACACAGCAATGTCATCACTGATCTGTATTATACTGTATATTATATCCCTGTTATACCTCATACACTGTAATATACACACACACAGCAATGTCATCACTGATCTGTATTATACTGTATATTATATCCCTGTTATACCTCATACACTGTAATATACACACACACAGCAATGTCATCACTGATCTGTATTATACTGTATATTATATCCCTGTTATACCTCATACACTGTAATATACACACACACACAGCAATGTCATCACTGATCTGTATTATACTGTATATTATATCCCTGTTATACCTCATACACTGTAATATACACACACACACACACACACACACACACACACACAGCAATGTCATCACTGACCTGTATTATACTGTATATTATATCCCTGTTATACCTCATACACTGTAATACACACACAGCAATGTCATCACTGATCTGTATTATACTGTATATTATATCCCTGTTATACCTCATACACTGTAATATACACACACACAGCAATGTCATCACTGATCTGTATTATACTGTATATTATATCCCTGTTATACCTCATACACTGTAATATACACACACACAGCAATGTCATCACTGATCTGTATTATACTGTATATTATATCCCTGTTATACCTCATACACTGTAATATACACACACAGCAATGTCATCACTGATCTGTATTATACTGTATATTATATCCCTGTTATACCTCATACACTGTAATACACACACACACACACACACACACACACACACACACACACACACACACACACCACACACACACACACACACACACACACACACACACACACAGCAATGTCATCACTGATCTGTATTATACTGTATATTATATCCCTGTTATACCTCATACACTGTAATATACACACACACAGCAATGTCATCACTGATCTGTATTATACTGTATATGTTATCCCTGTTATACCTCATACACTGTAATACACACACAGCAATGTCATCACTGATCTGTATTATACTGTATATTATATCCCTGTTATACCTCATACACTGTAATATACACACACACAGCAATGTCATCACTGATCTGTATTATACTGTATATTATATCCCTGTTATACCTCATACACTGTAATATACACACACACACACAGCAATGTCATCACTGATCTGTATTATACTGTATATTATATCCATGTTATACCTCATACACTGTAATATATACACACAGCAATGTCATCACTGATCTGTATTATACTGTATATTATATCCCTGTTATACCTCATACACTGTAATATACACACACACAGCAATGTCATCACTGATCTGTATTATACTGTATATTATATCCCTGTTATACCTCATACACTGTAATATACACACACACAGCAATGTCATCACTGATCTGTATTATACTGTATATTATATCCCTGTTATACCTCATACACTGTAATATACACACACACAGCAATGTCATCACTGATCTGTATTATACTGTATATTATATCCCTGTTATACCTCATACACTGTAATATACACACACACAGCAATGTCATCACTGACCTGTATTATACTGTATATTATATCCCTGTTATACCTCATACACTGTAATATACACACACACAGCAATGTCATCACTGATCTGTATTATACTGTATATTATATCCCTGTTATACCTCATACACTGTAATATACACACACACAGCAATGTCATCACTGATCTGTATTATACTGTATATTATATCCCTGTTATACCTCATACACTGTAATACACACACACACACAGCAATGTCATCACTGATCTGTATTATACTGTATATTATATCCCTGTTATACCTCATACACTGTAATATACACACACACAGCAATGTCATCACTGATCTGTATTATACTGTATGTTATATCCCTGTTATACCTCATTCACTGTAATACACACACAGCAATGTCATCACTGATCTGTATTATACTGTATATTATATCCCTGTTATACCTCATACACTGTAATATACACACACACACACACAGCAATGTCATCACTGATCTGTATTATACTGTATATTATATCCCTGTTATACCTCATACACTGTAATATACACACACACACACACACAGCAATGTCATCACTGATCTGTATTATACTGTATGTTATATCCCTGTTATACCTCATACACTGTAATACACACACAGCAATGTCATCACTGATCTGTATTATACTGTATATTATATCCCTGTTATACCTCATACACTGTAATATACACACACACAGCAATGTCATCACTGATCTGTATTATACTGTATATTATATCCCTGTTATACCTCATACACTGTAATATATACACACACACAGCAATGTCATCACTGATCTGTATTATATTGTATATTATATCCCTGTTATACCTCATACACTGTAATATACACACACACAGCAATGTCATCACTGATCTGTATTATACTGTATATTATATCCCTGTTATACCTCATACACTGTAATATACACACACACAGCAATGCCATCACTGATCTGTATTATACTGTATATTATATCCCTGTTATACCTCATACACTGTAATATACACACACAGCAATGTCATCACTGATCTGTATTATACTGTATATTATATCCATGTTATACCTCATACACTGTAATATATACACACAGCAATGTCATCATTGATCTGTATTATACTGTATATTATATCCCTGTTATACCTCATACACTGTAATATACACACACACAGCAATGTCATCACTGATCTGTATTATACTGTATATTATATCCCTGTTATACCTCATACACTGTAATATACACACACACAGCAATGTCATCACTGATCTGTATTATACTGTATATTATATCCCTGTTATACCTCATACACTGTAATATACACACACACACAGCAATGTCATCACTGATCTGTATTATACTGTATATTATATCCCTGTTATACCTCATACACTGTAATATATACACACAGCAATGTCATCACTGATCTGTATTATACTGTATATTATATCCCTGTTATACCTCATACACTGTAATATACACACACAGCAATGTCATCACTGATCTGTATTATACTGTATATTATATCCCTGTTATACCTCATACACTGTAATATACACACACACAGCAATGTCATCACTGATCTGTATTATACTGTATATTATATCCCTGTTATACCTCATACACTGTAATATACACACACACAGCAATGTCATCACTGGACTGTATTATACTGTATATTATATCCCTGTTATACCTCATACACTGTAATACACACACACACAGCAATGTCATCACTGATCTGTATTATACTGTATATTATATCCCTGTTATACCTCATACACTGTAATATACACACACACAGCAATGTCATCACTGATCTGTATTATACTGTATATTATATCCCTGTTATACCTCATACACTGTAATATACACACACACAGCAATGTCATCACTGATCTGTATTATACTGTATATTATATCCCTGTTATACCTCATACACTGTAATATACATACACACACACAGCAATGTCATCACTGATCTGTATTATACTGTATATTATATCCCTGTTATACCTCATACACTGTAATATACACACACACAGCAATGTCATCACTGATCTGTATTATACTGTATATTATATCCCTGTTATACCTCATACACTGTAATATACACACACACACAGCAATGTCATCACTGATCTGTATTATACTGTATATTATATCCCTGTTATACCTCATACACTGTAATATATACACACACACACACAGCAATGTCATCACTGATCTGTATTATACTGTATATTATATCCCTGTTATACCTCATACACTGTAATATATACACACACACACAGCAATGTCATCACTGATCTATATTATACTGTATATTATATCCCTGTTATACCTCATACACTGTAATATACACACACAGCAATGTCATCACTGATCTGTATTATACTGTATATTATATCCCTGTTATACCTCATACACTGTAATATACACACAGCAATGTCATCACTGATCTGTATTATACTGTATATTATATCCCTGTTATATCTCATACACTGTAATATACACACACACAGCAATGTCGTCACTGATCTGTATTATATTGTATATTATATCCCTGTTATACCTCATACACTGTAATATACACACACAGCAATGTCATCACTGATCTGTATTATACTGTATATTATATCCCTGTTATACCTCATACACTGTAATATATACACACACACACACAGCAATGTCATCACTGATCTATATTATACTGTATATTATATCCCTGTTATACCTCATACACTGTAATATACACACACAGCAATGTCATCACTGATCTGTATTATACTGTATATTATATCCCTGTTATACCTCATACACTGTAATATACACACACACACAGCAATGTCATCACTGATCTGTATTATACTGTATATTATATCCCTGTTATACCTCATACACTGTAATATACACACAGCAATGTCATCACTGATCTGTATTATACTGTATATTATATCCCTGTTATATCTCATACACTGTAATATATACACACACACAGCAATGTCATCACTGATCTGTATTATACTGTATATTATATCCCTGTTATACCTCATACACTGTAATATACACACACACACAGCAATGTCATCACTGATCTGTATTATACTGTATATTATATCCCTGTTATACCTCATACACTGTAATATACACACACACAGCAATGTCATCACTGATCTGTATTATACTGTATATTATATCCCTGTTATACCTCATACACTGTAATATACACACACACAGCAATGTCATCACTGATCTGTATTATACTGTATATTATATCCCTGTTATACCTCATACACTGTAATATACACACACACAGCAATGTCATCACTGATCTGTATTATACTGTATATTATATCCCTGTTATACCTCATACACTGTAATATACACACACAGCAATGTCATCACTGATCTGTATTTTACTGTATATTATATCCCTGTTATACCTCATACACTGTAATATACACACACAGCAATGTCATCACTGCTCTGTATTATACTGTATATTATATCCCTGTTATACCTCATACACTGTAATATACACACACACAGCAATGTCATCACTGATCTGTATTATACTGTATATTATATCCCTGTTATACCTCATACACTGTAATACACACACACACACACACACACACACACACACACACACACACACACACACACAGAGCAATGTCATCACTGATCTGTATTATACTGTATATTATATCCCTGTTATACCTCATACACTGTAATATACACACACACAGCAATGTCATCACTGATCTGTATTATACTGTATGTTATATCCCTGTTATACCTCATACACTGTAATATACACACACAGCAATGTCATCACTGATCTGTATTATACTGTATATTATATCCCTGTTATACCTCATACACTGTAATATACACACACACAGCAATGTCATCACTGATCTGTATTATACTGTATATTATATCCCTGTTATACCTCATACACTGAAATATACACACACACAGCAATGTCATCACTGATCCGTATTATACTGTATGTTATATCCCTGTTATACCTCATACACTGTAATACACACACAGCAATGTCATCACTGATCTGTATTATACTGTATATTATATCCCTGTTATACCTCATACACTGTAATATACACACACAGCAATGTCATCACTGATCTGTATTATACTGTATATTATATCCCTGTTATACCTCATACACTGTAATATACACACACACAGCAATGTCATCACTGATCTGTATTATACTGTATATTATATCCCTGTTATACCTCATACACTGTAATATACACACACACAGCAATGTCATCACTGATCTGTATTATACTGTATATTATATCCCTGTTATACCTCATACACTGTAATTCACACACACACAGCAATGTCATCACTGATCTGTATTATACTGTATATTATATCCCTGTTATACCTCATACACTGTAATATATACACACACACAGCAATGTCATCACTGATCTGTATCATACTGTATATTATATCCCTGTTATACCTCATACACTGTAATATATACACACACACAGCAATGTCATCACTGATCTGTATTATACTGTATATTATATCCCTGTTATACCTCATACACTGTAATATACACACACACAGCAATGTCATCACTGATCTGTATTATACTGTATATTATATCCCTGTTATACCTCATACACTGTAATATATACACACACACAGCAATGTCATCACTGATCTGTATTATATTGTATATTATATCCCTGTTATACCTCATACACTGTAATATACACACACACAGCAATGTCATCACTGATCTGTATTATACTGTATATTATATCCCTGTTATACCTCATACACTGTAATATACACACACACAGCAATGTCATCACTGATCTGTATTATACTGTATATTATATCCCTGTTATACCTCATACACTGTAATATACACACACACAGCAATGTCATCACTGATCTGTATTATACTGTATATTATATCCCTGTTATACCTCATACACTGTAATATACACACACACAGCAATGTCATCACTGATCTGTATTATACTGTATATTATATCCCTGTTATACCTCATACACTGTAATATACACACACACAGCAATGTCATCACTGATCTGTATTATACTGTATATTATATCCCTGTTATACCTCATACACTGTAATATACACACACAAACAGCAATGTCATCACTGATCTGTATTATACTGTATATTATATCCCTGTTATACCTCATACACTGTAATATATACACACACAGCAATGTCATCACTGATCTGTATTATACTGTATATTATATCCCTGTTATACCTCATACATTGTAATATACACACACAGCAATGTTATCACTGATCTGTATTATACTGTATATTATATCCCTATTATACCTCATACACTGTAGTATACACACACACAGCAATGTAATCACTGATCTGTATTATACTGTATATTATATCCCTGTTATACCTTATACACTGTAATATACACACACAAACAGCAATGTCATCACTGATCTGTATTATACTGTATATTATATCCCTGTTATACCTCATACACTGTAATATACACACACACAGCAATGTCATCACTGATCTGTATTATACTGTATATTATATCCCTGTTATACCTCATACACTGTAATATACACACACACACACACACACACACACACACACACACACACAGCAATGTCATCACTGATCTGTATTATACTGTATATTATATCCCTGTTATACCTCATACACTGTAATATACACACACACACAGCAATGTCATCACTGATCTGTATCATACTGTATATTATATCCCTGTTATACCTCATACACTGTAATATACACACACAGCAATGTCATCACTGATCTGTATTATACTGTATATTATATCCCTGTTATACCTCATACACTGTAATATATACACACACACACACACACACACACACACACACACACACACAGCAATGTCATCACTGATCTGTATTATACTGTATATTATATCCCTGTTATACCTCACACTGTAATATACACACACACAGCAATGTCATCACTGATCTGTATTATGCTGTATATTATATCCCTGTTATACCTCATACACTGTAATATACACACACACAGCAGTGTCATCACTGATCTGTATTATACTGTATATTATATCCCTGTTATACCTCATACGCTGTAATATACACACACACACACACACACAGCAATGTCATCACTGATCTGTATTATACTGTATATTATATCCCTGTTATACCTCATACACTGTAATATATACACACACACAGCAATGTCATCACTGATCTGTATTATACTGTATATTATATCCCTGTTATACCTCATACACTGTAATATACACACACACACACACGTCATCACTGACCTGTATTATACTGTATATTATATCCCTGTTATACCTCATACACTGTAATATACACACACACACACACACACACACACACACAGCAATGTCATCACTGATCTGTATTATACTGTATATTATATCCCTGTTATACCTCATACACTGTAATATATACACACACACAGCAATGTCATCACTGATCTGTATTATACTGTATATTATATCCCTGTTATACCTCATACACTGTAATATACACACACACAGCAATGTCATCACTGATCTGTATTATACTGTATATTATATCCCTGTTATACCTTGATAAAGCTAAATATTTATCGTATATAAAACACTTTAAGAGGTCTAAGAACACTGTACGCTATCTACGTAAGAAGTACCGTAATGGTACGCAAGTTGCGTAAACGATCGCTCAACCGTAGTCGAGACGCTCAAGCGTCATGTTCGCTTACGGCCCAGAGATCACAGGCAGGCACGCTATTGGCCGCCGACTAACGTAATGATTCGCTATAGCGTAGCGGACGCTCGGGACCACGAGGAGATCACCAGCGGTGCAGACGCTTATAACGTTAAACCTTTATATCTATACCTTTAACAGCGAAATATACAGTAAACCATAGTGTGGTGACAGAGTGTAAGTGTAACCTGATTAACTACAAAGCTGCTTGAGCGTCACCGACGCTCAGGGAATACTTAACACTATAAGAAATACACAGATACCTGGGCTTAGGGTCCAAAACCTATTATATGTATTATGACTATTATACTTGCAAAAGAATCACAGTACAAAGCATACACTACAATATAACATAGACTAACTAACCAGATAACTACACAGGAAATACAATACAATTAAGGGAAAAATACGGGAGAAATAGAAGAGAGAGAGAGAGAGAGAGAGAGAAATGGCTCACAATAACATCAAGACAATATGATTGCGGAGAAACACTTACGCACAAGGGGAAACGATCGCATGCGCCTCGATATCCAGCTCCCGATTATCAGCAATGAGAACCGTTGAAGAGAGAGAGAACTGGATACGGTCGGCCTGCCTATTTATGCCCCACACACAATACAATTCAATGGTCCCTACAATCTCATTGTTCATTGGACACAGGAATTCGGCTTCGCATTATAACAAAAGGTCATAGGTTGATTCATACAGGTGGGCTGTGACTATTTCCAACAGCTCAGGTGGGAGGGAAACTGGGTTTCCCGCCGCCTGGGTAATAAAGTGCAAATAAAGTAAATGTTCATAAACTTCTTATGTCCATAACTATTCGCACGAGCGATTAATCTGCTCCAAACCAACACCGGAATATTGCTAATTAAATGTTCTTCCGATGGATACTAAACACCACTGTATTACTCCTGTCTGACCCTTCGTATCAAACAAAGAGGGATTTCTCTGTTCATGAACATTCTATATTAACCAAACTTGCAGAATCTATCAAAGGGACCATGATCTACAAAATACATTATATAGTGAAAATATGTAATGATTGAGTCGCACGCTACGATCGCATAAACTCTACCGTAAATACGCATACCATGCGCCTGCGGGTGCCCGCGACTGTGAGTATGCGCACGTACGGGAGAGCGTACGCATGCGCAGCACGGACCTGTGTGAGGTGCAAATATGGTAGTATGCATAGAGATATTTTTCTGACTTTGACAGTCCACCCTTTGGCAGTCAACAATAACTGCCACTTCCTGAAAACATTTCAAAAGGAGAAAAATATATGTTAGGATTTAATACATTTACATGGTTGGGTAAGGGAGGAGAGGAGATGGTAGGAAAAGGGTATGACCTAGTGAGATAGCAGAAGCATGTGTGTATGAATCCGTGCTTTGGGGTCATGTATCATCGTGCCGTACGTGTTTTAAATCAAGCTTCGAGGTATTGCGAAGTATACATGTGAATTCCTTCTTATCCCGTGGTACGGGTCTGTGGATGGGCTGTCAAACTTTACCGAGCTCTTTTTGGCTTTGGTTGTAACAAAATGGGGGAGCACATTTTAGTTGATGATACATGAATGGGGGAGATATGTGATTGCTGATATCTGTGCCTGTATTCCCTATCGACTATGTGTGTCATTACCTGAGGGTTGTAGAGATGAAGATAAAGAACACTTATGGAAAATGCAGTGGTATTCTATGTCAGGTTAATGTACATCTGTCGGTTGAAGTTTTGTTCGGTATCAGTTGAAAGTCGTCTTCTTTGCGCTGTTTTGCCCATTAGGTGCGAGCAAAAAGCTTTGTCAATGCCATTAGATTTACAAAAAAAAATGTTGGGCTAGCGTAAGTTTAAGAATTCTAGGGAAACTGGGGATCCATGGCAAAGTTCATCAAATGTCCGTATCTACAGTGGTCAAAACTTCTTCTTTGGTCAATCCGTTGTCTGTATAGCGTCTCGTCAACTTCCTTGTCCAAGTGGGTCTTGTTACCTTGGAGAAAACGGAAAAACAGGTGAAAGAAACGGACCGTAGAAATCGCATTTTCATCACATCATTGTTTCTACATTTGGGTCATAAATCAAGTCCAGGTTAATTACAGTTTCCTCACTCCTTAAACTCATTACCCTTGTACGATGATTGCACTTCATTAAAGCCTGACCGCATCTAAATATCAATCCAATCGATATGACAACACTTAAGATACATAGGAGAAACTTCCCAACATCCATTATGACTCCTTGAGCCCAGTCTCCTAAGCCAGAAAACCAATTTCGCGGGTTCAACCATGACACCCAACCAGTCAGCTCATTACCTACAGCAGCAAGAGTGAGATTGTGTCTCCTGCGAAATTCCCACTTCAATTGGAGAATATCGTCCATCTTTTGGTCTATGACCTCGACCGGATCCTCGGTGCTATTCGTAATATATGTGCAACATTTCACGCCGTATTGTGTTGCCAGTGTGACACAATATCCGCCTGTCACTGCTGTGAGGTAATTGAGAACCATTCTATGCTGTACCAGTTCTGTTTTGTAAGCCTGAAGTTCTCTTCCAGTATACCTAAACGTGTCATCATACATTTCAGTGATATTATCTAACAAATTTGCGAGCGCCGATATGTATTTATAATTCAGCACTCCTCTAGCGGTGCGGGTGAAATCTAACGCGATTAAGAATTGAATCCCGGTGGATTCACTTATCAGATCAGAGGCCGGATGCTCTGTCTTCTCTATCAGGTGCCTTTTAACAACGTGCTCGTAATGGGTGTGAGTATAAGGAGCTTGGGCACCACGGTGTATGTCTTTCATTTTGTCATGTGATACAGTCATTACTTCAGGCAGTACTTTTCCAATATAACACAATCCTTCAGAGTTTGGGGCAAGCCACTTGTACGCCTTTCTCCCGCATATGAATATGCATCATCGGGGAGAACATATGGGACGGAGTAGGACATAACCATATTACACACCTTCCATGTGAAATCTCCTAACCCTAATTCTTCCATCTGCTTAGTACACGTATCAGGTTGTACGATATGTGCACAGTATCCTGGTGATACTTCTCCAACTCTCGTAATTCTATTTCCTAAGGTGTACCTATACCGGAAAGATTTTCCTCTACTGGCTATGTGGCGTAGAAGCTCTGTATCTGTAGGCATTCTATCTGCTCTATGCGAAAAGGTCATGGTGTGGTTACTCCATGACACTTCCCAATTTCCCGGTTTTCGGGGATTGGAGATGTTGAAACATAATAGGGACCTATCCACATGGTATTGGTGGAGCTTCAAACTAGGAGGGCTGGAGATATTAAACCTCCGGTCCACCGGTCTCCCACCATTCAACTCAAGTACCTCCTCTATCGTTAAAGGAAATGGTACTAGCCCTGATTTGCTATGACCCTGAGGTACTTGAGAGCATACCCAACAATCTGTTTTGTTTAACACATTACCCACTAAGGAGTGATAGTCACTCAATGGATGCCGGTCCATATGGATATTAAAACTGGATTGGCATTTCTTAATGCACCCATCCTCAATGACATTGTTACAGAGCCTACAGATACAGTTTTCTTCAGCTAACAATCCTTCACAATTCCTTCTATGGTCAATGCTATCGGATCGTTTTCTGATACTCGCCTTTGCTTGTTGATTATGTTGTTCTCGGAAAACTACGCCTCCATCTTTATCATCAAAACCCATTCCAGAACCTCTCTCAACCTCCATGGTACTCTCACCGGAACAGACTGCTCTGGTCAACATCATGGTTAACAGGAGAATCAGGATCACAGTCTCTTGGGGCAAGTCCATCTTATAGGAGGAAACGGAGAAGAATGAGAAGGGGGAAAAAGAAATTTTAGGGAGAGGGGATGGGAAGTGGAGAAAAACAATAAAAGGGAGTGGGGAGTCGACAACAGCTCTTGGTCTTGAGATTTTCACGGCTCAGGTGCCGCCTCAGTCCTCCTGGAACAGACACTCCAGTGATACAACCTCTACCGTCTGTTCCTTATCACGGGACTTCTCTGGATCAGCAACCTTCTTGCAGTGGGATGAATGAACCCAAGTCTCTCTCTCAGCAACCTTCAATGCTGTAGTGCTAGTCAATAAGACCTGGTATGGTCCTTCCCATCTGTCAATAAGGCAACCTGAGCGTAGAAAATTCCGTATCATCACATAATCCCCAGGTTCAATGTCATGACAATTACTATCTGGTAAATCAGGAATCACCAACTTCAGATTATCATTTTGATTCCTTAACTGTTTACTCATGTTAATCAAGTACTTTACAGTCACTTCATTGTTACATTTCAAATCATCCTGAGGGTTAATCATAACATGCGGTTGTCGACCAAACAAGATTTCAAAGGGAGACAGATTAAGAGGGGACCTGGGAGTGGTTCTGATGCTGTACAGTACAATGGGTAAAGCTTCTGGCCATGTCAATCCTGTCTCTGCCATCACTTTACTCAGTTTATTTTTAATAGTGCTGTTCACTCTTTCGACCTTCGCACTCGCCTGTGGACGGTACGGAGTGTGCAGCTTGCTATCAATTCCCATCAATTTACACATTCCTTGAAAGAAAAGTGGATATAGAATAGAAGCGCTCAACACTCACTGACCCTGTGATCTAAAATTAAATAACAACCAAGGTGTCCTTGGGGATTTTTTGAATGTAAAAATATATTTATTATAATACAGTAAAAATTGTACAATAAACCAAATCTATATCTTATCATAAAACCCTTTATCCTCACTGCAGTTCTATTGCCAAGAGCTATTCTACATTCACATCAAATTGCATCAAATTGCAGATGTCAGCTAGATAACTAGCAGCAATATAGTGGTAACAATTGTTGCAATCAGATCTTCAGGCTATCTATTCAACAATGTTGAGTGTATATTCAGACACAATTGTTACGATGTAAAGAAAAGTCACGGGTCACGTGACGAAACGCGTCAGGACTCCTCCCCCGTTTGCCTCACTGACCGATCATTGTCTCTGACACTCTCCGGACGGCTCTGCTACATTTCCCACGGGATTAATCAGCACGATAGCCAGGACAGGACACAGCCGAATTTCCTCTCCGCACAGTGCCAGTGGTTACCAGCAGTCTCTCTCCCCCACATATCCTACGGACGGTGCCAGTCCAGGGAGATCGAGGCGTTCCACCAAGGTACTCTCTCTGCAGCGGGTTCCCTCCAACAGCAGTCACACACCTGTTCTTCCCCACAGACTGCAACGGGCGGTGCACGCCCAGGGACAGCAGGTTTAACAGTGGGACCCCGGCTAGCACGGCCAGTGCTTCAAAATTCTGCAGCTTCATTTGAGTTTTCTGGCTTTACCCGAGGACGCTCGGGACCAGCCAGCCTACCGGAGAGGTAATCAATTATTTCACCAACACCTGTCATCGGCTCCTGGAACTCTGAGACGTTACATTACATAGCTCTTGAATTCAGAGCGAGTGAGTGCATTCTACATCCATTAATTCTTTTCTTTACATCGTAACAATTGTGTCTGAATATACACTCAACATTGTTGAATAGATAGCCTGAAGATCTGATTGCAACAATTGTTACCACTATATTGCTGCTAGTTATCTAGCTGACATCTGCAATTTGATGCAATTTGATGTGAATGTAGAATAGCTCTTGGCAATAGAACTGCAGTGAGGATAAAGGGTTTTATGATAAGATATAGATTTGGTTTATTGTACAATTTTTACTGTATTATAATAAATATATTTTTACATTCAAAAAATCCCCAAGGACACCTTGGTTGTTATTTAATTTTAGATCACAGGGTCAGTGAGTGTTGAGCGCTTCTATTCTATATCCACTTTTCTTTAGTTTATCAATCTAGGAGTAACTCACTACTCCTTATAGAAGCGCACACACCTCTGACACTTGGGATCTTATTTTCAAGTTATAAGCTATTTCGCTTAATTTATTAGAGGAATAGAGACACATCGGCGCAGCAAAATTTCTCTTCTACATTCCTTGAAAGACATCACCTGTAAAATGGGTACCCCTATCACTTTCGATTATTCTAGGGATACCATATCTACATACAAATTCCTGCACAATTTTCTTAGCAGTAAACATAGCGGTATTTGTAGCCGCAGGAAATGCTTCGACCCAATTTGAGAAAACATCTATACAGACAAGTACATATTTCAAATTCCGACAAGGGGGTAATTGTATAAAGTCAATTTGTATTACCTGGAAAGGGCCGCCAGCAGGTGGGATATGGGATGGTTCTGTAGGTATTGCCTTTCCAATATTCTTTCTCAAACAGGTAAGGCATGACATTGCTCTTTTACTCGCATGAGAGGAGAATCCTGGGGCGCACCAATATGCTCTTACCAATTTGCACATCCCTTCCTTGCCTAGATGAGTCAGCCCGTGAGCTGCTTCAGCCAGACATGGAAGATATGCTCTGGGGGCCACTGGTTTACCATGTCCATCCGTCCAGAGTCCTAAGGACTCCTGGCCATATCCCTTTGCCCTCCAGACTGCCTTTTCCTGTGTGGAACACAAATTTTGCATCTCACACAACTTCTGTGTGTTGATGGTATTAAATACCATCAGTTGTGTTGTGTCTGTCTGTCTGGGGGTAGCAGCTGCTAACTTAGCAGCTTCGTCTGCTCGGCTGTTACCAAGTGATACTGGGTCCTGGCTATATGTATGTGCTTTACATTTGATAACAGCCACTCTGTCGGGTTCCTGTATCGCTGTTAGAAGCCTTTTTATGTGAGCTGCATGCGCTACCGGTGTACCAGCTGCCGTCATGAAATTTCTGAGGCGCCATAGGGCTCCGAAATCATGAACTACCCCGAAGGCGTATCTAGAATCGGTGTAGATATTGGCTGACTTACCCTTAGCCAATTCACATGCTCTGGTTAGGGCGACCAGTTCAGCAACCTGGGCTGAGTGAGGTGGGCCTAGCGGTTCCGCTTCTATGGTGTCTTGGTCATCTACGACTGCGTATCCAGTACACAAGTCTCCCGAGTCTGACTGTCTATGACAACTACCGTCCGTGTAGAACGTGAGTTCTGCATCTTCCAGTGGGTTGTCACTGATGTCAGGCCTTGCGGTAAAATTTTGGGTCAAATATTCCATACAATCATGTGTATCTTCCTTTGTATTAAATCCTCCTTCCCCATCACTCTCACCTTCCACCCTTTGTGCCTGACCAGGCACACCTGGGAGATATGTTGCAGGATTTAATGCACTGCATCTCCTTATGGTGATGTTTACGGGGGCCATTAGGGCCAATTCCCATCTTGTAAACCTCGCTGATGATACGTGTCTGGTTTGGGCAGAATTCAATAAGGCTGACACTGCATGTGGCGTATGGATTGTGAGGTTGTGGCCTAGCACGACATCTTCGCTTTTTGTCACTAGCAATGCTATCGCCGCAACGCTACGCAAGCATGTGGGGAGGGATCGCGCTACCGTATCTAGCTGAGCGCTGTAGTATGCAACTGGCCTGCTGGCATCACCGTGCTTTTGGGTTAGTACGCCTGCCGCGCAACCAGCACTTTCTGTTCCGTATAGTTCAAAGGGTTTCCCATAGTCTGGCATACCTAGTGCTGGTGCCTGCGTTAGGCACTGTTTAAGTCTCTCAAATGCTGTTTCGGACTCGTCTGTATGCTAAATCCTATCAGGTTTGTTTGAGGAGACCATTTCCTGCAAAGGTAACGCTAAAATGGAAAACCCTGGGATCCAATTACGGCAATACCCACACATTCCTAAAAATGTTCTGATTTGTTGCTGGGTTTGTGGCAGAGTCATGTCTCTAATTGCTTGGATTCTATCAGCGGTCAGGTGTCTCAGTCCTTGTGTTAAACAGTGTCCCAAATATTTTACCTTAGTTTGGCATAATTGCAACTTGTCTTTGGAAACCTTGTGTCCTGTGTCTGAAAGATGAAACAGGAGCTGTTTCGTATCCTTCAGGGATGCTTCCAATGAATCAGAACACAGTAGTAGATCGTCCACGTACTGTATTAATACTGATCCACTCACTGGTTGGAAAGACTGTAAACAATCATGCAAAGCCTGAGAAAATATACTTGGGCTATCTATGAATCCTTGTGGTAATCGAGTCCATGTGTATTGGACTCCTCTGTATGTGAATGCGAATAAATATTGGCTGTCAGGGTGCAGAGGTACCGAAAAGAAAGCAGAGCAGAGGTCAATAACAGTGAAAAATTTCGCAGTGGGAGGGATTTGCATTAGGATGACAGCTGGATTTGGCACTACGGGGAACTGACTCTCAACTATTTTGTTAATCCCCCTTAGATCCTGCACTAGTCTGTAACCCCTCCCCCCACTCTTTTTCACAGGGAAGATGGGACTATTAGCAGTGCTGGACGTTCTTACCAGAATGCCCTGTTGTAGCAAGCGCTCTATTACTGGGTAAACTCCTAACTCCACCTCTGGCTTCAGAGGGTACTGTGGGATTTTTTGGAGCTATCCTACCATCTTTTACTTGTACAACTACCGGAGCTACGTTTGCCATTAATCCAGTGTCCTGTCCATCTTTAGTCCAAAGTGACTCTGGTATCTGAGATGTCATTTCTTCTACTTGGGAGGGAGTCCTATTTGTCATAGTGGTATGTGACATTAATTTTGACGGGGAGTCTAACATGTCTCGTACTTCCTGAGCGTGATTCTCAGGTATGTCCAAGAATACACCTTCAGGAGTACAATAAATGACACACCTCATTTTACACAGTAAGTCTCTTCCCAGGAGATTGGTCGGTGCCGATGCAGCCAGCAAAAAGGAATGCTTGGTATGTAAAGGCCCTATTGTAATCTCGGCTGGTTTGCTAACAGGGTAGTGCTGGACTACTCCTGTTACTCCCATGGCTGGAATTGTCCTACCAGTGGTTCTCATGCCCACTGTCGAATTTATCACTGATTTGGCCGCCCCTGTGTCTACAAGAAAGTTTAATGATTTACCAGCTACATTAATTGCAATTTCGGGTTCACTTCCAAGGCTTGCAATCAATTTTACTGGCTGCAGATTACAGGTATGGCCACACCCCTATTGGGTATGGTGACCTCCCTGAATCCCGCTGGCAGCAACTACTTGTGAGGGAGATAGCTGGGAACTACCAGAGGCATGCCAGTCTCTGTTCGGGGGATATCTTTTTGTTTCCCCTGTATGTGGCTCATAACTCCGTCTCTGTGGACCCTGATCCCAATGTCGTGTGTCGTGTCGTTGTCTAGGGGGTTGGTAAGACTTTTGTCGATTTCTTGATCTACAGTCTCGTGCAAAGTGTCCCTGTTTGTGACAAAAATAACATGTTACCACAGTTGACTTACCCACAGGGTTTGGTGATATTACCACAGGCTGCTTTGTGGTCAGGGCCTGTATACTTACTGACATTAACTTATCACCTTGTGACTCCCTGTGTCTGGTGATGTTTCGGTCGTGATCAATAGCAGCCTCTCTCAAAGTGGCCACTGACAGACCTCGCCAACATGGTTGCGTGGTCTGTACCCTTGCCTTTAATGCTTCCTTTAAACCATCCATTAGTACAGATACTGCTACTTCTTGATGGTTTGCATTGGTCTTAATGTCCTCTATACCAGTGTACTTTGCCATTTCTAATAGTGCCCGGTGAAAATATTCTGCTGCCGTTTCTGACTCCTTTTGTTTAATGGAGAATATTTTGTTCCATTTAACAACGGCTGGGAAATACTCCTTTAACTGTAAATTTATCCTTTTTACGTTATCTTTGTTGTACACATCTGTAAGAGGTACATCCTGATCTAATCCACAGTCAACTAAGAATTGAGCTGCGTCGACATTGGAGGGTAAACAAGCTCTTAGCAATATCTGCCAATCTTTATTATTGGGCTCTAAAGTGTTTCCTAGGTCCCTGATGTATTTTTGGCTAGCAACTAAATCTTTTCTAGGGTCAGGGAATTCAGACACTATGGTCCTCAATTCCATTCGGGTAAACGGGCAATACATGGCAATGTTCCTAACGGGTGTGGCTCCTGACGTGTCTGTTTTCCAATTGGGAACTACTATTACCTTAACAGGATTTACTCTAACAACCTCATTCTGTGTAGATTCTACAGCCTGTGGTGAAATTGTTTCAGCATAATGTATGGTGCCGTACTTACCCGTTGACACGACCTCACCTATCCCTCCGCTAGGGGCCTTTGTTACTAATCTCGGGGGTGGAGCAGTTCCTACTGTGGTTTCCGATATGGTGGCCGCTAGAGAGAGCGCTGAAATTGTTGCCGAATCGTCTTCTTGATCACACTCCTGAGGAAAGTTCAAAACAGGGTACAACTTGCACGGGTTAATACTTGCATGGGTTAATGGTTCAACATTATCTTTAACATTTACATGGTTACTAAGTGATTGTGTGTTACACCTTAGTGCGTCTTTCTCCGCAATCAACTTCTCTCCCGCTATATATGGTGGCGGCGGGGCCGTGGCTATCAGTTTCCTGACCGACCCAGATCCCGCCGCCTGAGCCAAACCTCTCTGTATCTCACCTTCCTGTTGCCACAACTGCAAATAATCATAATGCTTGATTCGTCTCTTTGCTGATTTTATGAGACATATCCTCCTCCTTAAATTTTGTAACACTTCTGGGCTGAAGCTACCTATTCTTGGGAATTTCTCCCCGTCATGTACCGTCATTCTCTCCCATTCATCACATAAAACCTCTGTGTGACTTCCATATTTCTCACACATTACGTATCTGGCCGATCCTACTGGTCGGTTTACAGAGTCAGCCCGAACCGAGGTTGATCGCCCCCTTCCTGAACAACTGGCCCCCATAATCTGCAGGTGTTGCTTGCTCTACCTCTGATCTCTATATCAGGGTCTTCAGCGAACCCTTGCAGAAAACCAAAATATTCACGATAGGCAGACGGTGAAGTTTACCGAGCACCCCACTCGCTCGCCCACGCCGACCAATGCGACCTGATCACACCGATATGGTGCTGGCGCACTCGACCCAGGGCACCTATTACCCTTTGTTTACTTGAAAAATGCGAGTGTGATCCGAAGAGCACTACCCTTTCCAGTAAAGGTGGGGTTGTCAGATAGTTCCTGAGTGACCAGCGAACTTCCCTTTTTGAAAAAAATAAAAAATTACACAAATCACGTTAGAATGTACAAATAGCGTTTGTGACCCCTTTACTCTAATGGTACTAGGTCAGATTACTAACTACTGTACACAATTACGTGCGGTCCAATCGTTCAGCACACAAGCAACTAAGCTTATGTACGGAAAGACCAATGGAATCGAAAATTGCGGCTGCGAATTCCTTCAGCGAGAGCTTGTATGGCCTATATGGGTGTTGCACCAACCCTTTTCGGTGTTGTGCCTGTGGACTGTATAGCGGACTTCCTTGTTTACTGTACCTGGACCTGCTGGTCTACTATGACCTCCTGGTCTTGTTCTATACGACCTCCTGGTCTGACCTCCTGGTCTTGTTTTATACGACCTCCTGGTCCGCTATACTCTAATGCTCAAATTGTATGTTTAACTAAGGATGCCTCCCTAGCCACCGTGCATGTCACTTACACGTATGTTCCTCACGAGTACTCGGTGATTTCTTTTGGTTCAACCTCCAAGTTATATAAACTTATGTAATACAAAAACACTCACTCATCACATGTACACTTTTGTTTCTATTTCTATTTCTGCGCAGAAATTTTTCTTTAGACCAGATGTGTTACCAATTAGGAGCAGGATCTGTTAATTTAAATTTCGGACACCCAAAAATAGACTTGCGTTATTTCTCGCCTCGCGTTATTTACCGCTTTGCGTTATTTATCGCTTTGCGTTATTTATCGCTTTGCGTTAAAAATCAACTTATCGTGACTTGAGCTACGTGGGCGTAACCGGACGCTCCGTTGCGTAATATACGCTGCGTGCGTCGGCCTTTGGATTGCGTACGCAAGTCTTTGTTAGGGACACGTGCACGCAAAGCAAAGATCCACCGTAACACAATTTATACTTTTATCAATGTAGATGATCCTTGATCATCTACCACACACCACACTGACTTCGCCTTATCTCCCAGGCAAAACTGTGTGTTTGTCTATATTTTAACTTTATTACCTCTATTCTTAAATTATGAAATAACAGCAAATCTCTTTTAGCACTTTTATCAACTATAAAACTGGCAAACAGGAGAGTGATATACGAAAATACACAAATGAAAAAGGAATGCAGATATATATGTGTGCGTGTGTACGCAAGATAGAAAAATAAACAGTTTTAAAAGACACTAGCGTTTTGCTCTTACCTCCGGTTCCCGGATTCCTTCAGCACCCTTTACCTAAGCGAAGCAGACGCTTATCCCGTCAGCACTACGAGGGATACAACCTCCCGCCCTTTGCTGAGGGATAATGTCTGCTGATCTACCTAGTGCAGATATGTGAAGGACTGGACGAGCCCCCAATTGATAAAGCTAAATATTTATCGTATATAAAACACTTTAAGAGGTCTAAGAACACTGTACGCTATCTACGTAAGAAGTACCGTAATGGTACGCAAGTTGCGTAAACGATCGCTCAACCGTAGTCGAGACGCTCAAGCGTCACGTTCGCTTACGGCCCAGAGATCACAGGCAGGCACGCTATTGGCCGCCGACTAACGTAATGATTCGCTATAGCGTAGCGGACGCTCGGGACCACGAGGAGATCACCAGCGGTGCAGACGCTTATAACGTTAAACCTTTATATCTATACCTTTAACAACGAAATATACAGTAAACCTTAGTGTGGTGACAGAGTGTAAGTGCAACCTGGTGTAACCTGATTAACTACAAAGCTGCTTGAGCGTCACCGACGCTCAGGGAATACTTAACACTATAAGAAATACACAGATACCTGGGCTTAGGGTCCAAAACCTATTATATGTATTATGACTATTATACTTGCAAAAGAATCGCAGTACAAAGCATACACTACAGTATAACATAGACTAACTAACCAGATAACTACACAGGAAATACAATACAATACAATTAAGGGAAAAATACGGGAGAAATAGAAGAGAGAGAGAGAGAGAGAGAAATGGCTCACAATAACATCAAGACAATATGATTGCGGAGAAACACTTACGCACAAGGGGAAACGATCGCATGCGCCTCGATATCCAGCTCCCGATTATCAGCAATGAGAACCGTTGAAGAGAGAGAGAACTGGATACGGTCGGCCTGCCTATTTATGCCCCACACACAATACAATTCAATGGTCCCTACAATCTCATTGTTCATTGGACACAGGAATTCGGCTTCGCATTATAACAAAAGGTCATAGGTTGATTCATACAGGTGGGCTGTGACTATTTCCAACAGCTCAGGTGGGAGGGAAACTGGGTTTCCCGCCGCCTGGGTAATAAAGTGCAAATAAAGTAAATGTTCATAAACTTCTTATGTCCATAACTATTCGCACGAGCGATTAATCTGCTCCAAACCAACACCGGAATATTGCTAATTAAATGTTCTTCCGATGGATACTAAACACCACTGTATTACTCCTGTCTGACCCTTCGTATCAAACAAAGAGGGATTTCTCTGTTCATGAACATTCTATATTAACCAAACTTGCAGAATCTATCAAAGGGACCATGGCCCTCATTCCGAGTCGTTCGCTCGGTATTTTTCATCGCATCGCAGTGAAATTCCGCTTAGTGCGCATGCGCAATATTCGCACTGCGACTGCGCCAAGTATCTTTGCTATGAAGAAAGTATTTTTACTCACGGCTTTCTCATCGCTCCGGCGAACGTAATGTGATTGACAGGAAATGGGTGTTACTGGGCGGAAACACGGCGTTTTATGGGCGTGTGGCTGAAAACGCTACCGTTTCCGGAAAAAACGCAGGAGTGGCCGGAGAAACGGGGGAGTGGTTGGGCGAACGCTGGGTGTGTTTGTGACGTCAAACCAGGAACGACAAGCACTGAACTGATCGCACAGGCAGAGTAAGTCTGGAGCTACTCAGAAACTGCTAAGTAGTTTCTGCTCGCAATATTGCGAATACATCGGTCGCAATTTTAAGATGCTAAGATTCACTCCCAGTAGGCGGCGGCTTAGCGTGTGTAACTCTGCTAAATTCGCCTTGCGACCGATCAACTCGGAATGAGGGCCCATAATCTACAAAATACATTATATAGTGAAAATATGTAATGATTGAGTCGCACGCTACGATCGCATAAACTCTACCGTAAATACGCATACCATGCGCCTGCGGGTGCCCGCGACTGTTAGTATGCGCACGTACGGGAGAGCGTACGCATGCGCAGCACGGACCTGTGTGAGGTGCAAATATGGTAGTGTGCATAGAGATATTTTTCTGACTTTGACAACCTCATACACTGTAATATACACACACACACACACACACACACACACACACACACACACACACAGCAATGTCATCACTGATCTGTATTATACTGTATATTATATCCCTGTTATACCTCATACACTGTAATATACACACACACACACAGCAATGTCATCACTGATCTGTATTATACTGTATATTATATCCCTGTTATACCTCATACACTGTAATATATACACACACAGCAATGTCATCACTGATCTGTATTATACTGTATATTATATCCCTGTTATACCTCATACACTGTAATATACACACACACAGCAATGTCATCACTGATCTGTATTGTACTGTATATTATATCCCTGTTATACCTCATACACTGTAATATACACACACACACAGCAATGTCATCACTGATCTGTATTATACTGTATATTATATCCCTGTTATACCTCATACACTGTAATATACACACACACAGCAATGTCATCACTGATCTGTATTATACTGTATATTATATCCCTGTTATACCTCATACACTGTAATATACACACACACACACACACACACACACAGCAATGTCATCACTGATCTGTATTATACTGTATATTATATCCCTGTTATACCTCATACACTGTAATATACACACACACACACAGCAATGTCATCACTGATCTGTATTATACTGTATATTATATCCCTGTTATACCTCATACACTGTAATACACACACACACAGCAATGTCATCACTGATCTGTATTATACTGTATATTATATCCCTGTTATACCTCATACACTGTAATATACACACACAGCAATGTCATCACTGATCTGTATTATACTGTATATTATATCCCTGTTATACCTCATACACTGTAATATACACACACAGCAATGTCATCACTGATCTGTATTATACTGTATATTATATCCCTGTTATACCTCATACACTGTAATATATACACACAGCAATGTCATCACTGATCTGTATTATACTGTATATTATATCCCTGTTATACCTCATACACTGTAATATATACACAGCAATGTCATCACTGATCTGTATTATACTGTATATTATATCCCTGTTATACCTCATACACTGTAATACATACACACACAGCAATGTCATCACTGATCTGTATTATACTGTATATTATATCCCTGTTATACCTCATACACTGTAATATACACACACAGCAATGTCATCACTGATCTGTATTATACTGTATATTATATCCCTGTTATACCTCATACACTGTAATACACACACACACACACACACACACACACACACACAGAGCAATGTCATCACTGATCTGTATTATACTATATATTATATCCCTGTTATACCTCATACACTGTAATATACACACACACACACAGCAATGTCATCACTGATCTGTATTATACTGTATATTATATCCCTGTTATACCTCATACACTGTAATATACACACACACAGCAATGTCATCACTGATCTGTATTATACTGTATATTATATCCCTGTTATACCTCATACACTGTAATATACACACACACACAGCAATGTCATCACTGATCTGTATTATACTGTATATTATATCCCTGTTATACCTCATACACTGTAATACACACACACAGCAATGTCATCACTGATCTGTATTATACTGTATATTATATCCCTGTTATACCTCATACACTGTAATATACACACACACAGCAATGTCATCACTGATCTGTATTATACTGTATATTATATCCCTGTTATACCTCATACACTGTAATATACACACACACAGCAATGTCATCACTGATCTGTATTATACTGTATATTATATCCCTGTTATACCTCATACACTGTAATATACACACACAGCAATGTCATCACTGATCTGTATTATACTGTATATTATATCCCTGTTATACCTCATACACTGTAATATACACACACACACACAGCAATGTCATCACTGACCTGTATTATACTGTATATTATATCCCTGTTATACCTCATACACTGTAATATACACACACAGCAATGTCATCACTGATCTGTATTATACTGTATATTATATCCCTGTTATACCTCATACACTGTAATATACACACACACACAGCAATGTCATCACTGATCTGTATTATACTGTATATTATATCCCTGTTATACCTCATACACTGTAATATACACACACACACAGCAATGTCATCACTGATCTGTATTATACTGTATATTATATCCCTGTTATACCTCATACACTGTAATATACACACACAGCAATGTCATCACTGATCTGTATTATACTGTATATTATATCCCTGTTATACCTCATACACTGTAATATACACACACACACACACACACACACAGCAATGTCATCACTGACCTGTATTATACTGTATATTATATCCCTGTTATACCTCATACACTGTAATATACACACACACACAGCAATGTCATCACTGATCTGTATTATACTGTATATTATATCCCTGTTATACCTCATACACTGTAATATACACACACACACAGCAATGTCATCACTGATCTGTATTATACTGTATATTATATCCCTGTTATACCTCATACACTGTAATATACACACACACACACACACACACACAGCAATGTCATCACTGACCTGTATTATACTGTATATTATATCCCTGTTATACCTCATACACTGTAATATACACACACACACAGCAATGTCATCACTGATCTGTATTATACTGTATATTATATCCCTGTTATACCTCATACACTGTAATATACACACACACACAGCAATGTCATCACTGATCTGTATTATACTGTATATTATATCCCTGTTATACCTCATACACTGTAATATACACACACACAGCAATGTCATCACTGATCTGTATTATACTGTATATTATATCCCTGTTATACCTCATACACTGTAATATACACACACACAGCAATGTCATCACTGATCTGTAATATACTGTATATTATATCCCTGTTATACCTCATACACTGTAATATACACACACACACAGCAATGTCATCACTGATCTGTATTATACTGTATATTATATCCCTGTTATACCTCATACACTGTAATATACACACACAGCAATGTCATCACTGATCTGTATTATACTGTATATTATATCCCTGTTATACCTCATACACTGTAATATACACACACACACACACACACACACACACACAGCAATGTCATCACTGATCTGTATTATACTGTATATTATATCCCTGTTATACCTCATACACTGTAATATACACACACACAGCAATGTCATCACTGATCTGTATTATACTGTATATTATATCCCTGTTATACCTCATACACTGTAATATACACACACAGCAATGTCATCACTGATCTGTATTATACTGTATATTATATCCCTGTTATACCTCATACACTGTAATATACACACACACACACAGCAATGTCATCACTGATCTGTATTATACTGTATATTATATCCCTGTTATACCTCATACATTGTAATATACACACACAGCAATGTCATCACTGATCTGTATTATACTGTATATTATATCCCTGTTATACCTCATACACTGTAATATACACACACACAGCAATGTCATCACTGATCTGTATTATACTGTATATTATATCCCTGTTATACCTCATACACTGTAATATACACACACACAGCAATGTCATCACTGATCTGTATTATACTGTATATTATATCCCTGTTATACCTCATACACTGTAATACACACACACAGCAATGTCATCACTGATCTGTATTATACTGTATATTATATCCCTGTTATACCTCATACACTGTAATACACACACACAGCAATGTCATCACTGATCTGTATTATACTGTATATTATATCCCTGTTATACCTCATACACTGTAATATACACACACACAGCTATGTCATCACTGATCTGTATTATACTGTATATTATATCCCTGTTATACCTCATACACTGTAATATATACACACACAGCAATGTCATCACTGATCTGTATTATACTGTATATTATATCCCTGTTATACCTCATACACTGTAATATACACACACAAACAGCAATGTCATCACTGATCTGTATTATACTGTATATTATATCCCTGTTATACTTCATACACTGTAATACACATACACACAGCAATGTCATCACTGATCTGTATTAGACTGTATAATATATCCCTGTTATACCTCATACACTGTAATATACACACAGCAATGTCATCACTGATCTGTATTATACTGTATATTATATCCCTGTTATACCTCATACACTGTAATATACACACACACAGCAATGTCATCACTGATCTGTATTATACTGTATATTATATCCCTGTTATACCTCATACACTGTAATATACACACACACAGCAATGTCATCACTGATCTGTATTATACTGTATATTATATCCCTGTTATACCTCATACACTGTAATATACACACACACAGCAATGTCATCACTGATCTGTATTATACTGTATATTATATCCCTGTTATACCTCATACACTGTAATATATACACACACAGCAATGTCATCACTGATCTGTATTATACTGTATATTATATCCCTGTTATACCTCATACACTGTAATATACACACACACAGCAATGTCATCACTGATCTGTATTATACTGTATATTATATCCCTGTTATACCTCATACACTGTAATATATACACACACAGCAATGTCATCACTGATCTGTATTATACTGTATATTATATCCCTGTTATACCTCATACACTGTAATATATACACACACAGCAATGTCATCACTGATCTGTATTATACTGTATATTATATCCCTGTTATACCTCATACACTGTAATATACACACACACACAGCAATGTCATCACTGATCTGTATTATACTGTATAATATATCCCTGTTATACCTTATACACTGTAATATACACACAGCAATGTCATCACTGATCTGTATTATACTGTATATTATATCCCTGTTATACCTCATACACTGTAATATACACACACAGCAATGTCATCACTGATCTGTATTATACTGTATATTATATCCCTGTTTTACCTCATACACTGTAATATACACACACAGCAATGTCATCACTGATCTGTATTATACTGTATGTTATATCCCCGTTATACCTCATACACTGTAATATACACACACACAGCAATGTCATCACTGATCTGTATTATACTGTATATTATATCCCTGTTATACCTCATACACTGTAATATACACACACACACACACACACACACACACACACACACACACACACAGCAATGTCATCACTGATCTGTATTATACTGTATATTATATCCCTGTTATACCTCATACACTGTAATATACACACACACAGCAATGTCATCACTGATCTGTATTATACTGTATATTATATCCCTGTTGTGCTGGGAATGGGACATTATACAGTAACACCAGGGGATGTGTCTGGGTGATGACTGGAGAGGTGTCTGCTGGGAATGGGGCATTATACAGTAACACCGGGGGACATGTCTGGGTGATGACTGGAGAGGTGACTGCTGGGAATGGGACATTATACAGTAACACCAGGGGATGTGTCTGGGTGATTACTATAGAGGTGACTGCCGGGAATGGGACACTATACAGTAACACCGGGGGATGTGTCTGGGTGATGACCGGAGAGGTGACTGCCGGGAATGGGGCATTATACAGTAACACCAGGGGATGTGTCTGGGTGATGACTGGAGAGGTGACTGCTGGGAATGGGACATTACACAGTAACACTAGGGGATGTGTCTTGGTGATGACTGGAGAGGTGACTGCTGGGAATGGGACATTATACAGTAACACCAGGGGACGTGTCTGGGTGATGACTGGAGAGGTGACTGCTGGGAATGGGGCATTATACAGTAACACCTGGGGACGTGTCTGGGTGGTGACTGGAGAGGTGACTGCTGGGAATGGGGCATTATACAGTAACACCGGGTGATGTGTCTGGGTGATGACTGGAGAGGTGACTGCCAGGAATGGGGCATTATACAGTAACACCTGGGGATGTGTCTGGGTGATGACTGGAGAGGTGACTGCCGGTAATGGGGCATTATACAGTAACACCGGGGAACGTGTCTGGGTGATGACTGGAGAGGTGACTGCTGGGAATGGGGCATTATACAGTAACATTAGCGGATGTGTCTGGGTGATGACTGGAGAGGTGACTGCTGGGAATGGGGCATTATACAGTATCACCGGGTGATGTGTCTGGGTGATGACTGGAGAAGTGACTGCTGGGAATGGGACATTATACAGTAACACCAGGGTATGTGTCTGGGTGATGTTTGTAGAGGTGACTGCTGGGAATGGGACATTATACAGTAACACCAGGGGACATGTCTGGGTGATGACTGGAGAGGTGACTGCTGGGAATGGGGCATTATACAGTAACACCGGGTGATGTGTCTGGGTGATGACTGGAGAGATGACTGCTGGGAATGGGACATTATACAGTAACACCAGGGTATGTGTCTGGGTGATGTCTGGAGAGGTGACTGCTGGGAATGGGACATTATACAGTAACACCAGGGGATGTGTCTGGGTGATGTCTGTAGAGGTGACTGCTGGGAATGGGACATTATACAGTAACACCAGGGGACATGTCTGGGTGATGACTGGAGAGGTGACTGCTGGGAATGGGACATTATACAGTAACACCGGGGGACGTGTCTGGGTGATTACTGGAGAGGTGACTGCTGGGAATGGGACATTATACAGTAACACCAGGGGATGTGTCTGGGTGATGACTGGAGAGGTGACTGCTGGGAATGGGACATTATACAGTAACACCAGGGGATGTGTCTGGGTGATGACTGTATCACTGTGTGTGTCAGGTTCCTATAAGGTGTCAGGATGTCACTGTCTATGTCTCCATGCAGGAGGAGGAGTATATAGAGGAACACAGGGATCTGTACAAGGACATGATGATGGAGAATCACCGGCCCCTCACATCACTGGGTAAGAGGAGACTGTCATGTATTGTACAAGGGAGAGCAGGTATGGGGTCCCCTATATACACACATCATCTGATAATCACATATATACACTGTACTCAGTCACTGTGTGTCTCCTACAGATGGGCCCAGTAACAGAGATACCCCAGAGAGATGTCCCCGTCCTCTGTATTCCCAGGATTGTACAGAGGAGAATCCCAGGACCCCACAGGAGGATCAGGTAGGTGGGATTTAGGGTCTCACCCATATACCAAAGTGACTGTCACTATATGATCTGTAGAGGAGCTGTGTGTATTATACACTGATATTATACTGTTTCACCTCCATTTAATCTGACTGTATGTAAATGTCATTATAGTGTTTGTTTGTTTGTTTGTTTGTTTGTTTGTTTGTTTGTTTGGTTCATTTAGGTAGAAGGTTTGTCTGACGTAAAGACAGAAGATATAGAAGGAGAAGAAGAGACGTATGTGAGGGGTGATCAGAAGTGTAAGGAGGAGGAGATCCCTACAGATATCAGCACAGGTGAGTAATAAACACTTATTACAGTTAATAGTAATTTATTCTCCTTGTTCTGTCACTACAAAAATATCTTATCCTACACCCTCCTCTGTCAGTACAGACTAATGATGGGAATGTTTCTGCTCATTGCTGTAGGTAGGAGCCATCAGCCCCTATTATACTCCTGCTATCCCCCTCACATCATGTCACTGTGTGCTACCAGTCCAGAGATCTGACCAGTCTCCTCCCCACACTCTCTGGTGTATCTCATACATCAGGAGCCATCAGCCCCTATTATGCTCCTGCTCTCCCCCTCACATCATGTCACTGTGTGTTACCAGCCCAGATCTCTGACCAGTCTCCTCCCCACACTCTCTGGTGTATCTCATACATCAGGAGACATCAGCATCTATTATACTCCTGCTCTCCTCCTCACATCATGTCACTGTGTTACCAGCCCAGAGGTCTGACCAGTCTCCTCCCCACACTATCTGGTGTGTCTCATACATCAGGAGCCATCAGCCCATATTATACTCCTGCTCTCTCCCTCAGATCATGTCACTGTGTGTTACCAGCCCAGAGATCTGACCAGTCTCCTCCCCACACTCTCTGGTGTATCTCATACATCAAGAACCATCAGCCCCTATTATACTCCTGCTCTACCCTCACATCATGTCACTGTGTGTTACCAGCCCAGAGATCTGACCAGTCTCCTCCCACACTCTCTGGTGTATCTCATACATCAGGAGTCATCAGCCCCTATTATACTCCTGCTCTACCCTCACATCATGGCACTGTGTGTTACCAGCCCAGAGATCTGACCAGTCTCCTCCCCACACTCTCTGGTGTATCTCATACATCAGGAGCCATCAGCCCATATTATACTCCTGCTCTCCCCTCACATCATGTCACTGTGTGTTACCAGCCCAGAGATCTGACCAGTCTCCTCCCCACACTCTCTGGTGTGTATCATACATCAGGAACCATCAGCCCCTATTATACTCCTGCTCTCCCCCTCACATCATGTCACTGTGTGTTACCAGCCCAGAGATGTGACCAGTCTCCTCCCCACACTCTCTGGTGTGTCTCATACATCAGGAGCCATCAGCCCATATTATACTCCTGCTCTCTCCCTCAGATCATGTCACTGTGTGTTACCATCCCAGAGATCTGACCAGTCTCCTCCCCACACTCTCTGGTGTATCTCATACATCAAGAACCATCAGCCCCTATTATACTCCTGCTCTACCCTCACATCATGTCACTGTGTGTTACCAGCCCAGAGATCTGACCAGTCTCCTCCCCACACTCTCTGGTGTATCTCATACATCAGGAACCATCAGCCCCTATTATACTCCTGCTCTCCCCCTCACATCATGTCACTGTGTGTTACCAGCCCAGAGATCTGACCAGTCTCCTCCCACACTCTCTGGTGTATCTCATACATCAGGAGTCATCAGCCCCTATTATACTCCTGCTCTACCCTCACATCATGGCACTGTGTGTTACCAGCCCAGAGATCTGACCAGTCTCCTCCCCACACTCTCTGGTGTATCTCATACATCAGGAGCCATCAGCCCCTATTATACTCCTGCTCTCCCCTCACATCACATCACTGTGTGTTACCAGCCCAGAGATCTGACCAGTCTCCTCCCCACACTCTCTAGTGTATCTCATACATCAGGAGCCATCAGCCCCTATTATACTCCTGCTCTCCCGCTCACATCATGTCACTGTGTGTTACCAGCCCAGAGATCTGACCAGTCTCCTCCCCACACTCTCTGGTGTATCTCATACATCAGGAACCATCAGCCCCTATTATACTCCTGCTCTCCCCCTCACATCATGTCACTCTGTGTTACCAGCCCAGAGATGTGACCAGTCTCCTCCCCACACTCTCTGGTGTATCTCATACATCAGGAGCCATCAGCCCCTATTATACTCCTGCTCTCCCCCTCACATCATGTCACTGTGTGTTACCAGCCCAGAGATCTGACCAGTCTCCTCCCACACTCTCTGGTGTATCTCATACATCAGGAGCCATCAGCCCCTATTATACTCCTGCTCTACCCTCACATCATGTCACTGTGTGTTACCAGCCCAGAGATCTGACCAGTCTCCTCCCCACACTCTCTGGTGTTTCTCTTACATCAGGAGCCATCAGCCCCTAATATACTCCTGCTCTACCCTCACATCATGTCACTGTGTGTTACCAGCCCAGAGATCTGACCAGTCTCCTCCCACACTCTCTGGTGTATCTCATACATCAGGAGCCATCAGCCCCTATTATACTCCTGCTCTACCCTCACATCATGTCACTGTGTGTTACCAGTTCAGAGATATGACCAGTCTCCTCCCCACACTCTCTGGTGTATCTCATACATCAGGAGTCATCAGCCCCTATTATACTCCTGCTCTACCCTCACATCATGTCACTGTGTGTTACCAGCCCAGAGATCTGACCAGTCTCTTCCCCAGACTCTCTGGTGTATCTCATACATCAGGAGCCATCAGCTCCTATTATACTCCTGCTCTCCCCCTCACATCATGTCACTGTGTGTTACCAGCCCAGAGATCTGACCAGTCTCCTCCCCACACTCTCTAGTGTATCTCATACATCAAGAACCATCAGCCCCTATTATACTCCTGCTCTACCCTCACATCATGGCACTGTGTGTTACCAGCCCAGAGATCTGACTAGTCTCCTCCCCACACTCTCTGGTGTATCTCATACATCAGGAGCCATCAGCCCCTATTATACTCCTGCTCTCCCCTCACATCATGTCACTGTGTGTTACCAGCCCAGAGATCTGACCAGTCTCCTCCCCACACTCTCTGGTGTATCTCATACATCAGGAACCATCAGCCCCTATTATACTCCTGCTCTCCCCCTCACATCATGTCACTGTGTGTTACCAGCCCAGAGATCTGACCAGTCTCCTCCCACACTCTCTGGTGTATCTCATACATCAGGAGTCATCAGCCCCTATTATACTCCTGCTCTACCCTCACATCATGGCACTGTGTGTTACCAGCCCAGAGATCTGACCAGTCTCCTCCCCACACTCTCTGGTGTATCTCATACATCAGGAGCCATCAGCCCCTATTATACTCCTGCTCTCCCCTCACATCATGTCACTGTGTGTTACCAGCCCAGAGATCTGACCAGTCTCCTCCCCACACTCTCTGGTGTGTATCATACATCAAGAACCATCAGCCCCTATTATACTCCTGCTTTCCCCCTCACATCATGTCACTGTGTGTTACCAGCCCAGAGATGTGACCAGTCTCCTCCCCACACTCTCTGGTGTGTCTCATACATCAGGAGCCATCAGCCCCTATTATACTCCTGCTCTCCCCCTCACATCATGTCACTGTGTGTTACCAGCCCAGAGATCTGACCAGTCTCCTCCCACACTCTGGTGTATCTCATACATCAGGAGCCATCAGCCCCTATTATACTCCTGCTCTACCCTCACATCATGTCACTGTGTGTTACCAGCCCAGAGATCTGACCAGTCTCCTCCCCACACTCTCTGGTGTTTCTCTTACATCAGGAGCCATCAGCCCCTAATATACTCCTGCTCTACCCTCACATCATGTCACTGTGTGTTACCAGCCCAGAGATCTGACCAGTCTCCTCCCACACTCTCTGGTGTATCTCATACATCAGGAGCCATCAGCCCCTATTATACTCCTGCTCTACCCTCACATCATGTCACTGTGTGTTACCAGCCCAGAGATCTGACCAGTCTCTTCCCCACACTCTCTGGTGTATCTCATACATCAGGAGCCATCAGCTCCTATTATACTCCTGCTCTCCCCCTCACATCATGTCACTGTGTGTTACCAGCCCAGAGATCTGACCAGTCTCCTCCCACACACTCTGGTGTATCTCATACATCAGGAGTCATCAGCCCCTATTATACTCCTGCTCTACCCTCACATCATGGCACTGTGTGTTACCAGCCCAGAGATCTGACCAGTCTCCTCCCCACACTCTCTGGTGTATCTCATACATCAGGAGCCATCAGCCCATATTATACTCCTGCTCTCCCCTCACATCATGTCACTGTGTGTTACCAGCCCAGAGATCTGACCAGTCTCCTCCCCACACTCTCTGGTGTGTATCATACATCAGGAACCATCAGCCCCTATTATACTCCTGCTCTCCCCCTCACATCATGTCACTGTGTGTTACCAGCCCAGAGATGTGACCAGTCTCCTCCCCACACTCTCTGGTGTGTCTCATACATCAGGAGCCATCAGCCCATATTATACTCCTGCTCTCTCCCTCAGATCATGTCACTGTGTGTTACCATCCCAGAGATCTGACCAGTCTCCTCCCCACACTCTCTGGTGTATCTCATACATCAAGAACCATCAGCCCCTATTATACTCCTGCTCTACCCTCACATCATGTCACTGTGTGTTACCAGCCCAGAGATCTGACCAGTCTCCTCCCCACACTCTCTGGTGTATCTCATACATCAGGAACCATCAGCCCCTATTATACTCCTGCTCTCCCCCTCACATCATGTCACTGTGTGTTACCAGCCCAGAGATCTGACCAGTCTCCTCCCACACTCTCTGGTGTATCTCATACATCAGGAGTCATCAGCCCCTATTATACTCCTGCTCTACCCTCACATCATGGCACTGTGTGTTACCAGCCCAGAGATCTGACCAGTCTCCTCCCCACACTCTCTGGTGTATCTCATACATCAGGAGCCATCAGCCCCTATTATACTCCTGCTCTCCCCTCACATCACATCACTGTGTGTTACCAGCCCAGAGATCTGACCAGTCTCCTCCCCACACTCTCTAGTGTATCTCATACATCAGGAGCCATCAGCCCCTATTATACTCCTGCTCTCCCGCTCACATCATGTCACTGTGTGTTACCAGCCCAGAGATCTGACCAGTCTCCTCCCCACACTCTCTGGTGTATCTCATACATCAGGAACCATCAGCCCCTATTATACTCCTGCTCTCCCCCTCACATCATGTCACTCTGTGTTACCAGCCCAGAGATGTGACCAGTCTCCTCCCCACACTCTCTGGTGTATCTCATACATCAGGAGCCATCAGCCCCTATTATACTCCTGCTCTCCCCCTCACATCATGTCACTGTGTGTTACCAGCCCAGAGATCTGACCAGTCTCCTCCCACACTCTCTGGTGTATCTCATACATCAGGAGCCATCAGCCCCTATTATACTCCTGCTCTACCCTCACATCATGTCACTGTGTGTTACCAGCCCAGAGATCTGACCAGTCTCCTCCCCACACTCTCTGGTGTTTCTCTTACATCAGGAGCCATCAGCCCCTAATATACTCCTGCTCTACCCTCACATCATGTCACTGTGTGTTACCAGCCCAGAGATCTGACCAGTCTCCTCCCACACTCTCTGGTGTATCTCATACATCAGGAGCCATCAGCCCCTATTATACTCCTGCTCTACCCTCACATCATGTCACTGTGTGTTACCAGTTCAGAGATATGACCAGTCTCCTCCCCACACTCTCTGGTGTATCTCATACATCAGGAGTCATCAGCCCCTATTATACTCCTGCTCTACCCTCACATCATGTCACTGTGTGTTACCAGCCCAGAGATCTGACCAGTCTCTTCCCCAGACTCTCTGGTGTATGTCATACATCAGGAGCCATCAGCTCCTATTATACTCCTGCTCTCCCCCTCACATCATGTCACTGTGTGTTACCAGCCCAGAGATCTGACCAGTCTCCTCCCCACACTCTCTAGTGTATCTCATACATCAAGAACCATCAGCCCCTATTATACTCCTGCTCTACCCTCACATCATGGCACTGTGTGTTACCAGCCCAGAGATCTGACCAGTCTCCTCCCCACACTCTCTGGTGTATCTCATACATCAGGAGCCATCAGCCCCTATTATACTCCTGCTCTCCCCTCACATCATGTCACTGTGTGTTACCAGCCCAGAGATCTGACCAGTCTCCTCCCCACACTCTCTGGTGTATCTCATACATCAGGAACCATCAGCCCCTATTATACTCCTGCTCTCCCCCTCACATCATGTCACTGTGTGTTACCAGCCCAGAGATCTGACCAGTCTCCTCCCACACTCTCTGGTGTATCTCATACATCAGGAGTCATCAGCCCCTATTATACTCCTGCTCTACCCTCACATCATGGCACTGTGTGTTACCAGCCCAGAGATCTGACCAGTCTCCTCCCCACACTCTCTGGTGTATCTCATACATCAGGAGCCATCAGCCCCTATTATACTCCTGCTCTCCCCTCACATCATGTCACTGTGTGTTACCAGCCCAGAGATCTGACCAGTCTCCTCCCCACACTCTCTGGTGTGTATCATACATCAAGAACCATCAGCCCCTATTATACTCCTGCTTTCCCCCTCACATCATGTCACTGTGTGTTACCAGCCCAGAGAAGTGACCAGTCTCCTCCCCACACTCTCTGGTGTGTCTCATACATCAGGAGCCATCAGCCCCTATTATACTCCTGCTCTCCCCCTCACATCATGTCACTGTGTGTTACCAGCCCAGAGATCTGACCAGTCTCCTCCCACACTCTGGTGTATCTCATACATCAGGAGCCATCAGCCCCTATTATACTCCTGCTCTACCCTCACATCATGTCACTGTGTGTTACCAGCCCAGAGATCTGACCAGTCTCCTCCCCACACTCTCTGGTGTTTCTCTTACATCAGGAGCCATCAGCCCCTAATATACTCCTGCTCTACCCTCACATCATGTCACTGTGTGTTACCAGCCCAGAGATCTGACCAGTCTCCTCCCACACTCTCTGGTGTATCTCATACATCAGGAGCCATCAGCCCCTATTATACTCCTGCTCTCCCCTCACATCATGTCACTGTGTGTTACCAGCCCAGAGATCTGACCAGTCTCCTCCCCACACTCTCTGGTGTGTATCATACATCAAGAACCATCAGCCCCTATTATACTCCTGCTTTCCCCCTCACATCATGTCACTGTGTGTTACCAGCCCAGAGATGTGACCAGTCTCCTCCCCACACTCTCTGGTGTGTCTCATACATCAGGAGCCATCAGCCCCTATTATACTCCTGCTCTCCCCCTCACATCATGTCACTGTGTGTTACCAGCCCAGAGATCTGACCAGTCTCCTCCCACACTCTGGTGTATCTCATACATCAGGAGCCATCAGCCCCTATTATACTCCTGCTCTACCCTCACATCATGTCACTGTGTGTTACCAGCCCAGAGATCTGACCAGTCTCCTCCCCACACTCTCTGGTGTTTCTCTTACATCAGGAGCCATCAGCCCCTAATATACTCCTGCTCTACCCTCACATCATGTCACTGTGTGTTACCAGCCCAGAGATCTGACCAGTCTCCTCCCACACTCTCTGGTGTATCTCATACATCAGGAGCCATCAGCCCCTATTATACTCCTGCTCTACCCTCACATCATGTCACTGTGTGTTACCAGCCCAGAGATCTGACCAGTCTCTTCCCCACACTCTCTGGTGTATCTCATACATCAGGAGCCATCAGCTCCTATTATACTCCTGCTCTCCCCCTCACATCATGTCACTGTGTGTTACCAGCCCAGAGATCTGACCAGTCTCCTCCCCACACTCTCTAGTGTATCTCATACATCAGGAGCCATCAGTCCCTATAATACTCGTGATTTCCTCGTATCTGGTTAGTATTTTAGGCCTTATAATCCCCAATCTAAATGAATCACTAATCTGTGGCGTGCAACTTCTTCATAGACCGTGATAGAGACCCAGACCATATGTAAACCTTTAACCCCTGTATGAACCATGCTGCAGTCCAGATGTAAGCAGAGTACTTGACCCCTTCATAAACAGTGATGGTGATGCAGATGCCTCAACTTTGCTCCAATTCACTCCTACCCAAGTACATATCCAGGATACCAGAAATGTCAGTGGACAACTAAATTCAAAAGATTTGGGGCTTAGCAGACCACATTCTTGCAGTAACATCTAGACCAGTGAACCTAAAGTCTGTTGCTTTTGACTACTTAGACGGGAGAGGCCTCTGGAAGCAATAAAACCACCCCTTACTGAGCTCTGATCTAGGGTGGCCCCAGAAAGATATTTAGGGACTAAAGGTCCTTCTTGGCAGTAAGTTATAAGTTTGTCTAGACTTTTAGGGCCCTCAATGAATTTTTTCCTTACCAGAGACAAGCTCATAGTAGCATTTAAGGCCATCAAAATGGCCATAGGCCTGCCTATAGATCTGGTGTACACAACTGTGAATGAGTGTTTGATAGCTCCAGTGGACATCAGCAATTCTGTAACCTAGAAAATTGCACTTGCATCTGCAAGCAAACATGAAGTAGACCATTAGTTCAAAGACTCTGTTCAACCATAGCACTGAACACACCACCAATATAATACAGAGAGCATCAGTGACCGCCATATAATACAGAGAGTATCAGTGACAGCCATATTATACAGACAGCATCAGTGACAGCCATATAATACAGAGAGCATCAGTGACCGCCATATAATACAGAGAGCGTCTGTGTCTACCATATAATACAAAGAGCATCAGTGACCGCCATATAATACAGAGAGTATCAGTGACCGCCATGTAATACAGAGAGCATCAGTGACCGCCATATAATACAGAGAGCATCAGTGACCGCCATATAATACAGAGAGTATCAGTGACCGCCATGTAATACAGAGAGCATCAGTGACCACCATATAATACAGAGAGCATCAGTGACCGCCATATAATACAGAGAGCGTCTGTGTCTACCATATAATACAAAGAGCATCAGTGACCGCCATATGATACAGAGAGCATCAGTGACCGCCATATGATACAGAGAGCATCAGTGACAGCCATAAATTACAGAGAGCATCAGTGACCACCATATAATACAGAGAGCATCAGTGACCGCCATATAATACAGAAAGCATCAGTGACAGCCATATAATACAGAGAGCGTCTGTGTCTACCATATAATACAGAGAGCATCAGTGACAGCCATATAATACAGAGAGCATCAGTAACCGACATATTATACAGACAGCATCAGTGACAGCCATGTAATACAGAGAGCATCAGTGACCGCCATATAATACAGAGAGCATCAGTGACCGCCATATAATACAGAGAGTATCAGTGACCGCCATGTAATACAGAGAGCATCAGTGACCACCATATAATACAGAGAGCATCAGTGACCGCCATATAATACAGAGAGCGTCTGTGTCTACCATATAATACAAAGAGCATCAGTGACCGCCATATGATACAGAGAGCATCAGTGACCGCCATATGATACAGAGAGCATCAGTGACAGCCATAAATTACAGAGAGCATCAGTGACCACCATATAATACAGAGAGCATCAGTGACCGCCATATAATACAGAAAGCATCAGTGACAGCCATATAATACAGAGAGCGTCTGTGTCTACCATATAATACAGAGAGCATCAGTGACAGCCATATAATACAGAGAGCATCAGTAACCGACATATTATACAGACAGCATCAGTGACAGCCATGTAATACAGAAAGCATCAGTGACCGCCATATAATGCAGAGAGCATCAGTGACCGCCATATGATACAGAGAGCATCAGTAACCGCCATAAAATACAGAGAGCATCAGTGACCGCCATATAATACAGAGAGCATACAGAGAGCATCAGTGACCGCCATGTAATACAGAGAGCATCAGTGACCACCATATAATACAGGGAGCATCAGTGACTGCCATTTAATACAGGGAGCATCAGTCACAGCCATATAATACAGAGAGCATCAGTGACAGCCATATAATACAGAGAGCATCAGTGACAGCCATATAATACAGAGAGCATCAGTGATAGCCATGTAATACAGAGAGCATCAGTGACTGCCATATAATACAGAGAGCATCAGTGACAGCCATATAATACAGAGAGCATCAGTGATAGCCATATAATACAGACAGCATCAGTGACAGACATATAATACTGAGATAATCAGAGACCACCACATAATATAGAGAGCATCAGTGACTGCCATATAATACAGAGAGCATCAGTGACAGCCATATAATACAGAGAGCATCAGTGACTGCCACATAATACAGAGCGCATCAGTGACTGCCATATAATACAGAGAGCATCAGTGACTGCCATATAATACAGAGCGCATCAGTGACTGCCATATAATACAGAGAGCATCAGTGACTGCCATATAATACAGGGAGCATCAGTGACTGCCACATAATACAGAGAGCATCAGTGACTGCCATATAATACAGAGAGCATCAGTGACTGCCATATAATACAGAGAGCATCAGTGACCACCATGTAATACAGAGAGCATCAGTCACTGCCATATAATACTGAGATAATCAGAGACCACCACGTAATACAGAGCGTCAGTGACCTGCCATATAATACAGAGCGCATCAGTGACAGCCATATAATACAGACAGCATCAGTGACAGCCATATAATACAGAGAGCATCAGTGACAGTCATATAATACAGAGAGCATCAGTGACCACCATATAATACAGAGAGCATCAGTGACCGCCATATAATACAGAGAGCATCAGTGACCGCCATATAATACAGAGAGCATCAGTGACCACCATATAATACAGAGAGCATCAGTGACCACCATATAATACAGAGAGCATCAGTGACCACCATATAATACAGAGAGCATCAGTGACCGCCATATAATACAGAGAGCATCAGTGACCGCCATATAATACAGAGAGCATCAGTGACCGCCATATAATACAGAGAGCATCAGTGACCACCATATAATACAGAGAGCATCAGTGACCACCATATAATACAGAGAGCATCAGTGACTGCCATATAATACAGAGCATCAGTGACCACCATATAATAGAGCATCAGTGACCACCATATAATACAGAGCATCAGTGACAGCCATATAATACAGAGAGCATCAGTGACCACCATATAATACAGAGAGCATCAGTGACCTCCTCATAATACAGAGAGCATCAGTGACTGCCATATAATACAGAGAGCATCAGTGACTGCCACATAATACAGAGAGCATCAGTGACTGCCATATAATACAGAGAGCATCAGTGACTGCCATATAATACAGAGAGCATCAGTGACAGCCATATAATACAGAGAGCATCAGTGACAGCCATATTATACAGACAGCATCAGTGACAGCCATATAATACAGAGAGCATCAGTGACAGCCATATAATACAGAGAGCATCAGTGACAGTCATATAATACAGAGAGCATCAGTGACCACCATATAATACAGAGAGCATCAGTGACCGCCATATAATACAGAGAGCATCAGTGACCACCATATAATACAGAGAGCATCAGTGACCACCATATAATACAGAGAGCATCAGTGACCACCATATAATACAGAGAGCATCAGTGACCGCCATATAATACAGAGAGCATCAGTGACCGCCATATAATACAGAGAGCATCAGTGACCACCATATAATACAGAGAGCATCAGTGACCACCATATAATACAGAGAGCATCAGTGACCACCATATAATACAGAGAGCATCAGTGACTGCCATATAATACAGAGCATCAGTGACCACCATATAATAGAGCATCAGTGACCACCATATAATACAGAGCATCAGTGACAGCCATATAATACAGAGAGCATCAGTGACCACCATATAATACAGAGAGCATCAGTGACCTCCTCATAATACAGAGAGCATCAGTGACTGCCATATAATACAGAGAGCATCAGTGACTGCCATATAATACAGAGAGCATCAGTGACTGCCATATAATACAGAGAGCATCAGTGACAGCCATATAATACAGAGAGCATCAGTGACAGCCATATAATACAGAGAGCATCAGTGACAGCCATATAATACAGAGAGCATCAGTGACAGCCATATAATACAGAGAGCATCAGTGACAGCCATATAATACAGAGAGCATCAGTGATTGCCATATAATACAGTGAGCATAAGTGACCACCACGTAATACAGAGAGCATCAGTGACTGCCATATAATACAGAGAGTATCAGTGACTGCCATATAATACAGAGAGCATCAGTGACTGCCATATAATACAGAGATAATCAGTGACTGCCATATAATACAGAGAGCATCAGTGACCTCCTCATAATACAGAGAGCATCAGTGACTGCCATATAATACAGAGAGTATCAGTGACTGCCATATAATACAGAGAGCATCAGTGACTGCCATATAATACAGAGATAATCAGTGACTGCCATATAATACAGAGAGCATCAGTGACTGCCATATAATACAGAGATAATCAGTGACTGCCATATAATACAGAGAGCATCAGTGATTGCCATATAATACAGTGAGCATAAGTGACCACCACGTAATACAGAGAGCAACAGTGACCACCACGTAATACAGAGAGCATCAGTGACTGTCATATAATACAGAGAGCATCAGTAAGTTACATTTCCCTCATGGGTACTTCCAGTGTGGCCAGATCAGGGTGACAGATGGATACAGCAGTAATATCAGTGATGGGTTCAGTACAATTTACTAGACACAATGCCGATGGTCATAATCCCGACAGCCATTGTCCTACAGTCAAAATACCGGCACAGACAAAAATACCGACATTCATTATACCGACATGTTCAAAATGCCGACATAGTCACAATACAGACATTTGAAATGCTGACATGGCAAAATACCGACCTGAGTTTTTTGTGTGTGTCAATGTCGACATGGACACCGTGTAAGTGTACCGCCTCCCATCGCGTGGCTCGCTGCGCTCAGCACACTATTATATTCCCCCTCCAGGTCCACTGGGATGGTAACGTATGAACAAGTCTGTTTTGGGGGCAAAAATAGGAATTTAATACCTACCAGTAATTCCTTTTCTCCTAGTACGTAGTGGATACTGGGATGACATTTAGTACCATGGGGTATAGATCGGGTCCAAAGGAGCCAGGCACTTTAAGAAAACATTAGTGTGTGCTGGCTCCTCCCCTCTATGCCCCTCCACCAGACTCAGTCTAGGAAACTGTGCCCGAGGAGACGGACATACTTTAAGAGAAGGATACATACATAAACAGCAGTGAGGGAACGAACCAACACACAACAATAACAAGACAGCAGAGCTAACCAGAACAGAGGAAAGCAACAGGAACAGCAAACCCAAACCAGAACACTTACAACAAGGTAAGTAGGAACACAAAGCACTGAGGTGGGCGCCCAGTATCCCCTATGGACTAAGGAGGAGAAATTACCGGTAGGTATTAAATTACTATTTTCTCTTACATCCTAGGGGATACTGGGATGACATTTAGTACCATGGGGAAGTCCCAAAGCTCCCAGAATGGGTGGGAGAATGCTGAGACCCCTGCAAAACCACCTAACCAAACTGAAGGTCATCTCTGGCCAAGGAATTGAACCTATAGAACTTCACAAATTTGTTCGAACCAGACTATGTAGCAGCTCGGCACAACTGCAAGGCAGCCGCCCAGGAAGAACCCACCGACCTTGTGGAATGGGCCTGGGTAGAAGTCGGCAAAGGCAAAGCCGACGAAGAATAGGCTTGTTGAATGGTCAATCTGAGCCATCGAGCAATGGACTGCTTAGAAGCAGGACATCCAATTTTGGTAGCATCGTAAAGGACAAACAGTGAGTCAGACTTCCTATGACGAGCGGTCCTCTTGACGAAAATCTTCAAAGCTCTCACAACGTTCAAGGACTTCAAAGCGACCGATGTGTCAGACAGTATCGGAACCACGATAGGTTGATTAATGTGAAAAGCCGAAACAACTTTCAACAAAAACTTTGGGCGAGTTCTGAGCTCTGCCATATCCTCCTGAAAAATCAAATAAGGGCTCTTACAGGATAAGGCCCCCAATTCTGACACACGTCTTGCAGAGGCTAACGCCAGTAACATGACAGTCTTCCAAGTTAGATACTTCAAATCTACCCTTTGTCAGGGTTCAAACCAGTCCGACTGGAGAGAGTTCAATACCACATTGAGATCCCACGGAGCCATGGGAGGGATAAAGGGTGGTTGAATGTGAAGAACACATTTCAGGAAGGTTTGTACTTCCGGAAGTACCGCCAGCTGTTTCTGGAAGAAGATGGAGAGAGCCAAAATCTGAACTTTGATGGAACCTAACCTCAGGCCCATATCCACGCCTGCTTACAGGAAAAGTAGAAAACGGCCAAGTTGAAACTCCACAGGAGAATATCTTTTACCCTCACACCAAGAAACATATTTTTTGCAGATTCGGTAGTAATGTTTGGACGTAACCACCTTTCGGGCCTGAACCATAGTTGAAATAACCTTGGAGGGAAGACCTTTTCTGGCTAGAATCTCCCTCTCAACCTCCAAGCCATCAAACGTAGCCGCAGTAAGTCTGGATAGACGAACGGCCCTTGTTGCAGAAGGTCCTCGAGGATCGTCAGAAGCATAGCCCGGAGGTCTACAATTAGAATTGCCTAAATCTTTCCCTTTGAGTCTTTTTAGAACTCTTGGAATTGGAGGGATTGGAGGAAAGCGGTACACAAACTAGTAAGGCCACGGTGCCATCAGAGCATCCACAGCCGCCACTTGAGGATCCATTGTTCTGGACCAGTAATGATGAAGCTTCCTGTTGAGACGAGAAGCCATCAGGTCTACGGACAGCCCAACCGGTAATCCAGTTGTTGAAACACCTGAGGGTGAAGGCCCCATTCCCCCAGAAGGAGGTCGTGCCTGCTGAGGAAGTCTGCTTCCCAGTTGTCCACTCCTGGAATGAATATGACCGAGATGGGTAAAATCACTTTGTGTGCAGCGGAGGAGGTACTGGAACAATAAATGCTGTTGAAAGCAGTTTTTGAATGGCTTCTTGTAAGGCAACTCTAGCTACAGGTGTAGCTGGTAAGCCTGACTTGAAGTATCTGAGAGGAGGCAGTTCTTGAAATTCTAGCTGGTATCCTCGGGATATGAAATCCCTCACCCAAGTAACGAAGTGTTGAAGGCCAGCACCTACCTGAAAGTCACCTTGCTGCTGGGGCCAACTGCCATGCGGAGTGCTTAGTAGATGAGGATCCGGAGGCCTGGTCCAGAGATCCAGCAGCCGCTGGTTTACAGGACTTACCTCGACTTCCTCTAGCAGCATTGGAGGCACCTCTGGCTCTGCCTCTGAATCTGGCCGCACGAAAGGACTGCAGAGAGGACCTAGGATAGGGACGTCTAGCAGGAGGCGCAGCAGACTGCAGATATGTAGACTTGCCCACCATAGCCTGAGAAATACACTTGTTCAGTTCTTCCCTAAACAAGGCCTCTCCTGTAAAAGGAAGATTCTCCACGCCTTTCTTGGAGTAAGCATCTGCTGACCATTGTTGCAGCCACAGAGCCCTGCAAGCCGAGACAGCAATGGCTGTAGCATGGCCATTGATGAGACATAACTCTTTATGGCCTCACTCATAAAATTAGAAGCATCTTGGATATGATGTAGTAGTGTGATGATCTCATCCTGAGGTAGGGATTCCAACCCCTCTATTATATTATCAGACCATTTTACCATAGCCCTGGAAATCCAGCCGCAAGCTATAGTGGTCCGTTGAGCTACGCCCACCGCTGTATAAATTGATTGATTTGAGTGTAATCTCAATTTTGCGGTCAGCTGGGTCTTTGAGAGAGCCCCATGTACAGGCAGTACTATTTTACGTGACAACCTGGACACTGAAGTATCCACAGATGGGGGATTCTCCCACACTTTCCTATCCTCAGGTGGAAAAGGAAAGGAATTTAGTAACCGTTTAGGAGTTTGGAATTTCTTGTCAGGATTGACCCACGCCTCTTTAGACAGGGAGTTTAATTCCTTTGATATAGGAAAGGTGGCAGAGGATTTTGGTTTCACATTAACATACAATTCCTCTTTTTATTCTGTCTCCTTATCCGGAATGTTGAGGACTTCTCTAATAGAATAAATCGGGGCCTCAACACCCGGGGACAGAGAATTGTCATCTTCCACATTTATCTCTCCCTCATCCAAGTCTGGTATTTCAGAGTCAGATTGGACCACCTGTGGGAGTGTGCGTTTATGAGAGACCACCAGAGGGGGCTGAGGAGCCTGTCTGTGGTCAGCAGCCTTAACCAAAAAATAATTTACAGATTGTTTCAGGGTCTGCCTTTCCTGTCTGGCAACAGCTAACTCTTTGTTAATATTAGAAATCATTCCCTTGAAAGAGTCTAACCACTCAGGTTCTTGCATACTACTACCTTGTGAGGGTAGAGAACACTGGGTACACAAGAGAGAACCCCCTCCCCCATGAGGTTACTTCGGTCCCCCCTAAGTCCCACGACACAGGCAGACTGGTTGCCAACCAGTGCTGCCCGAAAATAACAAACTACAAGACATAAAATATTGAAGAAAACTCTCTGGAGCTCCAGAGGATGCACCCGGCTCCTTGGGCACATTTTCTAAACTGAGTCTGCTAGGAGGGGCATAGAGGGGAGGACCCAGCACACACTAATGATTTCTAAAAGTGCCAGGCTCCATTGGACCCGATCTATACTCCATGGTACTAATGTCATCCCAGAATCCCCTAGGACGTAAGAGAAAATTCCTTAACATAGCACAGCAGCATGACGGCAATATGTACCAGGTAACACCACACCTGGTTTAGTTGCATGGTTTACAAGCAGAATTAGTTATCTTGTGCAGTAGATGACTAGAATCACGTGGTTATCAGGTACAGTGTAGTGTTCCTTGATTATCTTATAGGAGAAACCTTAAAGGAGAGCATTGGAATACAAAATGAGTTACCCACAGAACATTTGTATCCAGTAGTTAAGATACCTTTTGGAACCCCTAACAAAAATTCACCAACCGCGTAAAGAATTACTCTCTAAACAAGAAATACTTTATTTTGATATAGATGTGGTCAAAATTTTTGAAAGCTGTTTTTCACATTATCTTAGATCATGCATAATAAAAAGTTGTTTAATAATTATACATAAAGTACACAAGAGCACCCCTAACCAAGAACCCTCTTTATTTCCCGACTGGCCAACTATCCATCATGGTATCTCCCTGCATTCTCCCATCATCTCCCCTTCACCTCTTCTCAGCCTTTTACCAGTTTCCTTAGGACCCTGTATAGTTGTTTTTCATTTGTGCTGCCTGGATATGTGGGTGTCCTCCCTTGGTCCTGTTTTGAGGACCATCTCCATTTTCCTGTACAGCGTTGTGCCACTGAGGAACTTTATTGTGGGATGCTATTTTTTGGGTTTCCCTTGGAAGCTCTCCCATTAGGTTGCCTAGCGCTACCTGCCTCCACTCACACTATGGTTTTTTTCCCCTGATGTCTATATGGTATTTTTATTTTTCTTCTAGTTGCAGAAGAGGGCACAGAAATCTTGGGAAGATTCATAAGGATGTTTCTTGGTTTGTCCCAATGGGAAAGAATCTAAACTGAGCACTGACTCTAAACTTCTTGCTGATGTTCTTCACAAAATTGATAACCTTCACCAAGAAAATGTGTTCCTTAACCACTTGTCTGGCATGGTGGCATCAGATGCGACCATGCCTGCAAGGATGCGACCAGTCAGATAGAGAGTGTTACCAGCGGCAGGGAAGAGAAACTTCCCTCCGCTGATGCTCTCTGAGGAACTAGAAGGTCATTCTACCTCCCTGGACTCTCCCCTACTGATTGCCGTGCTGCCGATCACTGCTGGTGGTGAATAATTTTGTAAAAATAAAACAATATTTTTTATTTAATTTTTTTACTAAAATTATTTGGGATAGGATTAAATTCATGTTCTTCACCTAATTCACTCATAAAAAAAATTACGATTTCGTAGCGGTTTTTGGGGGAAAAAAACATCAGTTAAGGATAAGTCAAGGAACCTTAAGAACTGTCAATGGTGTAACCACTTTAGACTTTCTAGGCATCCTTGGGTCTGTTGCTGCAGGTTTGGAGGCTATATTATGTGGCTTACTGTGCTCTGCACCCTAAGCTTGTGGACTTTAACCCCCTCCAATACCGTAGAGATGTTCTTTTGAAATTTGAAATTCCTATATGCATTATGGACTGGTAGGAGAACAGCTGTGAAGATCTGTATGAACAAAAGGTCTCCACGCAGTGCCCTGGTGGGGCGTGACTTCGGCGGACATGGAGTAGCACACAGGCTGTGTGTCTCTCCAGCTTCAACATCCTGATTACGTATCCTGTGTCCCCGCCTGGGCCTGAAAACCACCCCACTGCCTGCCTAAAGGGGTGAAGGAACCCCTGTGTTGTGCTGGGTCCTGCTCATCCATCTCCAGCTGCAGCCAGGCCGTTTATGTGTGCCGAGTCCTGGGTCACGTGGGACGCCGCTCTCCAGTCTCCCTGCGGCTTTGGCCTCTGCCCTCCGGCTCCCCTGCTGATCTTCCGGACCGCGCTGCGAGGGAGGCAGCGCGCGGCCTGAGAGGTCTGATTCCTTGTGTGTCCTAGGCTCGGTTTTGTCCCACATTGTCTGGAGACATTCTTCCCAGCTGCATTAACCCCTGGAGGGCCTACTTTACTCTACTCTGCTTACGTGTCCACTGCCCTGCTTACAATACTCGGGGATCCACTGGGACTCTGAGGGGTGGACTGCCGCGGTACAAGTTTGGCTGCAGTGTGTGCTGCCTGTGGCTCCTGCACTGTGGGGCTGAACGGCTGGGGCTTATCCTCCGGGACAGGTGGGACGCCTTCCATCTTGTGCACTGTCCGCCTCCTGTGGGGGACATCGGGGATAACGGCTGGTGAGAGGGTTTTTGATATTCTGTGCTTCCTTCTGGATGATTCTGGTATAATATCTGTGCCCATAAGCAGCCACTGCTCAGTTTTGATATACTATACTCTTTTATGGACGGCAACTGAACAGTTTTGATATACTACACTCCTAACAGGCGGCGACTGGACAGTCCTGATATACTACACTCCCTGATTCCTTCTGCCGGCTGGCTATGATGGTCCGACAGCACCAAAATAACGCGGCAGCAAAATTAGAAAAATTTGCTAGGAATCCTCCGGCTAGACCCCAGCGTGGGGAGAATGCACATTCGGCCTCCTCACCGTCACCACCGTCGCCCTCCAATAGCTCCTCATCTGTGGAAGCTTCGGATGCTGCGCTGCAGAAGGTCCTAGATGCAGTCACCACAAGTGAGGCCCGCTTGGCCGACAGGATCGGTCAGGTCCAGGCGGACCTATCCATTATACACCAAGACCTTCAGCGAGTGCGAGAGAGGGTCGGTGAAGTTGAAACGCGCATTTCCACGCTGGAAGATACGGTTTCGCCAATCGGTACACGCACCTCTGACCTGGAGTCTCAGATGACGGAGGTACACAAGAAGATGACGGATATGGAGGGGAGACTGCGACGAAACAATGTCCGTTTTGTCAGCCTGTCTGAGAGGGAGGAGGGTGCCTCCCCTTAGAAATTCCTTGAGCGCTGGCTGTTGGAGGCTTTTGGGGAGTCCACTACCTCCCTGTACATTCATTGCCAAGCTCCTTCATTATCGTGACAGAGATGTGATTTTGAAACTGGCCCGCACTAAGGGTCCTCTCAAATGGAACGGATCTTCCATTTCAGTTTTTCCAGACTTTGCTATTGACGTTCAAAAGGATAGAGCTCTGTTTGTCCCAGTGAAGCGCAGGCTACGAGAACTAAATATTCCTTATGCCATGCTCTTCCCATCCAAGCTGAGGGTGGTCTCAGACGGAGAGACTAAATTCTTCATGACTCCCTGCGAGGCATCAGTTTGGCTAGATAGACGCTTTCTGGCTCGGAGGGCGTTAGCCGCTGATTGAACGCCTGATTGAACTCCTGTATTTAGATAGAAACATAGAATTTGTCGGCAGATAAGAACCACTTGGCCCATCTAGTCTGCCCCTTTTTTTTTTTTTTTACATTATTTTTATCTCTAACCTTATTTGATCCTTATTTCTTTGTAAGGATATCCTTATGTCTATCCCATGCATGTTTAAATTGCTCTACTGTCTTAGCCTCTACCACCTCTGATGGGAGGCTATTCCACTTGTCCACTACCCTTTCTGTGAAGTAATTTTTCCGCAAATTTCCCCTGAACCTCCCCCCCTCTAGTCTCAGTGCATGTCCTCGTGTCCTATTGCTTCTCTTCATTTGGAGAATGTTTCCCTCCTGGACTTTGTTAAAACCCTTGATATATTTGAAAGTTTCTATCATGTCCCCCCTTTCCCTTCTCTGCTCCAAACTATTCATATTGAGATTTCTTAGTCTTTCTGGGTATGTTTTGTGATGTAGGCCATGCACCATATTAGTTGCCCTTCTTTGTACAGTTTCTAATGTATTAATATCCTTTTGAAGATATGGCCTCCAGAATTGAACACAGTATTCTAGATGAGGCCGTACCAATGACCTATACAGTGGCATTATTACTTCTTTCTTTCTGCTGCTGATTCCTCTCCCAATGCAGCCAAGCATCTGACTAGCCTTCCTCATTGCCTTGTTACATTGCTTACCTGCCTTTATGTCACCTGAAATAGTGACTCCTAGATCCCTTTCCTCCTCAGTAGTTTCCAGTATAGTGCCATTAATACTATATTTATCCTTTGTCACCTGAAATAGTGACTCCTAGATCCCTTTCCTCCTCAGTAGTTTCCAGTATATCGCCATTAATACTATATTTATCCTTTATGTCACCTGAGATAGTGACTCCTAGATCCCTTTCCTCCTCAGTAGTTTCCAGTATAGTGCCATTAATACTATATTTATCCTTTATGTCACCTGAAATAGTGACTCCTAGATCCCTTTCCTCCTCAGTAGTTTCCAGTATATCGCCATTAATACTATATTTATCCTTTATGTCACCTGAGATAGTGACTCCTAGATCCCTTTCCTCCTCAGTAGTTTCCAGTATAGTACCATTAATACTATATTTATCCTTTATGTCACCTGAGATAGAGACTCCTAGATCCCTTTCCTCCTCAGTAGTTTCCAGTATAGTACCATTAATACTATATTTATCCTTTATGTCACCTGAAATAGTGACTCCTAGATCCCTTTCCTCCTCAGTAGTTTCCAGTATATCGCCATTAATACTATATTTATCCTTTATGTCACCTGAGATAGTGACTCCTAGATCCCTTTCCTCCTCAGTAGTTTCCAGTATAGTACCATTAATACTATATTTATCCTTTATGTCACCTGAGATAGAGACTCCTAGATCCCTTTCCTCCTCAGTAGTTTCCAGTATAGTACCATTAATACTATATTTATCCTTTATGTCACCTGAGATAGAGACTCCTAGATCCCTTTCCTCCTCAGTAGTTTCCAGTATAGTACCATTAATACTATATTTATCCTTTATGTCACCTGAGATAGTGACTCCTAGATCCCTTTCCTCCTCAGTAGTTTCCAGTATAGTGCCATTAATACTATATTTATCCTTTATGTCACCTGAAATAGTGACTCCTAGATCCCTTTCCTCCTCAGTAGTTTCCAGTATAGTGCCATTAATACTATATTTATCCTTTATGTCACCTGAAATAGTGACTCCTAGATCCCTTTCCTCCTCAGTGGTTTCTCTACTAGCCAATGTTTTCCTCCTTGAATATCTGCTGTGTTATTTTTGAAGTGTGGTTTCGGGTGGGGGTTTCTCATGCTACTGTTTTGGGTCGTGCTGTTACGGTCCGCATGTGGCTTTTCTAGGCCTTCACTGGGATTGGGTGGCTCTGGAGATTATTAGTTGCTACTTCTACACTGTTATTATGACATATACTCTAGGTGTTTGTCCTGATATAAAGTCTTCAAGGGGTAGACTGTTAATTAGTTGGGGTGGGTGTAGTGGTCTAGGGGGGGATTGATTTGAGTTTAGCTGGGAGATTCTCCTGTCTTAAAGTCATTATATTCTTGGCCCCCTTTTTGGATATAAGAATTTGACCTTGTTTGGTATCGGCGGAGTATGTTAAGGTGTTCTCTGCCTTAGCTGTAACTGCTAGTATTTAGGGAATTTTGTTTGTTAGGGAACCAGGTATGCTGCAAGTTTTAGGTGATATATGGGGTGGGGGTTATTTTAGATTGCTAATATTGAATTGTTTTGATTTTATGCCGTGCAATGTGCTTATTTCTGCTATGTTTAGCTCGCAACTAGCTGCGGGCGTATCTTTTTTGATAGTTACTGAAGGTGGCTGGCCGCGGGTAGTCTGCAATATTACAACAATACTTTGCCATGGCTTTGGTTAAGTTTCTGTCGTGGAACGTGCGGGGGATCAATTGCAAAGTTAAGCGCTCCCTGGTGCTTCGACAGATTAAGCATTATGCCTCGGATATAATTTACCTGATGGAAACCCATTATGTCCCTTAAAAAACCATGGGTGGGATGGGCTTTCCATTCCATGCATACCACAGTGTCCCGGGGAGTGTCGGTACAAATGGATCAATGGGGTAGATATGTATTTCTCAAGTGTAAAATTAACTCCGTCCCCCTATTATTGTTGGCTGTGTATGTGCCCCCTCCGTACTCGCATGACGTACTTAAGAAGGCGTCAGCCTTTCTGGCTGCATCCCCTGGGGTAGCTGTTATCTGTATGGGTGACTTTAACAACATTTTAAACCACGAGATGGATAGGTTGTCTACGGCATCCTCCAACCCACAGCCCAAGCGATCCCCATTTGCAGACACTGTCTCGGAGTTGGGTTTGGTTGACTCCTGGAGATTGAAGTATCCCGATTTGAGGCAATACTCATGTTTTTCACATTCTCACTCTTCCTTCTCTAGGATAGATTTGGCTCTTCTGTCCCGGGAGCTTTTGCCCAAAGTTCATAATGTCAGAGATGAGACTAGGGGTATTTCGGATCACTCCCCTATGTCGTTACATATCGACTTAAACTGTCAGCGAGGACAGGCAGTGTGGAAATGTAATCGCTTTTGATTGACGCATATGGGTGAAGGATCCAACCTGGAAGCTAGCTGGTTAGAATTCTTTGTTATGCATGAAAACACCATGGATGCGTCCCTGCTGTGGGACACTTTCAAGGCTTTTCTGAGAGGAACGTTGATTAAACGGGTAAGGAGTCTTAAATCCTCCTTTAGAAAATTTTAATCTGAATTGGAGGCCCGGCTTGTCGCTTCAGAGATGACGTATGTGCAAGACGGCTTGGATGCCTCTAAGCTGGTGTGGCTCCATGCTCAGGGTGAATGGAAGGAATACCTGTGGGGGAAAACCCAGCACAGACTTCTCTTCTCCTCGCATGTCCAATATGCTACAGGGGATAGACCAGGTTCTTATTTGGCTAATCTTGCAAGGGGTGACCGCTCCTCTCATACTGTCTTGAATTCGGCTGGGTCAGTACCGGACCGCACCCCCTAGATTGTGGCGGAATTTGTCTCATACTATCAAGCTCTATATAGTTCCAAATTGACCTGTTCACCGCTAGAACTGTGTGACTACTTGGATGGAATCCAATTGCCCCATATCTCCGGTGAAGCCAGGGCTCTTCTCGATGCTCCTTTGTCGTTGGAGGAGATTGAGATTGCGATCTCTGCCTCCCCCGATAATAAGGCCTCTGGCCTTGATGGTATTCCATCAGAACTATATAAGAAGTATGCAAAAAATTTTGCCCCTCAGATGCTTAATTTATTCAATAACATTTTTGCCCAACACGCGCTTCCCCCGTCTATGGTGGAGGCGTTGATTATAGTGATTCCCAAGCCCGATAAGGACCCCAGGAAGGTTGAATCATACCGTCCTATTTTCCTGCTGCCCACAGATATTAAAATCCTAGCCAAGGTTCTGGCTTCCAGACTTAACCGGGTCATCACCCAAATCATTCACCCTGACCAAACGGGCTTCATGCCTGGTAAGTCCACTGCTGTTAATTTGAGGCGCCTGTTCACTCATTTCTAAGTTTCTCGGGGGGAGGACTGCTCTGCCATTGTAGCCTCTTTAGATGCCGCAAAGGCCTTTGATTCGGTGGAGTGGGCCTTCCTCTGGGAGGCTATGAGTAGGTTTGGCATGGGTCCCAACTTTATCGGCTATGTGAAATTATTGTATTTCCTGCCCATGGCCAGAGTCTCGGTGAACGGGTTTGTTTCGGACTCCTTCCCCCTGTCCAGGGGAACGAGACAAGGCTGCCCTCTGTCCCTGACTCTGTTTGCCATTGCTATTGAGCCACTCGCATGTTTGATTAGAGCAACTCAAAATATTGTGGGTATCAGCGTGGGCGCAAGAGAGGACAGGATAGCGTTATACGCTGATGACCTCTTGCTCTTCGTGGACGATTATGTTTCCTCCTTACCTAAAATCCTTGACTTGATAACGGATTATGGACGATTCTCTGGGCTCAAAAATTAACTGGGATAAGTCCACCATTACTCCACTTAGAGGCCTGGTCCCGGTGGCCCCATTGATCCATACCCCGCTTAAATGGGCAGATTCTTGAGTATATGGGTATCGAATGACCCTTGTACCTATGTTTCCCTTAATATCATGCCGCAGATGGTGTATCTTCACTCAAAGGTCAAAGTTGGGGGACTCTGCCCCTGACTGTTACTGGCAGGGTCAATTTGGTAAAAATGGTGTATTTGCCTAAACTCCTTTATGTCCTCCAGCAGTCCCCTATATATATTACTTTAAAAATATTTAGACAGATTGACAGTTTGCTCTCTTCTGTGATCTGGGCCAGCAGGAGAGCGCGGTTGAGACTTGACATTCTGTCCAGACCGAGAGCGCTGGGAGGATTAGCTCTCCCTATATTTCGATTTTACTACTCTGCCGCACAGTTGGCACATATATGGGAGTGGGTGACTGCCCCAGATGCTCTCACTATACACTCTCAAATGCTTTTACAGGTCTACCCTGATGGATCTCCATTACAGATGCTTCTCTGTGGGAACCATAAATTGTCTAAGATACCTATAATAAAACAGGCCATTCTCATATGGAAACAGGCACACGTTATCCTACTGGGCCAAGGTATAGACCCAGATACTCCTCTGGACAATGCTTTTGGCTTTCCAGAGTTGGCTTCGCCGCAGACGGGGGAGGTGGTGGGTGACATCCCTGGGACACTTGTATACTGATGGTATAATGAAAACGTTCCTGCAACTCCAACAGGATTACAGTGTACCCTCCTCTCATTTCAACCGATACCTATAACTGGGACATGCGCTTAATGCAAGTCTCTCCTGCAGTCCCTGGAAAACGGACATCTGGTGTCCAACATTTATACAGGCGTGCTTCGATCTCACTACTCTGACCCGTTATCCCTTCTAAGGGACAAGTGGGAATCAGACTTGGGTGCCATCTCTGACGAGGTTTGGGAGGGTGCTCTATGTTCTCCACGGTTCTCTACTACCACCGCAAGACACCAACAAATACAACTGTTTATATTACACAGAGTATATATGACACCCGTGCGATTGAGCCATATAGGGGGTACTGATTCCTCCAGATGTCCTAAGTGTTACAGTCTGGATGCGGACTTCTGGCACATTATCTGGCTCTGCCCCAAGATTGCCGTATTCTGGTCGGGTGTTATCGACGCCTTGGTGTCGACTGGATTTCCCTAGTCTGTATGTTCCCCGATGACATGTGTGTTATCTGCTGTGGAGGAGGATGCCCTGGACCCCCCTGCCAGGAGATATGTAATTAATCTATGTGGCCTGGCCAAGGTGTGTATCGCCCGGCTTTGGCTAGCTAAAGATATGCCCACACTACGGTCCCGGGTCTCACTTGTAAATGATGCGGCTTCTCATGAGATATATGTAGCTAGAAAAGCGGGGAAAAAATATCAAGATCTGTGGGGTAGATGGCTTGAGTCTTCGCACTCCAAGAACCGGAGTGTCTGAGCACTCGCTACTGAGGGCTCCGTGTCTAGACGTGTGGGGGAGGAGATATGTAAAGGGGGGTTGGAGTGGGTCTGTGGTCCTAGTTTTGCATCGAGTGCGCTGCCTCTCTTTAAGACGTTCCCTGATGCCCGCGGCCAATCACCCCTTTGCTGCTGTGTGATTTGCTCAATAAGTATGTGGTGTTGCCGTAGACGACTCTTTACATTATGCACTGTTTTTGTAAGCTCCATGCTAACATGTGATATTAGTCTTAATTTACAATCTATGTCTCGGAATTTAAGCCTGCACCTTTTTACTGTTATAAACGGTTAATAGGAGAGATGGGAATCTGCGTATTCCCTGGGTGAGGAATTGCTCTGGTTTAGTATTTTTTTTTTCTGTATTTTTGTTTTGTGGAAAAACAGAAAATTAATAAGAAAAGTATTGAATAAAAAAAAAACAAAAGAAAAACAAAATGTCACCACAAATGTGATCAAACATTTTATGTAGCAAAAAAAGTTTTTTTCTTTCTAAATGCCCCAATCCACAACTAGTATCCAAAGAAGGGCCGTACTTTAACCACTTGCCTGGCATGGTGGCATCCGATGCGACCACAACAGCTAGTGCCTTATCTGACCAGGATGCGACCAGTCAGATACAGTGTTTGCAGCTGCAGGGAAGAGAGACTTCCCTCTGCTGCTGCTCTCGGAGGGACCGGAATGTTCCTCTGCCTTCCCGCACCCTCACCCAGTGTTTGCCATGCTGTTGATCAGCCAGCAGAGCAAGACCCCAACTGTGTAAGTGTAAAGCAAACCCCCCCCCCCCCCCCCCCAAAGCCCCCTCTGTGTACCTGGTGGCTGTACTGTCTGTAAAAAATGAAAGTCGCGATGTTTCTTATGTTCCAGTTGTGATGACCGATATTTGGGGGGGGGGGGGGCTACAGCTTTCTTTAAAATATATTTTTTTATAATGAAAATCATTTTGGATAAGGTTACATACACATTCTTCACCTAATTCACTCCTAAAAAACCTGACAATACTATGAAGTTGTTTGTTTTAGAAGGTATAAATGTAATTTAAAAAATATAATAATGTTTTCTTTAAAGACACCAATTTTGTACAGCGTATAGGGATAGCAATGGGTACAAGGTTTGCCCCGAGTTTCGCAAATATATTCATGGGCTTGTGGGAGGAGTTTCATGTTTGGAGCGAGCTGGGGGGTGGGCCTTATAATTTATTATCACTATATAGACTATATCATAATGATATGGAAATGTGAAGAGGAGTCCCTTCTGAATCTTCAGGAGAAGTTGGATAAAAATGTAAAATTTTTGTGTGAAACTTTTTCAGTTAGCGAAAACACAATAAACTTTCAGGATTTAACAATCTATAAAAATAATCTAAGTATATACACAGAGGAATGTAATAAACCAACTGAGAGTAACTCTTATTGGAAGAGATATCAGCCATCACCCAAACTGGCTGCGGGGAACACCTGGCGGCCAGTTCCGTCATATAAAAATACATTTTACAGATGAGAATATTTTTAGGTAGCAAGTGTGTACTGTAAAAGATCAGTTCTTACAAAAGGGGTATGATGTTTGATCATTTAAAAAATCTATTTGAGGCTGGAAGCTCTAAAAACAGATGTGTGGTCTATTTGGTACAATGTCAGTGTAACAAGAAATGTTTTTTGTAAAAGTATTTGAACAGTTAATGCAAATTGACTTACATTTAAAAAAACAACAACTGTTTTTGAGTTTATATGTGCCCTTTAAGAATATATGTTTTGAGTTTTACATGTGCTTCTCGACATTGTGTATTTTCTAACTCTCCTTTTTGCTTTTGTGAGAGGTTCCATCTGATACATTGAAGGTTTCAGTAAAATAATTTAAATAGTTATAGGGAGTCTACATATATTTCTGAAAATATCTGGATAAATATCTGTTTTGAGTTTATATGTGCCTCTTTAAAAAATATCCGTTTTGACCTTACATGTGTCTCTTAGAATATTGTGAAGTTTTGTAACCCCATTTTTTTTTTGTTTTAGAATAGTCTCCATCATATATATTGAAGGTTTTAAAGTCTATTTTATATTTAGAGATATGAGTTTTTCAGTGGAGCCTGTGCGGAATATGTTAGGATACTTCTAATAGTATATACAAAGAGGCCAAGATAACTGTGGATCTATCTGTATTACTTTAAGATGCCCTGGAACATGTATGATGCTCTGGAGTGAGTACAATGGATCTGAGGGCAGTAGTATAAAAAATTGCCTTGACAAAGACCCATTTGTGGTTGGAAATGTGTCGTCAGCAGGTGGACCCGGTCACAGTGTTTTTATCAGTGAGGTGGTAGAGTACTAGAGATGGAAAGCAGGAAGATCGGTGTCACTGCAGACCTTGGAGAACAGAGATAGCTGAAGATATAGGACAGCTAGCGCTGAGGAGCATTTAGGAGACCACGGGCAGAATAGTCCCTGGTGCACAGATACACTATACGTGTAACATCTACAGTCTATTGTATGTACCACTTCTCCTACTGTAAGAACTCTGTAGAAAGCACATTGAGACTGAGGATTGTTTTTTATGGATTATATATGGAAATAAAAGTTGTTTGAATAACTTTAGAGGACCACCCTTCTTTGGATACCAGCTGTGGATTGGGGCATTTAGAAATAAAAAAAATGTTTTTGCTGTATAATACTTTATACAGTATTTATTATTTATTTGCAGAGGTGTGCTTCCAGGCCACCTCTAGGAACTGCGTTAGACCGATATACGCTAAATATATGGGAAGCCAATACATAGCCCGCAGCACCGTGGATCCTTTTTTAAATTTGTCTCCCAATCCCTTGGCCTGTATCCTGCTATAGGACTCTACAGTCACTTTGTGTATTTGTATGGACTTGCAAGAAGCTCTGACTCTCTGGCTGATCTGTACGGCATTATAATCCATATCTTCTCCTGGCATGTCCAATATAGCAGAGATAAAAGGGATGATGCCTCGGTGGCTAGTCTGGGAGTTAGTTTCCTTCCCTGGCTCACTTAGTGACCTGTGCACTCCATTCTATCATTTTCACATTGTACTCTGGGTTGGCCGTCTACTAGATGTGCCTCCTATATGAAATTGTGGATGCCATGTTTGAAGTAGGAGGCACTGATACCTTTGGTTTCAAGCCTGTCATTGCCCTGTGAAGGGCGCAACTTGTGTGTCTCACATATCCACATGAGGGATGAGTAGGGACTCAGCCACACTCTACAAAAACTCCCCTTGTTTCCTTTCTTCTCCTTTGTTATGTTTGTGAGTGTGATATGAAGCACATGCAAAGTATTCTCCATGAGGTTGTACTAAGCACAAACCTCTGGGAATAGGTGCAATATCAAATAGAGCCAAATGGGCCCTTTGCTGCGGGATTCTTAGTTATTTTTTTTAATTATTTCTACCAGATGGACGCAATACAAGGAATACCTCGGAGGGACATCTCGTTTGGTCTCCAGATTTTGAATTGGAAGATAAGAACATCACACAAGGGTCTCCAGAAGAAAACCCAATTTCCCTAAATATACATCCAGCACCTCACAGTGCAGATATATCATCTGATCCCTCTGTTCCTGAGGAATGTTCTCCTGGTAACTCACATATTGCTGCACCTAGGATAGATCATAGCAGTGATACAGTCATTTCCCCTTCTGGATGTGGGAAAACATTTAAACATAAACTAGCTCTTGATAGACAAGAGATAAGTCAAACAGGCAAGAAGCCATTTGCATGTTCTGAGTGTGGGAAATGTTATGGACACAAATCAAATCTTTGTAGACATCAGAAACAACACACAGATGAGAGACCATTTCTATGTTCTGAGTGTGGGAAATGTTTTACACGTAAATCACATCTTACTAAACATCTTAGACTTCACAAAGAAGAGAAGATATTTCCATGTTCTGAGTGTGGGAAATGTTTTAAAGATAAATTTTCTTTTTTTACACACACAAAACTTCACACAGGCGAAAAACCATTTCCTTGCTCTGAGTGTGGGAAATGTTTTACACAGAAATCAGATCTGATTATACATTGGCGAAATCACACAGGTGATAAATCTTTTTCATGTCCTGAGTGTGGTAAATGTTTTACACAAAAATCAGATCTTGTTGTACATCAGAGAAGTCACATATGTGAAAAACCATTACCATGTTCTGAGTGTGGGAAATGTTTTACACAAAAATACCATCTTGTTGCACATCAGAGAAGCCACACAGGTGAAAAACCATTTTCATGTTCTGAGTGTGGGAAATGTTTTGCACTGAAATCAGCTCTTGTTAATCATGAGAGAATTCACACAGGTGAGAGGCCATTTCCATGTTCTGAGTGTGGGAAATGTTTTACAATGAAATCAAATCTTGTTAAACATGAGAGAAGTCACACAGGTGAGAAGCCATTTCAATGTTCTGAGTGTGGAATATGTTTTACATGTAAATCAGATCTTCTTACACATCAGATAAATCACACAGGTGAGAAACCATTTCCATGTTCTGAGTGTGGGAAATGTTTTGCACAGAAATCAACTCTTGTTATACATCAGAGAAGTCACACAGGTGAGAAACCATTTTCATGTTCTGAGTGTGATAAATGTTTTATAGTGAAATCACATCTCATTACACATCAGAGAATTCACACAGGTGAGAAGCCATTCCCATGTTCTGAGTGTGGGAAATGTTTTACAGTGAAATCAAATCTCATTACACATCAGAGAAGTCACACAGGTGAGAAGTCATTTCCATGTTCTGAGTGTGGGAAATATTATAAACACAAATCACATCTTCTTAGACATCAGAGACATCACACAGGAGAAAAGCCATTTATATGTTCTGAGTGTGGGAAACATTTTACGTGTAACTCATATCTTGTTTCACACCAGAAAAGTCACACCGGTGAAAGATCATTTCCATGTTCTGAGTGTGGGAAATGTTTTACACAGAAATCCTCTCTTGTTAGACATCAGAGAGGTCACACTGGTGAGAACTAGCCACAGTCTTGGTGAGAACAAGACACAGTTTAATTTCCTTGAACTGGTAGACATGAAATAAGGTTGCGTTAATGTTTTACATATAAGAAATCTGTAATACAATTATTTGTGTATACACTGACTTTCAATAGGATCCAAACCCTTTGTACATATTTGTTTAAGATGAGGCAGCCATCTTTAGCAATTCCAGTCACATTAGTACGTGGCACGGGAAGCTACACTTTTGGAGAACCGAGGGAATGCCATTCTTTTTGCCAGGACAAGACCTATGGGATATGTCAGGCCTAAGGATATGGTAGATATCAACTGGTTTTATCCTACTACCTAATACTGTACCTGGCTATACCAACTGACTATACCACATAGCGGGCTATTACAAGAGAATGCACTCTATGAACTCTAATGCACTATGTTTTAATTCATTATATGTGTGTCTTCTTGCTGTAATAAAAAGCTGCAATGTAATTACACCAAAGCTGTGAGTATGAATATCGGATGGTATATGGGACCATTTCAGAGCCTGAACATCTCTTTCATATCATTGCCCATGTGAACTTTTTCCTCACCTTTTGACTTGTGTTACATGTTTTAAGGAGCAGGTTGTTTCCTCCTGTGGCTGGTTCTGGCTGCTATATCATACTCGATCATAAGTCATCTTTTTTTTATATCATATGCTTTTTTTTTTTTTAAACATATTTTTTATTGAAGCAATATACGTAATACATACATAAATTTTCACAGTAGGTCAAACCTATATCAAATAGGAAAAAGCGGAAGGGGAGTAGATAATATTACAACTGATTCTCCAATCAAGAGACATTTCAAACATAGTACAAACAACAGTATTACACTTATATAGAACATGCCTCTCGGGGCTTCCGTATCCATCCGATTAGAAGCTGGTTTAGTCAACTGATCTGGATGCGTGTAGGTGAGAATAACAAAAACACAAAAAAAAAACAACCCCAGTGCCTGTATGCCAACTTCCTCCCAGTCGTCTATCGAGCTGAGAATGGCAGTCAGTCCTATATCACAATCGGCGGATCCCCCGCAATCATTCTAGTCAAAAACCATTCTGTATTAGAGAACGAGCTATGAAGCTGTGTCCTGACTGCTGTCGACATGGTCGTTATATAGCTTTCCCACACTTCAAAGAATTTCTGTATCTTAGTATCTTTGTCTAGTAAATATCCTATCCATTCCATCCGAAAAAGATAAAATAATTTGGCCTTAAACAACGAAAGTGTAGGTGGATCCTTATATCATATGCTTTTAACATCTGTACTTGCCTTAATGGAGCTTACAATCTAAATTCTATGATTTGCAGAGTTGAAACACAAAGCACTGCTCCTAGATGCACTCTTAATTATTATATTACTAGCTGTTCTACCCGTTCCTCGCACGGGAGTGTCTGATTGTCACGGTTGTAAATATGAGTTAATAATTTGGTAAATCTATAGAGATGGAAATTTGAGACGTCTTAATGTAAGTAAATGTTAATCCATGGTTCGTGGCGTTACCCGAGGAGCACCCGTAGCAGATACGGTAATAAGTGATGGGACCGTTATTTATTAAGTTCTACACACTGGAGGTGGAATCCAAACTTTGATCCAGTTGTCCATTTGGGCGTTATCGTTCACGCAACGCAAGTCACGCATCGGTAATGATGCCATTATGTCATCGCCCTTTTCACACCCTTAGGGGAGGTTTATTAAAATCCTAATTACGTAGTTTTCCTATTTCCCACCTGAAGAATACCTGTTACATTTTATCTTCCTGACGTATTGGGAAGTCAAAGAATTAGTGATGAGCGAGTCAGTGAGGGAGGGAGCCAGTGAGTGAGGGCTTACACATTTATAAATATATATATATGTATATATATATATATTTTTTTTTATATATATAAAAAATAACTCATGAATATGGCAGTTTGAATATAAGCACAAATTGGAAATATAAAAGTAGTGTGTGTGTGTGTTATATATATATATATATATATATATATATATATATATTCTAAATACAGAAACAAAAGAGGGGGGCGCACATAGTGCAAATCACTTTTATTTAAAACAGGTAAAATCCCTTTAGCGTAGGATTCACATTAACAAATAAAATCACTGTGAGATGGAATCCACATTAAGGGCGGGATGTACTAAAGGGAAAATGCGATGAAACCCCCATTTTATCACATTTTCATATGTACTATACCCTGTCCGCCGCGTTATTGCCCCTGAGGGTATCGCAGACGCTGACCCCTCCCCCTCCCCCCTGGCATTACCTTCTACCAGGAAATCCTGGTCAACCCTGGTCCCGGAAACCAAACTCCTCCTCCCCTAGCAACACAGGAGGTCCTTCCGGCTGCAGGGAGGAGGAGAAGGCATCCGGGACAGCTCCAATCTCTGCCTGCCGGTAAGAGTGCTGCGCTGGGAACCAGGACCTCCGGGACCTCATACTGCACCAGCGGCTTACAGAACAACACTGCGGCTCGTCGGGACACCAACACAGGCAGGAGGCACAAACCGGCGGTCAGCTTGGAGGCGGATCCATCTATCAGGCCACGCCTCTACGCGTTTCGCATGTAGCTTTGACAGGAGGCTGGCCCGCTGGACGTCATGCCTGTCATTTATAGTACTGGTGTCACACAGATGTAGCTTAATGAATCATGACACCTGGAGCAATAACTCCACTAGAACATACTTCTTCTATTAGCAGGTTTCATCATCAGCTCATTCCATTTATTATCACCTAAAGGGCCTCATACACTACAGCGACACGTCGGAACCCTCATGTCGCATACGATTTCCCTTGAACCGCCCGGGCGGCGGGATCGCATATGATACATCGGATTTATCGGCCCAGAAGGTCGAAATCGGATGAAATCGGGCATTATCGTTCTAGTGTACGGGGGCCTTTACTTTAAGTCTTCACTGAAAGACGCATTTTACATGAAACAACAGAGACGGCAGTATTACATCTTAGATGGAATAAAGACCGATCCATTAACCTGTACTAGAATAGACGATAGCAGGAGGCCCCATAACTAAGCTGCATTTTAATGCAGCAAGCATTCAGGCTATTAAAGCCTGTGTAATGGGGTAAACGTTATTTTGATATCTGCTGGAAACCATCAGGCTCTTAAGCCTATGTGCCAATGTGTGTGTGGGTCCATATATGTGAGTGTATATGTATATATGTATATATGTATCAGGGACGTGCAGTCAGGGGAGGCAGTGTCTCCCCTGTGATAAGAAGATACTTATGACACATAATCTGTGTAATAAGTATCTTCTTTATTGAATCCTAATAATTTTTATGCTTTAAAGTACTTTGGGAGGCACTGATAGCAGTGCCTCCCGTAGATAATGGGAACGGGGACAGTGCGGGGGGCGGAGCCTAGCACTGGGCTGTAAAAGCCCATGAAAAACCATAGGGAAAGCGGCACTGTTCCAAGTGCCTCGCTGACAGGGACACCACCCCCATGTCAGCGAGGCACCTGTGATTGGACAGCGGATCCAGGGCTGGATCCCCTTGTCCAATCATCCACATGCGGCGCTGGAGGTGGCGGGTCCCGGTGTTAATGATAGCCGGGAGTAGCGGTGGGCCTTCAGCGTGTGCGGCTCCCCCCAGCCCCCCCCCCCCCTCGGTCCTCCTGCTCCCGCTCACCTCACTAGCAGCAGCGGCGGTCCTGCGGAGCGTGCAGCTCTCCCCCCGTCCTCCCCTTCTGGCTCCGTCCTCCCGGCTCCCGATCACCTGACAGGCAGCAGCGGTGGCCGTACAGTACGTGCGGCTGTCCTCTGCCGGCTCCAGCAGCAGGTTAGTTTCTCTTCTCTCTCTCTCTCTCTCTCTCTCTCTCTCTCCCTCCCTCCCCCTGGATCATATGTCAGTGTAATGTTCATTTTTACAGGTGCCTCTACCCCTTTGGATTCTACAGGACAAGTGGACGTGACCAACGTGGGATGTAGGTAAGTATGTGTGAGTGTGTTAGTGTGTTTTAATAAAATTTTACTATCACGGTGTGTGTGTTTGTGTTTTTATTTGGGTATTTTTTTTGTTGTAGAACTACAGGTACAAGCGAGCCCGTTATTTCCCCGCCTGCTGGTACTTGAGGTTCTCCAAGTACCAGCAAGCGGGGGAGACTTGCTGGGCCTTGTAGTTCCACAACAAAAAACAATATTCTTTTTTTACACACATGGCTATCAGCCCGGCACCCACCGCCCAGGGGTGCTGGGGACAGCCTCGGGCTTCACCCCTGGCCCTTGGGTGCCTGGAGGGGGGGGGACCCCTTGATTTAAGGGGTCCCCACTCCTCCAGGGTACCCCGGCCAGAGGTGACTAGTTGGGGGGGTAATGCCATGGCCGTAGGGACCTACATAAAAGTGTCCCCCGGCTGTGGCATTATGTCCCTGGGTAGTGGAGCCCGGTGCTGGTTTAAAAAATACAGGGGACCCCTACATCTTTTGTCCCCCGTATTTTTGGAACCAGGACCGGACTAAGAGCCCGGTGCTGGTTGTCTAAATACGGGGAACCCCTGTCTATTTTTTCTCCAGTATTTAAACAACCAGGACTGGCTCAAAGAGCCCGAGGCTGGTTATACTTAGGAGGGGGGATCTCACGCATTTTTTTTTAACCCATTCAGACCCTTCTCCATTAAGTTAATGGAAGCCCTGGAAAACAGACTTGCATTCATGTCCTCCTCCCACTCCCTTCCCAGTCCCAAACACTAATTTTATTTTATTTTTTCTATAAAAATGTACAATATATAACAAGTATGATGAGCAGGCAGGAAGCGGGCATTGGCGGCATCGGACTGAGATAGAAATTAGTGGCGGAGGGCTGGGTCAGTTGATTGTGGGCAAGTTTGTAAGCCATTGTCAGTGGCAGCGGGTACCGGCTCAGAGGCAGTAGCGGGCATTGGCTAGGGGTCATCGGCAGGATTTGGCGGACATTATGACTGTAGTGCCTCACCACCCACTGAACTCACCGCACGCCACTGATATGTATGTATGTTGGGCAAAAGGAAGGTACAGGTGCGCTGGTTTATCTTAATTTATGGTTTGCAGTCCACAGGTAATTCCACACCTTGGCTGTTACACTGGTGAACCACCACCGCTGCAATTCTCCAAAGAACTCAGGACCCCTTGAGCAAATTTCTCTGGAAGAAAGGAATTCAGGAGAATGCGCCCATAGTGGTAATCAGATTTATTTCTTAAAACATTTCATCAGAAATGAATCACAGGTATAGATTAACTAATACCTTTTTAGACTCACTCTTTGGGCCAGTTTGTGCGCATGAAAAACATCCACAAGGCCGTCCGGCCACCCGCAGCGATCACAGCAAGATTCATGCACCGAGTGAAGCAGACGTCTAGCAAGCTCCGCACCAACGCGTTTCGTAAGCACTTCGTCAGGAGGCTAGCTTGCAGACGTCGTCTAGACCTTAATATACTACCCCACATATTATCACAAGCTGTTTCCAATAATTAACGGTGAATGAACAATCCTCAATCCACCAACAATACATACAAGTTTTAAACACAGACATAGTTTTTACCAGATGGATCAAAGTTTTAGTATTCAGGGGCAGATTTATTAAGCTTGGTGTAGTGATAAAATGGAAGGTGATAAAGGACCAGCCAATCAGCTCCTAACTGTCATTTTTCAAACCCAGCCTGTGATATGGTAGTTAGGATCTGATTGGCTGGTACTTTATCACCTTCTACTTAATCACTTCACCGAGCTTAATAAATCTGCCCCTCAGTTACATACACTCACAAATTGGTTTTGTTTGCATAAGGTTTAAAACAATACATGTACAATTTGCAAAAAACACACACACATCTCTGTCCTTGACTGCTCCAATATTGCTTAAAAAGCCTGATAAAACACAATCATAGGCATAATTGCTCATGAATCACATATGTGCCTAATTAAAAATTCACAGATCACCATACTCACATTGAACATAAAAAAGGAAGAAGAAGCAAATTCCTTTATTAGAAACTACTTTTTAGAGATAACTTAGACACATACTTCAGGTGCCTGATAGACAGATTTTTTTTTAACTATACAGAGTGTTCATGAGAAATGAAATCAAGAAAAAGTAAAAAGATCTATAGAGATAAAAAATATATAAAGCTGTCAGCGTTAGATATACATGAAATTTATAAACAAAAGATATACCTATGGATACATAAATCAATGTTGTATCCTCATTTAGCGGTCAATATGGCTCAGAACAAGATTGATCTATATATCATATTTGATAAATAATGCAATTATAACGCTCACTGGCTACTTGGTAGAGAGAGATAGAGGGGAAACAGGACAAAGCGAGAAAGGAGCATGAAGGAGATACACTACCGATCCCTAATGAACGGAGTGATCTCGTAGTTCTCATTTAGACCGCGTGGGATCAGTGTATTCAGTGTTAGAATCCAGAAGGTCTCCCTTCTGAGCAGCTGTTCATCTCTGTTACCACCGTCTTTACTTAGTGCTACATGCTCAATCCCCGCAAATTTTAGAGAGGAAGGGTCGGCATTGTGTCGCTCTGAAAAATGCAGCGGGACACTATGATTCATCACACGGTTTCTGATATTTCGCGTGTGCTCCAATATTCTAATTTTTAGTACCCGTTTGGTCTTACCCACGTATACCAGTCCACAAGGACACATTAGTACATAAATACGGAAACTGGTATTACAGTTTATAAAAGACAGAATGATATTAGGACGTATACTCACTTCCCCCACATGGGACCTAGAAAGTGATCATTTCTTACAACCTGTGTCTTTTGCAGTCTACTTTTGGATACGGTTCTCACCCTTCTATAGATAATATCAGTTTTTTGGGGAGTACAGAACCTGGTATGGGATCTAGTTGTAAGATATGCCAATTTTTTGAGCTATTCTTTCCAATTCTTTTGACCCAGAGCTAAACTGTGTGACGAATGGGCAGAAGGCTTTACTACTTCCCCCATCCTTTTCTTTTCTCTTGTAGACCAACAAAGAATCTCGTTCCCTCTCTCTTGCTCTGAGCATAGCATTTTTTGTGAGTTCTTCAGGGTACCCTCTCTCTGCAAACCTATCTGTATAGACCCCCTGCTTGCTCATCAAACTTAGTAAGATGTGTGCAATTTCTCCGTAGTCTGGTATATTGAGAATAGGGTATATTCTCTTTCCATTGTGGGAGGTGGCAGCTCTTGAAATCCAGATAGCTGTTGCTATCGACTTTCTTGAAATGCGTATATGTTTCTATCTCTCCCGTCACTTCAAAATTTTCTGTAGAGATTACTAGGTCCAAGAACTCCAACCTGTTCACACTAAAGGTACCCGTGAACTTTAGATTTGTTCACGTTCAACCCCTCCAAGAAGTCATCCCATTCTTGTTCACTCCCATCCCATACGATAATCAGATCATCTATATATCCTTTATAAATTATTTTCTCTGACGTCCTAGTGGATGCTGGGTACTCTGTAAGGACCATGGGGAATAGACGGGCTCCGCAGGAGACTGGGCACACTAAAAGAAAGATTAGGTACTATCTGGTGTGCACTGGCTCCTCCCTCTATGCCCCTCCTCCAGACCTCAGTTAGAATCTGTGCCCGGCCAGAGCTGGGTGCTCCTAGTGGGCTCTCCTGAGTCTGCTAGTAAAGAAAGTATTTGTTAGGTTTTTTATTTTCGGTGAGATCTGCTGGCAACAGACTCACTGCTACGTGTGACTGAGGGGAGAGAAGCAAACCTACCTGCTTGCAGCTAGCTTGGGCTTCTAAGGCTACTGGACACCATTAGCTCCAGAGGGTTCGAACACAGGGCCTGACCTCGATCATCCGTTCCCGGAGCCGCGCCGCCGTCCCCCTTGCAGAGCCAGAAGACAGAAGAAAACGATGAAATCGGCGGCTGAAGACTCCTGTCTTCATTAAGGTAGCGCACAGCACCACAGCTGTGTGCCATTGCTCCCACAGCACACCACACACTCCAGTCACTGTAGGGCGCGGGGGGGGTGGGGCGCCCTGGGCAGCAATTATAAATACCTTTTGGCAAAAATACACATAATACAGTCTCAGGACTATATATGTGTAAAAAACCCCGCCATTAAAGTACATAAAACGCGGGACAGAAGCCCGCCGCTGAGGGGGCGGGGCCTTCTTCCTCAGCACACCAGCGCCATTTTCCATTCACAGCTCCGCTGGAAGCAGCTCCCCAGGCTCTCCCCTGCAGTATCTGGATACAAGAAGGGTAAAAAAGAGAGGGGGGCACATAAATTTAGGAGCAAATAAGATAATAAGCAGCTATTGGGAAAAATCACTCGTTATAGTGTAAATCCCTGTGTTATATAGCGCTTTGGTATGTGCTGGCATACTCTCTCTCTCTGTCTCCCCAAAGGACTTTGTGGGGTCCTGTCCTCAGTCAGAGCATTCCCTGTGTGTGTGCGGTGTGTCGGTACGGCTGTGTCGACATGTTTGATGAGGAGGGTTACGTGGAGGCGGAGCAGGTGCCGATAAATGTGATGTCACCCCCTGCGGGGCCGACACCAGAGTGGATTGATATGTGGAAGGTATTAACCGACAGTGTCAACTCCTTACATAAAAGGTTCGATGACGCAGCAGCCTTGGGACAGCCGGCATCTCAGCCCGCGCCTGCCCAGGCGTCTCAGAGACCATCAGGGGTTCAAAAACGCCCGCTAGCTCAGATGGTAGACACAGATGTCGACACGGAGTCTGACTCCAGTGTAGATGAGGATGAGACAAATGTACAGTCTACAAAGGCCATCCGATGCATGGTTACTGCAATGAAAAATGTATTGCACATTTTTGACATTAACCCGGTTACTACCAAGAAGGGTATTATGTTTGGGGAGAAAAAGCAGCCAGTGACTTTTCCCCCATCTGAAGAGTTGAATGAAGTGTGTGAAGAAGCATGGTGTTCCCCTGATAAGAAACTAGTGATTTCTAAGAGGTTACTGATGGCGTACCCTTTCCCGCCAACGGACATGTTACGTTGGGAGATATCCCCTAGGGTGGAAAAGGCGCTCACACGCTTATCAAAAAGGGTGGCACTGCCGTCTCAGGATACGGCCGCCCTAAAGGAGCCTGCGGATAGAAAGCAGGAAGCTATCCTGAAGTCTGTGTATACACACTCGGGTACTACTGTATATTGAGACCTGCTATTGCTTCAGCATGGATGTGTAGTGCTGCAGCAGCATGGACTGATACCCTGTCAGATAATATTGATACCCTCGACAGGGATACTATTTTGCTAACCATAGAGCATATTAAAGACGTAGTCTTATATATGAGGGATGCACAGAGGGACATTTGCCTGCTGGCATCTAGAATTAATGCAATGTCCATTTCTGCCAGGAGAGTATTATGGACTCTGCAGTGGACAGGTGATGCTGATTCTAAAAAACACATGGAGGTTCTGCCTTATAAGGGTGAGGAATTGTTTGGGGATGGTCTCTCGGACCTCGTATCCACAGCAACAGCTGGGAAGTCGACTTTTTTACCTCAGGTTCCCTCACAGCCTAAAAAAGCACCGTATTATCAAATGCAGTCCTTTCGGCCTCAGAAAGGCAAACGGGTCAGAGGCGCATCCTTTCTGCCCAGAGGCAGTGGTAGGGGAAAGAAGCTACACCAGGCAGCCAGTTCCCAGGAACAAAAATCCTCCCCCGCTTCCACTAAGTCCACCGCATGACGCTGGGCTCCACAGGCGGAGCCAGGTGCGGTGGGGGCGCGTCTCCGAAACTTCAACAACCAGTGGGCTCACTCACAGGTGGATCTCTGGGCTATACAAATTGTATCTCAGGGATACAAGCTGGAGTTCGAGGCGACTCCCCCCCGCCGTTACCTCAAATCAGCCTTGCCAGCTTCCCCCAGGGAAAGGGAGGTAGTACTGGTGGCAATTCACAAGCTGTACCTTCAGCAGGTGATAATCAAGGTTCCCCTCCTTCAACAGGGACGGGGTTACTATTCCACAATGTTTGTGGTACCGAAACCAAACGGTTCGGTGAGACCCATTCTGAATTTAAAATCCTTGAACACTTATATAAGGAAGTTCAAGTTCAAAATGGAATCGCTTAGAGCGGTGATTGCAAGCCTGGAAGAGGGGGATTTTATGGTGTTGCTGGACATCAAGGATACTTACTTGCATGTCCCAATTTACCCACCTCATCAGGAGTACCTCAGGTTTGTGGTACAGGACTGTCATTACCAATTCCAGACGTTGCCGTTTGGCCTGTCCACGGCACCGAGGGTATTTACCAAGGTAATGGCCGAAATGATGATACTCCTTCGGAAGAAGGGAGTTATAATTATCCCGTACTTGGACGATCTCCTCATAAAGGCGAGGTCCAGAGAGCAGTTGTTGGTCAGCGTAGCACTCTCTCAGGAGTTGTTGCAACAGCACGGCTGGATTCTGAATATCCCAAAGTCGCAGCTGATTCCTGCGACGCGTCTGCTTTTCCTGGGCATGATTCTGGACACAGAACAGAAGAAGGTGTTTCTCCCGGTGGAGAAGGCCCAGGAATTGTCATCTCTGGTCAGGGACCTCCTGAAACCAAAACAGGTGTCGGTTCATCATTGCACGCGAGTCCTGGGAAAGATGGTGGCTTCTTACGAAGCAATTCCCTTCGGCAGGTTCCATGCAAGGATCTTTCAGTGGGATCTGTTAGACAAATGGTCCGGATCGCATCTTCAGATGCATCGGTTGATCACCCTGTCCCCGAGGGCCAGGGTGTATCTGCTGTGGTGGCTGCAGAGTGCTCATCTTCTCGAGGGCTGCACATTCGGCATACAGGACTGGGTCCTGGTGAACACGGTTGCAAGCCTCCGAGGATGGGGGGCAGTCACTCAGGGAAGAAACTTCCAGGGACAGTGGTCAAGTCAGGAGACTTCACTACACATAAATATACTGGAACTAAGGGCCATTTACAACGCCCTGAGTCAGGCAGAGCCCCTGCTTCAAAACCAACCAGTGCTGATTCAGTCACACAACATCACGGCGGTCGCCCATGTAAACCGCCAGGGCGGCACAAGAAGCAGGATGGCGATGGCAGAAGCCACAAGGATTCTTCGATGGGCGGAGAATCACGTGCTAGCACTGTCAGCAGTGTTCATTCCGGGAGTGGACAACTGGGAAGCAGATTTCCTCAGCAGGCACGACCTCCACCCGGGAGAGTGGGGACTTCATCCAGAAGTCTTCACACATATTGTAAATCGTTGGGAACTGCCACAGGTGGACATGATGGCGTCCCGCCTCAACAAAAAGCTAAAAAGATATTGCGCCAGGTCAAGGGACCCTCAGGCGATAGCTGTGGACGCACTAGTGACACCGTGGGTGTACCAGTCGGTTTATGTGTTCCCTCCTCTTCCTCTCATACCCAAAGTACTGAGGATAGTAAGAAAGAAAGGAGTAAGAACAATACTCATCGTTCCGGATTGGCCAAGAAGAACTTGGTACCCAGAACTACAGGAAATGATCTCAGAGGACCCATGGCCTCTGCCTCTCAGACAGGACCTGTTACAGCAGGGGCCCTGTCTGTTCCAAGACTTACCGCGGCTGCGTTTGACGGCATGGCGGTTGAACGCCGGATCCTAGCGGAAAAGGGCATTCCAGATGAAGTCATTCCTACGCTGATAAAAGCTAGAAAGGATGTGACAGCAAAGCATTATCACCGCATATGGCGGAAATATGTTGTTTGGTGTGAGGCCAGGAAGGCCCCAACAGAGGAATTCCAGCTTGGTCGATTTCTGCACTTCCTACAGTCAGGGGTGACTATGGGCCTAAAATTGGGGTCCATAAAGGTCGAAATTTCGGCCCTATCTATTTTCTTTCAAAAAGAACTGGCTTCACTGCCTGAGGTTCAGACGTTTGTTAAGGGAGTGCTGCATATTCAGCCCCCTTTTGTGCCTCCAGTGGAACCTTGGGATCTAAACGTTTTGTTAGATTTCCTGAAATCCCACTGGTTTGAGCCACTTAAGACCGTGGAGCTGAAATATCTCACGTTGAAAGTGGTCATGCTATTGGCCTTAGCTTCGGCTAGGCGTGTGTCAGAATTGGTGGCTTTGTCATGTAAAAACCCTAATCTGATCTTCCATATGGACAGGGCAGAATTGAGGACTCGTCCCCAATTTCTCCCAAAGGTGGTATCAGCGTTTCATTTGAACCAACCTATTGTGGTACCTGCGGCTACTCGGGACTTGGAGGACTCCAAGTTACTTGATGTAGTCAGGGCTTTGAAGATCTATGTAGCCAGGACGGCTGGAGTCAGGAAAACTGACTCGCTGTTTATCCTGCATGCACCCAACAAGCTGGGTGCTCCTGCTTCAAAGCAGACTATTGCACGCTGGATCTGTAACACGATTCAGCAGGCTCATTCTGCGGCAGGATTGCCGCTTCCAAAATCAGTGAAAGCCCACTCCACAAGGAAGGTGGGTTCTTCTTGGGCGGCTGCCCGAGGGGTCTCTGCTTTACAGCTTTGCCGAGCTGCTACTTGGTCGGGTTCCAACACATTTGCTAAGTTCTACAAGTTTGATACCCTGGCTGAGGAGGACCTTGCCTTTGCTCATTCGGTGCTGCAGAGTCATCCGCACTCTCCCGCCCGTTTGGGAGCTTTGGTATAATCCCCATGGTCCTTACGGAGTACCCAGCATCCACTAGGACGTCAGAGAAAATAAGAATTTACTCACCGTTAATTCTTTTTCTCGTAGTCCGTAGTGGATGCTGGGCGCCCGTCCCAAGTGCGGAATCTCTGCAACACATGTATATAGTTATTGCTTAACTTAAGGGTTATTGTTATGAGCCATCCATTGAACGAGGCTCAGTTATTGTTCATACTGTTAACTGGGTATAGTTATCACAAGTTGTACGGTGTGATTGGTGTGGCTGGTATGAGTCTTACCCTGGATTCAAAATCCTTTCCTTGTAATGTCGGCTCTTCCGGGCACAGTTTCCCTAACTGAGGTCTGGAGGAGGGGCATAGAGGGAGGAGCCAGTGCACACCAGATAGTACCTAATCTTTCTTTTAGAGTGCCCAGTCTCCTGCGGAGCCTGTCTATTCCCCATGGTCCTTATGGAGTTTCCAGCATTCACTACGGGCTACGAGAATTAGAATTACAGGTGAGTAAATTATTCTTCTTCTTCTTCTTATGTATTTTATTTATTTATTTTATTATGTAGGTTAGGACTGCTGTATCGGAGAAGCCGTGACGTGGCCAGCAGCTAAACATGTGTTTGCAAACATTTGTGACTAATTCTCTGAATTTTATTACCAGATAGGTTCAGGGATGGTTACAGGTAATTTTCAGTGTGCGGAAGGGAATTTAGGGGTGGGGATTTGCACCCCCCTTCTCTCTGTCTGTTGTGTGTTACATATTCTCTCAGCATATGGCTGTATATTCTTCATGCCGTTGGCTGGTGTTCTATTGAATGCCACGTTCTGCGGCATGTTCGAGGTGTGAACTGGTATGACACTCACAGTGTTTAAACAATAAATTATTTCCTCAAAATGTCCGTCTCCCTGGGCACAGTTCTTTAACTGGAGTCTGGAGGAGGGGCATAGAGGGAGGAGCCAGTTCACACCAGATAGTACCTAATCTTTCTTTTAGAGTGCCCAGTCTCCTGCGGAGCCCGTCTATTCCCCATGGTCCTTACGGAGTTCCCAGCATTCACTACGGGCTACGAGAAATAGAGTTACTGGTGAGTAAATTATTATTTTTTAATTTTTAAAAATTAGCAAAAATACTTTTTTCACATTGTCATTATGGGGTATTGTGTGTAGAATTGAGGGAAAATTTTAATTTATTCCAGTCTTATAGTGTGCCCATGTCTCCTGCGGATCCCGTCTATACCCCATGGTCCTTACGGAGTCCCCAGCATCCTCTACGGACTAAGAGAAAAGGATTTACCGGTAGGTATAAAAATCCTATTTTTCTTTGGGGGGGCGCAATAAGTCAGTGCCTCACCATTCTCTGGCCTCACCGCACGTCACTGATCAGGAGGTACGTTGGGAAACCCCTAAAAATACGAGGAGGTTCAGAGGAAGGAAACGGTCTAACAACCTGAATGATTATACCAGATTCACACATACTAATAGATATGAAAGTCTAAGATCTTTACATGCTAATGAACACTCTTTTTTTTTTTTAATCCAAGATGGAGAAGGAACCTTCTAGGAAGGGAATATGGGAGCCCATCAGGTGTACAAACATCACCGGGAGGCCTCAAAAGAAGGTTAGGGGAAAAGAAGTAAACCACTCTTGTGGGTGACCTCAATTAACCTCGCGATTAGCCGCAGATCGCAAAGTTCCACACCACAGAGTGTAATGGAGGATAGCGAACCTCTATTATAACCAGTGCGCTCCGCCTGATTGTCAGGCCAGGAGCGCACACCCAATCAGGAGAGTGTTATGACAAGGCGCTCCCTGATTGGCTGCCAGGTCCTCTGGTCCCGGCATTCGGGGAAAGGGGCTCCATGTGTAAACATGGAACCCATTTAGTGGCGTGGATCGGGTTTTTTGCGTTTTTTTTTTTTAACCCCTGGGATGCCTACTTGGGCTGAAGAGGATCGATCATCACTGGGTTATAGGTGAGTATTTGGGTTTTTTATTTACAGGTATACCAATGGTGACAAGGGGACCGATGGGCTCTGTGGGACACTAGCAGGGGCGATCTAGGCACGGGAAAGCAGGGGGGGGGGGCACCCAGGGTGCTGTGGCCCGCTGGTGCCACCGCAGTCAAGCCTCAGGCGTTCACCAGCATCCTTATCCCGCTTCCCGGCTGCAGCAAGTGCCGTGGGCTGTGTGGGCGCCTGCTGCAGCCGGCGCCATTGACAGATGCTAGAGGTCATAATTGACCTCTAGTGTCTGTGCGATGCTGTAGCTGATATGGGCGGGCCAAGGAAACTTTCGCCCCGGGCGCCACAAGGTTTAAAATCAGCCTTGGACACTAGGCACTCGGGGGGTCATTCTGAATTGATCGTTCGCTAGCAATTATTTGCAGCGCTGCGATCAGATAGTCGTTGCCTATAGGGGAGTGTATTTTCGCTGCTAAAGACAATATTCTTTTTTTTTTACACTTTTAAAGGCTATCAGCCCCCCATCCACCACCCAGGAATGGGGGGGACAGCCTCGAGCTTCACCCCTGGCCCTTGGGGGCCTGGTGGGGGGAACCCCTTGATTTAAGTGGTCCCCACTCCCCCAGAGAACCCCAGCCAGGGGTAACTAGTTAGGGGGAGTGATGCTTTGGCCAAAGGGACCAGTATAAAAGTGTCTCCCGGTTGCGGCATCACCTCCCTGGCTAGTGGAGCCCGGTGCGGTTTAAAAAATATGGGGGACCCTCTACATCTTTTGTCCCCGTATTTTTGGACCCAGGACCAGACCAAGAGCCCGGTGCTGGTTGTATAAATACAGGGAACCCTACGCAATTTCCCCCCGGTATTTAAACAACCAGGACCGGTTCAAAGAGCCTGTGGCTGGTTATGCTTACACAATTTTTATTTTAATCTATTTCTATACTGTACAAAATGAAGCCCTACATGGATCTCACTGATCCGGCCAGGCTTCATTGTGTTAATTTCGACAGTGTTTTACTATTCTCTCCCGTAAAACACCCCCGGCAATACGAATTACATCGTCATCGGTGAACTGGAATTTAAAAAACACGGTAGGTTAGTAAATTAACGTGATTTTTCTCAAAAAGTTGCAATCTCACACTGCCGATGTCAGCCCAGATTGATCTCAGCTGACATCAGCAGAAATGAGAATCTTTGGGGGTCATTCTGACCCGTTAGCTCGCTGCTTTTTGTCGCAGCCGAGCGTACAGGTCCCTACTGCGCCTGCGCATGCCAGACGGCCGAAGGCCGTAGCAGGGCTGCGATCGCCTCTGCCTGATTGACAGGCAGAAGCGATCGCTGGGTGGGAGGGTGCGGAATGGCGGCGTTTGGCCGCCATTTTGTGGGAGCGGTCCAGCCAATGCAGGCTTGGCCGGCCCGAACGGGGGGCGGGCTGCAGTGGCTGCGTGACGTCACACGCAGCCGCTGCAGGCCGGGGAGCGATGAGTAGCTCCCGGCCAGCACGCTAAAGCTGCGCTGGCCGGGAGCTACTCTTGAAGTGCAAAAGTATCGCCGCTGTGAGATGCCTTTGCACTTCTGCGGGGGCGGCAATGACATGCGGGGCGGACTAGCCCCGTCATGGGCGTCCCCCCGCCTGTCAGTGTGAATGATCGTAGGCTGTGCTAAATTTAGCACAGCTATGATCAACTCGGAATAACCCCCTTAGTAAATATCCCCCCTCGACTAATGACATTAAATTGTTAAAAAGGGTTTACATTTTGCGTCAAGCAAAGATCCAAATATTTTGGACCTACATAAATTTATCAGAGAACTGTACAGAACGGACTTTTATGTATTAAAACATATACATGAAAATAATGCGCATAGCTCCATAGGTGATGAGAAATTACCGAATGTTTTAGATTAAACGGATCAGGAGTCCAGAATCCGAATCTAGAGCAACAATTGGCAGAAAAGAGAAGAGAAGCGCATCAACATGTTACTAAAACTCCCAGTCTCATTGTTTTGCTATTGATCAAAAAAGTCCGGCGATCGCTGTTTTCTATAATTAAATATTGAACAATTTTAAAGAAGTGTGTCAGAATTCAAAAATAAAAAACAAAAATCATCGGAAATATCCAAATATCTTTAAATAAAACCGAAGTAAACGAGAAAAAAATGGCACTAATACAATTAAAGGATTCACTGTCCCCATAGTAGCAGCAGTCACACCCCAACCTCATTATTCTGTATGTGCTCCGTACTCACTGACACCTCCACTGCTACACTCTCTACTCTTATTGGCTCTCACAGTCATGTGACACTGCAGTATCTGCTCTGATTAGCTCTCACAGTCATGTGACATAAAGTCATATGACAATGCACTCTGCACTGATTGGCTCTCACAGTCATATGACTGTCCACTCTGTTATGATTGGCTCTCACACTCATGTGACCCACAAACAGCACAGTCATGTGACACAGTTACAACCAGCACTAGCCTTACAAATTAAGTAGCATCCATATTACAGAAGCCTGAGAGCCTTCATGGAGTTATTAACCCTACACAAAATGGCCACCTGGAAGAGGACAAATGTGTCATCTGATAGGGAAGCTCTAGTGGTCACCTGATATGTACTACACTACCCAGCATGCTTTGATTCCTCATCTCATTCCCTGATATCACACGGTGAGTATGTGTCCTGCAGCGTAATAATCCCTGATGTTATATTATATTATACTGTATATTATATCCCTGTTATACCTCATACACTGTAATATACACACACACAGCAATGTCATCACTGATCTGTATTATACTGTATATTATATCCCTGTTATACCTCATACACTGTAATATACACACACACACAGCAATGTCATCACTTATCTGTATTATACTGTATATTATATCCCTGTTATACCTCATACACTGTAATATACACACACACACAGCAATGTCATCACTGATCTGTATTATACTGTATATTATATCCCTGTTATACCTCATACACTGTAATATACACACACACAACAATGTCATCACTGATCTGTATTATACTGTATATTATATCCCTGTTATACCTCATACACTGTAATATACACACACAGCAATGTCATCACTGATCTGTATTATACTGTATATTATATCCCTGTTATACCTCATACACTGTAATATACACACACACACAGCAATGTCATCACTGATCTGTATTATACTGTATATTATATCCCTGTTATACCTCATACACTGTAATATATACACACAGCAATGTCATCACTGATCTGTATTATACTGTATATTATATCCCTGTTATACCTCATACACTGTAATATACACACACACAGCAATGTCATCACTGATCTGTATTATACTGTATATTATATCCCTGTTATACCTCATACACTGTAATATACACACACAGCAATGTCATCACTTATCTGTATTATACTGTATATTATATCCCTGTTATACCTCATACACTGTAATATACACACACAGCAATGTCATCACTGATCTGTATTATACTGTATATTATATCCCTGTTATACCTCATACACTGTAATATACACACACACAGCAATGTCATCACTGATCTGTATTATACTGTATATTATATCCCTGTTATACCTCATACACTGTAATATACACACACACAGCAATGTCATCACTGATCTGTATTATACTGTATATTATATCCCTGTTATACCTCATACACTGTAATATACACACACACAGCAATGTCATCACTGATCTGTATTATACTGTATATTATATCCCTGTTATACCTCATACACTGTAATATACACACACACAGCAATGTCATCACTGATCTGTATTATACTGTATATTATATCCCTGTTATACCTCATACACTGTAATATACACACACAGCAATGTCATCACTGATCTGTATTATACTGTATATTATATCCCTGTTATACCTCATACACTGTAATATACACACACACAGCAATGTCATCACTGATCTGTATTATACTGTATATTATATCCCTGTTATACCTCATACACTGTAATATACACACACACAGCAATGTCATCACTGATCTGTATTATACTGTATATTATATCCCTGTTATACCTCATACACTGTAATATACACACACAGCAATGTCATCACTGATCTGTATTATACTGTATATTATATCCCTGTTATACCTCATACACTGTAATATACACACACAGCAATGTCATCACTGATCTGTATTATACTGTATATTATATCCCTGTTATACCTCATACACTGTAATATATACACACAGCAATGTCATCACTGATCTGTATTATACTGTATATTATATCCCTGTTATACCTCATACACTGTAATATACACACACACAGCAATGTCATCACTGATCTGTATTATACTGTATATTATATCCCTGTTATACCTCATACACTGTAATATACACACACACACAGCAATGTCATCACTGATCTGTATTATACTGTATATTATATCCCTGTTATACCTCATACACTGTAATATACACACACAGCAATGTCATCACTGATCTGTATTATACTGTATATTATATCCCTGTTATACCTCATACACTGTAATATACACACAGCAATGTCATCACTGATCTGTATTATACTGTATATTATATCCCTGTTATACCTCATACACTGTAATATACACACAGCAATGTCATCACTGATCTGTATTATACTGTATATTATATCCCTGTTATACCTCATACACTGTAATATACACACACACAGCAATGTCATCACTGATCTGTATTATACTGTATATTATATCCCTGTTATACCTCATACACTGTAATATACACACACACAGCAATGTCATCACTGATCTGTATTATACTGTATATTATATCCCTGTTATACCTCATACACTGTAATATACACACACAGCAATGTCATCACTGATCTGTATTATACTGTATATTATATCCCTGTTATACCTCATACACTGTAATATACACACACACACAGCAATGTCATCACTGATCTGTATTATACTGTATATTATATCCCTGTTATACCTCATACACTGTAATATACACACACACAACAATGTCATCACTGATCTGTATTATACTGTATATTATATCCCTGTTATACCTCATACACTGTAATATACACACACAGCAATGTCATCACTGATCTGTATTATACTGTATATTATATCCCTGTTATACCTCATACACTGTAATATACACACACACACAGCAATGTCATCACTGATCTGTATTATACTGTATATTATATCCCTGTTATACCTCATACACTGTAATATATACACACAGCAATGTCATCACTGATCTGTATTATACTGTATATTATATCCCTGTTATACCTCATACACTGTAATATACACACACACACAGCAATGTCATCACTTATCTGTATTATACTGTATATTATATCCCTGTTATACCTCATACACTGTAATATACACACACAGCAATGTCATCACTGATCTGTATTATACTGTATATTATATCCCTGTTATACCTCATACACTGTAATATACACACACACAGCAATGTCATCACTGATCTGTATTATACTGTATATTATATCCCTGTTATACCTCATACACTGTAATATACACACACACAGCAATGTCATCACTGATCTGTATTATACTGTATATTATATCCCTGTTATACCTCATACACTGTAATATACACACACACAGCAATGTCATCACTGATCTGTATTATACTGTATATTATATCCCTGTTATACCTCATACACTGTAATATACACACACAGCAATGTCATCACTGATCTGTATTATACTGTATATTATATCCCTGTTATACCTCATACACTGTAATATACACACACAGCAATGTCATCACTGATCTGTATTATACTGTATATTATATCCCTGTTATACCTCATACACTGTAATATACACACACAGCAATGTCATCACTGATCTGTATTATACTGTATATTATATCCCTGTTATACCTCATACACTGTAATATACACACACAGCAATGTCATCACTGATCTGTATTATACTGTATATTATATCCCTGTTATACCTCATACACTGTAATATACACACACACAGCAATGTCATCACTGATCTGTATTATACTGTATATTATATCCCTGTTATACCTCATACACTGTAATATACACACACACACAGCAATATCATCACTGATCTGTATTATACTGTATATTATATCCCTGTTATACCTCATACACTGTAATATACACACACACACAGCAATGTCATCACTGATCTGTATTATACTGTATATTATATCCCTGTTATACCTCATACACTGTAATATACACACACAGCAATGTCATCACTGATCTGTATTATACTGTATATTATATCCCTGTTATACCTCATACACTGTAATATACACACACACAGCAATGTCATCACTGATCTGTATTATACTGTATATTATATCCCTGTTATACCTCATACACTGTAATATACACACACACACAGCAATATCATCACTGATCTGTATTATACTGTATATTATATCCCTGTTATACCTCATACACTGTAATATACACACACACACAGCAATGTCATCACTGATCTGTATTATACTGTATATTATATCCCTGTTATACCTCATACACTGTAATATACACACACAGCAATGTCATCACTGATCTGTATTATACTGTATATTATATCCCTGTTATACCTCATACACTGTAATATACACACACACAGCAATGTCATCACTGATCTGTATTATACTGTATATTATATCCCTGTTATACCTCATACACTGTAATATACACACACACACAGCAATGTCATCACTGATCTGTATTATACTGTATATTATATCCCTGTTATACCTCATACACTGTAATACACACACACACACAGCAATGTCATCACTGATCTGTATTATACTGTATATTATATCCCTGTTATACCTCATACACTGTAATATACACACACAGCAATGTCATCACTTATCTGTATTATACTGTATATTATATCCCTGTTATACCTCATACACTGTAATATACACACACAGCAATGTCATCACTGATCTGTATTATACTGTATATTATATCCCTGTTATACCTCATACACTGTAATATACACACACACACACAGCAATGTCATCACTGATCTGTATTATACTGTATATTATATCCCTGTTATACCTCATACACTGTAATATACACACACACACAGCAATGTCATCACTGATCTGTATTATACTGTATATTATATCCCTGTTATACCTCATACACTGTAATACACACACACACACAGCAATGTCATCACTGATCTGTATTATACTGTATATTATATCCCTGTTATACCTCATACACTGTAATATACACACACAGCAATGTCATCACTTATCTGTATTATACTGTATATTATATCCCTGTTATACCTCATACACTGTAATATACACACACAGCAATGTCATCACTGATCTGTATTATACTGTATATTATATCCCTGTTATACCTCATACACTGTAATATACACACACACACACAGCAATGTCATCACTGATCTGTATTATACTGTATATTATATCCCTGTTATACCTCATACACTGTAATACACACACACAGCAATGTCATCACTGATCTGTATTATACTGTATATTATATCCCTGTTATACCTCATACACTGTAATATACACACACACACACAGCAATGTCATCACTGATCTGTATTATATTGTATATTATATCCCTGTTATACCTCATACACTGTAATATACACACACACACAGCAATGTCATCACTGATCTGTATTATACTGTATATTATATCCCTGTTATACCTCATACACTGTAATACACACACACAGCAATGTCATCACTGATCTGTATTATACTGTATATTATATCCCTGTTATACCTCATACACTGTAATATACACACACAGCAATGTCATCACTGATCTGTATTATACTGTATATTATATCCCTGTTATACCTCATACACTGTAATATACACACACACACACACACACACACACACACACACACACACACACAGCAATGTCATCACTGATCTGTATTATATTGTATATTATATCCCTGTTATACCTCATACACTGTAATATACACACACAGCAATGTCATCACTGATCTGTATTATACTGTATATTATATCCCTGTTATACCTCATACACTGTAATATACACACACACAGCAATGTCATCACTGATCTGTATTATACTGTATATTATATCCCTGTTATACCTCATACACTGTAATATACACACACACACAGCAATGTCATCACTGATCTGTATTATACTGTATATTATATCCCTGTTATACCTCATACACTGTAATATACACACACAGCAATGTCATCACTGATCTGTATTATACTGTATATTATATCCCTGTTATACCTCATACACTGTTATATACACACACACAGCAATGTCATCACTGATCTGTATTATACTGTATATTATATCCCTGTTATACCTCATACACTGTAATATACACACACAGCAATGTCATCACTGATCTGTATTATACTGTATATTATATCCCTGTTATACCTCATACACTGTAATATATAACACACACACACACACACACACACACACACACACACACACACACAGCAATGTCATCACTGATCTGTATTATACTGTATATTATATTCCTGTTATACCTCATACACTGTAATATACACACACACAGCAATGTCATCACTGATCTGTATTATACTGTATATTATATCCCTGTTATACCTCATACACTGTAATATACACACAGCAATGTCATCACTGATCTGTATTATACTGTATATTATATCCCTGTTATACCTCATACACTGTAATATACACACACAGCAATGTCATCACTGATCTGTATTATACTGTATATTATATCCCTGTTATACCTCATACACTGTAATATACACACACACAGCAATGTCATCACTGATCTGTATTATACTGTATATTATATCCCTGTTATACCTCATACACTGTAATATACACACACACACAGCAATGTCATCACTGATCTGTATTATACTGTATATTATATCCCTGTTATACCTCATACACTGTAATACACACACACAGCAATGTCATCACTGATCTGTATTATACTGTATATTATATCCCTGTTATACCTCATACACTGTAATATACACACACACACACACAGCAATGTCATCACTGATCTGTATTATATTGTATATTATATCCCTGTTATACCTCATACACTGTAATATACACACACACACACAGCAATGTCATCACTGATCTGTATTATACTGTATATTTTTTCCCTGTTATACCTCATACACTGTAATACACACACACAGCAATGTCATCACTGATCTGTATTATACTGTATATTATATCCCTGTTATACCTCATACACTGTAATATACACACACAGCAATGTCATCACTGATCTGTATTATACTGTATATTATATCCCTGTTATACCTCATACACTGTAATATACACACACACAGCAATGTCATCACTGATCTGTATTATACTGTATATTATATACCTGTTATACCTCATACACTGTAATATACACACACACACACAGCAATGTCATCACTGATCTGTATTATACTGTATATTATATCCCTGTTATACCTCATACACTGTAATATACACACACACAGCAATGTCATCACTGATCTGTATTATACTGTATATTATATCCCTGTTATACCTCATACACTGTAATATACACACACAGCAATGTCATCACTGATCTGTATTATACTGTATATTATATCCCTGTTATACCTCATACACTGTAATATACACACACAGCAATGTCATCACTGATCTGTATTATACTGTATATTATATCCATGTTATACCTTATACACTGTAATATACACACACACACACACACACACACACACACACACACACACACACAGCAATGTCATCACTGATCTGTATTATACTGTATATTATATCCCTGTTATACCTCATACACTGTAATACACACACACACACACACACACACACACACACACACACACACACACAGCAATGTCATCACTGATCTGTATTATACTGTATATTATATCCCTGTTATACCTCATACACTGTAATACACACACACACACAGCAATGTCATCACTGATCTGTATTATACTGTATATTATATCCCTGTTATACCTCATACACTGTAATATACACACACACACACACACACACTGCAATGTCATCACTGATCTGTATTATACTGTATATTATATCCCTGTTATACTTCATACACTGTAATATACACACACACAGCAATGTCATCACTGATCTGTATTATACTGTATATTATATCCCTGTTATACCTCATACACTGTAATATACACACACACACACACACACACACACACACAGCAATGTCATCACTGATCTGTATTATACTGTATATTATATCCCTGTTATACCTCATACACTGTAATATACACACACAGCAATGTCATCACTGATCTGTATTATACTGTATATTATATCCCTGTTATACTTCATACACTGTAATATACACACACACACACACACACACACACTGCAATGTCATCACTGATCTGTATTATACTGTATATTATATCCCTGTTATACCTCATACACTGTAATATACACACACACACAGCAATGTCATCACTGATCTGTATTATACTGTATATTATATCCCTGTTATACCTCATACACTGTAATATACACACACACACACACACACACACACACACACAGCAATGTCATCACTGATCTGTATTATACTGTATATTATATCCCTGTTATACCTCATACACTGTAATATACACACACAGCAATGTCATCACTGATCTGTATTATACTGTATATTATATCCCTGTTATACCTCATACACTGTAATATACACACACACACACACACACACACACACACACACACACACACACACACACACACAGCAATGTCATCACTGATCTGTATTATACTGTATATTATATCCCTGTTATACCTCATACACTGTAATATACACACACACACACAGCAATGTCATCACTGATCTGTATTATACTGTATATTATATCCCTGTTATACCTCATACACTGTAATACACACACACACACAGCAATGTCATCACTGATCTGTATTATACTGTATATTATATCCCTGTTATACATCATACACTGTAATATACACACACAGCAATGTCATCACTGATCTGTATTATACTGTATATTATACCCCTGTTATACCTCATACACTGTAATATACACACACACAGCAATGTCATCACTGATCTGTATTATACTGTATATTATATACCTGTTATACCTCATACACTGTAATATACACACACACACAGCAATGTCATCACTGATCTGTATTATACTGTATATTATATCCCTGTTATACCTCATACACTGTAATATACACACACAGCAATGTCATCACTGATCTGTATTATACTGTATATTATATCCCTGTTATACCTCATACACTGTAATATACACACACACACAGCAATGTCATCACTGATCTGTATTATACTGTATATTATATCCCTGTTATACCTCATACACTGTAATATACACACACACAGCAATGTCATCACTGATCTGTATTATACTGTATATTATATCCCTGTTATACCTCATACACTGTAATATACACACACACAGCAATGTCATCACTGATCTGTATTATACTGTATATTATATCCCTGTTATACCTCATACACTGTAATATACACACACACACACACACAGCAATGTCATCACTGATCTGTATTATACTGTATATTATATCCCTGTTATACTTCATACACTGTAATATACACACAGCAATGTCATCACTGATCTGTATTATACTGTATATTATATCCCTGTTATACCTCATACACTGTAATATACACACACACAGCAATGTCATCACTGATCTGTATTATACTGTATATTATATCCCTGTTATACCTCATACACTGTAATATATACACACACAGCAATGTCATCACTGATCTGTATTATACTGTATATTATATCCCTGTTATACCTCATACACTGTAATATACACACACACACTGCAATGTCATCACTGATCTGTATTATACTGTATATTATATCCCTGTTATACCTCATACACTGTAATATACACACACACACAGCAATGTCATCACTGATCTGTATTATACTGTATATTATATCCCTGTTATACCTCATACACTGTAATATACACACACACACACACACACACACACACACACACACACACAGCAATGTCATCACTGATCTGTATTATACTGTATATTATATCCCTGTTATACCTCATACACTGTTATATACACACACACACACACAGCAATGTCATCACTGATCTGTATTATACTGTATATTATATCCCTGTTATACCTCATACACTGTAATATACACACACAGCAATGTCATCACTGATCTGTATTATACTGTATATTATATCCCTGTTATACCTCATACACTGTAATATACACACACAGCAATGTCATCACTGATCTGTATTATACTGTATATTATATCCCTGTTATTCCTCATACACTGTAATATACACACACAGCAATGTCATCACTGATCTGTATTATACTGTATATTATATCCCTGTTATATCTCATACACTGTAATATACACACACAGCAATGTCATCACTGATCTGTATTATACTGTATATTATATCCCTGTTATACCTCATACACTGTAATATACACACACACACAGCAATGCCATCACTGATCTGTATTATACTGTATATTATATCCCTGTTATACCTCATACACTGTAATATACACACACACAGCAATGTCATCACTGATCTGTATTATACTGTATATTATATACCTGTTATACCTCATACACTGTAATATACACACACACACAGCAATGTCATCACTGATCTGTATTATACTGTATATTATATCCCCGTTATACCTCATACACTGTAATATACACACACACACACACAGCAATGTCATCACTGATCTGTATTATACTGTATATTATATCCCTGTTATACCTCATACACTGTAATATACACACACACACAGCAATGTCATCACTAATCTGTATTATACTGTATATTATATCCCTGTTATACCTCATACACTGTAATATACACACACAGCAATGTCATCACTGATCTGTATTATACTGTATATTATATCCCTGTTATACCTCATACACTGTAATATATACACACACACAGCAATGTCATCACTGATCTGTATTATACTGTATATTATATCCCTGTTATACCTCATACACTGCAATATACACACACACAGCAATGTCATCAGTGATCTGTATTATACTGTATATTATATCCCTGTTATACCTCATACACTGTAATATACACACACACAGCAATGTCATCACTGATCTGTATTATACTGTATATTATATCCCTGTTATACCTCATACACTGTAATATACACACACAGCAATGTCATCACTGATCTGTATTATACTGTATATTATATCCCTGTTATATCTCATACACTGTAATATACACACACAGCAATGTCATCACTGATCTGTATTATACTGTATATTATATCCCTGTTATACCTCATATACTGTAATATACACACACACAGCAATGTCATCACTGATCTGTATTATACTGTATATTATATCCCTGTTATACCTCATACACTGTAATATACACACACACAGCAATGTCATCACTGATCTGTATTATACTGTATATTATATCCCTGTTATACCTCATACACTGTAATATACACACACACACACACAGCAATGCCATCACTGATCTGTATTATACTGTATATTATATCCCTGTTATACCTCATACACTGTAATATATACACACACAGCAATGTCATCACTGATCTGTATTATACTGTATATTATATCCCTGTTATACCTCATACACTGTAATATACACACACACACACACACAGCAATGTCATCACTGATCTGTATTATACTGTATATTATATCCCTGTTATACCTCATACACTGTAATATACACACACACAGCAATGTCATCACTGATCTGTATTATACTGTATATTATATCCCTGTTATACCTCATACACTGTAATATACACACACACACAGCAATGTCATCACTGATCTGTATTATACTGTATATTATATCCCTGTTATACCTCATACACTGTAATATACACACACACACAGCAATGTCATCACTGATCTGTATTGTACTGTATATTCTATCCCTGTTATACCTCATACACTGTAATATACACACACACAGCAATGTCATCACTGATCTGTATTATACTGTATATTATATCCCTGTTATACCTCATACACTGTAATATACACACACAGCAATGTCATCACTGATCTGTATTATACTGTATATTATATCCCTGTTATACCTCATACACTGTAATATACACACACACAGCTATGTCATCACTGATCTGTATTATACTGTATATTATATCCCTGTTATACCTCATACACTGTAATATACACACACAGCAATGTCATCACTGATCTGTATTATACTGTATATTATATCCCTGTTATACCTCATACACTGTAATATACACACACAGCAATGTCATCACTGATCTGTATTATACTGTATATTATATCCCTGTTATACCTCATACACTGTACTATACACACACACAGCAATGTCATCACTGATCTGTATTATATTGTATATTATATCCCTGTTATACCTCATACACTGTAATATACACACACACAGCAATGTCATCACTGATCTGTATTATACTGTATATTATATCCCTGTTATACCTCATACACTGTAATATACACACACAGCAATGTCATCACTGATCTGTATTATACTGTATATTATATCCCTGTTATACCTCATACACTGTAATATATACACACACACAGCAATGTCATCACTGATCTGTATTATACTGTATATTATATCCCTGTTATACCTCATACACTGTAATATACACACACACACAGCAATGTCATCACTGATCTGTATTATACTATATATTATATCCCTGTTATACCTCATACACTGTAATATACACACACACAGCAATGTCATCACTGATATGTATTATACTGTATATAAAATCTTTCTCTGACGTCCTAGTGGATGCTGGGGACTCGGTAAGGACCATGGGGAATAGCGGCTCCGCAGGAGACAGGGCACAAAAAGTAAGCTTTTAGGATCACATGGTGTGTACTGGCTCCTCCCCCTATGACCCTCCTCCAAGCCTCAGTTAGGTTTTTGTGCCCGGCCGAGAAGGGTGCAATCTAGGTGGCTCTCCTAAAGAGCTGCTTAGAGTAAAAGTTATGTTAGGTTTATTATTTTCAGTGAGTCCTGCTGGCAACAGGCTCACTGCAACGAGGGACTTAGGGGAGAGATTTCCAACTCACCTGCGTGCAGGATGGATTGGCTTCTTAGGCTACTGGACACTTAGCTCCAGAGGGACGATCACAGGTACAGCCTGGATGGGTCACCGGAGCCGCGCCGCCGGCCCCCTTGCAGACGCTGAAGAGAGAAGAGGTCCAGAAATCGGCGGCAGAAGACATCCCAGTCTTCATAAAGGTAGCGCACAGCACTGCAGCTGTGCGCCATTGTTCTCAGCACACTTCACACTGCGGTCACTGAGGGTGCAGGGTGCTGGGGGGGGCGCCCTGGGCAGCAATGTAAATACCTTATATGGCTAAAAATACATCACATATAGCCCCCGGGTCTATATGGATGTATTTAACCCCTGCCAGGATTACTAAAAAAAACCGTGAGAAGAGCCAGCCGAAAAGGGGGCGGGGCCTATCTCCTCAGCACACAGCGCCATTTTCCTCACACAGCTCCGCTGGTAGGAAGGCTCCCAGGCTCTCCCCTGCACTGCACTACAGAAACAGGGTAAAATCAGAGAGGGGGGGCATTTATTGGCGATATTGCTATATATTATAAGCAGCTATAAGGGAACACTTATTATAAGGTTGTCCCTATATAATTATAGCGCTTTGCTGTGTGCTGGCAAACTCTCCCTCTGTCTCCCCAAAGGGCTAGTGGGGTCCTGTCTTCTATAAGAGCATTCCCTGTGTGTCTGCTGTGTGTCGGTACGTGTGTGTCGACATGTATGAGGACGATGTTGGTGTGGAGGCGGAGCAATTGCCTGTAATGGTGATGTCACCCCCTAGGGAGTCGACACCGGAATGGATGGCTTTATTTATGGAATTACGTGATAGTGTCAGCACGCTGCAACAGTCGGTTGACGACATGAGACGGCCGGCAAACCAATTAGTACCTGTCCAGGCGTCTCAAACACCGTCAGGGGCTGTAAAACGCCCATTACCTCAGTCGGTCGACACAGACACGGACACTGACTCCAGTGTCGACGGTGAAGAAACAAACATATTTTCCAGTAGGGCCACACGTTACATGATCACGGCAATGAAGGAGGCGTTACATATTTCTGATACTACATGTACCACAAAAAGGGGTATTATGTGGGGTGTGAAAAAACTACCTGTAGTTTTTCCTGAATCAGATGAATTAAATGAAGTGTGTGATGAAGCGTGGGGTTACCCCCGATAAAAAACTGCTAATTTCAAAAAAGTTATTGGCTTTATACCCTTTCCCGCCAGAGGTTAGGGCGCGCTGGGAAACACCCCCTAGGGTGGATAAGGCGCTCACACGCTTATCAAAACAAGTGGCATTACCGTCTCCTGATACGGCCGCCCTCAAGGAGCCAGCTGATAGGAAGCTGGAAAATATCCTAAAAAGTATATACACACATACTGGTGTTATACTACGACCAGCTATAGCGACAGCCTGGATGTGCAGTGCTGGGGTAGCTTGGTCAGAGTCCCTGATTGAAAATATTGATACCATGGATAGGGACAATGTTTTATTGACTATAGAGCAAATAAAGGATGCTTTTCTTTATATGCGAGATGCACAGAGGGATATTTGCACTCTGGCATCAAGGGTAAGTGCGCTGTCCATTTCTGCCAGAAGAAGTTTATGGACGCGACAGTGGTCAGGTGATGCGGATTCCAAGCGGCATATGGAAGTTTTGCCGTTTAAAGGGGAGGAGTTATTTGGGGTCGGTCTATCGGACTTGGTGGCCACGGCTACAGCCGGAAAATCCACCTTTTTACCTCAGGTCACCTCCCAGCAGAAAAAGACACCGTCTTTTCAGCCGCAGCCCTTTCGTTCCCATAAGAACAAGCGGGCGAAAGGCCATTCATATCTGCCCCGAGGAAAAGGAAGGGGTAAGAGACTGCAGCAAGCAGCACCTTCCCAGGAGCAGAAGCCCTCCCCCGCTTCTGCAAAATCCTCTGCATGACGCTGGGGCCTCACAAGCGGACTCGGGTGCGGTGGGGGGTCGTCTCAAGAATTTCAGCGCGCAATGGGCTCACTCGCAAGTGGACCCCTGGATCCTGCAGGTAGTATCTCAGGGTTACAGGTTGGAATTCGAGACGTCTCCACCTCGCCGGTTCCTGAAGTCTGCTTTACCAACGTCTCCCTCCGACAGGGCGACGGTTTTGGAGGCCATTCACAAGCTGTATTCTCAGCAGGTGATAGTCAAGGTACCCCTCTTACAACAAGGAAAGGGGTATTATTCCACGCTATTTGTGGTACCGAAGCCGGACGGCTCGGTGAGACCTATTCTAAATCTGAAGTCCTTGAACCTGTACATACAAAAGTTCAAGTTCAAGATGGAGTCAATCAGAGCAGTGATAGCGAATCTGGAAGAAGGGGACTTTATGGTGTCCTTGGACATCAAGAATGCGTACCTCCATGTCCCAATTTGCCCTTCACACCAAGGGTACCTCAGGTTCGTGGTACAAAACTGTCACTATCAGTTTCAGACGCTGCCGTTTGGATTGTCCACGGCACCCCGGGTCTTTACCAAGGTAATGGCCGAAATGATGATTCTTCTTCGAAGAAAAGGCGTATTAATTATCCCTTACTTGGACGATCTCCTGATAAGGGCAAGGTCCAGAGAACAGCTAGAGGTCGGAGTAGCACTATCCCAAATAGTGCTGCAACAACACGGGTGGATTCTAAATATTCCAAAATCCCAGCTGACCCCGACAACACGTCTGCTGTTCCTAGGGATGATTCTGGACACTGTTCAGAAAAAGGTGTTTCTTCCGGAGGAGAAAGCCAGGGAGTTATCCGAACTTGTCAGGAACCTCCTAAAACCAGGAAAGGTGTCTGTACATCAATGCACAAGAGTCCTGGGAAAAATGGTGGCTTCTTACGAAGCGATTCCATTCGGCAGATTCCACGCAAGAACTTTCCAGTGGGATCTGCTGGACAAATGGTCCGGGTCGCATCTTCAGATGCACCAGCAGATAACCCTGTCTCCAAGGACAAGGGTATCTCTTCTGTGGTGGTTGCAGAGTGCTCATCTGTTAGAGGGCCGCAGATTCGGCATACAGGATTGGATCCTGGTGACCACGGATGCCAGCCTGAGAGGCTGGGGAGCAGTCACACAGGGAAGAAACTTCCAGGGCGTGTGGTCGAGCCTGGAGACGTCTCTTCACATAAATATTCTGGAGCTAAGAGCTATCTACAATGCTCTAAGCCAGGCAAAACCTCTGCTTCAGGGTCAGCCGGTGTTGATCCAGTCGGACAACATCACGGCAGTCGCCCACGTAAACAGACAGGGCGGCACAAGAAGCAGGAGGGCAATGGCAGAAGCTGCAAGGATTCTTCGCTGGGCGGAAAATCATGTGATAGCACTGTCAGCAGTGTTCATTCCGGGAGTGGACAACTGGGAAGCAGACTTCCTCAGCAGACACGACCTTCACCCGGGAGAGTGGGGACTTCATCCAGAAGTCTTCCACATGCTTGTGATCCGTTGGGAAAAACCAATGGTGGACATGATGGCGTCCCGCCTCAACAAAAAACTGGACAGGTATTGCGCCAGGTCAAGAGATCCTCAGGCAATAGCTGTGGACGCTCTGGTAACACCATGGGTGTACCAGTCAGTGTATGTGTTCCCTCCTCTGCCTCTCATACCCAAGGTATTGAGAATTATACGGCAAAGGGGCGTAAGAACGATACTCGTGGCTCCGGATTGGCCAAGAAGGACTTGGTACCTGGAACTTCAAGAGATACTCACGGAAGATCCGTGGCCTCTACCCCTAAGAAGGGACCTGCTTCAGCAGGGACCCTGTCTATTCCAAGACTTACCGCGGCTGCGTTTGACGGCATGGCGGTTGAACGCCGGATCCTGAAGGAAAAAGGCATTCCGGAGGAAGTCATCCCTACCCTGATTAGAGCCAGGAAGGATGTGACCGCACAACATTATCACCGCATTTGGAGAAAATATGTTGCGTGGTGTGAGGCCCGGAGGGCCCCGACGGAGGAATTTCAACTGGGTCGATTCCTATACTTCCTGCAAACAGGACTGTCTATGGGCCTAAAATTAGGGTCCATTAAGGTTCAAATTTCAGCCCTGTCGATTTTCTTCCAGAAAGAATTGGCTTCAGTTCCTGAAGTCCAGACCTTTGTCAAGGGAGTGCTACATATACAGCCCCCAGTTGTGCCTCCAGTGGCACCGTGGGATCTCAATGTAGTGTTGGAATTTCTCAAATCTCATTGGTTTGAGCCACTCAAATCGGTAGATTTGAAGTATCTTACATGGAAAGTGACCATGCTACTGGCCCTGACTTCGGCCAGGAGAGTGTCAGAGTTGGCGGCTTTATCTTACAAAAGCCCATATCTGATTTTCCATTCGGACAGGGCAGAACTGCGGACTCGTCCGCATTTTCTCCCTAAGGTGGTATCAGCGTTTCACCTGAACCAGCTTATTGTAGTGCCTGCGGCTACTAGCGACTTGGAGGACTCCAAGTTGTTGGACGTTGTCAGAGCCCTGAAAATATATATTTCAAGGACGGCTGGAGTCAGAAAGTCTGACTCGCTGTTTATACTGTATGCACCCAACAAGTTGGGTGCTCCTGCATCTAAGCAGACGATTGCTTGTTGGATTTGTAGCACAATTCAGCTTGCACATTCTGTGGCAGGCCTGCCACAGCCAAAATCTGTAAATGCCCACTCCACAAGGAAGGTGGGTTCATCTTGGGCGGCTGCCCGAGGGGTCTCGGCATTACAACTCTGCCGAGCGGCTACGTGGTCAGGGGAGAACACGTTTGTAAAATTCTACAAATTTGATACCCTGGCTAAGGAGGACCTGGAGTTCTCTCATTCGGTGCTGCAGAGTCATCCGCACTCTCCCGCCCGTTTGGGAGCTTTGGTATAATCCCCATGGTCCTTACGGAGTCCCCAGCATCCACTAGGACGTCAGAGAAAATAAGAATTTACTTACCGATAATTCTATTTCTCGTAGTCCGTAGTGGATGCTGGGCGCCCATCCCAAGTGCGGATTGTCTGCAATTCTTGTACATAGTTATTGTTAACAAAATCGGGTTATTGTTGTTGTGAGCCATCTTTTCAGAGGCTCCTCTGTTATCATGCTGTTAACTGGGTTCAGATCACAAGTTGTACGGTGTGATTGGTGTGGCTGGTATGAGTCTTACCCGGGATTCAAAATCCTTCCTTATTGTGTACGCTCGTCCGGGCACAGTATCCTAACTGAGGCTTGGAGGAGGGTCATAGGGGGAGGAGCCAGTACACACCACCTAGTGGTCAAACTTTTATTTTTGTGCCCTGTCTCCTGCGGAGCCGCTATTCCCCATGGTCCTTACGGAGTCCCCAGCATCCACTACGGACTACGAGAAATAGAATTATCGGTAAGTAAATTCTTATTTTCTTCCTCCCAGCATGCAATGGGCCCGTCCGTATTTCCCCACCTCCTGGCTTTCTTATTTTATTTTTATAGTCTTACTATTTTTCTTGAGTGATCTTTCTAAACAGCGTCTTATACGTACCTTAGAAAGCGTCGCTCCAACAACTCTTCACCAGGCCGCGACAACGCTTACCCATGAGTACATTGCTGTTTCGGCGGGCGTCTGTGTTGGATATACTAGCAGGTCCAGCAGACGTTACCAGGCTGTGGCCGGAGCACGGGGAGAAGGTAAGGCATCGGTTCTGCTTAGCAGGGGAATACAGACACAGCCGCACTGTTCCAGGATGGAGACTACCAAACAGTCCCTGACACGGCTGCTACCTCGGGTACACCAGCGCTAGGCCTCATGTATCATAGGCTCCAGGGGTAGTATGAGGCCGCGATCCCTAGGGTTGATGTCAGCAGTGGGGAGTCAGACGCTCCCCTGGTCGCCCCTCCCACGGTTCATGACCAGTTTCCTCCAAGTCTCCCGCCATGAACTGATTTCCTGCTTCCGTCTGAGATACTGTGTATCTAAAAGGACCCGGTTGCAGCATAGGCGGCTGTGTGACTCCTGCGTCGGTGTTCACTTGGGCGTCTGTGTTCACTGTAGGTTCACGGGGCGATTGTGTTCACTAATAGCGTCTGGATCCACTCAGCATTCACTAACGTATTGATCGATCCTGGAAGCGAGGTGAAGTCTCCCTGTATCCCACTCTCCTGAGCCGGGTGATACAGCACTAAGGGGTAAATTTACTAAGCTCCCGATTTTGACCGAGATGCCGTTTTTTCATCAAAGTGTCATCTCGGTAATTTACTAAGCAATAATCACGGCAGTGATGAGGGCATTCGTAATATTTTGAAGTCCTAGGAAAAAAATTACGAATGAATACACCATCGGTCAAAACGCGGCTGTTTAAGTATGAATCTCGGTCATTTACTAAGAAGTGCAAAGCAAAAAAAAACCAAACACTGCCGTGAAAAATTACAACTCGTAAAAAAGTGCCAAAAAAAACCCAGACCTATATTTTTTTCCCGTGATTGGATAGGCATGCAGGGATCCATGAGATCCGTGCATGTCTATCAGTGGGAAGGTGTGGGAAAGTGTTTTTTTTTTTTTTTTTAAATTGCGTGGTGTCCCCCCTCCTAAGCATAACCAGCCTCGGGCTCTTTGAGCCGATCCTGGTTGCAAAAATACGGGGGGAAAAATGACAGGGGTTCCCCCATATTTAAGCAACCAGCATCGGGCTCTGCGCCTGGTCCTGGTCCCAAAAATACGGGGGACAAAAAGAGTAGGGGTCCCCCGTATTTTTAAAACCAGCACCGGGCTCCACTAGCTGGACAGATAATGCCACAGCCGGGGGTCACTTTTATATAGTGCCCTGCGGCCGTGGCATCAAAAATCCAACTAGTCACCCCTGGCCGGGGTACCTTGGGGGAGTGGGGACCCCTTCAATCAAGGGGTCCCCCCCCCCAGCCACCCAAGGACCAGGGGTGAAGCCCGAGGCTGTCCCCCCCATCCAATGGGCTGCGGATGGGGGGGCTGATAGCCTTTTGTGTAAAAGAAAAGATATTGTTTTTAGTAGCAGTACTACAAGTCCCAGCAAGCCTCCCCCGCATCCTGGTACTTGGAGAACCACAAGTACCAGCATGCGCCGGAAAAACGGGCCCGCTGGTACCTGTAGTACTACTACTACTAAAAAAATACCCAAAAAAACACAAGACACACACACCGTGAAAGTATAATTTTATTACATACATACACACATACATACATACTTACCTTATGTTCCCACGCAGGTCGGTCCTCTTCTCCAGTAGAATCCAAGGGGTACCTGTTGAAGAAATTATACTCACGAGATCCAGGGGTCCAGGGTCCACGGGGAATCCAGGTGTAATCCACGTACTTGCAAAAAAAAAAAAAACCGGACACCCGAGCCACGCACTAAAAGGGGGCCCATGTTTGCACATGGATCCCCTTTTCCCGACTGCCAGAAACCCACTCTGACTTCTGTCTAAGTGGGTTTCTTCAGCCAATCAGGGAGCGCCACGTTGTAGCACTCTCCTGATCGTCTGTGTGCTCCTGTACTGAATGACAGGCGGCACACGGCAGTGTTACAATGTAGCGCCTATGCGCTCCATTGTAACCAATGCTGGGAACTTTCTGCCCTGCGGTTGACCTAAAGTGACGTCACCGCTGAGCAGCTGAAAGTTGCAATTTTACACTGTCGATGTCATTCGTGATTGAACTTTGACCTGAATCTGGAAAATACGAATCTTAGTAAATTTCCCCCTAAGTCTCTATCTACCTTTAAGAAAGGATAGTTGGATAAGTGCCTGATGCAGATGAGTCTGTAAACTATTGCTGCTGGTTCCGACTGAATACGTTTAAACTCCTATATAAGGTAATGCAGTAATATGTTTCTCCTACATACTTGAAATGTATCTGTAGTTGATGATGTGCTCATATTGCTTATTATACTAATGTATAACATGTGACTGATTGCTAGTGTGATTGCTGACTTTACTATTCCTGTCAGTTTCTGTGTATATATCGATCCTCAATGCTGGTGCAAAGCAGGGATGAATCGGATTGTATGTCACTTTAACACAATTTTAAAGTGATTGCAGTCACAAATTGTGTAGTTAACACTGTACAGGTGTGTGATTTATTTATCATGTCTAAGAGCGGCAAGGGTGAGGAGGATACACTCTCCACAGCAGCACCAACACTCATTTCATGTTTGTCTTGCAAAGCTGCGTTAACCTCACAGGATCTGGTTCAAAATGGATTATGTGCAAATTGTTTTAGCTTTCACCAAAGTCTCTTAAATAAGCCGAGGCAGGCACAGGTTTAAGTTGAAACCCCATGGGCTACTTTTGCACAGACGTAGACCTAAAACTACATCATCTGCACAGTCTACACATGTTTCAGATGAGGACTCATCAGAGGATGAGGACTCATCGCACTCTAGGTCTGTGTACAGAGACGAGGAGGAAGGCCTCAGCTCAGTGGACATACCTGAGCTAATTAGTGCTATGAAATCCATTCTACCCTTAGAGGAGACAGCAGAGCCTTTGGTAAAATCTAAGGCACCTGTGTTTAAACATCCCAAAAAAGATAGGACTGAGTTTCCTGGGTCAGAACAGCTGATGGAAATCCAAGAAGATCTAAGAATCCAAGATGGAGTCCAAGAAGGTTCTAGAGTCTTTGCCTTTTACTGGAGATATTCTTTTTGGTAAAGTATTAAACAGTATTTTGGAGTCAGAAGCAGATTCCCAGAAAGTGAAGTTTCCTTCCACATACAAATCCAAACCTAGGTTTCCAGCTTTTTGGCCCTTTTGGACTGAATGAAAAGCAAAAGGGAAGGGTTACGGCAAACAGTCTCAATCTGACAAGTCTGGTAAGACTAAAAAGCATTGGGCTACCAGAGTCAGAAGGTAAGCCATCAGCCTGATAGTGCTAGCCTCCACCTGGGGGACCCCAGGGTGAGAGGCAGACTTCTTCAGTTTGCACAGATCTGGCTGCAGTCCACCACAGATGCCTGGGTGCAAGAAGCGGTATCTCACGGTTATGACTTTGCTTTCAAGGAACACCCTCCACAAAGGTTTTTTTGTACCAGCCCGTCATCAGTAGAAATGAAGGCCAGGGCCTTACAAGAGGCAGCTCAGAAGTTGCTTCAATGAGGAGTGATAATTCCAGTTTCTCCTGCACAACGAGGACAAGGTTTTTATTCTAACCTGTTTCTAGTCCAGAAGCCAAATGGGTTGTTCCGGCCCATACTCAATCTCAAGGTGCTGAACAAGTACATTGGGTGCATCTGTTTCATATGGAGACTTTACCTTCCATTATTTTGGCCATAGAGCAGGAGGATTTTATGGTATTTGAAGGGAAAAGGGGAGGAGAAGACCTGAGCACAGGTGTATCAATTAGGGTGTGAATCAATTGCTAAGAATATATTGTTCCACAGTGTACTATAAGTACCATGGTTTTGTCCAATTCCACTTAGAAATATCTCAGGTGAAGGTGCTCCCCTGAGAGTATGAGGAACATATATACAAGAAGGGGCAGAAGAAACTCTAGGCAGTATACCAATCCCACAACGTCACAGTTAAAGATTTGTTTCAACTTGATTTCATTACCATCTCTGTCTATTATGGTCTCCTTTCTGGCCATATGATCTCAGGCCTTACATTTGCCACATGGGTAGGTACCCCTGAGTTTGGGTTCTCTCCTGGGGTTACCAACATAGTGGCTTCTCACCAATTTGTCCCTTAGGTTGTTGGATTTTCGCCTCATCAGTCAGAAGAACTTGCCAGAGTTTCTGAAGTATCTCCTGTAGTCCTCTCCATTCGTTGCAATAGTTGGTTACAAATCTGATTGATGTGGTTTCTCTTTTATTTTCGTTTTTTGGGAAGAGAAGGGTTTCTCGATTTGTCTTTGCGGCATGGAATTTTGCAGTCTTGATTGATTGTTTGCTGTACCCTCGTTCCAGAAGTCTTGTCATAAGTTCTTGACTCTTTTCTTTATTTGCCTGGATAGTGGTACAATTCCTCCTTAATCGTAGGAATTCACCCTTAGGTAAGTTTCTAATTGTTGGTGGAAAGTGGGAGCTCTTCCTGTGTAGAAGGCTGTTTGTGGCCGCTTCCTTCCTATATAGTTCTATTAGTAAGTATCCTTCCTCATTGATGTATCATATATCCTCAACTATTTGGCAATTTTGTGGGATATTCTGTGGTGTGGACTCATTGGGGATTGTTGTTTGGAGTCATTATTATTCTTTACCAGCTGTATTCAGTATCTGCACTGTGAACTGTGTTAACTGCTGTATCAATAGGAATTATCTAGGAGACCTTGAAAATATGGTTGCAGTTTTGAAAAATTATTATTTTGCTCAAGCTTTCTGAATTATCCGTGAACTGCGCATTGGCTATTTGAAGCATTTATTACAGCAAGATAATTTATTATCTCGGCTATTATCTACAACTATGTTATATGGGATGTTTGTCTATCTGTATGTGATTGCAATACTTATTGTTTTTAAAGTACAGTAATTAAAGTTACATTTTATAACTATAACTGCCCCCAGAAAAAAAGTTTCCTCTGCCCCTTCTTGGATTTTATGGTATCCCTGAATATCCAGGATGCTTACCTACATGTTCCTATAGCATTGTCCCATCAGAGCTATCTCAGGTTTGCTATCCTCCAACAACATTTTCAGTACTATTTGTAGTGGCCACAGCCCCCAGAGTATTCACCAATATTATGGTGGTAATGGCGGCTTATCTCCGTCAGCAGGGGATAAGGTTTTTCCATACCTCAACGACTTATTAATCCTGGCACAATCTATGGATTTGCTTCTGTGTCATCTGCAACAGACAATAGCTTGTTTACAGAGACACAGGCCCTCATTCCGAGTTGTTCGCTCGCAAGCTGCGTTTAGCAGCTTTGCACACACTAAGCCGCCGCCTACTGGGAGTGAATCTTAGCTTATTAAAATTGCGAACGAAAGATTAGCAAAATTGCGAATAGACACTTCTTAGCAGTTTCTGAGTAGCTCCAGACTTACTCGGCATCTGCGATCAGTTCAGTGCTTGTCGTTCTTGGTTTGACGTCACAAACACACCCAGCGTTCACCCAGACACTCCCCCGTTTCTCCAGCCACTCCCGCGTTTTTCCCAGAAACGGTAGCGTTTTTTCGCACACACCCATAAAACGGCCTGTTTCCGCCCAGAAACACCTACTTCCTGTCAATAACATTACGATCACCAGAACGAAGAAAAAACCTCGTAATGCCGTGAGTAAAATACCTAACTGCATAGCAAATTTACTTGGCGCAGTCGCACTGCGGACATTGCGCATGCACATTAGCGACTAATCGCTCCATTGTGAGAAAAAAATAACGAGCGAACAACTCTGAATGACCCCCACAGTTGGCTCATAAATTGGGCAAAGTCGTCCCTGGTTTCGTCACAACGGATGACTCACTTGGGGGCTGTGTTGGATTCGGGTCTTCAGAGAGTAATTTTACCTCTGAACAAAATATCCAAAGTTCAGTCAAGGATTCAGGACCTGCTACACAGTCAAAGGGTATCCACTCACGTGGCAATGCGTGTGATGGGATCTATGATGTCGACATTCAACATGGTGGAGTATACTCAGTTCCACTCGAGACCTCTGCAGCATCTGATCCTTTCCAAATGGAATGGTTTTCATCAGACAATAAAAACTCAGACTATGGTCCATCCTCTGGAAGTACACTAAGGAGGTCATTAGCATGGTGGCTACAGACATCCCACCTGGGCAACAAAAGACCCTTTTGGATATCAGATTGGGAAATTCTGACCACGGATGCCAGCCTTCAGGGCTGGGGAGCGGTGTCAGGAAGAAGTTGCTTCCAGAGGCAGTGGACCAAGGAAGAAAGTTGCCTGCCAATAATTATATTGGAACTTCGAGCCATATATATGGCACTTATTCAGGCAAAGGACATCCTTCAGGGGAAACCAGTTCAAATCCACTCGGACAATTCAACGACAGTAGCGAACATCAACCATCAGGGAGGAACTCACAGCCAAAAATCAATGAAGGAGGTAAGTCACACGTTAAAGTGGACAGAACTTCATTATCCAGCCTTGTCCGCAGTGTTCATTCTGGGAGTCCTAAACTGGGAAGCGGATTTTCTCAGTTGACATGCCATTAATGCAAACGAATGGGCTTTACACCCCGAGGTCTTCCAAACTCTGGTAGACAAGTGGGGGTTACCGGAGATAGATCTCATGGCATCCCGTCAGAACAACAAAGTTCCTGCATACAGGTCAAGAACAAAGGATCCCAAAGTGACCTTTGTGGATGCCCTGTCAGTGAGATGGGACTTTCGTCTGGCCTATGTGTTTCCACCAATCGCCCTATTACCCAGGGTGATGCGAAAGGCAAAACAAGGAAGGGGCGCCGTGATACTAATAGCTCTGGCTTGGCCCAGAAGACATTGGTACACAGATCTGCAGAGGATGTCGATGGATGCTCCATTCCTACTCCCTCAACGTCCAGATCTACTGTCTCAGGGTCCTTGCTATCACAAGCACCTGGATTGACTATCTTTGACAGCGTGCCTCTTGAGACTTCCATCCTGAAGGCAAAAGGATTCTCACAACAGGTAATTAAAACTATGCTTAGAGCAAGGAAACCTTCCTCAGCTCGCATTTATTACCGAATATGGCAAGCCTATATTCAGTGGTGCAGTGACCGGAAATATGACCCTAGGTCTTTCAGAGTTTCCAGAGTCTTCGCATTCCTTCAGGCAGGAATGGATAAAGGTCTGCGGGTGGCTTCCTCGAGAGTGCAGGTGTCAGCATTCACTGTATAGTTACAAAAGAAAATTGCTAACCTACAGGATGTGCACATTTTTTTCCAAGGAATGCTGCACATTCAACCTCCTTTTGTTCCTCCTACAGTGCCTCAGGATTTAAGTTTAGTCCTAAAGGCCCTTCAAATTGCACCATTTGAACCACTAAAATGATTGGATCTTAAATGGTTGAAAGCTTAAGTTCTCTTTCTCTGACGTCCTGGTGGATGCTGGGAACTCCGTAAGGACCATGGGGAATAGACGGGCTCCGCAGGAGACTGGGCACTCTTAAAAGAAAGATTAGGTACTATATCTGGTGTGCACTGGCTCCTCCCTCTATGCCCCTCCTCCAGACCTCAGTTAGAATCTGTGCCCGGCCAGAGCTGGATGCACCTAGTGGGCTCTCCTGAGCTCACTAGAAAAGAAAGTATTTGTTAGGTTTTTATTTTCAGTGAGATCTGCTGGCAACAGACTCACTGCTACGAGGGGCTGAGGGGAGAGAAGCAAACCTACCTGCTTGCAGCTAGCTTGTGCTTCTAAGGCTACTGGACACCATTAGCTCCAGAGGGATCGAACACAGGGCCCGACCTCAATCGTCCGTTCCCGGAGCCGCGCCGCCGTCCCCCTTGCAGAGCCAGAAGACGGAAGATAAAGATGAAAAACGGTGGCTGAAGACTCCTGAGGGGGCGGGGCTATCTTCCTCAGCACAGCCAGCATCATTTTCTCTTCACAGCTCCGCTGGAAGGACGCTCCCCAGGCTCTCCCCTGCAGTATCCAGTACAACAAGGGTAAAAAAGAGAGGGGGGGGGGGCACATAAATTTAGGCGCAATTTGTGTTAATAAGCAGCTATTGGGAAAAATCACTCATTATAGTGTAAATCCCTGTGTTATATAGCGCTGTGGTATGTGCTGGCATACTCTCTCTCTGTCTCCCCAAAGGACTTTGTGGGGTTCTGTCCTCAGTCAGAGCATTCCCTGTGTGTGTGCGGTGTGTCGGTACGGCTGTGTCGACATGTTTGATGAGGAGGGCTACGTGGAGGCGGAACAGGAGGCGATAAGTGTGATGTCGCCCCCTACGGGGCCGACACCGGAGTGGATGGATATGTGGAAGGTATTAACCGACAGTGTCAACTCTTTACATAAAAGGTTCGATGACGCATCAGCCTTGGGACAGCCGGCTTCTCAGCCCGTGCCTGCCCAGGCGTCTCAGAGGCCATCAGGGGCTCATAAACACCCGCTAGCTCAGATGGCAGACACAGATGTCGACACGGAGTCTCACTCCAGTGTAGATGAGGATGAGACAAATGTACAGTCCACAAGGGCCATCCGATGCATGATTACGGCAATGAAAAATGTGTTGCACATTTCTGACATTAACCCGGTTACCACCAAAAAGGGTATTATGTTTGGGGAGAAAAAGCAGCCAGTGACTTTTCCCCCATCTGATGAGTTAAATGAACTGTGTGAAGAAGCGTGGAGTTCCCCTGATAAGAAACTAGTGAGTTCTTTTTTTTTTTAACATTTATTTTAATTTTATTTTTAATACACAAATAAGCAAACCAACAAGCCAGATACATTGGCACATGAGGAGTCGATACCACGCAGGGTTGACTGAGTTGGATAACAAGCATATATGATTCGGTAGTTAATCAGTACAACTGTTTGTATATTTGTCTTAGTCATGTCCTCCTGTATCCGGCTTAAACAGATATTAACTAACAATTAAAGGAAATGAAAGGAGAGTAGAACAGAAAAGTAGACAAAACAGAGAGACACATAAGGGTTGACACATACAAGGGTCAAGTTCCTCTAGAGGGAACGTCCCAAATACAGCAAATCAGATATCGCCTCATTGTTTATTAGTATACCTGGATTATATTACTATCAGTTACTATCAGTTAGTTATCCTCAGATTGTGGGGAATGTAGGTTTGTCAAGTCTACAGGGGTATTATCAACCGTAGCCCACCCTTTCTTCTCTCGGAAGTTTTTCCACTTCAGCCAAGAGCTCATCACAGAGGATGATGAGGTTGAAGAGTTCGCTCCAGCTGATTCAAACAGAAAATGTTTATGTGTGCTAGCGACTATGGCATGTATAGTGGGTAAATTTGACGTTTTCCAATGCTGTCCTATCGCAGCCTTTGTTGAAATAAGAACGTGGCCGGCAATATATCTATCACATAGTAATAGGTCAGGTGATGTATGATGGAATAATGCCAACATAGGGTTCTTAGGTATCTCCCTCCCCAATATCTCCTGAAGAAGGGCAAATACTTCAGTCCACAGCGGCCCCAGAACAGGGCATTCCCAAAAAATATGTAAAATGTTGCCAACCCGGCCACAGTTCCTCCAGCACATCCTGGAGGCCGATGGCCACATAATATGTAGCCTCTGCGGAGTGAAGTACGCCCTTTGACACAGTTTGAAATACATTTCAGAGTGTTGTAGACACTTCGAGATTTTAAAGCATTTTGAAAAGATACAGTCCCATTCCTCCTCTCGCAGGTCTACTGAGAGATCTCTTTCCCATTTTAATTGCGAGGGAGTCTTTCCTCTTTTAGATAAGAGAATTATGTAGTGGTACCATTTAGATATCCCACCACTATGTCCCGGGGTTGACAGTCTGAGGCGAAGAGCGGCCGGGAAGGGAGCGGGAGCCCCCTCCTCCCCTCCACAGGAGTGCAGCCAACGTCTTATCTGTAGGTATTTAAAAAAGTCTTGTCTCTGAATACCTGATTGAGTCACTAATCTCGAGAAGGGGACCAGAGATCCATCCAGATATAGGTCTCCTAAGTGTTCTACCCCAGCCTTGATCCAAGCCTCTAATCCAAGATTGGGTATGAGCTTGGCAATAGTTCTAATCTGCAATTCCGCTGAGGGGAGCAGTATCATAGGATCTAGCGCCACTATCGTATGCCAAGCTTTCAGGGTGCATCTAACCGCTTCCCCTGGGCCCAACTGTTTAGAAATACCCTGAGATGGCACCAAAAATAGGTCTCCTAAGTCGGTTATTCCCGAAAGGGATCGTTCTATCTCAACCCAGGGTTTGGGGCTGTGTATATTGAACCAGTCTCGAGCCTGGCTAAGTAGACAAGCGGAGTGGTATGCTTCCAAATTGGGATAAGCCACTCCCCCAAGCGTCTTAGGCAGTTCCAGAATGTGTCTAGAAACTCGTGGTCTAGCCCCCTTCCAAATGTACTGGGAGAAAATCGTATTAGCTCTAGCCAGTAGAGGCCTGGGGAGGTTACGTGGTATAGATCTGAACAAGTATAGGAGCTTGGGGAGTAAGATCATTTTGGTTGCATTAATTCGGCCTAGCGAAGATATTTCATGGAGGGACCACTCCTTAATTAAGCGTTCGAAGGCGGAGAAAAGGGGTAAATAGTTGCATTCATATATATCCCTGTCTGGTGATAGATGAATTCCCAAATATTTAATGGATCTGACCTGCCATGCGTATCTATATTGATCTTTAAGTCTAGTGACGGTTCGTGGTGGTATGTGGAGCGGGAGGGCTTCCGTTTTGGTTGTATTCAATTTATAATATGAGATTTTGGAATACCACTCCAGGATCGTGTGGAGTGCATTTAGTGAAGTTTCTGGGTGTGTTAAACATAATAGGATGTCGTCTGCAAAAAGGCTGATCTTATGAATCTTACCCCCTATCTCAGGGCCTGTTATTTTCGGATCAGATCTAATAAATTCAGCTAATGGTTCAATAGCTAAAGCAAAAATAAGAGGTGACAGGGGGCAACCCTGTCTAGTTCCATTAGTGATTTTAAAATTCTTTGATAAACATCCATTAGCAAACACCCTTGCAGAGGGGGCAGAATATAGGGCGAAGATAGAGTCCAAAAACCTTCCTGTCAGCCCAAATTTGTTCAGAACCGCTCTCAAGTATCTCCAGTGGAGTCAAATGCCTTCTCGGCGTCAAGTGAGATTATAAGAAGGGCCTTCTTATTCAGATCGCAGTGTTCTAATATGTTCAACACCCTGCGCGTATTATCAGGCGCCTGCCAATCCCGGGACAAATCCCACCTGGTCTGGGGCTATAAGGGAGGGGAGCAGGGGGGAAAGGCGATTAGCTACCAGCCTTGCGAAGAGCTTAATATCTGTGTTCAGTAAAGCAATTGGACGGTAATTTTGCACCGCTGTGGGGGGCTTGCCAGGTTTTGGGATGGCGACTATCTGTGCCTCTAACATTTCTTTGGGGAGCTCCCCCACGTCCGATGCCTTATTGAAAACAGTCAGTAGTAGAGGGGCTAGTTCATTTTTATATGCTTTATAAAAATTGGAGGGAAAGCCATCCGGGCCGGGGGCTTTGTCCCTGGGTAGCGCTGTGATAGCCTCGTCTAGCTCATCTGCAGTCCAGGGAGAGCCCATGGACTGGCAGATCGCCGGATCCAACCCAGGCAGGGAAATCTCTTTCAGGAACGACTGAATGTCAGAATCTCCGGGCTGAGGGGTATTCGGATCAGACCTTAAATTATAGAGTTGTGAATAGTACTCTGCAAAGGTGTTTGCGATGTCATAGGGGTCAGACACCCTAGAACCTGTCGTAGAACATACATAATGTATCCTAGTTCTAGCTTGCCTATTCTGCAGTTTCCTAGCCAGTAGGCGTCCCGCTTTATTGCCGAGAACATAGAACCTCTGATTCATTCTAGCAATGTTTCGCTGTACCTCTCTAAGTGAAAACAGGTTTACTTTTTCCCGGGCTGTTAATAGTAGTTTATAAATGACTTTGTTTAAGGGGTCTGCTTTATGTAATAGCTCCAGCCTAGTAGCTTCTGTATCTGCAAGCAGGCGTTCCGCCCGTTGTGCACGTTTGAGTCTGGCTGCGGTCTGAATGACCGAGCCTCGGATGACCGCTTTAAGGGAGCACCAATTGTTAAATATCGAGGTGTCCTCAGATTTGTTGGTATCAAGGTACAATTGTATCGCTTTGCGAATTGTAAGAAGCGCTTCAGGGTTATTTAGAAAGAGTCTTCCCAATCTCCAGGGCCCTGGAGGGGTTCCACCCTTCCCCAGCTCCCATTTTACTTCTATTGGGGAGTGATCAGACCATGTCATGGGTAAGATTTTTGTTTCCCGTATGTTTCTTAGATTCTCCTTATGTGTTAAGGCGAGGTCTATCCTAGAGTATGTCGAATGAACATGTGAATAGAAGGAGTAGTCCCGCTCTATGGGGTGCTTGGTTCTCCATATGTCATACAGATCGAACTCTCCCAACACCTGGCGGAGGTTAAGCCCTCCTTCACGTGCACTTTGTTCACCCTTCCGAGTGCCTCTGTGAAGGTTAGATCTGTCTACTAAAGGGTCTACTACAAGATTAAAATCTCCCAGTATCATGGTTGCCCCCTTATTGTGCTTCTGTATCAGGGAACAAAGTCTCCTACAGAAACTAAGCTGCCCCGAGTTCGGGGCATAGCAAGACACTAAAGTGACCAGTGTGTTTTCCAGTTGTCCTATTAATATGAGGTATCTGCCCTCTGGGTCCTGTATTTGGGATTCAAGAGTAAACGAGCAATGCGTGGAGAAGAGTATCGCCACCCCCGCTTTTTTTGTAGGGCCATTTGCCATATAACAGGTAGGGTACCGGTTGTCATAAAATTTTGGGGGATCCGCTTTCCTAAAGTGGGTTTCTTGAACTAGGACTACATTCGCTTTCATTCTGTGGAAGGAGGACAATGCTAATTTACGTTTTTGCGGGGAGTTTAATCCCTTAACATTGAGTGAAACTAACCTGACCATATCCGGGACTTGAGATAAAGCTTCAACCGTAGAATCTGATACCTAGGAAACTTTCCCTGGGGAAGACAAGATACATGAGGGGGACAAACAGGGGAAGACAGAGGGGAGGTGAAAAGTAGAAAAAGGAAACAGGTCCCATAGAGAAATGGGGCCACAGTAAGGCGCCACAACTTCCAGCGCCTCACCATTTGAATAGGGGGGTTGGTGGCCCACCCCCCCGCAACCTAACAGTTTATCAATAATAAAACTTTATGTACTTACGCCCAAACGGCCCACCGCACCCACAACCGGGGAGTACAGGGCCATCGCAATCTGAAGAACATCACTGATTATTGAAAATTAGTGCAAATATCTTAACGACATTATGTCTCTCATTCGTAAACGCACAAACAGATGTATTAGATATCGGCCATTAGTAAACAAATATACTAGCAGTGACCTTAGTCTGAATGAGATAGACTTTGTGAATGAATCAGTGTTCTGAGACTCCAAATCAGTCAAAGGTAATAGTAGTAGGTGAATGAAAATAAATTGCCTCTACTTCTCAGCTATCGACCAGTCCTGCTGGATCCGTTGATCAGGAGAACTGGAAATGTGCTCTTCTCCCAAGTTCCATTTTCTTAGTAGCTTCATACCTTCATCTAGCGACGCAACTGCTATAGTTGAGCCTTCTTTGGAGATTAACAGGCGTGTGGGGAATCCCCATCTGTAGAGTATTCCTGCCTTCCGTAGAGCAGCAGTAAACGGTTGCAAAGAGCGTCTTTTACTGAGGGTATACTGGGACAGATCTCCGTATAGTTGAAGATTACCCAAGGCATCCGCTGTTTCAGATGAGGGTCTAATCGCCTTAAGCAAAGCTTCTTTTATGTGATAAAAGTGGACCCTCATCAATACGTCCCTGGTCGCACCCTCTGGGGCACCCCGAGCCTTCGGGATTCTGTGTATACGGTCTAGCAAAAGATCCGCGGAACTGGCAGAGGGCAGCAGTTTTTTGAAAAGTTCCAGGGTGAAATCATGGAGGCTACTATTCTAGACCGAGTCGGGGACCCCTCTGAGTTTTAGATTGTTCCTGCGTGAACGGTCCTCCAAATCCGCTACTTTATCCCGCAAAGAATTAACTTCGCCCTCCAGGGTGTCATGAGAGTCTATCAGTGTGTTATGGGAGCTGACTACTTCACCCATCTTTGTTTCCAGCTGACCCGTCCTGTCCCCCAGATCGTCAATAGAATCCTGGCAGGTTTTCAGCATCGATCTGAACTCAGATGTTACATCGACTTTGAACTGATGTAATAAAAGTTTCATGCTGCCCACTGTTAGCGCCTCACTGTCCTCGAGGTGTATCACTGGGGGAGCTTCCCTGATAGGGGACTCGGAGATCGGGGGGGGGGGGGGGGGGAGACCGCATGACTTGTGGAGATGGGCCTACCGCTGCAGCCCCGGCCTCTGACGGTTTGTTACGTAGCGGAGACGGCTTGAAAAAAGGAACTTGTTTAATCTGCTTGGGGGGTTTCTGCTTCTTCGTAGGCATGGTTACAGTTATCACAGAAATTGCGCAGTTTGGTGTCTGAGGAGAATCGGCCCCTTCACAGCTCTAGGGCAATGGCCCGCATGGGCATGTATCAGCAAAAACGGTTGCGGGGAGGTGTTAGGAGAGCATCTCGAGTGAGGAAATCACATTTCAGCGCATCTTGGGCATGGCCCCTGCTCCTTCATTTTTATCCCCACGGCCTCTTATCCCTATGCGAGGTCAATCGGGCGTGTGTCCGGTTCCCCTGGATCCGCTATCTTAATAGTAGAGGTTTGTGATCGGAGGTATCGGCTCCTGTAACCTCAATGAGGTCTTCTCTCAGTGTAATGTAGAATTGCCTGTTAATGCACAGCGCCCCAGTGTTTACTTTACTGGTGCTCAGCAGTGTTCTTTATCGGTTGTCAGCCCTGGGGACCACTAGTCGAGTCCAACGTCGACCATTCAGGGAGACCCAGGTATAATTTTAAAGGAGCACCCGCCTGCCGGGCTAGAGTGTGTTGGAGGGGTTGCGGGAGGCAGGCCGCAGGGCAGGACTGTGAATATCTTGTGCCTCTATCCCTGACCCTGACCGTGTCCCCCCGGGATCTGTTACTGTTTCAGGGCCGCCGGCGTCGCCCGTCAGCCACTGGTTTATGCGGGCTTCAATTAAGCGGGTCAGGCCCGGGGAGCAGCTCACCTTATTAGCTGGTGAGGGTACTAGGCCGCACGTCCCACACCTCTCTCCTGGATTCCAGGGCCCCAAGATGGCGGCCACCACCGGAGCCTCAGGCCCTCCGCGCCGGCGCTCGCTCCCTCACCTCTCCTGTCTGCTTCGTAGTGCAGCCGGTCCCGGCTGCACGGAGAGTGCGTCCGGCCTCAAGAGGTCCAGGTCCTGGTGCCGCCGACACTTCCCAGATTCGAGTGCTCCCTTTGTCCGCCCGCCGGAGGTTTTTTAAGATGGCCGCCGGGCGCCCGCCGTCTTCGTCCACACTGCGGGTCTCGGGTCCCCGTTGAGCCGAGGCTAACCGCACACAGCCCACAGCAGGGAGACACTTTTATCCGCGGGCAGCAGCAGTGAGGGGAACGGAGCTCCAGAGGAAGTCCCCGGCCCGAGCCGTGGGTCCCGGAGCCGTCCCCAGCTTTAGGAGCTACTCGAGGCCCCGGCTTCCGTGTTCCCCGTAGGCCGCAACCCGCAGGAGCAGTAAAAACCGCTCCCCGATTCCGCGACACTTCGGGGGGGCACAGCAGGGGGTACAGAGGAAGTAGGGGTGTATTGAGGCAGATAGGAGGGTTTTGGAGAGCCTATTAGGTGTGTTTTGGGCTGCTGATCTCGGGAGCTCAGTGAAAACGCAGCTTCTTCCTTCAGCTGCCAGACCACGCCCCCCGAAACTAGTGATTTCTAAGAGGTTACTGATGCCGTACCCTTTCCCGGCAACGGACAGGCTACGTTGGGAAACATCCCCTAGGGTGGACAAGGCGCTCACACGCTTATCAAAAAAGGTGGCACTGCCGTCTCAGGATACGGCCGCCCTAAAGGAGCCTGCAGATAGAAAGCAGGATGCTATCCTGAAGTCTGTGTATACACACTCAGGTACTATACTGAGACCTGCAATTGCTTCAGCATGGATGTGTAGTGCTGCAGCAGCATGGTCTGATACCATGTCAGACAACATTGATTCCCTCGACAGGGATGCTATTTTGCTAACCATACATGCTGGCGTTCGAGGCGACTCCCCCTCGCCGTTACCTCAAATCAACCTTGCCAGCGGCTCCCAGGGAAAGGGAGGTAGTGCTGGCGGCTATTCACAAGCTGTACCTTCAGCAGGTGATAATCAAGGTTCCCCTCCTTCAACAGGGACGGGGTTACTATTCCACAATATTTGTGGTACCGAAACCAGACGGTTCGGTGAGACCCATTCTAAATTAAAAATCCTTGAACACTTATATAAGGAAGTTCAAGTTCAAAATGGAATCGCTCAGGGCGGTTATTGCAAGCCTGGAAGAGGGGGATTTTATGGTGTTGCTGGACATCAAGGACGCTTATCTGCATGTCCCCATTTACCCACCTCACCAGGAGTACCTCAGGTTTGTGGTACAGGACTGTCATTACCAATTCCAGACGTTGCCGTTTGGTCTGTCCACAGTACCGAGGGTATTTACCAAGGTAATGACCGAAATGATGATACTCCTTCGGAAGAAGGGAGTTATAATTATCCCGTACTTGGACGATCTCCTTATAAAGGCGAGGTCCAAGGAGCAGTTGTTAGTCAATGTAGCACTATCTCGGGAAGTGCTGCAACAGTACGGCTGGATTCTGAATATCCCAAAGTCGCAGCTGATTCAAGCGACGCGTCTGCTGTTCTTGGGCATGATTCTGGACAACAGGTGTCGGTGCATCACTGCACGCGAGTCCTGGGAAAGATGGTGGCTTCTTACAAAGCAATTCCCTTCGGCAGGTTCCATGCAAGGATCTTTCAGTGGGATCTGTTAGACAAGTGGTCCGGATCGCATCTTCAAGCAGAACCCCTGCTTCAAAACCAACCGGTGCTGATTCAGTCAGACAACATCACGGCGGTCGCCCATGTAAACCGACAGGGCGGCACAAGAAGCAGGATGGCGATGGCAGAAGCCACAAGGATTCTTCGATGGGCGGAGAATCACGTGCTAGCACTGTCAGCAGTGTTCATTCCGGGAGTGGACAACTGGGAAGCAGACTTCCTCAGCAGGCATGACCTCCACCCGGGAGAGTGGGGACTTCATCCAGAAGTCTTCACGCTGATTGTAAATCGTTGGGAACGGCCACAGGTAGACATGATGGCGTCCCGCCTCAACAAAAAGCTAAAAAAATATTGCGCCAGGTCAAGAGACCCTCAGGCGATAGCTGTGGACGCACTAGTGACACCGTGGGTGTACCAGTCGGTTTATGTGTTCCCTCCTCTTCCTCTCATACCCAAGGTACTGAGGATAATAAGAAAGAGAGGAGTAAGGACTATACTCATCGTTTCGGATTGGCCAAGAAGAACTTGGTACCCAGAACTACAAGAGATGATCTCAGAGGACCCATGGCCTCTGCTTTTCAGACAGGACCTGTTACAGCAGGGGCCCTGTCTGTTCCAAGACTTACCGCTGCTGCGTTTGACGGCATGGCGGTTGAACGCCGGATCCTAACGGAAAAGGGCATTCCAGATGAAGTGATTCCTACGCTGATAAAGGCTAGGAAAGATGTGACAGCACAACATTATCACCGTATATGGCGAAAATACGTTGCTTGGTGTGAGGCCAGGAAGGCCCCTACAGAGGAATTACAGCTGGGTCGATTCCTGCACTTCCTACAGTCAGGAGTGACTATGGGCCTAAAATTGGGTTCCATTAAAGTCCAGATTTCAGCCCTATCCATTTTCTTTCAAAAAGAACTGGCTTCACTGCCTGAGGTTCAGACGTTTGTTAAGGGAGTGCTGCATATTCAGCCCCCTTTTGTGCCACCAGTGGCACCTTGGGATCTTAACGTTGTGTTGGATTTCCTGAAATCCCACTGGTTTGAGCCACTTAAGACCGTGGAGCTAAAATATCTCACGTGGAAAGTGGTCATGCTATTGGCCTTAGTTTCGGCTAGGCGTGTGTCAGAATTGGTGGCTTTGTCGTGTAAAAGCCCTTATCTGATCTTCCATATGGATAGGGCAGAATTGAGGATTCATCCCGAATTTCTCCCTAAGGTGGTATCATTGTTTCATTTGAACCAACCTATTGTGGTGCCTGCGGCTACTAGGGACTTGGAGGACTCCAAGTTACTAGTTGTAGTCAGGGCTTTGAAAATCTATGTTTCCAGGACGGCTGGAGTCAGGAAATCTGACTCGCTGTTTATCCTGTATGCACCCAACAAGCTGGGTGCTCCTGCTTCAAAGCAAACTATTGCACGCTGGATCTGTAACACGATTCAGCAAGCTCATTCTGCGGCAGGATTGCCGCATCCTAAATCAGTAAAAGCCCATTCCACGAGGAAGGTGGGCTCTTCTTGGGCGGCTGCCCGAGGGGTCTCGGCATTACAACTTTGCCGAGCAGCTACTTGGTCGGGTTCAAACACTTTTGCAAAATTCTACAAGTTTGATACCCTGGCTGAGGAGGACCTGGAGTTCTCTCATTCGGTGCTGCAGAGTCATCCGCACTCTCCCGCCCGTTTGGGAGCTTTGGTATAATCCCCATGGTCCTTACTGAGTACCCAGCATCCACTAGGACGTCAGAGAAAATAAGAATTTACTCACCGGTAATTCTGTTTCTTGTAGTCCGTAGTGGATGCTGGGAGCCCGTCCCACGTGCGGACTTTCTGCAATACATGTATATAGTTATTGCTTAACTAAAGGGTTATTGTTATGAGCCATCCGTTAATGAGGCTCATTTGTTGTTTCATACTGTTAACTGGGTATGGTTATCACAAGTTGTACTGTGTGATTGGTGTGGCTGGTATGAGTCTTACCCTGGATTCCAAATCCTTTCCTAGTAATGTCAGTTCTTCCGGGCACAGTTTCCCTAACTGAGGTCTGGAGGAGGGGCATAGAGGGAGGAGCCAGTGCACACCAGACATAATACCTAATCTTTCTTTTAAGAGTGCCCAGTCTCCTGCGGAGCCCGTCTATACCCCATGGTCCTTACGGAGTTCCCAGCATCCACTACGGACTACGAGAAATAGAATTACCGGTGAGTAAATTCTTATTTTCTACTGGCCATTGCTTCAGTTAGAAGAGTATCAGATTTAGGGGTATTGTTATGTTGCCCTCCTGTGGACCCTGCAGGAGAAATATTCGTTATGGTAGACTTACCGTTGATAACGCTATTTCTCCTAAGTCCACAGGATCCACAGGGATCCCACCCTGACACACCTGATTTGAGGATCCTTTCACTCACTACCCTCTTCCTTCTTGTATGGAAGGGTGTGCATATGTGTTCTTCTCGCCTGATTAGGGCTCTCTATGATGCTCCTGCCTTGAACTTTGGAAAAACAACTGATTTGCCTGAGCCAGGAGGCGGAGATATAGGGACGGACCCGTTGCATGCTGGGAGGCCAAAAGCTTTGATCGTATGGTGCCAATCTGCTGTCGCTACCTCATATCCCAATGTTATTCTGTGGATCCTGTGGACTTAGGAGAAATAGCATTATGAACGGAAAGTCTACCATAATGAATATTTCATATAGAAGTATTGAAATTACAGGCGTAACACCATAGAACATAAAAGAAGATGGACAAGAATAAAAATTTGAAAACAGAAAGTATACTAAATATCACCCTGGAGATAATCTACCTGCTGACTGGGGAGGTGAGTGGATCTGTGACCGTCATAGTGACATCACTTATATCTATAGTAATAATACAGGGACATGACTGGGGAGGTTAGGGGATCTGGGAGTGTCACAGTGACATCACTTATATCTATAGTAATAATACAGGGACATGACTGGGGAGGTGAGTGGATCTGTGACCATCATAGTGACATCATTTATATCTATAGTAATAATACAGGGACATGAATGGGGAGGTTAGGGGATCAGGGAGTGTCACAGTGACATCACTTATATCTATAGTAATAATACAGGGACATGACTGGAGAGGGGAGTGGATCTGTGATCATCACAGTGACTTAATTTATATCTATAGTAATAATACAGAGACTTGACTGGGGGGGTGAGGAGATCTGGGAACTTCACAATGAGATCAATTATATCTATAGTAATAATACAGGGATATTTGATGTTTCCCTCATTTATGCAGGATTACACAGTAGTGAGGAAGACATCCAGTGAGTGTGAGACATCCAGCATACATCCCAATGTGTCGGGAGGACTGAGCAGGAGCCAGACCCCCATCCTGGTGCCTCCACCTCACTCACTGACACATGAGAGACACAATGACCAGAAGATCCTGGAACTCACCAACAAGATCATTCAGCTGCTGACTGGAGAGGTGACTGCTGGGAATGGGATATTATACAGTAACACCAGGGGATGTGTCAGGGTGATGACTGGAGAGGTGACTGCTGGGAATGGGACATTATACAGTAACACCGGGTGTTATGATTCCTGTACTCCAGACCGGAGAAGATCTTATGGCAGGGATCTGAGTACAGGAACAATATGCTGGTTGTGGGAGCTGGAGAGCCTAGTAACCCCTGGCGCCCTAACTCCGTTGTCTCGCCCGTGTTATCAGAAATCCCCTGCGAGACTATGGTTGCTTGAGCCCATGGCAGCCGCGTTCGAAGGGCGGATTATGTCTGCCCAACCCCGATGCCCCCGCAGGTCTTAATGGGAGACAAGGGGAAGTCCGAGACAGGGTGATAACAAGGGGCCCTCTGACTAAGCAACCAAGCCAGGGGTTACAAGCTAACTTAACTAAATCAAAAGGTATGTGCGGACTAGCCGCCAGGGAAAAGGACAACCAAAGATCCACTGATCCGACACTCCTATCCGGCACCGCTGGACACCAGAGTGGATCTTGTGGAAGCGGAATCCTCCGCAAAGCTCCAGAACACAATATAAACAAAATAATAAACTGTAGCGGACAAGCCGCAACACACGGCTGCGCCGCGACTCACGAACACCACCAGATGTTAAAGGTGCTCGGTCAGACTCCAGGAACAGATGGTAACTTCCGAGTACAGGATCTCTGAGGACAGGAACAACCAAATAGACCGGGACTGGGAACTCTCTGTAGCAGACTCAGGCAAACAGGAAGCTATCACCGGCGTCTGTGAGAAGCCCAGGAAGTGTTCTTAACAGAGAGTCCTCCAATCAGCTGTTTGGAGGCTGATTGGATTAAATGCCATGCAGCTGCCAAGCTGCCTGGCCAGGGAAACAGATGAGTGATTAATTACAACATGCCGTGCAGCTGCATGCTACACAGCCAGGAAACCAATGAGGTGATTAACTTAGACCCAGCAACGGGGAACGCGGTCCGACAGTGGCGTCCCCGTTGCTAGGCGCCGGGCCGCACTGACGAGCGGACCCTCGGCGCCTAACAGTACCCCCCCCTTGAGGAGAGGTCAAGGAACCCCTAAGGCCGGGTTTCTGAGGAAATTCTCGAAAAAATTCCTTTTTGAGCCTTGGGGCATGGAGATCCTCATCCAGGACCCAAGACCTTTCCTCTGGCCCATAACCTCTCCAATGTACCAAAAAATAAAGCCGACCCCGGGACAACTTGGAATCGAGAACCTTCTCCACCAAGAACTCCTGCTGACCCTGTACATTAACTGGTGATATCCCCTGAGATATTTTACGAGGAAATCTGCTGGACGAAACATATGGTTTAAGCAATGAGCAATGGAAGGTATTTCCGATCCGTAAAGTTTTTGGTAAACGTAACCGGAAAGCAACTGGATTGACTTTTTTGATAATGAGAAATGGTCCAATAAATCTAGGACCCAATCTGGCTGAGGTTTGTCGAAGTTTAATGTTGCGAGTCGACAACCACACCCTGTCTCCTACTTTAAAAGTGCACGGCCGCCGGAGCCTGTCAGAATTTTTTTTTTCCCGGAAAGCTGCTTTTCTGAGAGCCAGGTGCACTTTTTTCCAAATAAGTTTAAGATGAGAGGTCAGGGCCAGAGAGGAGACAGAGGAATGTTGAAAAAATGAATTAGCTCTGGGGTGAAAACCAAAAACTGCAAAAAATGGAGACACATTGGTGGAGGAATGACAGGCATTATTATAAGCAAACTCCGCCAATGGAAGAAACTCAGACCAGTCATTTTGGAGTTTGGCCGAGTACAAACGCAAATATTGTTTTAGAGATTGGTTAACTCGCTCAGTCTGTCCATTGGATTGTGGATGATAGCCGGAGGTTAATGATAATTTCATCTTTAACGAAGCACAAAAAGACTTCCAAAATTGTGCAATGAATTGTGGACCCCTGTCAGAAACAATGTCAGTGGGTAAGCCATGGAGTCTGAAAACATGGCGGAGGAACAAGACTGCCAATCCCTGGGCAGATGGCAATCGGGGAAGAGCAATGAAATGGGCCATCTTGCTAAAACGGTCCACTACCACCCATATGACTCGGCATCCGGCTGACAGAGGGAGGTCCACCACAAAATCCATGGAGATATGCGACCATGGCCTAAGAGGAACATTCAAGGGCATAAGTTGACCTATAGGCAAAGAACGGGGAACTTTATGCTGTGCACAGACCTGACATGAAAAAACAAACTCTTTAATGTCTTTGGAAAGACCAGGCCACCATACTGAGCGGGAGACTAATTCCAAAGTATTAGCGATTCCCGGATGCCCGGCAACTTTGCTATCATGAAACTCCGTCAAAACAGTTGCTCTCAACAACTCAGGGACAAAAAGACGACCAGCAGGAGTATTTCCAGGAGCTTGATGTTGAAGCAGCTTTAACTGGGAAAATACATCCTGTGTGAGGCCTGCCTGAATGACTGAAGACGGAAGTATGGGAGTAGCAGGACTGTTGTCTTGAACCGGAAGAAAACTGCGTGACAGGGCATCTGCCTTGGTATTCTTGGAACCTGGCCTGAAGGTGATAATGAATTTGAAACGAGTAAAAAATAAAGCCCAACGAGCCTGCCGGGCATTCAGTCGTTTAGCTGATTCTATGTATTGAAGATTTTTGTGATCAGTCAAAACTGAAATGGTATGGGTCGCTCCTTCAAGCCAATGCCTCCACTCCTCGAAAGCCCATTTAATAGCCAGTAATTCCCGGTTACCAACATCGTAGTTGGATTCTGCAGATGAGAATTTTCTGGACATGAAGGCACAAGGATGTAATTCAAGGGAATCAGGATCCTTCTGAGAAAGGATAGCCCCTACTCCAACCTCCGAGGCATCAACCTCAACAATGAAAGGCAATTCTGGGTTGGGATGTCTGAGGACAGGGGCTGAGACAAAGGCTTGTTTCAAGGCCTGAAAAGATAACTCAGCTTCACGTGACCAATTGGTAGGATCTGCTCCCTTCTTAGTTAGTGCCACAATGGGAGCAACTAGGTCAGAGAAAGAGTGAATAAATCTTCTATAGTAGTTCGCAAACCCTAAAAAGCGCTGAATTGCTTTTAAGTTGGTGGGTTGCGCCCAACTAAGGATGGCTTGGAGCTTCTTTGGTTCCATACAGAATCCCTGAGGGGAAATAATGTACCCTAAAAAGGATACCTCCGTGACATGAAATTCACACTTCTCCAGCTTGGCATATAAGTGATTTTCACGTAATTTCTTTAGCACCTGACGCACCTGGGTAACATGTTGTTCTACAGAGTCAGAATATATCAAAATATCGTCTAAATAGACCACAACGAATCTTCCCAGAAACTCACGGAGCACATCATTAATGAGATCCTGGAAAACTGCCGGAGCGTTAGATAGGCCGAATGGCATGACCAGATACTCATAATGGCCTGACTGAGTACTGAATGCCGTTTTCCACTCATCCCCTGACCTGATTCTGATGAGGTTATATGCTCCTCTCAGGGCAATCTTAGAAAAAATAACAGCCGAACGCAGCTGATCAAAGAGGACAGAGATCAGCGGCAGAGGGTAAGTATTCTTTACTGAGATCTTATTCAAAGCTCTAAAGTCAATGCAGGGTCTGAGTGAACCATCCTTCTTCTCTACGAAGAAGAAACCTGCACTTAAAGGGGATTTAGATGGCCTGATAAATCCTTTCTCAAGGCTTTCTTTCACATACTCATTCATGGCCACAGTTTCAGGACCAGACAATGCATATAACCTTCCTTTAGGCAACGTGGCACCAGGAATTAACTCAATGGTACAATCATAAGGCCTATGGGGAGGCAAAATATCCGCATTGCCCTTGGAAAACACATCAACAAAATCCTGGTATTCCCCAGGAATATGTGCGGAAGCGGCGGCAGCTACTCGGACAGGAAGCGTAATACATTCTTTATCACAGATGGTACCCCATTGTAGGATCTCCCCAGACTGCCAATCTATGATGGGATTATGAAAGGCCAGCCAAGGGTGACCCAGAACCACAGGAACTGCTGGACAATGGGTAAGGAAAAACTCAATCTTTTCAGAATGCAGAGCTCCCACCGAGAGCAAAACAGGAGGTGTACATAGAGAAATAACCCCATTGGATAAGGGACTCCCATCTAAACCATGCATGGTGACACATCTACCCAAGGTTAGCTGAGGAATACCTAAGGCCTTGGCCCATGTTAAATCCATAAAGTTTCCTGCAGCTCCACTGTCCACAAAAGCAGAGACCGAGGAACAGAGGCTGCCATAGGAAACTTTAGCAGGAACCAACAGTGAATTATTTGAGGAGATGAGCTGTAGACCAAAGTGAACCCCCTCACAACTCACTTGGTCAGGAAGTTTCCCGACTTATTTGGACAACTACGGGCAAAATGTCCCTTACCTCCGCAGTATAAACACAGACCAGAATTTTGCCTCCTGGTTCTTTCTTCCGGAGACAATTTGGAGAGACCAATCTGCATAGGCTCCTCTATGTCAACAGGAATGGAAGGAACCCAGGGAGAGGACCCGACAGATGCCCCTTTTTCAGCCCTCCGCTCTCTGAGCCGACGATCTATTTTAATAGAGAGCTCCATGAGGTTATCGAGGGTCTCAGGAGCGGGATACTGGAGGAGACTGTCTTTTATAGATTCAGATAAGCCGAGGCGAAACTGACTGCGCAGGGCTGGGTCATTCCAGCCACAGTCGTTCGACCAACGGCGAAACTCCGTACAATAATTCTCTGCGGGATTCCTACCCTGTCTAAGAGCACGCAAGTGACTTTCTGCGGATGCCTCTCTATCAGGGTCGTCATATAATAGCCCTAAAGATTTTAAAAAGGCGTCTACAGACGATAAGGACGGATCGTCTGTCTTTAAACCAAAAGCCCAGGTCTGAGGATCCCCCTGAAGCAGAGAAATAATAATCCCAACCGCTGAGCCTCTGTACCTGAGGTAACTGGTCTTAAACGAAAATACAGTTTGCAAGATTCTTTAAAATTAAAAAACTGTTTTCTATCCCCAGAAAAACGGTCAGGCAGATGCATTTTTGGTTCAGGGATGACCCTCGGGGAAGTCCGTAACAGATCTTCCTGTGACCTCACCCGGAGGGACAGATCCTGAACCATCTGAGTAAGTTCCTGAATCTGACTAACAAGAAGCTGGCCATGATTTGGCCCAACACCGGCGGGATTCATAAGGCCGACAAATTCTCCCAACTAAAAAATGAAAAAATTTACTGTAAGTTAAATCTTTTCTTTTGTTGGGCCGGTGATAATGTTATGATTCCTGTACTCCAGACCGGAGAAGATCTTATGGCAGGGATCTGAGTACAGGAACAATATGCTGGTTGTGGGAGCTGGAGAGCCTAGTAACCCCTGGCGCCCTAACTCCGTTGTCTCGCCCGTGTTATCAGAAATCCCCTGCGAGACTATGGTTGCTTGAGCCCATGGCAGCCGCGTTCGAAGGGCGGATTATGTCTGCCCAACCCCGATGCCCCCGCAGGTCTTAATGGGAGACAAGGGGAAGTCCGAGACAGGGTGATAACAAGGGGCCCTCTGACTAAGCAACCAAGCCAGGGGTTACAAGCTAACTTAACTAAATCAAAAGGTATGTGCGGACTAGCCGCCAGGGAAAAGGACAACCAAAGATCCACTGATCCGACACTCCTATCCGGCACCGCTGGACACCAGAGTGGATCTTGTGGAAGCGGAATCCTCCGCAAAGCTCCAGAACACAATATAAACAAAATAATAAACTGTAGCGGACAAGCCGCAACACACGGCTGCGCCGCGACTCACGAACACCACCAGATGTTAAAGGTGCTCGGTCAGACTCCAGGAACAGATGGTAACTTCCGAGTACAGGATCTCTGAGGACAGGAACAACCGAATAGACCGGGACTGGGAACTCTCTGTAGCAGACTCAGGCAAACAGGAAGCTATCACCGGCGTCTGTGAGAAGTCCAGGAAGTGTTCTTAACAGAGAGTCCTCCAATCAGCTGTTTGGAGGCTGATTGGATTAAATGCCATGCAGCTGCCAAGCTGCCTGGCCAGGGAAACAGATGAGTGATTAATTACAACATGCCGTGCAGCTGCATGCTACACAGCCAGGAAACCAATGAGGTGATTAACTTAGACCCAGCAACGGGGAACGCGGTCCGACAGTGGCGTCCCCATTGCTAGGCGCCGGGCCGCACTGACGAGCGGACCCTCGGCGCCTAACATCGGGGATGTGTCCGGGTGATGACTGGAGAGGTGACTGCTGGGAATGGGGCATTATACAGTAACACCGGGGGATGTGTCTGGGTGATGACTGGAGAGGTGACTGCTGGGAATGGGATATTATACAGTAACACCAGGGGATGTGTCTGGGTGATGACTGGAGAGGTGACTGCTGGGAATGGGGCATTATACAGTAACACCATGGGACGTGTCTGGGTGATGACTGGAGAGGTGACTGCTGGTAATGGGGCATTATACAGTAACACCGGGGGATGTGTCTGGGTGATTACTGGAGAGGTGACTGCTGGAAATGGGGCATTATACAGTAACACCGGGGGATGTGTCTGGGTGATGACTGGAGAGGTGACTGCTGGGAATGGGACATTATACAGTAACACCAGGGGACGTGTCTGGGTGATGACTGGAGTGGTGACTGCTGGGAATGGGACATTATACAGTAACACCAGGGGACGTGTCTGGGTGATGACTGGAGAGGTGACTGCTGGGAATGGGGCATTATACAGTAACACCGGGGGATGTGTCTGGGTGATGACTGGAGAGGTGACTGCTGGGAATGGGACATTATACAGTAACACCAGGGGACGTGTCTGGGTGATGACTGGAGAGGTGACTGCTGGGAATGGGACATTATACAGTAACACCAGGGGATGTGTCTGGGTGATGACTGGAGAGGTGACTGCTGGGAATGGGACATTATACAGTAACACCAGGGGACGTGTCTGGGTGATGACTGGAGAGGTGACTGCTGGGAATGGGACATTATACAGTAACACCAGGGGATGTGTCTGGGTGATGACTGGAGAGGTGACTGCTGGGAATGGGACATTATACAGTAACACTGTGGGACGTGTCTGGATGATGACTGGAGAGGTGACTGCTGGGAATGGGGCATTATACAGTAACACCGGGGGATGTGTCTGGGTGATGACTGGAGAGGTGACTGCTGGGAATGGGACATTATACAGTAACACCAGAGGATGTGTCTGGGTGATGACTGGAGAGGTGACTGCTGGGAATGGGACATTATACAGTAACACCAGGGTGCGTGTCTGGGTGATGACTGGAGAGGTGACTGCTGGGAATGGGACATTATACAGTAACACTGGGGGATGTGTCTGGGTGGTGACTGGAGAGGTGACTGCTGGGAATGGGACATTATACAGTAACACTGGGGGACGTGTCTGGGTGATGACTGGAGAGGTGACTGCTGGGAATGGGACATTATACAGTAACATCAGGGGATGTGTCTGGGTGATGACTGGAGAGGTGACTGCTGGGAATGGGACATTATACAGTAACACCAGGGGATGTGTCTGGGTGATGACTGGAGAGGTGACTGCTGGGAATGGTACATTGTACAGTAACACCAGGGGATATGTCTGGGTGGTGACTGGAGAGGTGACTGCTGGGAATGGGACATTATACAGTAACACTGGGGGACGTGTCTGGGTGATGACTGGAGAGGTGACTGCTGGGAATGGGACATTATACAGTAACATCAGGGGATGTGTCTGGGTGATGACTGGAGAGGTGACTGCTGGGAATGGGACATTATACAGTAACACCAGGGGATGTGTCTGGGTGATGACTGGAGAGGTGACTGCTGGGAATGGGACATTATACAGTAACATCAGGGGATGTGTCTGGGTGATGACTGGAGAGGTGACTGCTGGGAATGGGACATTATACAGTAACACCAGGGGATGTGTCTGGGTGATGACTGGAGAGGTGACTGCTGGGAATGGGACATTATACAGTAACACCAGGGGATATGTCTGGGTGATGACTGGAGAGGTGACTGCTGGGAATGGGACATTATACAGTAACACCAGGGGATGTGTCTGGGTGATGACTGGAGAGGTGACTGCTGGGAATGGGGCATTATACAGTAACACCAGGGGATGTGTCTGGGTGATGACTGGAGAGGTGACTGCTGGGAATGGGACATTATACAGTAACACCAGGGGATGTGTCTGGGTGATGACTGGAGAGGTGACTGCTGGGAATGGGGCATTATACAGTAACACCAGGGGACGTGTCTGAGTGATGACTGGAGAGGTGACTGCTGGGAATGGGGCATTATACAGTAACACCAGGAGACGTGTCTGGGTGATGACTGGAGAGGTGACTGCTGGGAATGGGACATTATACAGTAACACCGGGGGATGTGTCTGGGTGATGACTGGAGAGGTGACTGCTGGGAATGGGACATTATACAGTAACACCAGGGGATATGTCTGGGTGATGACTGGAGAGGTGACTGCTGGGAATGGGACATTATACAGTAACACCAGGGGATGTGTCTGGGTGATGACTGGAGAGGTGACTGCTGGGAATGGGGCATTATACAGTAACACCAGGGGATGTGTCTGGGTGATGACTGGAGAGGTGACTGCTGGGAATGGGACATTATACAGTAACACCGGGGGATGTGTCTGGGTGATGACTGTATCACTGTGTGTGTCAGGTTCCTATAAGGTGTCAGGATGTCACTGTCTATGTCTCCATGCAGGAGGGGGAGTATATAGAGGAACACAGGAGTCTGTACAAGGACGTGATGATGGAGAATCACCGGCCCCTCACATCACTGGGTAAGAGGAGACTGTCATGTATTGTACAGGGGAGAGCAGGTATGGGGGCACCCTATATACACACATCATCTGATAATCACATATATACACTGTACTCAGTCACTGTGTGTCTCCTACAGATGGGCCCAGTAACAGAGATACCCCAGAGAGATGTCCCCGTCCTCTGTATTCCCAGGATTGTACAGAGGAGAATCACAGGATCCCACAGGAGGATCAGGTAGGTGGGATTTAGGGTCTCCCCAATATACCAAAGTGACTGTCACTGTATGATCTGTAGAGGAGCTGTGTGTCTTATACACTGATATTATACTGTTTCTCCTCAGTCTAATCTGACTGTATGTAAATGTCATTATAGTGTGTGTGTGTTTGTTTGTTTTTTTGGTTTATTTAGGTAGAAGGTTTGTCTGACGTAAAGGCAGAAGATACAGAGGGAGAAGAAGAGACGTATGTGAGGGGTGATCAGCAGTGTAAGGAGGAGGAGATCCCTACAGATATCAGCACAGGTGAGTGATAAACACTTATTACAGTTAATAGTCATATATCCTCCTTGTTCTGTCACTACAACAATATCTTATCCTACACCCTCCTCTGTCAGTACAGACTAATGAGGGAAATGTATCTGCCCAGTGGGGGAGTCGGGAGCCATCAGCCCCTATTATACTCCTGCTCTCCCCTCACATCATGTCACTGTGTATTACCAGCCCAGAGATCTGACCAGTCTCCTCCCCACACTCTCTGGTGTATCTCATACATCAGGAGCCATCAGCCCTTATTATAGTCCTGCTCTCCCCTCACATCATGTCACTGTGTGTCACCAGCCCAGAGATCTGACCAGTCTCCTCCTCACACTCTGGTGTATCTCATACATCAGGAGCCATCAGCCCCTATTATTCTCCTGCTCTCCCCTCACATCATGTCACTGTGTGTCACCAGCCCAGAGATCTGACCAGTCTCCTCCCCACACTCTCTGGTGTATCTCATACATCAGGAGCTATCAGCCCCTATTATACTCCTGCTCTCACCCTCACATCATGTCACTGTGTGTTACCAGCCCAGAGATCTGATCAGTCTCCTCCCCACACTCTCTGGTGTATCTCATACATCAGGAGCCATCAGCCCCTATTATACTCCTGCTCTCCTCCTCACATCATGTCACTGTGTGTTACCAGCCCAGAGATCTGACCAGTCTCCTCCCCACACACTCTGGTGTATCTCATACATCAGGACCCATCAGCCCCTATTATACTCCTGCTCTCCCTCTCACATCATGTCACTGTGTGTTACCAGCCCAGAGATCTGACCAGTCTCCTCCCCACACTCTCTGGTGTATCTCATACATCAGGAACCATCAGCCCCTATTATACTCCTGCTCTCCCCTCACATCATGTCACTGTGTTACCAGCCCAGAGATCTGACCAGTCTCCTCCCCACACTCTCTGGTGTATCTCATACATCAGGACCCATCAGCCCCTATTATACTCCTGCTCTCCCTCTCACATCATGTCACTGTGTGTTACCAGCCCAGAGATCTGACCAGTCTCCTCCCCACACTCTCTGGTGTATCTCATACATCAGGAACCATCAGCCCCTATTATACTCCTGCTCTCCCCTCACATCATGTCACTGTGTTACCAGCCCAGAGATCTGACCAGTCTCCTCCCCACTCTCTCTGGTGTATCTCATACATCAGGAACCATCAGCCCCTATTATACTCCTGCTCTCCCCTCACATCATGTCACTGTGTTACCAGCCCAGAGATCTGACCAGTCTCCTCCCCACACTCTCTGGTGTATCTCATACATCAGGAGCCATCAGCCTCTATTATACTCCTGCTCTCCCCCTCACATCATGTCACTGTGTTACCAGCCCAGAGATCTGACCAGTCTCCTCCCCACACTCTCTGGTTTATCTCATACATCAGGAGCCATCAGCCCCTATTATACTCCTGCTCTCCTCCTCACATCATGTCACTGTGTGTTACCAGCCCAGAGATCTGACCAGTCTCCTCTCCACACTCTCTGGTGTATCTCATACATCAGGAGCCATCAGCCCCTATTATACTCCTGCTCTCCTCCTCACATCATGTCACTGTGTGTTACCAGCCCAGAGATCTGACCAGTCTCCTCCCCACACTCTCTGGTGTGTCTCATACATCAGGAGACATCAGCCCCTATTATACTCCTGCTCTCCACCTCACATCATCTCACTGTGTTACCAGCCCAGAGATCTGACCAGTCTCCTCCCCACACTCCCTGGTGTATCTCATACATCAGGAACCATCAGCCCCTATTATACTCCTGCTCTCCCCCTCACATCATGTCACTGTGTGTTACCAGCCCAGATATCTGACCAGTGTCCTCCCCACACTCTCTGGTGTATCTCATACATCAGGAGCTATCAGCCCCTATTATACTCCTGCTCTCCCCTCACATCATGTCACTGTGTGTTACCAGCCCAGAGATCTGACCAGTCTCCTCCTCACACTCTCTGGTGTATCTCATACATCAGGAGCCATCAGCCCCTATTATACTCCTGATTTCCTCGTATCTGGTCAGGATTTTAGGCCTTATAATCCCCAATCTAAATGAATCACTAATCTGTGGCGTGCAACTTCTTCATAGACCGTGATAGAGAGCCAGACCATATGTAAACCTTTAACCCCTGTATGAACTATACTACAGTCCAGATGTAAGCAGAGTACTTGACCCCTTCATAAACAGTGATGGTGATGCAGATGCCTCAACTTTGCTCCAATTCACTCCTACCCAGGTACATATCCAGGATACCAGAAATGTCAGTGGAAAACTAAATTCAAAAGATTTGGGGCTTAGCAGCCCACTTTCTTGCAGTAACATCTAGACCAGTGAACCTAAAGTTTGTTGCTTTTGACTACTTAGACGGGAGAGGCCTCTGGAAGCAATAAAACCACCCCTTACTGGGCTCTAATCTAGGGTGGCCCCAGAAAGATATTAAGGGACTAAAGGTCCTTCTTGGCAGTAAGTTATAAGTTTTTCTAGACTTTTAGGGCCCTCAATGAATTCTTTCCTTACCAGAGACAAGCTCATAGTAGCATTTAAGGCCATCAAAATGGCCATAGGCCTGCCTATAGATCTGGTGTACACAACTGTGAATGAGTGTTTGATAGCTCCAGTGGACATCAGCAATTCTGTAACCTAGAAAATTGCACTTGCATCTGCAAGCAAACATGAAGTAGGCCATTAGTTCAAAGACTCTGTTCAACCATAGCACTGAACACACCACCAATATAATACAGAGAGCATCAGTGACCGCCATATAATACAGAGAGTATCAGTGACAGCCATATTATACAGACAGCATCAGTGACAGCCATATAATACAGAGAGCATCAGTGACCGCCATATAATACAGAGAGCATCAGTGACCGCCATATAATACAGAGCGCATCAGTGACTGCCATATAATACAGAGAGCATCAGTGACAGTCATATAATACAGAGCGCATCAGTGACAGTCATATAATACAGAGAGCATCAGTGACTGCCATATAATACAGAGAGCATCAGTGACTGCCATATAATACAGAGCGCATCAGTGAGAGTCATATAATACAGAGCGCATCAGTGACAGTCATATAATACAGAGAGCATCAGTGACTGCCATATAATACAGGGAGCATCAGTGACTGCCATATAATACAGAGAGCATCAGTGACCGCCATATAATACAGACAGCATCAGTGACAGCCATATAATACAGAGAGCATCAGTGACAGCCATATAATACAGAGAGCATCAGTAACTGCCATATAATACAGAGAGCATCAGTGACAGCCATATAATACAGAGAGCATCAGTGACCGCCATATAATACAGACAGCATCAGTGACCACCATATAATACAGGGAGCATCAGTGACTGCCATATAATACAGGGAGCATCAGTGACTGCCATATAATACAGAGAGCATTAGTCACAGCCATATAATACAGAGAGCATCAGTGACAGCCATGTAATACAGAGAGCATCAGTGATAGCCATGTAATACAGAGAGCATCAGTGACAGCCATGTTATACAGACAGCATCAGTGACAGCCATATAATACAGAGAGCATCAGTCTCAGCCATATAATAGTGTGCATCAGTGACCGCCATATAATACAGACAGCATCAGTGACCACCATATAATACAGACAGCATCAGTGACCACCATATAATACAGAGAGCATCAGTGACTGCCATATAATACAGAGAGCATCAGTGACTGCCATATAATACAGAGAGCATCAGTGACAGCCATATAATACAGAGCGCATCAGTGACAGTCATATAATACAGAGAGCATCAGTGACTGCCATATAATACAGAGCGCATCAGTGACTGCCATATAATACAGGGAGCATCAGTGACTGCCATATAATACAGAGAGCATCAGTCACAGCCATATAATACAGAGAGCATCAGTGACAGCCATGTAATACAGAGAGCATCAGTGATAGCCATGTAATACAGAGAGCATCAGTGACAGCCATATTATACAGACAGCATCAGTGACAGCCATATAATACAGAGAGCATCAGTGACAGCCATATAATAGAGTGCATCAGTGACTGCTATATAATACAGAGAAGCATCAGTGACCTCCATATAATACAGAGAGCATCAGTGACTGCCATATAATACAGAGAGCATCAGTGACAGCCATATAATACAGAGAGCATCAGTGACTGCCATATAATACAGAGAGCATCAGTGACTGCCATATAATACAGAGAGCATCAGTGACAGACATATAATACTGAGATAATCAGAGACCACCACGTAATACAGAGAGCATCAGTGACTGCCATATAATACAGAGCGCATCAGTGACAGTCATATAATACAGAGAGCATCAGTGACTGCCATATAATACAGAGCGCATCAGTGACCATCATGTAATACAGAGAGCATCAGTGACTGCCATATAATACAGAGCGCATCAGTGACTGCCATATAATACAGGGAGCATCAGTGACTGCCATATAATACAGAGAGCATCAGTGACAGTCATATAATACAGAGAGCATCAGTGACAGCCATATAATACAGAGCGCATCAGTGACTGCCATATAATACAGGGAGCATCAGTGATCTCCATATAATACAGAGAGCATCAGTGACAGCCATATAATACAGAGAGCATCAGTGACAGCCATATAATACAGAGAGCATCAGTGACAGCCATATAATACAGAGAGCATCAGTCACAGCCATATAATAGAGTGCATCAGTGACTGCTATATAATACAGAGAGCATCAGTGACCTCCATATAATACAGAGAGCATCAGTGACTGCCATATAATACAGAGAGCATCAGTGACAGCCATATAATACAGAGAGCATCAGTGACTGCCATATAATACAGAGAGCATCAGTGACTGCCATATAATACAGAGAGCATCAGTGACAGACATATAATACTGAGATAATCAGAGACCACCACGTAATACAGAGAGCATCAGTGACTGCCATATAATACAGAGCGCATCAGTGACAGTCATATAATACAGAGAGCATCAGTGACTGCCTTATAATACAGAGCGCATCAGTGACAGTCATATAATACAGAGCGCATCAGTGACCATCACGTAATACAGAGAGCATCAGTGACTGCCATATAATACAGAGCGCATCAGTGACAGTCATATAATACAGAGAGCATCAGAGACCACCACGTAATACAGAGAGCATCAGTGACTGCCATATAATACAGAGCGCATCAGTGACAGTCATATAATACAGAGAGCATCAGTGACTGCCATATAATACAGAGAGCATCAGTGACCATCACGTAATACAGAGAGCATCAGTGACTGCCATATAATACAGAGCGCATCAGTGACTGCTATATAATACAGGGAGCATCAGTGACTGCCATATAATACAGAGAGCATCAGTGACAGCCATATAATACAGAGAGCATCAGTGACAGCCATATAATACAGAGCGCATCAGTGACTGCCATATAATACAGGGAGCATCAGTGACCTCCATATAATACAGAGAGCATCAGTGACAGCCATATAATACAGAGAGCATCAGTGACAGCCATATAATAAAGAGAGCATCAGTCACAGCCATATAATAGAGTGCATCAGTGGCTGCTATATAATACAGAGAGCATCAGTGACCTCCATATAATACAGAGAGCATCAGTGACTGCCATATAATACAGAGAGCATCAGTGACAGCCATATAATACAGAGAGCATCAGTCACAGCCATATAATACAGAGATAATCAGAGACCACCACATAATATAGAGCGCATCAGTGACAGCCATATAATACAGAGAGCATCAGTCACAGCCATATAATACAGAGATAATCAGTGACCACCACATAATATAGAGCGCATCAGTGACTGCCATATAATACAGAGAGCATCAGTGACTGCCACATAATACAGAGCGCATCAGGGACCACCATATAATACAGAGAGTATCAGTGACCACCATATAAAACAGAGCATCAGTGACCACCATATAATACAGAGAGCATCAGTGACCTCCTCATAATACAGAGAGCATCCGTGACTGCCATATAATACAAAGAGCATCAGTGACCACCACGTAATACAGAGAGCATCAGTGACCACCACGTAATACAGAGAGCATCAGTGACGGTCATATAATACAGAGAGCATCAGTGACCACCACGTAATACAGAGAGCATCAGTGACGGTCATATAATACAGAGAGCATCAGTGACCACCACGTAATACAGAGAGCATCAGTGACTGTCATATAATACAGAGAGCATCAGTAAGTTACATTTCCCTCATGGGTACTTCCTGTGTGGCCGGATCAGGGTGACAGATGGATACAGCAGTAATATCAGTGATGGGTTCAGTACAATTTACCGCTAGACACAATACCGATGGTCATAATCCCGACAGCCATTGTCCTACAGTCAAAATACCGACACGGACAAAAATACCGACATTCATTATACCGTCATGTTGAAAATGCCGACATAGTCACAATACAGACATTTTAAATGCTGACATGGCAAAATACCGACCTGAGTTTTTTGTGTGTCAATGTCGACATGGACACTGTGTAAGTGTACCGCCTCCCATCGCGTGGCTCGCTGCGCTCGGCACACTGTTATATTCCCCCCTCCAGGTCCACTGGGATGGTAACGTATGAACAAGTCTGTTTTGGGGGCAAACATAGGGATTTAATACCTACCAGTAATTCCTTTTCTCCTAGTACGTAGGGGATACCGGGATGACATTTAGTACCATGGGGAAGTCCTAAAGCTCCCAGAATGGGTGGGAGAATGCTGAGACTTCTGTAAAACCACCTAACCAAACTGAAGGACATCTCTGGCCAAGGTATTGAACCTATAGAACTTCACAAATTTGTTCGAACCAGACCACGTAGCAGCTCGGCACAACTGCAAGGCAGCCGCCCAGGAAGAACCCACCGGCCTTGTGGAATGGGCCTGGGTAGAAGTCGGCAAAGGCAAAGCTGACGAAGAATAGGCTTGTTGAATGGTCAATCTGAGCCATCGAGCAATGGACTGCTTAGAAGCAGGACATCCAATTTTGGTAGTGTCGTAAAGGACAAACAGTGAGTCAGACTTCCTATGACGAGCGGTCCTCTTGACGTAAATCTTTAAAGCTCTCACAACGTCCAAGGACTTCAGAGCGACCGATGTGTCAGACAGTATCGGAACCACGATAGGTTGATTAATGTGAAAAGCCGAAATAACTTTCGACAACAACTGCAGGTGAGTTCTGAGCTCTGCCATATCCTCCTGAAAAATCAAGTAAAGGCTCTCACACGATAAGGCCCCCAATTCTGACACACGTCTTGCAGAGGCTAACGCCAGTAACATGACAGTCTTCCAAGTTAGATACTTCAAATCTACCCTTTGTCAGGGTTCAAACCAGTCTGACTGGAGAGAGTTCAATACCACATTGAGATCCCACGGAGCCATGGGAGGGATCAAGGGTGGTTGAATGTGAAGAACACATTTCAGGAAGGTTTGTACTTCCGGAAGTACCTACAGCTGTTTCTGGAAGAAGATGGAGAGAGACAAAATCTGAACTTTGATAGAACCTAATCCACGCCTGCTTTCAGGAAAAGCAGAAAACGGCCAAGTTGAAACTCCACAGGAGAATATCTTTTACCCTCACACCAAGAAACATATTTTTTGCAGATTCAGTAGTAATGTTTGGACGTAACCACCTCATAATTGAAATAACCTTGGAGGGAAGACCTTTTCTGGCTAGAATCTCCCTCTCAACCTCCAAGTCATCAAACGTAGCCGCAGTAAGTCTGGATAGACGAACGGCTCTTGATGCAGAAGGTCCTCGAGGATCGACAGAAGCATAGCCCGGAGGTCTGCAATTAGAATTGCCTGAAATCTTTCCCTTTGAGTCTTTTTAGAACTCTTGGAATTGGAGGGATTAGAGGAAACAGGTACACAAACTAGTAAGGCCACGGTGCCATCAGAGCATCCACAGCCACCACTTGAGGATCCATTGTTCTGGACCAGTAATGATGAAGCTTCCTGTTGAGACGAGAAGCCATCAGGTCTAAGGACAGCCCAACCGGTGATCCAGTTGTTGAAACACCTGAGGGTGAAGGCCCCTGTCACGATCCGGGTATCTGGACGCCATTACCTGCCGTTTAGGTGTCTTCTGAGACTGGCCGAGTGTTCCAAGTCCGGATCTCATCTGTGTCAACACTCTGCACATTCCTCCTGTCATTCTGAGACACTACCACAGCGGCGCCATGTTTGAATCCAACATGGCGTCTCCCGTCCTCCGCGGCCTCCGCCGTCGTTCCTGTGTTATTGTTGCAGGTTCTCAGTATAGTGTATCATGCCTACCGCGGCCTCTGCTGCCCTCCAAGTGTCTCAGCATATAACTGTCATCTGGCGTCTCCTGTCCTCCGCGGCCGGCGCCGCCATTATCACTATGTTTGCACATTTCATTTCAAACCAGTTTTCCCTCCAGGTTCCAGCATGGGCGCAGCCATGTTGGATTTGATCACATGCTCCAATTCCTCCAATCCACCGTCTCTGGAATCTCTATAATTGCCCAGCCAATGCCTGCATAGCAGCAGGTATAAGTATCCTGTGTCTGGGCCAGATAGATGTCAGTGCTTTGAAAGTCATGCCTTGTTCCAGTCTCTCTCTCCTGTGGCTTGTTTCTCCAGGTTCCAGTTCCTGTCTCCAGCATCCACAAAGAGACCCGCACCTGCTTTCCATCCTGCGGTGCAGCCTGACTCTACAGTCCTCCGTGGCTGTCCAGTTTCCAGCTATCTACTATCTGCTTCCAGCAGCCAGCTTCCAAACAGATTCCAGCTTCTACAAAACACCGGTGCTGATCCAGCGGATCCTATCTTACCAGCAGTATCCACTACCACCGGTAATCATCTATCAGCTATTCTGTTTCTACGCTCACTAGCATCTCACATCTTCTACTCTGTGTTTCATCACCTGGCTGGTTCCATCTAGCATCCACTCCGTGACTTTAGTACCTGGCTGATTCCATTCAGCATCCACTCTGTGTTTCATCACCCGGCTGATTCCACTCAGCATCCACTCCGTGTCTTACCACCTGGTTGGTTCCATCCAGCTGATACAGCAGCATACTTAAGTTACAGATTCACCTGTTACAACTACTGGCATGTTCCTCGGCTATCTCCACTACTACAACCAGGCCTGGTAAGGTGATTCCATCAAAGGACTTTTACATCTGTTCTATACCTACCAGTGCTCTGAGATACCTCCTATGGTTATGTGATCCAGGAACTGTGTAATTTGCCACTGTCTTTGATTAACCTTGAATGCTGCTTGTCATTTCACGGAGTCTGTTAAATAAACTTTTTTATTTTGAATTTTAAACTGGTTGTCATGGTCACACCTTCGGGTAATCAATCTGCACTTACATGTCCAGGGGTCTGATTAAACCTCCCAGGTTTAACTTCATCTCAGCCCCTACAACTGAGGCTTCCTCCCGTCAGCCTAAACCCTCAGTTGTGACAGCCCCATTCCCCCAGAAGGAGGTCGTGCCTGCTGAGGAAGTCTGCTTCCCAGTTGTCCACTCCTGGAATGAATATGGCCGAGATGGGTAAAATCCCTTTGTGTGCAGCGGAGGAGGTACTAGAACAATAACTCCTGTTGAAAGCAGTTTTTGAATGGCTTCTTGTAAGGCAACTCTTGCTACAGGTGAAGCTGGTAAGCCTGACTTGAAGTATCTGAGAGGAGGCAGTTCTTGAAATTCTAGCTGGTATCCTCGGGATATGAAATCCCTCACTCACGTAACAAAGTGTTGAAGGCCAGCACCTACCTGAAAGTCGCCTTGCTGCTGGAGCCAACTGCCATGCGGAGTGCTTAGTGGATGAGGATCCGGAGGCCAGGTCCAGAGATCCAGCAGCCGCTGGTTTACATGACTTACCTTGACTTCCTCTAGCAGCATTGGAGGCACCTCTGGCTCTGCCTCTGATCTGGCCGCACGAAAGGACTGCAGAGAGGACCTAGGATAGGGACGTCTAGCAGGAGGCGCAGCAGACTGTAGATATGTAGACTTGCCCACCATAGCCTGAGAAATACACTTGTTCAGTTCTTCCCTAAACAAGGCCTCTCTGTCACGATCCGGGTATCTGGACGCCATTTCTTACCTATCAGATGCCTCCTAAGGCTGGCTCAGCGCTCCAGGACCGGATCCCATCTGTTACCCTAATGTGCACATCCCCGTATCCTCTCCTGTCTCTCTGGACGCAGTCACAGTACGCCTTATACATCTGGCATGGCGTCTCCCGCGGCCTCCGCCGCCGTCCCTGAGCTTCTGCATTCAGAGTGGCGATTACGTCAGCCGCGGCCTCCGCTGTGTCCGCGTGGTTGGATGTGCACCTGTCAGCCTGGCGTCTCCTGTCTCCGGTGGCCGGCGCCGCCATTACTGTTTTCCAGACCACATGGATTACAAACCAAACTTCCCTCCAAGTGTCTGCATGGGCGCAGCCATCTTGGATTCTGTCATCTGATCATATTCACCAATCTGCTGTCAGTATTATTAATTTGCATAATTGCCTAGCCAATGCCTTCCTTGCTGCGGGTATAAGTATGTTGTACCTGAGCAGGGAAGGCGTCAGTGCTTTGGTTGTCAAACCTTGTTCCAGTTTGTCTCTCTCCTGTGAATGTCTTCCAGGTTCCAGCTCCTGTCTCCAGACTTCTGCTATAGAGACCCGCACCAGCATTCCATCTGCGGTGTAGCCTGACTCTCCGATCCATTCTGGACTCGCCTGTTTCCAGCTACAACGATCACCTGCTTCCAGCTCAGCTTCCAGCAGTGTACAGCTTCTCTTAAAGGGCCGGTGTCCTTTCTGCAGTTTACCTCTCTCCACCGGTATTATTATTTCTCCGCTCTCAAATTCTACATTTTATCTGTATTGCATCGCTCTCAAGCTTTATTTAACTGGTTCCAGCCAGTATCCACTCCGTGCCAACACCTGTCTGGTTCTAACCAGTACCCACAGCAGCATTTTACCTACAGCAGTCCAGCTTTCCCTGGAACACCAGCTGGTACGACCCTGGGCTTTCCTCATTGCTACAGTTGAGCCTGGTAAGGACTTTCCAACTTGCAGATAATAAGAACTGTCTCATACCACCAGAGCTCTGTGGCCCCTGCCACCCTGTAGTACCCAGGAACTGTATTATTATTTCTCTGCTGATTTTTATGTTTCTTTTACTGCTACTGTGATGCATGGAGTTTGTCATAAATAAACATCATTGACTTTTATTCAAGTTGTCATGGTCACACCTGCGGGCGGTTATTCCTCATGTTACTTACATGTCCAGGGGTCTGATACAACCTCCCAGGTTCCGGTACATCTCAGCCCCTACAACTGAGGCTGCCTCCCGTCAGCTCAGGCCCTCAGTTGTGACACTCTCCTGTAAAAGGAAGATTCTCCACGCCTTTCTTGGAGTAAGCATCTGCTGACCATTGTTGCAGCCACATTGCCCTGCAAGCCGAGACAGTAATGGCTGTAGCACGGCCATTGATGAGACATAACTCTTTAATGGCCTCACTCATAAAATTAGAAGCATCTTGGATATGATGTAGTAGTGTCATGATCTCATCCTGAGGTAGGAATTCCAACCCCTCTATTATATTATCAGACCATTTTACCATAGCCCTGGAAATCCAGCCGCAAGCTATAGTGGTCCGTTGAGCTACGCCCACCGCTGTATAAATTGATTGATTTGAGTGTAATCTCAATTTTGTGGTCAGCTGGGTCTTTGAGAGAGCCCCATGTACAGGCAGTACTATTTTACGTGACAACCTGGACACCGAAGTATCTACTGATGGGGGATTCTTCCACACTTTCCTATCCTCAGGTGGAAAAGGAAAGGAATTTACTAACCATTTAGGAGTTTGGAATTTCTTGTCAGGATTGACCCACGCCTCTTTAGACAGGGAGTTTAATTCCTTTGATATAGGAAAGGTGGCAGAGGATTTTGGTTTCACATTAACATACAATTCCTCTTTTTATTCTGTCTCCTTATCCGGAATGTTGAGGACTTCTCTAATAGAATAAATCGGGGCCTCAACACCCGGGGACAGAGAATTGTCATCTTCCACATTTATCTCTCCCTCATCCAAGTCATTGGAGTATTTCAGAGTCCGATTGGAACACCTGTGGGAGTGTGTGTTTATGAGAGGCCACCAGAGGGGGCTGAGGAGCCTGTCTGTGGTCAGCAGCCTTAACCAAATAATAATTTACAGATTGTTTCAGGGTTTGCCTTTCCTGTCTGGCAACAGCTAACTCTTTGTTAATATTAGAAATCATTCCCTTGAAAGAGTCTAACCACTCAGGTTCCTGCATACTACTACCTTGTGAGGGTAGAGAACACTGGGTACACAGGAGAGGCCCCCCACCCCACCCTGGAGAAGGTGTAAACTTAGTGTTACATGAGGGACACACAGTCTTTTTCCCAGACATTCTTATTGCAAGAAGACACAGAGTTAGGTGAATATACACAGTGCAGTGACAATACAGAGAGTGAAGCAGCACAATAACCCCAGACAGCAGTATGAAAAGACACAGAGGGTTGGGAGCAGCACACAATACCTCAGGCAAAGCAATGCCTGAGGTGGACCACACCGCGTCTACTTCAGCATCTGTTAGGGGTGGCGGCATGATGCCGGCATGTGCGCACACCCTGGGGGCATGAGAAACAGCGCATCAGGAGCTCAGTGTCCTGTCAGCGAGAATACGAACCATTAACCCTCAGAAGGTTAGTTCGGTCCCTCCCTAAGTCCCACGACACAGGCAGACTGGTTGCCAACCAGTTCTGCCCGAAAAAATAACAAACTACAAGACATAAAATATTGAAGAAAACTCTCTGGAGCTCCAGAGAATGCACCCCGCTCCTTGGGCACATTTTCTAAACTGAGTCTGCTAGGAGGGGCATAGAGGGGAGGAGCCAGCACACACTAATGATTTCTAAAAGTGCCAGGCTCCATTGGACCCGATGTATACCCCATGGTACTAATGTCATCCCAGAATCCCCTAGAACGTAAGAGAAAATTCCTTAACATAGCACAGCAGCATGACGGCAATATGTACCAGGTAACACCACACCTGGTTTAGTTGCATGGTTTACAAGCAGAATGAGTTATCTTGTGCAGTAGATGACTAGAATCTCGTGGTTATCAGGTACAGTGTAGTGTTCCTTGATTATCTTATAGGAGAGACCTTAAAGGAGAGCATTGGAATACAAAATGAGTTACCCACAGAACATTTGTATCCAGTAGTTAAGATACCTTTTGGAACCCCTAACAAAAATTCACCAACCGCGTGAAGAATTACTCTCTAAACAAGAAATACTTTATTTTGATATAGATGTGGTCAAAATTTTTGAAAGATGTTTTTCACATTATCTTAGATCATGCATAATAAAAAGTTGTTTAATAATTATACATAAAGTACACCCCTAACCAAGAACCCTCTTTATTTCCCGACTGGCCAACTATCCATCATGGTATCTCCCTGCATTCTCCCATCATCTCCCCTTCACCTCTTCTCAGCCTTTTACCAGTTTCCTTAGGGCCCTGTATAGTTGTTTTTCATTTGTGCTGCCTGGATATGTGGGTGTCCTCCCTTTGTCCTGTTTTGAGGACCATCTCCATTTTCCTGTACAGCTTTGTGCCACTGAGGAACTTTATTGTGGGATGCTATTTTTTGGGTTTCCCTTGGAAGCTCTCCCATTAGGTTGCCTAGCGCTACCTGCCTCAACTCACACTATGGTTTTTTTCCCCCTGATGTCTATATGGTATTTTTATTTTTCTTCTAGTTGCAGAAGAGGGCACAGAAATCTTGGGAAGATTCATAAGGATGTTTCTTGGTTTTTCCCAATGGGAAAGAATCTAAACTAAGCACTGCCTCTAAACTTCTTGCTGATGTTCTTCACAAAATTGATAACCTTCACCAAGAAAATGTGTTCCTTAACCACTTGTCTGGCATGGTGGCATCAGATGCGACCATGCCTGCAAGTGCTTTATGTGATCTGGTGGCACAGGATGCGACCAGTCAGATAGAGAGTGTTACCAGCGGCAGGGAAGAGATACTTCTCTCCGCTGCTGCTCTGAGAGGGACCAGAAGGTACCTCTGCCTCCCCGCACTCTCCCCCACTGATTGCCGTGCTGCTGATCACTGCTGGGGGGAATAATTTAGTAAAAAAAAAAAATATATATATATATATATATATTTATTTATTTATTTATTTTTGCTAAAATCATTTTTTGCTAAATTCATGTTCTTCACCTAATTCACTCATAAAAAAAATTACTATTTCGTAGCAGTTTTTGGGGAAAAATCCATCAGTTAAGGATATGGCAGAGAACCTTCAGAACTGTCAATGGTGTAACCACTTTAGACTTCGAAGCATCCTTAGGTCTGTTGAGGCTGCAGGTTTGGAGGCTAAATTATGTAGCTTACTGTGCTCTGTACCCTAAGCTTGTGGACTTGAACCCCCTACAACAGGGGTGTCAAACTCAAATTCATCGGGGGCCGCATCAGCAGTTTGGTCCCCATCAAAGGGCCGGTTGTATCTGTAGGTCAGTATATCCAAAATTTACCGCTCCACCTGCCTTATATGTGCCCAGCCATCTGCCCCCTTTTAAAGTGCCCAGCCATGTGCCCCCTTTTATAGTGCCCAGCCATGTGCCCCCTTTTATAGTGCACAGGTCCCCATTTTACACATTGCGGCAGGCACAGGTCCCCATTTTACACATTGCGGCAGGCACAGGTCCCCATTTTACACATAGCGGCAGGTACAGGTCCCCATTTTACACATTGTGGCAGGCACAGGTCCCCATTTTACACATTGTGACAGGCACAGGTCCCCATTTTACACATAGCGGCAGGCACAGGTCCCCATTTTACACATTGTGGCAGGCACAGGTCCCCATTTTACACATAGCGGCAGGCACAGGTCCCCATTTTACACATAGCGGCAGGTACAGGTCCCCATTTTACACATTGTGGCAGGCACAGGTCCCCATTTTACACATAGCGGCAGGCACAGGTCCCCATTTTACACATTGTGGCAGGCACAGGTCCCCATTTTACACATTGTGGCAGGCACAGGTCCCCATTTTACACATAGCGGCAGGCACAGGTCCCCATTTTACACATAGCGGCAGGTACAGGTCCCCATTTTACACATTGTGGCAGGCACAGGTCCCCATTTTACACATTGTGGCAGGCACAGGTCCCCATTTTACACATAGCGGCAGGTACAGGTCCCCATTTTACACATTGTGGCAGGCACAGGTCCCCATTTTACACATAGCGGCAGGTACAGGTCCCCATTTTACACATTGTGGCAGGCACAGGTCCCCATTTTACACATTGTGGCAGGCACAGGTCCCCATTTTACACATAGCGGCAGGTACAGGTCCCCATTTTACACATTGTGGCAGGCACAGGTCCCCATTTTACACATTGTGGCAGGCACAGGTCCCCATTTTACACATTGGCACAGGTCCCCATTTTACACATTGTGGCAGGCACAGGTCCCCATTTTACACATTGGCACAGGTCCCCATTTTACACATTGTGGCAGGCACAGGTCCCCATTTTACACATTGGCACAGGTCCCCATTTTACACATTATGGCAGGCACAGGTCCCCATTTTACACATTGTGGCAGGCACAGGTCCCCATTTTACACATTGTGGCAGGCACAGGTCCCCATTTTACACATTGGCACAGGTCCCCATTTTACACATTGTGGCAGGCACAGGTCCCCATTTTACACATTGGCACAGGTCCCCATTTTACACATTGTGGCAGGCACAGGTCCCCATTTTACACATTGTGGCAGGCACAGGTCCCCATTTTACACATTGGCACAGGTCCCCATTTTACACATTGTGGCAGGCACAGGTCCCCATTTTACACATTGGCACAGGTCCCCATTTTACACATTATGGCAGGCACAGGTCCCCATTTTACACATTGGCACAGGTCCCCATTTTACACATTGTGGCAGGCACAGGTCCCCATTTTACACATTGTGGCAGGCACAGGTCCCCATTTTACACATTGGCACAGGTCCCCATTTTACACATTGTGGCAGGCACAGGTCCCCATTTTACACATTGTGGCAGGCACAGGTCCCCATTTTACACATTGTGGCAGGCACAGGTCCCCATTTTACACATAGCGGCAGGTGGTGGAAGGAGGGAGAGAGAGAGAAAGAGAGGAAGGGAGAGGGGCTGACTTACATTTGAAGCGGTTCTCGCCGCTCTTCAGCCGCCTCTCCCTCCTCGTCTGCGCGGCTCCCTTCTCCCTCCTCCGACGGGGTTTCGTTGAATGACGCGTTTGCGCCGTGACGCCATGACGCAATCGCGTCATTCCGCGAAACCCCGCCCCCCCCCCCCCCCCCCGAGCTGGGCACTCGGGAGAAGGGGGTTTCATGGCGGCGGCACCGCGGGCCATAAGACGAGGTCTGGTGGGCCGGATTCGGCCCGCGGGCCTTGTCTTTGACACCCCTGCCCTACAATACCGTAGAGATGTTCTTTTGAAATTTGAAAATTGAAATTCCTATATGCATTATGGACTGGTAGGTGAACAGCTGTGAAGGTCTGTATGAACACCTCTGCAAACAAATAAAAATATTTAGTAACAAAAGGTCTCCACAAATGTAATCAAAAATATTAAGTAGCAAAAAAATGTTTTATTTCTAAATGCCTCAATCCACAACTAGTATCCAAAGAAGGGCCGTACTTTAACCACTTGTCTGGCATGGTGGCATCAGATGCGACCACACCAACTAGTGCCTTATCTGACCAGGATGCGACAAGTCAGATACAGTGTTTGCAGCTGCAGGGAAGAGAGACTTCCCTCTGCTGCTGCTCTCGGAGGGACCGGAATGTTCCTCTGCCTTCCTGCACCCTCCCCCACCATAACTCTTATTTGAAGAGATAGCAGCCAGCACCCAAACTGGCAGACAAGAAGATTTTTAGGCAGCAAGTGTTTACTGTAAAAGATCAGTTCTTACAAAAGCGATATGATGTTGATCATTTGGAAACTGTATTTGAGGATGGAGGTTCTAAAAACAGATGCTTGGTCTATTTGTTACAGTGTCAGTGTATGAAGCAATGTTTTTTGTAATAGAATTTGAACAGTTAATGCAAATTGACTTACATTTAAAAAAATTATGATAAAAATCTGTTTTGAGTTTATATGTGCCCTTTATCAATATCGGTTTAGAGTTTATATGTGCTTCTTGACATTTTGTGGATTTTCTAACTCTCCTTTTTGATTTTGTGAGAGTTTTTATCTGCTATATTGAAGGTCTTTGTAAAATAATTTAAATAGTTATAGGGAGTCTACATATATTTCTGAAAATATCTGGAGAAATATCTGTTTTGAGTTTATATGTGCCTCTTTAAAAAATATCCGTTTTGACCTTACATGTGTCTCTTAGAATATTGTGAAGTTTTGCAGCCCCATTTTTTGTTTTAGAATAGTTTCCATCATATATATTGAAGGTTTAAAAGCCTATTTTAAATTTAGAGATATGAGTTTTTCAATGGAGCCTGTGCGGAATATGTTAGGATACTTCTAATAGTATATACAAAGAGGCCAAGATAACCGTGGATCTATCTGTATTACTTTAAGATGCCCTGGAACATGTATGATGCTCTGGAGTGAGTACAATGGATCTGAGGGCAGTAGTATAAAAAAGTGCCTTGACAAAGACCCATTCGAGGGTGGAAATGTGTCTCCAGCAGGTGGACCCGGTCACAGTGTTTTTATCAGTGAGGTGATAGAGTACTGGAGATGGAAAACAGGAAGATTGGTGTCACTGCAGACCTTGGAGAACAGAGATAGCTGTAGATATAGGACAGCTAGCGCTGAGGAGCATTTAGGAGACCATGGGCAGAATAGTCCCCGGTGCACAGATACACTATACGTGTAATATCTACAGTCTATTGTATGTACCGCTTCTCCTACTGTAAGAACTCTGTAGAAAGCACATTGAGACAGAGGATTGTTTTTTTATGGATTATATATGGAATTAAAAGTTGTTTGAATAACTTTAGAGACCACCCTTCTTTGGATACCAGCTGTGGATTGGGGCATTTAGAAATAAAAAATGTTTTGCTGTATAATACTTTATACAGTATTTATTATTTATTTGCGGAGGTGTGCTTCGAGACCACCTCTAGGAACTGCGCTAGACCGATATACGCTAAATATATGGGAAGCCAATACATAGCCCGTAGCACCGTGGATCCTTTTTGAAATTTGTCGCCCAATCCCTTGGCCTGTATCCTGCCATAGGACTCTACAGTCACTTTGTGTATATGTATGGACTTGCAAGAAGCTCTGACTCTCTGGCTGATCTGTACGGCATTATAATGCATATCTTCTCCTGGCATGTCCAATATAGCAGAGATAAAAGGGAGGATGCCTCGGTGGCTAGTCTGGGAGTTAGTTTCCTTCCCTGGCTCACTTAGTGACCTGTGCACTCCATTCTATCATTTTCACATTGTACTCTGGGTTGGCCGTCTACTAGATGTGCCTCCTATATGAAATTGTGGATGCCATGTTTGAAGTAGGAGGCACTGATACCTTTGGTTTCAAGCCTGCCATTGCCCTGTGAAGGGCGCAACTTGTGTGCCTCACATATCCACATGAGGGATGAGTAGGGACTCAGCCACACTCTACAAAAAACTCCCCTTGTTTCCTTTCTACTCCTTTGTTATGTTTGTGAGAGTGATATGTAGCACATGCAAAGTATTCTGCATGAGGTTGTACTAAGCACAGACCTCTGGGAATAGGTGCAGTATCAAATAGAGCCGAATGGGGCCTTTGCTGCGGGATTCTTAGTTATTTTTTATTTTTATTTCTACCAGATGGACGCAATACAAGGAATACCCCGGAGGGACATCTCGTTTGGTCTCCAGATTTTGAATTAGAAGATAAGAACATCACGCAAGGGTCTCCAGAAGAAAACCAGATCACCCTAAATATACATCCAGCACCTCACAGTGCAGATATATCATCTGATCCCTCTGTTTCTGAGGAATGTTCTCCTGGTAACTCACATATTGCTGCACCTCGGATAGATCATAGCGGTGATACAGTCATTTCCTCTTCTGGATGTGGGAAAAGATTTAAACATAAAAGACAAGAGATAAGTCAAACAGGCAAGAAGCTATTTGCATGTTCTGAGTGTGGGAAATGTTATGGACACAAATCAAATCTTTGTAGACATCAGAAACAACACACAGATGAGAGACCATTTCCATGTTCTGAGTGTGGGAAATGTTTTACACGCAAATCACATCTTACTAAACATCTTAGACTTCACAAAGAAGAGAAGATATTTCCATGTTCTGAGTGTGGGAAATGTTTTAAAGATATATTTTCTTTTTTTACACATAAGAAACTTCACACAGGCGAAAAACCATTTCCGTGCTCTGAGTGTGGGAAATGTTTTACACAGAAATCAGATCTGATTATACATCAGAGAAATCACAAGGGTGATAAATCTTTTTCATGTCCTGAGTGTGGTAAATGTTTTACACAAAAAGCAGATCTTGTTGTACATCAGAGAAGTCACATATGTGAAAAACCATTTCCGTGTTCTGAGTGTGGGAAATGTTTTGCACTGAAATCAGCTCTTGTTAATCATGAGAGAATTCACACAGGTGAGAAGCCATTTCCATGTTCTGAGTGTGGGAAATGTTTTACAATGAAATCAAATCTTGTTAAACATGAGAGAAGTCACACAGGTGAGAAGCCATTTCCATGTTCTGAGTGTGGTAAATGTTTTACACAGAAATCAGATCTTGTTACACATCAGAGAAGTCACACAGGTGAGAAACCATTTCCATGTTCTGAGTGTAGGAAATGTTTTACACAGAAATCTACTCTTGTTAGACATCAGAGAAGTCACACAGGTGAGAAACCATTTTCATGTTCTGAGTGTGATAAATGTTTTATAGTGAAATCACATCTCATTACACATCAGAGAATTCACACAGGTGAGAAGCCATTCCCATGTTCTGAGTGTGGGAAATGTTTTACAGTGAAATCAAATCTCATTACACATCAGATAAGTCACACAGGTGAGAAGTCATTTCCATGTTCTGAGTGTGGGAAATGTTTTACAGTGAAATCAAATCTCATTACACATCAGATAAGTCACACAGGTGAGAAGTCATTTCCATGTTCTGAGTGTGGGAAATGTTATAAACACAAATCACATCTTCTTAGACATCAGAGACATCACACAGGTGAGAAGCCATTCCCATGTTCTGAGTGTGGGAAATGTTTTACAGTGAAATCAAATCTCATTATACATCAGAGAAGTCACACAGGTGAGAAGTCATTTCCATGTTCTGAGTGTGGGAAATGTTATAAACACAAATCACATCTTCTTAGACATCAGAGACATCACACAGGAGAAAAGCCATTTACATGTTCTGAGCAGAGCCGGATTAAGAGGGGGGCTCCGGGGATAAGTACCCCGGGCCCCCTTTTTCAAAAGGGCCCCCCGCCGCCGCCGATCAGACCCCCGCCGCCGTCGCAGATCAGATCTCTGGTCTGATCTGCGGTGCAACGCTCCCAGCGCAGCCGCTCCACACGCAGGGCAGCGGCTGAGATATGTCCCCCGGCGGCTCACCAAAGCATTAAAATGCTGGCGCCGCACACAGGGAGAGTGAACAGGAAGGACAGCTGAGCGACGGCTCAGCTGTCCAATAATCTGTTGAGCAGCAGCCTGCGGCTCAGTCATTGGCTGGGCGCGCAGGCTGCCGGAATCAGAGAGGACGTTGTGTGGACTGTGGAGCCAGCATCCCTATTGTACAGTAGCGCCCACCAGCAGCAGAGGGAAAAACAAACAGTAAGGCTAGCTGTATTAGGTTCCAGGTTGTCTCATATATATATATATATATATATATATGTATATATATATATATATATATATGTATATATATATTATAAAAAATGTGTGAGTGTATATATATATATATGTATATATCAATGTGTATATATACAGTATACTGTATGTGTATATATGTATGTGTGTATATATATATATATGTATATATGTATGTGTGTATATATATATATATATATATATCGTCCCATAGATCCGGCTCTCCTCTAGTTTCATTGCTGCACCGGGTGCCTGCGTCGTTGATGAAATAGAAAGACAGCAGACGCGGCACTCCAAGTGACTTGAGAAATAACAGCTCTTACAACAGGCAGATGTGTAAAATACGACGTTTCAATGCCGCTTTATTACCTGAGGAAAATGCCCAAATAAAGCGGCATTGAAACGTCGTATTTTACACATCTGCCTGTTGTAAGAGCTGTTATTTCTCAAGTCACTTGGAGTGGCGCGTCTGCTGTCTTTCTATATACATATATATATATATATATACATGCAGTGTTCAAAGTGGGCTGCTATACGCTGGTATGGCATACCGCCACTTCGAGCACAGACCCCCGCTGCCACAGTATTCAAATTCAGTGCTATTGCTATTGAACCGTAGCCAATCTGATTAGCTGCGGTCCGTGGCAGATTTGATATAGCCGCCCGCTGTCTCCTTCGCACCAACGCTGCCTCCCACGTGCTACCACCCACAGCCTCCTCCGCACCGCCGCTTCCACGTGCTGCTGCCCACAGCCTCCAGCACCGCACCGCCTCCTTCGCATCACTGACCACAGCCTCCTCATCCACCGCCGTCCACAGCCAACTCTGCACCGCTGCTGACCACAACCTCCTCATCCTCCACGCTGCCAGTCACAGCCTCCTCCACACAGCCGCTGCTGATTTGGTAATTTTACACTGCTGCCTTCTCTCTCCCTTCTGTATGTCGTTTCTGTCCCTCTCTCTGTCACTCTCGCTGTCCCTCTCTCTATCACTCTCCCTGTCCCTATGTCACTCTCCCTGTCCCTATGTCCCTCTCTCTGTCACTCTCCCTGCTGTCACTCTCCCTGTCCCAATGTCCCTGCTGTCACTCTTCCTGTCCCTATGTCTCTGCTGTCACTCTCCCTGTCCCTATGTCTCTGCTGTCACTCTCCCTGTCCCTATGTCTCTGCTGTCACTCTCCCTGTCCCTATGTCTCTGCTGTCACTCTCCCTGTCCCTATGTCTCTGCTGTCACTCTCCCTGTCCCTATGTCCCTCTGTCACTCTCCCTGTCCCTATGTCTCTGCTGTCACTCTCCCTGTCCCTATGTCTCTGCTGTCACTCTCCCTGTCCCTATGTCTCTGCTGTCACTCTCCCTGTCCCTATGTCCCTCTGTCACTCTCCCCGTCCCTGCTGTCACTCTACCTGTCCCTATGTCTCTGCTGTCACTCTCCCTGTCCCTATGTCTCTGCTGTCACTCTCCCTGTCCCTATGTCTCTGCTGTCACTCTTCCTGTCCCTATGTCTCTGCTGTCACTCTCCCTGTCCCTATGTCTCTGCTGTCACTCTCCCTGTCCCTATGTCTCTGCTGTCACTCTCCCTGTCCCTATGTCTCTGCTGTCACTCTCCCTGTCCCTATGTCTCTGCTGTCACTCTCCCTGTCCCTATGTCCCTCTGTCACTCTCCCCGTCCCTGCTGTCACTCTACCTGTCCCTGAATTGCGGCTCATACTGTGTGGCATAATGTGAATTTTGTCTCATTCCATGTGGCATAATGTGAATTTTGGCTCATTCCATGTGGCATAATGTGTAATGTGTGAGGAGCACCATTACTAGATAGTATAAGGGGTCCTACTATTGTGGTGCATAATGTGTATATGGGGTATATGGTGTGGTACACTACACTTAAGGGCATACCACCTTTTGAGTGGCCACACACCCTTTTCCTGAACGCGGTGCACACTTAATAACAGCCTTCACTTCTCCATACCCACTTCAACACTTCCACTTCGACCACTGTGTGTGTGTGTGTGTGTACACACACACACACACACACACACACACACACACACACATATTATATATACATGTGTGTGCTTCTTATTTGAAAGGGTCTTTAAAATGTACCACCTAATTGTAGTGATGAGCGGATTCGGTTTTACTCGGATTTACTCGGTCCTCAAAACGGCATTTTATTGGCTCACGGATGTCACGTGTTTTGAATAGCCAATAAGATGCCATTTAGAGAACCGAGTAAATCCGAGTAAAACCGAATCTGCTCATCTCTACGGCTAATTGTATATTTCTTTGTATTGATTGAAGATGTTATGATTTTTAATTTAGATTTTAGGGCCCCACTGTCTTAAGTACCCTGGGCCCCCCGAAGCCTTAATCCAGCTCTGGTTCTGAGTGTGGGAAACATTTTACGTGTAACTCATATCTTGTTTCACACCAGAAAAGTCACACCGGTGAAAAGATCATTTCCATGTTCTGAGTGTGGGAAATGTTTTACACAGAAATCCTCTCTTGTTAGACATCAGAGAGGTCACACTGGTGAGAACTAGCTATTGCAAGACACAGTTTAATTTCCTTGAACTGGTAGACATGAAATAAGGTTGCATTAATGTTTTAGATAGAAGAAATCTGTAATACAATTATTTGTGTAGACACTGACTTTCAATAGGATCCAAGCCCTTTGTACATATTTGTATAAGATGAGGCAGCCATCTTTAGCAATTTCAGGCACGGGATGCTGCACTTTTGGAGAACCGAGGGAATGCCATTCTTTTTGCCAGGACAAGACCTATGGGATATGTCAGGCTTAAGGATATGGTAGAGATCAACTGGTTTTATCCTACTACCTAATACTGTACCTGGCTACACCAACTGACTATACCACATGGCGGGCCATTACGAGAGAATGCACTCTATGAACTCTAATGCACTATGTTTTAATTCATTATATGTGTGTCTTCTTGCTGTAATAAAAAGCTGCAATGTAATTACACCAAGGCTGTGAGTATGAATATCGGATGGTATATGGAACCATTTCAGAGCCTGAACATCTCTTTCATATCATTGCCCATGTGAACTTTTTCCTCACCTTTTGACTTGTGTTACATGTTTTAAGGAGCAGGGTGTTTCCTCCTGTGGCTGGTTATGGCTGCTATATCATACTCGATCATAAGTCATCTTTTTTTATACCATATGCTTTTAACATCCGTACTTGCCTTAATGGAGCTTACAATCTAAATTCTATGATTTGCAGAGGTGAAACACAAAGCACTCCTCCTAGATGCACTCTTAATTATTATATTACTAGCTGTTCTACCCGTTCCTCGCACGGGAGTGTCTGATTGTCACGGTTGTAAATATGAGTTAATAATTTGGTAAATCTATAGAGATGGAAATTTTAGACGTCTTAATGTAAGTAAATGTTAATCCATGGTTCGTGGCGTTACCTGAGGAGCACCCGTAGCAGATACAGTAATAAGTGATGGGACCGTTATTTATTAAGTTCTACACACTGGAGGTGGAATCCAAACTTTGATCCAGTTGTCCATTTGGGCGTTATCGTTCACGCAACGCAAGTCAAGCATCGGTAATGATGCCATTATGTCTTCGCCCTTTTCATACCCTTAGGGGAGGTTTATTAAAATCCTAATTACGTAGTTATCCTATTTCCCACCTGAAGAATACCTCGTTACATTTCATCTTCCTAACATATCGGGAAGTCAGAGAATTAGTGATGAGTGAGTGAGGGAGGGAGTCAGTGAGTGAGGGAGGGAGTCAGTGAGTGAGTGAGGGCATACACATTTATAAATATATATATATATATATATATATAAAATTTATTTTTTTTATATATTAAAAAATAACTTATGAATATGGCAATTTGAATATAAGCACAAATTGGAAATATAAAAGTAGTGTGTATGTATATATATATATATATATATATTATATAATTCTAAATACAGAAACAAAAGAAGGGGGCGCAAATAGTGCAAATCACTTTTATTTAAAACAGGTAAAATCCCTTTAGCGAAGGATCCACATTAACAAATAAAATCACTGTGAGATGGAATCCACATTAAGGGCGGGATGTACTAAAGGGAAAATGCGATAAAACCCCCATTTTATCACATTTTTATATGTACTATACCCCGTCTGCCGCGTTATACCCTATAGAAGCCTATGGGCTTCTTATCGCCGGCCGCCGCAACCCGCAGACGCCTAACCCCCCCTCCCCCACTCCCCCCTGACATTACCTTCTACCAGGAAGTCCTGGTCAACCCTGGTCTTGGAAACCAAACTCCTCTCCTAGCAACACAGCTGGAGGTCCTTCCGGCTGCAGGGAGGAGGAGAAGGCACCCGGGACAGCTCCAATCTCTGCCTGCCGGTAAGAGTGCTGCGCTGGGAACCAGGACCTCCGGGACCTCACACTGCACCAGCGGCTTACAGAACAACACCGCAGCTCGTCGGGACACCAACACAGGCAGGAGGCACAAACCGGCGGTCAGCTTGGAGGCGGATCCATCTATCAGGCCATGCCCCTACGTGTTTCGCATGTAGCTTCGTCAGGAGGCTGGCCCGCTGGACGTCATGCCTGTCATTTATAGTACTGGTGTCACACAGATGTAGCTTAATGAATCATGACACCTGGAGCAATGACTCCACTAGAACATACTTCTTCTATTAGCAGGTTTCATAATCAGAGCATTCCATTTATCATCATCTAAAGGGCCTCATACACTACAGCGACACGTCGGAACCCTCATGTCGCATACGATTTCCCTTGAACCGCCCGGGCGGCGGGATCGCATATGATACATCGGATTTATCGGGCCAAAAGGTCGAAATCGAATGAAATCGGGCATTATCGTTCTAGTGTACGGGGGCCTTTACTTTAAGTCTTCACTGAAAGACGCATTTTGCATGAAACAACAGAAACAGCAGTATTACATCTTAGATGGAACAAAGACCGATCCATTAACCTGTACTGGAATCATTTAAAGTGATACACACAAGTGAGATGACTTTACCTCTCTCTAATAAACGGGGTCATTTCATCATTTTCGTTGAGACCTCCTGGAATTAGAGTGTCTAAAGAAATGATCCAGAAGGTCTCACGTTTTAGAAGTATGTGTTCCCCCCTCTCCCCGTTTCTGTCCACTGGTACATGTTCTATCCCAGGGCTGGCCAAACCGGTCCTCGAGATCTACCAACAGTTCATGTTCTCCAGGCCTCCTGGAGATCTGTAGAATGGTCAGTTAGGAATGAATGCATCACATCTTACTTAGTAATGACTACACCTGTGCTCCAGCTAGGTGGTCTGCCAGGTGGTCTGGAAAATGTGGACTGTTGGTAGATCTTGAGGACTGGTTTGGCCAGCCCTGTTCTATCCCAATAAATCTCAGAGAATCTGGATCAGCACCATAATGTTCACTAAAACAACGTGGTATACTATGATATCAGGTGTTTTTAGGCTGTTTCAGACCTAAAATTGGATCCAACAACAGTATGTGCCAGTTTTTCTTGGCCATTTTCTAATTCCCGATGTCCTGAACTAAATTGTGTTACAAATGGACAAAAGATTCTCTTATGTTCTACATCCTTTTTTTCTTTTATACACAAGAAGTGACTTTATCTTCAGTCTTCGCTTTTTCTTTTAGCTGATTCTAAGTCCTCGAGGAACCCTCTGTGAACCTCTTTTTATATTTCTTTTTCATCCACTAGGGGACACTGGAGTACTCTTCGGATATGGAGAGGCGTTAGCCGGGATAGGCACATATTTAAATGTTTAAATTAGTAACTGTCCACCCCCTCCATACTCCCATAGAGACTATAGTATTTTTCTGTGCCTCAGTCGGGAAGGTACAAGTGGACGAAGTCCACAGATTCTTCAATTTCAAGATTATTTTAATTTTTTTCTACTCAATCCCTTCCCAGCTTATAAAAGAAGCTTGGGTACGGGATTGTTGGTGCTGCAGAAGTGCAGCAGATGGCTTGTCGGTGCTCATGAGAGGAGCCCCACCATAGACCACAAGCAGCAGAGCTGCCTGCAGCCTCAGGCTGCATATAGGAGCTGGACAGAGCCTAGCAGAGAAGCCCCGTCATAGCCTCCACTGGGTCAGATAATGAGCGGTTAGGCAGCTCACACTGCCGCCACTCCCTTGCTTTATAATGCATGGAGGTGTTGGCTGGACAGCTCACGCTGCCGCCCGATATGTGGGGACTGTATATTTTATTTATTTAGCTGAGTTCTCCTGCTGCCAGGCCAAACCTCGGATTGCACAGCAACCGCTGCTCCCCAGCCGCCCGCTCCCTAGCCGCCGGCCACTGTGTGCAGGGAGGTGTGTAAACATGTACCTCCTGATGCCGCTGCGTGCTTGCCGCATGGAGCCAGCGATCAGTCCCCAACACTGCCGCAGAGACACTCGCTGATCCACGACTCTCAGATCTCCTACTCCAGCCACAAAGCAGCTGCTGCCGCAGCCCGCACACGCAGTCTCCATCTCTACATCTCTCCTCCCTCCCATGGTTAGGATAACACCAACGACCTCTGAAGGAGAAGAGCGGGCAAGCTGACCGCGGACAGCTCTCTCTGCTGCCGCGGCCCGCTCTTTGATCCGCTCCTCGGTCTCTGGCTCCACAGCCCTCCCTTCTGCGGTTAGCTTCTGATAATGCTAATCACATAAGGGGAGAGGGGGCAGATGACAGCGGACAGCTCTCACTGCTGCTATGGTCCGACACTGCAGGGGGAGATCGGGAGGAGAGGTGGGGGGAGAGGAGGGGGGAGGCCCGCATAGACGATAGCAGGAGGCGCCATAACTAAGCTGCATTTTAATGCAGCAAGCATTCAGGCTATTAAGCCTGTGTAATGGGGTATAAGTTATTTTGATATCTGCTGGAAACTATCAGGCTCTTAAGCCTATGTTCCAATGTGTGTGTTTGGTCCATATATGTGAGTGTATATGTATATTTATATGTATATATGTATGTATATGTGTGCATATATATGTATATAAAGAATGTCTGCATATAATATATACTCATATAGCAGCTCATGTTGGTAACAAGCACATGGCACGACGCCATTTTAACATTCCTTCCAGGTTCTTCTTCCAGGAAGTTGCTGTCCTACAACTCTAGGCCACCAGATGGTGCATGGGTGTTAGTCGTATTTCGGATAGCTCAGGTTTCACTGACTGTAGTGTGGCCGTCGTGCACTGCACTTCGGGCTTATACAGAGTCGTGTGACTGGTCTGTCTTTGTCTACTTCTCTGGGTATACATAATGTGTACGGCTAATGCAAAAGCAAAAAAGCAGCTTAGCTGCACAGTCTGTCAGAGTGTGTTACCTGAGGGAACACATGCACAGTATGTCTTGATATACACCTGCATATATGAACCCTTATCCTGATTCCCCTTGGGCAATGCTGGCGATTGTAATGACGGGTTTACTATCGGCATTGGCCGCTGCAACAGGTGGCTAGATCTGAGGCTAGGGCAGTTCCTTCTGAGATGCCAAAAGAAAGGCCCAGGTCTACAGTATCTCAATTCTGAAATGTAGTTTATTTGTCTTATAACTTGCCAGTTTTAGCTATGTTGCATTCTGACGATTCAATGCCAGACCAGACCTCATATCTCAAGAGGAGCATGAGGAAGGTGAAGTGGGCCAGGAGTCAGATAGTGAGGTTACTGACAGCCCAGCCATTCATAATCTCTTCAGGGCGTAGTGATGTGCACCGGACATTTTTCGGGTTTTGTGTTTTGGTTTTGGATTCGGTTCCGCGGCCGTGTTTTGGATTCAGACACGTTTTGGCAAAACGTCCCTGAAATTTTTTTGTCAGATTCGTGTGTGTGTTTTGGATTCGGGTGTTTTTTCACAAAAAAAACTCAAAAACAGCTTAAATCATAGAATTTGGGGGTCATTTTGATCCCATAGTATTATTAACCTCAATAACCATAATTTCCACTCATTTCCAGTCTATTCTGAACACCTCACAATATTATTTTTAGTCCTACAATTTGCACCGAGGTCGCTGTGTGACTAAGCTAAGCGACCCAAGTGGCCGACACAAACACCTGGCCCATCTAGGAGTGGCACTGCAGTGTCAGACAGGATGGCACTTCAAAAAAATTGTCCCCAAACAGCACATGATGCAAAGAAAAAAAGAGGTGCACCAAGGTCGCTGGATGGCTAAGCCAAGCGACCCAAGTGGCCGACACAAACACCTGGCCCATCTAGGAGTGGCACTGCAGTGTCAGACAGGATGGCAGATTAAAAAAATAGTCCCCAAACAGCACATGATGCAAAGAAAAAAAGAGGTGCAATGAGGTAGCTGTGTGACTAAGCTAAGCGACCCAAGTGGCCGACACAAACACCTGGCCCATCTAGGAGTGGCACTGCAGTTTTCTAGCGAGAAGGTGAAGGTGAAGCTGAACCACTAGCCATGAACATAGGCCAGGCCCTCAGCCGTTCCTTGCCACTCCATGTCGTAAATGGCACATTGGCAAGTTTACGCTTCTCCTCAGACGATTTTGATTTAGATTTTTGGGTCATTTTACTGAACTTAATTTTTTGGGATTTTACATGCTCTCTACTATGACATTGGTCATCGGCCTTGGCAGATGACGTTGATGGCATTTCATCGTCTCGGCCATGACTAGTGGCAGCAGCTTCAGCACGAGGTGGAAGTGGATCTTTCCCTATTTTACCCTCCACATTTTTGTTCTCCATTTTTTAATGTGTGGAATTATATGCCAGTAATATATCAATAGCAATGGCCTACTACTATATATAATGCCCACAAAAACTTAAATGCACCACAGGTATGGATGGATAGTATATTTGACGACACAGAGGTAGGTAGAGCAGTGGCCTACTGTACCGTACTGCTATATATTATATACCGGTGGTCAGCAAAATTATGCACTGTCCCACTACTATATATATACTGCGCACAAAAACTTAAATGCACCACAGGTATGGATGGATAGTATATTTGACGACACAGAGGTGGGTAGAGCAGTGGTCTACTGTACCGTACTGCTATATATTATATACTGGTGGTCAGCAAAATTATGCACTGTACTCCTACTATATACTACAATGCAGCACAGATATGGAGCGTTTTTCAGGCAGAGAACGTATAATACTGGTGGTCCCTAGTCCCCACAATAAAGCACACTGAGCACAGATATTTGCAGCACACTGAGCACAGGTATTTGCAGCACACTGAGCACAGATATTTGCAGCACACTGAGCACAGGTATTTGCAGCACACTGAGCACAGATATTTGCAGCACACTGAGCACAGATATTTGCAGCACACTGAGCACAGATATTTGCAGCACACTGAGCACAGATATTTGCAGCACACTGAGCACAGATATTTGCAGCACACTGAGCACAGATATTTGCAGCACACTGAACACAGAAACTGAAAGGACGCCAGCCTTGTCCTCTCACTATCATCTCCAATGCATGAGTGAAAAATGGTGGCGACGCTCAGCTCCTTATATAGAATACGAATCTCATGAGAATCCGACAGCGGGATGATGACGTTCGGGCACGCTCGGGTTAACCGAGCAATACGGGAGGATCCGAGTATGCTTCGGACCCGTGTAAAATGGGTGAAGTTCGGGGGGGGTCGGATTCCGAGGAACCGAACCCGCTCATCACTAGACAGTACGTCAGGTTCTGCAGTTTACGGAGACTGAAGACCCTCTTTCAAATGATGAGGTGTTATTTGCTAAACTACAGAACGCCGATGTGTTTTCCTTAGTCAGAATCTCTTAATAAGCAGTTAACAGCGGTCAAAACTCCAGCTGCTACAACGCTTAAAAACACGTCGGAGAGTAAGCTAGAAGCTATGCTAAAGTCAATGTATATAGCAGTAGGGGTGGTGCTTAGACCTGCTTTGGTGGGAGTTTGAGTGAATAAGGCTGGATAATGGCGTGGATAACACAGCTCAAGTCGGCCCTACAACAAGTCCACCTTATACTTCTCGCTGATCTGGGAATCGGCTGAGTGTCTATGTACGACTTCTATGGACGTCGGCCAAGTTAGTTCTCACTTTTTTAGCTTCACTAATTGCGGCACGACGTGCGATTTGGCGGTGTTCTTGACAGGCAAAGGCAGAGTCCAAACGAGAAATAGAAGCGTTGCCTTACGCTGGCTAGATGTTGTTTGATCCTTAATTGGACAAATGCATTTCTCAGGCCACTGGGAGGGGGAAATCTGTTTTCCTACCATTACCTACACAGGTTCCTAAACAGAAATACTCTGAACCAGCATTCAAATCCTTTAGACCTCAGTCCTTTCGAGGCCGTGCGACAAGAACAACCACACAGAGTAGACGTGGTAGAGGAAGTGGTTTTCAACAAACCACTAACCGTCGTCCAGACGCTAGGTATATAAACAAGCCAGTGGCAGGATGGGTTTCCGGACCATCTCCGATCTTCAGTTTTGGGCATCCACAGATGGGTGGATCTGCAGTTTAGTGTGCAAAGGTTACAAAATAGAGTTCCATTTTTCAAGTCAGGTCTGCCTGTGTCAGAAGACAAGAAGGCGGTTCTGCAGACCACGATACAGTCTCTCGTAGATTGAGCAGTTTGATTCCGGTCCCAGTCACCAACAGGATCACGGTTATTATTCCAGTTTTGTAGTTCCAAAGCCGGATGGCTCTGTCAAACCAATATTGAACCTAAAGGGGCACACTCAGTAGCTCACTTACTACAAATTCATGATTTCGCAGGATCCCAAGGAGGAGTACTTACATCACCAAGGGTATTCACGGAAAGTGATATCTGTCATGTTAGCTCCTCTCAGATCCCTGACAGTGATAATAGTTCCATGCTCATCAAAGCTCCGTCTCAACAGATAATCCATCACCATGCCTTACTAATGTTTAAGGTACTAGTTCAGCACGGTTGGAGTGTCAACTTCAAGAATTCAAGTCTGTTTCCATCTCAAAGAATTCAATTCCTAGGAATGATTCTCGATGATATGTATGTGTCCAGAACAAGAGAGCCAAAGGCAGTGGCAGTGGATGCTCTCACGACCGGGTGGCCGTACAGCCTTGTGTATCTGTTTCCACCATTTCCGCCACTTCCTCGGTTGCTAAAGTGGATCAAAAGAGAGTCCACGACAGTCATACTAGTGGCGCCTGATTGGCCTCGGAGAGCGTGGTTCACGGATCTCCGTGGTCTACTTGCAGAGGATACTTGGCCGCTCCTGTTACAACAGGGTCCGTTCCTTTACCCCGATTTAGCACGGCTGCATTTGACGGGGTGGCTATTGAAACCGCCCTCTTAAGACGAGAGGGCATTCCAGAAGCTGTTGGGCATTCCAGAATCTGTTATACCAACCATGTTACATGCTAGAAAGAGTAGACGTGGTAGAGGAAGTGGTTTTCAACAAACCACTAACCGTCGTCCAGACGCTAGGTATATAAACAAGCCAGTGGCAGGATGGGTTTCCAGACCATCTCCGATCTTCAGTTTTGGGCATCCACAGATGGGTGGATCTGCAGTTTAGTGTGCAAAGGTTACAAAATAGAGTTCCATTTTTCAAGTCAGGTCTGCCTGTGTCAGAAGACAAGAAGGCGGTTCTGCAGACCACGATACAGTCTCTCGTAGATTGAGCAGTTTGATTCCGGTCCCAGTCACCAACAGGATCACGGTTATTATTCCAGTTTTGTAGTTCCAAAGCCGGATGGCTCTGTCAAACCAATATTGAACCTAAAGGGGCACACTCAGTAGCTCACTTACTACAAATTCATGATTTCGCAGGATCCCAAGGAGGAGTACTTACATCACCAAGGGTATTCACGGAAAGTGATATCTGTCATGTTAGCTCCTCTCAGATCCCTGACAGTGATAATAGTTCCATGCTCATCAAAGCTCCGTCTCAACAGATACTCCATCACCATGCCTTACTAATGTTTAAGGTACTAGTTCAGCACGGTTGGCGTGTCAACTTCAAGAATTCAAGTCTGTTTCCATCTCAAAGAATTCAATTCCTAGGAATGATTCTCGATGATATTGTCAGCAGTGTTCAGTCCGGGAGTGGCCAACTGGGAGACAGATTATATTAGCCATCAGGATTTTCATCCAGGAGAATGGGCTTTGAATCCAGAAGTGTTCCAGATGTTGGTCCAGCGGTGGGGTTACCCACAGGTGGATCTAATGGCATCTCGTCAAAATCATCAAACATCCCAGTATGTGTCCAGAACAAGAGATCCAAAGGCAGTGGCAGTGGATGCTCTCACGACCGGGTGGCCGTACAGCCTTGTGTATCTGTTTCCACCATTTCCGCCACTTCCTCGGTTGCTAAAGTGGATCAAAAGAGAGTCCACGACAGTCATACTAGTGGCGCCTGATTGGCCTCGGAGAGCGTGGTTCACGGATCTCCGTGGTCTACTTGCAGAGGATACTTGGCCGCTCCTGTTACAACAGGGTCCGTTCCTTTACCCCGATTTAGCACGGCTGCGTTTGACGGGGTGGCTGTTGAAACCGCCCTCTTAAGACGAGAGGGCATTCCAGAAGCTGTTGGGCATTCCAGAATCTGTTATACCAACCATGTTACATGCTAGAAAGACAGTTACGGCAGCTCATTATCACAGAATTTGGCGTGCCTATATAGGGTGGTGTGAAGCTCGGAAGTTTCCGACTATCTTTCAGATTATCCAGTTTTTTGCTATTTTTACAGACTGGGTTAGATGGAGGACTACGTTTATCTACTCTAAAGGTGCAGGTCTCTGCCTTGTCAATTTACTTTGCACTGTTCTACAAGGTGTCCTCAGAGTACAACCTCCATTTATACCACCTACAGCTCCATGGGACTTGAATCTAGTTTTAGACTTGTTACAGTCTTCTTCTTTTTTTTTAACCCTTACAACAAGTGGATGTTAAATTCTCACTTTGAAAACAGTTTTCTCTTATCCTTAGCTTCAGCAAGGCGTGTTTCAGAATTGGGTGACTTGTCATGCAAGCCACCGTATCTGGGGTTTCATGATGACAGAGCGGAACTTCGGACGATTCCCGCTTTCCTACCAAAGATAGTATAATTTTGTCACATTAATTAATCAATCGTGGTTCCTGTGTTATCGGAAGGTTCAGGAACTTCAGCTACTTTGGATGTGGTACGCGCACTACGCATTTATTTAGCCCGAACGTCTACTGTACGTAAAATGGATACATTGGTTGTTCTCTATGATGCAGTCAAAATGGCTTGTCCAGCTTCCAAGCAGACCTTATCCAGATGGATTAAACTGACCATACGTCAGGCTTACCTTCATGCTAGGCTACAACCGCCTGCATCAGTTTCAGCTCATTCCACACGTTCTGTGGAAACTTCATGGGCAGCAGGTCATGGAGCTTCTACGATGCAACTTTGCCATGTGGCTACATGGTCATCAGTGCACACGTTTGTGCGCTTTTACAAGTTTGATACGTTTACGGCATCTGCAGCTAGCTTTGGCCGTCTAGTGTTACAGGTGCCAAACAGCTCTCCCGCCCAACGGGGAAACTTAGGTACGTCCAAAGAGTACTCCAGTGACCCCTAGTTGATGAAAAAGAAAATAAGATTTTGGTACTTACCAGGTAAATCCTTTTCTTTGAATCCATAGGGGGCACTGGACGCCCACCCAGAGCAGTTTACCTGTCTTGTGGTAAGTTCAGTGGATCTTATGGTAATACATTCTCACCGATTATTACGATATTACGGTGATATCTATTATTGTGCCAACTGTTTAGTTGTCAGTTACATTATGTGTCAACCTTAGGGTTGTCTATTATGTTATAACGTTATATGTAATTCTCTATGGTTCATCCTCTCTATCACTCCTATTCGGCTCAGTAAAAATACTGGAGTCTCTATGGGAGTATAGAGGGGGTGGGGAGTTACAAATTTAAATATTTAAATATGTGCCTATCCCGGCTATGCCCCGTCCATATTCCAAGAGTACTCCAGTGCCCCCTATGGATTCAAAGAAAAGGATTTATCTGGTAAGTACCAAAATCCTATTATCTCGGCCTGTTCGTCAAATTTGACCATGTCAGAACAATTTCTTCTTAACCTCAAAAATTGTGAATAGGGGATATTTTCTTTCCATTAGGGCAGGTGGCAGCTGGTAACCTCCAAATAGCTGTTGCCATTCACTTTCTTAAAATGGGTGAAGGTTTGTAGAATACCTGTTTTGGGAAAATTTTTGGTACTAAGCACTAAATCCAAAAATTCTATATGGACGGGATTGAATGTCCCTGTGAAGCGTAGGTTGAAGTTATTGGCATTAATCGCTTCTAAAAAGTCAACCCACTCGGACTCACTTCCTTTCCATACTATCAGGGCGTCGTCTATGTACCTTTTGTACAAGACGATTTTATCCTTTGCAGCCCCACTCATGATATTCTGTTCCCACTGTCCGAGATAGATATTGGCCATGGCTGATCCACACACTCGCTGGTACCATTCCTCAAGAAAAGTGAAGTAATTGGCTTTTAAGACAAATTCAAGACACTGACACACAAATTTAATCTTAGACTCAATCACCTCAGGGTCATTTCTTAATATACGTTCTACAGCCGAAATCCCCTTATCGTGAAGAATAGATGTACAGAGCAATTGTACATCCATTGAACACCACTTATAAGATTCTGCCCATTGTAGATCACCTTTTATTTGTAACACTTGAGTTGAGTCTTGAATATAGGATTCAAGGGTGGGTATATATTTTTTTAATACAGCTGTCAACGTATTCAGACACCCTTGATGTCAGTGATCCAATGCCACTGACCATTGGATGACCAGGGGGGGTGGGATAGGTCTTTAGGGATTTTTGGGATATGATAAAAAAAAAAGTCGCCATCTTTGGATGTCGATTTGGCAAATAATGAATTCATTAAAATTAATACACTTATTGGAAATTCCTTCTTTGAGAATCTGTTCCAATTCTAGAGAATTCTAGAAGACACTGGTGGGATCTTTTTCAACTTTATATATGAATTAACATCACCAAGAAGTCTATAAGCTTCCTCCTCATGGTACTCCCAATCCATAATTACTATCCCACCCCCTTTATCACCCCTCTTAATCACTATATTTGGATTTGAAGAATGATTCCTTAAGGCCCCTAATTCGACTTTGCTAAGATTTTTAGTGTTGTTCCTTACCGATGTGTTCAGGCTCTCTATATCCTTCTTCATCATTTGACTAAACATTTCAATATACGGGCCCTTTGGTTCTAAGGGATAAGAGGTCTATTTTAATTTGAGTCCAGAATCCTGTATAGTATTATTCCAGTTTTTTATTACTGCATCATCTTTTTTTATATAATGCCTTTTTAATGTCAAGTTCCTAACATACAGGTTAAGATCTATCTATGTATTTACTTTATTCAAGCCACAAGATGGCGCATATGAAAGACCCTTTTTAAGAACTTGTTTCTCTAAAGGAAGTGATTCTACTTTTGAAATATTGAAGATTCCACTCTCGGGGTCTTCTTTAAAAAGTTCCTCAACTTGGCCTCCCTTTTTGGTAGATCGTTTACCTATGTGTGAATCTGGTACCTGAAATATAGAAAGAGGACATACTAGGCAGGGGCGTAGGGAGGGTGGACAAGTGGAGCTCGGGAGGTAAGGAGATCTGGGAGTGTCACAGTGACATCACTTATATCTATAGTAATAATACAGGGACATGACTGGAGAGGTGAGGGGATCTGGTAGTGTCACAGTGACATCACTTATATCTATAGTAAAAATACAGGGACATAACTGGGGAGGTAAGGAGATCTGGGAGTGTCACTGTGACATTACTTATGTCAATAGTAATAATACAGGGACATGACTGGAGAGGTGAGGGGATCTGGTAGTGTCACAGTGACCAATGTCAGTCTTCGGACCATATTTTCTCAATTGGCTCCATTAGTGGCCACCTTCTATGCTGATAGGTATTTTCTTGACTTTCTACAGTCATACCATGCTGGACATGCCCGATCTCGCCTGATCTTGGAAGCCAGGCAGCATTGGGCCTGGTCAGTACCAGAAAGGGTGACCCTCTGGGAATACCGGGTACTGTAGAATTAAGGAAGATACCTTACGCTGATCAGCAAATTTCATTACAGATAATCTTGCAATTCATTCACCCCAGCTGACCTACAGTATAGGAGTCCTGATTTATACAAGCCGGTTTCCTATTATCTCTTTTATGAATATACAAGTGTATATAATATCATAATTCATAGAGATAACAGGAATATGTTATATTTTCGCTTCTGACAAACGTCAAACATCAATACTCGCTTACAAATCGGTGGATGACTTTCTGTCATCCTCTTTATAAAAGTGAGTTACACATTACTTAATCGTCACTTGAATTTTGTTGTTTAATACTTGTTTTAACATATACTGCTGACATACAGCAATATTTTTATCATCTTTTTCGTCTGTGTATAACATTAAAAGTTAAGTTTTATCCTATCCTACACATAAATTATGATACCTCATCCATTTTTCTATCAGTTTATAGAAATTAAGTGTGCCCCTGAGAGACATAATTAATAGTCCTCTTCTTTTTGCCTCTTTGCAAAACAACCCTTCAACAGTTTGTTTCTGATCTAATGTCAGGGAGCACCACCAACCTTGTTCTACTTCAAAAGCCTTAATAGGCAAAGTCGGTAGCTTTATGTTGGTTGAAATACATTTGTCATATATGATACATACAAATTGAATGACAATCATTGTACAATCAGTACCAGTGCAGATCCCCAAAAACCCCCACCCAATACAGCATCACAGTGACGTCACTTATATCTATAGTAATAATACAGGGACATGACTGGGGAGGTGAGGGGATCTGGGAGCATCACAGTGACGTCACTTATATCTATAGTAATAATACAGGGACATGACTGGGGAGGTGAGGGGATCTGGGAGTATCACAGTGACATCACATATATCTATAGTAATAATACAGGGACATGACTGGGGAGGTGAGGGGATCTGGGAGTATCACAGTGACATCACATATATCTATAGTAATAATACAGGGACATGACTGGGGAGGTGAGGGGATCTGGGAGTGTCACAGTGACGTCACTTATATCTATAGTAATAATACAGGGACATGACTGGGGAGGTGAGGGGATCTGGGAACTTTATAGTGACATCACTTATATCCAGGTGCATAGGGAGGGTGGAGTAATTGGAGCTCCAGGCGCTGCTGGGGACAGAAGACCACGTCTCCCTGTAACACAGCTGAGAGCCGGGATCTCTGAGTAGGAGGAGATAACTAGAATAGAGGGAAGGGGTGGCCACCACACTGCCTGCTTGTTCCATGTCACTGATTGCAGTGCTGAGAGTCCAGTGCAGTGCGGTGTGTTGTTGGGGAAGAGGGGAGTATTGGAGGCTTGTCAGAAGATGCTTCCTGGCTGTCAGGTATCTGCATTCAGTGATCTGGAAAATGCAGGCAGTGTGGTGGCCACCCTTTCCTCACTCCTTTCCTTCTACCCACGGAGGCCCAGCCTGTCAATCACATAGAAGCTCCGCCCCTCCAGCCTAGAACGAGGAGCTGCTCTGCTGCTGCCCACTTGGTGAGAATTGTGTGAGTATATGTGTATGTTTGTGTTTGTGTGTATATATATCTATCTATCTGTGTATACTGTATTTGTGTGTTTATGTATGTCTGTGCCTAAATGTGTGTGAATTGTATGTATGTATGGGTGGTGGTGGGTGGGAGCACCATGACATGACCCTGCTCTGGGTGTCATGTCTCCACGCTACGCCTCTGATACAAGGAGGGAAAAATTAACTGGAGAGAACCTAAGAGAAAACCTAAGAGAAGCCAAGGAAAGATGGAAAAATCTCCAAAAGGCATCAAATTACAGATTAGACATTCTTATAACATGTCAAAAAAGTTTGATTTTATTTCCATCATTTACACTATCAAAAGAACAGAAAACAAAAAATGGCGTCTGCAAAAGTTTGGTCACCCTGCAGAGTTAATACCTTGTACTGCCCCCTTTGGACAGCTGAGACCTGGCAGTGTCATGGATTGTTCTCAATCATCGTCTGGAAAGACCAGGTGATGTCAATCTCAAAGGTTTTAAAAGCACAGACTCATCTGACCTTGCTCCAACAATCAGCACCATGGGTTCCTCTAAGCAGTTGTGTAGAACACTGAAACTGAGAATAATTGACGCTCACAAAGCAGAAGGCTATAAGAAGAAAGCAAAGCGTTATCAGATGCCCATATCCTCTGTTCGTAATGTAATTAAGAAATGACAGTCATCAGGAACAGTGGAAGTTAAAGCAAGATCTGGAAGACCAAGAAAAATATCAGACAGAACAGCTCGCAGGATTGTGAGAAAAGCAAGTCAAAATCCACGTTTGACTGCACGATCCCTCCAGGAAGATCTGGCAGACACTGAAGTTGTGGTACACTATTCCACTATAAAGAGATACTTGTAAAAATATGGTCTTCATGGAAAAATCATCAGAAGAAAACCTCTTCTACGTCCTATAGACAAGCCTGATGCATTTTGGAATAAAGTTCTGTGGACCGATGAGGTTAAAATCGAACTTTTTGGCCGGAATGAGCAAAGGTACGTTTGGAGAAGGAAGGGCACAGAATTTAATGAAAAGAACCTCTGTCCAACTGTTAAGCATGGGGGTGGATCAATCATGCTTTGGGGTTGTATTGCAGCCAGTGGCACAGGGAACATTTCACGAGTCGAAGGAAAAATGGATTCAATAAGATTCCAGCAGATTTTGGACGCTAACTTGATGCCATCTGTGAAAAAGCTGAAGTTAAAGAGAGGCTGGCTTCTACAAATGGATAATGATCCTAAACACACCTCAAAATCCACGGTGGATTACATCAAGAGGTGTAAACTGAAGGTTTTGCTATGGCCTTCACAATCTCCTGACCTCAACATAGTTGAAAATCTATGGATAGACCTTAAAAGAGCAGTGCGTCACAGACAGCCCAGGAATCTCAAAGAACTGGAAGACTTTTGTAAGGAAGAATGGGCGAAGATACCTCAAACAAGAATTGAAAGACTCTTGGCTGGCTACAAAAAGCGTTTACAAGCTGTGATATTTGCCAAAGGGGGCAGTACAAGGTATTAACTCTGCAGGGTGCCCAAACTTTTGCAGACGCCATTTTTTGTTTCTCTGATGTCCTAGTGGATGCTGGGAACTCCGAAAGGACCATGGGAATAGCGGCTCCGCAGGAGACTGGGCACAACTAAAGAAAGCTTTTAGGTCACCTGGTGTGCACTGGCTCCTCCCACTATGACCCTCTTCCAAGCCTCAGTTAGATTTTTGTGCCCGGCCGAGGCTGAATGCACACTAGGGGCTCTCCTGAGCTTCTAATAAGAAAGTATATATTTAGGTTTTTTATTTTCAGTGAGACCTGCTGGCAACAGGCACACTGCACCGAGGGACTAAGGGGAGAAGAAGCGAACCTACCTGCTTGCAGCTAGCTTGGGCTTCTTAGGCTACTGGACACCATTAGCTCCAGAGGGATCGACCGCAGGCCCGTCCTTGGTGTTCGGTCCCGGAGCCGCGCCGCCGTCCCCCTTACAGAGCCAGAAGCAAGAAGAGGTCCGGAAAATCGGCGGCAGAAGACATCAGTCTTCACCAAGGTAGCGCACAGCACTGCAGCTGTGCGCCATTGCTCCTCATACACACTTCACACTCCGGTCACTGAGGGTGCAGGGCGCTTGGGGGGGGGGCGCCCTGAGCAGCAATAAAAACACCTTGGCTGGCAAAAATACCACAATATATAGCCCCAGAGGCTATATATGTGGTAAATACCCCTGCCAGAAACCATAAAAAAGCGGGAGAATAGTCCGCGAAAAAGGGGCGGAGCTATCTCCTTCAGCACACTGGCGCCATTTCTCCCTCACAGCTCCGCTGGAAGGAAGCTCCCTGGCTCTCCCCTGCGGTCTACACTACAGAAAAGGGTAAAAAAGAGAGGGGGGGCACTAAATTTAGGCGCAGTATATATAACAGCAGCTATAGGGGACATAATTCAGTTAGTCCCTGCATTATATAGCGCTCTGGTGTGTGCTGGCATACTCTCACTCTGTCTCCCCAAAGGGCTTTTGTGGGTCCTGTCCTCTGTTAGAGCATTCCCTGTGTGTGTGCGGTGTGTCGGTACGGCTGTGTCGACATGTTTGATGAGGATAATTATGTGGAGGCGGAGCAGATGCCTATAGAAGTGATGTCACCCCCTGCGGGGCAGACACCTGAGTAGATGGACTTATGGAAGGAATTGCGTGCACGTGTCGACTCCTTACACAAAAAATTTGACGACATGCCAAATGCGGGACAGCCGGCTTCTCAGCTCGTGCCTGTCCAGGCGTCTCAAAGGCCATCGGAGGCTCTAAAACGCCCGCTACCTCAGATGGCAGACGCAGATGTCGACACGGATACTGACACCAGTGTCGACGACGATGAGTCTAGTCTAATGTCCACTAAGGCCATTTGCTGCATGATTGAGGCAATGAAAGAGGTGTTACACATTTCTGATATAAATCCAGGTACCACTAAAAAGGGTATTATGTTTGGGGAGAAAAAACTACCCGTAGTTTTTCCCCCATCAGAAGAATTAAATGAAGTGTGTGAAGAAGCGTGGGCTTTCCCTGATAAAAAATTGGTAATCCCTAAGAAGTTACTAATGGCGTTCCCTTTCCCGCCAGAGGATAGGTCACGTTGGGAAACACCTCCTAGGGTGGATAAAGCGCTCACACGCTTGTCTAAAAAGGTGGCACTACCGTCTCCGGATACGGCCGCCCTCAAAGAACCTGCTGATAGAAAGCAGGAGGCGATCCTGAAGTCTGTATACACACACTCAGGCATTATACTTAGACCAGCTATTGCGTCAGCATGGATGTGCAGTGCTGCCGCTGCGTGGTCAGATTCCCTGTCAGAAAATATTGACACCCTAGACAGGGACACTATTCTGCTAACCATAGAGCATATCAAAGACTCAGTCTTATACATGAGAGATGCACAGAGGGAGATCTGCCGGCTGGCATCTAAAATAAGTGCATTGTCCATTTCTGCTAGGAGAGGCTTATGGACTCGGCAGTGGACAGGGGATGCAGATTCAAAAAGGCACATGGAAGTTTTGCCTTATAAGGGTGAGGAGTTATTTGGGGATGGTCTCTCGGACCTAGTTGCCACAGCAACTGCTGGAAAGTCAGCATTTTTACCCCATGTTCCCTCACAGCCTAAGAAGGCGCCGTTTTATCAGGTACAGTCCTTTCGGACCCAGAAAAACAGGCGTGGAAAAGGCGGGTCTTTTCTGTCCAGAGGCAGAGGTAGGGGAAAAAGGCTGCAACAAACAGCAGGTTCCCAGGAGCAAAAGTCCTCCCCCGCTTCTTCTTCCAAGTCCGCCGCATGACGGTGGGGCTCCACAGGCGGAGCCAGGTACGGTGGGGGGCCGCCTCAAAAATTTCAGCGATCAGTGGGCTCGCTCACAGGTGGATCCCTGGATCCTTCAAATAGTATCTCAAGGGTACAAACTGGAATTCGAGGCGTCTCCACCCCACCGGTTCCTAAAATCTGCTTTGCCGATTACTCCCTCAGACAGGGAGGCGGTGCTAGCGGCAATTCACAAGCTGTATTCCCAGCAGGTGATAATCAAGGTGCCCCTACTTCAACAAGGCCGGCGTTACTATTCCACACTATTTGTGGTACCGAAACCGGACGGTTCGGTGAGACCCATTTTAAATTTGAAATCCTTGAACACATACATAAAAAAATTCAAGTTCAAGATGGAATCGCTCAGGGCGGTTATTGCAAGCCTGGACGAGGGGGATTACATGGTATTCCTGGACATCAAGGATGCTTACCTGCATGTCCCCATTTACCATCCTCACCAGCAGTACCTCAGATTTGTGGTACAGGATTGCCATTACCAATTCCAGACGCTGCCGTTTGGACTGTCCACGGCACCGAGGGTGTTTACCAAGGTAATGGCGGAAATGATGATACTCCTTCGAAAAAAGGGAGTTTTAATTATCCCGTACTTGGACGATCTCCTAATAAAGGCGAGGTCCAAGGAGCAGTTGTTGGTAGGAGTAGCACTATCTCAGGAGGTGCTACACCAGCACGGTTGGATTCTGAATATTCCAAAATCACAGCTGGTTCCGACGACACGTCTACTGTTCCTGGGTATGATTCTGGATACAGTCCAGAAAAAAGTTTTTCTCCCGGTGGAGAAAGCCAAGGTGCTGTCATCTCTAGTCAGAGACCTCCTGAAACCAAAACAGGTATCGGTGCATCACTGCACGCGGGTCCTGGGAAAGATGGTAGCTTCTTACGAAGCAATTCCTTACGGCAGGTTCCATGCCAGAATCTTTCAGTGGGACCTGTTGGACCAATGGTCCGGATCGCATCTTCAGATGCATCACTTAATAACCCTGTCTCCAAGAACCAGGGTGTCTCTGCTGTGGTGGCTGCAGAGTGCTCATCTTCTAGAGGGCCGCAGATTCGGCATACAGGACTGGGTCCTGGTGACCACGGATGCCAGCCTTCGAGGCTGGGGGGCAGTCACACAGGGAAGAAACTTCCAAGGACTATGGTCGAGTCAGGAGACTTCCCTACACATAAATATTCTGGAACTAAGGGCCATTTACAATGCCCTAAGTCAGGCAAAATCCCTGCTTCTACACCAGCCGGTACTAATCCAGTCAGACAACATCACGGCAGTCGCCCATGTAAATCGACAGGGCGGCACAAGAAGCAGGATGGCAATGGCAGAAGCCACAAGGATTCTCCGATGGGCGGAAAATCATGTACTAGCACTGTCAGCAGTGTTCATTCCGGGAGTGGACAACTGGGAAGCAGACTTCCTCAGCAGGCACGACCTCCACCCGGGAGAGTGGGGACTTCATCCAGAAGTCTTCCAAATGATTGTAAATCAATGGGAACGGCCACAGGTGGACATGATGGCGTCCCGCCTAAACAAAAAACTAGAGAGATATTGCGCCAGGTCAAGAGACCCTCAGGCGATAGCTGTGGATGCTCTAGTGACACCGTGGGTGTACCAGTCAGTTTATGTGTTCCCTCCTCTGCCTCTCATACCAAAGGTACTGAGAATAATAAGAAAGCGAGGAGTAAGAACAATACTCGTGGTTCCGGATTGGCCAAGACGAGCGTGGTACCCGGAACTTCAAGAGATGATCTCAGAGGACCCATGGCCTCTGCCGCTCAGACAAGACCTGCTGCAGCAGGGGCCCTGTCTGTTCCAAGACTTACCGCGGCTGCGTTTGACGGCATGGCGGTTGAACGCCGGATCCTGAAGGAAAAGGGCATTCCGGAGGAAGTCATTTCTATGCTGATTAAAGCCAGGAAAGATGTTACTGCAAAACATTATCACCGCATATGGCAGAAATATGTTGCTTGGTGTGAGGCCAGAAAGGCCCCAACAGAGGAATTTCAACTAGGTCGATTTCTGCATTTCCTGCAAGCAGGAGTGACTATGGGCCTAAAATTAGGCTCCATTAAAGTACAGATCTCGGCTCTGTCAATTTTCTTTCAAAAAGAACTAGCTTCACTACCTGAAGTTCAGACATTTGTAAAAGGAGTGCTGCATATTCAGCCCCCGTTTGTGCCTCCTGTGGCACCTTGGGATCTCAACGTGGTGTTGAGTTTCTTAAAATCACATTGGTTTGAGCCACTAAAAACCGTGGATCTAAAATATCTCATGTGGAAAGTGGTCATGTTATTGGCCTTGGCTTCGGCCAGGCGTGTATCAGAATTGGCGGCTTTGTCATATAAAAGCCCTTATCTGATTTTCCATATGGATAGGGCAGAATTGAGGACTCGTCCCCAGTTTCTTCCTAAGGTGGTATCAGCGTTTCACTTGAACCAGCCTATTGTAGTGCCTGGGGCTACTAGGGACTTGGAGGATTCCAAGTTACTGGACGTAGTCAGGGCCTTGAAAATTTATGTTTCCAGGATGGCTGGAGTCAGGAAAACTGACTCGCTGTTTATCCTGTATGCACCCAACAAACTGGGTGCTCCTGCTTCTAAGCAGACTATTGCTCGCTGGATTTGTAGCACAATTCAGCTGGCGCATTCTGCTGCTGGACTGCCGCATCCTAAATCTGTAAAAGCTCACTCACGAGGAAAGTGGGCTCATCTTGGGCGGCTGCCCGAGGGGTCTCGGCTTTACAACTTTGCCGAGCTGCTACTTGGTCAGGGGCAAACACGTTTGCTAAATTCTACAAATTTGATACCCTGGCTGAGGAGGACCTGGAGTTCTCTCATTCGGTGCTGCAGAGTCATCCGCACTCTCCCGCCCGTTTGGGAGCTTTGGTATAATCCCCATGGTCCTTTCGGAGTTCCCAGCATCCACTAGGACGTCAGAGAAAATAAGAATTTACTCACCGGTAATTCTATTTCTCGTAGTCCGTAGTGGATGCTGGGCGCCCATCCCAAGTGCGGATTGTCTGCAATACTTGTACATAGTTATTGTTACCTAAAGGGTTATTGTTGAGCCATCTGTTGAGAGGCTCATTGTTTTCATACTGTTAAACTGGGTATAGTATCACGAGTTATACGGTGTGATTGGTGTGGCTGGTATGAGTCTTACCCGGGATTCAAAATCCTTCCTTATTATGCCAGCTTGTCCGGGCACAGTATCTAACTGAGGCTTGGAGGAGGGTCATAGTGGGAGGAGCCAGTGCACACCAGGTGACCTAAAAGCTTTCTTTAGTTGTGCCCAGTCTCCTGCGGAGCCGCTATTCCCATGGTCCTTTCGGAGTTCCCAGCATCCACTACGGACTACGAGAAATAGAATTACCGGTGAGTAAATGCTTATTTTTCTGTTCTTTTGAAAGTATAAATGATGGAAATACAATCAAACTTTTTTTTGAGATGTTATAAGAATGTCTAATCTGTAATTTGATGCCTTTTGGAAATGTTTCCATCTTTCCTTGGCTTCTTTTTGCACATTAAAATGAATTTTTGCCTGGGGTGCCCAAACTTTCAATCCCCACTGTATATATATATATATATATATATATATATATATATATATATATAGGATATGTGTGTATATGTGTATTAGAATATGTATATTCCTATTACAATTTCTAATGAATGCTGAAGTAAAGTTATTCCTTCTCATGTGATGGTCGCTCTGTTGATAAAGCTCTAGGTCAGCCGTGACGAGATGGTCTCAAATCCTCATGAGGAGTCCGAGTGTTTATTCTTTTCCCGCCATGGATAGAATAAAATGAAAGTCAACCCCTGGTCTGAACGGGGCCCTGTCACAAAGAATCGTATACAGGAAGCTAAGTGATATTTTAATTATATGCTTTGATGATATTTGCATTACATATGCATGGGGGAGTGCTTGCATTCAGAAATGGTCGGTTACCTTGGCATCCGATAGAATTACCCTAGAGAGAGAGGGGATATTTCTTAAGTTGGGTCTTCTCTAGAACATTGTAGCAGGCTGCCGTGCGACTACAAGAGGTATGGGACTCTTGGGTTCGCGGGCCAATTCCATGACTAGGAGGGTGTTGTGGATTCACCAAGGGAATGCTGAGGCTGAATCTGAGAGATACTGGAGTATCTTCCCTATGAAGGTGTAACCGGTGTTTGGGGATGGCTTTGTTAAGTTAATCTCAGCAGATACCACGGGTAACTCTACCTTCTTGAGATATGTTCCCTCACAACAGCTGATTACTCATTCTTTTATGGGATGCAGTCATTTTAACCGGTTGGATACCGTTCTTTTTCCCCTTCTTTGCAGATAGTGGAAGGTGAAAAGGTAAGAGGTCTGCAGCCTTTTCAGGTTTGCAGATGAGGATATCGTCTTCTGTTTCTACCACATCCACCGCATGTCGCTGGATCTATCTTGCTGGAGCCCACACCGGTGGGAACTCGTCTGATACTCTTCGGTCAGTCCTGGAATGGACTTGGACTAGTGAGTTGAAAATAGAATCCAAAGGGGGACATACTGGAGTTTCCAGATGATTCCCCTCACTGATTTTTCAAATAGATCTTACCGATTCTCCTCTGGAAGGGTAGGTAGTATGCAACGCCATACCAGAGTTGCGTCAGGATCAGGACATTGTCCTGCTGTCCCTGTCATAAAAAAATAAAAAAAAGATTTCTACTTAAGAAGTTGAACTACAGGATGGAATCTTTCAGGCCAGGGATCTCCAACCTGTAAAAGAAGAAAGAGGGTTTAAATGCGGTTTCATCCGCATTAAGCTTACCTGGGTTTGCTATCCAGGATTGTCATTGCCATTTCATCGGAGTGATGGCAGTATGATGGTTTTCCTTCAATAGTAACAGCCATTATTATTCTGTACTGGGACGCTCTCCTGACTACGGCGAGGTCAAGAAACAAGTGGTACGAATCGTTGTTTCTCTCTGACAGTTCTTCAACACAGAGAATCGCTGTTGATCCCAAAGACGCAGATGTCGGAGGTGGGAATAAGATTAGATACTGAACTGTTGAGAGTTGTTTTTTCCTGGGGAAAGAGATCTGAGGATCCAGAGTCGGATCAGTTTGCAGTGACAACCCATCAATATGTTCCATTGATGAAGAAGATGGTTGCGGCCTAAGAGGCCTTTTCGGTGAGCAGGTCAAATGCCAGAGTGGTTTACACGGGACCAGTTGGACATGTGGTCCAGGTCTCACCTGCACATGCACCGGAATATAATCCTAAAGACCAGGATATCTCTCCTGTGGTGACTGCACAGTTCTCACCTCCTAGAGCAGGGCTGGCCAAACCGGTCCTCGAGATCTACCAACAGTTCATGTTTTCCAGGCCTCCTGGAGATCTGTAGAATTGTCAGTTAGGAATGAGTGCCTCACATCTTAATTAGTAATGACTACACCTGTGCACCAGCTAGGTTACCTGGAAAATGTGAACCGTTGGTAGATCTCGAGGTCCGGTTTGGCCAGCCCTGTCCTAGAGGGACGAAGGTTCGGGATCCAGGATTAGATCCTGGTGTCCATGGATGCAGGTCTCCGAGGCTGGGGAGCAGTCTTTCCAGGGGAAGAATTTCCAGGGGAAAAGGTCAAGCTGGGAAGCTTGTCTGCAATAAGCATTCTTGAATTAAGAGCTGTTTTCAACGAACATCTTCGTGATCTGCCCGTCTTGATTCTGTCGGACGACTTAATAGCAGTGGCGTAAGTAAGCCGTTAGGGCAGAACAAGGAGCAAAGCGGCAATGGCAGAAGCCACAAAAGTTTTCCGCTGGGCGGAAAGGCAGGTAAATGCTATATTGGCAGTCTTCATTCCGGATGTAGACAACGGAGAAATACATTTCTTCTCCAGATGTGATCTCCATCCAGGAGAAATGCAGTCGTCATCGAGAAGTTTTCACAGTAGTGACAAGTCTTTGAGAAATGGCACACTTGGACATGATGGCGTCTCGCCTCGACAAGAAACCTCAGGGATATTGTTCCAGGTCAAGGGACACTCAAGTTATAGCAGTGGACGCCCTCATGACACCTTGGGTGTTTCAGTCGGTCTATGTGTCCCCTCCACTTTCACTCTTTCCAAAGGTGATAAACTTAAGAAAAACAAAGGGTCAGGCGATCCTCTTTGATCCGGTCTAGTCAAGGAGGGCTTGGTATCCAGATCTTCAAGACTTACTCATAGAAGATCCATAGCCTTTTCTTCTACGAGAGGACCTGTTCCAGCAGGGACCGGGTGTGTATCAAGACTTACCGCGGCTGCGTTTGACGGCATGGCGTTTGAACGCCATATCCTAGCCCGAAAGGGTATTTCCGGTGAAGTCATTCCCACATTGCTTCAAGCTAGGAAAGGAGTAACGTCGTAGCTTTACCACCATATTTGGAGGTAGTATGTGTCTTGATGTGAATCCAAGAAGGCTCCCATGGAAGAATTTCAGCTGGGTGGTTTTTCTCCATTCTTTGCAAGCAGGTGTGGATAGGCTCCATTAAAGTGCAGTTTTCAGCCTTATAAATGTTCTTTCAAAAAGAAGCGGCCACCTTTCCAGAAGTTCAGACTTTCGCGAAGGGAGTGCTGCACATCCAACCTCTATTTGTGCCCCCCAGTGGCACCGTGGGACCTTAACGTGGTGTTGCAGTTTCTTATGTCACACTAGTTTGAACCTTTACAAAAGGTTGTGTTAAAATTTCTCTCTTGGAAAATGGCCATGCTATTGGCCTTGGCGTCCGCAAGGCGGGTGTCGGAATTAGTGGCTTTGTCTCACAAGAGCCCTAATTTGATTTTCCATGTGGATAGAGCGGAATTGAGGACTCGGAAAATAGTTCTGCCAAAAGTGGTTTCTGAGTTTCACAGAAACCAGCCTATTTGATTAGCATTGGCTAATTCAAAGTCTCTCGATGTAGTCAGGGCTTTGAATGTTTATGTCGCAAGATCGGCTCAGATTGGGGAAACAGAGGCTCTGTTTATCCTGTATGCTCCCAGCAAAATTGGGGCCCCTGCTTCTATGCACGCTGGACCTGTGATACGATTCGGCGTGCTCGTTCTATGGCTGGATTGCCGTTACCGAAGTCGGTGGAGGCCCATTCTACTAGGAAGATGGTCTCTTCTTGGGCGGATGCCCGAGGAGTCTCAGCGGTTCAACTTTACTGAGCGGCTACTTGGTCGGGTTCAAACACTTTTGCTATGCTCTACAAGTTTGATACCCTGGCTGAGGAGGACCTCATGTTTGCTCAATCGGTGCTGCAGAGTCGTCCGCACTCTCCCGCCCGGTCTGGAGCTTTGGTATAACCCCATGGTCCATACATCCTCTAGGACGTATGAGAAAATAGGATTTTAATACCTACCGGTAAATCCTTTTCTCTTAGTCTGTAGTGGATGCTGGGCGCCCGTCCCAGTGCGTGCTGTATCTGCAGTTATTGGTTCTGGTTACACTCTTGTGGTGTTTCTTTTCTGTCAGGCTGTTGCTGACGTTGTGCATGCCATGGCATGCGGTGTCTTATTATTGGTTGTGTTGACACACTGGTTGTGTTACATATTCTCTCAGCATGTGGCTGTGTATTGTTCATGCCATTGGCTGGTGTTCTATTGAATGCCACGTTCTGTGGTATGTTTGTGGTGTGAGCTGGTATGACACTCACCGTGTTTAAACAATAAACTCTTTCCTCGAAAATGTCTGTCTCCATGGGCACAGTTCTCTAACTGCAGTCTGGAGGAGGGGCATAGAGGGAGGAGCCAGTTCACACCCATTCAAAGTCTTATAGTGTGCCCATGTTTCCTGCGGATCCCGTCTATACCCCATGGTCTTTACGGAGTCCCCAGCATCCTCTACGGACTAAGAGAAAAGGATTTACCGGTAGGTAGCAAAATCCTATTTTCTCTAACGTCCTAGTGGATGCTGGAGACTCCGTAAGGACCATGGGGAATAGACGGGCTCCGCAGGAGACTGGGCACTCTAAAGAAAGCTTTAGGACTACCTGGTGTGCACTGGCTCCTCCCCCTATGACCCTCCTCCAAGCCTCAGTTAGATTTCTGTGCCCGGCTGAGCTGGATGCACACTAGGGGCTCTCCTGAGCTTCTAGGAAGAAAGTATATGTTAGGTTTTTTATTTTCAGTGAGATCTGCTGGCAACAGGCTCACTGCAACGAGGGACTAAGGGGAGAAGAAGAGAACCTACCTGCTTGCAGCTAGCTTGGGCTTCTTAGGCTACTGGACACCATTAGCTCCAGAGGGATCGAACACAGGACCCGACCTCGTCGTCCGTTCCCGGAGCCGCGCCGCCGTCCCCCTTACAGAGCCAGAAGCAAGAAGGTCCGGAAAGTCGGCGGCTGAAGACTTCTGTCTTCTCCAAGGTAGCGCACAGCACTGCAGCTGTGCGCCATTGCTCCTCATACACACCACACACTGCGGTCACTGATGGGTGCAGGGCGCTGGGGGGGGGGGGGGGGCGCCCTGAGCAGCAATACTGACACCTTGGCTGGCAAACTGACACCATGTATAGCCCCAGGGGCTATATAGGTGTATATTAACCCCTGCCAGAAACGATAAAAATGCGGGAGAAAAGTCAGCGAAAAAGGGGCGGTGCTATCTCCCTCAGCACACTGGCGCCATTTTTCCCTCACAGCTCCGCTGGAGGGAAGCTCCCTGGCTCTCCCCTGCAGTCACTACACTACAGAAAGGGTTAAAAAGAGAGGGGGGGCACAATTTAGGCGCAGTATACAATATATATATAGGCAGCTATAAGGGAAAACACTCTTTATAAGTGATATCCCTGTGATATATAGCGCCCTGGTGTGTGCTGGTATACTCTCCCTCTGTCTCCCCAAAGGGCTTTGTGGGGTCCTGTCCTCTGTCAGAGCATTCCCTGTGTGTGTGCTGTGTGTCGGTACTGCTGTGTCGACATGTATGATGAGGATAATGATGTGGAGGAGGAGCGAATGCCTGTAAATGTGATGTCACCCCCTGCGGGGTCGACACCGGTGTGGTTGGACTTATGGAAGGATTACGTGAAAGTGTCAACTCCTTACACAAAAGGTCGACGACACAGAACAGCCGGCTACTCAGCTTGGGCCTGTTCCAGCGTCTCAAATGTCGTGGGGGGCTCTAAACACGCCCGTTACCTCAGATGACAGACACAGATGTCGTCACGGACACCGACTCCAGTGTCGACGACGATGAGACTAGTGTACCCTCCAAATAGGTCCACCCGTTACAGGATTGAGGCAATGAAAAATGTATTACACATTTCTGATAATACCCCAGGTACCACATAAAAGGGTATTATGTTGGTGAGAGAAAACTACCAGTAGTTTTTCCTGCATCTGAGAAATTAAATGAGGTGTGTGAGGAAGCGTGGACTTCCCCTGATAAGAAATTGATAATTTCAAAACGGTTATTGGCAGCGTACCCTTTCCCGCCAGAGGATAGGTCACGTTGGGAAACTCCCCATAGGGTAGATACAGCGCTGACACGCTTATCAGAAGAGGTGGCACTACCGTCTCCGGATACGGCCGCCCTAAAGGAACCTGCTGATAGGAAGCAGGAGGTTACCCTAAAAGATATAGTCACACACTCGGGCATTATATTGCGACCAGCCATTGCTTCGGCATGGATGTGCAGTGCTCCCGCTGCGTGGTCAGATTCCCTGTCGGAAAATAACTATGGATAGGGACAGTATTTTGCTGACAATAGAGCATATAAAAGACGTGGTCTTATACATGTGTGATGCACAGAGGGATATTTGCCTGCTGGCATCAAAAATAAGCGCTAGGTCCATTGCCGCCAGACGGGGACTCGGCAATGGTCAGGCGATGCCGACTCGAATCGGCACATGGGAGTTTGCCCTATAAGGCTACCCCACAACAAAAGAAAGCACCGTATCATTAAGTACAGTCCTTTCGGCCCCAGAAAAGTAAGAGGGCTAGAGGCTCATCCTTTCTGCCGTGAGGCAAAGGTAGAGGAAAAAGCTGCAGCACACAGCTAGTTCCCAAGAGCAGAAGTCCTCCCTGCGTCCGGTAAGTCCACAGCATGACGCTGGGGCTGCTCAGTCGGACCCGGGTACGGTGGGGGCCCGTCTCAGAAATTTCAGCGCCCAGTGGGCTCTCTCACATGGATCCCTGGGTCCTTCAAGTAGTATCTCAGGGGTACAGGCTGGAGTTCGAGACGTTCTTCCCCCCGCCGTTTCCTAAAATCTGCCTTACCGGCACCTCCCTGTGCCAGGGAGGCGGTGTTGGTGGCTATTCAACACTATAATCACAACAAGTGATTGTCAAGGTGCCCCTCCTTCAGCAAGGAAGGGGTTACTATTCCACAATGGTTGTGGTACCGAAACAGAACGGTTCGGTGAGACCCATCTTAAAATTAAAATACTTGAACTTTTATATAAGAAGATTCAAGTTTAAGATGGAATCGCTCAGGGCGGTTATTGCGAGGCTGGACGAGGGGGATTACAGGGTCTCCCTGGACATCAAGGATGCGTACCTGCATGTCCCCATTTACCCTCCTCACCAGGAGTACCTCAGATGTGGGGTACAGGACTGTCACTATCAGTTCCAGATGCTGCCGTTGGAGTTGTCCACGGCACCGAAGGTCTTTACCAAGGTAATGGCCGAAACGATGATACTCCTTCGCAAGAAGGAAGTTTTTATTATCCCGTACTTGGACGATCTCCTGATAAAGGCGAGGTCCAAAGAACAGTTGGTAGTGGGGGTAGCGCTCTCTCGGGAAGTGCTACAACAGCACGGCTGGATTCTCAATATTCCAAGTCACAGCTGGTCCCGACGACACGTCTTCTGTTCCTGGGAATGATTCTGGACACAGACCAGAAAAGAGTGTTTCTTCCAGTGGAAAAAGCCGAGGAGTTTTCATCTCTAGTCAGAGACATCCTAAAACCAGGACAGGTGTCGGTACATCAATGCACACGAGTCCTGGGAAAAATGGTAGCTTCGTACGAAGCATAATTCCATTCGGAAGGCTCCACGCAAGGACGTTCTAGTGGGACCTGTGGGACAAATGGTCCGGGTCCCATCTACAGATACAACAGGGATAACCCTGTCAGCAAGAAACAGGGTGTCGCTGCTGTGGTGGCTGCAGAGGGCTCATCTACTAGAGGGCGCAGATTCGGAATACAGGACTGGGTCCTGGTAACCACGGATGCCAGCCTTCGGGGCTGGGGTGCAGTCACACAGGGAAGAAATTTCCAAGTAGATTTCGCTTCACATAAATATTCTGGAGCTAAGGGCCATTTACAATGCCCTAAGCCAAGCAAGGCCCCTGCTTCAGAACCAGCCGGTACTGATACAATCAGACAACATCACGGCGGTCGCCCATGTAAACAGACAGGGCGGCACAAGAAGCATGATGGGGATGGCAGAAGCCACAAGGATTCTCCGATGGGCGACCTACACCCGGGAGAATGGGGACTTCATCCAGAAGTTTCCTAATGCGGGTAAACCGTTGGGAATGACCACGGGTGGACATGATGGCGTCCCGCCTCAACAAAAAGTTGAAAAGATATTGCGCCAGGTCAAGGGACCCTCAGGCGATCGCTGGGGACGCTCTAGTGACACCGTGGGTGCACCAGTCGGTTTATGTGTTTCCTCCTCTGCCTCTCATTCCCAAGGTACTGAGAATCATATGAAAGCGAGGAGTGGAAACTATACTCATGGTCCCGGATTGGCCACGAAGAGCTGGGTACCCAGAACTTTAAGAGATGTTTGCAGAGGACCCTTGGCCTCTGCCGCTCAGACAAGACCTGCTGCAGCAGGGATCCTGTCTGTTCCAAGACTTACCGTGGCTACGTTTGACGGCATGGCGGTTGAACACCGGATCCTAATGGGCATTCCGGAGGAAGTCATCCCTACCCTGAGCAAAGCCAGGAAGGATGTCACCGCAAAACGTTATCACTGCATTTGGCGAAAATATGTTGCGTGGTGTGAGACCAAGAAGGCCCCGACGGAGGAATTTCAGCTGGGTCGATTCCTACAATTCCTGCAAGCAGGAGTGACGTTGGGCCTCAATTGGGGTCCATCAAGGTCCAGATTTCGGCTCTGTCGATTTTCTTCCAGAAAGAACGGGCTTCACTGCCTGTAATTCAGACTTTTGTCAAAGGAGTTTTGCATATTCAGCCTCCTTTTGTGCCCCTGTGACACCTTGGGATCTAAATGTGGTTTTGGAATTCCTGAAATCACATTGGTTCGAGCCACTTAAGACTGTGAATTTAAAATATCTCACGTGGAAAGTGGTTCTGTTGTTGGCCCTGGCTTCGGCCAGGTGGGTATTAGAATTGGCGGCTTTGTCTTGTAAAAGTCCTTATCTGATTTTCCATATGGATAGGGCAGAGTTAAGGACTCGTCCTCAGTTTCTCCCGAAGGTGGTCTCAGTTTTTCACTTTAACCATCCTATTGTGGGCCTGCGGCTACTAGGGTCTTGGAGGATTCCAAGTTACTGGAGGTAGACAGGGCCCTGAAAATATATGTTTCCAGGACGGCTGGAGTCAGAAAGACTGACTCGCTGTTTATCCTGTATGCACCCAACAAGCTGGGTGCTCCTGCTTCTGAGCAGTCTATTGCGCGCTGGAATTGTAGCACTATTCAGCTGGCTGCGGTGGAATTACCGCAGCCTAAATCAATAAAAGCCCATTCCACACGGAAGGTGGGCTCATCTTGGGCGGCTGCCCGAGGGGTCTCGGCTTTACAACTTTGCCGAGCAGCTACTTGGTCAGGGGCAAACACGTTTGCAAAATTCTACAAAATTGATACCCTGGCTGAGGAGGACCTGGAGTTCTCTCATTCGGTGCTGCAGAGTCATCCGCACTCTACCGCCCGTTTTGGGAGCTTTGGTATACTCCCCATGGTCCTTACGGAGTCCCCAGCATCCACTAGGACGTTAGAGAAAATAAGATTTTACTCACCGGTAAATCTATTTCTCGTAGTCCGTAGTGGATGCTGGGCGCCCATCCCTAGTGCGGATTGTCTGCAATACTTGTATATAGTTATTGTTACACAAATTGGGTTGTTATTGCGAGCCATCTATTCAGAGGCTCCATTGTTATCATACTGTTAACCGGGGTTCCTATCACGTGTTATATGGTGTGATTGGTGTGGCTGGTATGAGTCTTACCCGGGATTCAAAATCCTTCCTTATTGTGTCAGCTCTTCCGGGCACGTTCCTAACTGAGGCTTGGAGGAGGGTCATAGGGGGAGGAGCCAGTGCACACCAGATAGTCCTAAATCTTTCTTTAGAGTGCCCAGTCTCCTGCGGAGCCCGTCTATTCCCCATGGTCCTTACGGAGCCCCCAGCATCCACTACGGACTACGAGAAATAGATTTACCGGTGAGTAAAATCTTATTTTTCTTGGGGGGGGGGGGGCGCAATTAGTTAGTGCCTCACCATTCTCTGGCCTCACCGCATGTCACTGATCAGGAGGTACATTGGGAAACCCCTAAAAATACGAGGAGGTTCAGAGGAAGGAAACGGTCTAACAACCCGAATGATTATACCAGATTCACACATACTAATAGATATTAAAGTCTAAGATCTTTACATGCTAATGAACACTCTTTTTTTTTTTTTAATCCAAGATGGAGAAGGAACCTTCTAGGAAGGGAATGTGGGAGCCCATCAGGTGTACAGACATCACTGGGAGGCCTCAAAAGAAGGTTAGGGGAAAAGAAGTAAGCCCCTCTTGTGGGTGACCTCAATTTACCTTGTGATTAGCCAGAGATCACAAAGTTCCCACCACAGAGTATAATGGAGGATAGCGAACCTCTATTATAACCAGTGCGCTCCGCCTGATTGTCAGGCCAGGAGCGCACACCCAATCAGGAGAGTGCTATGACATGGCGCTCCCTGATTGGCTGCCAGGTCCTCTAGTGACAGGAGTCACGGAGGGTCCCGGCATTCGGGGAAAGGGGCTCAATGTGTAAACATGGAACCCATTTAGTGGCGTGGATCGGGTTTTTTGCGGTTTGTTTTTTTTAACCCCTGGGATGCCTACTTGGGCTGAAGAGGATCGATCATCACTGGATTATAGGTGAGTAATTGGGGGTTTTATTTACAGGTACACCAATGGTGACAAGGGGACCGATGAGCTCTGTGGGACACTAGCAGGAGCGATCTAGGCACGGGCAAGCAGGGGGGGCACCCAGGGCGCTGTAGCCCGCTGGTGCCTTTGCAGTCAAACCTCAGGCGCCCACCAGAATCCCTAACCCGCTCCCCGGCTGCAGCAAGTGCCGTGGGCTGTGTGGGCACCTGCTGCAGCCGGCGCCATTGACAGATGCTAGAGGTCATAATTGACCTCTAGTGCCTGTGCGATGCTGTAGCTGATACGGTAGAGAAGTCATGACATCTCTCCCATAGAGAGGAGCGGGAGGCCAGAGACGGAGCAGCAGCGGTCCAGTAGCAGCAGCAGGGCTGGTGAGTATTTTTTTATGTTTCTCTATCGTCCTAGTGGATGCTGGGGTTCCTGAAAGGACCATGGGGAATAGCGGCTCCGCAGGAGACAGGGCACAAAAAGTAAAGCTTTCGGATCAGGTGGTGTGCACTGGCTCCTCCCCCTATGACCCTCCTCCAAGCCTCAGGTTTTTGTGCCCGTCCGAGCAGGGTGCAATCAAGGTGGCTCTCCTAAAGAGCTGCTTTGAAAAGTTTAGTTTAGGTTTTTTATTTTACAGTGAGTCCTGCTGGCAACAGGATCACTGCAACGAGGGACTTAGGGGAGAAGAAGTGAACTCACCTGCGTGCAGGATGGATTGGCTTCTTGGCTACTGGACATTAAGCTCCAGAGGGACGATCACAGGTACAGCCTGGATGGGTCACCGGAGCCGCGCCGCCGGCCCCCTTGCAGATGCCGAAGAGAGAAGAGGTCCTGAAATCGGCGGCAGAAGACTCCTCAGTCTTCTTAAGGTAGCGCACAGCACTGCAGCTGTGCGCCATTGCTCTCAGCACACTTCACACTGCGGTCACTGAGGGTGCAGGGCGCTGGGGGGGGGGGCGCCCTGGGCAGCAATGAAATTACCTTTTCCTATGGCAAAAAATACATCACATATAGTCCCTGGGGCTATATGGATGTATTTAACCCCTGCCAAATCATCAGAAAAACGGGAGAAGAAGCCCGCCGAAAAGGGGGCGGGGCCTATTCTCCTCAGCACACAGCGCCATTTTCCCTCACAGAAAGACTGGGGGGAAGGCTCCCATGCTCTCCCCTGCACTGCACTACAGAAACAGGGTTAAAACAGAGAGGGGGGGCACTAATTTGGCGATATTTATATATATAAAGATGCTATAAGGGAAAACACTTATATAAGGTTGTCCCTATATAATTATAGCGTTTTGGTGTGTGCTGGCAAACTCTCCCTCTGTCTCCCCAAAGGGCTAGTGGGGTCCTGTCCTCTATTAGAGCATTCCCGGTGTGTGTGCTGTGTGTCGGTACGTGTGTGTCGACATGTATGAGGACGATGTTGGTGAGGAGACGGAGCAATTGCCTGTAATGGTGATGTCACTCTCCAGGGAGTCGACACCGGAATGGATGGCTTATTTAGGGAATTACGTGATAATGTCAACACGCTGCAAGGTCGGTTGACGACATGAGACGGCCGACAATCCAATTAGTACCGGTCCAGGCGTCTCAAAAACACCGTCAGGGACTTTAAAATGCCCAATTACCTCAGTCGGTCGACACAGACACAGACACGGACACTGAATCCAGTGTAGACGGTGAAGAATCAAACGTATTCCTCATTAGGGCCACAAGTTAAGGGCAATGAAGGAGGTGTTAAATATTTCTGATACTACAAGTACCACAAAAAAGGGTATTATGTGGGAGTGAAAAACTACCCGTAGTTTTTCTTGAATCAGATAAAATAAAATGAAGTGTGTGATGATGCGTGGGTTACACCGATAGCAAATATTGGCGTTATACCTTTTCCCGCCAGAAGTTTAGGCGCGTTGGGAAACACCCCTTAGGGTGGATAAGGCGCTCACACGCTTATCAAGTGGCGTTACCGTCTCCAGATACGACCGCCCTCAAGGAGCCAGCTGATATGTAGCTGGAAAAATATCCTAAAAAGTATATACACACATACGGTGGTTATACTGCGACCAGCGATCGCCTTAGCCTGGAGATGCAGTGCTGGGTGGGCTTGGTCGGTTTCCCTGACTGAAAATATTTTATATAGAGCATTTAATAGGATGCATTCTATATATATATATATATATATATATATATATATGCGAGATGCACAGAGGGATATTTGCACTCTGGCATCAAGATAAGTGCGTTGTCCATATCTGCCAGAAGATGTTATGGACACGACAGTGGTCAGGTGATACAGATCCCATACGGCACATGGAAGTATTGCCGTATAAAGGGGAGGAGTTATTTGGGGTCGGTCCATCGGACCTGGTGGCCACGGCAACAGCTGGGAAATCCAACCTTTTTACCCCAAGTCACATCTCAGCAGAAAAAGACACCGTCTTTTCAGCATAAATCCTTCCGTTCCCATAAGGGCAAGCGGACAAAAGGCCAGTCATATCTGCCCAGAGATAGAAAGGGAAGTAGACTGCAGCAGGCAGCCCCTTCCCAGGAACAGAAGCCCTCCACCGCGTCTGCCATGTCCTAAGCATGACGCTGGGGCCGTGCAAGCGGACTCTGGTGAGGTGGGGGGGGGTCGTCTCAAGAGTCTCAGCGCGCAGTGGGATCACTCGCATGACCCCTAGATTGTACAAGTATTATCCCAGGGGTACAGACTGGAGTTTCGAGACATCTTCTCCTCGCAGGTTCTTGAAGTCTGCTTTACCAACGGCTCCCTCCGACAGGGAGGCAGTATTGGAAACAATTCACAAGCTGTATTTCCAGCAGGTGAAAATCAAAGTACCCCTCCTACAGCAAGGAAAAGGGTATTAGTTTTCCACACTATATTGTGGCACTGAAGCCAGACGGCTTAGTGAGACATATTCTAAATCTGAAATCTTTGAACACTTACATACAAAGGTTCAAATCAAGATGGTGTCACTCAGAGCAGTGATAGCGAACCGAAAAATGACTATATGGTGTCCCTGGACATCAGGGATTACCTCCATGTAAAAATTTGCCCTTCTCGACAAGGGTACCTCTGGTTCGTGGTACAGAACTGTCAATATCAGTTCAGACGCTGCCGTTGAATTGTCCACGGCACCCCTGGCCTTTACCAAGGTAATGGCCGGAAAGATGATTCTTCTTCAAAGAAAAAGGCGTCTTAATTATCCTGTAATTGGACGATAGCCTGAAAAGGGCAAGGTCCAGAGAACAGTTGGAGGTCGGAATAGAACTATCTAAAGTAGTTCTACGACAGCACGGGTCGATTCTAAATATTCCAAAAATCGCAGCTGTTTTTCCGACAATACGTCTGCTGTTCCTAGGAATGATTCTGGACACAGTCCAGAAAAAAGGTGTTTCTCCCGGAGGAGAAAGCCAGGGAGCTATCCGAGATAGAAACCTCCTAAAATCAGGCCAAGTATCAGTGCATCAATGCACAGGGGTCCTGGGAAAAATGGTAGCTTCTTACGAAGAAATTCCATTTGGCAGATCTCACGTAAAAAATTTTCAGGGGGATTTGCTGGATGAAAGGTCCGGATCGCATATTCAGATGCATCAGCGGATAATCCTGTCTACAAGGACAAGGGTGTCTCTTCTGTGGGGGCTGCAGAGTGCTCATCTTCTAGAGGACAGCACATTCAGCATTCAGGACTGTGTTCTGGTGACCACGGATGCCAGCCTGAGAGGCTGGGGAGCAGTCACACAGGGAAGAAATTTCCAAGGAGTGTGATCAAGTCTGGAGATTTCTCTCCACATAAATATACTGGAGCTAAGGGCAAATTTCAATGCTCTGAGCCTAGGAAGACCTCTGCTTCAAAGACAACAGGTGCTGATCCAGTCGGACAACATCATGGCAGTCGCCCACGTAAACAGACTGGGCGTCACAAGAAGTAGGAGGACGATGCCAGCAAGGATTCTTCGCTGGGCGAAAAATCATGTGATAACACTGTCAGCAGTGTTCATTCCGGGAGTGGACAACTGGGAACCAGTTTTCCTCAGCAGGAATGAATTCCACCCGGGAAAGTGGGAACTTCATCTGGAAGTTTCCACATGATTGTGAACCGTTGGGAATGACCAAAGGTGGTCATTATGGCGTCCCACCTGAAGCGCCAGGTCAAGAGACCCTCAGGCAATAGCTGGGACGATCTGGTAACACCGTGGGTGTACCAGTCGGTATATGTGTTCCCTCCTCTATCTCTCATACCCAGGGTACTGAGAATTATAGGACGGAGAGGAGTAAGAACTATACTCGTGGCTCCGGTTGGGCCAAGAAGGACTTGGTACCCGGAACTTCAAGAGATACCAAGAAGGGTCTTGATTCAGCAAGAAGCATATCTGTTTTCAAGACTTACCGCAGCTGTATTGACAGCAGGGAGGTTGAATGCCGGATCCTAAGGGAAGAAGGCATTCCGGAAGACATCCGTACCCTGGTCAGAGCCAGGAAGGAGGTGACCGCACAACATTATCACCGATTAGGTGAAAATATGTTCCATGGTATGAGGCCAGGAAGGCCCAAAGGAAGAATTTCAATTCGGTCAATTCCTACATTTCCTACAAACAGGAGTGTCTATGGGCCTCAAATTGGGGTTCATTAAGGGTCAAATTTCGGCCTGTCGATTTTCTTCCAGAAAGAATTGGCTTCATTTCCTGAAGTCCAGAAGTTTGTCAAGGGAGTATTGCATATACAACATCCTTTGGTGCCTCCAGGGGCACTGGGGGATCTCAACGTAGTTGGGATTCCTCAAATCACATTGCTTTAAACCGCTCTGTGGTTTTGATATATCTCACATGGAAAGTGACCATGCTGTTGGTCCTGGCCTCGGCCAGGCGAGTGTCAGAATTGGCGTTTTGGTCGCACAAAAGCCATATCTGATTGTCCATTCGGACAGGGCAGAGCTGTGGACTCGTCCACAGTTTCTCCCTAAGGTGGTGTCAGTGTTTCACCTGAACCAGCTTATTGTGGTACCTACGACTACTAGGGACTTGGAGGACTCCAAGTTGCTAAATCTTGTCAGGGCCCTGAAAATATAACTTCCAGGTCGGCTGGAGTCAGGAATTCTGACTTGCTGTTATCCTGTATGCACCCAACAGACTGGGTGTTTTTTGCTTCTAAGCAGATGATTGTTAGCTGGATGTGTAGTACAATTCAGCTTGCAGATTCTGTGGCAGGTATGCCACAGCCAAAGTATGTAAATGCCCACTCCACAAGGAAGGTGGGTTCATCTTGGGCGGCTGCCCGAGGGGTCTCGGCATTACAACTCTGCCGAGAGGTTACGTGGTCAGGGGAGAACACGTTTGTAAAATTCTACAAATTTGATACCCTGGCTAAGGAGGACCTGGAGTTCTCTCATTCGGTGCTGCAGAGTCATCCGCACTCTCCCGCCCGTTTGGGAGCTTTGGTATAATCCCCATGGTCCTTTCAGGAACCCCAGCATCCACTAGGACGATAGAGAAAATAAGAATTCTATTTCTCGAAGTCCGTAGTGGATGCTGGGCGCCCATCCCAAGTGCGGATTATCTGCAATACTTGTACATAGTTATTGTACAAAAATCGGGTTATTGTTGTAGTGAGCCATCTTTACAGAGGCTCCTCTGTTATCATACTGTTAACTGGGTATAGTATCACGAGTTATACGGTGTGATTGGTGTGGCTGGTATGAGTCTTACCCGGGATTCAAAATCCTTCCTTATTGTGTACGCTCGTCCGGGCACAGTATCCTAACTGAGGCTTGGAGGAGGGTCATAGGGGGAGGAGCCAGTGCACACCACCTGATCCTAAAGCTTTACTTTTTGTGCCCTGTCTCCTGCGGAGCCGCTATTCCCCATGGTCCTTTCAGGAACCCCAGCATCCACTACGGACTTCGAGAAATAGAATTATCGGTAAGTAAATTCTTATTTTTACCTGTGTGTGTGTGGGTGGAGGGGGGGGGGGGGCAGGCCAAGGAAACGGGGAGTGTATTTTCGCTATGCAAGTGTGCGATCGCATGTGCAGCCGAGCGGTACAAAAATGTTTTGTGCAGTTTCTGAGTTGCCCAGAAATTACTCACCCGCTGCGATCACTTCAGTCTGTCCGGGCCCGGAATTGACGTCAGACACCCGCCCTGCAAACGCTTTGACACGCCTGCGTTTTTCCAACCACTCCCAGAAAACGGTCAGTTGCCACCCACAAACGCCCTCTTCCTGTCAATCTCCTTGCGACCGCCTGTGCGAATGGATTCTTCGTAAAACCCATTGCTCAGCAATGATCTGCTTTGTACCCGTACGACGCGCCTGCGCATTGCGGTGCATGCGCAGTTTTGACCTGATTGCACGCTTGTTTTTTTCACTAGGTAAGTATGTGTGAGTGTGTAAGTGCGCAGTAAGTGACGTCACACGCAGCCGCTGCAGGCCGGGGAGCGATGAGTAGCTCCCGGCCAGCACGCTAAAGCTGCGCTGGCCGGGAGCTACTCTTGAAGTGCAAAGGTATCGCCGCTGTGAGATGCCTTTGCACTTCTGCGGGTGAGGGGGCGGCACTGACATGCGGGGCGGACTAGCCCCGTGCTGGGCGTCCCCCCGCATGTCAGTGTGAATGATCGTAGGCTGTGCTAAATTTAGCACAGCTACGATCAACTCGGAATAACCCCCTTAGTAAATATCCCCCCTCGACTAATGACATTAAATTGTTACAAAAGGGTTTACATTTTGCGTCAAGCAAAGATCCAAATATTTGGACCTACATAAATTTATCAGAGAACTGTACAGAAAGAGCTTTTATGTATTAAAACATATACATGAAAATAATGCGGATAGCTCCATAACTGATGAGAAATTACCGAATGTTTTAGATTAAACGGATCAGGAGTCCAGAATCCGAATCTAGAACAACAATTGGCAGAAAAGAGAAGAGAATCAACATGTTACTAAAACTCCCAGTCTCATTGTTTTGCTATTGATCAAAAAAGTCCGGCGATCGCTGTTTTCTATTATAAAATATTGAACGACTTTGAAGAATTGTGTCAGAATTCAAAAATAAAAAACAAAAATCATCGGAAATATTATCCAAATATCTTTAAACAAAACCGAAGTAAACATGAAAAAATGGCACTAATACAATTAAAGGATTCACTGTCCCCATAGTAGCAGCAGTCACACCCCAACCTCATTATACTGTATGTGCTCCGTACTCACTGACACCTCCACTGCTACACTCTCTGCTCTTATTGGCTCTCAAAGTCACTTGACACTGCACTCTCTGCTCTGATTGGCTCTCACAGTCATATGACCCTGCACTCTCTGCTCTGATTGGCTCTCACAGTCATGTGATCCTGCCCTCTCTGCTCTGATTAGCTCTCACAGTCATGTGACATAAAGTCATATGACAATGCACTCTGCACTGATTGGCTCTCACAGTCATATGACTGTGCACTCTCTGTTATGATTGACTCTCACAGTCATGTGACCCACAAACAGCACAGTCATGTGACACAGTTACAACCAGCACTAGCCTTAAAAAATAAGTAACATCCATATTACAGAAGCCTGTGACCCTTCATGGAGGTATTAACCCTACACAAAATGGCCGCCTGGAAGAGGACAAATGTGTCATTTGATAGGGAAGCTCTAGTGGTCACCTGATATGTACTACACTACCCAGCATGCTTTGTTTCCTCATCTCATTTCCTGATATCACACGGTGAGTATGTGTCCTGCAGCGTAATAATCCCTGATGTTATATTATATTATACTGTATATTATATCCCTGTTATACCTCATACACTGTAATATACACACACACAGCAATGTCATCACTGATCTGTATTATACTGTATATTATATCCCTGTTATACCTCATACACTGTAATATACACACACAGCAATGTCATCACTGATCTGTATTATACTGTATATTATATCCCTGTTATACCTCATACACTGTAATATATACACACACAGCAATGTCATCACTGATCTGTATTATACTGTATATTATATCCCTGTTATACCTCATACACTGTAATATACACACACACAGCAATGTCATCACTGATCTGTATTATACTGTATATTATATCCCTGTTATACCTCATACACTGTAATATACACACACAGCAATGTCATCACTGATCTGTATTATACTGTATATTATATCCCTGTTATACGTCATACACTGTAATATACACACACACAGTAATGTCATCACTGATCTGTATTATACTGTATATTATATCCCTGTTATACCTCATACACTGTAATATACACACACACAGTAATGTCATCACTGATCTGTATTATACTGTATATTATATCCCTGTTATACCTCATACACTGTAATATACACACACACACACACACACAGCAATGTCATCACTGATCTGTATTATACTGTATATTATATCCCTGTTATACCTCATACACTGTAATATATACACACACAGCAATGTCATCACTGATCTGTATTATACTGTATATTATATCCCTGTTATACCTCATACACTGTAATATATACACACACAGCAATGTCATCACTGATCTGTATTATACTGTATATTATATCCCTGTTATACCTCATACACTGTAATATATACACACACAGCAATGTCATCACTGATCTGTATTATACTGTATATTATATCCCTGTTATACCTCATACACTGTAATATACACACACAGCAATGTCATCACTGATCTGTATTATACTGTATATTATATCCCTGTTATACGTCATACACTGTAATATACACACACACAGTAATGTCATCACTGATCTGTATTATACTGTATATTATATCCCTGTTATACCTCATACACTGTAATATACTCACACACAGCAATGTCATCACTGATCTGTATTATACTGTATATTATATCCCTGTTATACCTCATACACTGTAATATACACACACAGCAATGTCATCACTGATCTGTATTATACTGTATATTATATCCCTGTTATACATCATACACTGTAATATACACACACACAGCAATGTCATCACTGATCTGTATTATACTGTATATTATATCCCTGTTATACCTCATACACTGTAATATACACACACACAGCAATGTCATCACTGATCTGTATTATACTGTATATTATATACCTGTTATACCTCATACACTAATATACACACACACAGCAATGTCATCACTGATCTGTATTATACTGTATATTATATCCCTGTTATACCTCATACACTGTAATATACACACACACAGCAATGTCATCACTGATCTGTATTATAATGTATATTATATCCCTGTTATACCTCATACACTGTAATATACACACACACAGCAATGTCATCACTGATCTGTATTATACTGTATATTATATCCCTGTTATACCTCATACACTGTAATATATACACACACAGCAATGTCATCACTGATCTGTATTATACTGTATATTATATCCCTGTTATACCTCATACACTGTAATATACTCACACACAGCAATGTCATCACTGATCTGTATTATACTGTATATTATATCCCTGTTATACCTCATACACTGTAATATACACACACACAGCAATGTCATCACTGATCTGTATTATACTGTATATTATATCCCTGTTATACCTCATACACTGTAATATACACACACACAGCAATGTCATCACTGATCTGTATTATACTGTATATTATATCCCTGTTATACCTCATACACTGTAATATACACACACACACAGCAATGCATCACTGATCTGTATTATACTGTATATTATATCCCTGTTATACCTCATACACTGTAATATACACACACACAGCAATGTCATCACTGATCTGTATTATACTGTATATTATATCCCTGTTATACCTCATACACTGTAATATATACACACACAGCAATGTCATCACTGATCTGTATTATACTGTATATTATATCCCTGTTATACCTCATACACTGTAATATATACACACACAGCAATGTCATCACTGATCTGTATTATACTGTATATTATATCCCTGTTATACCTCATACACTGTAATATACACACACAGCAATGTCATCACTGATCTGTATTATACTGTATATTATATCCCTGTTATACGTCATACACTGTAATATACACACACACAGTAATGTCATCACTGATCTGTATTATACTGTATATTATATCCCTGTTATACCTCATACACTGTAATATACACACACACAGTAATGTCATCACTGATCTGTATTATACTGTATATTATATCCCTGTTATACCTCATACACTGTAATATACACACACACACACACACACAGCAATGTCATCACTGATCTGTATTATACTGTATATTATATCCCTGTTATACCTCATACACTGTAATATATACACACACAGCAATGTCATCACTGATCTGTATTATACTGTATATTATATACCTGTTATACCTCATACACTAATATACACACACACAGCAATGTCATCACTGATCTGTATTATACTGTATATTATATCCCTGTTATACCTCATACACTGTAATATACACACACACAGCAATGTCATCACTGATCTGTATTATAATGTATATTATATCCCTGTTATACCTCATACACTGTAATATATACACACACAGCAATGTCATCACTGATCTGTATTATACTGTATATTATATCCCTGTTATACCTCATACACTGTAATATACTCACACACAGCAATGTCATCACTGATCTGTATTATACTGTATATTATATCCCTGTTATACCTCATACACTGTAATATACACACACACAGCAATGTCATCACTGATCTGTATTATACTGTATATTATATCCCTGTTATACCTCATACACTGTAATATACACACACACAGCAATGTCATCACTGATCTGTATTATACTGTATATTATATCCCTGTTATACCTCATACACTGTAATATACACACACACAGCAATGTCATCACTGATCTGTATTATACTGTATATTATATCCCTGTTATACCTCATACACTGTAATATATACACACACAGCAATGTCATCACTGATCTGTATTATACTGTATATTATATCCCTGTTATACCTCATACACTGTAATATATACACACACAGCAATGTCATCACTGATCTGTATTATACTGTATATTATATCCCTGTTATACCTCATACACTGTAATATACACACACAGCAATGTCATCACTGATCTGTATTATACTGTATATTATATCCCTGTTATACCTCATACACTGTAATATACACACACACAGCAATGTCATCACTGATCTGTATTATACTGTATATTATATCCCTGTTATACCTCATACACTGTAATATATACACACACAGCAATGTCATCACTGATCTGTATTATACTGTATATTATATCCCTGTTATACCTCATACACTGTAATATACACACACACAGCAATGTCATCACTGATCTGTATTATACTGTATATTATATCCCTGTTATACCTCATACACTGTAATATACACACAGCAATGTCATCACTGATCTGTATTATACTGTATATTATATCCCTGTTATACCTCATACACTGTAATATACACACACACAGCAATGTCATCACTGATCTGTATTATACTGTATATTATATCCCTGTTATACCTCAGACACTGTAATATACACACACACAGCAATGTCATCACTGATCTGTATTATACTGTATATTATATCCCTGTTATACCTCATACACTGTAATATACACACACACAGCAATGTCATCACTGATCTGTATTATACTGTATATTATATCCCTGTTATACCTCATACACTGTAATACACACACACACACACACACACACACACACACACACACACACAGCAATGTCATCACTGATCTGTATTATACTGTATATTATATCCCTGTTATACCTCATACACTGTAATATACACACACACAGTAATGTCATCACTGATCTGTATTATACTGTATATTATATCCCTGTTATACCTCATACACTGTAATATACACACACACACACACACACAGCAATGTCATCACTGATCTGTATTATACTGTATATTATATCCCTGTTATACCTCATACACTGTAATATATACACACACAGCAATGTCATCACTGATCTGTATTATACTGTATATTATATCCCTGTTATACCTCATACACTGTAATATATACACACACAGCAATGTCATCACTGATCTGTATTATACTGTATATTATATCCCTGTTATACCTCATACACTGTAATATATACACACACAGCAATGTCATCACTGATCTGTATTATACTGTATATTATATCCCTGTTATACCTCATACACTGTAATATACACACACAGCAATGTCATCACTGATCTGTATTATACTGTATATTATATCCCTGTTATACGTCATACACTGTAATATACACACACACAGTAATGTCATCACTGATCTGTATTATACTGTATATTATATCCCTGTTATACCTCATACACTGTAATATACTCACACACAGCAATGTCATCACTGATCTGTATTATACTGTATATTATATACCTGTTATACCTCATACACTAATATACACACACACAGCAATGTCATCACTGATCTGTATTATACTGTATATTATATCCCTGTTATACCTCATACACTGTAATATACACACACACAGCAATGTCATCACTGATCTGTATTATAATGTATATTATATCCCTGTTATACCTCATACACTGTAATATACACACACACAGCAATGTCATCACTGATCTGTATTATACTGTATATTATATCCCTGTTATACCTCATACACTGTAATATATACACACACAGCAATGTCATCACTGATCTGTATTATACTGTATATTATATCCCTGTTATACCTCATACACTGTAATATACTCACACACAGCAATGTCATCACTGATCTGTATTATACTGTATATTATATCCCTGTTATACCTCATACACTGTAATATACACACACACAGCAATGTCATCACTGATCTGTATTATACTGTATATTATATCCCTGTTATACCTCATACACTGTAATATACACACACACAGCAATGTCATCACTGATCTGTATTATACTGTATATTATATCCCTGTTATACCTCATACACTGTAATATACACACACACACAGCAATGCATCACTGATCTGTATTATACTGTATATTATATCCCTGTTATACCTCATACACTGTAATATACACACACACAGCAATGTCATCACTGATCTGTATTATACTGTATATTATATCCCTGTTATACCTCATACACTGTAATATACACACACACAGCAATGTCATCACTGATCTGTATTATACTGTATATTATATCCCTGTTATACCTCATACACTGTAATATATACACACACAGCAATGTCATCACTGATCTGTATTATACTGTATATTATATCCCTGTTATACCTCATACACTGTAATATATACACACACAGCAATGTCATCACTGATCTGTATTATACTGTATATTATATCCCTGTTATACCTCATACACTGTAATATACACACACAGCAATGTCATCACTGATCTGTATTATACTGTATATTATATCCCTGTTATACGTCATACACTGTAATATACACACACACAGTAATGTCATCACTGATCTGTATTATACTGTATATTATATCCCTGTTATACCTCATACACTGTAATATACACACACACAGTAATGTCATCACTGATCTGTATTATACTGTATATTATATCCCTGTTATACCTCATACACTGTAATATACACACACACACACACACACACACACACACACACACACACAGCAATGTCATCACTGATCTGTATTATACTGTATATTATATCCCTGTTATACCTCATACACTGTAATATATACACACACAGCAATGTCATCACTGATCTGTATTATACTGTATATTATATACCTGTTATACCTCATACACTAATATACACACACACAGCAATGTCATCACTGATCTGTATTATACTGTATATTATATCCCTGTTATACCTCATACACTGTAATATACACACACACAGCAATGTCATCACTGATCTGTATTATAATGTATATTATATCCCTGTTATACCTCATACACTGTAATATATACACACACAGCAATGTCATCACTGATCTGTATTATACTGTATATTATATCCCTGTTATACCTCATACACTGTAATATACTCACACACAGCAATGTCATCACTGATCTGTATTATACTGTATATTATATCCCTGTTATACCTCATACACTGTAATATACACACACACAGCAATGTCATCACTGATCTGTATTATACTGTATATTATATCCCTGTTATACCTCATACACTGTAATATACACACACACAGCAATGTCATCACTGATCTGTATTATACTGTATATTATATCCCTGTTATACCTCATACACTGTAATATACACACACACAGCAATGTCATCACTGATCTGTATTATACTGTATATTATATCCCTGTTATACCTCATACACTGTAATATATACACACACAGCAATGTCATCACTGATCTGTATTATACTGTATATTATATCCCTGTTATACCTCATACACTGTAATATATACACACACAGCAATGTCATCACTGATCTGTATTATACTGTATATTATATCCCTGTTATACCTCATACACTGTAATATACACACACAGCAATGTCATCACTGATCTGTATTATACTGTATATTATATCCCTGTTATACCTCATACACTGTAATATACACACACACAGCAATGTCATCACTGATCTGTATTATACTGTATATTATATCCCTGTTATACCTCATACACTGTAATATACACACACAGCAATGTCATCACTGATCTGTATTATACTGTATATTATATCCCTGTTATACCTCATACACTGTAATATACACACACACAGCAATGTCATCACTGATCTGTATTATACTGTATATTATATCCCTGTTATACCTCATACACTGTAATATATACACACACAGCAATGTCATCACTGATCTGTATTATACTGTATATTATATCCCTGTTATACCTCATACACTGTAATATACACACACACAGCAATGTCATCACTGATCTGTATTATACTGTATATTATATCCCTGTTATACCTCATACACTGTAATATACACACAGCAATGTCATCACTGATCTGTATTATACTGTATATTATATCCCTGTTATACCTCATACACTGTAATATACACACACACAGCAATGTCATCACTGATCTGTATTATACTGTATATTATATCCCTGTTATACCTCAGACACTGTAATATACACACACACAGCAATGTCATCACTGATCTGTATTATACTGTATATTATATCCCTGTTATACCTCATACACTGTAATATACACACACACAGCAATGTCATCACTGATCTGTATTATACTGTATATTATATCCCTGTTATACCTCATACACTGTAATACACACACACACACACACACACACACACACACACACACACACACACACACACACACACAGCAATGTCATCACTGATCTGTATTATACTGTATATTATATCCCTGTTATACCTCATACACTGTAATATACACACACACACACACACACACACACACACACACACACACACACACACAGCAATGTCATCACTGATCTGTATTATACTGTATATTATATCCCTGTTATACCTCATACACTGTAATATACACACACACACAGCAATGCATCACTGATCTGTATTATACTGTATATGATATCCCTGTTATACCTCATACACTGTAATATACACACACACACACACAGCAATGTCATCACTGATCTGTATTATACTGTATATTATATCCCTGTTATACCTCATACACTGTAATATATATACACACACAGCAATGTCATCACTGATCTGTATTATACTGTATATTATATCCCTGTTATACCTCATACACTGTAATATACACACACACAGCAATGTCATCACTGATCTGTATTATACTGTATATTATATCCCTGTTATACCTCATACACTGTAATATACACACACACAGCAATGTCATCACTGATCTGTATTATACTGTATATTATATCCCTGTTATACCTCATACACTGTAATATACACACACACAGCAATGTCATCACTGATCTGTATTATACTGTATATTATATCCCTGTTATACCTCATACACTGTAATATACACACACACACAGCAATGTCATCACTGATCTGTATTATACTGTATATTATATCCCTGTTATACCTCATACACTGTAATATACACACACACAGCAATGTCATCACTGATCTGTATTATACTGTATATTATATCCCTGTTATACCTCATACACTGTAATATACACACACACACACAGCAATGTCATAACTGATCTGTATTATACTGTATATTATCCCTGTTATACCTCATACACTGTAATATACACACACAGCAATGTCATCACTGATCTGTATTACACTGTATATTATATCCCTGTTATACCTCATACACTGTAATATATACACACACAGCAATGTCATCACTGATCTGTATTCTACTGTATATTATATCCCTGTTATACCTCATACACTGTAATATACACACACACAGCAATGTCATCACTGATCTGTATTATACTGTATATTATATCCCTGTTATACCTCATACACTGTAATATACACACACACACAGCAATGTCATCACTGATCTGTATTATACTGTATATTATATCCCTGTTATACCTCATACACTGTAATATACACACACACAGCAATGTCATAACTGATCTGTATTACACTGTATATTATCCCTGTTATACCTCATACACTGTAATATACACACACAGCAATGTCATCACTGATCTGTATTACACTGTATATTATATCCCTGTTATACCTCATACACTGTAATATATACACACACAGCAATGTCATCACTGATCTGTATTATACTGTATATTATATCCCTGTTATACCTCATACACTGTAATATACACACACAGCAATGTCATCACTGATCTGTATTATACTGTATATTATATCCCTGTTATACCTCATACACTGTAATATATACACACAGCAATGTCATCACTGATCTGTATTATACTGTATATTATATCCCTGTTATACCTCATACACTGTAATATACACACACACACAGCAATGTCATCACTGATCTGTATTATACTGTATATTATATCCCTGTTATACCTCATACACTGTAATACACACACAGCAATGTCATCACTGATCTGTATTATACTGTATATTATATCCCTGTTATACCTCATACACTGTAATATATACACACACAGCAATGTCATCACTGATCTGTATTATACTGTATATTATATCCCTGTTATACCTCATACACTGTAATATACACACACACAGCAATGTCATCACTGATCTGTATTATACTGTATATTATATCCCTGTTATACCTCATACACTGTAATATACACACACACACACACACACACACACACACACACACACACACACACACACACAGCAATGTCATCACTGATCTGTATTATACTGTATATTATATCCCTGTTATACCTCATACACTGTAATATATACACACACAGCAATGTAATCACTGATCTGTATTATACTGTATATTATATCCCTGTTATACCTCATACACTGTTATATACACACACACAGCAATGTCATCACTGATCTGTATTATACTGTATATTATATCCCTGTTATACCTCATACACTGTAATATACACACACACACACACACACACACACACACACACACACACACACACAGCAATGTCATCACTGATCTGTATTATACTGTATATTATATCCCTGTTATACCTCATACACTGTAATATATACACACACAGCAATGTCATCACTGATCTGTATTATACTGTATATTATATCCCTGTTATAACTCATACACTGTAATATACACACACACACACAGCAATGTCATCACTGATCTGTATTATACTGTATATTATATCCCTGTTATACCTCATACACTGTAATATACACACACACAGCAATGTCATCACTGATCTGTATTATACTGTATATTATATCCCTGTTATACCTCATACACTGTAATATACACACACAGCAATGTCATCACTGATCTGTATTATACTGTATATTATATCCATGTTATACCTCATACACTGTAATATACACACACAGCAATGTCATCACTGATCTGTATTATACTGTATATTATATCCCTGTTATACCTCATACACTGTAATATATACACACAGCAATGTCATCACTGATCTGTATTATACTGTATATTATATCCCTGTTATACCTCATACACTGTAATATACACACACACAGCAATGTTATCACTGATCTGTATTATACTGTATATTATATCCATGTTATACCTCATACACTGTAATATATACACACACAGCAATGTCATCACTGATCTGTATTATACTGTATATTATATCCCTGTTATACCTCATACACTGTAATATACACACACACAGCAATGTCATCACTGATCTGTATTATACTGTATATTATATCCCTGTTATACCTCATACACTGTAATATACACACACACACACAGCAATGTCATCACTGATCTGTATTATACTGTATATTATATCCCTGTTATACCTCATACACTGTAATATACACACACAGCAATGTCATCACTGATCTGTATTATACTGTATATTATATCCATGTTATACCTCATACACTGTAATATATACACACACAGCAATGTCATCACTGATCTGTATTATACTGTATATTATATCCCTGTTTTACCTCATACACTGTAATATATACACACACAGCAATGTCATCACTGATCTGTATTATACTGTATATTATATCCCTGTTATACCTCATACACTGTAATATATACACACACAGCAATGTCATCACTGATCTGTATTATACTGTATATTATATCCCTGTTTTACCTCATACACTGTAATATATACACACACAGCAATGTCATCACTGATCTGTATTATACTGTATATTATATCCCTGTTATACCTCATACACTGTAATATATACACACACAGCAATGTCATCACTGATCTGTATTATACTGTATATTATTAGAGATGAGCGGGTTCGGTTCCTCTGAATCCGAACCCGCCCGAACTTCATGTTTTTTTTCACGGGTCCGAGCAGACTCAGATCCTCCCGCCTTGCTCGGTTAACCCGAGCGCGCCCGAACGTCATCATGACGCTGTCGGATTCTCGCGAGACTCGGATTCTATATAAGGAGCCGCGCGTCGCCGCCATTTTCACACGTGCATTGAGATTGATAGGGAGAGGACGTGGCTGGCGTCCTCTCCGTTTAGATTAGGAGAGAGAGAGAGATTGACCTGAGGCTGATACTGTAGAAGAGAGTGCAGAGTTTAGTGACTGACCACAGTGACCACCAGACAGTGCAGTTGTTTTATTTAATATATCCGTTCTCTGCCTGAAAAAAACGATACACACAGTGACTCAGTCACATACCATATCTGTGTGCACTGCTCAGCCCAGTGTGCTGCATGCCTGCATCATCTATGTATATATTATATATCTGACTGTGCTCAGCTCACACAGCTTATAATTGTGGGGGAGACTGGGGAGCACTGCAGTGCCAGTTATAGGTTATAGCAGGAGCCAGGAGTACATAATATTATATTAAAATTAAACAGTGCACACTTTTGCTGCAGGAGTGCCACTGCCAGTGTGACTGACCAGTGACCTGACCACACTGACCACCAGTATAGTTAGTAGTATACTTTGATAAAGCTGAATTCTTTTATCGTATAAACAACCCTTTATGAGGTCTAAGAACACTGTACGCTGACTACGTAAGAAGTACCGTAAGGGTACGCTAGTTGCGTATCGATCGCTCAGCCGTAGGCGAGACGCTCAAGCGTCGCTTTCGCTCACGGCCCAGAGATCACAGGCAGACACGCTATTGGCTGTGACTAACGTAATGATTCGCTATGGCGTAGCGGACGCTCGAGACCACGAGGAGATCACCAGCGGCGCAGACGCTCACAACGCTATACCTTGATATCTATACCTTTAACAATGAGATACACAGTATACCTTTATGTAGAGACAATGTGTAAGTGCAACCTGGTGTAACCTGATTAACTACAAAGCTGCTTGAGCGTCACCGACGCTCTGTGAATACTTAACACTATGAGAAATACACAGATACTTGTTTAGGGTCCAAAGCCTATTATATGTATTATAACTAATATACTTGCAAAAAGGAATCACAGTACAAATGATACACTACAATATAACAGAGACTTCCTAACCAAATAACTACACATCAAATACAATACAATATAATACAATCTAATCAAGGGAAAATACGAGAGAAAGAGAAGAGAGGGAGAGAGAGAGAGAGAGATGAGAGAAATGGCTCACAGTAAGACAATATGATTACGGAGAGAACTTACGCACAAGGGGAAACGATCGCAAGCGCCTCTGGACATCCAGCTTCCCGATTATCAGCAATGAGAATCGTTTGAAGAGAAGTGTAAGCTGGATGCCACAGGCCCGTCTTTTATGCTCCACACACAATGCTATCTAATGGTCCCTACAATCTTATCGTCCATTGGACACAAGAATTCGGCTTCGCATTATAACAAAAGGTCATAGGTTGATTCATACAGGTGGGCTGTCTTGTATCAGTGGCCTTGGTTATGCAACACAATGGGTGATGACTAACACATTCCTGTCTTCTGGAGAGCTATTGTTTGGCGAATACAAAACAGAACCCTGTCTCTGGGCTTTGTTCTATATTCATGATGTCCACTTTCAGTTGAGACAATGACATCTCAGCCATCATTCTCCTGGATACAAACCCTAACTCATTCGTAAACACAGGTGTTGGCCCTCCTCATTGAGTCTCAAAGCTCAGTGTAATTAAAGGCTATTGTACTCCGTCTGCGGGAAAGATACTGATTTGGAGTACAATTGATCTTCAATTACTATTCCTGTGCTTACCTTATGCATGTGAAGATGTGAGGCCCTCCCAACATGCAAACTATTGTTTGGGGGATCTCTAAGGTCAAAGAGCCATTTGAGACCCACTGATACTTGTTTCCAACTCTTCAGGTGCATGACTAAGTAAGAACAAATGATAGTAAATGGACATAACTTCTTATGTCCATAACTATTCGCACGAGCGATTAATCCGCTCCAAACCAACACCGGAATATTGCTATTTAAATACTCTTCCGATGGGTACCAAACACCACTGTATGACCCCTGTTAGACCCTTCGCACAATACAAAGAGGAATCCCTCTGTTCAGGAACATGCTATATTAACCAAACTTTCAGAATCTATCAAAGGGACCATGATCTACAAAATACCTTATTAATGAAAATATGTAACGATTGAGTCGCACGCTACGATTACATAAACTCTACCGTAAATACGCATACCGTGCGCCTGCGGGTGCCCGCGACTGTGAGTATGTGCACGTACGGGAGAGCGTACGCATGCGCAGCGTGGACATGAATGAGGTGCAAATATGGCAGTGTGCATAGAGATATTTTTCTGACTTTGACAACTTATATTGTGATTGCCTGAAAAAGTTAAACACTCGTCGTGTGACTTCACTTGTGTGGTGTTTTTTTTTTTATTCTATAAAAATAAAACTCATTCTGCTGACAGACAGTGTCCAGCAGGTCCGTCATTATATAATATATATACCTGTCCGGCTGCAGTAGTGATATATATATATTTTTTATATCATTATTTATCATCCAGTCGCAGCAGACACAGTACGGTAGTTCACGGCTGTAGCTACCTCTGTGTCGGCACTCGGCAGTCCATCCATAATTGTATACCACCTACCCGTGGTTTTTTTTTCTTTCTTCTTTATACATACATACTACTACATCTCTTTATCAACCAGTCTATATTAGCAGCAGACACAGTACAGTACGGTAGTTCACGGCTGTGGCTACCTCTGTGTCGGCACTCGGCAGTCCATCCATAATTGTATACCACCTACCCGTGGTTTTTTTTTCTTTCTTCTTTATACATACATACTACTACATCTCTTTATCAACCAGTCTATATTAGCAGCAGACACAGTACAGTACGGTAGTTCACGGCTGTGGCTACCTCTGTGTCGGCACTCGGCAGTCCATCCATAATTGTATACCACCTAACCGTGGTTTTTTTTTCTTCTTTATACATACATACTACGACATCTCTTTATCAACCAGTCTATATTAGCAGCAGACACAGTACAGTACGGTAGTTCACGGCTGTGGCTACCTCTGTGTCGGCACTCGGCAGTCCGTCCATAATTGTATACCACCTAACCGTGGTTTTTTTTTCTTCTTTATACATACATACTACGACATCTCTTTATCAACCAGTCTATATTAGCAGCAGACACAGTACAGTACGGTAGTTCACGGCTGTGGCTACCTCTGTGTCGGCACTCGGCAGTCCGTCCATAATTGTATACCACCTAACCGTGGTTTTTTTTTCTTTCTTCTTTATACATACATACTACGACATCTCTTTATCAACCAGTCTATATTAGCAGCAGACACAGTACAGTACGGTAGTTCACGGCTGTGGCTACCTCTGTGTCTGCACTCGGCAGTCCGTCCATAATTGTATACCACCTAACCGTGGTTTTTTTTTTCTTTCTTCTTTATACATACATACTACGACATCTCTTTATCAACCAGTCTATATTAGCAGCAGACACAGTACAGTACGGTAGTTCACGGCTGTGGCTACCTCTGTGTCTGCACTCGGCAGTCCGTCCATAATTGTATACCACCTAACCGTGGTTTTTTTTTCTTTCTTCTTTATACATACATACTACGACATCTCTTTATCAACCAGTCTATATTAGCAGCAGACACAGTACAGTACGGTAGTTCACGGCTGTGGCTACCTCTGTGTCTGCACTCGGCAGTCCGTCCATAATTGTATACCACCTAACCGTGGTTTTTTTTTCTTTCTTCTTTATACATACATACTACGACATCTCTTTATCAACCAGTCTATATTAGCAGCAGACACAGTACAGTACGGTAGTTCACGGCTGTGGCTACCTCTGTGTCTGCACTCGGCAGTCCATCCATAATTGTATACCACCTAACCGTGGTTTTTTTTTCTTTCTTCTTTATACATACATACTACGACATCTCTTTATCAACCAGTCTATATTAGCAGCAGACACAGTACAGTACGGTAGTTCACGGCTGTGGCTACCTCTGTGTCTGCACTCGGCAGTCCGTCCATAATTGTATACTAGTATCCATCTCCATTGTTTACCTGAGGTGCCTTTTAGTTGTGCCTATTAAAATATGGAGAACAAAAATGTTGAGGTTCCAAAATTAGGGAAAGCTCAAGATCCACTTCCACCTCGTGCTGAAGCTGCTGCCACTAGTCATGGCCGAGACGATGAAATGCCAGCAACGTCGTCTGCCAAGGCCGATGCCCAATGTCATAGTACAGAGCATGTCAAATCCAAAACACCAAATATCAGAAAAAAAAGGACTCCAAAACCTAAAATAAAATTGTCGGAGGAGAAGCGTAAACTTGCCAATATGCCATTTACCACACGGAGTGGCAAGGAACGGCTGAGGCCCTGGCCTATGTTCATGGCTAGTGGTTCAGCTTCACATGAGGATGGAAGCAATCAGCCTCTCGCTAGAAAAATGAAAAGACTCAAGCTGGCAAAAGCAGCACAGCAAAGAACTGTGCATTCTTCGAAATCCCAAATCCACAAGGAGAGTCCAATTGTGTCGGTTGCGATGCCTGACCTTCCCAACACTGGACGTGAAGAGCATGCGCCTTCCACCATTTGCACGCCCCCTGCAAGTGCTGGAAGGAGCACCCGCAGTCCAGTTCCTGATAGTCAGATTGAAGATGTCAGTGTTGAAGTACACCAGGATGAGGAGGATATGGGTGTTGCTGGCGCTGGGGAGGAAATTGACCAGGAGGATTCTGATGGTGAGGTGGTTTGTTTAAGTCAGGCACCCGGGGAGACACCTGTTGTCCGTGGGAGGAATATGGCCGTTGACATGCCAGGTGAAAATACCAAAAAAATCAGCTCTTCGGTGTGGAGGTATTTCAACAGAAATGCGGACAACAGGTGTCAAGCCGTGTGTTCCCTTTGTCAAGCTGTAATAAGTAGGGGTAAGGACGTTAACCACCTCGGAACATCCTCCCTTATACGTCACCTGCAGCGCATTCATAATAAGTCAGTGACAAGTTCAAAAACTTTGGGTGACAGCGGAAGCAGTCCACTGACCAGTAAATCCCTTCCTCTTGTAACCAAGCTCACGCAAACCACCCCACCAACTCCCTCAGTGTCAATTTCCTCCTTCCCCAGGAATGCCAATAGTCCTGCAGGCCATGTCACTGGCAATTCTGACGATTCCTCTCCTGCCTGGGATTCCTCCGATGCATCCTTGCGTGTAACGCCTACTGCTGCTGGCGCTGCTGTTGTTGCTGCTGGGAGTCGATGGTCATCCCAGAGGGGAAGTCGTAAGACCACTTTTACTACTTCCACCAAGCAATTGACTGTCCAACAGTCCTTTGCGAGGAAGATGAAATATCACAGCAGTCATCCTACTGCAAAGCGGATAACTGAGGCCTTGGCATCCTGGGTGGTGAGAACCGTGGTTCCGGTATCCATCATTACTGCAGAGCCAACTAGAGACTTGTTGGAGGTACTGTGTCCCCGGTACCAAATACCATCTAGGTTCCATTTCTCTAGGCAGGCGATACCGAAAATTTACACAGACCTCAGAAAAAGAGTCACCAGTGTCCTAAAAAATGCAGCTGTACCCAATGTCCACTTAACCACGGACATGTGGACAAGTGGAGCAGGGCAGGGTCAGGACTATATGACTGTGACAGCCCACTGGGTAGATGTATGGACTCCCGCCGCAAGAACAGCAGCGGCGGCACCAGTAGCAGCATCTCGCAAACGCCAACTCTTTCCTAGGCAGGCTACGCTTTGTATCACCGGTTTCCAGAATACGCACACAGCTGAAAACCTCTTACGGCAACTGAGGAAGATCATCGCGGAATGGCTTACCCCAATTGGACTCTCCTGTGGATTTGTGGCATCGGACAATGCCAGCAATATTGTGTGTGCATTAAATATGGGCAAATTCCAGCACGTCCCATGTTTTGCACATACCTTGAATTTGGTGGTGCAGAATTATTTAAAAAACGACAGGGGCGTGCAAGAGATGCTGTCGGTGGCCAGAAGAATTGCGGGACACTTTCGGCGTACAGGCACCACGTACAGAAGACTGGAGCACCACCAAAAACTACTGAACCTGCCCTGCCATCATCTGAAGCAAGAAGTGGTAACGAGGTGGAATTCAACCCTCTATATGCTTCAGAGGTTGGAGGAGCAGCAAAAGGCCATTCAAGCCTATACAATTGAGCACGATATAGGAGGTGGAATGCACCTGTCTCAAGCGCAGTGGAGAATGATTTCAACGTTGTGCAAGGTTCTGATGCCCTTTGAACTTGCCACACGTGAAGTCAGTTCAGACACTGCCAGCCTGAGTCAGGTCATTCCCCTCATCAGGCTTTTGCAGAAGAAGCTGGAGACATTGAAGGAGGAGCTAACACGGAGCGATTCCGCTAGGCATGTGGGACTTGTGGATGGAGCCCTTAATTCGCTTAACAAGGATTCACGGGTGGTCAATCTGTTGAAATCAGAGCACTACATTTTGGCCACCATGCTCGATCCTAGATTTAAAGCCTACCTTGGATCTCTCTTTCCGGCAGACACAAGTCTGATGGGGTTGAAAGACCTGCTGGTGAGAAAATTGTCAAGTCAAGCGGAACGCGACCTGTCAACATCTCCTCCTTCACATTCTCCCGCAACTGGGGGTGCGAGGAAAAGGCTCAGAATTCCGAGCCCACCCGCTGGCGGTGATGCAGGGCAGTCTGGAGCGACTGCTGATGCTGACATCTGGTCCGGACTGAAGGACCTGACAACGATTACGGACATGTCGTCTACTGTCACTGCATATGATTCTCTCACCATTGAAAGAATGGTGGAGGATTATATGAGTGACCGCATCCAAGTAGGCACGTCACACAGTCCGTACTTATACTGGCAGGAAAAAGAGGCAATTTGGAGGCCCTTGCACAAACTGGCTTTATTCTACCTAAGTTGCCCTCCCACAAGTGTGTACTCCGAAAGAGTGTTTAGTGCCGCCGCTCACCTTGTCAGCAATCGGCGTACGAGGTTACATCCAGAAAATGTGGAGAAGATGATGCTCATTAAAATGAATTATAATCAATTCCTCCGCGGAGACATTGACCAGCAGCAATTGCCTCCACAAAGTACACAGGGAGCTGAGATGGTGGATTCCAGTGGGGACGAATTGATAATCTGTGAGGAGGGGGATGTACACGGTGATATATCGGAGGATGATGATGAGGTGGACATCTTGCCTCTGTAGAGCCAGTTTGTGCAAGGAGAGATTAATTGCTTCTTTTTTTGGGGGGGTCCAAACCAACCCGTCATATCAGTCACAGTCGTGTGGCAGACCCTGTCACTGAAATGATGGGTTGTTAGAGTGTGCATGTCCTGTTTTGTTTATACAACATAAGGGTGGGTGGGAGGGCCCAAGGACAATTCCATCTTGCACCTCTTTTTTCTTTTATTTTTCTTTGCGTCATGTGCTGTTTGGGGAGGGTTTTTTGGAAGGGCCATCCTGCGTGACACTGCAGTGCCACTCCTAGATGGGCCCGGTGTTTGTGTCGGCCACTAGGGTCGCTAATCTTACCCACACAGCTACCTCATTGCGCCTCTTTTTTTCTTTGCGTCATGTGCTGTTTGGGGAGGGTTTTTTGGAAGGGCCATCCTGCGTGACACTGCAGTGCCACTCCTAGATGGGCCCGGTGTTTGTGTCGGCCACTAGGGTCGCTAATCTTACCCACACAGCTACCTCATTGCGCCTCTTTTTTTCTTTGCGTCATGTGCTGTTTGGGGAGGGTTTTTTGGAAGGGCCATCCTGCGTGACACTGCAGTGCCACTCCTAGATGGGCCCGGTGTTTGTGTCGGCCACTAGGGTCGCTAATCTTATTCACACAGCTACCTCATTGCGCCTCTCTTTTTCTTTGCGTCATGTGCTGTTTGGGGAGGGTTTTTTGGAAGGGACATCCTGCGTGACACTGCAGTGCCACTCCTAGATGGGCCCGGTGTTTGTGTCGGCCACTAGGGTCGCTAATCTTACCCACACAGCTACCTCATTGCGCCTCTTTTTTTCTTTGCGTCATGTGCTGTTTGGGGAGGGTTTTTTGGAAGGGACATCCTGCGTGACACTGCAGTGCCACTCCTAGATGGGCCCGGTGTTTGTGTCGGCCACTAGGGTCGCTAATCTTACCCACACAGCTACCTCATTGCGCCTCTTTTTTTCTTTGCGTCATGTGCTGTTTGGGGAGGGTTTTTTGGAAGGGCCATCCTGCGTGACACTGCAGTGCCACTCCTAGATGGGCCCGGTGTTTGTGTCGGCCACTAGGGTCGCTAATCTTACTCACACAGCTACCTCATTGCGCCTCTTTTTTTCTTTGCGTCATGTGCTGTTTGGGGAGGGTTTTTTGGAAGGGCCATCCTGCGTGACACTGCAGTGCCACTCCTAGATGGGCCCGGTGTTTGTGTCGGCCACTAGGGTCGCTAATCTTACTCACACAGCTACCTCATTGCGCCTCTTTTTTTCTTTGCGTCATGTGCTGTTTGGGGAGGGTTTTTTGGAAGGGCCATCCTGCGTGACACTGCAGTGCCACTCCTAGATGGGCCCGGTGTTTGTGTCGGCCACTAGGGTCGCTAATCTTACTCACACAGCTACCTCATTGCGCCTCTTTTTTTCTTTGCGTCATGTGCTGTTTGGGGAGGGTTTTTTGGAAGGGACATCCTGCGTGACACTGCAGTGCCACTCCTAGATGGGCCCGGTGTTTGTGTCGGCCACTAGGGTCGCTTATCTTACTCACACAGCGACCTCGTGCAAATTTTAGGACTAAAAATAATATTGTGAGGTGTGAGGTATTCAGAATAGACTGTAAATGTGTGTAAATTATGGTTTTTGAGGTTAATAATACTTTGGGATCAAAATGACCCCCAAATTCTATGATTTAAGCTGTTTTTTTTGTGTTTTTTGAAAAAAACACCCGAATCCAAAACACACCCGAAACCGACAAAAAAAAATCGGTGAGGTTTCGCCAAAACGCGGTCGAACCCAAAACACGGCCGCGGAACCGAACCCAAAACCAAAACACAAAACCCGAAAAATTTCAGGCGCTCATCTCTATATATTATATCCCTGTTATACCTCATACACTGTAATACACACACAGCAATGTCATCACTGATCTGTATTATACTGTATATTATATCCCTGTTATACCTCATACACTGTAATATATACACACACAGCAATGTCATCACTGATCTGTATTATACTGTATATTATATCCCTGTTATACCTCATACACTGTAATATATACACACACAGCAATGTCATCACTGATCTGTATTATACTGTATATTATATCCCTGTTATACCTCATACACTGTAATATATACACACACCGCAATGTCATCACTGATCTGTATTATACTGTATATTATATCCCTGTTATACCTCATACACTGTAATACACACACAGCAATGTCATCACTGATCTGTATTATACTGTATATTATATCCCTGTTATACCTCATACACTGTAATATACACACAGCAATGTCATCACTGATCTGTATTATACTGTATATTATATCCCTGTTATACCTCATACACTGTAATATACACAGCAATGTCATCACTGATCTGTATTATACTGTATATTATATCCCTGTTATACCTCATACACTGTAATATATACACACACACACACACACACACAGCAATGTCATCACTGATCTGTATTATACTGTATATTATATCCCTGTTATACCTCATACACTGTAATATACACACAGCAATGTCATCACTGATCTGTATTATACTGTATATTATATCCCTGTTATACCTCATACACTGTAATATACACAGCAATGTCATCACTGATCTGTATTATACTGTATATTATATCCCTGTTATACCTCATACACTGTAATATATACACACACACACACACACACACACACACACACACACACAGCAATGTCATCACTGATCTGTATTATACTGTATATTATATCCCTGTTATACCTCATACACTGTAATATATACACACACAGCAATGTCATCACTGATCTGTATTATACTGTATATTATATCCCTGTTATACCTCATACACTAATATACACACACACAGCAATGTCATCACTGATCTGTATTATACTGTATATTATATCCCTGTTATACCTCATACACTGTAATATATACACACAGCAATGTCATCACTGATCTGTATTATACTGTATATTATATCCCTGTTATACCTCATACACTGTAATATACACACACACACACACAGCAATGTCATCACTGATCTGTATTATACTGTATATTATATCCCTGTTATACCTCATACACTGTAATATATACACACACAGCAATGTCATCACTGATCTGTATTATACTGTATATTATATCCCTGTTATACCTCATACACTGTAATATACACACACACAGCAATGTCATCACTGATCTGTATTATACTGTATATTATATCCCTGTTATACCTCATACACTGTAATATACACACACACACAGCAATGTCATCACTGATCTGTATTATACTGTATATTATATCCCTGTTATACCTCATACACTGTAATATACACATACACACACAGCAATGTCATGACTGATCTGTATTATACTGTATATTATATCCCTGTTATACCTCATACACTGTAATATATACACACACAGCAATGTCATCACTGATCTGTATTATACTGTATATTATATCCCTGTTATACCTCATACACTGTAATACACACACACAGCAATGTCATCACTGATCTGTATTATACTGTATATTATATCCATGTTATACCTCATACACTGTAATATACACACACACAGCAATGTCATCACTGATCTGTATTATACTGTATATTATATCCCTGTTATACCTCATACACTGTAATATACACACACACAGCAATGTCATCACTGATCTGTATTATACTGTATATTATATCACTGTTATACCTCATACACTGTAATATATACACACACACAGCAATGTCATCACTGATCTGTATTATACTGTATATTATATCCCTGTTATACCTCATACACTGTAATATATACACACAGCAATGTCATCACTGATCTGTATTATACTGTATATGATATCCCTGTTATACCTCATACACTGTAATATACACACACAGCAATGTCATCACTGATCTGTATTATACTGTATATTATATCCCTGTTATACCTCATACACTGTAATATACACACACAGCAATGTCATCACTGATCTGTATTATACTGTATATTATATCCCTGTTATACCTCATACACTGTAATATATACACACACAGCAATGTCATCACTGATCTGTATTATACTGTATATTACATCCCTGTTATACCTCATACACTGTAATATACACACACACACAGCAATGTCATCACTGATCTGTATTATACTGTATATTATATCCATGTTATACCTCATACACTGTAATATATACACACACACAGCAATGTCATCACTGATCTGTATTATACTGTATATTATATCCCTGTTATACCTCATACACTGTAATATACACACACACAGCAATGTCATCACTGATCTGTATTATACTGTATATTATATCCCTGTTATACCTCATACACTGTAATATACACACACACACAGCAATGTCATCACTGATCTGTATTATACTGTATATTATATCCCTGTTATACCTCATACACTGTAATATACACACACACAGCAATGTCATCACTGATCTGTATTATACTGTATATTATATCCCTGTTATACCTCATACACTGTAATATACACACACACACACACACACACACACACACACACACACACACACACACACACAGCAATGTCATCACTGATCTGTATTATACTGTATATTATATCCCTGTTATACCTCATACACTGTAATATATACACACACAGCAATGTCATCACTGATCTGTATTATACTGTATATTATATCCCTGTTATACCTCATACACTGTAATATACACACACACAGCAATGTCATCACTGATCTGTATTATACTGTATATTATATCCCTGTTATACCTCATACACTGTAATATACACACACACACACAGCAATGTCATCACTGATCTGTATTATACTGTATATTATATCCCTGTTATACCTCATACACTGTAATATACACATACACACACAGCAATGTCATGACTGATCTGTATTATACTGTATATTATATCCCTGTTATACCTCATACACTGTAATATATACACACACAGCAATGTCATCACTGATCTGTATTATACTGTATATTATATCCCTGTTATACCTCATACACTGTAATATACACATACACAGCAATGTCATCACTGATCTGTATTATACTGTATATTATATCCCTGTTATACCTCATACACTGTAATATACACACACACAGCAATGTCATCACTGATCTGTATTATACTGTATATTATATCCATGTTATACCTCATACACTGTAATATACACACACACAGCAATGTCATCACTGATCTGTATTATACTGTATATTATATCCCTGTTATACCTCATACACTGTAATATACACACACACAGCAATGTCATCACTGATCTGTATTATACTGTATATTATATCCCTGTTATACCTCATACACTGTTATATACACACACACACAGCAATGTCATCACTGATCTGTATTATACTGTATATTATATCCCTGTTATACCTCATACACTGTAATATACACATACACACACAGCAATGTCATGACTGATCTGTATTATACTGTATATTATATCCCTGTTATACCTCATACACTGTAATATATACACACACAGCAATGTCATCACTGATCTGTATTATACTGTATATTATATCCCTGTTATACCTCATACACTGTAATACACACACACAGCAATGTCATCACTGATCTGTATTATACTGTATATTATATCCATGTTATACCTCATACACTGTAATATACACACACACAGCAATGTCATCACTGATCTGTATTATACTGTATATTATATCCCTGTTATACCTCATACACTGTAATATACACACACACAGCAATGTCATCACTGATCTGTATTATACTGTATATTATATCACTGTTATACCTCATACACTGTAATATATACACACACACAGCAATGTCATCACTGATCTGTATTATACTGTATATTATATCCCTGTTATACCTCATACACTGTAATATATACACACAGCAATGTCATCACTGATCTGTATTATACTGTATATGATATCCCTGTTATACCTCATACACTGTAATATACACACACAGCAATGTCATCACTGATCTGTATTATACTGTATATTATATCCCTGTTATACCTCATACACTGTAATATACACACACAGCAATGTCATCACTGATCTGTATTATACTGTATATTATATCCCTGTTATACCTCATACACTGTAATATATACACACACAGCAATGTCATCACTGATCTGTATTATACTGTATATTACATCCCTGTTATACCTCATACACTGTAATATACACACACACACAGCAATGTCATCACTGATCTGTATTATACTGTATATTATATCCATGTTATACCTCATACACTGTAATATATACACACACACAGCAATGTCATCACTGATCTGTATTATACTGTATATTATATCCCTGTTATACCTCATACACTGTAATATACACACACACAGCAATGTCATCACTGATCTGTATTATACTGTATATTATATCCCTGTTATACCTCATACACTGTAATATACACACACACACAGCAATGTCATCACTGATCTGTATTATACTGTATATTATATCCCTGTTATACCTCATACACTGTAATATACACACACACAGCAATGTCATCACTGATCTGTATTATACTGTATATTATATCCCTGTTATACCTCATACACTGTAATATACACACACACACACACACACACACACACACACACACACACACACACACACACAGCAATGTCATCACTGATCTGTATTATACTGTATATTATATCCCTGTTATACCTCATACACTGTAATATATACACACACAGCAATGTCATCACTGATCTGTATTATACTGTATATTATATCCCTGTTATACCTCATACACTGTAATATACACACACACAGCAATGTCATCACTGATCTGTATTATACTGTATATTATATCCCTGTTATACCTCATACACTGTAATATACACACACACACAGCAATGTCATCACTGATCTGTATTATACTGTATATTATATCCCTGTTATACCTCATACACTGTAATATACACATACACACACAGCAATGTCATGACTGATCTGTATTATACTGTATATTATATCCCTGTTATACCTCATACACTGTAATATATACACACACAGCAATGTCATCACTGATCTGTATTATACTGTATATTATATCCCTGTTATACCTCATACACTGTAATATACACATACACAGCAATGTCATCACTGATCTGTATTATACTGTATATTATATCCCTGTTATACCTCATACACTGTAATATACACACACACAGCAATGTCATCACTGATCTGTATTATACTGTATATTATATCCATGTTATACCTCATACACTGTAATATACACACACACAGCAATGTCATCACTGATCTGTATTATACTGTATATTATATCCCTGTTATACCTCATACACTGTAATATACACACACACAGCAATGTCATCACTGATCTGTATTATACTGTATATTATATCCCTGTTATACCTCATACACTGTTATATACACACACACACACAGCAATGTCATCACTGATCTGTATTATACTGTATATTATATCCCTGTTATACCTCATACACTGTAATATACACACACACCGCAATGTCATCACTGATCTGTATTATACTGTATATTATATCCCTGTTATACCTCATACACTGTAATATACACACAGTAATGTCATCACTGATCTGTATTATACTGTATATTATATCCCTGTTATACCTCATACACTGTAATATACACACACACAGCAATGTCATCACTGATCTGTATTATACTGTATATTATATCCCTGTTTCTCTGACGTCCTAGTGGATGCTGGGACTCCGTAAGGACCATGGGGAATATCGGCTCCGCAGGAGACAGGGCACAAAATAAAAGCTTAAGGATCAGGTGGTGTGCACTGGCTCCTCCCCCTATGACCCTCCTCCAAGCCACAGTTAGATTTTTGTGCCCGGCCGAGAAGGGTGCAGGCTAGGTGGCTCTCCTGAGCTGCTTAGAATAAAAGTTTAGTTTAGGTTTTTTTTATTTTCAGTGAGTCCTGCTGGCAACAGGATCACTGCACCGTGGGAGTAAGGGGAGAAGAAGCGAACTCACCTGAGTGCAGAGTGGATTGGGCTTCTTAGGCTACTGGACATTAGCTCCAGAGGGACGATCACAGGTACAGCCTGGATGGGTCACCGGAGCCGCGCCGCCGTCCCCCTTACAGAGCCAGAAGAGACGAAGAGGTCCAGAAATCGGCGGCAGAAGACGTTCCTGTCTTCATAAAGGTAGCGCACAGCACTGCAGCTGTGCGCCATTGCTCTCAGCACACTTCACACTTCAGTCACTGAGGGTGCAGGGCGCTGGGGGGGGGGCGCCCTGAGACGCAATGAAAATACCTGTAATGGCTAAAAATACATCACATATAGCTCCTGGGCTATATGGATGTATTTAACCCCTGCCAGACATTCCATAAAAAAGCGGGAGAAAGGCCGCCGAAAAGGGGGCGGGGCCTATCTCCTCAGCACACAAGCGCCATTTTCCCTCACAACTCAGTTGGAGGGAAAGCTCCCTGGCTCTCCCCTACAGTCTGACACTACAGAAAGGGTTAAAAAAAGAGAGGGGGGCACTAATTAGGCGCAGTATTGTGTATACAGCAGCTATAAGGGGAAAAACACTTCTATAAGGTTATCCCTGTATATATATAGCGCTCTGGTGTGTGCTGGCAAACTCTCCCTCTGTCTCCCCAAAGGGCTAGTGGGGTCCTGTCCTCTATCAGAGCATTCCCTGTGTGTGTGCTGTGTGTCGGTACCTTGTGTCGACATGTATGAGGAGAAAAATGATGTGGAGACGGAGCAGATTGCCTGTAATAGTGATGTCACCCCCTAGGGGGTCGACACCTGAGTGGATGAACTGTTGGAAGGAATTACGTGACAGTGTCAGCTCTGTATAAAAGATAGTGGTTGACATGAGACAGCCGGCTACTCAGCTTGTGCCTGTCCAGACGTCTCATGGACCGTCAGGGGCTCTAAAGCGCCCGTTACCTCAGACGGCAGATACAGACGCCGACACGGATACTGACTCCTGTGTCGACGGGGAAGAGACAAACGTGATTTCCAATAGGGCCACACGTTACATGATTGAGGCAAGGGAAAATGTTTTACACATTTCTGATAATACGAGTACCACCAAAAAGGGGTATTATGTTCAGTGAGGAAAAACTACCTGTAGTTTTCCTAAATCTGTGAAATTAAATGAGGTGTGTGATGATGCGTGGGTTTCCCCCGATAATAACTGATAATTTCTAAAATGTTATTGGCAGTATATCTTTTCCCGCCAGAGGTTAGGGTGCGTTGGGAGACACCCCCTAGGGGGGATAAGGCGCTCACACGCTTGTAAGAACAAGGGCTCTACCCTCTCCTGAGATGGCCGCCCTTAAGGATCCTGCTGATAGAAAGCAGGAGGGGATCCTAAAATGTATTTACACACATGCTGGTGTTATACTGCGACCAGCAATCGCCTCAGCCTGGATGTGCAGTGCTGGGTGGGCATGGTCGGATTCCCTGACTGAAAATATTGATACCCTAGATAGGGACAGTATATTTTTGCCTATAGAGCATTTACAAGATGCTTTTCTATATATGCATGATGCACAGCGGAGTATTTGCCGACTGGCATCAGGTATAAGTGTGTTGTCCATTTCTGCCAGTAGAGGGTTATGGACACGACACTGGTCAGGTGATGCGGATTCCAAAAGGCATTTGGAAGTATTGCCTTATAAAGGAGAGGAGTCATTTGGGGTCGGTCCTTCAGACCTGGTGACCACGGCAACAGCTGGGAAATCCACGTTTGTACCCCAGGTCGCCTCTCAAAATAAGGATACGCCATATTAGCAGGCGCAGTCCTGCGTTGGCAAGCGGGCAAAGGGTTCCTCATTTCTGCCCCGTGACAGAAGGAGAGGAAAAGGCTGCAGAAATCAGCCAGTTTCCAGGAACAGTAGCCCTCTCCCGCCTGTGCAAAGCCCTCAGTATGACGCTGGGGCTTTACATGCTTAGGCACGGTGGGGACCGTCTCATTGTATTTCAGCGCGCAGTGGGCTCACTCGCAAGTAGACCCCTGGATCCTTCAGGTGATATCTCAGGGGTACAAATTGAAATTCGAGACGTCTCCCCCTCGCCGTTTCCTAAAGTCGGCTTTACCGACGTCTCCCTCTGACAGGGAGGCAGTTTGGAAGCCATTCACAAGCTGTATTCCCAGCAGGTGATAATCAAGGTACCCCTCCTGCAACAAGGAACGGGGTATTATTCCACACTGTTGTGGTACCGAAGCCAGACGGCTCGGTGAGATCGATTCTAAATCTAAAAATCTTTGAACACTTACATACAGAGGTTCAAATTCAAGATTGAGTCACTCAGAGCAGTGATTGCGAACCTGGAAGAAGGGGACTACATGATGTCTCGGGACATCAAGGATACTTACCTTCATGTCAAAATGTACCCTTCTCACCAAGGGTACCTCAGGTTTATGGTACAGAACTGTCACTATCAGTTCAGACGCTGCCGTATGGATGGTCCACGGCACCCCGGGTCTTTACCAAGGTAATGGCCGAAATGATGATATTCCTTCGAAGGAAGGGAATTTTAGTTATCCCTTACTTGGACGATTCCCTGATAAGGGTAAGATCCAGGGAACAGTTGGAGGTCAGTGTAGCACTATCTCAGGTAGTGTTGCGGCAGCACGATTGGATTCTCAATATTCCAAAATCGCAGCTGGTTCCGACGACTTGTCTTCTGTTCCTAGGGATGATCCTGGACACAGTCCAGAAAAAGGTGTTTCTCCCGGAGGAGAAAGCCAGGGAGTTATCTGAGCTAGTCAGGAACCTCCTAAAACCGAGCCAAGACTCAGTGCATCAATGCACAAGGGTTCTGGGTAAAAATGGTGGCTTCCTACGAAGCAATCCCATTCGGCAGATTCCACGCAAGAACTTTCCAGTGGAACCTGCGGGACAAATGGTCCGGATCGCATCTTCAGATGCATCAGCGGATAACCCTGTCACCAAGGACAGGGGTATCCCTCCTGTGGTGGTTGCAGAGTGCTCATCTTCTAGAGGGCCGCAGATTCGGCATTCAGGACTGGGTCCTGGTGACCACGGATGCCAGCCTGAGAGGCTGGGGAGCAGTCACACAGGGAAGGAATATCCAGGGCTTTTGGTCAAGCCTGGAGACATCACTTCACATAAATATCCTGAAGCTAAGGGCCATTTACAAGGCTCTAAGCTTAGCAAGACCTCTGCTTCAAGGTCAGCCGGTGTTGATCCAGTCGGACAACATTACGGCAGTCACCCACGTAAACAGACAGGGTGCCACAAGAAGCAGGAGGGCAATGGCAGAAGCTGCAAGGATTCTTCGCGGGGCGAAAAATCGTGTGATAGCACTGTCAGCAGTATTCATTCCGGGAGTGGACAACTGGGAAGCAGATTTCCTCAGCACGGCCTCCACCCGGGAGAGTGGGGACTTCACCCAGAAGTCGTCCACATGATTATAAACCGTTGGAAAAAACTCGACAGGTATTGCGACAGGTCAAGGGACCCTCAGGCAATAGCTGTAGACGCTCTGGTAACACCGTGGGTGTACCAGTCAGTGTATGTGTTCCCTCCTCTGCCTCTCATACCCAAGGTACTGAGATTGATAAGATGGAGAGGAGTAAGCACTATATCCGTGGCTCCGGATTGGCCAAAAAGGACTTGGTAACCGGAACTTCAAGAGATGCTCACGGAGGATCCGTGGCCTCTACCTCTAAGAAGGGACCTGCTCCAGCAAGGACCCTGTCTGTTCCAAGACTTACCGCGGCTGCGTTTGACGGCATGGCGGTTGAACGCCGGATCCTGAAGGAAAAAAGGCATTCCGGATGTAGTCATCCCTATCCTGATCATAGCCAGGAAGGATGTAACCGCAACACATTATCACCGCATTTGGCGAAAATATGTTGCGTGGTGCGAGGCCGGTAAGGCCCGACGGAGGAAATTCAACTGGGTCGATTCCTACATTTCCTGCAAACAGGAGTGTCCATGGGCCTGAAATTGGGGTCCATTAAGGTTCAAATTTCGGCTCTGTCAATTTTTTTCCAAAAAGAACTAGCTTCAGTCCCTGAAGTTCAGATGTTTGTAAAAGGGGTACTGCATATACAGCCTCCTTTTGTGCCTCCAGTGACACTTTGGGATCTCAACGTAGTTTTTGGGTTCCAAAAGTCTCATTGGTTTGACCCACTTAAATCTGTGGAGTTAAAATATCTCACATGGGAAGTGCTCATGCTGTTGGCCCTGGCCTGGGCCAGGCGCGTGTCAGAATTGGTGGCTTTATCCTGTAAAAGCCCTTATCTGATTTTCCATTCGGACAGGGCGGAATTGAGGACTCGTCCTCAGTTTCTCCCTAAGGTGGTTTTCAGAATTCACCTGAACCAACCTATTGTGGTGCCTGCGGCTACTAGGGACTTGGAGGACTCCAAGTGGCTAGACGTTGTCAGGGCCCTGAAAATATATGTTTCCAGGACGGCTGGAGTCAGGAAATCTGACTCGCTGTTTATCCTGTATGCACCCAACAAGCTGGGTGCTCCTGCTTCTAAGCAGACTATTGCTAGTTGGATTTGTAGTACAATTCAGCTTGCACATTCTGTGGCAGGCTTGCCACAGCCAAAAATATGTAAATGCCCACTCCACAAGGAAGGTGGGCTCATCTCGGGCGGCTGCCCGAGGGGTCTCGGCTTTACAACTTTGCCGAGCAGCTACTTGGTCAGGAGAAAATAAGTTTGTAAATTCTACAAAATTGATACCCTGGCTGAGGAGGACCTGGAGTTCTCTTATTTGGTGCTGCAGAGTCATCCGCACTCTCCCGCCCGTTTGGGAGCTTTGGTATAATCCCCATGGTCCTTACGGAGTCCCCAGCATCCACTTAGGACGTTAGAGAAAATAAGAATTTACTTACCGATAATTCTATTTCTCGTAGTCCGTAGTGGATGCTGGGCGCCCATCCCAAGTGCGGATTGTCTGCATACTGGTACATAGTTATTGTTACCAAAAAATTCGGGTTATTGCTGTAGTGAGCCATCCTTTCTAGAGGCTCCTCGGTTATCATGCTGTTAACTGGGTTTAGATCACAAGTTATACGGTGTGATTGGTGTGGCTGGTATGAGTCTTACCCGGGATTCAAAATCCTTCCTTATTGTGTACGCTCGTCCAGGCACAGTATCCTAACTGAGGCTTGGAGGAGGGTCATAGGGGGAGGAGCCAGTGCACACCAGGTAGTCCTAAAGCTTTCTTTAGATGTGCCCAGCCTCCTGCGGAGCCGCTATTCCCCATGGTCCTTACGGAGTCCCCAGCATCCACTACGGACTACGAGAAATAGAATTATCGGTAAGTAAATTCTTATTTTTCCTCTGCAATTTAACCTGACGACATGTGTATGGTTACACGGAGAGTTCGCCTTAACAAGAATTGATGGTCTTAAAGACACATACTAAACATGTTGTGTTTTCATTAGCAACTATAGTGCTTTGAAATTTATTTCTACGTAAAAGGAAAAATAAAAATAAAAAGAGTAATAGTATGAACATATTTGTTTATTCATGTTTTGACATTACGGGAGACGGACATTCACTGGATACGAGTGATAATCACCTCACTGTATGACGGTAGGTGCTCTGAACACTCTACCTTGTATTTTTGATAGGTGAGAAATAAAAGTCAAGCTTTAATACAATTCATTAATCCTTTATACAACATATTATTTATTATTTAAAAAAAGAGTGCTCCAAAAAAGGAATTTTCTTTGGGGCTAGTCCCCACAACATTTTTGAATGTGCTGAGAAGCACCACAGCAAAGAGCAACACCCCAGGCAGGATAGAGGAACTGCACAGGATTTTGAAAGGTGCAGGGTGCTAGAATCAACACTACGTAAGTATGTCACTAATATTAGCCTTGAAGGATCTTAAGAAGGGTTTCATTCAAGCGCCAAGAGGGGCGGGCATTTGGCACGTCTAGGAGATCAAATGTGGACATGACTGAGGGGTGATCTGACCAAACATTAGGGATGATAGATGAAGATAGCATGTGTTTATAGGCCAGAGGACCGCAAAACAGGTAGTCGATTCTGGAGTAAGAACGATGGGGAGTGGAAAAAAAAGTGTAGTCCTTAGAGGATGGCTTGAGGGCACGCCATGCGTCAAAAAGAAATGCAACTTTAATCTGTTTAGAAAAAGCAGTGGATACAGGACAGGTACGGGAAGTCTTCTGGGGAGCGGATCTGTCCAGGAGGGGATCCAATACGGCGTTAAAGTCACCTCCCAAGAATACGTATCCCGATCTATATTTTTGGAGAGCGGTGAAGAAGGACCTAAAGAAGCACTGTTGGCCCAAGTTGGGTGCATAGATATTAGCTGTAGTCACCTCCAAGTGCCCCAGCCTGCCAACCAAAACAATATACCTCCCATCCACATCAGTATGTACCGAGGTTTGAACGAAGGGGCGTGTGTTACTGATCAAGATAGCGACTCCATTAAGCTTGGATTTGCACGAGGAGTACAACACAATGGAGAAACGTTTGGAAGACAGAGTAGGGTGCCCTGGGTCCCTGAAGTGTGTTTCCTGAAGTAGGCCTATGTCTGCTCATAAGGTGCGAATCGTACGGAACAGGTGAGAGCGTTTCTGGGGTGTGTTAAGGCCTCGGACATTCATAGAGGCAATAGTAAACGGCATGTTTCTGATGGAGGGAGGAGTAAGGGGGAAAAACAGAAAGACGAGATACAGATGGGTCCACATTTATCTTGACTAGTTTTCTGCGCCTAGGTACAACATGATTTACTAGCATTAACCCTTCATCTATTGTTCTCAGCTGCAATACGATACATAGAACAATACAGCAGGGGATTAAGTCATTACAGCAGGGGATAAGGTCCGATTGGCCAGTCTCCGTTAATCCTATTAACCGTCAAGATAAATGTGGACCCATCTGTAGAGTAAAGAAGTTGACTTACTCAATGCAGAGAGTTAAAGAGAGAGGGAGAGGGGGTAGAGTACTCAACCTTGGTTGAGCAAGATACAGGAGATTAGTGGGAAAAAGAATAAGTTACTCAACACAGAGAAGGGGCAGGTACTCGACAATTAGGACGTAGGTGTCCAAATGGGCGAGGGAAACGATATCCGAGTCGCCACAAGGAAATAAGTGTAAAGGTGGGGGGGGGGAGGGGTGAAAGCAGTAACGTGAGTAATTTCACATGTGGGGGAGAGAGCAGGAGGAAAAATGGTGTGCTAAAGAAATTGGGCACAAATATACAGAAGACAACAGAGGGGATGGGCTCCCCTGGGTGAGTGAGGTGGAGGGAGAGGGGGGAAAAAAAAGAAAGAAAAAAAAAGGCATATTAAACACTGGGAAAGTCTATGAGTCATGTAGAGCGTAGGAATACAAACATATCGGGAAAAGTATGGTCGACAAGCACAGACGGTCCGCACCAGGGACTGCATTGCCACCAGTTGGGGCCACTGGTGGAAACCAGTACATGGCCAATCAGGAAAAAATAAACAAAGTCAGTGTAATTCATTACATAGAGCAACTGGTGGATGAATCCAGTGGGGGCACATCAAAAGAAAAAGGAAGGGGGGAGACCAGTTAGCATAAATCTGGAATGAACACATTTTCGCAGTAAGGTAGAGATCACATATAATAAACAGTTCTGAATATACGAGGGGATTGTAATCGGAAGCGGTATCCGCGAAAAAACGTACAAAGAGGTAAAAAGAGGGGGGGGCAAGAGAACGTCCTTCCCAATGAAGAAGTGATCAGCATCAGGGGGGGCTCCAGATTCTTCTATATGCGACAACAAGTCTTTGTTTTCACGGAGATCTCTTATGATGACAGTTTTTCCCTGAAGGTCGGATGTTTCTGTCCCGTAGGTCCTTGGTGAGGTCACAGAGTTCCCTCCGTTTAACAATGGTGAGAGGGGCCAGATCTTGTAAAAACTGGAGTTTCATTAAATTGAAAAGAACATGAGGTTTGCCGCGAGTAGAAAACTGTTAGGTTCCTGGTGCTCAGAACAGGGGAGATGTTACGTAGTGAGTCCTGAGCACCAGAACGTGACGCTGAGACAAGGTGTGGAAATGGAATAGCCCCTGGCACCCTATCTCCGTGCTGTCAGTACACTCTTGCGAGACTATGGTTGCTTGGGCCCATGGCAGCCGCGTTTAAAGGGCGGATTACGTCTGCCCAACTCCGATGTCCCCTCAGGTCTTAATGAGAGACAAAGACTGAACTGAGACAGGGTGATAACAAGGGGCCCTCTAACTAAACAACAAGGCCAGGGGCTACTAACAAACCTGAAACTAAATGTATGTGCGGCTTGCCGCCAAAGGAAAAGAACTACAAAGAAAATGCTGTCCACACGCCGACACAATACTTTTGTGTACCGGCGGTGACAGCATAAGCAGAACCCTCTGCAAAACACCAGTGACAGATATAACCAAGGAATACAGCGGCCTAGGCCGACAGACGCGGCAAAGCCGCTACTCACGGAACCGGTACTAATACTGGCAAACGGACAGGAACCCCCAATGCTGCCGGCACAGACTCTCAGAACTGGAGGACAGGCAGAATCCCAAACGACAGACCGGTGGACACCAAGAAGCCAGAAACTCGACCAGGCACAGGCAAAGCCACAGGACTTCTGGACAGGAATGCTTCACGGCAGGACACGGGATCAGACACAGGAATCGACACAGGAACCGACACTCAGGAAGCAGCTAGACTGACACTGCTATACAGGAGCTCAGGAACTGGCAGGAACAAGCTCAGAACACAAGCACTCTGGGAGACTGGAAACCAAGAAATATCACCAGCGTCTGTGAATTGCACTCAGCCAGCATATAACAGAGAGGCCTAATTAATTATGTCGTGCAGCTGCCCTGTTGCATGACTCCAAACTGCAATTAGCGGACAGGTGAGGCCAACCACATGGACACAGGCTGCAATACACAGACTCACCACTGACAGCAAACAATAATCCTCTAAACCAGAGCAATGGGAAATCCTGGCCTGCAAGAGAATAATAAACATAAAATAGGAATGAACCACTACCTGTGGTTCATAACAGTATCCTCTCCTTAAGGGTGAGCTCCGAACACCCAGTGACACCCACAGGGAACATAAACAGAAGTATAACATAAAATACCTAACCGAAATGCAAAACAGGAATGAGCCACAGCCGTGGCTCATAACAAAAACAGGATCCTTTCTTTCTATTTAAACTTGAGAAAATGAAGGACCACATCTCGGGGTGGGTCACCATCCCTAGGCTTAGGACGAAGGGCACAGTGGGCCCTTTAGAGTGAAAGCTGTGTGCCCCCCAGATCAGGTATCAGAAAAGAGAATAGAGTATGGAGGTAGGGTTCTAGATTATCTGCATTGACGGATTCCGGATTGTTGCGGATGCGGAGATTACATCTGCGCTCACGGTTTTCAAGATCCTAATTTTATTAGTGTGAAGTTCAGACAATTACGAGACTATCTGGTCCAGGTCGCGCCCCGTGTCATTTAAAGCTTTCTGGAAGTTGTCCTGACAGGCATCCATTTTGGTGGCTGTAGAGGCGAGAGAGGAGATATCCGTCTTAATGGAGGCCACTGCTGTATCCAATTTGGACTCCAGAGACTCCTTAAAGTCTGTGATGAGAGAACAGAGAGCTAAAATATCTTCTTTAGTGGAAAGAGCAGAGGGTGATTTGACAGAATTATCCATAGGAACGTGAGGAGGGGAGGGGTGACCCCTCTGTTGGGTATTTTTGGTGCCCCTAGTAAAGTGTTGAGAGATATCAGCACCTCCATGTTTAGGAGCCTTGGTCGAGGATTTCTGCATGTAGACCAAACCGGTGTAAAATATATCACTAATAGGGAGCAGCGCGTTGTGGTCAATGGATCATTTTCAAATTGGACTAAAGTACTAAGTGGTGTGCCACAAGGGTCTGTACTTGGACCACTTTTGTTCAACATTTTCATCAACGACCTAACAGTAGGTCTAGAGAGCATGGTGTCAATTTTTGCAGATGACACCAAATTGTGTAAGGTTATAAATTCGGAGGGGGATGCTGAGTCTCTTCAGAACGACTTAACTAAACTGGAAGCATGGGCAGCCAAATGGAGAATGAAATTTAACACAGACAAGTGTAAGTGTGGGAGCAAGACCAAAAATAACACCTACATACTAAATGGGGTAATATTAGGGGATTCTGTACTGGAAAAAGACTTAGGGGTTCACATAGATAACAAATTAAGCAGCAGTACCCAAAGTAGGAGTGCAGCAAAGAAGGCTAATAAGATATTAGCATGCATAAAATGGGGAATTGATGCAAGGGACGAGAGTATTATACTCCCATTATATAAATCACTAGTGAGGCCACACCTTGAATACTGTGTACCATTCTACGCACCATATTACAAAAAGGATATCCTGGAGCTAGAAAAGGTTCAGAGGAGGGCAACCAAACTAATTAAGGGCATGGAGACGATGGAATACGAGGAAAGGCTTGTAAGGCTAGGCATGTTTACATTGGAAAAGAGGAGACTAAGAGGGGACATGATCAACATCTACAAATATATAAGGGGTCAATACACAGAGCTTGGGAGGGACCAGTTTTCTATAGGATCAGCACAGAGGACACGTGGTCACTCGCTTAGGTTAGATGAGAGGAATATCCGCACATTGAGGTGAAAAGGTTTTTTCACAGTAAGGACAATACGTGTTTGAATTCCCTGCCTGAGAGAGTAGCAATGGCCGACTCAGTCAACACCTTTAAGTATGGGTTACATAAATTCCTATTGGATAAAGATATTCAGGGTTATGGTGCGTAGGCACGCATTATAGTTACTATAACTAGTCCTAGCATAAAAATAACTAGTCCTATAATAAGACTGCATAGGAGACCACAAATAGGTGGAACTCGATGGTCAATTGTCTTTTTTCAACCTTACTTACTATGTTACAAGGTTCCAAGACTAAACGAGCACACAGCAGCATGGGTTCAGAGTTTGGTGAGTTTCCGGCCATTGATTCACTTCCGGCTCTCATACACCTATGGCGGCCGCGGCAGCAGGAAATACCCCCCTCTGAGTGGGACACCAGCGTGAGGTAGCACAGCAATCAGGTGGGGCACTGCGGAGCGATCTACCCACTGTAATGGAGGCAGCTTCGTGGGCCATCACTGGAGTGTGCGGTGGCCTGGCAAAGTGACTCCGGAGCTTGCAGGTGCCGGCCAAAAGAGTTCGAGGTGTTCCTCCTTTATATTAAGGGCCACATATAAACATTGAGGGTGGGGAGCCCCCCAGTAAGTGTGTGGTAAAGTGGTCCCGATGCAGGAGCTGAAGAGCAGCACCACTACTCTCCATGCCAGCCAGACCACCATCTTGTGGCTGGCTGACTCTAAGCCTGAATTTCACCTGCTTTTCAGCAGCCACAGAACATCAATAATTCATGAGTATCTATAAGCATACTTGCCGATATTCTGGCTGCTCTCTGCGGGAGAGAGCAGCCAGATTGGCTCAGCAGGGGGGCAGGCTGTGACGTGGGGAGGAGGCGGACCAGAGGCGGGATGGGGGCGGAGCAGGGGCGGGCCGTGGCCGGAGTTACTACGTCACGGCCTTTAAGCCACGCCCCCCGCTCTGTAATGCCGCGATCCCCGGCATTACACTGCAGGGGGCGTGGCTATGACGACGCGATTCAGCAAGAATCGCGTCATCAACTGCCCGGACCGCCCACTTTACACAGTAAGTGGGCGGACGGGCAGGGTGACTGCTGCTCGGCCGGGAGACTTGCCTGCTCTTCCGTGGGGCCAGGAGGGTCACCCGATTTTCGGGAGCCTCCCGGCCATTCCGGGAGAGTAGGCAAGTATGTCTATAAGCCTGATTCATGTTTGTAGTTAAGGAGAAAGAATTGACTGCATAGGAGAGGAATGGGTTAAACATCCTGTGAGGGGTGGAACTAGCTGTGAGGTAGTACAGCCTTAGGAAAAGGGGGAGGGTTAGGGTATATATAGGCTGCAGTGGCCATTTTGGGCCTCTTTGCTGTTTGAATTTCCTTGGGGTGAGTTCTGCCTGGCAGATTGTTCACCCTTCTATATTTCGTGCACTTGTTTTAGGAAACGAATTATAATATGGCCTCCAGCCGCCCACGCCGATCAGTAGGCGCGCCAGCCCGTTACCAGGCCAGCGAGGCTGAGCCCGGGGCCGGGATGTCCGGCGCCGGGGAGGCCGTTAATACGCATGGGGCTGCTCCAGGGTCGTTGGGTGCAGGGCGCAGGACGCGCTCCTCCGGCGACCCTGCGGTCGCGAGTGTAGCTGCTGGCGGCCGCGGTGGGCGGCACGTGGCGGTCCGGAGGTCTGACATCCTGGAGAGAGGGGACCAACGGTCCTCGCCTCCGGGGGCAGTCGGGACGGTGAGAGCCCGCGGGCGCGCGCTAGCGCGCCTCGCTGGATGCCGCTCGGCACCCGCTGCGGTGACACCCAGCCGGTCCTCCCTGCCAGGGCCGCTTGGAAGCTCCACGCGGCGGGGGAGAACTGGGCGGGCGACAGAAGTGACGGCGATCCGGCCTGGGCCCGTCGGTGTGCCCTGCGCCGGATCGTCGGATAGGAGTGCACAGCAAGAGGCTGCATCGGCAGCGGGGGACACCAGGACAGGAGGCGGTGGGGCGCGCGCACCAACGCGCGGCTCCGGCGGCGTCTCTCGCGCACGGGTGCGCGCAGCGACGCCGCATCGTTCCGTGTCCCCTCAGCCCTCCTCGCTGCGGATTAGTTCCGGCGGGGCGAGGAGGGAAAACAGGCCTGGTGGTGATCAACCAGGTTTTCGGGGTTTTTCGCCCAGCGGTGCGCAAAGGATGGGCAGCATAGCACCGCGGGCGTCACATGATGCACAGAGCAGGGCCTCCCGGGCTGGACGTGGCAGCTCATCCAGCACTTCCGGGGGACCTGGGCGGGCGGGCACAGGAAGTAGGGGGGGGGTTTATGTCCAGGGTGAGGTGCCCGGTCATTACGGACCTTTCCCCACAGGGCCGACCGATTTGTGGTCCGGATGGGTCATGGCTTCCCGTGCCCAGCGGCGGGTCCACACGGCGCGTTCCGCCCGCTCGGCAACCAGCAGGCGACGCGCCTGCGCCACGGGATGCAAATATAACACAAGACGCTTTCGCTACGGCCCTCGCCACGGTGGTGGCAGCTTTGGGCCCGCTCTCAGCGGCCCCCGGGCGCGAGGTTGGGTCCGGGGGGTTTCCTAGCGGATCGGGCGCGGGTGCGGGCTCTGCCGCGCAGAGGGTAGCGCGTGCGTGCCGTGAGCTTGGTGCGGCCGCGGCTCAGCTGCAGCAGCAGCCACGGCGGGATGAGAATGTGCGTTCATCCGGCACGCCATCGCCTGGAAGGGCTAGGCGCTCGCCACTGTGTGTCTCTGGGTCCTCTTCCCCCTTTTTGCCCGCAGTTGATCAGACGGATACGGAGGAAGCGGAATCGGAAGTGGAGGACGTTTCGTACATCGCCCCTGATGAATCTGGATCCGACCATTCTACGGCTTCAGGTGAGGCGGAGCAGTCTGGGTCGGTTGCGAGTACTCCCTCAAGTTCGCGCAGCTCGTCCCCTTCATCCTCTTCTTCCTCTTCTTCCTCCTCCTCCCTTTCCTCGGCGGTGTCCGACATAAGTAGCACGGCGAAGGCGAGGAAAAGGGCGATTAAATACGCCAAAAAGGCGGCTGGGAGGCAAGAGAGGCATAAGAGGCGAAGGCGGGTTAGCAAAGAATCTCGCAAGGCTAGGAAGCGGCGCGACTTGCCAGGCGTGGTTCGCTGCGAATATACCGCTGTCATGCGAGGGCTTAGGGATAGCTGCAGCAAAAGCATTCGTAGGGGGGACTACGTGGATGTCTTCGTCTTGACGAAAGGCGCGAAGAGGGAGTTCAAGGCAGCTACCGCTAAGAAGGGCATAGGGGCCGAGGCATTTCGCACGTTCAATAACTGGCTGGCAGGTTTCTGGGTTTTCGCGGCTTGTTACCTTGAGGACAGGCCAGACGAGCATATGAATGTCATCCGGTACCTGCACCTCGTGCATGATATGCAACGCACGTCGGCGGGTGACGAATGGCGTAGATATGATGAGGAATTCAGAGAGAAACAGGACGGGTTGTATGTGATGGACTTCGGGTTCAAGGACGTGGAGGTATGGCTTAGGGTCACCAGGGCCTCACAACAGGCCAAGGAGCCCCGGGGCACAGGGGCGGACGGACACTGGGTCGGGCCGTCCGCCCATGCGCCCGGCGGGGACGGCGGGTCGGCCAAGCCAGTTAGGTCGGCCGTCCGGACTGGTAAGCAGACAGGAACGAAAGGGTTATGCTTCGCGTTTAACAACGCGGCATGTACCTACGGCAAGCAGTGTCGGTTCCGTCACGCTTGCCTCCATTGCGGGGGTTCCCACCCGGCCTCCTCCTGCTTCAAGAATACTCGGCAGGGTCCCCGCGCTAAACAACCCTACTCTAGAGGAGCGCCCGGCGGGAGTGCTCCTCAGGGCGCCAACGCCAATTAGGTTAGAGGCTATGCGTAAATGGTTGAGTTGGTATCCGAATAAGGAGGATGCCGGGTTTTTATACGAAGGTTTTAGTTTTGGGTTCCGCTTGCCTGTTGCAAGCGAGGTTACAGTTAGGGCGCAGAGGAACCTGCAGTCGGCTCGAGCTTTGCCTTTAGTATTGCGGGAAAAAGTCGATAAGGAGATCAGGCTGGGCAGGATGGTGGGGCCTTTTGCTTCACCCCCCGTGGCTGATCTCGTCATCTCCCCGGTGGGGGTGGTGCCCAAAAAGACACCTGGGGCCTTCCGGCTGATCCAGCACCTCTCCTACCCACCGGGGGCCTCGGTCAACGACGCTATACCTCCGGGTCATTGCTCGGTGGTATATCAATCGTTTGACGAGGCGCTCAATTTGGTCCGCAGCTACGGAGCTGGGGCCCTCATGGCAAAGATTGACGTCGAATCCGCGTTCAGGTTGCTACCCCTCCATCCAGACTCATTTCGTTTTATGGGTTTCCGGATTGGATCGGAATATTTCATCGACAAATGTTTGCCGATGGGATGTTCCGTTTCATGCTCGTATTTTGAACGTTTTGGCACCTTCCTGCATTGGTGCGTGGAGTCTTCGTCGGGTGGGCACGGCGTTGCCCATTACCTCGATGATTTCCTTTGTACGGGTCCGGCGGGTTCGCCGCGGTGCGGCAACCTGCTTTTCAGTATACGAGCATTGTTTTGTCACTTCGGAGTGCCAGTTGCCGAAGACAAAACGGAGGGGCCGATCTCTTGCCTGTCATTTCTAGGTATCGAGATCGACACAGTGGCAGGCGAGTGTCGTCTGCCTTTGGACAAAGTGGCTAAGCTTCGCAAGGCCATTGGCCAGTTCATGGGCTCGCGTAAGGTTAAGCTGCGGCAGGCACAATCCTTGCTGGGCATGTTTAACTTTGCTTGTCGGGTCATCCCGATGGGCAGGGTTTTCTGCCGGAAGCTGGAAAGAGCAACCGCGGGATGTGCCAGGCCGCACCACTTTGTACGGTTGCCAGCCGAGATAAAAAGAGATCTGGCAGTATGGGCCTCGTTCCTGGAAGATTTTAACGGGGTTAGAATATGGCAGGCACCGACGGTAGATAGCGCCAGATTGCAGCTTTTCACCGACGCGGCAGGGGCATCCGGTTTTGGGTGCTATCTTGAGGGATCGTGGTGCGCGGCATCGTGGCCAGCGGAGTGGCATCAGGCGGGTCTCACTAGGGACCTTCTGCTCCTGGAGCTTTTTCCCATCATGGTTGCGCTGGAGATTTGGGGCGAGCGGCTAGCGCATCGCAGCATCCTGTTCAGATGCGACAATCTGGGCGTGGTGCACGCGATTAACAACCAGAGGGCTAAATCGCTGGTGGTGCTGCGGGTCCTAGGGCAGTTGCTGCTTACTTGTCTGCGCAGGAACGTGTGGTTCCGCGCGCAGCATGTGCCGGGTCTGGAGAACGGGGTCGCTGATGCGCTATCGCGAGGGCATTGGGATTGGTTTTACTTGTTGGCTCCCGAGGCCGACCAACGGGGTTTTCATTGTCCCGGTTATGTCTGGCAGGTCATCGAGCCGGACTGGAAGGTTTAGCACTGCGCTCGGTCGCGCAATCCACGCTTAAGGCTTACGAACAGGCCTGGAGCGAATGGGAAGAATTTGCTAGAGGACGGAAGCAACGAGGTAAGAGTGGGCATCGGATGATGCTTTCTTTTATTTGGCAGCTTTATGTTTCGGGTAGGTCGAGAGCGGTGGTGTCCCGGTACTTGGCTGGCATTGCGTTCTTCTGCAGAATTAAGGGCGTTCCCGATCTGACGAAAAGCGGGATTCTGCTTAAGGCTATGAAAGGATGGGCGCGCGTTGCACCTACGCCGCCTGACAGGAGGCGGCCCTTTGATGCAGCTTTGCTGCCTGACATCATTGGGTCGGTTGGAGCCATCGCATCGTCTATGTTTGAATCGCTGCTTTTTAGATTGGCTTTCTCTATGGCCTACCACGGTGCCTTTAGGATTTCGGAGTTGGTAGCGCCTTCTAAGCAAACAGATTCGCGCATGCTGGTGGGGGACGTGGTGGTGAGTGGGAGGTCCTTGCTGTGCAGATTGCGACGCTCTAAGACGGACCAGGTGGGGAAGGGCCGATGGGTCACCCTGGTTCCGGCACTTGAGGAGAGCATATGCCCAGTACGGCTGGCAGTGCAGTATGAGGCAGTAAGGCCCGACTGTCGGGGGTCGTGGTTGCTGCACTATGATGGGCTGCCAGTAACAAAGTTCCAATTTCGGTGGATGATGGGTCGCTGTCTGACGAGCTTGGGCCTTTCCCCCTCTCACTTCGGTACACACTCCTTCCGCATTGGGGCTGCTACGGCGGCAGCGGCCGCGGGTTTTTCGGGAGCCCAGATCCAGGCGGTGGGGCGATGGAAGTCGTCCTGTTATAAGCGATACATTCGCCCCGTCGCCTGAGATACTTTGCGTAAGCGTAGCTGGCGTCAATAAGTTAGAGTAAGATAAGGTTTGCTTGGTTTATGCATATGTTATGTTCACTATATGTTGGTTCGTTTACCCGTGTGTGATCCTACTCAGGGATTAGCCACTTGCCGCTGCGGGCGTGAGCCGGCAGCGGGGGTCTGGAGTTATTTTGCTATTTTTGCCTGACTTGACGGACTGAATTCTAATCATTAATTAGGCTAATCTTTGCTATCAAAGTCCCTCAGCAGGTTTTTATGCTTTCACCTCCAGCTGAGTTATTTCATGTTTTACCCTCTTTTTTATACCCCCCCCCCCCCCCTGTTTGATTTCGTTTTGATTTTTTTTTTTTTACCTTTCCCTTAAAGTCTTAATGCTTTGCTTCAAATTTATTAGAATATCGGGAGATCGGCTAGGCCAGCGGTGGCCAACCTGTGGCTCTTGAGCCGCATGTGGCTCTTTCTTTATTCAAATGTGGCTCCCAACCGCTGCACTCCAGCCAGACACGCAGCAGCACTACAGGGACTGAAAACTGAAGTAGTCAGACACTAGAGGTGAGACACCCACAAGCAAACAGAGGACACATTAGGGACTGCTGCAACGGCATGAGTTGATGGGGGGGCTGTAGTGATACATGAAGGTGGGCTAGAGTGACACATGGCAGAGCTGGCTGGAGTGACACAGCAGGGTCTTGGCAGCAGTGACACATGGGAGAGCTGGCTGGAGTGACAGGAGGGTGTTGGCAGGAGTGACACGTGGGAGAACTGGCTGGAGAGACACAGGAGGGTCCTGGCAGGAGTGACATGGGAGGGTGTTGGCTAGAGTGACACATGGAAGAGCTGGCTGGAGTGACACAGCAGGGTCTTGGCAGTAGTGGCACATGGGAGAGCTGGCTGGAGTGACACATGGGGGAGCTGGCTGGAGTGACATAGGAGGGTGCTAGCAGGAGTGACACATGGGGCAGCTGGCTGGAGTGACACGGGAGAGCTGGCTGGAGTGACACAGCAGGGTCTTGGCAGGAGTGACACATGGGAGAGCAGGCTGGAGTGACATAGGAGGGTGCTGGCTGGAGTGACATAGGAGGGTGCTAGCAGGAGTGACACATGGGGGAGCTGGCTGGAGTGACAGGAGGGTGTTGACTGCAGTGACACATGGGGGAGCTGGCTGGAGTGACAGGAGGGTGTTGGCTGGAGTGACACATGGGGCAGCTGGCTGGAGTGACAGGATGGTGTTGGCTGGAGTGACACATGGGGGAGCTGGCTGGAGTGACAGGAGGGTGTTGACTGGAGTGACACATGGGGGAGCTGGCTGGAGTGACAGGAGGGTGTTGGCTGGTGTGACACATGGGGGAGCTGGCTGGAGTGACAGGAGGGTGTTGACTGGAGTGACACATGGGGGAGCTGGCTGGAGTGACAGGAGGGTGTTGGCTGGAGTGACACATGGGGGAGCTGGCTGGAGTGACAGGAGGGTGTTGGCTGGAGTGACACATGGGGGAGCTGGCTGGAGTGACAGGAGGGTGTTGGCTGGAGTGACACATGGGGGAGCTGGCTGGAGTGACAGGAGGGTGTTGGCTGGAGTGACACATGGGGGAGCTGGCTGGAGTGACAGGAGGGTGTTGGCTGGAGTGACACATGGGGGAGCTGGCTGGAGTGACAGGAGGGTGTTGGCTGGAGTGACACATGGGAGAGCTGGCTGGAGTGACAGGAGGGTGTTGGCTGGAGTGACACATGGGGGAGCTGGCAGGAGTGACAGGAGGGTGTTGGCTGGAGTGACACATGGGGGAGCTGGCTGGAGTGACAGGAGGGTGTTGGCTGGAGTGACACATGGGGGAGCTGGCTGGAGTGACAGGAGGGTGTTGGCTGGAGTGACACATGGGGGAGCTGGCTGGAGTGACAGGAGGGTGTTGGCTGGAGTGACACATGGGGGAGCTGGCTGGAGTGACAGGAGGGTGTTGGCAGGAGTGACACATGGGGGAGCTGAAGTTTATTATGTGAAAGTGGATTTTTCAATGGATCTGGCTTAAAAAAATATATTTTATGTTGTTCTGGCTTTTTCAATGTATTTTATACCAGGGGTGTGGTCTAGCAGGCACAAGGCCACGTTCCATTTTTGCATGTGCACCATCGGCTTGATGCCGGCTCTTTGACGTACCTAACAAGGTTTTTTGGCTCTTTGTCACTGACTGGTTGGCCACCCCTGGGCTAGGCCGTGACTGCTGCGACTTAGGAAGCTATAAACAAAATTTTTATTTTTTGGCAGATCCTTCAGGTTAACGCAATTTCTATTTCTGGTATAGATTTTAGTAACACATTTTACCCCTTTTCCTCCATTCAGGTTGTTTCGCTGATGGCTTGTCCGTTTGGGTGGTTGGCCACTCTTATGTCTTTTGGGCAGCTAGGTTCTTGGCCTCTGATACGGCTCAGAGGTTCCCTGGAGGTCAGGGAATCAGATGGCTTGGTTGGCGAGGAATGATGTGGACAGATCTATTGAGTAGATTAGTCAGTCAAGCTAGGAAGCATGGTGTTCCCAAGGTGTTGGTTGTCCACTTAGGTGGCAACGACCTGGGGAAGAGGACTTCCTTGGAGCTAAGGTGGGCCATGATACAAGATCTGGCAAAGGTGGCCGCAGCATGGACCAATTGCGTATTGGTTTTTTCCCTGATGGTGCCAAGGTTGAGTTGGCGCAGTGTGGAGGACGGACGCGTAATAGATGAGGCCAGGACAAAGGTGAATGGGGCGGTGGCGAAGTGGGTCTTGGCCCACGGAGGCAAAGTGGTTCGCCACCCTAGGATTCGGTTCCGAGACAAACACCTTTTTCGGCCTGATGGTGTACATCTATCCAATGAGGGGATGATGTTTTTCCTGGAGGATCTGTTCCTAGTGTTGCAGGAGTTAGGGTAGGTTATGGTGGCGGTGCGAGGACTCTGGGAGGGAGTCCTTCGCTTTTGGCGGAAAAGAACGGCAGTTTGTAGGTGTATCGCTTATATAGGTAGTAAGTTTCAGTTTATTTGGTTTAGGTGCACTCACCTCCATCGACTTAATGGCCGCTCGACCACCCATCCGGGAGGCAGCGGCAGGGCACCCAGGAGCGGTGGGAAGTCACTGTGGGGGTTGTGTTGACACCTATTACCGGTTTTTGATAAGGTGTTGGACGGTTTCGGTCCGTTTACCAATTTAAGTTTACCAATAGTTTAATAGAGCCGTTCTTTTTTCTGCCACCATTTTGCCGGGTGATTCGGCAGCTTAACAAATTTTTCCATTTACAGGTTTGCTATGGTTAGGGTCAAATAAATAGCTAGCAATTTTTCTGCCAAAATCATGTCTCCGTGTCTTTATTTACTGGTATTAGAAGGTAACTAAGGTTTACTTTAATAAAGGGGGTCCACCAAATATCACTAGGATGTTTAAGCAAAAAAGTAAGCAACAGGGCCAAACCATGTGCACTGCAGGGGGGTAAAGATGTAACATATGCAGAGAGAGTTAGATTTGGAGGGGTTTAAACTGGAATCTAAATGGCAGTGTAGAAATAAAGCAGCCAGTATTTACCCTGCACAGAAACAATATAAATGGAATTTCTCCCATTGCATGTCACTGCAGTGTGTTCCAGACACAGTTACCAGGTTTTTATGCTTTACTTTCTAATCTGAGTCAGGCCCTATTTATCTGATATTTATCTGTCTATATATCTACCGTTACCATACTATCCCTATACACCAGGACACGCATAGATCACACAGGTTCTGTGGCTGATTAGAACCAGGTGAAATGCAGCCTTGAAATAAGGTAGACGCAGAACCTATATAATGTATGAGTGTCCTATTATACAGGGATAATACCACACAGCCTATAGCATAATAATAATGTCACTGTCCCCATAGTAGCAGCAGTCACACCCCAACCTCATTATACTGTATGTGCTCCGTACTCACTGACACCTCCACTGCTACTCTCTGCTCTTATTGGCTCTCACAGTCATGTGATCCTGCACTCTCTGCTCTGATTGGCTCTCACATTCATGTGACCTAGCACTCTCTGCTCTGGTTAGCTCTCACAGTCATGTGACACACACAGCATAGTCATGTGACACAGCCACAGCCAGCACTAGGCTTACACTCTACATATCGGCCTTATTACAGAAGCCTGAGACTCTTCCTGGAGGTATTAGCCCTACACAAAATGGCTGCCTGGGAGAGGACAAATGTGTCACATGACAGGGAAGCTCTAGTGGTCACCTGATTTGTACTACACTACCCAGCATGCTTTGTTTCCTCATCTCATTCCCTGATATCACACGGTGAGTATGTGTCCTGCAGCGTAATAATCCCTGATGTTATATTATACTGTATATTATATCCCTGTTATACCTCATACACTGTAATATACACACACACAGCAATGTCATCACTGATCTGTATTATACTGTATATTATATCCCTGTTATACCTCATACACTAATATATACACACACAGCAATGTCATCACTGATCTGTATTATACTGTATATTATATCCCTGTTATACCTCATACACTGTAATATACACACACAGCAATGTCATCACTGATCTGTATTATACTGTATATTATATCCCTGTTATACCTCATACACTGTAATATACACACACACACACACACACAGCAATGTCATCACTGATCTGTATTATACTGTATATTATACCCCTGTTATACCTCATACACTGTAATATACACACACACACAGCAATGTCATCACTGATCTGTATTATACTGTATATTATATCCCTGTTATACCTCATACTCTGTAATATACACACACACAGCAATGTCATCACTGATCTGTATTATACTGTATATTATATCCCTGTTATACCTCATACACTGTAATATACACACACACAGCAATGTCATCACTGATCTGTATTATACTGTATATTATATCCCTGTTATACCTCATACACTGTAATATACACACACACACAGCAATGTCATCACTGATCTGTATTATACTGTATATTATATCCCTGTTATACCTCATACACTGTAATATACACACAGCAATGTCATCACTGATCTGTATTATACTGTATATTATATCCCTGTTATACCTCATACACTGTAATATACACACACACAGCAATGTCATCACTGATCTGTATTATACTGTATATTATATCCCTGTTATACCTCATACACTGTAATATACACACACAGCAATGTCATCACTGATCTGTATTATACTGTATATTATATCCCTGTTATACCTCATACACTGTAATATACACACACAGCAATGTCATCACTGATCTGTATTATACTGTATATTATATCCCTGTTATACCTCATACACTGTAATATATACACACACAGCAATGTCATCACTGATCTGTATTATACTGTATATTATATCCCTGTTATACCTCATACACTGTAATATACACACACACAGCAATGTCATCACTGATCTGTATTATACTGTATATTATATCCCTGTTATACCTCATACACTGTAATATACACACACACACAGCAATGTCATCACTGATCTGTATTATACTGTATATTATATCCCTGTTATACCTCATACACTGTAATATATACACACACAGCAATGTCATCACTGATCTGTATTATACTGTATATTATATCCCTGTTATACCTCATACACTGTAATATACACACACACAGCAATGTCATCACTGATCTGTATTATACTGTATATTATATCCCTGTTATACCTCATACACTGTAATATACACACACACAGCAATGTCATCACTGATCTGTATTATACTGTATATTATATCCCTGTTATACCTCATACACTGTAATATACACACACACACAGCAATGTCATCACTGATCTGTATTATACTGTATATTATATCCCTGTTATACCTCATACACTGTAATACACACACACAGCAATGTCATCACTGATCTGTATTATACTGTATATTATATCCCTGTTATACCTCATACTCTGTAATATACACACACACACAGCAATGTCATCACTGATCTGTATTATACTGTATATTATATCCCTGTTATACCTCATACACTGTAATACACACACACACAGCAATGTCATCACTGATCTGTATTATACTGTATATTATATCCCTGTTATACCTCATACACTGTAATATACACACACACACAGCAATGTCATCACTGATCTGTATTATACTGTATATTATATCCCTGTTATACCTCATACACTGTAATATACACACACACAGCAATGCATCACTGATCTGTATTATACTGTATATTATATCCCTGTTATACCTCATACACTGTAATATATACACACACACAGCAATGTCATCACTGATCTGTATTATACTGTATATTATATCCCTGTTATACCTCATACACTGTAATATACACACACACACAGCAATGTCATCACTGATCTGTATTATACTGTATATTATATCCCTGTTATACCTCATACACTGTAATATACACACACACAGCAATGTCATCACTGATCTGTATTATACTGTATATTATATCCCTGTTATACCTCATACACTGTAATATACACACACACACAGCAATGTCATCACTGATCTGTATTATACTGTATATTATATCCCTGTTATACCTCATACACTGTAATATACACACACACAGCAATGTCATCACTGATCTGTATTATACTGTATATTATATCCCTGTTATACCTCATTCACTGTAATATATACACACACACACACACACACACACACACATGTCATCACTGATCTGTATTATACTGTATATTATATCCCTGTTATACCTCATACACTGTAATATACACACACACACAGCAATGTCATCACTGATCTGTATTATACTGTATATTATATCCCTGTTATACCTCATACACTGTAATACACACACACACACACACACACACACACACACACACACACACACACACACACACACACAGCAATGTCATCACTGATCTGTATTATACTGTATATTATATCCCTGTTATACCTCATACACTGTAATATACACACACACACACACACACAGCAATGACATCACTGATCTGTATTATACTGTATATTATATCCCTCTTATACCTCATACACTGTAATATACACACACACACACACAGCAATGTCATCACTGATCTGTATTATACTGTATATTATATCCCTGTTATACCTCATACACTAATATACACACAGCAATGTCATCACTGATCTGTATTATACTGTATATTATATCCCTGTTATACCTCATACACTGTAATATACACACACACACAGCAATGTCATCACTGATCTGTATTATACTGTATATTATATCCCTGTTATACCTCATACACTGTAATATACACACACACAGCAATGTCATCACTGATCTGTATTATACTGTATATTATATCCCTGTTATACCTCATACACTGTAATACACACACACACACACACACACACACACACACACACACACACACACACACACATGTCATCACTGATCTGTATTATACTGTATATTATATCCTGTTATACCTCATACACTGTAATATACACACACACACAAAAATGTCATCACTGATCTGTATTATACTGTATATTATATCCCTGTTATACCTCATACACTGTAATACACACACACACACACACACACACACACACACACACACACACAGCAATGTCATCACTGATCTGTATTATACTGTATATTATATCCCTGTTATACCTCATACACTGTAATATACACACACACAGCAATGTCATCACTGATCTGTATTATACTGTATATTATATCCCTGTTATACCTCATACACTGTAATATACACACACACACAGCAATGTCATCACTGATCTGTATTATACTGTATATTATATCCCTGTTATACCTCATACACTGTAATATATACATACACACAGCAATGTCATCACTGATCTGTATTATACTGTATATTATATCCCTGTTATACCTCATACACTGTAATATATACACACACACAGCAATGTCATCACTGATCTGTATTATACTGTATATTATATCCCTGTTATACCTCATACACTGTAATATACACACACACAGCAATGTCATCACTGATCTGTATTATACTGTATATTATATCCCTGTTATACCTCATACACTGTAATATACACACACACAGCAATGTCATCACTGATCTGTATTATACTGTATATTATATCCCTGTTATACCTCATACACTGTAATATACACACACACACACAGCAATGTCATCACTGATCTGTATTATACTATATATTATATCCCTGTTATACCTCATACACTGTAATACACACACACACACACACACACACACACACACACACACACACACACACACACACACACAGCAATGTCATCACTGATCTGTATTATACTGTATATTATATCCCTGTTATACCTCATACACTGTAATATACACACACACAGCAATGTCATCACTGATCTGTATTATACTGTATATTATATCCCTGTTATACCTCATACACTGTAATATATACACACACACACAGCAATGTCATCACTGATCTGTATTATACTGTATATTATATCCCTGTTATACCTCATACACTGTAATATACACACACACACACAGCAATGTCATCACTGATCTGTATTATACTGTATATTATATCCCTGTTATACCTCATACACTAATATACACACACACACAGCAATGTCATCACTGATCTGTATTATACTGTATATTATATCCCTGTTATACCTCATACACTGTAATATACACACACACAGCAATGTCATCACTGATCTGTATTATACTGTATATTATATCCCTGTTATACCTCATACACTGTAATATACACACACATCAATGTCATCACTGATCTGTATTATACTGTATATTATATCCCTGTTATACCTCATACACTGTAATACACACACACAGCAATGTCATCACTGATCTGTATTATACTGTATATTATATCCCTGTTATACCTCATACACTGTAATATACACACACACAGTAATGTCATCACTGATCTGTATTATACTGTATATTATATCCCTGTTATATCTATAGTAATACAGGGACATAACTGCAGAGGTGAGGGGATCTGGGAGTGTACACATTGGTATTTGATGTCTCTCCAATAAACAGGATTACAGATTTGTAAACTGACTCCACCTCACTTACGGATACATGAGACACAGTAACCAGAAGATCCTGAAACTCATCAACAAGATCATTCTGCTGCTGACTGGAGAGGTGACTGCTGGGAATGGGATATTATACTGTAACACCAGGGGATGTGTCTGGGTGATGACTGGAGAGGTGACTGCTGGGAATGGGACATTATACTGTAACACCAGGGGATGTGTCTGGGTGATGAGTGGAGAGGTGACTGCTGGGAATGGGGCATTATACAGTAACACCAGGTGACGTGTCTGGGTGATGACTGGAGAGGTGACTGCTGGGAATGGGACATTATACTGTAACACCAGGGGATGTGTCTGGGTGATGACTGGAGAGGTGACTGCTGGGAATGGGGCATTATACAGTAACACTAGGGGACGTGTCTGGGTGATGACTGGAGAGGTGACTGCTGGGAATGGGGCATTATACAGTAACACCAGGGGATGTGTCTGGGTGATGACTGGAGAGGTGACTGCTGGGAATGGGGCATTGTACAGTAACACCGGGGGATGTGTCTGGGTGATGACTGGAGAGGTGACTGCTGGGAATGGGATATTATACAGTAACACCAGGGGATGTGTCTGGGTGATGACTGGAGAGGTGACTGCTGGAATGGGACATTATACAGTAACACCAGGGGATGTGTCTGGGTGATGACTGGAGAGGTGACTGCTGGGAATGGGACATTATACAGTAACAACGGGGGATGTGTCTGGGTGATGACTGGAGAGGTGACTGCTGGGAATGGGACATTATACAGTAACACCAGGGGATGTGTCTGGGTGATGACTGGAGAGGTGACTGTTGGGAATGGGGCATTATACAGTAACACCAGGGGACGTGTCTGGGTGATGACTGGAGAGGTGACTGCTGGGAATGGGACATTATACAGTAACACCAGGGGATGTGTCTGGGTAATGACTGGAGAGGTGACTGCCGGGAATGGGACATTATACAGTAACACCAGGGGACGTGTCTGGGTGATGACTGGAGAGGTGACTGCTGGGAATGGGGCATCATACAGTAACACCAGGGGATGTGTCTGGGTGATGACTGGAGAGGTGACTGCTGGAAATGGGACATTATACAGTAACACCAGGGGACGTGTCTGGGTGATGACTGGAGAGGTGACTGCTGGGAATGGGGTATTATACAGTAACACCAGGGGACGTGTCTGGGTGATGACTGGAGAGGTGACTGCTGGGAATGGGGCATTATACAGTAACACCAGGGGATGTGTCTGGGTGATGACCGGAGAGGTGACTGCTGGGAATGGGACATTATACAGTAACACCAGGGGACGTGTCTGGGTGATGACTGGAGAGGTGACTGCTGGGAATGAGGCATTATACAGTAACACCAGGGGATGTGTCTGGGTGATGACTGGAGAGGTGACTGCTGGGAATGGGACATTATACAGTAACACCGGGGGACGTGTCTGGGTGATGAATGTATCACTGTGTGTGTCAGGTTCCTATAAGGTGTCAGGATATCACTGTCTATGTCTCCATGCAGGAGGAGGAGTATATAGAGGAACACAGCGGTCTGTACAAGGACGTGATGATGGAGAATCACCGGCCCCTCACATCACTGGGTAAGAGGAGACTGTCATGTATTGTACAGGGGAGAGCAGGTATGGGGGCCCCTATATACACACATCATCTGATAATCACATATATACACTGTACTCAGTCACTGTGTGTCTCCTACAGATGGATCCAGTAACAGAGATACCCCAGAGAGATGTCCCCGTCCTCTGTATTCCCAGGATTGTACAGAGGAGAATCACAGGATCCCACAGGAGGATCAGGTAGGTGGGATTTAGGGTCTCCCCAATATAACAAAGTGACTGTCACTATATGATCTGTAGAGGAGCTGTGTGTCTTATACACTGATATTATACTGTTTCACCTCCGTTTAATCTGACTGTATGTAAATGTCATTATAGTGTGTGTTTGTTTGTTTGTTTGTTTGTTTTTTTGGTTTATTTAGGTAGAAGGTATGTCTGACGTAAAGGCAGAAGATACAGAGGGAGAAGAAGAGACGTATGTGACTGATATAAAGGCAGAAGATACAGAGGGAGAAGAAGAGACGTATGTGACTGATATAAAGGCAGAAGATACAGAGGGAGAAGAAGAGACGTATGTGACTGATATAAAGGCAGAAGATATAGAGGGAGAAGAAGAGACGTATGTGACTGGTATAAAGGCAGAAGATATAGAGGGAGTAGAAGAGACGTATGTGACTGATATAAAGGCAGAAGATATAGAGGGAGAAGAAGAGACGTATGTGACTGATATAAAGGCAGAAGATATAGAGGGAGAAGAAGAGACGTATGTGAGGGGTGATCAGCAGTGTAAGGAGGAGGAGATCCCTACAGATATCAGCACAGGTGAGTAATAAACACTTATTACAGTTAATAGTCATATATCCTCCTTGTTCTGTCACTACAACAATATCTTATCCTACACCCTCCTCTGTCAGTACAGACTAATGAGGGAAATGTATCTGCCCAGTGGGGGAGTCGGGAGCCATCAGCCCCTATTATACTCCTGCTCTCCCCCTCACATCATGTCACTGTGTGTTACCACCCCAGAGATCTGACCAGTCTCCTCCCCACACTCTCTGGTGTATCTCATACATCAGGAGACATCAGCCCCTATTATACTCCTGCTCTCCCTCACATCATGTCACTGTGTGTTACCAGCCCAGAGATCTGACCAGTCTCCTCCCCACACTCTCTGGTGTATCTCATACATCAGAAGACATCAGCCCCTATTATACTCCTGCTCTCCCCCTCATATCATGTCACTGTGTGTTACTGGCCCAGAGATCTGACCAGTCTCCTCCCCACACTCTCTGGTGTATCTCATACATCAGCCATCATCCCTATTATACTCCTGCTCTCCCCCTCACATCATGTCACTGTGTGTTACCAGCCTAGGGATCTGACCAGTCTCCTCCCCACTCTCTCTGGTGTATCTCATACATCAGCAGCCATCAGCCCCTATTGTACTCCTGCTCTCCCCCTCACATCATGTCACTGTGTGTTACCAGCCCAGATATCTAACCAGTCTCCTCCCCACACTCTCTGGTGTATCTCATACATCAGGAACCATCAGCCCCTATTATACTCCTGCTCTCCCCTCACATCATGTCACTGTGTGTTTCCAGCCCAGAGATCTGACCAGTCTCCTCCCCACACTCTCTGGTGTATCTCATACATCAGGAGCCATCAGCCCCTATTATACTTCTGCTTTCCCTCTCACATCATGTCACTGTGTTACCAGCCCAGAGATCTGACCAGTCTCCTCCCCACACTCTTTGGTGTATCTCATACATCAGGAGCCATCAGCCCCTATTATACTTCTGCTTTCCCTCTCACATCATGTCACTGTGTTACCAGCCCAGAGATCTGACCAGTCTCCTCCCCACTCTCTCTGGTGTGTCTCATACATCAGGAGCCATCAGCCCCTATTATACTCCTGCTCCCCCTCTCACATCATGTCACTGTGTGTTACCAGCCCAGAGATCTAACCAGTCTCCTCCCCACACTCTCTGGTGTATCTCTTACATCAGGAACCATCAGCCCCTATTATACTCCTGCTCTCCCCTCACATCATGTCACTGTGTGTTTCCAGCCCAGAGATCTGACCAGTCTCCTCCCCACACTCTCTGGTGTATCTCATACATCAGGAGCCATCAGCCCCTATTATACTTCTGCTTTCCCTCTCACATCATGTCACTGTGTGTTACCAGCCCAGAGATCTGACCAGTCTCCTCCTCACACTCTCTGGTGTATCTCATACATCAGGAGCCATCAGCCCCTATTATACTTCTGCTTTCCCTCTCACATCATGTCACTGTGTGTTACCAGCCCAGAGATCTGACCAGTCTCCTCCCCACACTCTCTGGTGTATCTCATACATCAGGAGCCATCAGCCCCTATTATACTTCTGCTTTCCCCCTCACATCATGTCACTGTGTTACCAGCCCAGAGATCTGACCAGTCTCCTCCCCACACTCTCTGGTGTATCTCATACATCAGGAGCCATCAGCCCCTATTATACTTCTGCTTTCCCTCTCACATCATGTCACTGTGTTACCAGCCCAGAGATCTGACCAGTCTCCTCCCCACTCTCTCTGGTGTGTCTCATACATCAGGAGCCATCAGCCCCTATTATACTCCTGCTCCCCCTCTCACATCATGTCACTGTGTGTTACCAGCCCAGAGATCTGACCAGTCTCCTCCCCACTCTCTCTGGTGTATCTCATACATCAGGAGCCATCACCCCTATTATACTCCTGCTCTCCCCCTCACATCATGTCACTATATGTCACTAGCCCAGAGATCTGACCAGTCTCCTCCCCACACTCTCTGGTGTATCTCATACATCAGGAGCCATCAGCCCCTATTATACTCCTGCTCTCCCCCTCACATCATGTCACTGTGTGTTACCAGCCCAGAGATCTGACCAGTCTCCTCCCCACTCTCTCTGGTGTATCTCATACATCAGGAGCCATCAGCCCCTATTATACTCCTGATTTCCTCGTATCTGGTCAGGATTTTAGGCCTTATAATCCCCAATCTAAATGAATCACTAATCAGTGGCGTGCAACTTCTTCATAGACCGTGATAGAGAGCCAGACCATATGTAAACCTTTAACCCCTGTATGAACTATACTACAGTCCAGATGTAAGCAGAGTACTTGACCCCTTCATAAACCGTGATTGTGATGCAGATGCCTCAACTTTGCTCCAATTCACTCCTACCCAAGTACATATCCAGGATACCAGAAATGTCAGTGGACAACTAAATTCAAAAGATTTGGGGCTTAGCAGACCACATTCTTGCAGTAACATCTAGACCAGTGAACCTAAAGTCTGTTGCTTTTGACTACTTAGACGGGAGAGGCCTCTGGAAGCAATAAAACCACCCCTTACTGAGCTCTGATCTAGGGTGGCCCCAGAAAGATATTTAGGGACTAAAGGTCCTTCTTGGCAGTAAGTTATAAGTTTTTCTAGGCTTTTAGGGCCCTCAATGAATTTTTTCCTTACCAGAGACAAGCTCATAGTAGCATTTAAGGCCATCAAAATGGCCATAGGCCTGCCTATAGATCTGGTGTACACAACTGTGAATGAGTGTTTGATAGCTCCAGTGGACATCAGCAATTCTGTAACCTAGAAAATTGCACTTGCATCTGCAAGCAAACATGAAGTAGACCATTAGTTCAAAGACTCTGTTCAACCATAGCACTGAACACACCACCAATATAATACAGAGAGCATCAGTGACCGCCATATAATACAGAGAGTATCAGTGACAGCCATATTATACAGACAGCATCAGTGACAGCCATATAATACAGAGAGCATCAGTGACCGCCATATAATACAGAGAGCATCAGTGACCGACATATAATACAGAGAGCATCAGTGACCACCATGTAATACAGAGAGCATCAGTGACCACCAATATAATACAGAGAGCATCAGTGACCGCCATATAATACAGAGAGTATCAGTGACAGCCATATTATACAGACAGCATCAGTGACAGCCATATAATACAGAGAGCATCAGTGACCGCCATATAATACAGAGAGCATCAGTGACCGACATATAATACAGAGAGCATCAGTGACAGCCATATTATACAGACAGCATCAGTGACAGCCATATAATACAGAGAGCATCAGTGACCGCCATGTAATACAGAGAGCATCAGTGACCACCATATAATACAGAGAGCATCAGTGACCGCCATATAATACAGGGAACATCAGTCACAGCCATATAATACAGGGAGCATCAGTGACTGCCGTATAATACAGAGAGCATCAGTCACAGCCATATAATACAGAGAGCATCAGTGACAGCCATGTAATACAGAGAGCATCAGTGACTGCCATATAATACAGAGAGTATCAGTGACAGCCATATTATACAGACAGCATCAGTGACAGCCATATAATACAGAGAGCATCAGTGACCGCCATATAATACAGAGAGCATCAGTGACCGACATATAATACAGAGAGCATCAGTGACAGCCATATTATACAGACAGCATCAGTGACAGCCATATAATACAGAGAGCATCAGTGACCGCCATGTAATACAGAGAGCATCAGTGACCACCATATAATACAGAGAGCATCAGTGACCGCCATATAATACAGGGAACATCAGTCACAGTCATATAATACAGACAGCATCAGTGACTGCTATATAATACAGAGAGCATCTGTGACCTACATATAATACAGAGAGCATCAGTGACTGCCATATAATACAGAGAGCATCAGTGACTGCCATATAATACAGAGAGCATCAGTGACCGCCATGTAATACAGAGAGCATCAGTGACCACCATATAATACAGACAGCATCAGTGACCACCATATAATACAGAGAGCATCAGTGACTGCCATATAATACAGAGAGCATCAGTGACTGCCTTATAATACTGAGATAATCAGAGACCACCACGTAATACAGAGAGCATCAGTGACTGCCATATAATACTGAGATAATCAGAGACCACCACATAATACAGAGAGCATCAGTGACTGCCATATAATACAGAGAGCATCAGTGACTGCCATATAATACAGGGAGCATCAGTGACTGCCATATAATACAGAGAGCATCAGTGACAGTCATATAATACAGAGAGCATCAGTGACTGCCATATAATACAGGGAGCATCAGTGACTGCCATATAATACAGAGCGCATCAGTGACAGTCATATAATACAGAGAGCATCAGTGACTGCCATATAATACAGAGAGCATCAGTGACAGTCATATAATACAGAGAGCATCAGTGACTGCCATATAATACAGAGAGCATCAGTGACAGTCATATAATACAGAGCGCATCAGTGACAGTCATATAATACAGAGAGCATCAGTGACTGCAATATAATACTGAGATAATCAGAGACCACCACGTAATACAGAGAGCATCAGTGACTGCCATATAATACAGAGAGCATCAGTGACTGCCATATAATACAGAGAGCATCAGTGACTGCCATATAATACAGAGAGCATCAGTGACTGCCATATAATACAGAGAGCATCAGTGACTGCCATATAATACAGAGAGCATCAGTGACTGCCATATAATACAGGGAGCATCAGTGACTGCCATATAATACAGAGAGCATCAGTGACTGCCATATAATACAGGGAGCATCAGTGACAGCCATGTAATACAGAGAGCATCAGTGACAGCCATGTAATACAGAGAGCATCAGTGATAGCCATGTAATACAGAGAGCATCAGTGACAGCCATGTTATACAGACAGCATCAGTGACAGCCATATAATACAGAGCGCATCAGTCTCAGCCATATAATAGATTGCATCAGTGACTGCCATATAATACAGAGAGCATCAGTCTCAGCCATATAATAGAGTGCATCAGTGACTGCTATATAATACAGAGAGCATCAGTGACCTCCATATAATACAGAGAGCATCACTGACTGCCATATAATACAGAGAGCATCAGTGACTGCCATATAATACAGGGAGCATCAGTGACTGCCATATAATACAGAGAGCATCAGTGACTGCCATATAATACAGAGCGCATCAGTGACTGCCACATAATACAGAGCGCATCAGTGACTGCCATATAATACAGACAGCATCAGTGACCACCATATAATACAGACAGCATCAGTGACCACCATATAATACAGAGAGCATCAGTGACTGCCATATAATACAGAGAGCATCAGTGACCGCCATATAATACAGACAGCATCAGTGACCACCATATAATACAGACAGCATCAGTGACCACCATATAATACAGAGAGCATCAGTGACTGCCATATAATACAGAGAGCATCAGTGACCACCATATAATACAGAGAGCATCAGTGACAGCCATATAATACTGAGATAATCAGAGACCACCACGTAATACAGAGAGCATCAGTGACTGCCATATAATACAGAGAGCATCAGTGACAGCCATATAATACAGGGAGCATCAGTGACTGCCATATAATACAGGGAGCATCAGTGACTGCCATATAATACAGAGCGCATCAGTGACAGTCATATAATACAGAGAGCATCAGTGACTGCCATATAATACAGAGAGCATCAGTGACAGTCATATAATACAGAGAGCATCAGTGACTGCCATATAATACAGAGAGCATCAGTGACAGTCATATAATACAGAGCGCATCAGTGACAGTCATATAATACAGAGAGCATCAGTGACTGCCATATAATACAGAGAGAATCAGTGACTGCCATATAATACTGAGATAATCAGAGACCACCACGTAATACAGAGTGCATCAGTGACTGCCATATAATACTGAGATAATCAGAGACCACCACGTAATACAGAGAGCATCAGTGACAGTCATATAATACAGAGAGCATCAGTGAGAGTCATATAATACAGAGCGCATCAGTGAGAGTCATATAATACAGAGCGCATCAGTGACAGTCATATAATACAGGGAGCATCAGTGACTGCCATATAATACAGAGAGCATCAGTGACTGCCATATAATACAGAGAGCATCAGTGACAGCCATATAATACAGAGAGCATCAGTGACAGTCATATAATACAGAGCGCATCAGTGAGAGTCATATAATACAGAGCGCATCAGTGACAGTCATATAATACAGAGAGCATCAGTGACTGCCATATAATACAGGGAGCATCAGTGACTGCCATATAATACAGAGAGCATCAGTCACAGCCATATAATACAGAAAGCATCAGTGACAGCCATGTAATACAGAGAGCATCAGTGACTGCCATATAATACAGAGAGCATCAGTGACAGTCATATAATACAGAGCGCATCAGTGAGAGTCATATAATACAGAGCGCATCAGTGACAGTCATGTAATACAGAGAGCATCAGTGACTGCCATATAATACAGGGAGCATCAGTGACTGCCATATAATACAGAGAGCATCAGTCACAGCCATATAATACAGAAAGCATCAGTGACAGCCATGTAATACAGAGAGCATCAGTGATAGCCATGTAATACAGAGAGCATCAGTGACAGCCATGTTATACAGACAGCATTAGTGACAGCCATATAATACAGAGAGCATCAGTCACAGCCATATAATAGAGTGCATCAGTGACTGCTATATAATACAGAGAAGCATCAGTGACCTCCATATAATACAGAGAGCATCAGTGACTGCCATATAATACAGAGAGCATCAGTGACAGCCATATAATACAGAGAGCATCAGTGACTGCCATATAATACAGAGAGCATCAGTGACTGCCATATAATACAGAGAGCATCAGTGACTGCCATATAATACAGAGAGCATCAGTGACTGCCATATAATACAGAGAGCATCAGTGACAGACATATAATACTGAGATAATCAGAGACCACCACGTAATACAGAGAGCATCAGTGACTGCCATATAATACAGAGAGCATCAGTGACTGCCATATAATACAGAGAGCATCAGTGACTGCCATATAATACAGAGCGCATCAGTGACAGTCATATAATACAGAGAGCATCAGTGACTGCCTTATAATACAGAGCGCATCAGTGACAGTCATATAATACAGAGAGCATCAGTGACTGCCTTATAATACAGAGCGCATCAGTGACAGTCATGTAATACAGAGAGCATCAGTGACTGCCATATAATACAGAGCGCATCAGTGACCAGCATGTAATACAGAGAGTATCAGTGACCACCATATAATACAGACAGCATCAGTGACTGCCATATAATACAGGGAGCATCAGTGACTGCCATATAATACAGAGAGCATCAGTGACTGCCATATAATACAGAGCACATCAGTGACAGTCATACAATACAGAGAGCATCAGTGACTGCCATATAATACAGAGCACATCAGTGACAGTCATACAATACAGACAGCATCAGTGACTGCCATATAATACAGAGAGCATCAGTGACCTCCATATAATACAGAGAGCATCAGTGACTGCCATATAATACAGAGCGCATCAGTGACTGTCATATAATACAGGGAGCATCAGTGACAGCCATATAATACAGAGAGCATCAGTGACAGCCATATAATACAGAGAGCATCAGTGACAGCCATGTAATACAGAGAGCATCAGTGATAGCCATGTTATACAGAGAGCATCAGTCACAGCCATATAATAGAGTGCATCAGTGACTGCTATATAATACAGAGAGCATCAGTGACCTCCATATAATACAGAGAGCATCAGTGACTGCCATATAATACAGAGAGCATCAGTGACAGCCATATAATACAGAGAGCATCAGTCACAGCCATATAATACAGAGATAATCAGAGACCACCACATAATATAGAGCGCATCAGTGACTGCCATATAATACAGAGAGCATCAGTGACTGCCATATAATACAGGGAGCATCAGTGACCACCATATAATACAGAGAGTATCAGTGACCACCATATAAAACAGAGCATCAGTGACTGCCCTATAATACAGAGCGCATCGGTGACCACCATATAATACAGAGAGTATCAGTGACCACCATATAAAACAGAGCATCAGTGACTGCCTTATAATACAGAGCGCATCAGTGACCACCATATAATACAGAGAGTATCAGTGACCACCATATAAAACAGAGCATCAGTGACTGCCTTATAATACAGAGCGCATCGGTGACAGTCATGTAATACAGAGAGCATCAGTGACTGCCTTATAATACAGAGCGCATCAGTGACCACCATATAATACAGAGAGTATCAGTGACCACCATATAAAACAGAGCATCAGTGACTGCCTTATAATACAGAGCGCATCGGTGACAGTCATGTAATACAGAGAGTATCAGTGACCACCATATAATACAGACAGCATCAGTGACTGCCATATAATACAGGGAGCATCAGTGACTGCCATATAATACAGAGAGCATCAGTGACTGCCATATAATACAGAGCACATCAGTGACAGTCATACAATACAGAGAGCATCAGTGACTGCCATATAATACAGAGCGCATCAGTGACCATCACGTAATACAGAGAGCATCTGTGACTGCCATATAATACAGAGCGCATCTGTGACTGCCATATAATACAGGGAGCATCAGTGACTGCCATATAATACAGAGAGCATCAGTGACAGCCATATAATACAGAGAGCATCAGTGACAGCCATGTAATACAGAGAGCATCAGTGATAGCCATGTTATACAGACAGCATCAGTGACAGCCATGTAATACAGAGAGCATCAGTGATAGCCATATAATACAGAGAGCATCAGTCACAGCCATATAATAGAGTGCATCAGTGACTGCTATATAATACAGAGAGCATCAGTGACCTCCATATAATACAGAGAGCATCAGTGACCTCCATATAATACAGAGAGCATCAGTGACCTCCATATAATACAGAGAGCATCAGTGACAGCCATATAATACAGAGAGCATCAGTGACAGCCATATAATACAGAGAGCATCAGTCACAGCCATATAATACAGAGATAATCAGAGACCACCACATAATATAGAGCACATCAGTGACTGCCATATAATACAGAGAGCATCAGTGACTGCCATATAATACAGGGAGCATCAGTGACTGCCACATAATACAGAGCGCATCAGTGACCACCATATAATACAGAGAGTATCAGTGACCACCATATAAAACAGAGCATCAGTGACTGCCTTATAATACAGAGCGCATCAGTGACAGTCATGTAATACAGAGAGCATCAGTGACTGCCATATAATACAGAGCGCATCAGTGACCAGCATGTAATACAGAGAGTATCAGTGACCACCATATAATACAGACAGCATCAGTGACAGCCATATAATACAGAGAGCATCAGTGACTGCCATATAATACAGGGAGCATCAGTGACTGCCATATAATACAGAGCACATCAGTGACAGTCATACAATACAGAGAGCATCAGTGACTGCCATATAATACAGAGCGCATCAGTGACCATCACGTAATACAGAGAGCATCAGTGACTGCCATATAATACAGAGCGCATCAGTGACTGCCATATAATACAGGGAGCATCAGTGACTGCCATATAATAACAGAGAGCATCAGTGACAGCCATATAATACAGAGAGCATCAGTGACAGCCATGTAATACAGAGAGCATCAGTGATAGCCATGTTATACAGACAGCATCAGTGACAGCCATGTAATACAGAGAGCATCAGTGATAGCCATGTTATACAGACAGCATCAGTGACAGCCATATAATACAGAGAGCATCAGTCACAGCCATATAATAGAGTGCATCAGTGACTGCTATATAATACAGAGAGCATCAGTGACCTCCATATAATACAGAGAGCATCAGTGACTGCCATATAATACAGAGAGCATCAGTGACAGCCATATAATACAGAGAGCATCAGTCACAGCCATATAATACAGAGATAATCAGAGACCACCACATAATATAGAGCGCATCAGTGACTGCCATATAATACAGAGAGCATCAGTGACTGCCATATAATACAGGGAGCATCAGTGACTGCCACATAATACAGAGCGCATCAGTGACCACCATATAATACAGAGAGTATCAGTGACCACCATATAAAACAGAGCATCAGTGACCACCATATAATACAGAGAGCATCAGTGACCTCCTCATAATACAGAGAGCATCCGTGACTGCCATATAATACAGAGAGCATCAGTGACTGCCATATAATACAGGGAGCATCAGTGACTGCCATATAATACAGAGAGCATCAGTGACTGCCATATAATACAGAGAGTATCAGTGACTGCCATATAATACAGACAGCATCAGTGACTGCCATATAATACAGAGAGCATCAGTGACTGCCATATAATACAGGGAGCATCAGTGACTGCCATATAATACAGAGAGCATCCGTGACTGCCATATAATACAGAGAGCATCAGTGACTGCCATATAATACAGGGAGCATCAGTGACTGCCACATAATACAGAGCGCATCAGTGACCACCATATAATACAGAGAGTATCAGTGACCACCATATAAAACAGAGCATCAGTGACCACCATATAATACAGAGAGCATCAGTGACCTCCTCATAATACAGAGAGCATCCGTGACTGCCATATAATACAAAGAGCATCAGTGACCACCACGTAATACAGAGAGCATCAGTGACCACCACGTAATACAGAGAGCATCAGTGACGGTCATATAATACAGAGAGCATCAGTAAGATACATTTCCCTCATGGGTACTTCCTGTGTGGCCGGATCAGGGTGACAGATGGATACAGCAGTAATATCAGTGATGGGTTCAGTACAATTTACCGCTAGACACAATACCGATGGTCATAATCCCGACAGCCATTGTCCTACAGTCAAAATACCGACACTGACAAAAATACCGACATTCATTATACCGTCATGTTGAAAATGCCGACATAGTCACAATACAGACATTTTAAATGCTGACATGGCAAAATACCGACCTGAGTTTTTTGTGTGTCAATGTCGACATGGACACTGTGTAAGTGTACCGCCTCCCATCGCGTGGCTCGCTGCGCTCGGCACAGTATTATATTCCCCCCTCCAGGTCCACTGGGATGGTAACGTATGAACAAGTCTGTTTTGGGGGCAAACATAGGGATTTAATACCTACCAGTAATTCCTTTTCTCCTAGTACGTAGGGGATACCGGGATGACATTTAGTACCATGGGGAAGTCCTAAAGCTCCCAGAATGGGTGTGAGAATGCTGAGACCTCTGCAAAACCACCTAACCAAACTGAAGGACATCTCTGGCCAAGGTATTGAACCTATAGAACTTCACAAATTTGTTCGTACCAGACCACGTAGCAGCTCGGCACAACTGCAAGGCAGCCGCCCAGGAAGAACCCACCGACCTTGTGGAATGGGCCTGGGTAGAAGTCGGCAAAGGCAAAGCTGATGAAGAATAGGCTTGTTGAATGGTCAATCTGAGCCATCGAGCAATGGACTGCTTAGAAGCAGGACATCCAATTTTGGTAGTGTCGTAAAGGACAAACAGTGAGTCAGACTTCCTATGACGAGCGGTCCTCTTGACGTAAATCTTTAAAGCTCTCACAACGTCCAAGGACTTCAGAGCGACCGATGTGTCAGACAGTATCGGAACCACGATAGGTTGATTAATGTGAAAAGCCGAAATAACTTTCGACAAAAACTGCAGGCGAGTTCTGAGCTCTGCCATATCCTCCTGAAAAATCAAATAAAGGCTCTTACACGATAAGGCCCCCAATTCTGACACACGGCTTGCAGGGGCTAACGCCAGTAACATGACAGTCTTCCAAGTTAGATACTTCAAATCTACCCTTTGTCAGGGTTCAAACCAGTCTGACTGGAGAGAGTTCAATACCACATTGAGATCCCACGGAGCCATGGGAGGGATCAAGGGTGGTTGAATGTGAAGAACACATTTCAGGAAGGTTTGTACTTCCGGAAGTACCTACAGCTGTTTCTGGAAGAAGATGGAGAGAGACAAAATCTGAACTTTGATGGAACCTAACCTCAGGCCCATATCCACGCCTGCTTACAGGAAAAGCAGAAAACGGCCAAGTTGAAACTCCACACGAGAATATCTTTTACCCTCACACCAAGAAACATATTTTTTGCAGATTCAGTAGTAATGTTTGGACGTAACCACCTCATAATTGAAATAACCTTGGAGGGAAGACCTTTTCTGGCTAGAATCTCCCTCTCAACCTCCAAGCCATCAAACGTAGCCGCAGTAAGTCTGGATAGACGAATGGCTCTTGTTGCAGAAGGTCCTCGAGGATCGGCAGAAGCATAGCCCAGAGGTCTGCAATTAGAATTGTCTGAAATCTTTCCCTTTGAGTCTTTTTAGAACTCTTGGGATTGGAGGGATTGGAGGAAACAGGTACACAAACTAGTAAGGCCACGGTGCCATCAGAGCATCCACAGCCACCACTTGAGGATCCATTGTTCTGGACCAGTAATGATGAAGCTTCCTGTTGAGACGAGAAGCCATCAGGTCTACGGACAGCCCAACCGGTGATCCAGTTGTTGAAACACCTGAGGTTGAAGGCCCCTGTCACGATCCGGGTATCTGGACGCCATTACCTGCCGTTTAGGTGTCTTCTGAGACTGGCCCAGCGTTCCGAGTCCAGATCTCATCTGTGTCAACACTCTGCACATTCCTCCTGTCATTCTGAGACACTACCACAGCGGCGCCATGTTTGAATCCAACATGGTGTCTCCCGTCCTCCACGGCCTCCGCCGCTGTTCCTGTGTTATTGCTGCAGGTTCTCAGTATAGTGTATCATGCCTACCGCAGCCTCTGCTGCCCTCCAAGTGTCTCAGCATATAACTGTCATCTGGCGTCTCCTGTCCTCCGCGGCCGGCGCCGCCATTATCACTATGTTTGCACATTTCATTTCAAACCAGTTTTCCCTCCAGGTTCCAGCATGGGCGCAGCCATGTTGGATTTGATCACATGCTCCAATTCCTCCAATCCACCGTCTCTGGAATCTGCATAATTGCCCAGCCAATGCCTGCATAGCAGCAGGTATAAGTATCCTGTGTCTGGGCCAGATAGATGTCAGTGCTTTGAAAGTCATAGCTTGTTCCAGTCTCTCTCTCCTGTGGCTTATTTCTCCAGGTTCCAGTTCCTGTCTCCAGCATCCACAAAGAGACCCGCATCTGCTTTCCATCCTGCGGTGCAGCCTGACTCTACAGTCCTCCGTGGCTGTCCAGTTTCCAGCTATCTACTATCTGCTTCCAGCAGCCAGCTTCCAAACAGATTCCAGCTTCTACAAAACACCGGTGCTGATCCAGCGGATCCTATCTTACCAGCAGTATCCACTACCACCGGTAATCATCTATCAGCTATTCTGTTTCTACGCTCACTAGCATCTCACATCATTCACTCTGTGTTCATCACCTGGCTGGTTCCATCCAGCATCCACTCCGTGACTTTAGTACCTGGCTGATTCCACTCAGCATCCACTCCGTGTCTTACCACCTGGCTGGTTCCATTCAGCATCCACTCTGTGTTTCATCACCCGGCTGATTCCACTCAGCATCCACTCCGTGTCTTACCACCTGGCTGGTTCCATCCAGCTGATACAGCAGCATACTCAAGTTACAGATTCATCTGCTACAACTACTGGCATGTTCCTCGGCTATCTCCACTACTACAACCAGGCCTGGTAAGGTGATTCCATCAAAGGACTTTTACATCTGTTCTATACCTACCAGTGCTCTGAGATACCTCCTATGGTTATGTGATCCAGGAACTGTGTTATTTGCCACTGTCTTTGATTTACTTTGAATGCTGCTTGTCATTTCACGGAGTCTGTTAAATAAACTTTTATTTTAAATTTTAAACTGGTTGTCATGGTCACACCTTCGGGTAATCAATCTGCACTTACATGTCCAGGGGTCTGATTAAACCTCCCAGGTTTAACTTCATCTCAGCCCCTACAACTGAGGCTTCCTCCCGTCAGCCTAAACCCTCAGTTGTGACAGCCCCATTCCCCCAGAAGGAGGTCGTGCCTGCTGAGGAAGTCTGCTTCCCAGTTGTCCACTCCTGGAATGAATATGGCCGAGATGGGTAAAATCCCTTTGTGTGCAGCGGAGGAGGTACTGGAACAATAAATCCTGTTGAAAGCAGTTTTTGAATGGCTTCTTGTAAGGCAACTCTTGCTACAGGTGAAGCTGGTAAGCCTGACTTGAAGTATCTGAGAGGAGGCAGTTCTTGAAATTCTAGCTGGTATCCTCGGGATATGAAATCCCTCACCCAAGTAACGAAGTGTTGAAGGCCAGCACCTACCTGAAAGTCGCCTTGCTGCTGGAGCCAACTGCCATGCGGAGTGCTTAGTGGATGAGGATCCGGAGGCCTGGTCCAGAGATCCAGCAGCCGCTGGTTTACATGACTTACCTTGACTTCCTCTAGCAGCATTGGAGGCACCTCTGGCTCTGCCTCTGAATCTGGCTGCACGAAAGGACTGCAGAGAGGACCTAGGATAGGGACGTCTAGCAGGAGGCGCAGCAGACTGTAGATATGTAGACTTGCCCACCATAGCCTGAGAAATACACTTGTTCAGTTCTTCCCTAAACAAGGCCTCTCCTGTAAAAGGAAGATTCTCCACGCCTTTCTTGGAGTAAGCATCTGCTGACCATTGTTGCAGCCACATTGCCCTGCAAGCCGAGACAGTAATGGCTGTAGCACGGCCATTGATGAGACATAAATCTTTAATGGCCTCACTCATAAAATTAGAAGCATCTTGGATATGATGTAGTAGTGTCATGATCTCATCCTGAGGTAGGAATTCCAACCCCTCTATTATATTATCAGACCATTTTACCATAGCCCTGGAAATCCAGCCGCAAGCTATAGTGGTCCGTTGAGCTACGCCCACCGCTGTATAAATTGATTGATTTGAGTGTAATCTCAATTTTGCGGTCAGCTGGGTCTTTGAGAGAGCCCCATGTACAGGCAGTACTATTTTACGTGACAACCTGGACACTGAAGTATCTACTGATGGGGGATTCTTCCACACTTTCCTATCCTCAGGTGGAAAAGGAAAGGAATTTAGTAACCGTTTAGGAGTTTGGAATTTCTTGTCAGGATTGACCCACGCCTCTTTAGACAGGGAGTTTAATTCCTTTGATATAGGAAAGGTGGCAGAGGATTTTGGTTTCACATTAACATACAATTCCTCTTTTTATTCTGTCTCCTTATCCGGAATGTTGAGGACTTCTCTAATAGAATAAATCGGGGCCTCAAACCCCGGGACAGAGAATTGTCATCTTCCACATTTATCTCTCCCTCATCCAAGTCATTGAAGTATTTCAGAGTCAGATTGGAACACCTGTGGGAGTGTGCGTTTATGAGAGGCCACCAGAGGGGGCTGAGGAGCCTGTCTGTGGTCAGCAGCCTTAACCAAATAATAATTTAAAGATTGTTTCAGGGTTTGCCTTTCCTGTCTGGCAACAGCTAACTCTTTGTTAATATTAGAAATCATTCCCTTGAAAGAGTCTAACCACTCAGGTTCCTGCAAACCACTACCTTGTGAGAGTAGAGAACACTGGGTACACAGGAGAGACCCCCCCCCCCCCACACTGGAGAAGGTGTAAACTTAGTGTTACATGAGGGACACACAGTCTTTTTCCCAGACATTCTTATTGCAAGAAGACACAGAGTTAGGTGAATATACACAGTGCAGTGACAATACAGAGAGTGAAGCAGCACAATAACCCCAGACAGCAGTATGAAAAGACACAGAGAGGGTTGGGAGCAGCACACAATACCTCAGGCAAAGCAATGCCTGAGGTGGACCACACCGCGTCTACTTCAGCATCTGTTAGGGGTGGCGGCATGATGCCGGCATGTGCGCACACCCTGGGGACATGAGAAAAAGCGCATCAGGAGCTCAGTGTCCTGTCAGCGAGAATACGAACCAGCTGATCACTGCTGGGGGGAATAATTTAGTAAAAAAAAAAAAAATATATATATATATATATACTAGGTGCTTCATCGCGCCCTACGGGCGCTCTTCACACCGTCGCAAGGGGCTACGCCCCCTTAACCCTTGCATGCCTTTCTGGGGTTCAATATTTGTATTATATGGAGTATTACCTGCATTCCTTTGTTAGTGGTTAAATATTGCACAATGAAAGGGCGTGCGATGGTGAAGGAGGCGCAGCGCCTTGCGACGGCGTGAACAGCACCTGCAGGGCACAATGTACAGAATGTAACAGGTGCGGGGGGGGGGGGGGGGGGGCTGTGGATGGGGGAGGGTGTCTGTAGATGCTGCGGGTAGAGGGGGGGTGGAAGCGGGGGGGCCCGGATGGGGAAGGGTCGGGAGATGCTGTGGGTGGGGGAGAGGCAGAGGAGTGGGGGCTGCAGATGGGGGATGGGGTCCCGAGGCACTGCCAGTGGGGGAAGGGCAGGGGTGCCAAGGGTGGGAGAGGGGCAGGTGCGGGGATGTTGCGGATGGGTGAAGGGTTCCGGAGGTGCTGTGGGATGGAAAGGGGTGGGGTAGGGGGTCCGGAGGTGGCGTGAGTAGGGGAGGGGCAAGTACAGGTGGTGCGGCGGATGGGGAAGGGGGTCCGGAGGTGCTGCAGGTGGTGGAGGGGCAGGTGGGGGAGGGGTGGATGAGGGGGGCACCGCGGATGGAGGAGGGTGTCTGCAGATGCTGCGGGTGGAGGGGGGGCAGGTGTGGGGGGAGACATATATGGGGGGTGGATGGTGGAGGGGGTCTGGAGGTGCTGTGGGTGGTGGAGGGGCGGAGGAGTGGAAGCCGCGGGTGGTGTAGGGGGTCTGGAGGCACAGCGTGTGGGGGAGGGGTGGGGTGCCGCATGTGGTAGAGGGGAAGGTGCGGAGGTGTGGTGCATTGGGGAGGAGTCTGGAGGCGCTACGGGTACTGTACCTGCCAAAAAGGTAGTTGGAGGGTATGCAGTAACAGGGCCAGGACAGGGGTGACGGGGCCAGGACAGGTGTGACAGGGTCAGAATATGGGTGACAGGGTCAGGACAGGGGTGACAGGGCCAGGACAGGGGTGACAGGGCCAGGACAGGGGCGACGGGGCCAGGACAGGGGCGACGGGGCCAGGACAGAAATTACAGGGACAGGATAGGGGTGACATGGCCATGGTAGGGGCGGCAGGACCAGGACAGGGGTGACAGGGCCAGTATAGGGTTGACAGGGCAAGCACAGGGGTGACAGGGCCTCAGAGCCGGCCCTAACCAATATGATGCTCTAGGCAAGATTTTGGCTGGTGCCCCCTAGCACCGCCGCTAATTCTGCAAGAGATGCCTGACATGAGTCAGCTGGCAGCTCTGCTAACGTCGGGCGCTTTTTGTTTATAAAAATGCATCGTATTTGCTTTACTATGTGGCTAGGATGCACAAGCAGCTTCTGCTGATTAAAATGATATGCAGCATGCCTATATTCTGTATGAAAATGCGGCTGTATCTGTGTATGAAATGCTACATTACAGTGATTTCCAGGAATACACACAGAATATAGGCATGCCGCATATCATTTTAATCAGCAGAAGCTGCTGGAGCCCCTAAGCATATCAAATGCCCAAGGCATTTGCCTAGTTTGCCTATGCCTAAGGCCGGCTCTGCAGGGCCTGGATAGGGGTGACAGGGCCAGGATAAGGGTGACAGGGCCAGGATAACGGTGACAGGGACATGACAGAACACAGGGCACGGGAGAGATTGGTATTAGGGACAGAACAGTGGTGACAGACAGATGTGTCTTACCGGAGTCACTGCTGTTGGCTGCTGCTGTTCCACTCCAACCTGTTGGGATCTGCTGCTGGTGGAGACTTGGCATGGCTGACTCTCTCAGGCTGGAGTCCTGCTTCCTCTGCCCGTCCGCATCCCTCCCCCCCTCTTCAGTCACACACCGCAGACCTCGCGCAGCTGCCGGGCACTGTGGTAAGGGGAGACTGGGAGTGACTGGTTAGCCCCCAGGAGATGCTGCGGCTGGAGGGAGGAGGGGGTCATAGCATGCACGTGGCGTGGACCTCGCGGCTGCCGGGCACTGTGGTAAGGGGAGACTGGGAGTGACTGGTTAGCCCCCAGGAGATGCTGCGGCTGGAGGGAGGAGGGGGTCATAGCATGCACGTGGCGCGGACCTCACGGCTGCCGGGCACTGTGGTAAGGGGAGACTGGGAGTGACTGGTTAGCCCCCAGGAGATGCTGCGGCTGGAGGGAGGAGGGGGTCATAGCATGCACGTGGCGCGGACCTCGCGCAGCTGCCGGGCAATGTGGTAAGGGGAGACTGGGAGTGACTGGTTAGCCCCCAGGAGACGCTGCGGCTGGAGGGAGGAGGGGGTCATAGCATGCACGCGGCGCGGACCTCGCGGCTGCTGGGCACTGTGGTAAGGGGAGACTGGGAGTGACTGGTTAGCCCCCAGGAGACGCTGTGGCTGGAGGGAGGAGGGGGTCAGAGCCTGCAAGCAGCTCGGACTTCTGCAGCGCTACCCGCCGGCTAAAGTGTGTGAAGGAGCTGGGTGCACCTCACTGCGGGTGGCAGCGCTGCAGCTAGCGGTGGGGTTGCCGGGGCTGGAGATAACAGAGGCAGTACGGAATCTGCACAGCGGCAGGTGCCCCACTAAACTGCAGCTAAGAAGTGTGGAGTGTGCCAGAAAGTGACGCTCCTCCGCGCCAGAGAGCCCCTGCTGAGTATGCCGATGTGGGGGGTCAAGCACACAGTGAGCCGGTGCCCGTCTGTCTGTACGGCATACCCCCTCACACACCCCCACACCTCCCAACCGTCCCGATTTTCGCGGGACAGTCCCATTTTTTAGGGTCTGTCCCGCTGTCCCACCCGTGGGCCGCAGTGTCCCGCGGTGGTGGTGGTGTTGGGGGGGGGGGTCAGTTGGGAAGCTCCTGTACTCACTGTTCTGCTTAGAGCAGTGGTGAATTTAGTGGAGACAGAGGGAGAGGGGGCATCAGGGGGTACGGATTAAGGGGGGGTTCCAGCAGCAGAGCCGGATTAAGGGGGGGCAGGGGGTACGTACCATGGGCCCCACAGTTTTATGGGGCCCCCTGGCTGGAGTAGCTGTGTCCCAGCTCTGAAGCTCCCCCGTCCTGCCAGTAACAGCGGCAGCATTGTGCTACAGTCAGCACACGCTGCTACGTGTAGGCAGGTCTGTGGTGTTACAGGGAGGCAGCAGTCTCCCTGCTTTCTTCTGCCTGTGCGGGTGTGTAGGGGGGAGCGACCACCTCCTCTGGATTTACCTCTAGCTGAGGGGCCAAAATTCCATAAAAAAAAAAAAAAAAATCCTGGAATTTGCATAAGGGGGCGTGGCTTCGCGGGGCGATTAGGCCACGCCCCAATCCCACAGCAGGCACAGCAATGAGATAGGGCCCCTTGTCTTAAGTGCCCTGGGACCCCAGACTCATAATCTGCCCCTGGGGGCATGCCAGCAGCTCACAGAGCGCTGGGCATGCCCCCTCACTGACGAAAACGGGTGCCCTCCCGTGAAGCCACGCCCCCTTTTCGCTGTGGGGTGTTGTGTGTGTGTGCGTGTGTGTGTGTGCGTGTGTGTGTGTGTGTCCCTCCTCCTGTCTGAAGAAAGCTGGGAGGTAAGCATCCCTGCCTGTGCCATGCCCATATCATCTGCTTCTGCTGCTGCTCTCCTATAGATTTGCCCAGTTCTGTGACTCATTTGAATAACTCCACCCACCACTGTAACTCCGCCCAGCGTTACAGGCACAGAGTCACAGATTTAGACAAATATATAGGAGATATTTTTTTTTATTTTTTTTGCTAAAATCATTTTTTGCTAAATTCATGTTCTTCACCTAATTCACTCATAAAAAAAATTACTATTTCGTAGCGGTTTTTGGGGAAAAATCCATCAGTTAAGGATAAGGCAGAGAACCTTCAGAACTGTCAATGGTGTAACCACTTTAGACTTCGAAGCATCCTTGGGTCTGTTGAGGCTGCAGGTTTGGAGGCTAAATTATGTAGCTTACTGTGCTCTGTACCCTAAGCTTGTGGACTTGAACCCCCTACAATACCGTAGAGATGTTCTTTTGAAATTTGAAAATTGAAATTCCTATATGCATTATGGACTGGTAGGTGAACAGCTGTGAAGGTCTGTATGAACACCTCTGCAAATAAATAAAAATATTTAGTAACAAAAGGTCTCCACAAATGTAATCAAAAATATTAAGTAGCAAAAAATTTTTTTATTTCTAAATGCCCCAATCCACAACTAGTATCCAAAGAAGGGCCGTACTTTAACCACTTGTCTGGCATGGTGGCATCAGATGCGACCACACCAACTAGTGCCTTATCTGACCAGGATGCGACAAGTCAGATACAGTGTTTGCAGCTGCAGGGAAGAGAGACTTCCCTCTGCTGCTGCTCTCGGAGGGACCGGAATGTTCCTCTGCCTTCCTGCACCCTCCCCCACCATAACTCTTATTTGAAGAGATAGCAGCCAGCACCCAAACCAGCAGACAAGAAGATTTTTAGGCAGCAAGTGTTTACTGTAAAAGATCAGTTCTTACAAAAGCGATATGATGTTGATCATTTGGAAACTGTATTTGAGGATGGAGGTTCTAAAAACAGATGTGTGGTCTATTTGTTACAGTGTCAGTGTATGAAGCAATGTTTTTTGTAATAGAATTTGAACAGTTAATGCAAATTGACTTACATTTAAAAAAATTATGATAAAAATCTGTTTTGAGTTTATATGTGCCCTTTAACAATATCTGTTTAGAGTTTATATGTGCTTCTTGACATTTTGTGGATTTTCTAACTCTCCTTTTTGCTTTTGTGAGAGTTTCCATCTGATACATTGAAGGTTTTTGTAAAATAATTTAAATAGTTATAGGGAGTCTACATATATTTCTGAAAATATCTGGAGAAATATCTGTTTTGAGTTTATATGTGCCTCTTTAAAAAATATCCGTTTTGACCTTACATGTGTCTCTTAGAATATTGTGAAGTTTTGCAGCCCCATTTTTTGTTTTAGAATAGTTTCCATCATATATATTGAAGGTTTAAAAGCCTATTTTAAATTTAGAGATATGAGTTTTTCAATGGAGCCTGTGCGGAATATGTTAGGATACTTCTAATAGTATATACAAAGAGGCCAAGATAACCGTGGATCTATCTGTATTACTTTAAGATGCCCTGGAACATGTATGATGCTCTGGAGTGAGTACAATGGATCTGAGGTCAGTAGTATAAAAAAGTGCCTTGACAAAAACCCATTCGAGGGTGGAAATGTGTCTCCAGCAGGTGGACCCGGTCACAGTGTTTTTATCAGTGAGGTGATAGAGTACTGGAGATGGAAAGCAGGAAGATTGGTGTCACTGCAGACCTTGGAGAACAGAGATAGCTGTAGATATAGGACAGCTAGCGCTGAGGAGCATTTAGGAGACCACGGGCAGAATAGTCCCCGGTGCACAGATACACTATACGTGTAACATCTACAGTCTATTGTATGTATCGCTTCTCCTACTGTAAGAACTCTGTAGAAAGCACATTGAGACTGAGGATTGATTTTTATGGATTATATATGGAATTAAAAGTTGTTTGAATAACTGTAAAGGACCACCCTTCTTTGGATACCAGCTGTGGATTGGGGAATTTAGAAATAAAATTTTTTTTTTGCTGTACAATACTTTATATAGTATTTATTATTTATTTGTGGAGGTGTGCTTCCAGACCACCTCTAGGAACTGCGTTAGACCGATATACACTAAATATATGGGAAGCCAATACATAGGCCGTAGCACCGTGGATCCTTTTTGAAATTTGTCGCCCAATCCCTTGGCCTGTATCCTGCCATAGGACTCTACAGTCACTTTGTGTATTTGTATGGACTTGCAAGAAGCTCTGACTCTCTGGCTGATCTGTACGGCATTATAATGCATATCTTCTCCTGGCATGTCCAATATAGCAGAGATAAAAGGGAGGATGCCTCGGTGGCTAGTCTGGGAGTTAGTTTCCTTCCCTGGCTCACTTAGTGACCTGTGCACTCCATTCTATCATTTTCACATTGTACTCTGGGTTGGCCGTCTACTAGATGTGCCTCCTATATGAAATTGTGGATGCCATGTTTGAAGTAGGAGGCACTGATACCTTTGGTTTCAAGCCTGCCATTGCCCTGTGAAGGGCGCAACTTGTGTGCCTCACATATCCACATGAGGGATGAGTAGGGACTCAGCCACACTCTACAAAAAACTCCCCTTGTTTGCTTTCTTCTCCTTTGTTATGTTTGTGAGAGTGATATGTAGCACATGCAAAGTATTCTGCATGAGGTTGTACTAAGCAGAAACCTCTGGGAATAGGTGCAATATCAAATAGAGCCAAATTTTTTTTTTTTATTATTTCTACCAGATGGACGCAATACAAGGAATACCCCGGAGGGACATCTCGTTTGGTCTCCAGATTTTGAATTAGAAGATAAGAACATCACACAAGGGTCTCCAGAAGAAAACCCCATTTCCTTAAATATACATCCAACACTTCACAGTGCAGATATATCATCTGATCCCTCTGTTCCTGAGGAATGTTCTCCTGGTAACTCACATATTGCTGCACCTAGGACAGATCATAGCGGTGATACAGTCATTTCCTCTTCTGGATGTGGGAAAAGATTTAAACATAAAAGACAAGAGATAAGTCAAACAGGCAAGAAGCCATTTGCATGTTCTGAGTGTGGGAAATGTTATGGACACAAATCAAATCTTTGTAGACATCAGAAACAACACACAGATGATAGACCATTTCCATGTTCTGAGTGTGGGAAATGTTTTAAAGATAAATTTTCTTTTTTTACACACACGAAACTTCACACAGGCGAAAAACCATTTCCGTGCTCTGAGTGTGGGAAATGTTTTACACAGAAATCAGATCTGATTATACATCAGAGAAATCACAAGGGTGATAAATCTTTTTCATGTCCTGAGTGTGGTAAATGTTTTACACAAAAAGCAGATCTTGTTGTACATCAGAGAAGTCACATATGTGAAAAGCCATTACCATGTTCTGAGTGTGGGAAATGTTTTACACAAAAATACCATCTTGTTGCACATCAGAGAAGCCACACAGGTGAAAAACCATTTCCATGTTCCGAGTGTGGGAAATGTTTTGCACTGAAATCAGCTCTTGTTAATCATGAGAGAATTCACACAGGTGAGAAGCCATTTCCATGTTCTGAGTGTGGGAAATGTTTTACAATGAAATCATATCTTGTTAAACATGAGAGAAGTCACACAGGTGAGAAGCCATTTCCATGTTCTGAGTGTGATAAATGTTTTACACGGAAATCAACTCTTGTTAGACATCAGAGAAGTCACACAGGTGAGAAACCATTTTCATGTTCTGAGTGTGATAAATGTTTTATAGTGAAATCACATCTCATTACACATCAGAGAATTCACACAGGTGAGAAGCCATTCCCATGTTCTGAGTGTGGGAAATGTTTTCCAGTGAAATCAAATCTCATTACACATCAGAGAAGTCACACAGGTGAGAAGCCATTTCCATGTTCTGAGTGTGGGAAATGTTATAAACACAAATCACATCTTCTTATACATCAGAGACATCACATAGGTGAGAAGCCATTTCCATGTTCTGAGTGTGGGAAATGTTATAAACACAAATCACATCTTCTTAGACATCAGAGACATCACACAGGAGAAAAGCCATTTACATGTTCTGAGTGTGGGAAACATTTTACGTGTAACTCATATCTTGTTTCACACCAGAAGAGTCACACCGGTGAAAGATCATTTCCATGTTCTGAGTGTGGGAAATGTTTTACACAGAAATCCTCTCTTGTTAGACATCAGAGAGGTCACACTGGTGAGAACTAGCTATTGCAAGACACAGTTTAATTTCCTTGAACTGGTAGACATGAAATAAGGTTGCGTTAATGTTTTACATATAAGAATCTGTAATACAATTATTTGTGTAGACACTGACTTTTAATAGGATCCAAGCCCTTTGTACATATTTGTATAAGATGAGGCAGCCATCTTTAGCAATTTCAGGCACGGGATGCTGCACTTTTGGAGAACCGAGGGAATGCCATTCTTTTTGCCAGGACAAGACCTATGGGATATGTCAGGCCTAAGGATATGGTAAATATCAACTGGTTTTATCCTACTACCTAATACTGTACCTGGCTACACCAACTGACTATACCACATGGCGGGCTATTACGAGAGAATGCACTCTATGAACTCTAATGCACTATGTTTTAATTCATTATATGTGTGTCTTCTTGCTATAATAAAAAGCTGCAATGTAATTACACCAAGGCTGTGAGTATGAATATCAGATGGTATATGGGACCATTTCAGAGCCTGAACATCTCTTTCATATCATTGCCCATGTGAACTTTTTCCTCACCTTTGACTTGTGTTACATGTTTTAAGGAGCACAGTATTTCCTCCTGTGGATGGTTCTGGCTGCTATATCATACTCGATCATAAGTCATCTTTTTTATAACATATGCTTTTCTCTATCGTCCTAGTGGATGCTGGGGTTCCTGAAAGGACCATGGGGGATTAGCGGCTCCGCAGGAGACAGGGCACAAAAAGTAAAGCTTTACGATCATGTGGTGTGTACTGGCTCCTCCCCCTATGACCCTCCTCCAAGCCTCTGTTAGGTTTTTGTGCCCGAACGAGAAGGGTGCAATCTAGGTGGCTCTCCTAAAGAGCTGCTTAGAAAAGTTTAGGTTAGGTTTTTTATTTTACAGTGAGTCCTGCTGGCAACAGGATCACTGCATCGAGGGACTTAGGGGAGAAGGAGTGAACTCACCTGCGTGCAGGATGGATTGGCTTCTTGGCTACTGGACATTAAGCTCCAGAGGGACGATCACAGGTACAGCCTGGATCGGTCACCGGAGCCTCGCCGCCGGCCCCCTTGCAGATGCTGAATACAGAAGATGGTCCAGAATCGGCGGCAGAAGACTCCTCAGTCTTCCTAAGGTAGCGCACAGCACTGCAGCTGTGCGCCATTGCTCTCAGCACACTTCACACGGCAGTCACTGAGGGTGCAGGGCGCTGGGGGGGGGCGCCCTGGGCAGCAATGAAAAACCTTTTTTAGGCAAAAAATACCTCACATATAGCCTCCGGGGCTATATGGAGATATTTAACCCCTGCCAGAATCCATTTTTAAGCGGGAGACGAGCCCGCCGAAAAGGGGGCGGGGCCTATCTCCTCAGCACACAGCTCCATTTCCTCACACAGTTCTGCTGGTCAGGAAGGCTCCCAAGCTCTCCCCTGCACTGCACTACAGAAACAGGGTTAAATAAAGAGAGGGGGGGCAAAATTTGGCGAAATTGTGATTTTATAAAAGCAGCTATAAGGGAGCACTTATTATAAGGCTATCCCTGTAAAATATAGCGTTTTGGTGTGTGCTGGCAAACTCTCCCTCTGTCTCCCCAAAGGGCTAGTGGGGTCCTGTCCTCTATCAGAGCATTCCCTGTGTGTGTGCTGTATGTCGGTACGTGTGTGTCGACATGTATGAGGACGATGTTGGTGAGGAGGCGGAGCAAATTGCCTGTAATGGTGATGTCACTCTCTAGGGAGTCGACACCGGAATGGATGGCTTATTTTATGGAATTACGTGATAATGTCAACACGCTGCAAGGTCGGTTGGCGACATGAGACGGCTGGCAAACAAATTAGTAACTGTCCAGGCGTCTCAAACACCGTCAGGGGCTGTAAAACGCTCATTTACCTCAGTCAGTCGACAGACACAGACACGGACACTGATTTCAGTGTAGACGGTGAAGAAACAAACGTATTTCCCTTTAGGGCCACACGTTACTTGTTAAGGGCAATGAAGGAGGTGTTACATATTTCTGATACTACAAGTACCACAAAAAAGGGTATTATGTGGGGTGTGAAAAAACTACCTGTAGTTTTTCCTGAATCAGATAAATTAAATGAAGTGTGTGATGATGCGTGGGTTTCCCCCGATAGAAAATTATGGGCGGTATACCCTTTCCCGCCAGAAGTTAGGGCGCGTTGGGAAACACCCCTTAGGGTGGATAAGGCGCTCACACGCTTATCAAAACAAGTGGCGGTACCGTCTATAGATAGGGCCGTCCTCAAGGTGCCAGCTGACAGGAGGCTGGAAAATATCATAAAAAGTATATACACACATACTGGTGTTATACTGCGACCAGCGATCGCCTCAGCCTGGATGTGCAGAGCTGGGGTGGCTTGGTCGGATTCACTGACTAAAAATATTGATACCCTTGACAGGGACAGTATTTTATTGACTATAGAGCATTTAAAGGATGCATTTCTATATATGCGAGATGCACAGAGGGATATTGCACTCTGGCATCAAGAGTAAGTGCGATGTCCATATCTGCCAGAAGATGTTTATGGACACGACAGTGGTCAGGTGATGCAGATTCCAAACGGCACAAAGATGTATTGCCGTATAAAGGAAAGGGAGTTATTAGGGGTCGGTCCATCGGACCTGGTGGCCACGGCAACTGCTGGAAAATCCACCGTTTTTACCCTAAGTCACATCTCTGCAGAAAAAGACACCGTCTTTTCAGCCTCAGTCCTTTCGTCCCTATAAGAGTCATATCTGCCCAGGGATAGAGGAAAGGGAAGAAGACTGCAGCAGGCAGCCCATTCCCAGGAACAGAAGCCTTTTTACCGCTTCTGCCAAGCTCTCAGCATGACGCTGGGACCATAAGGACCCCTGGATCCTACAAGTAGTATCCCAGGGGTACAGATTGGACGTTTCCCCCTCGCAGTCTCCTGAAGTCTGCTTTACCAATGTCTCCCTCCGACAGGGAGGCAGTATGGGAAACAATTCACAAGCTGTATTCCCAGCAGGTGATAATCAAATACCTCTCCTACAACAAGGAAAGGGGTATTATTCCACACTATATTGTGGTACTGAAGCCAGAAGGCTAGGTGAGACCTATTCTAAATCTAAAAAAATTTGAACACTTACAAAGGTTCAAATCAAGATGGAGTCACTCAGAGCAGTGATAGCGAACCAGGAAGAAGGGGACTATATGGTGTCCCGGGACATCAGGGATGCTTACCTCCATGTCCCAAATTTGCCCTTCTCACCAAGGGTACCTCAGGTTCGTGGTACAGAACTGTCACTATCAGTTTCAGACGCTGCCATTGGATTGTCCACGGCACCCGGGTCTTTACCAAGGTAATGGCCGAAATGATGATTCTTCTTCGAAGAAAAGGCGTCTTAAATTATCCCTTACTTGGACGATCTCCTGATAAGGGCAAAGTCCAGGGAACAGTTGGAGTCGGGGTAGCACTATCTCGGATACTGCTACAGCAGCACGGGTGGATTCTAAATATTCCAGAATCGCAGCTGATCCCGACGACACGTCTGCTGTTCCTAGGGATGATTCTGGACGCAGTCCAGAAATAGGTGTTTCTCCCGGAGGAGAAAGCCAGGGAGTTATCCGAGCTAGTCAGGAACCTCCTAAAACCAAGGAAAGTGTCAGTGCATCATTGCACAAGGGTCCTGGTAAAAATGGTGGCTTCCTACGAAGCAATTCCATTAGGCAGATTTCACGCAAGAACTTTTCAGTGGGATCTGCTGGACAAATGGTCCGGATCGCATCTTCAGATGCATCAGCGGATAACCCTATATCCAAGGACAAGGGTGTCTCTCTTGTGGTGGTTACAGAGTGCTCATCTTATAGAGGGCCGCAGATTCGGCATTCAGGATTGGATGCTGGTGACCACGGAGGCCAGCCGAGAGGCTGGGGAGCAGTCACACAAGGAAAAAATTTTCCAGGGAGTGTGATCAAGTCTGGAGACTTTTCTCCACATAAATATACTGGAGCTAAGGGCAATTTACAATGCTCTAAGCTTAGCAAGACCTCTGCTTCAAGGTCAGCCGGTATTGATCCAGTGGGACAACATCACGGCAGTCGCCCACGTAAACAGACAGGGCGGCACAAGAAGCAGGAGGGAAATGGCAGAAACTACAAGGATTCTTCGCTGGGCGAAAAATCATGTGATAACACTCTCAGCAGTGTTCATTCCGGGAGTGGAAAACTGGGAAGCAGACTTCCTCAGCAGGCATGACCTCCACCCGGGAGAGTGGGGACTTCATCGGGAAGTTTTCCACATGATTGTAAACCGTTGGGAATAACCAAAGGTGGACATGATGGCGTCCCGCCTGAACAAAAAACTAGACAGATATTGCGCCGGGTCAGGGGACCCTCAGGCAATAGCGGTGGACGCTCTGGTAACACTGTGGGTGTACCAGTCAGAGTATGTGTTCCCTCCTATGCCTCTCATACCAAAAGTTCTGAGAATCATGAGAGGGAGATGAGTAAGAACGATACTCGTGGTTCCGGATTGGCCAAGAAGGACTTGGTACCCGAAACTTCAAGAGATGTTCACGGAAGACCCGTGGCCTCTACCTTTAAGAAAGGACCTGCTCCAGCAGGGGTCTTGTCTGTTCCAAGATTTACCGCGGCCGCGTTTGACGGCATGGCGGTTGAACGCCGGATCCTGAAAGGGCATTCCAGATGAAGTCATCCCTACCCTGGTCGAAGACAAGAAGGATGTAACCGCAAAACAATTTCACCGCATTTGGTGAAGATATGCTGCGTGGTGTGAGGCCAAGAAGGCCTCTACAGAGGAATTCCAACTGGGTCGTTTCCTACATTTCCTGAAAACAGGACTGTCTATGGGCCTAAAATTAGGGTCCATTAAGGTTCAAATTTCGGCCCTGTCGAATTTCTTCCAGAAAGAACTGGCTTTAGTGCCTGACGTTCAGATGTTTGTAAAAGGGGTACTGCATATACAGCCTCCTTTTGTGCCTCCAGTGGCACCTTGGGATCTCAATGTTGTTTTGAGTTTCCTAAAGTCACATTGGTTTGAACCACTCACCACTGTGGACTTAAAATATCTCACATGGAAGGTGACGATGCTATTAGCCCTGGCTTCAGCCAAGCGTGTCTCAGAATTGGCGGCTTTATCATATATAAAGCCCTTACAAAATTTTTCATTCTGACAGGGCAGAATTGAGGAATCGTCCTCAATTTTCTCCTTAAGGTGTTTTCTGTTTTTCACCTGAACCAGCCTAGTGTGGTGCCTGCGGGTACTAGGGACTGGGAGGACTCCAAGTTGCTAGACGTAGTCAGGGCCCTGAAAATATATGTTTCCAGGACGGCTGGAGTCAGAAAATCTGACTCGCTGTTTATCCTGTATGCACCCAACAAGCTGGGTGCTCCTGCTTCTAAGCAGACGATTGCTCGTTGGATTTGTAGTACAATTCAGTTTACACATTCTGTGGCAGGCCTGCCACAGCCAAAGTCTGTAAAAGCCCATTCCAAAAGGAAGGGGGCTCATCTTGGGCGATTGCCCGAGGGGTCTCGGCTTTACAACTTTGCCGAGCAGTTACTTGGTCAGGGGCAAACACGTTTGCTAAATTCTACAAATTTGATACCCTGGCTGAGGAGGACCTGGAGTTCTCTCATTCGGTGCTGCAGGGTCATCCGCACTCTCCCGCCCGTTTGGGAGCTTTGGTATAATCCCCATGGTCCTGACGGAGTCCCCAGCATCCACTAGGACGATAGAGAAAATAAGAATTTACTTACCAATAATTCTATTTCTCGGAGTCCGTAGTGGATGCTGGGCGCCCATCCCAAATGCGGATTATCTGCAATACTTGTACATAGTTATTGTTAACTAAATCGGGTTATTGTTGTTGTGAGCCATCTCCGCTGTTATCATACTGTTAACTGGGTTCAGATCACAGGTTGTACAGTGTGATTGGTGTGGCTGGTATGAGTCTTACCCGGGATTCAAGATCCTTCCTTATTGTGTACGCTCGTCCGGGCACAGTACCTAACTGAGGCTTGGAGGAGGGTCATAGGGGGAGGAGCCAGTACACACCACATGATCGTAAAGCTTTACTTTTTGTGCCCTGTCTCCTGCGGAGCCGCTAATCCCCCATGGTCCTTTCAGGAACCCCAGCATCCACTACGGACTCCGAGAAATAGAATTATCGGTAAGTAAATTCTTATTTTAACATCTGTACTTGCCTTAATGGAGCTTACAATCTAAATTCTATGATTTGCAGAGGTGAAATACAAAGCACTGCTCCTAGGTGCACTCTTAATTATTATATTACTAGCTGTTCTACCCGTTCCTCGCACGGGAGTGTCTGATTGTCACGGTTGTAAATATGAGTTAATAATTTGATAATCTATAGAGATGGAAATTTGAGATATCTGAATGTAAGTAAATGTTGATCCATGGTTCGTGGCGTTACCCGAGGAGCACCCGTAGCAGATATGGTAATAAGTGACGGGACCGTTTTTGTAATTTATTAAATTCTACACACTGGATGTGGAATCCAAACTTTGATCCAGTTGTCCATTTGGGCGTTATCGTTCACGCAACGCAAGTCATGCTTCGGTAATGATCCCATTATGTCATCGCCCTTTTCATACCCTTAGGGGAGGTTTATTAAAATCCTAATTACGTAGTTTTCCTATTTCCCACCTGAAGAATACCTGTGTTACATTTCATCTTCCTGACGTATTGGGAAGTCAGAGAATTAGTGATGAGCAACTGAGGTAGGGAGTCAGTGAGGTAGGGAGTCAGTGAGTGAGGGCTTACACATTTATAAATATATATATATATATATATATATATATATACAAATTTTATACAAAAAAATAACTCATGGATATGGCAATTTGAATATAAGCACAAATTGGAAATATAAAAGTATGTGTGTGTGTATATATATATATATATATATATACACAGCCAATAGACGTGGCACTCCTGGAGTCTTGTCAAATAAATCTCGTGAGTAGGCAGTTTCGTGAAACCTACTCACGAGATTTATTTGACAAGACTCCAGGAGTGCCACGTCTATTGGCTGCGTATGTAATTTTATTACGAAGGCACCCGAAGCAGCTACTTCTTTTTCAATGGAGAGCCGGAATACATGGGCTGTATATATGTATATGTGTGTATATATATATATATATATATATATATATATATATTCTAAATACAGAAACAAAAGAGGCGGGCGCACATAGTGCAAATCACTTTTATTTAAAACAGGTAAAATCCCTTTAGCGAAGGATCCACATTAACAAATAAAATTACTGTGAGATGGAATCCACATTAAGGGCGGGATGTACTAAAGGGAAAATGCGATAAAACCCCCAATTTATCACATTTTCATATGTACTATACCCCGTCCGCCGCATTATTGCCCCTGAGGGTATCGCCATCTTTGGATGGCGATACCCTATAGAAGCCTATGGGCTTCTTATTGCCTGCCGCCGCAACCCGCAGACGCCGACCCCCTCCCTCCCCCCGGCATTACCTTCTACCAGGAAGTCCTGGTCAACCCTGGTCCCGGAAACCAAACTCCTCCTCCCCTAGCAACACAGCTGGAGATCCTTCCGGCTGCAGGGTGGAGGAGAAGGCACCCCGGGACAGCTCCAGTCTCTGCCTGCTGGTAAGAGCTGTGCTGCACCAGGAACCAGGACCTCCGGGACCTCACACTGCACCAGCGGCTTACCGAACAACACCGCGGCTCGTCGGGACACCAACACAACCAGGAGGCACAAACCAGTGGTCAGCTTGGGAGCTGATACATCTAGCAGGCCACGCCTCTACGCGTTTTGCATGTAGCTTCGTCAGGAGGCTGGCCCACTGGACGTCATGCCTGTCATTTATAGTACTGGTGTCACACAGATGTAGCTTAATGAATCATGACACCTGGAACAATTACTCCACTGGAACATACTTCTTCTATTAGCAGGTTTCATCATCAGAGCATTCCATTTATCATCATCTAAAGGGCCTCATACACTACAGCGACACGTCGGAACCCTCATGTAGCATACGATTTCCCTTGAACCGGCCGGTCGGCAGGATCGCATATGATACATTGGATTTATCGGCCCAAAAGGTCGAAATCGGATGAAATCGGGCATTATCGTTCTAGTGTACGGGGGCCTTTACTTTAAGTCTTCACTGAAAGACGCATTTTACATGAAACAACAGAGACGGCAGTATTACATCTTAGATGGAAAAAAGACCGATCCATTAACCTGTACTGGAATCATTTAAAGTGATACACACAAGTGAGATGACTTTACCTCTCTCTAATAAACGGGGTCATTTCATCATTTTCGTTGAGACCTCCTGGAATTGGAGTGTCTAAAGAAAGGATCCAGAAGGTCTCACGTTTTAGAAGTACCTGTTCCCCCACTCCCCCGTTTCTGTCCACTGGTACATGTTCTATCCCAGGGCTGGCCAAACCGGTCCTCGAGATCTACCAACAGTCCATGTTCTCCAGGCCTCCTGGAGATCTGTAGAATGGTCAGTTAGGAATGAATGCAGCACATCTTACTTAGTAATGACTACACCTGTGCTCCAGCTAGGTGGTCTGGAAAATGTGGACTGTTGGTAGATCTCGAGGACTGGTTTGGCCAGCCCTGTTCTATCCCAATAAATCTCAGAGAATCTGGATCAGCACCATGATGTTCACTAAAATGACGTGGTATACTATGATATCGGGTGTTTTTAGGCCGTTTTGGACCTAGAATTTGATCCAACAACCATATGTGCCAGTTTTTCTTGGCCATTTTCTAATTCCCGATGTCCTGAACTAAATTGTGTTACAAATGGACAAAAGATTCTCTTATATTCTACATCCTTTTTTTCTTTTATACACAAGAAGTGATTTTATCTTTAGTCTTCGCTTTTTCTTTAGCTGATTCTATTAAGTCCTCGGGGAACCCTCTCTCAGCGAACCTCTTTTTATATATCTCAGCCTGTTCGTCAAATTTGACCATGTGAGAACAATTTCTTCTTAACCTCAAAAATTGTAAATAGGTGATATTTTCTTTCCATTGGGGCAGGTTGCAGCTGGTATCCTCCAAATAGCTGTTGCTATCCACGTTCTTAAAATGGGTGAATGTTTCTCGAAGACCTGTCTTGGGGAAATTTTCGGTGCTAGGCACTACATCCAAAAATTCTAAATGGACGGGATTGAATGTCCCTGTGAAGCGTAGGTTGAAGGTATTGGCATTAATCGCTTCTAAAAAGTCAACCCACTCGGACTATTCCATACTATCAGGACGTCGTCTATGTACCTTTTGTACAACACGATCTTATCCTTTGCAGCCCCACTCATGATATTCTGTTCCCACTGTCCCATATAGATATTGGCTTATGGCTGATCCACACACCTGCTGGTACCATGCCTCAAGAAAAGCGAAGTAATTGGCTTTTAAGACAAATTCAAGACATTGACACACGAATCTTAGACTCAATCACCTCAGGGTCATTTCTTAATATACGTTCTACAGCCGAAATCCCCTTATCGTGAAGAATAGATGTACAGAGCGATTGTACATCCATTGAACACCACTTATAAGATTCTGCCCATTGTAGATCACCTTTTATTTGTAACACTTGAGTTGAGTCTTGAATATAGGATTCAAGGGTGGGTATATATTTTTTTAATACAGTTGTCAACGTATTCAGACACCCTTGATGTCAGTGATCCAATGCCACTGACAATTGGAAGACCAGGGGGGTGGGATAGGTCTTTAGGGATTTTTGGGATATGATAAAAAGTCTCCATCTTTGGATGTCGATTTGGCAAATAATGAAATTCATTTAAATTAATACACTTATTGGAAATTCCTTCTTTGAGAATCTGTTCCAATTCTAGAGAATTCTAGAAGACACTGGTGGGATCTTTTTTCAACTTTATATATGAATTAACATCACCAAGAAGTCTATAAGCTTCCTCCTCATGGTACTCCCGATCCATAATTACTATCCCACCCCCTTAATCACCCCTCTTAATCACTATATTTTGATTTGAAGAAAGGTTCCTTAAGGCCCCTAATTCGGCTTTGCTAAGATTTTTAGTGTTGTTCCTTACCGATGTGTTCAGGCTCTCTATCTCCTTCTTCATCATTTGACTAAACATTTCAATATAAGGGCCCTTTGGTTCTAAGGGATAAGAGGTCTATTTTAATTTGAGTCCAGAATCCTGTATAGTATTATTCCAGTTTTTTATTACTGCATCATCTTTTTTTATATAATGCCTTTTTAATGTCAAGTTCCTAACATACAGGTTAAGATCTATCTATGTATTTACTTTATTCAAGCCACAAGATGGCGCATATGAAAGACCCTTTTTAAGAACTTGTTTCTCTAAAGGAAGTAATTCTACTTTCGAAATATTGAAGATTCCACTCTCGGGGGCTACTTTAAAAAGTTCCTCAACTTGGCCTCCCTTTTTGGTAAATCGTTTACCTATGTGCGAATCTGGTACCTGGAATATAGAAAGAGGACATACTAGGCAGGGGCGTAGGGAGGGTGGACAAGTGGAGCTCGGGAGGTAAGGAGATCTGGGAGTGTCACAGTGACATTACTTATGTCAATAGTTTTAATACAGGGACATGACTGGAGAGGTGAGGGGATCTGGGAGTGTCACAGTGACATCACTTATCTATAGTAATAATACAGGGACATGACTGGGGAGATGAGGGGATCTGGGAATGTTACAGTGACATCACTTATATCTATAATAATAATAATACAGGGACATGACTGGGGATGTGAGGGGATCTGGGAGCGTCACATTGACATCACATAGCTATAGTAATAATACAGAGACATGACTGGGGAGGTGAGGGGATCTGGTAGTGTCACAGTGATATCACTTATATCTATAGTAATAATATAGGGACATGAGTTGGGGAGGTGATGGGATCTGGGAGTGTCACAGTGACATCACTTATATCTATAGTAATAATACAGGGACATGACTGGGGAGGTGAGGTGATCTGGGAGTGTCTCTGTGACATTACTTATGTCAATAGTAATAATACAGGGACTTGACTGGGAAGGTGAGGGGATCTGGGAGTGTCACAGTGACATCACTTATATATCTATAGTAATAATACAGGGACACGACTGGGGAGATGAGGGGATCTGGGAACTTTATAGTGACATCACTTATATCCAGATGCATAGGGAGGGTGGAGTAATTGGAGCTCGAGGCGCTGCTGGGGACAGAAGACCACGGCTCCCTGTAACACAGCTGAGAGCCGGGATCTCCGAGTAGGAGGAGATAACTAGAAGAGAGGGAAGGGGTGCCCACCACACTGCCTGCTTGTTCCATGTCACTGATTGCAGTGCTGAGAGTCCAGTGCAGTGAAGTGTGGTGTGTTGTTGGGGAAGAGGGGAGTATTGGAGGCTTGTCAGAAGATGCTTCCTGGCTGTCAGGTATCTGCATTCAGTGATCTGGAAAATGCAGGCAGTGTGGTAGTCACCCTTTCCTCACTCCTTTCCTTCTACCCACGGAGGCCCAGCCTGTCAATCACATAGAAGCTCCGCCCCTCCAGCTTAGAATGAGGAGCTGCTCTGCTGCTGCCCACTTGGTGAGAATTGTGTGAGTATATGTGTATGTTTGTGTGTGTGTGTGTGTGTGTATATATATATATATCTATCTGTGTATACTGTATTTGTGTGTTTATGTATGTCTGTGCCAAAATGTGTGTGAATTGTATGTATGTATGTATGTATGGGTGGTGGTGGGTGGGGGCACCGTGACATGACCCTGCTCTGGGTGTCATGTGTCCACGCTACGCCTCTGATACAAGGAGGGAAAAAATTAACTGGAGAGAACCTAAGAGAAAACCTAAGAGAAGCCAAGGAAAGATGGAAAAATCTCCAAAAGGCATCAAATTACAGATTAGACATTCTTATAACATGTCAAAAAAAGTTTGATTTTATTTCCATCATTTACACTATCAAAAGAACAGAAAACAAAAAATGGTGTCTGCAAAAGTTTGGCCACCCTGCAGAGTTAATACCTTGTACTGCCCCCTTTGGACAGCTGAGACCTGGCAGTGTCATGGATTGTTCTCAATCATCGTCTGGAAAGACCAGGTGATGTCAATCTCAAAGGTTTTAAAAGCCCAGACTCATCTGACCTTGCTCCAACAATCAGCACCATGGGTTCCTCTAAGCAGTTGTGTAGAACACTGAAACTAAGAATAATTGACGCTCACAAAGCAGAAGGCTATAAGAAGAAAGCAAAGCGTTATCAGATGCCCATATCCTCTGTTCGTAATGTAATTAAGAAATGACAGTCATCAGGAACAGTGGAAGTTAATCGCAGGATTGTGAGAAAAGCAAGTCAAAATCCACGTGTGACTGCACGATCCCTCCAGGAAGATCTGGCAGACACTGAAGTTGTGGTACACTATTCCACTATAAAGAGATACTTGTAAAAATATGGTCTTCATGGAAAAATCATCAGAAGAAAACCTCTTCTACGTCCTCACCACAAAAATCAGCGTTTGAAGTTTGCAAATGAACATATAGACAAGCCTGATGCATTTTGGAATAAAGTTCTGTGGACCAATAAGGTTAAAATCGAACTTTTTGGCCGCAATGAGCAAAGGTACGTTTGGAGAAGGAAGGGCACAGAATTTAATGAAAAGAACCTCTGTCCAACTGTTAAGCATGGGGGTGGATCAATCATGCTTTGGGGTTGTATTGCAGCCAGTGGCACAGGGAACATTCACGAGTAGAAGGAAAAATGGATTCAATAAGATTCCAGCAAATTTTGGACGCTAACTTGATGCCATCTGTGAAAAAGCTGAAGTTAAAGAGAGGCTGGCTTCTACAAATGGATAATAATCCTAAACACACCTCAAAATCCACGGTGGATTACATCAAGAGGCGTAAAACTGAAAGTTCTGCCATGGCCTTCACAATCTCCTGACCTCAACATAGTTGAAAATCTATGGATAGACCTTAAAAGAGCAGTGCGTCACAGACAGTCCAGGAATCTCAAAGAACTGGAAGACTTTTGTAAGGAAGAATGGGCGAAGATACCTCAAACAAGAATTGAAATACTCTTGGCTGGCTACAAAAAGCGTTTACAAGCTGTGATATTTGCCAAAGGGGGCAGTACAAGGTATTAACTCTGCAGGGTGCCCAAACTTTTGCAGACTCCATTTTTTGTTTTCTGTTCTTTTGAAAGTATAAATGATGGAAATAAAATCAAACTTTTTTTTGACATGTTATAAGAATGTCTAATCTGTAATTTGATGCCCTTTGGAGATTTTTCCATCTTTCCTTGGCTTCTTTTTGCACATTAAAATGAATTTTTGCCTGGGGTGCCCAAACTTTCAATCCCCACTGTATGTATATATATATATATATATATATATATATATATAGGATATGTGTGTATATGTGTATTAGAATATGTATATTCCTATTACAATTTCTAATGAATGCTGAAGTAAAGTTATTCCTTCTCATGTGCTGGTCGCTCTGTTGATAAAGCTCTAGGTCAGCCGTGACGAGATGGTCTCAAATCCTCATGAGGAGTCCGAGTGTTTATTGTTTTCCCGCAGTGGATAGAATAAAGTGAAAGTCAACTCCTGGTCTGAACGGGGCCCTGTCACAAAGAATCGTATACAGGAAGCTAAGTGATATTTTAATTATATGCTTTGATGATATTTGCATTACATACGCATGGGGGAGTGCTTGCATTCAGAAATGGTCGGTTACCTTGGCATCCGATAGAATTACCCTAGAGAGAGAGGGGATATTTCTTAAGTTGGGTCTTCTCTAGAACATTGTAGCAGGCTGCCGTGCGACTACAAGAAGTATGGGACTCTTGGGTTCGCGGGCCAATTCGATGGCTAGGAGGGCGTTGTGGATTCACCAAGGGAATGCTGAGGCTGACTCCAAGAGATACTGGAGTATCTTCCCTATGAAAGTGTAACCAGTGTTTGGGGATGGCTTTGTTAAGTTAATCTCAGCAGATACCACGGGTAAGTCACGGATAAGTACCTTCTTGAGATATGTTCCCTCACAACGGTTGATTACGCATTCTTTTGTGGGATGCAGTCATTTTAACCGGTTGGATACCGTTCTTTTCTCTGACGTCCTAGTGGATGCTGGGAACTCCGAAAGGACCATGGGGAATAGCGGGCTCCGAAGGAGGCTGGGCACTCTAGAAAGAAATATGACTACCTGGTGTGCACTGGCTCCTCCCACTATGACCCTCCTCCAAGCCTCAGTTAGATCTTGTGCCCAGCCGAGGTTGGATGCACACTAGGGGCTCTCCTGAGCCTTTAGAGAAAGAAAGTTTAGAAATAGGTTTTTTATTTTCAGTGAGACCTGCTGGCAACAGGCTCACTGCAGCGAGGGACTAAGGGGAGAAGAAGCGAATTCGCCTGCTTGCAGCCGGATTGGGCTTCTTAGGCTACTGGACACCATTAGCTCCAGAGGGATCGACCGCAGGCCCAGCCTTGGTGTTCGGTCCCGGGGCCGCGCCGCCGTCCCCCTTACAGAGCCAGAAGCAAGAAGAAGTCCGGAAAATCGGCGGCAGAAGACATCAGTCTTCACCAAGGTGGCGCACAGCACTGCAGCTGTGCGCCATTGCTCCTCATACACACTTCACACTCCGGTCACTGAGGGTGCAGGGCGCTGGGGGGGGGGGCGCCCTGAGCAGCAATAAAAACACCTTGGCTGGCATAAATACCACAATATATAGCCCCAGATGCTATATATGTGGTAAATACCCCTGCCAGATTCCAGAAAAAAGCGGGAGAATAGTCAGCGGAAAAGGGGCGGAGCTATCTCCCTCAGCACACTGGCGCCATTTTTCCCTCACAGCTCCGCTGGAAGGAAGCTCCCTGGCTCTCCCCTGCAGTCTGCAACTCCAGAAAGGGTAAAAAAGAGAGGGGGGGCACTAAATTTGGGTGCTATACATATAATATAGAGAAAAGCAGCTATAAGGGACATAACTCAGTTAGTCCCTGCATTATATAGCGCTCTGGTGTGTGCTGGCATACTCTCACTCTGTCTCCCCAAAGGGCTTCTCTGGGTCCTGTCCTCTGTTAGAGCATCCCCGGTGTGTGTGCGGTGTGTCGGTATGGCTGTGTCGACATGTTTGATGAGGATAATGATGTGGAGGCGGAGCAGATGCCTTTAGAAGGGATGTCACCCCCTGCGGGGCAGACACCTGAGTGGATGGGCTTATGGAGAGAAATGAGTGCACGTTTAGACTCTTTATATAAGAAATTTGACGACATGCCAAATGTGGGACAGCCGGCTTCTCAGGTCGTGCCTGCCCAGGCGTCTCAAAGGTCATCAGGGGCTCTAAAACGCCCGCTACCTCAGATGGCAGACACAGATGTCGACACGGATACTGACACCAGTGTCGACGACGATGAGTCTAATCTAATGCCTACTAAGGCCATTCACTGCATGATTGAGGCAATGAAAGAGGTGTTACACATTTCTGATGTAAATCCAGGTACCATAAAAAAGGGTATTATGTTTGGGGAGAAAAAACTACCCGTAGTTTTTCCCCCATCAGAAGAATTAAATGAAGTGTGTGAAGAAGCGTGGGCCTTCCCTGATAAAAAAAATTGGTAATTCCTAAGAAGGTACTAATGGCGTTCCCTTTCCCGCCAGAGGATAGGTCACGTTGGGAAACACCTCCTAGGGTGGATAAAGCGCTCACACGTTTGTCAAAAAAGGTGGCACTACCCTCTCCGGATACGGCCGCCCTTAAGGAACCTGCTGATAGAAAGCAGGAGGCGATCCTGAAGTCTGTATACACACACTCAGGCATTATACTTAGACCAGCTATTGCGTCAGCGTGGATGTGCAGTGCTGCCGCTGCATGGTCAGATGTCCTGTCAGAAAATATTGACACACTAGACAGAGACACGATTCTGCTAACCATAGACCATATTAAAGACTCAGTCTTATATATGCACAGAGGGAAATCTGCCGGCTGGCATCTAAAGTAAGTGCATTGTCCATTGCTGCTAGGAGAGGCTTATGGACTCGCCAGTGGACAGGAGATGCAGATTCTAAAAGGCACATGGAAGTTTTGCCTTATAAGGGTGAGGAATTATTTGGGGATTGTCTCTCGGACCTAGTTTCCACAGCAACGTCTGGGAAGTCAGCATTTTTACCCCAGGTCCCCTCACAGCCTAAGAAGGCCCCGTTTTATCAGGTTCAGTCCTTTCGGAACCAGAAAAACAGGCGTGGAAAAGGCGGGTCTTTTCTGTCCAGAGGCAGAGGTAGGGGAAAAAGGCTGCAACAAACAGCAGGTTCCCAGGAGCAAAAGTCCTCCCCCGCGTCTTCTTCCAAGTCCGCCGCATGACGGTGGGGCTCCACAGGCGGAGCCAGGGACGGTGGGGGGCCGCCTCAAGAATTTCAGCGATCAGTGGGCTCGCTCACAGGTGGATCCCTGGATCCTTCAAATAGTATCTCAAGGGTACAAACTGGAATTCGAGGCGTCTCCACCCCACCGGTTCCTAAAATCTGCCTTGCCGAGTGGCCCCTCAGACAGGGAGGCGGTGCTAGCGGCAATTCACAAGCTGTATTCCCAGCAGGTGATAATCACAGTACCCCTACTTCAACAAGGCCGGGGTTACTACTCCACACTATTTGTGGTACCGAAACCGGACGGTTTGGTGAGACCCATTTTAAATTTGAAATCCTTGAACACATTCATAAAAAAATTCAAGTTCAAGATGGAATCGCTCAGGGCGGTTATTGCAAGCCTGGACGAGGGGGATTGCATGGTATCCCTGGACATCAAGGATGCTTACCTGCATGTCCCCATTTACCATCCTCACCAGGAGTACCTCAGATTTGTGGTACAGGATTGCCATTACCAATTCCAGACGCTGCCGTTTGGACTGTCCACGGCACCGAGGGTATTTACCAAGGTTATGGCGGAAATGATGATACTCCTTCGAAAGAAGGGAGTTTTAATTATCCCGTACTTGGACGATCTCCTACTAAAGGCGAGGTCCAAGGAACAGTTGTTGGTGGGAGTAGCACTAGCTCAGGAGGTGCTACGACAGCACGGCTGGATTCTGAATATCCCAAAGTCACAGCTGGTTCCGACGACACGTCTACTGTTCCTGGGTATGATTCTGGATACAGTCCAGAAAAAAGTGTTTCTCCCGGAAGAAAAAGCCAAGGAGTTGTCATCTCAGAGACCTCCTAAAACCAAAACAGGTATCAGTGCATCACTGCACGCGAGTCCTGGGAAAGATGGTAGCTTCTTACGAAGCAATTCCCTTCGGCAGGTTCCATGCCAGAATCTTTCAGTGGGACCTGTTGGACAAATGGTCCGGATCGCATCTTCAGATGCATCGCTTAATAACCCTGTCTCCAAGGACCAGGGTGTCTCTGCTGTGGTGGCTGCAAAGTGCTCATCTTCTAGAGGGCCGAAGATTCGGCATACAGGACTGGGTCCTGGTGACCACGGATGCCAGCCTTCGAGGCTGGGGGGCAGTCACACAGGGAAGAAACTTCCAAGGACTGTGGTCGAGTCAGGAGACTTCCCTACACATAAATATTCTGGAACTAAGGGCCATTTACAATGCCCTAAGTCAAGCAAAATCCCTGCTCCTACACCAGCCGGTGCTGATCCAGTCAGACAACATCACGGCTGTCGCCCATGTAAATCGACAGGGCGGCACAAGAAACAGGATGGCAATGGCAGAAGCCACAAGGATTCTCCGATGGGTGGAAAATCATGTACTAGCACTGTCAGCAGTGTTCATTCTGGGAGTGGACAACTGGGAAGCAGACTTTCTCAGCAGGCACGACCTCCACCCGGGAGAGTGGGGACTTCATCCAGAAGTCTTCCAAATGATTGTAAATCAATGGGAACGTCCACAGGTGGACATGATGGCGTCCCGCCTGTTATGCACACCAGTGCCTGCAGGAAAGTACTGGTGTCAGAACTGTTATGCACTCCAGTGTCTGCAGGAATGTACTGGTGTTTGAACTGTTATGCAAAACAAATGGACTCACAGACAAACTGGGGAAAATGACATAACGTACACAGAAGGTGATAGGGTAACAAAATACACACAAAGTGAACAGAGAAGCCCAGAGGCTAAGGAACTGGGTATCTCCCTTGTATTAGAACTGCTAAGATGGAAAAAGCAAGATGTTGTGTTTTAATACGTAGAGAACCCGAAATGCTGTTGCTAAGGGCAACAGCAAAACCCTAAAGGGTTACCAACGGGTGTGGCAGTAAACTCCTTGGTCAGAGATGGAATGATAGACACAAGGAGAGTCTCCACAATCCTATTTCTCACTTGCAGTGCACAGGTTTTAGCTTACTGCCACTAAACTGACCCCTGACACCTAGCACAGTGAGACAGGATTAGACAGGCAAGTCTTAGAATACAGCCGCAAACTTGCTAAGTTCACAGAGTAGTAACAGAACCCCAGCAAGCTAAACGACTGACTCCAGTCTTACTGCTAGGTCTGGATTGGCAGAGTGTAATACCAAATCCCCAGGCCTAATTGCAGTAAGCAACAAACAAATACAAAGCTACACAGTACTGGCTAACTTTCATGAACTGACTAACCAACAAAGATTCAGCAGCATCTGCTTACCCTGCAAAGAGGCCTTATAAAGCAGGTGCTGTCCACGCCCCACTCAGACCTCACAGACTGTGAGCACAAAAACCAGCACCGGATCCCCTGCCGTGCACAGAGCCTATAACCACTGCACAGCAAAAGACCCGAACCGGAGTATCAGCTGCGCTCAGGTTACTCCACTAGCACTTGTCTCCCGGTTGCCATGACGACGTGGCAGCACAGGGCAGGAGACCCTAACAGTACCCCCCCTCTGACGAGGGGTCAAAGAACCCCTACCACCGGGTTTATCGGGGAACTGCGAGAAGACAGAGCGTATCAGTCTGGGGGCATGAAGATCACAACTGCGCACCCACGACCGCTCCTCCGGGCCATACCCCTTCCAGTGCACCAAAAATGACAGCCGACCCCGAACCACCTTGGAGTCAAGAATCCTTTCAACAACAAACTCCCTCTGGCCACGTATCAGAAGAGGGGAAGGTCTTCCACTGGAAGAAGGATTACTAATCGCCCGTTTTAAAAGGGAACAATGAAATGTTTTATTGATACCCAAAGAACGGGGCAGATCTAACTGAAATGCCACCGGATTGATAACCCTGGTGATCTTATAAGGGCCGATGAACCGGGGGCCTAACTTATGAGATGGCTGTCTCAACTTCAAATTCTTGGTAGACAACCAGACGAAGTCTCCTAATTTGAAGCTGCAGGGTCTTTTCCGCTTATCAAAAACCCTTTTGGTCACTAATGACACAGACACAAGGGCTTTCTTCACTTTCCGCCAAATACCTCTAAGGACCGAAACCACAAAGGAACCACCAGGCGTGGAGTCCAGGGGGTCAAAAGAATTGGCCTTAGGATGATGCCCATACACACAAAGGAAGGGAGAGATCCCTGTAGCAGAGTGAGCCGTGTTGTTATAGGCAAACTCCGCCATGGACAGATGAGCAACCCAGTCAGTCTGACACTTGGAGACATAACACCTGAGGAACTGCTCCAAGGACTGGTTCACCCTTTCAGTCTGCCCATTAGACTGCGGATGGTAGCCTGACGACAAGCTGACAGAAATCTGGAGATCGGAACAAAATGCCCTCCAGAATTTGGCCACAAACTGGGATCCGCGGTCAGAGACCACATCAAGTGGCAACCCGTGGAGACGCACAACATGCAGCATAAATAATTCAGACAGGCGTCTGGCTGATGGCAGCCCAACCAGTGGAACGAAGTGCGCCATCTTCGAAAACCTGTCAACGACAACCCAGATGGCTGTCATCCCCGAGGATTTGGGCAAGTCCACCACAAAATCCATTGAAATGTGGGTCCATGGCTTAGATGGGATAGAGAGTGGATGTAATGGGCCAACAGGAACCCCTCTAGGAGTCTTATTTCGGGCACAGATGTCCCATGCCCGAACCCACTGATCCACATCCTTAGCCACCGAGGGCCACCACACCGCCCTAGATAGCAACTCCCGAGTTCTGGCAATACCCGGGTGACCTGCCGACTTCTTGGCATGGAATTCCAGGAACACTCGCTGTCTTAACCTAGGAGGCACAAACAAAAGACCTACCGGAAGGTCTGGAGGAGCCTGCTCCTGTGCTCTAAGGACTAATGATAAGAGGTCCTGGGTAATGCCCACTTTAATACATGATGGGGAAACAATGGGCAACGGCTCCTCGGTGGTCTCCTGGATTGGAGCAAAACTCCGCGAGAGCGCATCAGCCTTGATGTTTTTTGACCAAGGGCGATATGTTATCAAAAAATTGAAGCGAGCAAAAAACAAAGCCCATCGTGCCTGCCTGGCATTGAGACGCTTTGCTGACTCTAAATATGCCAGATTCTTATGGTCAGTGAGAATTGAGACCACAAACTTAGCCCCCTCAAGCCAGTGTCTCCACTCCTCGAATGCATCCTTAATAGCCAACAATTCCCGGTTACCCACGTCATAATTCATCTCGGCAGGCGAAAATTTACGGGAAAAGTAAGCACAGGGATGAAGGCGATTATCAGACACTCCCATCTGAGAAAGCACTGCCCCAATACCCATCTCAGAGGCATCCACCTCCACCACAAAAGGACGCTCTGGATCTGGGTGTCGCAGCACCTTGGCCGAAACAAATGCCCTTTTGAGACGGGCAAAAGCCGCTTTAGCCTCACAAGACCAGTGAGCAACATCCGCCCCTTTCTTAGTGAGTGCCACCAAGGGCCCACTATAGACGAAAATCCAGCGATAAATCGTCTATAAAAATTCGCAAAGCCCAGGAAACGCTGAAGCGCCTTCAAACTAGTGGGCTGCACCCAATCCAGGACTGCCTGTACCTTGGAACCCTCCATTTGGAAACCTTCTGGGGAGATAATATATCCTAGAAATGCGATTTGCTGAACTTCAAATTCGCACTTCTCCAGCTTCGCCCCAAGCCGGTGGTCTCTGAGTTTCTGGAGGACTAAGCGTACATGCTTCCGATGTTCCTCCAGGGAATGGGAGAAGATTAGGATGTCATCTAAGTATACAACTAAGAATCTATCCAAATATTCCCTGAGCACATCATTCATGAAATCCTGGAAGACTGCCGGGGCATTACAGAGCCCAAAAGGCATCACCAAATATTCATAATGCCCTGAGTGGGTATTAAAGGCAGTCTTCCATTCATCCCCCTCTCTTATTCGGATTAGATTGTACGCACCGCGTAGGTCAATCTTAGAAAAAATGGTGGCAGTACGAAGCTGGTCAAACAAGACCGAAATGAGAGGCAGTGGGTATGAGTTTTTAATCGTGATACGGTTCAATTCCCTGAAGTCGATGCAGGGTCGCAACGAACCGTCCTTTTTACCCACAAAGAAGAACCCCGACCCAACTGGAGACTGTGAAGGTCTGATAAATCCCCTAGCCAAGTTCTCCTGAATGTACTCTGCCATAGCCTGAGTCTCAGGACGTGACAGGGAGTACAACCTGCTCTTGGGAAGCTTAGCATTTGGCAACAAATCAATGGCACAGTCATAGGGGCGATGGGGAGGTAGTACCTCTGCAACTTTTTTGGAGAACACGTCCGCAAAATCTGCATAACACCCTGGCAATCCTGGCAAACTTAGCTGCGAGAGCCTGACTGGAAGGCTCAAGCAACTCCTGAAACAATCAGTACCCCAACTAAGAATCTCCCCAGAGACCCAGTCAAATTGAGGATTGTGGGCCCTTAACCAGGGCAACCCCAACACCAATGGGGCAAAAGTACAGACAGTCACATAAAAGGACAATTTTTCAGAGTGTGTGGCTCCAATAAACAAAGAAATCTGGCTAGTGCAAGAGGTAATTTTACCTTGGGATAATGGTTCCCCGTTTAACCCACAAATCTCAATTTCCAATGCCAAGGGTACTAAGGGAACAGAGTGTTTTAGGGCGAATTGGCGGTCCATAAAAACCCCGTCGGCCCCACTGTCCACAAAGGCCTCAGTCTTGACAGTTTGACCGAGGATCTTCAAGGTCACCGGAATGATAAAAGTCTTCTTGGGAAATTCTGACTTCTGGCCTGACAGGATATTTCCCATCACCCTCAGGCCCTGAAGTTTTCTGGCTTTTCTGGGCATGATACTACCACATGACCTTTATTCCCACAGTACAGACACAACCCCTGCTGTCTCCTCCGCGTCTTCTCACGCGAGGAGAGGCGGGTAGCCCCAATCTGCATAGGCTCCTCAGAAAATTCCTCAGAGTCTGAGGTTCCCTTGGGAAGGAAGGAAATCTCAGTCTCCCTTTCAAGCCTACGCTCTCTCAGCCGTCTATCCACCCGGATAGATAACTGCATGAGCTGATCCAAGCTATCAGGCAAGGGATATTGTACCAGTTGGTCCTTTATCTGGTTAGAAAGACCTCTTCGGTACTGGTGTCTCAGGGCTGGGTCATTCCACTGGGTATCATGGGCCAACCTCCGAAACTCCGTACAGTAAACCTCAACTGGCCTTCGCCCTTGCTTAAGGATCGAAATCTGTGCCTCGGCTGAGGCCGTCTTGTCAGGGTCATCATACAACATGCCCAGTACCGTAAAAAAAGCATCAACACTTATAAGCGACGGACAGTCAGGCTGCAACCCATATGCCCAGACCTGTGGGTCTCCTTGTAGCAAGGAAATCACTATGCCCACCCGCTGAATCTCCGACCCAGAAGACTGAGGCCTAAGCCGGAAGTATAGCTTGCAGCTCTCCTTGAAACAAAAGAACTGCGAGCGATCTCCAGAAAAACGATCCGGGAGATTTACTTTCGGCTCCTTAACCCCTGCAGGTGCTGCTGCTGCGGGAGCTCCGCCAGCAGCCTGGGAGGTGTGCATTTTAATGGACAAATCATTAAATTGTCGAGTCAGGACCTTCACCTGATCGACCACCTGTTGCAACGTATTTTGAGGGGTATGCTCCATATTCCCACAAAATTTCAACAGGAGTATTAGGCTGCTGAATATGTTATGCACACCAGTGCCTGCAGGAAAGTACTGGTGTCAGAACTGTTATGCACTCCAGTGTCTGCAGGAATGTACTGGTGTTTGAACTGTTATGCAAAACAAATGGACTCACAGACAAACTGGGGAAAATGACATAACGTACACAGAAGGTGATAGGGTAACAAAATACACACAAAGTGAACAGAGAAGCCCAGAGGCTAAGGAACTGGGTATCTCCCTTGTATTAGAACTGCTAAGATGGAAAAAGCAAGATGTTGTGTTTTAATACGTAGAGAACCCGAAATGCTGTTGCTAAGGGCAACAGCAAAACCCTAAAGGGTTACCAACGGGTGTGGCAGTAAACTCCTTGGTCAGAGATGGAATGATAGACACAAGGAGAGTCTCCACAATCCTATTTCTCACTTGCAGTGCACAGGTTTTAGCTTACTGCCACTAAACTGACCCCTGACACCTAGCACAGTGAGACAGGATTAGACAGGCAAGTCTTAGAATACAGCCGCAAACTTGCTAAGTTCACAGAGTAGTAACAGAACCCCAGCAAGCTGAACGACTGACTCCAGTCTTACTGCTAGGTCTGGATTGGCAGAGTGTAATACCAAATCCCCAGGCCTAATTGCAGTAAGCAACAAACAAATACAAAGCTACACAGTACTGGCTAACTTTCATGAACTGACTAACCAACAAAGATTCAGCAGCATCTGCATACCCTGCAAAGAGGCCTTATAAAGCAGGTGCTGTCCACGCCCCACTCAGACCTCACAGACTGTGAGCACAAAAACCAGCACCGGATCCCCTGCCGTGCACAGAGCCTATAACCACTGCACAGCAAAAGACCCGAACCGGAGTATCAGCTGCGCTCAGGTTACTCCACTAGCACTTGTCTCCCGGTTGCCATGACGACGTGGCAGCACAGGGCAGGAGACCCTAACACCGCCTAAACAAAAAATTAGAGAGATATTGCGCCAGGTCAAGAGACCCTCAGGCGATAGCTGTGGACGCTCTAGTGACACCGTGGGTGTACCAGTCAGTTTACGTGTTCCCTCCTCTGCCTCTCATACCAAAGGTATTGAGAATAATAAGAAAGCGAGGAGTAAGAACAATTCTCGTGGTTCCGGATTGGCCAAGACGAGCGTGGTACCCGGAACTTCAAGAGATGATCTCAGAGGACCCTTGGCCTCTGCCGCTCAGACAGGACCTGCTACAGCAGGGGCCCTGTCTGTTCCAAGACTTACCGCGGCTGCGTTTGACGGCATGGCGGTTGAATGCCGGATCCTGAAGGAAAAGGGCATTCCGGAGGAAGTCATCCCTACGCTTATTAAAGTTAGGAAAGATGTTACGGTAAAACATTATCACTGCATATGGCGGAAATATGTTGCATGGTGTGAGGCCGAAAAGGCCCCAAATGTTACGATTCCTGTACTCCAGACTGGAGAAGATCTTATGGCAGAGATCTGAGTACAGGAATGAAATACAGGTTGTGGGAGCTGGAGAGCCTAGTAACCCCTGGCGCCCTAACTCCGTTGTCTCGCCCGTGTTATCAGAAATCCCCTGCGAGACTATGGTTGCTTGAGCTCATGGCAGCCGCGTTCGAAGGGCGGATTATGTCTGCCCAACCCCGATGCCCCCGCAGGTTTTAATGGGAGACAAGGGGAAGTCCGAGACAGGGTGATAACAAGGGGCCCTCTGACTAAGCAACCAAGCCAGGGGTTACAAGCTACCTAAACTAAATCAAAAGGTATGTGCGGACTAGCCGCCAGGGAAAAGGACAACCAAAGATCCACGGATCCGACACTCCTATCCGGCACCGCTGGACACCAGAGTGGATCTTGTGGAAGCGGAATCCTCCGCAAAGCTCCAGAACTCAAAATAAACACAATAATAAATAGTAGCGGACAAGCCGCAACACACGGCTGCGCCGCGACTCACGAACGCCACCAGATGTTAAAGGTGCTCGATCAGACTCCAGGAACAGATGGTAACTTCCGAGTACAGGATCACTGAGAACAGGAACAAACTAACAGACCGGGACTGGGAACTCTCTCTGCAGCAGAATCAGGCAAACAGGAAGCTATCACCGGCGTCTGTGAGGAGTCCTGGGAGTGCTTTTAACAGAGAGTCTTCCAATCAGCTGTTTGGAGGCTGATTGGATTAAATGCCATGCAGCTGACAAGCTGCATGGCCAGGAAAACAGATGAGTGATAATTACAACATGCCGTGCAGCTGCATGCTACACAGCCAGGAAACCAGTGATGATATAAACTTAGACCCAGCAACGGGGAACACGATCCGACAGTGGCGTCCCCGTTGCTAGGCGCCGGCCGCACTGACGAGCGGACCCTCGGCGCCTAACAGTACCCCCCCCTTGAGGAGGGGTCAAGGAACCCCTAAATCCGGGTTTCTGAGGAAATTCTTGAAAAAATGCCCTTTTGAGCCTTGGGGCATGAAGGTCCTCATCTAGGACCCACGACCTTTCCTCAGGACCATAACCTCTCCAATGCACCAAAAAATAAAGCCGACCCCGGGACAACTTGGAATCGAGAACCTTCTCAACCACGAACTCCTGCTGACCCTGTACATTAACTGGTGATCTCCCCTGAGGTTTTTTACGAGGAAATCTGCTAGATGAAACATATGGTTTGAGCAAAGAGCAATGGAAGGTATTTCCGATCCGTAACGTTTTTGGTAGCTGTAACCGGAAAGCAACTGGATTGACTTTTTTGATAATGAGAAATGGTCCAATAAATCTAGGACCCAATCTGGCTGAGGTTTGTCGAAGTTTGATATTGCGAGTCGACAGCCACACCCTGTCTCCTACTCTAAAAGTGCACGGCCGCCGGAACCTGTCCGAAAAATCTTTTTCCCTGAAAGCTGCTTTTCTGAGAGCTATGTGCAGTTTTTTCCAAATAAGTTTAAGATGAGAGGTCAGGGCCAGAGAGGAGACAGAGGAATGTTGGAAAAATGAATTAGCTCTGGGGTGGAAACCAAAAACTGCAAAAAATGGAGACACATTGGTGGAGGAATGACAGGCATTATTATAAGCAAACTCTGCCAATGGAAGAAACTCAGACCAGTCATTTTGGAGTTTGGCCGAGTACAAACGCAAATATTGTTTTAAGGATTGGTTCACTCGCTCAGTCTGTCCATTTGATTGTGGATGATAACCGGAGGTTAATGATAATTTCATTTTTAACGAAGCACAAAAAGACTTCCAAAACTGTGCAATGAATTGTGGACCCCTGTCAGAAACAATATCAGTGGGTAACCCATGGAGTCTGAAAACATGACGGAGGAACAAGACTGCCAATCCCTGGGCAGATGGCAATCGGGGAAGACCAATAAAATGAGCCATCTTACTAAAACGGTCCACTACCACCCATATGACTGTGCATCCAGCTGACAGAGGGAGATCCACCACAAAATCCATGGAGATATGCGACCATGGTCTAAGGGGAACATTCAATGGCATAAGTTGACCAATAGGCAAAGAACGGGGAACTTTATGCTGTGCACAGACCTGACACGAAACAACAAACTCTTTAATGTCTTTAGAAAGACCAGGCCACCACACTGAGCGGGATACCAATTCAAAAGTTTTAGCGACTCCCAGATGCCCTGCAACTTTGCTATCATGAAATTCCTCCAAAACAGTTGCTCTCAAAAACTCAGGAACAAAAAGACGGCCAGCAGGAGTATTTCCCGGAGCTTGATGTTGAAGCAGCTTCAATTGAGAAAAAACATCCTGTGTGAGACCTGCCTGAATGACTGCAGGCGGAAGTATGAGAGTAACCGGACTGTTGTCTTGAACGGGAAGAAAACTGCGTGAGAGGGCATCTGCCTTGGTATTCTTGGAACCAGGTCTGAAGGTGATAATGAATTTGAAACGAGTGAAAAATAAAGCCCAACGAGCCTGTCGGGCATTCAGTCGCTTAGCTGATTCAATGTATTGAAGATTTTTGTGATCCGTCAAAACAGAAATGGTATGGGTCGCTCCTTCAAGCCAATGTCTCCACTCCTCAAAAGCCCATTTAATAGCCAGCAACTCCCGATTACCAACATCGTAGTTGGATTCAGCAGATGAGAATTTCCTGGACATAAAGGCACAAGGATGTAACTCAAGGGAATCTGGATCCTTCTGAGAAAGGATAGCCCCTACACCAACCTCCGAGGCATCTACCTCAACGATGAAAGGCAATTCTGGGTTGGGATGTCTAAGGACAGGGGCTGAGACAAAGGCTTGTTTCAAGGCCTGAAAAGATACTTTAGCTTCACATGACCAATTGGTAGGATCTGCTCCCTTCTTAGTGAGTGCCACAATGGGAGCAACTATGTCAGAGAAAGAGTGAATAAACCTTCTATAGTAGTTTGCAAACCCTAAAAAGCGCTGAATTGCTTTTAAGTTGGTGGGTTGCGCCCAACTCAGGATGGCTTGGAGCTTCTTAGGTTCCATTCGGAATCCCCGAGGGGAAATAATGTACCCTAAAAAGGATACCTCCGTGACGTGAAATTCACACTTCTCCGGTTTGGCATACAAGTGATTTTCACGTAATTTCTTAAGTACCTGACGCACCTGGGTAACATGTTGTTCTATAGAGTCAGAATAAATCAAAATGTCGTCTAAATAGACCACAACGAATCTTCCCAGAAACTCACGGAGCACATCATTAATGAGATCCTGAAAGACTGCCGGAGCGTTAGATAGGCCGAATGGCATGACCAGATACTCATAGTGACCTGATTGAGTACTGAATGCCGTTTTCCACTCATCCCCTGATCTGATTCTAATGAGATTATATGCTCCTCTCAGGTCAATCTTAGAAAAAATAACAGCCGAACGTAGCTGATCAAAGAGGACAGAGATCAGAGGCAGAGGGTAAGTATTCTTTACTGAGATTTTATTCAGGGCTCGAAAGTCAATGCAGGGTCTGAGGGAACCATCCTTCTTCTCTACGAAGAAAAAACCTGCACTTAAAGGGGATTTAGATGGCCTGATAAACCCTTTCTCAAGACTTTCTTTCACATACTCATTCATGGCCACAGTTTCAGGACCAGACAATGCATATAACCTTCCTTTAGGCAACGTGGCACCAGGAATTAACTCAATGGTACAATCATAAGGCCTATGGGGAGGCAAAATATCCGCATTGCCCTTGGAAAACACATCCAAAAAATCTTGGTATTCTCCAGGAATATGTGCGGACCTGGCAGCAGCTACTCGGATAGGAAGTGTAATACATTCTTTATCACAGATGGTACTCCATTGTAGGATCTCCCCAGACTGCCAATCTATGATGGGATTATGAAAGGCCAGCCAAGGGTGACCCAGAACCACAGGAACTGCTGGACAATGGGTAAGAAAAAACTCAATCTTTTCAGAATGTAGAGCTCCCACCGAGAGCAAAACAGGAGGTGTACATAGAGAAATAACCCCATTGGATAAGGGACTCCCATCTAAACCATGCATGGTGATACACCTACTTAAGGTTAACTGAGGAATACCTAAGGCCTTGGCCCATGTTAAGTCCATAAAGTTTCCTGCAGCTCCACTGTCCACAAAAGCAGAGACCGAGGAACAGAGGCTGTCATAAGAAACTTTAGCAGGAACCAATAGTGAATTATTTGAGGAGATGAGCTGTAGACCAAAGTGAACCCCCTCACTATTCACTTGGTCAGGAAGTTTCCCGACTTGTTTGGGCAACTACGGGCAAAATGTCCCTTACCTCCGCAGTACAAACACAGACCAGAATTTTGCCTCCTGGTTCTTTCTTCCAGAGACAATTTGGAGAGACCAATCTGCATAGGCTCCTCCATGTCTACCGGAACGGAAGAAACACAGGGAAAAGAAACTACAGATGCCCCTTTCTCAGTCCTCCGCTCTCTGAGCCTACGATCTATTTTAATAGAGAGCTCCATGAGTTTATCAAGGTTCTCAGGAGCGGGATACTGAAGGAGGCTGTCTTTTATAGATTCAGATAAGCCGAGGCGAAACTGACTGCGCAGGGCAGGATCATTCCAGCCACAGTCGTTCGACCAACGGCGAAACTCTGTACAATAATTCTCTGCAGGATTCCTACCCTGTCTTAGAGCACGCAACTGACTTTCTGCGGATGCCTCTCTATCAGGGTCGTCATACAATAGCCCTAAAGATTTCAAAAAGGCGTCTACAGACGATAAGGCCGGATCGTCTGTCTTTAAACCAAAAGCCCAGGTCTGAGGATCCCCCTGAAGCAGAGAAATTATAATTCCAACCCGCTGAGCCTCCGTACCTGAGGAAACTGGTCTTAAACGAAAATACAGTTTACAAGACTCTTTAAAATTAAAAAACTGTTTTCTATCCCCAGAAAAACGGTCAGGCAGATGCATTTTTGGTTCAGGGATGACCCTCGGGGAAGTCCGTAACAGATCTTCCTGTGAGCTCACCCGGAGGGACAGATCCTGAACCATCTGGGTAAGTTCCTGAATCTGACTAACCAAAAACTGGCCAGGATTTGGCCCAACACCGGTGGGATTCATGAGGCCGACAAAATTCTCCCAACTGGATAAGTGAAAAAATTAACTCCTGTTGAAAATTTTTTCTTTTGTCTGGCCGGTGATAATGTTACGATTCCTGTACTCCAGACTGGAGAAGATCTTATGGCAGAGATCTGAGTACAGGAATGAAATACAGGTTGTGGGAGCTGGAGAGCCTAGTAACCCCTGGCGCCCTAACTCCGTTGTCTCGCCCGTGTTATCAGAAATCCCCTGCGAGACTATGGTTGCTTGAGCCCATGGCAGCCGCGTTCGAAGGGCGGATTATGTCTGCCCAACCCCGATGCCCCCGCAGGTCTTAATGGGAGACAAGGGGAAGTCCGAGACAGGGTGATAACAAGGGGCCCTCTGACTAAGCAACCAAGCCAGGGGTTACAAGCTAACTAAACTAAATCAAAAGGTATGTGCGGACTAGCCGCCAGGGAAAAGGACAACCAAAGATCCACGGATCCGACACTCCTATCCGGCACCGCTGGACACCAGAGTGGATCTTGTGGAAGCGGAATCCTCCGCAAAGCTCCAGAACTCAAAATAAACACAATAATAAATAGTAGCGGACAAGCCGCAACACACGGCTGCGCCGCGACTCACGAACGCCACCAGATGTTAAAGGTGCTCGATCAGACTCCAGGAACAGATGGTAACTTCCGAGTACAGGATCACTGAGAACAGGAACAAACTAACAGACCGGGACTGGGAACTCTCTGTAGCAGAATCAGGCAAACAGGAAGCTATCACCGGCGTCTGTGAGGAGTCCTGGGAGTGCTTTTAACAGAGAGTCTTCCAATCAGCTGTTTGGAGGCTGATTGGATTAAATGCCATGCAGCTGACAAGCTGCATGGCCAGGAAAACAGATGAGTGATAATTACAACATGCCGTGCAGCTGCATGCTACACAGCCAGGAAACCAGTGATGATATAAACTTAGACCCAGCAACGGGGAACACGATCCGACAGTGGTGTCCCCGTTGCTAGGCGCCGGCCGCACTGACGAGCGGACCCTCGGCGCCTAACACCAACAGAGGAATTTCAACTAGGTCAATTTCTGCATTTCCTGCAAACAGGAGTGAATATGGGCCTGAAACTAGGCTCCATTAAAGTACAGATCTCGGCTCTGTCGATTTTATTTAAAAAAGAACTAGCTTCAGTACCTGAAGTTCAGACATTTGTAAAAGGAGTGCTGCATATTCAGCCCCCGTTTGTGCCCCCTGTGGCACCTTGGGATCTCAACGTGGTGTTGAGTTTCTTAAAATCACATTGGTTTGAACCACTGAAAACCGTGGATCTGAAATATCTCACGTGGAAAGTGGTCATGTTATTGGCCTTGGCTTCGGCCGGGGCGAGTATCAGAATTGGCGGCTTTATCATATAAAAGTCCTTATCTGATTTTCCATACGGATAGGGCAGAATTGAGGACTCGTCCCCAATTTATTGAGGACTCGTCCCCAATTTCTCCCTAAAGTGGTGTCAGCGTTTCACCTGAACCAGCCTAGTGTGGTGCCTGCGGCTACTAGGGACTTGGAGGACTCCAAGTTGCTGGACGTTGTCAGGGCCCTGAAAATATATGTTTCCAGGACGGCTGGAGTCAGAAAATCTGACTCGCTGTTTATCCTGTATGCACCCAACAAGCTGGGTGCTCCTGCTTCTAAGCAGACTATTGCTCGTTGGATTTGTAGTACAATTCAGCTTGCACATTCTGTGGCGGGCCTGCCACAGCCAAAATCTGTAAATGCCCATTCCACAAGGAAGGTGGGCTCATCTTGGGCGGCTGCCCGAGGGGTCTCGGCTTTACAACTTTGCCGAGCAGCTACTTGGTCAGGGGCAAACACGTTTGCTAAATTCTACAAATTTGATACCCTGGCTGAGGAGGACCTGGAGTTCTCTCATTCGGTGCTGCAGAGTCATCCGCACTCTCCCGCCCATTTGGGAGCTTTGGCATAATCCCCATAGTCCTTTCAGAGTTCCCAGCATCCACTAGGACGTCAGAGAAAATAAGAATTTACTCACCGGTAATTCTATTTCTCGTAGTTCGTAGTGGATGCTGGGCGCCCATCCCAAGTGCGGATTGTCTGCAATACTTGTACATAGTTATTGTTAACAAAAGGGTTATTGTTGAGCCATCGGTTGAGAGGCTCAGTTGTTTTCATACTGTCAAACTGGATATAGTATCACGAGTTGTACGGTGTGATTGGTGTGGCTGGTATGAGTCTTACCCGGGATTCAAAATCCTTCCTTATTATGTCAGCTCGTCCGGGCACAGTGTCCTAACTGAGGCTTGGAGGAGGGTCATAGTGGGAGGAGCCAGTGCACACCAGGTAGTCATATTTTTTCTAGAGTGCCCAGCCTCCTTCGGAGCCCGCTATTCCCCATGGTCCTTTCGGAGTTCCCAGCATCCACTACGGACTACGAGAAATAGAATTACCGGTGAGTAAATTCTTATTTTTCCCCTTCTTTGCAGATAGTGGAAGGTGAAAAGGTAAGAGGTCTGCAGCCTTTTCAGGTTCGCAGAAGCAGATATCGTCTTCTGTTTCTACCACATCCACCGCATGTCGCTGGATCTATCTTGCTGGAGCCCACACCGGTGGGAACTCATCTAATACTCTTCGGTCAGTCCTGGAATGGACTTGGACTAGTGAGTTGAAAATAGAATCCAAAGGGGGACATACTGGAGTTTCCAGATGATTCCCCTCACTGATTTTTCAAATAGATCTTACCGATTCTCCTCTGGAAGGGTAGGTAGTATGCAACGCCATACCAGGAGTTGCGTCAGGATCAGGACATTGTCATGCTGTCCCTGTCATTTAAAAAAAAAAAAAAAAGATTTCTACTTAAGAAATTGAACTACAGGATGGAATCTCTCAGGCCAGGGATCTCCAACCCGTAAAAGAAGAAAGAGGGTTTAAATGTGGTTTCATCCGCATTAAGCTTACCTGGGTTTGCTATCCAGGATTGTCATTTCATCGGAGTGATGGCAGTATGATGGTTTTCCTTTAATAGTAACAGCCATTATTATTCTGTACTGGGACGCTCTCCTGACTACGGCGAGGTCAAGAAACAAGTGGTACGAATCGTTGTTTCTCTCTGACAGTTCTAAAACACAGAGAATCGCTGTTGATCCCAAAGACGCAGATGTCGAAGGTGGGAATAAGATTAGATACTGAACTGTTGAGAGTTGTTTTTTCCTGGGGAAAGAGATCTGAGGATCCAGAGTCGGATCAGTTTGCAGTGACAACCCATCAATATGTTCTGTTGATGAAGAAGATGGCTGCGGCCTAAGAGGCCTTTTCGGTGAGCAGGTCAAATGCCAGAGTGGTTTACACGGGACCAGTTGGACATGTGGTCCAGGTCTCACCTGCACATGCACCGGAAAATAATCCTAAAGACCAGGATATCTCTCCTGTGGTGACTGCACAGTTCTCACCTACCAGAGGGATGAAGGTTCAGGATCCAGGATTAGATCCTGGTGTCCATGGATGCAGGTCTCCAAGGCTGGGGAGCAGTCTTTCCAGGGGAAGAATTTCCAGGGGAAAAGGTCAAGCTGGGAAGCTTGTCTGCAATAAGCATTCTTGAATTAAGAGCTGTTTTCAACTAACATCTTCTTTGTGATCTGCCCGTCTTGATTCTGTCGGACGACTTAAGCCGTAATCTATGAAAAGAACTAACTCCTCCCCCTCTAACCCCTCCCATCAACCCCCTGTTCACAGGAAGCACTCCTCAGTTAAAGTTTAACAAAGCCGAGAGAGAGAAAACAAAACCAACAATCAATAACCAGACAAGAGGGAAGGGATCGCAGCGTCCCCCAGATGGACTCAGAGAAAGAGATTTTACGGTAAGTAAAAAATCCAAATTTCTCTATCATCCATCTGGGGGACGCTGCGCACTTACACTTGGGTGATATCCCAAAGCAAGCCAAAGAGGGGGGGCACACAGGCGGGAAATCTGCCCCTAAGATCAGACGCCCAACAGAGGCATCGCATCCCCCCATACCAAAAGTATGGAAACAATAGAATCCTGTGAAGGTTGCCGCTCTACACAGCTGCACAATAGAGGCACCTCCGCGAACAGCCCAGAAGGCCCCAACGGCCTGAGTCGCACAATTCCGCAGAGGGTCAGGAACAGGAACAGCAGAGCACACATAAGGCTGACGGGTAACTGATGTGACCCAACGAGCCTCAGCGTTCTTAGAGACCGGTCAATCTCGCTGGGACGCCCCACTAAGAACTAACAACGTGTCCGTACGGCGAACTTCAAATGTTTCAGTTCAAGGTTCGTCTTGAACCGAGATCTTAATATACACTGGTCTCTAGCATTAGTGCGCTGAGCCACAGCTCCTGTGTTAAAAAAATAAATAAATAAAAAGTTTTGTATGTATGTAAAACCACTCTATCCCAATAGAAAACCAACAAAGGTGGACTGCAGTAACGGACTGCCAACTCAGAAACACACCGAGTTGAGGCAATGGGCAAAAGAAAACAAAACCACCGTAAGAGGAAGGAACCGCCACCCAACAGAGTCCAGAGGCTGGAAAGGAGACACAGGAGCTACACAGGGAAACTGTATATGCAAAAAGCTGCGAAGGAAACACCGAACATCCGCATAGTCGCACCAAAAGATTAAACGTTTTACTGGGCACTGCGATTGGTTTGCGAGCCTGAAACAGTGTCAGGGCTACTGACTGAGGTAAACTTATTACTCTGATGATGCTGTTCTCCACAATCACGCCGTCACCGTCAGACGAGACAAATCCCGGTGATGACACAGTTTGAAAGTGAAGATCTGGCCGAAGAGGTACACTATAAGGAGCCTTGGCCCCCCTGATCTGAAGCATTGCGGAGCAGTTTCGACAGGCAAATCCAGAGCGATTTAGTTAGACCGAAAGAGCCACTGGTCAAATGCGTTGAAGCACTCACTGGATCTTGCCAGAGGCAGAAACAAATATGCCAGATGAAAGTGACAAGGCGCTAACACGGCGTCCATGATTGCCACAAGAGGATCCCTGGAGTGATCACCATACTAGGGAAGTCCTTTTTGCAGAGACGAGTAGCCCTGATGGCGATGTCGGCTTGTCACACAGGTGCATCAAAATCAGAAAAACCTGTTGGATTATTTCACATTCTTTGGGGAAGAAAAGCATGACAACCCGGGAAGTCTGCGTGGTCCATTCTGGAACTGGCTGATATTGCCGGAACCCAAAGTTCCGCCCTCTGCATATGTGAGATACAGTTCAGATGGCTCTCCAGCTGCAAGTGCCACTGTGCATGTTGATATAGGCCACTGCAGTGTTGAAGTTCGACTGGATGCGGGATGCAAGACCATGCTAATCTATGTATCGTTCCAATTTTCTTTCTTTCTTTTTCTAGTATATATGTGCTGACAAATCGAGCACTTGTAGAAAGCCTTGAGCTGGAGCCAAGGCGTCGTGGATTGCCCGAAGATGGAAGTAACATCTCCACTGTGGACCTCAATGTTTTTGAAAACCAAAGTTGAAACCCAAAACCGTAACGTCTGAGACTAGTGACTGTGGTTATGACCTATGTCAAGACAGAAAATGGGAGTCCTATGGGTCAGATTCGGATTGTGTAGACACCAACGAAGATATTGTCGTTTTTGAAGTGACATACTGAACTGTTTATGTAAACTCAATTCTGCCTGGGATTAATAACATAGAATTTGAGATTGAAGAATCCAGGCATGAGACCGGGAGAATGGAGCCCCCTGTAAAGTCGCCTCTATCTTGCAGAGGAAGTGTATGCCATGGATCACTGACCCCTGAGGAAACTGCGAAAAGAGTGTATTCTAGTCTGGAAATCCTGCACTCAGCCAAAAGACCGAGATACCTGGGGTCGAATAGAAAACCCCTGAACACCATCCTCCACAAAGTAAGAAATCCGGAACCAAGGTCCACTGTAGATGTGTATGACAAAAAGGTGCATGAGACGGAGCTCTTTTTGCAACAATCGACCAAATATGGCAGTGATGAGAAAGTAACAGTAATAACCCCAAGACCCTGTTGATGGGAAAGGGATTGTAATGAATACTCCCGCGTTGGATAGCGAACAGACTGCAAGGATTAGAGCCTGTCTCTTGGATGAAACGCAAATAAGAGGGATAACAAAGAATCCTGCTTGGTACGTGTTCCCCAAGATTCAGAATATATGCTCATGATATAATTCGGTATATCCAACGGACCAGTGGCATATGAGAAAGTTGGCTTTCCCCCACTGAGAACCAGACCACCCGACTCCATAAGCCCTGCAGACGACATATCGGAAGTCCGAGTTCCAGGTGTACAAATGCCTTCTAAGAGAATACATATTTTATTGATATTTATTTTAAATAACACATTTTTTTTAGCAGTCATACTCAGAATGAGAACCTATGACCTGTTATACTGAAGGCAGACACCTTACTGCTAGAGCTATTTTCTCCTGCCTGCAAGGCACGCTATGATTTGGAAGCAGAATTCCACAAATCACAATCAAAATGAATATATGGGCATCATTGACAAGGCAGAGATGCAGGATTGAATAGAAATAGAATCCAAGAAAACAACATTGACAGAGGATAGAGCTTCAGAGACCCAATCTGTCAATGGATTATTTGAAAAGGATCATCTAATACAATAATTGACAACTTGCATTATGCAATCTGCAACCGCTCTAAGATCCATGCATTAGCCAGGATAGGGCATTGGTATTCATTCTGACAGGAATATTCCTATGTAATAACCGCCTCACTGTTGTCAATCTGCGGTGATTCAAGGTCACATACTGTACTTTAGGAAAGACAGTCGTCTTAGGCCACCACATGATGGAGGCGTCCACTAATTATTAGTGGAACCTCCATCAGGTCAGCTTCTTCATCAGCGAAAGGATAAAGAAACACTGTCTGTAACTGTGAGCCACCAGATCTGAAGAAACAATATTGTGTACTAGAGACAGACGCATTAACCTGGAAACATGAACCGCTACATCGTCCCAACGTGAGGGAAGAGGGGAAAACCAATTAACTCAGTAGTCTATTTCTTATTCCTATCCTGAAGTATCCTCCCTGACAGGATTTATTTTACCAATTTCCTGAGATAAAGCCTCAAAATGTGGATCAGAACCAGGAACGAAATAGAGGAAGGTGTAGTACTCCGCCAATTGGCGGTACAGCCTGAGGACACAATCATCCTGCTTAAGGTAGCCATCTCAGACAGACACCAGGAAGTATAAAATGAAGACTTGCCTTAGAAGTGACCATAACTAAAGAGCATAACAACTAGGACAAATTATTGTCCTTTGAAGTAACTGAGCTATAGTATCTGTCAAGGACCTGACTCACTGCACTGTATAAGCTGCGTAAGGAGCGTTTAGCTCTGTGCAGCCATTTTGGCAATTTATAGGTACATAGTGCACAAGAAAAAATAAACAAATAAATAGTCTGTCTTGTGTCTTGACATAGAAATAGCGAAAGGAAAACAGACTACCAACAATCACTGCTTTAGGTGAAAGTATTAACCACAGAGTATTTTACATTAACTCAGCCATTAACATTTTACCAAGGTTTGTGGGCTAAGTAGTAAACAGAGTACCAGTCCCTTGTCATAGTGCAAGCAAAGGCAGACTCTGACAATACCGGTATGTGTGTACTGGTCCTGGACGCACTGCAATACCAGGTCAATGTATAAAGTGGACAGAGCAAGCTCCTCTTCTATCTTACTAAAAATTCATGTGATATATGGTCCATAAATAGGAAGCGTATCAGATATTAAACTGATAAAAACAAATATTACACCTGAACTTTGCTAAAAGGCAGAGATAATAAGTAACTATCACTTGCACATTGGTTGCAGTTGGTGGGCTACGTAATAGAGGCAGTAAAAGTCCCACTGTACCAGCTATTGAATAAAGCTATATCACCAATTTGGTGGACTAAATGGTGAACACAGTAATAGCCACTATATTTACTGTAGTGCCCATAATTTGTGAGGAGAGGGCGTTGTTTGTGCATGACAACACAGGTAGGATATTCTAACAAGCATATATCATGTGTATATTTGGCATAGTTGCTGGGCTAACTACAGAAACCTGCAATAGTCCCAGAATACTTGCTATTGTGTATATTACACTATAGGTAGATCACTTATAAAGTTACCACCCTGTGGGCTTGTTACTGATCACAGCAATGGTCCCACTATCTCAGTGCAAAGAAAGACAGTGCTCCCCATCATGCTGAGCTGCTGACATGTGATCAGGAGCTTCCTGCAGTGTTGCTGGGGGCAGGGCCTAATCGGGTGAGGCAGTTTAGACTGGTTTGAGGGCAGCAAAACACCCAGCAACTCCCTACAATAAAGAGAATAACAATGTTTCTGTCCAGAGTTGGGCTAGAACTTAGGTCTCTATACATATTGGACTCTTGCACTGGTGTGCTGGTCACTGCCTCATGGCTGAAGAAATACAGAGAGAGGGACTTAGCATGCAGCAAAGAAGCTGCACAAAATGGCTCCTGCCCAGGACCTGAGGCACTTAATAATACTGTCCTCAGTGTCCCCTGGCCACCGCTAGTCCCAGGAGTCAGCGCAGCCGCCCCTCAGCCACATACAGTCCTTCATACAGCCCTTACAGTGACCCAGCCAGGGCACAGGAGACATACAACCAGCAGACACACAGCATGGGGGACTCACTCTGAGGGACTGTCATATGCTAGTATGAGAAGGGTCACAGCCCAGCACTACCTCAGTAGGCTGAGGCTGTTCCTACCTGACCCAGTGCCTCCTCGAATTCTGTGAGCCGGAAGGGAGAGACCCAGGGACCTCAGCGGTGTAGTGACTCCCCAGAGGCAGTGCAGAGTGAGAAATAGAGCTCACAGAAGCTCTCTAACCTAACTATTCTCACTCTGGATGTGTTTGTCGCCAACATTAGGGACTAAACACCAAACAAGAAAACAATTAGAAATAAAACCTAACTAAAATCTATGAGCAAAGAAAAGTGTGCCTTCACTCCAAGGCACAAAACTAAAACTGTATGTGGCTGAGGGGCGGCTGCGCTGACGTAAGCCGTTAGGGCGGAACAAGGAGCAAAGCAGCAATGGCAGAAGCCACAAAAGTTTTCCGCTGGGCTGAAAGGCAGGTAAATGCTATATTGGCAGTCTTTATTCCGGATGTAGACAACGGAGAAATAGATTTCCTCTGCAGACGCGATCTCCATCCAGGAGAAATGCAGTCGTCATCGAGAAGTTTTCACAGTAGTGACAAGTCTTTGAGGAATGGCTCACTAGGACATGATGGCGTCTCGCCTCAACAAGAAACCTCAGGGATATTGTTCCAGGTCAAGGGACACTCAAGCTATAGCAGTGGACGCCCTTGTGACACCTTGGGTGTTTCAGTCGGTCTATGTGTCCCCTCCACTTTCACTCTTTCCGAAGGTGATAAACATATGAAGAACAAAGGTTCAGGCGATCCTCTTTGATCCGGTCTAGTTAAGGAGGGCTTGGTATCCAGATCTTCAAGACGTACTCATAGAAGATCCATAGCCTTTTCTTCTACGAGAGGACCTGTTGCAGCAGGGACCGGGCATGTATCAAGACTTACCGCGGCTGCGTTTGACGGCATGGCGTTTGAACGCCATATCCTAGCCCGAAAGGGTATTTCCGGTGAAGTCATTCCCACATTGCTTCAAGCTAGGAAAGGAGTAACGTCGTAGCTTTACCACCATATTTGGAGGTAGTATGTGTCTTGATGTGAATCCAAGAAGGCTCCTACGGAAGAATTTCAGCTGGGTCGTTTTTCTCCATTCTTTGCAAGCAGGTGTGGATGCAGGCCTAAAGTTAGGCTCCATTAAAGTGCAGTTTTCGGCCTTATAAATGTTCTTTCAAAAAGAAGCGGCCACCTTTCCAGAAGTTCATTCTTTCGTGAAGGGAGTGCTGCACATCCAACCTCTATTTGTGCCCCCCAGTGGCACCGTGGGACCCTAACGTGGTGTTGCTGTTTCTTATGTCACACTAGTTTGAACCTTTACAAAAGGTTGTGTTAAAATTTCTCTCTTGGAAAGTGGCCATGCTGTTGGCCTTGGCGTCCGCAAGGCGGGTGTCGTAATTAGCGGCTTTGTCTCACAAGAGCCCCTATTTGATTTTCCATGTGGATAGAGCGGAATTGAGGACTCGGAAAATAGTTCTTCCAAAAGGGGTTTCTGTGTTTCACAGAAACCAGCCTATTATGATGCCGGTGGTTACTTAAGCATTGGCTGATTCAAAGTCTCTCGATGTAGTCAGGGCTTTGAATGTTTGTCGCCAGATCGGCTCAGATTGGTGAAACGGAGGCTCTGTTTATCCTGTATGCTCCCAGCAAAATTGGGGCCCCTGCTTATATGCAGACTGTTACACGCTGGATCTGTGATACGATTCAGCGTGCTCGTTCTACGGCTGGATAGCCGTTACCGAATTCGGTGGTGACCCATTCTACTAGGAAGAAGGGCTCTTCTTGGGCGGATGCCCTTGGAGTCTCAGCGGTTCAACTTTGCTGAGCGGCTACTTGGTCGGGTTCAAACACTTTTGCTATGCTCTACAAGTTTGATACCCTGGCTGATGGGGACCTCATGTTTGCTCAATCGGTGCTGCAGAGTCGTCCGCACTCTCCCGCCCGGTCTGGAGCTTTGGTATAACCCCATGGTCCATACAGAGTCCCCAGCATCCTCTAGGACGTATGAGAAAATAGGATTTTCATACCGACCGGTAAATCCTTTTCTCTTAGTCCATAGAGGATGCTGGGCGCCCGTCCCAGTGCGGACTATTTCTGCAGTTATTGGTTATGGTTACACTCTTGTGGTGTTTCTTTTCAGTCAGGCTGTTGCTGACGTTGTTCATGCCATGCCATGCGGTATCTTATTATTGGTTGTGTTGACACACAGGTTGTGTTACATATTCTCTCATTATATGGCTGTATATTTTTCTTGGGGGGGGGGGGGCGCAATAAGTCAGTGCCTCACCATTCTCTGGCCTCACCGCACGTCACTGATCAGGAGGTACGTTGGGAAACCCCTAAAAATACGAGGAGGTTCAGAGGAAGGAAACGGTCTAACAACCCGAATGATTATACCAGATTTACACATACTAATAGATATGAAAGTCTAAGATGTTTAAATGCTAATAAACACTCTTTTTTTTTTTTTTTAAATCCAAGATGGAGAAGGAACCTTCTAGGAAGGGAATGTGGGAGCCCATCAGGTGTACAGACATCACCAGGAGGCCTCAATAGACGGTTAGGGAAAAAGAAGTAAACCACTCTTGTGGGTGACCTCCATTAACCTCACGATTAGCCGCAGATCGCAAAGTTCCCACCACAGAGTATAATGGAGGAACGTGAACCTCCATTTTAGCCAGTGAGCTCCCCCTGATTAACAGGCCAGGAGCGCACAGCCAATCAGGAGAGCGCTATCACGTGGCACTCCCTGATTGGCTGCCAGGTCCTCTAGTGACAGGAGTCACGGAGGGTCCCAGCATTCGGGGAAAAGGGTTCCATGTCTAAACATGGAACCCATTTAGTGGCGTGGATCGTGTTTTTTGCGTTTTTCTTTTTTTAACCCCTGGGATGCCTACATGGACAGAAGAGGATCGATCATCACTGGATTATAGGTGAGTATTTTGGGTTTTTACTTACAGGTACACCAATGGATTCTACGGTGACAAGGGGACCGATGAGCTCCGTGGGACACGGACAGGAGCGAGCTAGGCACGGGCAAGCAACGGGCGCACCCAGTGCATTGCAGCCCATTGGTGCCGCCGCAGTCAAACCTCAGGCGCCCATCAGCATCCCTAACCCGCTCCCCGGCTGCAGCAAGTGCCGTGGGCTGTGTGGGCACCTGCTGCAGCCGGCGCCATTGACAGATGCTAGAGGTCATAATTGACCTCTAGTGTCTGTGCGATGCTGTAGCTGATACGGTAGAGACGTCATGATATCTCCCCCATAAAGAGGAGCGGGCGGCCAGAGACGGAGCAGAAGCGGTCCAGAAGCAGGAGCAGGGCTGGTGAGTATTTTTTTTTTATTTTTTCTTGCTTTTCTGTTTACAAGCGGCGCTACTACAGGGGGCACAGCTAACGGAGGCATAGTTATAGGGGCCACAACTACAGGGGGACAGCTACATGGGCACAGCTAAAGGGGGCAGTGGTGTAAGTTTGTCCCAGTTGCCCGTAAGCAAGATAAATATCGGTGCCCCCCCCTATATTTAGATGACACCTTACTGATGGAGCTATTTGCTCCTGTAGAGGAAGCGTGAGAATTCTAACTATATGAAGTTTCGTGTCATTGTCAGAGAAGTAACTTCATGTAGTTAGAATTCTCATGCTTCCTATACAGGAGCAACCAGCTTCATCAGTAAGGTGTCTGCTTCCAGTGTAACAGGTCGTGGTTTCTAATCCTGGGAATGACACTTGTAAAATGTGCATCTATAATAAAGAGGGTGTGACTTGTAAGGTGCAGGGACCAGTGAGCAAGTCGGCAACTCAAGAGATAGCAGCAGCTATTAATCATCAGCTACTGGGGTGGGCATAACTGTGGCCACGCCCCTTCAATATGAAACCACGCCCCTGTTTTTTTTTACTCACTAGCTGTTTTACCTGTGTGTGTGTGTGTGGGTGGAGGGGGGCGGGCCAAGGAAACGTTCGCCTCGGGCGCCACAAGGTCTAGAATCGGCCCTGGACACTAGGGGGGTCGTTCTGAGTTGATCGCTCGCTAGCTATTATTTGCAGCGCTGCGAGCAGATAGTCACCGCCTATAGGGGAGTGTATATGCGCTTTGGAAGTGTACGATCGCATGTGCAGCCGAGCGGTACAAAAACGTTTTGTGCAGTTTCTGAGTTGCCCAGAACTTACTCAGCCGCTGCGATCACTTCAGCCTGTCCGGGCCCGGAATTGACGTCAGACACCCGCCCTGCAAACGCCTGGACACGCCTGCGTTTTTCCAACCACTCCCAGAAAACGGTCAGTTGCCACCCACAAACGCCCTCTTCCTGCCACTCTCCTTGCGATCGGCTGTGCGAATGGATCCTTCATTAAATCCATCACTCAGCAATGATCCGCTCTGTACCCGTACGACGCACCTGCGGATTGCGGTGCATGCACAGTTTTGAACTGATCACAGCGCAGTGAAAAAAACAAGTGTGCAATCAGGTCGGAATGACCCCTTAGGTAAGTATGTGTGAGTGTGTAAGTGTGCATGTATGTGTATTAACGTTGTACTTTCACGGTGTGTGTGTGTTGTGTTTTTATTTGGGTATTTATTTTGTTGTGGAACTACAGGTACCAGCGGGCCCGTTATTTTCCAGCATGCTGGTACTTGTGGTTCTCCAAGGACCAGCAAGTGGGGGAGGCTTGCTGGGACTTGTAGTTCCACTGCTAAAGACAATATTCTTTTTTTTACACTTTTAAAGGCTATCAGCCCCCCATCCACCACCCAGGAATGGAGGGGACAGGCTCGGGCTTCACCACTGGCCCTTTGGGGCCTGGAGGGGGGGACCCCTTGATTTAAGTGGTCCCCACTCCCCCAGGGAACCCCAGCCAGGGGTAACTAGTTGGGGGGAGTGATGCTTTGGCCGCAGGGACCTGTATAAAACTGTCTCCCAGCTGCGGCATCACCTCCCTGGCTAGTGGAGCCCGGTGCTGGTTTAAAAAATACGGGGGACCTCTACGTCTTTTGTCCCCCGTATTTTTGGAAACAGGACCGGACCAAGAGCCCGGTGCTGGTTATATAAATACAGGGAACCCTACGCAATTTTCCCCCGGTATTTAAACAACCAGGACCGTTTCAAAGAGCCTGTGGCTGGTTATGCTTACGCAATTTTTATTTTAATCTATTTCTATACTGTACAAAATGAAGCCCTACATGGATCTCACTGATCCGACCACGCTTCATTGTGTTAATTTCGACAGTGTTTTACTATTCTCGCCCGTAAAACACCCCTGGCAATATGAATTACATCGACATCGGTGAACTGGAATTTAAAAAACACGGTAGGTTAGTAAATTAACGTGATTTTCCTCAAAAAGTTGCAATCTCACACTGCCGATGTCAGCCCAGATTGATCTCGGCTGGCATCAGCAGAAATGAGAATCTTTGGGGGTCATTCTGACCAGTTAGCTCGCTGCTTTTTGTCGCAGCCGAGCGTACGGGTCCCTACTGCGCCTGCGCATGCCAGACGGCCGAAGGCCGTAGCAGGGCTGCGATCGCCTCTGCCTGATTGACAGGCAGAAGCGATCGCTGGGCGGGAGGGTGCGTCCGCCGTTTTGTGGGAGCGGTCCGGCCAACGCAGGCTTGGCCTGACCGAATGGGGGGTGGGCCGCAGTGGCTGCGTGACGGCGAGCGATGAGTAGCTCCCGGCCAGCACGCTAAAGCTGCGCTGGCCGGGAGCTACTCTTGAAGTGCAAAGGCATCGCCGCTGTGAGATGCCTTTGCACTTCTGCGGGGGCGGAACTGACATGCAGGGCGGACTAGCCCCGTGCTGGGCGTCCCCCCGCATGTCAGTGTGAATGATCGTAGGCTGTGCTAAATTTAGCACAGCTATGATCAACTCGGAATGACCCCCTTAGTAAATATCCCCCCTCGACTAATGACATTAAATTGTTACAAAAGGGTTTACATTTTGCGTCAAGCAAAGATCCAAATTTTTGGTGCTACATAAATTTATCAGAGAACTGTACAGAAAGAGCTTTTATGTATTAAAACATATAAATGAAAATAATGCTGATAGCTCCATAAGTGATGAGAAATTACCGAATGTTTTAGATTAAACGGATCAGGAGTCCAGAATCCGAATCTAGAACAACTATTGGCAGAAAAGAGAAGAGAAGCGAATCAACATGTTACTAAAACTCCCAGTCTCATTGTTTTGCTATTGATCAAAAAAGTCCGGCGATCGCTGTTTTCTATAATAAAATATTGAACAATTTTGAAGAATTGTGTCAGAATTAAAAAATAAAAAACAAAAAATCATCGGAAATATTATCCAAATATCTTTAAACAAAACCGCAGTAAACATGAAAAAATGGCACTAATACAATTAAAGGATTCACTGTCCCCATAGTAGCAGCAGTCACACCCCAACCTCATTATACTGTATGTGCTCCGTACTCACTGACACCTCCACTGCCCCCTCACTGCTACACTCTCTGCTCTTATTGGCTCTCACAGTCACGTGACACTGCACTCTCTGCTCTGATTGGCTCTCACAGTCATATGACCCTGCACTCTCTGCTCTGATTGGCTCTCACAGTCATGTGATCCTGCCCTCTCTGCTCTGATTAGCTCTCACAGTCATGTGACATAAAGTCATATGACAATGCACTCTGCACTGATTGGCTCTCACAGTCATATGACTGTGCACTCTCTGTTATGATTGACTCTCACAGTCATGTGACCCACAAACAGCACAGTCATGTGACACAGTTACAACCAGCACTAGCCTTACAAAATAAGTAACATCCATATTACAGAAGCCTGTGACCCTTCATGGAGGTATTAACCCTACACGAAATGGCCACCTGGAAGAGGACAAATGTGTCATTTGATAGGGAAGCTCTAGTGGTCACCTGATATGTACTACACTACCCAGCATGCTTTGTTTCCTCATCTCATTTCCTGATATCACACGGTGAGTATGTGTCCTGCAGCGTAATAATCCCTGATGTTATATTATATTATACTGTATATTATATCCCTGTTATACCTCATACACTGTAATATACACACACACAGCAATGTCATCACTGATCTGTATTATACTGTATATTATATCCCTGTTATACCTCATACACTGTAATATACACACACACAGCAATGTCATCACTGATCTGTATTATACTGTATATTATATCCCTGTTATACCTCATACACTGTAATATACACACACACACAGCAATGTCATCACTGATCTGTATTATACTGTATATTATATCCCTGTTATACCTCATACACTGTAATATACACACACACACACACAGCAATGTCATCACTGATCTGTATTATACTGTATATTATATCCCTGTTATACCTCATACACTGTAATATACACACACACACACACACACACACAGCAATGTCATCACTGATCTGTATTATACTGTATATTATATCCCTGTTATACCTCATACACTGTAATATACACACACAGCAATGTCATCACTGATCTGTATTATACTGTATATTATATCCCTGTTATACCTCATACACTGTAATATACACACACAGCAATGTCATCACTGATCTGTATTATACTGTATATTATATCCCTGTTATACCTCATACACTGTAATATACACACACAGCAATGTCATCACTGATCTGTATTATACTGTATATTATATCCCTGTTATACCTCATACACTGTAATATACACACAGCAATGTCATCACTGATCTGTATTATACTGTATATTATATCCCTGTTATACCTCATACACTGTAATATACACACACAGCAATGTCATCACTGATCTGTATTATACTGTATATTATATCCCTGTTATACCTCATACACTGTAATATACACACAGCAATGTCATCACTGATCTGTATTATACTGTATATTATATCCCTGTTATACCTCATACACTGTAATATACACACACACAGCAATGTCATCACTGATCTGTATTATACTGTATATTATATCCCTGTTATACCTCATACACTGTAATATACACACACACAGCAATGTCATCACTGATCTGTATTATACTGTATATTATATCCCTGTTATACCTCATACACTGTAATATACACCCAGCAATGTCATCACTGATCTGTATTATACTGTATATTATATCCCTGTTATACCTCATACACTGTAATATACACACACACAGCAATGTCATCACTGATCTGTATTATACTGTATACTATATCCCTGTTATACCTCATACACTGTAATATACACACACACAGCAATGTCATCACTGATCTGTATTATACTGTATATTATATCCCTGTTATACCTCATACACTGTAATATATACACACAGCAATGTCATCACTGATCTGTATTATACTGTATATTATATCCCTGTTATACCTCATACACTGTAATATACACACACAGCAATGTCATCACTGATCTGTATTATACTGTATATTATATCCCTGTTATACCTCATACACTGTAATATACACACACACAGCAATGTCATCACTGCTCTGTATTATACTGTATATTATATCCCTGTTATACCTCATACGCTGTAATATACACACACAGCAATGTCATCACTGATCTGTATTATACTGTATATTATATCCCTGTTATACCTCATACACTGTAATATACACACACACACACACACACACACACACACACACACACACACACACCAATGTAAGAGAGGTGCCTGATGGGAATGGGACATTATACAGTAACACCAGGGGACGTGTCTGGGTGATGACTGGAGAGGTGACTGCTGGGAATTGGGCATTATACAGTAACACCAGGGGACGTGTCTGGGTGATGACTGGAGAGGTGACTGCTGGGAATGGGACATTATACAGTAACACCAGGGGATGTGTCTGGGTGATGACTGGAGAGGTGACTGCTGGGAATGGGGCATTATACAGTAACACCAGGGGATGTGTCTGGGTGATGACTGAAAAGGTGACTGCCAGGAATGGGGCATTTTACAGTAACACCAGGGGACTTGTCTGGGTGATGACTGGAGAGGTGACTGCTGGGAATGGGACATTATACAGTAACACCAGGGGACGTGTCTGGGTGATGACTGGAGAGATGACTGCTGGGAATGGGACATTATACAGTTATACCGGGTGATGTGTCTGGGTGATGACTGGAGAGGTGCATTTTGGGAATGGGACATTATACAGTAACACCAGGGGATGTGTCTGGGTGATGACTGAAGAGGTGACTGCCAGGAATGGGGCATTATACAGTAACATCAGGGGACGTGTCTGGGTGTTGACTGGAGAGGTGACTGCTGGGAATGGGACATTATACAGTAACACCAGGGGACGTGTCTGGATGATGACTGAAGAGGTGACTGCCTGGAATGGGACATTATATAGTAACACCGGGGGATGTGTCTGGGTGATGACTGGAGAGGTGACTGCTGGGAATGGGACATTATACAGTAACACCAGGGGACGTGTCTGGGTGATGACTGGAGAGGTGACTGCTTGGAATGGGCCATTATACAGTAACACCGGGGGATGTGTCTGGGTGATGACTGGAGAGGTGACTGCTGGGAATGGGACATTATACAGTAACACCAGGGAATGTGTCTGGGTGATGACTGGAGAGGTGACTGCTGGGAATGGGGCATTATACAGTAACAGCAGGGGACGTGTCTGGGTGATGACTGGAGAGGTGACTGCTGGGAATGGGACATTATACAGTAACACTAGGGGATGTGTACGGGTGATGACTGGAGAGGTGACTGCTGGGAATCGGGCATTATACAGTAACAGCAGGGGACGTGTCTGGGTGATGACTGGAGAGGTGACTGCTGGGAATGGGACATTATACAGTAACACTAGGGGATGTGTCCGGGTGATGACTGGGTATGGGGCATTATACAGTAACACCAGGGGACGTGTCTGGGTGATGACTGGAGAGGTGACTGCCAGGAATGGGGCATTATACAGTAACACCAGGGGACCTGTCTGGGTGATGACTGGAGAGGTGAATGCTGGGAATGGGACATTATATAGTAACACCAGGGGATGTTTCTGGGTGAGGACTGGAGAGGTGACTGTCGGGAATGGGACATTATACAGTAACACCAGTGGACGTGTCTGGGTGGTGACTGGAGAGGTGACTGCTGGGAATGGGACATTATACAGTAACACCAGGGGACGTGTCTGGGTGTGACTGGAGAGGTGACTGCTGGGAATGGGGCATTATACAGTAACACCGGGGGATGTGTCTGGGTGATGACTGGAGAGGTGACTGCCAGGAATGGGACATTATACAGTAACTCCGGGGGATGTGTCTAGGGTGATGACCGGAGAGGTGAATGCTGGGAATCGGAAATTATACAGTAACACCAGGGGATGTGTTGGGTGATGACTGGAGAGGTGACTGCTGGGAATGGGGCATTATATAGTAACATCCGGGGATTTGACTAGATGATGACTGGAGAGGTGCCTGCTGGGAATGGGACATTATACAGTAACACCAGTGGACGTGTCTGTGTGGTGACTGGAGAGGTGACTGCTGGGAATGGGGCATTATACAGTAACACAAGGGGATGTTTCTGGGTGAGGACTGGAGAGGTGACTGTCGGGAATGGGACATTATACAGTAACACCAGTGGACGTGTCTGTGTGGTGACTGGAGAGGTGACTGCCGGGAATGGGGCATTATACAGTAACACCAGGGGATGTGTCTGGCTGATGACTGGAGAGGTGACTGCTGGGAATGGGCCATTATACAATAACACCAGGGGATGTGTCTGGGTGATGACTGGAGAGGTGACTGCTGGGAATGGGGCATTATACAGTAACACCGGTGGATGTGTCTCGGTGATGACTGGAGAGGTGACTGCCGGGAATGGGACATTATACAGTAACACCGGGGGATGTGTCTAGGGTGATGACCGGAGAGGTGAATGCTGGGAATGGCACATTATACAGTAACACCAGGGGACTTGTCTGGGTGATGACTGAAGAGGTGACTGCCGGAAATGGTGCATTATACAGTAACACCAGGGGATGTGTTGGGTGATGACTGGAGAGCTGACTGCTGGGAATGGGGCATTATACAGTAACATCCGAGGATGTGACTAGATGATGACTGGAGAGGTGCCTGCTGGGAATAGGACATTATAGAGTAACACCAGGGGACGTGTCTGGGTGATGACTGGAGAGGTGACTGCTGGGAATGGGACAATATACAGTGACACCAGGGGATGTGTCTGGGTGATGACTGGATAGGTGACTGCCGGGAATGGGGAATTATACAGTATCACCAGGGGACGTGTCTGGGTGATGACTGGAAAGGTGACTGCCGGGAATGGGGCATTATACAGTACCACCAGGGGATGTGTCTGGGTGATGACTGGAGAGGTGACTGCTGGGAATGGGGCATTATACAGTAACACCAGGGGATGTGTCTGGGTGATGACTGGAGAGGTGACTGCTGGGAATGGGCCATTATACAGTAACACCAGGGGACGTGCCTGGGTGATGAATGGAGAGGTGACTGCTGGGAATGGGGCATTATACAGTAACACCAGTGGACGTGTCTGGGTGGTGACTGGAGAGGTGACTGCTGGGAATGGGACATTATACAGTAACACCAGGGGACGTGTCTGGGTGATGATTGGAGATGTGACTGCCGGAATGGGTCAATAGACAGTAACACCAGGGGATGTGTCTGGGTGATGACTGGAGAGGTGACTGCTGGGAATGGGTCAATAGACAGTAACACCAGGGGATGTGTCTGGGTGATGACTGGAGAGGTGACTGCTGGGAATGGGGCATTATACAGTAACACCAGGGGACATATCTGAATGATGACTGGAGAGGTGACTGCTGGGAATGGGGCGTTATACAGTAACACCGGGGGATGTGTCTGGGTGATGACTGGAGAGGTGACTGCCAGGAATGGGACTTTATACAGTAACACCGGGGGATTTGTCTAGGGTGATGACCGGAGAGGTGAATGCTGGGAATGGGACATTATACAGTAACACCAGGGGACGTGTCTGGGTGATGACTGAAGAGATGACTGCCGGGAAAGGGGCATTATACAGTAACACCAGGGAATGTGTTGGGTGATGACTGGAGAGGTGATTGCTGGGAATGGGGCATTATACAGTAACATCCGAGGATGTGACTAGATGATGACTGGAGAGGTGCCTGCTGGGAATGGGACATTTTAGGTTAACACCAGGGGACGTGTCTGGGTGATGACTGGAGAGGTGGCTGCTGGGAATGGGGCATTATACGTTAACACCAGGGGACGTGTCTGGGTGATGACTGGAGAGGTGACTGCTGGGAATGGGGCATTATACAGTAACACCAGGGGATGTTTCTGGGTGACGACTGGAGTGGTGACTGTCGGGAATGGGACATTATACAGTAACACAAGTGGACATGTCTGGGTGGTGACTGGAGGCAATGAGGAAGGCTAGTCAGATGCTTGGCTGCATTGGGAGAGGAATCAGCAGCAGAAAGAAAGAAGTAATAATGCCACTGTATAGGTCATTGGTACGGCCTCATCTAGAATACTGTATTCAGTTCTGGAGGCCATATCTTCAAAAGGATATTAATACATTAAAAACTGTACAAAGGAGGGTAACTCAAATGGTGTATGGTCTACATCACAAAACATACCCAGAAAGACTAAGAAATCTCAATATGTATAATTTGGAGCAGAGAAGGGAAAGGGGGGACATGATAGAAACTTTCAAATATATGAAGGGTTTTAACTAGAGATGAGCGGGTTCGGTTCCTCGGAATCCGAACCCGCCCGAACTTCAGTTTTTTCTTCACGGGTCCGAGCGACTCGGATCTTCCCGCTTTGCTCGGTTAACCCGAGCGCGCCCGAACGTCATCATGACGCTGTCGGATTCTCGCGAGGCTCGGATTCTGTCGCGAGACTCGGATTCTATATAAGGAGCCGCGCGTCGCCGCCATTTTACACGTGCATTGAGATTGATAGTGAGAGGACGTGGCTGGCGTCCTCTCCGTTTAGACTAGAGAAGAAATAGATAGGAGAGTGAGAGTGAGACAGTGACACTTCATTTACTGGAGCTTAGGAGGAGTACTCAGACAGAGAGTGCAGAATTTTGCTGATAGTATATTAGTTAGTTATACTAGTGACTGACCAGTGACCACCAGTGCAGTTTTATATTATTTAATATAATCCGTTCTCTGCCTGAAAAAACGATACACAGTGACTCAGTCAGTGTCACATACCATATCTGTGCTCAGCCCAGTGTGCTGCATCATCTATGTATAATATCTGACTGTGCTCACACAGCTTAATTGTGGGGGAGACTGGGGAGCAGTTAGGTTATAGCAGGAGCCAGGAGTACATTAAAATTAAACAGTGCACACTTTTGCTGCAGGAGTGCCACTGCCAGTGTGACTGACCAGTGACCTGACCACCAGTATAGTATACTATATTGTATTGTGATTGATTGTGTCTGCCTGTAAAAGTTAAACACACGTCGTGTGACTGACTTGTGTGGTGTTTTTTTATTCTATAAAATAAAAAACTCATTCTGCTGACAGACAGTGTCCAGCAGGTCCGTCATTATATAATATATACCTGTCCGGCTGCAGTAGTGATATATATATATTTTTTATATCATTATTTATCATCCAGTCGCAGCAGACACAGTACGGTAGTTCACGGCTGTAGCTACCTCTGTGTCGGCACTCGGCAGTCCATCCATAATTGTATACCACCTACCCGTGGTTTTTTTTTTCTTTCTTCTTTATATACATACTACATCTCATTATCATCCAGTCTATATTAGCAGCAGACACAGTACAGTACGGTAGTCCACGGCTGTAGCTACCTCTGTGTCGGCACTCGGCAGTCCATCCATAATTGTATACCACCTACCCGTGGTTTTTTTTTCTTTCTTCTTTATACATACATACTACATCTCTTTATCAACCAGTCTATATTAGCAGCAGACACAGTACGGTAGTCCACGGCTGTAGCTACCTCTGTGTCGGCACTCGGCAGTCCGTCCATAATTGTATACCACCTACCCGTGGTTTTTTTTTTTTTCTTTATATACATACTACATCTCATTATCATCCAGTCTATATTAGCAGCAGACACAGTACAGTACGGTAGTCCACGGCTGTAGCTACCTCTGTGTCGGCACTCGGCAGTCCATCCATAATTGTATACCACCTACCCGTGGTTTTTTTTTCTTTCTTCTTTATACATACATACTACATCTCTTTATCAACCAGTCTATATTAGCAGCAGACACAGTACAGTAGTCCACGGCTGTAGCTACCTCTGTGTCGGCACTCGGCAGTCCATCCATAATTGTATACCACCTACCCGTGTTTTTTTTTTCTTTCTTCTTTATACATACATACTACATCTCTTTATCAACCAGTCTATATTAGCAGCAGACACAGTACGGTAGTCCACGGCTGTAGCTACCTCTGTGTCGGCACTCGGCAGTCCGTCCATAATTGTATACCACCTACCCGTGTTTTTTTTTTTCTTCTTTATATACATACTACATCTCATTATCATCCAGTCTATATTAGCAGCAGATACAGTACAGTACGGTAGTCCACGGCTGTAGCTACCTCTGTGTCGGCACTCGGCAGTCCATCCATAATTGTATACCACCTACCCGTGGTTTTTTTTCTTTCTTCTTTATACATACATACTACATCTCTTTATCAACCAGTCTATATTAGCAGCAGACACAGTACAGTACGGTAGTCCACGGCTGTAGCTACCTCTGTGTCGGCACTCGGCAGTCCATCCATAATTGTATACCACCTACCCGTGGTTTTTTTTTCTTTCTTCTTTATACATACATACTACATCTCTTTATCAACCAGTCTATATTAGCAGCAGACACAGTACGGTAGTCCACGGCTGTAGCTACCTCTGTGTCGGCACTCGGCAGTCCGTCCATAATTGTATACCACCTACCCGTGGTTTTTTTTTCTTTCTTCTTTATACATACCACATCTCATCATCCAGTCTATATTAGCAGCAGACACAGTACAGTACGGTAGTCCACGGCTGTAGCTACCTCTGTGTCGGCACTCGGCAGTCCGTCCATAAGTATACTAGTATCCATCCATCTCCATTGTTTACCTGAGGTGCCTTTTAGTTGTGCCTATTAAAATATGGAGAACAAAAATGTTGAGGTTCCAAAATTAGGGAAAGATCAAGATCCACTTCCACCTCGTGCTGAAGCTGCTGCCACTAGTCATGGCCGAGATGATGAAATGCCAGCAACGTCGTCTGCCAAGGCCGATGCCCAATGTCATAGTACAGAGCATGTCAAATCCAAAACACCAAATATCAGTAAAAAAAGGACTCCAAAACCTAAAATAAAATTGTCGGAGGAGAAGCGTAAACTTGCCAATATGCCATTTACCACACGGAGTGGCAAGGAACGGCTGAGGCCCTGGCCTATGTTCATGGCTAGTGGTTCAGCTTCACATGAGGATGGAAGCACTCAGCCTCTCGCTAGAAAAATGAAAAGACTCAAGCTGGAAAAAGCACAGCAAAGAACTGTGCGTTCTTCGAAATCCCAAATCCACAAGGAGAGTCCAATTGTGTCGGTTGCGATGCCTGACCTTCCCAACACTGGACGTGAAGAGCATGCGCCTTCCACCATTTGCACGCCCCCTGCAAGTGCTGGAAGGAGCACCCGCAGTCCAGTTCCTGATAGTCAGATTGAAGATGTCAGTGTTGAAGTACACCAGGATGAGGAGGATATGGGTGTTGCTGGCGCTGGGGAGGAAATTGACCAGGAGGATTCTGATGGTGAGGTGGTTTGTTTAAGTCAGGCACCCGGGGAGACACCTGTTGTCCGTGGGAGGAATATGGTCGTTGACATGCCTGGTGAAAATACCAAAAAAATCAGCTCTTCGGTGTGGAAGTATTTCACCAGAAATGCGGACAACATTTGTCAAGCCGTGTGTTCCCTTTGTCAAGCTGTAATAAGTAGGGGTAAGGACGTTAACCACCTCGGAACATCCTCCCTTATACGTCACCTGCAGCGCATTCATAATAAGTCAGTGACAAGTTCAAAAACTTTGGCCGACAGCGGAAGCAGTCCACTGACCAGTAAATCCCTTCCTCTTGTAACCAAGCTCACGCAAACCACCCCACCAACTCCCTCAGTGTCAATTTCCTCCTTCCCCAGGAATGCCAATAGTCCTGCAGGCCATGTCACTGGCAATTCTGATGATTCCTCTCCTGCCTGGGATTCCTCCGATGCATCCTTGCGTGTAACGCCTACTGCTGCTGGCGCTGCTGTTGTTGCTGCTGGGAGTCGATGGTCATCCCAGAGGGGAAGTCGTAAGCCCACTTGTACTACTTCCAGTAAGCAATTGACTGTTCAACAGTCCTTTGCGAGGAAGATGAAATATCACAGCAGTCATCCTGCTGCAAAGCGGATAACTGAGGCCTTGACAACTATGTTGGTGTTAGACGTGCGTCCGGTATCCGCCGTTAGTTCACAGGGAACTAGACAATTTATTGAGGCAGTGTGCCCCCGTTACCAAATACCATCTAGGTTCCACTTCTCTAGGCAGGCGATACCGAGAATGTACACGGATGTCAGAAAAAGACTCACCAGTGTCCTAAAAAATGCAGTTGTACCCAATGTCCACTTAACCACGGACATGTGGACAAGTGGAGCAGGGCAGGGTCAGGACTATATGACTGTGACAGCCCACTGGGTAGATGTATGGACTCCCGCCGCAAGAACAGCAGCGGCGGCACCAGTAGCAGCATCTCGCAAACGCCAACTCTTTCCTAGGCAGGCTACGCTTTGTATCACCGGTTTCCAGAATACGCACACAGCTGAAAACCTCTTACGGCAACTGAGGAAGATCATCGCGGAATGGCTTACCCCAATTGGACTCTCCTGTGGATTTGTGGCATCGGACAACGCCAGCAATATTGTGTGTGCATTAAATATGGGCAAATTCCAGCACGTCCCATGTTTTGCACATACCTTGAATTTGGTGGTGCAGAATTTTTTAAAAAACGACAGGGGCGTGCAAGAGATGCTGTCGGTGGCCAGAAGAATTGCGGGACACTTTCGGCGTACAGGCACCACGTACAGAAGACTGGAGCACCACCAAAAACTACTGAACCTGCCCTGCCATCATCTGAAGCAAGAAGTGGTAACGAGGTGGAATTCAACCCTCTATATGCTTCAGAGGTTGGAGGAGCAGCAAAAGGCCATTCAAGCCTATACAATTGAGCACGATATAGGAGGTGGAATGCACCTGTCTCAAGCGCAGTGGAGAATGATTTCAATGTTGTGCAAGGTTCTGATGCCCTTTGAACTTGCCACACGTGAAGTCAGTTCAGACACTGCCAGCCTGAGTCAGGTCATTCCCCTCATCAGGCTTTTGCAGAAGAAGCTGGAGACATTGAAGGAGGAGCTAACACGGAGCGATTCCGCTAGGCATGTGGGACTTGTGGATGGAGCCCTTAATTCGCTTAACAAGGATTCACGGGTGGTCAATCTGTTGAAATCAGAGCACTACATTTTGGCCACCATGCTCGATCCTAGATTTAAAGCCTACCTTGGATCTCTCTTTCCGGCAGACACAAGTCTGCTGGGGTTGAAAGACCTGCTGGTGAGAAAATTGTCAAGTCAAGCGGAACGCGACCTGTCAACATCTCCTCCTTCACATTCTCCCACAACTGGGGGTGCGAGGAAAAGGCTCAGAATTCCGAGCCCACCCGCTGGCGGTGATGCAGGGCAGTCTGGAGCGACTGCTGATGCTGACATCTGGTCCGGACTGAAGGACCTGACAACGATTACGGACATGTCGTCTACTGTCACTGCATATGATTCTCTCAACATTGAAAGAATGGTGGAGGATTATATGAGTGACCGCATCCAAGTAGGCACGTCACACAGTCCGTACTTATACTGGCAGGAAAAAGAGGCAATTTGGAGGCCCTTGCACAAACTGGCTTTATTCTACCTAAGTTGCCCTCCCACAAGTGTGTACTCCGAAAGAGTGTTTAGTGCCGCCGCTCACCTTGTCAGCAATCGGCGTACGAGGTTACATCCAGAAAATGTGGAGAAGATGATGTTCATTAAAATGAATTATAATCAATTCCTCCGCGGAGACATTGACCAGCAGCAATTGCCTCCACAAAGTACACAGGGAGCTGAGATGGTGGATTCCAGTGGGGATGAATTGATAATCTGTGAGGAGGGGGATGTACACGGTGATATATCGGAGGATGATGATGAGGTGGACATCTTGCCTCTGTAGAGCCAGTTTGTGCAAGGAGAGATTAATTGCTTCTTTTTTGGGGGGGGTCCAAACCAACCCGTCATATCAGTCACAGTCGTGTGGCAGACCCTGTCACTGAAATGATGGGTTGGTTAAAGTGTGCATGTCCTGTTTATACAACATAAGGGTGGGTGGGAGGGCCCAAGGACAATTCCATCTTGCACCTCTTTTTTCTTTTCTTTTTCTTTGCGTCATGTGCTGTTTGGGGAGGGTTTTTTGGAAGGGACATCCTGCGTGACACTGCAGTGCCACTCCTAGATGGGCCCGGTGTTTGTGTCGGCCACTAGGGTCGCTTATCTTACTCACACAGTCAGCTACCTCATTGCGCCTCTTTTTTTCTTTGCGTCATGTGCTGTTTGGGGAGGGTTTTTTGGAAGGGACATCCTGCGTGACACTGCAGTGCCACTCCTAGATGGGCCCGGTGTTTGTGTCGGCCACTAGGGTCGCTTATCTTACTCACACAGTCAGCTACCTCATTGCGCCTCTTTTTTTCTTTGCGTCATGTGCTGTTTGGGGAGGGTTTTTTGGAAGGGACATCCTGCGTGACACTGCAGTGCCACTCCTAGATGGGCCCGGTGTTTGTGTCGGCCACTAGGGTCGCTTATCTTACTCACACAGTCAGCTACCTCATTGCGCCTCTTTTTTTATTTGCGTCATGTGCTGTTTGGGGAGGGTTTTTGGAAGGGACATCCTGCATGACACTGCAGTGCCACTCCTAGATGGGCCCGGTGTTTGTGTCGGCCACTAGGGTCGCTTATCTTACTCACACAGTCAGCTACCTCATTGCGCCTCTTTTTTTCTTTGCGTCATGTGCTGTTTGGGGAGGGTTTTTTGGAAGGGACATCCTGCATGACACTGCAGTGCCACTCCTAGATGGGCCCGGTGTTTGTGTCGGCCACTAGGGTCGCTTATCTTACTCACACAGTCAGCTACCTCATTGCGCCTCTTTTTTTCTTTGCGTCATGTGCTGTTTGGGGAGGGTTTTTTGGAAGGGACATCCTGCGTGACACTGCAGTGCCACTCCTAGATGGGCCCGGTGTTTGTGTCGGCCACTAGGGTCGCTTATCTTACTCACACAGCGACCTCGGTGCAAATTTTAGGACTAAAAATAATAGTGTGAGGTATTCAGAATAGACTGAAAATGAGTGGAAATTATGGTTTTTGAGGTTAATAATACTTTGGGATCAAAATGACCCCCAAATTCTATGATTTAAGCTGTTTTTTAGGGTTTTTTGAAAAAAACACCCGAATCCAAAACACACCCGAATCCGACAAAAAAAATTCGGTGAGGTTTTGCCAAAACGCGGTCGAACCCAAAACACGGCCGCGGAACCGAACCCAAAACCAAAACACAAAACCCGAAAAATTTTCGGCGCTCATCTCTAGTTTTAACAAAGTCCAGGTGGGAAACATTCTCCAAATGAAGAGAAGCAATAGGACACGAGGACATGCACTGAGACTGGAGGGGGGGAGGTTCAGGGAAAATTTGCGGAAAAATTATTTCACAGAAAGGGAAGTGGACAAGTGGAATAGCCTCCCATCAGAGGTGGTAGAGGCGAAGACAGTAGAGCAATTTAAACATGCATGGGATAGACATAAGGATATCCTTACAAAGAAATAAGGATCAAAAAAGGTTAGAGATAAAAAATAATATAAAAAAAAAAAAAAAGGGCAGACTAGATGAGCCAAGTGGTTCTTATCTGCCGACAAATTCTATGTTTCTATGGAGAGGTGACTGCTGGGAATGGGGCATTATACAGTAACACCAGGAGACATGTCTGGGTGATGACTGGAAATGTGACTGCCGGGAATGGGGCATTATACAGTAACACCAGGGGATGTGTCTGGGTGATGACTGGAGAGGTGACTGCTTGGAATGGGCCATTATACAGTAACACCAGGGGACGTGTCTGGGTGATGACTGGAGAGGTGGCTGCTGGGAATGGGACATTATACAGTAACACCAGGGGACGTGTCTGGGTGATGACCAGAGAGGTGACTCCTGGGAATGGGACATTATACAGTAACATCGGGGGACGTGTCTGGGTGATGACTGGAGAGGTGACTGCTGGGAATGGGGCATTATACAGTAACACCAGGGGACGTGTCTGGGTGATGACTGGAGAGGTGGTTGCTGGGAATTGGTCATTATACAGTAACATCGGGGATGTATCTGGGTGATGACTGGAGAGGTGTCTGCTGGGAATGGGACATTATACAGTAACACCAGGGGACATGTCTGGGTGATGACTGGAGATGTGACTGCCGGGAATGGGGCATTATACAGTAACACCAAGGGACGTGTCTGGGTGATGACTGGAGAGGTGACTGCTGGGAATGGGGCATTATACAGTAACACCAGGGGATGTGTCTGGGTGATGACTGGAGAGGTGACTGCCAGGAATGGGACATTATACAGTAACTCCGGGGGATGTGTCTAGGGTGATAACCGGAGAGGTGAATGCTGGGAATGGGACATTATACAGTAACACCAGGGGATGTGTTGGGTGATGACTGGAGATGTGCCTGCTGGGAATGGGACATTATACAGTAACACCAGGGGGCGTGTCTGGGTGATGACTGGAGAGGTGGCTGCTGGGAATGGGACATTATACAGTAACACCAGTGGACGTGTCTGGGTGGTGACTGGAGAGGTGACCGCTGGGAATGGGACATTATACAGTAACACCAGGGGACATGTCTGGGTGATGACTGGAGATGTGACTGCCGGGAATGGGGTATTATACAGTATCACCTGGGGATGTGTCTGGGTGGTGACTGCTGGGAATGGGCCATTATACAGTAACACCAGGGGATGTGTCTGGCTGATGACTGGAGAGGAGACTGCTGGGAATGGGACATTATACAGTAACACTAGGGGATGTGTCTGGGTGATGACTGGAGAGGTGACTGATGGGAATGGGGCATTATACAGTAACACCGGGGGATGTGTCTGGGTGATGACTGGAGAGGTGACTGCTGGGAATGGGACATTATACAGTAACACCGGGGGATGTGTCTGGGTGATGACTGGAGAGGTGACTGCTGGGAATGGGACATTATACAGTAACACCGGGGGATGTGTCTGGGTGATGACTGGAGAGGTGACTGCCAGGAAATATGGCATTTTGCAGTAACACCAGGGGACGTGTCTGGGTGATGCCTGGAGAGGTGACTGCTGGGAATGGGACATTATACAGTAACACCGGGTGATGTGTCTGGGTGATGACTGGAGAGGTGACTGCTGGAAATGGGACATTATACAGTAACACCAGGGAATGTGTCTGGGTGATGACTGGATAGGTGACTGCTGGGAATAGGGCATTATACAGCAACACCGGAGAATGTGTCTGGGTGATTACTGGAGAGGTGACTGCCAGGAAATAGTTCATTTTGCAGTAACACCAGGGGACGTGTCTGGGTGATGACTGAAGAGGTGACTGCTGGGAATGGGGCATTATACATTAACACCGGGGGACGTATCTGGGTGATGACTGGAGAGGTGACTGCTGGGAATGGGACATTATACAGTAACACTAGGGGATGTGTCTGGGTGATGACTGAAGAGGTGACTGCTGGGAATGGGGCATTATACAGTAACGCCAAGGGACGTGTCTGGGTGATGACAAGAGAGGTGACTGCTGGGAATGGGGCATCATACAGTAACACCGGGGGATGTGTCTGGGTGATGACTGGAGAGGTGACTGCTGGGAATGGGGCATTATACAGTAACACCGGGGGACGTGTCTGGGTGATGACTGGAGAGGTGACTGCTGGGAATGGGACATTATACAGTAACACCAGGGGACGTGTCTAGGTGATGACTGGAGAGGTGACTGCTGGGAATGGGGCATTATATAGTAACACCAGGGGATGTGTCTGGGTGATGACTGTATCACTGTGTGTGTCAGGTTCCTATAAGGTGTCAGGATGTCACTGTCTATGTCTCCATGCAGGAGGGGGAGTATATAGAGGAACACAGGGGTCTGTACAAGGACGTGGTGATGGAGAATCACCGGCCCCTCACATCACTGGGTAAGAGGAGACTGTCATGTATTGTACAGGGGAGAGCAGGTATGGGGGCCCCCTATATACACACATCTGATAATCACATATATATACTGTACTCAGTCACTGTGTGTCTCCTACAGATGGGCCCAGTAACAGAGATACCCCAGAGAGATGTCCCCGTCCTCTGTATTCCCAGGATTGTACAGAGGAGAATCACAGGACCCCACAGGAGGATCAAGTAGGTGGGATTTAGGGTCTCATCAATATACCAAAGTTACTATCACTTTATGATAAGAACAAAACTTAAATGCGTAATTTTATTTGTGTTGTTTAATCTATTACTTAAATCAACAATTATTACAGTCTTCTTTTATTGAAGAGAGAAGAGACGTATGTGACTGATATAAAGGCAGAAGAAGAGATGTATGTGACTGATATAAAGGCAGAAGAAGAGATGTATGTGACTGATATAAAGGCAGAAGATATAGAGGGAGAAGAAGAGACGTATGTGACTGATATAAAGGCAGAAGATATAGAGGGAGAAGAAGAGACGTATGTGACTGATATGAAGGCAGAAGATCCAGAGGGAGAAGAAGAGACGCGTGTGACTGATATAAAGGCAGAAGATATACAGGGAGAAGAAGAGACGTATGTGACTGATATAAAGGCAGAAGATATAGAGGGAGAAGAAGAGACGTATGTGACTGATATAAAGGCAGAAGATATAGAGGGAGAAGAAGAGACGTATGTGACTGATATGAAGGCAGAAGATCCAGAGGGAGAAGAAGAGACGCGTGTGACTGATATAAAGGCAGAAGATATAGAGGGAGAAGAAGAGACGTATGTGACTGATATACAGGCAGAAGATATAGAGGGAGAAGAAGAGACGTATGTGACTGATATAAAGGCAGAAGATACAGAGGGAGAAGAAGAGACGTATGTGACTGATATAAAGGCAGAAGATCCAGAGGGAGAAGAAGAGACGCGTGTGACTGATATAAAGGCAGAAGATATAGAGGGAGAAGAAGAGACGTATGTGACTGATATAAAGGCAGAAGATCCAGAGGGAGAAGAAGAGACGCGTGTGACTGATATAAAGGCAGAAGATATAGAGGGAGAAGAAGAGACGTATGTGACTGATATACAGGCAGAAGATATAGAGGGAGAAGAAGAGACGTATGTGACTGATATAAAGGCAGAAGATATAGAGGGAGAAGAAGAGACGTATGTGAGAAGTGATCAGCAGTGTAAGGAGGAGGAGATCCCTACAGATATCGGCACAGGTGAGTAATAAACACTTATTACAGAACAATCACAGATTCTCATTGCTCAATAACTACAGCAATATCTTATCCTACACCCTCCTCTGTCAGTACAGACTAATGAGGGAAATGTATCTGCCCAGTGAGAGGATCAGGAGCCATCAGCCCCTATTATACTCCTGCTCTCCCCCTCACATCATGTCACTGTGTGTTACCAGCCCAGATATCTGAGCAGTCTCCTCCCCATACTCTCTGGTGTATCTCATACATCAGGAGCCATCAGCCCCTATTATACTCCTGATCTCCCCTCACATCATGTTACTGTGTGTTACCAGCCCAGAGACCTGACCAGTCTCCTCCCCACACTCTCTGGTGTATCTCATACATCAGGAGCCATCAGCCCCTATTATACTCCTGCTCTCCCCCTCAAATCATGTCACTGTGTGTTACCCGCCCAGATATCTGAGCAGTCTCCTCCCCATACTCTCTGGTGTATCTCATACATCAGCAGCCATCAGCCCCTATTATACTCCTGCTCTCCTCATCCATCAGCCCCTATTATACTCCTGCTCTCCCCTCACATCATGTCACTGTGTGTTACCCGCCCAGAGATCTGACCAGTCTCCTCCCCACACTCTCTGGTGTATCTCATACATCACGAGCCATCAGCCCCTATTATACTCCTGCTCGCCCCTCACATCATGTCACTGTGTGTTACCAGCCCAGAGATCTGACCAGTCTCCTCCCCACACTCTCTGGTGTATCTCGTACATCAGGAGACATCAGCCCCTATTATACTCCTGCTCTCCTCACATCATGTCACTGTGTGTTACCAGCCCAGAGATCTGACCAGTCTCCTCCCCACACTCTCTGGTGTATCTCATACATCAGGAGCCATCAGCCCCTATTATACTCCTGCTCTCCCCCCCTCACATCATGTCACTGTGTGTTACCAGCCCAGAGATCTGACCAGTCTCCTCCCCACACTCTCTGGTGTATCTCATACATCAGGAGCCATCAGCCTCTATTATACTCCTGCTCTCCCCCTCACATCATGTCACTGTGTGTTACCAGCCCAGAGATCTGACCAGTCTCCTCCCCACACTCTCTGGTGTATCTCGTACATCAGGAGACATCAGCCCCTATTATACTCCTGCTCTCCTCACATCATGTCACTGTGTGTTACCAGCCCAGAGATCTGACCAGTCTCCTCCCCACACTCTCTGGTGTATCTCATACATCAGGAGCCATCAGCCCCTATTATACTCCTGCTCTCCCCCTAACATCATGTCACTGTGTGTTACCAGCCCAGAGATCTGACCAGTCTCCTCCCCACACTCTCTGGTGTATCTCGTACATCAGGAGACATCAGCCCCTATTATACTCCTGCTCTCCTCACATCATGTCACTGTGTGTTACCAGCCCAGAGATCTGACCAGTCTCCTCCCCACACTCTCTGGTGTATCTCATACATCAGGAGCCATCAGCCCCTATTATACTCCTGCTCTCCCCCCTCACATCATGTCACTGTGACTAAAAGTCTTCCTTTGCAAGAGCACATTGCTGTTCCATTCTGCTCCTAACTGCGCTGTTTTCTACAGCAACAGCACTGAAGCTCCCTGCATCCAGCCCTCTCGGAGGTTGTGACCCTTACTGTGGGGGCCAGTACTGGTGCAGAAGCATGTGCACATATATATTTCTCTATGGATGATATATAAATATTATTGCTCTGGTCTATATGTGTTTAGGATTATAGAGAGTGAAACCCAAAACCTGTCAGATGCATTTCTGTTCCGTGGGTCAAATGAGCCTGGAAATTGAGTTCCACAAGTAGCTCACCCTATGTAAAACCCCTGCTCCAGCAGTGTCCACGCCCGGAGGAATCGGGTTGGATTTATCCTCTGAGCTGGTAGCCTCTCAAAAAGATCACAGTTGGCAGTGCAGATGCCTACACCAGAAGCGGCTTGGGCGTAGGCGCTAGCTCTGTCGGTGGAGTGTCTAGCCAAGGTTCTAGGTCCTACAAGACATGCATCAGGCTCTTTTACCATCTGTTTTACAAAGTAGGACATGGAGGTGATTTCTTAGGGCATGGATCCTGGCGGTGCGTCAGGTACTAATGGTTCCCGACCAAGGACCTGCACAACCTTCCCTTTTTGGGAAGAAACACAGGTCTTTGGTCATTTCTCCAACAGGAATTAATTGACTTGATAGCATTAGCTTGGGACCATAATAAGTTTCCAAACATCTGTTTGCCTCTTTCACTCTTTCCGGCAGATAGAGTACGATGGGAGACTCCTCCAACATGGGACCCTTCTATCTCCTGTCTGTCAGAGAAGACTGTACTCCCAGTTCCTGGCGTTCCTTCCCTAAAGGATCCATCAAATTGTAAGTTGGAGACTATTCTTAAGTCTCATTACACTGTAGCAGAGCTAAATCTTCACCATGCTCGTCTCAGTTCCTGGGTTCAAAAGGCTATTGAAGCCTAGGCTGAGGAACTGTCAACAAGAGATCCTTTTGTGTAAAAGAGGTAGAGGTCAAGCTGCAACAGTCTCAGGACACCAGGATCAGCTAGGCATCCACTACACAATTTTCTGGCAAATCATCTGCCAGATCTGGCTGGCTGGAAAGAAAATCTGGTAATTGGACCTCCTGTCCCAATGGAACAGGTCACATTTATAGACGCATTGACTAATTCGCCTAACACTCAGTGTGCAAATTTGCTTCTATGGGGCAGCAGACCTCTTACCTTCTAGAGGGCCCTTCAATTTGGAATATGGAACTGGGTTCTCCTCACGGTGGATGCCAGTCTTCGAGGCTTGGGTGTCTTGTCAATAAACAGTCACTTCCTGAGGTGTTGGTCCACTCAATAGTCATCCCTATCAATCGCTAACCTGGAGCCCAGGGTTGTATACAATGCCCTTAGTATGTCCTTTTCCAGGGCTGGATTAAGCCTTGTGGGTGCCCGGGGCACTTAAGACAGGGGGTGCCAGGTGGAAGGTGAGGGATGTATATTAGATTGTGCATACCTCCCAACATGTCTCATTTCAGGAGGGACAAAATGCTCTCTACCTGGACTTCCCTCTTAATATATGATTGATGTCACCTGTGTTGAACTATTTAATTGATAAGAAAGATGTTTCAACACAGGTGTTTGCAATCATAAATTAAGAAGGAAGTCCAGGTAGAGAGCATTTTGCACCTCCGGGAATGGGTCATGGTGGGAGGTATAGATGTGTTTATTAAATTTAAACCAATGGTGTATATTAGTTTTAAACAAATAGTGTAATAATGCCTGGGTACTGTTTATAGCTCCACCTAATAGAAAGACAACAATTTTATTACATTTTCTTGAAGTGGAATAAAGACAACTTAAAGAACTCTAAAGTACATAGAAAAATAAAATGTATCTGGTCACATGCAAGACTAGCATCAGCCTCTGTATTACTTACACACTGGGATAGGACTCAGGAGGACTCTGTGTGTTTGTGTGTGTGTGTCTCTATCTCTAGACCCAAATGGTTTAGTTGCATGAAAGTTTACACAAGACTCCCAGGCAGGGAGGAGAACCTATCTCTCGTCTGGTCAGAAAGCTCCATCGGTAGCTCATGAAACATGATTTTCCTGTGTCTCTGACTGCACTGCATTCTGGCTCTCGCATTAAGAAGGAAAGCTAGTGGTATCAGTGTGCTCTGGCTGGGGGGCCCCCTGACACATGGGGGCCCAGAGTACAGTATGCCCTGCATCCCCCCCTTAATCTGGCTATGTCCTTTCCTCTACTCAGAGGTCAGGCGAATCCAGTCAATGCTATAATGGTGGCATGCATGAACAGGCAAAGCGGACTGGAAGCAGAGGAATTATGCGGGAGGTAAGCCTCATTCTCCTCTTGGCTGTAAAGAATACCACGGCAATGTCAGTGATATTCATCCACGAGGTAGACATTTGGGAAGCAGACTGTTAGCCGCCGGTGACGGTAGGCGCCGGCTCACAGGCATTACTAGGCAATGGGGCTGGCGTATCCCTTCTGCTGCCGGGCGTTCTGCTCCGGGCGGTTAGCCTGGCGACCATAGACACCAGGCGACTGGTCTCCAAAGCAGTCGGCTGTTACTGAGCAGCAGGGACACCGCGCGCAGCGCGCCAAGTAGCAGCTGGTGCAATCAGGGTCCAGGGGGTTGGGCGACCTGGCTCTCCCATGATTGGTTGTCTGGACCTTTTTTTGGGGGCCAGGTCAGTACAGCCCCGCTGGTGATAGCTTCTTGCAAGTCTGTCTGCTAACCTCCTGGTTGTCTCAGGTTCCTGCCTGTAATTCCTGGTGTTCCTGTAACCTGCATCAGTTAAAGGGATAAGGTCGACACCACTTAGGCCGAGCTTTTGACCTGTCGACCTATTGACCCTGTTGACCTAAAGCATGTTGACTAATAGTGGTCGGCCTAATGACTGTCGACCTAAGTTGTGTTGACCCAACGGCCCATAACCCAGTTAAAGGGGTCGTGTCCAGCATGTCTTCTGGTCTGCTTCCAGTTGAGTTTATCCGGTTCCAGTACAGCTCGGAGATCCGGTAGTTTCTTCGCTCACCTCTCGTGGCCCCGTGAGTTTGCGGCTCTGCCGTATTTAGCGGCAGAAGTCGCATCTTTTATTATACTTTAATTGTGTCGTTTTCTGCGGTGGTTACTCGCGGCCTTTGTTGTTTATTTTGCAACGGAGTTGCATGTTGTGGCTAGGCCACGATACTTTTTGTTGTACACCTCGAGCAGCAACGGAATCGTCCTCTCCGGTTCCGCCGTTTGCCTTGGTTCCTGCGTTGGGGTTTTGGCGGCCGCGCCGCACATAATCTGTTTATTGTTTTGTTCTGTATTCTTACCCGCTTGTAGTCACATTAGTCTTCGTTTTCCTCTTATTTACTCTCAGTATCGGTTGGTGCCTTGTAATCTCGTAAGACCTGGAGCAATCAGAGTCTGGGCGGACCCAATTCTCTCATTCAAATGCGGCTGCTAAAGGCAAAGCCTAGCTCTGCAGGCACCATCCGACCACTGGGAGGAATAACAGAGTCAGTGGCTAGAGTAGGTGTAGCTGTGATTATACGTATTCAGTCGCAGCTCCAAACGTGAGTACTGGAACACCCCAGTTGCCACCCAGTTTCCAGAGTTCCAAGTACTCAATTTGTAACACGGACTGCCTAGGTTGTCAGGATCTTCTTCCGGGAAAATGGGCACTCCATCCACAGGCTTCACACATCTCATCCATTGATGAGGTGAGCCTCAGATAGCCCTCATGGCATCCAGGCAAGACCGTCCACTTCCTCGATCCTACTCCAGATGTCATCAAGCGCAAACCCACCATAATAGCTCCGGGCTGGCCTTGTAGGGCAGGGTACTCCTACCTGCATATTCTTCTCATAGACGGCCCTTGGCCACTGTTTATCAGGGAGGACCTTCTCCAACGGGTCCGTTTGTCTATCCAGACTTACAGGGTCTGTCTTTTGATGGCGTGGCTCTTGAGACCGTGCTACTGAGACAAAAGGGTTTTCCCAGATCTGTGATTAGGGCTCAAAAGCAGGTGACTTCTGTGCATTAGTATGATATTTAGAAGTCCTATGATGCGTGGTGTGGGAAAAGAGCAAGCTCCTACCACGTCGTTCGGATTGTCCCGATTCCTGCTCGGTTTTTTTTTGCAGCAGGATTTTCGGCAGGTTTCAGGTTGGGGTTTTTGAAACTGCATGTGCTCTCTCGATTTAATTTTTTTTCCAGGGGAGCCTGGCTTTAGTACAGAAAGTGCAGACTTGCATCTTGGGACCTAAACCTTGTACTATTTTTCCTCCAGTCATTTGTCACAGTTTTCAAAATGGCTGACTCCCACTTTCTCTCCTTGAAGACTGTGATCCTTCTCGCATTGGCTTCAGCCAGCCAGACGGGTCTCGGAACTGGGAGCTCTGTCGTGTCACTCTCCTAATCTAGTCTTCTATGAGGTTAGAGCAAAAGTCCGCACAAGACAGAAATTTCCACTTAAGGTGGTTTCTTCTTTCCAATCAACCAGCCTATAGGTCGTTTGGCCCTGTGCATCTTGGTGGACAGGACGGCTCAGCCGGGGTCACCTGCTTCAAGGCTGATGTTGGCTTGCTGGGTTCACCTTACTATTAAGCAGGCCTACTTGGGTTCCTCTCTAACTCCACCACCATTCTTTTCTGCAAACTCCATGATTGGTGGGACCCTCTTGTGGGCGGCTGCCCGAGGGGTTTCAGCTACGCAATCAGTGTTGCGCAGCTACCTGGTCTGGTCAAAATACTTTTGTCAGGTTCTTTTATACATTTGCAGCCCCTGAATCCCAATTTGGCTGGTCTGTGTTACAGGTGTCCCAGTGCTCTATTGCCCATGTAGCAACCCCATTAATAATACTTAATATAATTTACTCCTTTAAAGTGATTACCCTATAATTCTAACATCAATTCCATCCATGTACAGTAGCCTCCTCATTACTTCCCCCAGTCTCATAACAAATGAAACCTGAAGTTCCCCCTTAGTCTTGGTACAACTTCTCATGAGCTACACCCGGTATCCAGACTCTAGGTTGACACTGTCTAAGTCGACACACATTAGGTCAACACAGGAAATAGGTAGACACAACCATTAGGTTGACATGGAAAAAAGGTTGACATGAGTTTTTCCCATTTGTTTTACTTTTTCATACTTTACGATCCACATGGACTACAATTGGGAATGGTAACCTGTGCCAATCGCAGCGAGGCACCTTGCCCGAAGCATGGCGAGTGAACACGATGCACTAATTGGGGTTCCCCGTCACCTTACAGAGAAGAAGACACCAAAAAAAACATAAAAAACTCAGTCGACATTTTTCCATGACAACCTTGTTCACGGCGACCTCATGGCCGTGTTGACCCATTTCCTGTGTCGACCAATAGGTGTTGACCTACACACTGTCGACCCTGAGTCCCATACCCGCTACACCCATACTCCCCCTATTCCCTAATTTAAAGGGTAATGATGTCATCAGATTTAGGTACACCATATAATGGAACCTACCTAACCAGCCAGTAGAACCTATGACACAGGGCACCAAGTCACAAGACACAGAGTACACACTCAAAAAATAAGAATTTACTCACCGGTAATTCTATTTCTCGTAGTCCGTAGTGGATACTGGGTACTCCGTAAGGACCATGGGGAATAGCGGGCTCCGCAGGAGACTGGGCACTCTAAAGAAAGATTAGGTACTTTCTAGTGTGCACTGGCTCCTCCCTCTATGCCCCCCCTCCAGACCTCAGTTAGGGAAACTGTGCCCGGAAGAGCTGACATTACTAGGAAAGGATTTGGAATCCCGGGTAAGACTCATACCAGCCACACCAATCACACCGTACAACTTGTGATAACCATACCCAGTTAACAGTATGAAACAACAAATGAGCCTCATAACAATAACCCTTTAGTTAAGCAATAACTATATACACGTATTGCAGAGAGTCCGCACTTGGGACGGGCTCCCAGCATCCACTACGGACTACGAGAAATAGAATTACCGGTGAGTAAATTATTTTCTCTGACGTCCTAGTGGATGCTGGGTACTCCGTAAGGACCATGGGGATTATACCAAAGCTCCCAAACGGGCGGGAGAGCGCGGATGACTCTGCAGCACCGAATGAGCAAACTCAAGGTCCTCCTCAGCCAGGGTATCAAACTTGTAGAACTTAGCAAATGTGTTTGAACCCGACCAAGTAGCAGCTCGGCAAAGTTGTAAAGCCAAGACCCCTCGGGCAGCCGCCCAAGAAGAGCCTACCTTCCTCGTGGAATGGGCTTTTACAGATTTAGGATGCTGCAGTCCAGCCGCAGAATGTGCAAGTTGAATCGTGCTACAGATCCAGCGAGCAATAGTCTGCTTTGAAGCAGGAGCACCCAGCTTGTTGGGTGCATACAGGATAAATAGCGAGTCAGTTTTCCTGACTCCAGCCGTCCTGGAAACATAGATTTTCAGGGCCCTGACTACGTCCAGCAACTTGGAATCCTCCAAGTCCCGAGTAGCCGCAGGCACCACAATAGGTTGGTTCAAATGAAACGCTGACACCACCTTAGGAAGAAATTGGGGACTAGTCCTCAATTCCGCCCTATCCGTATGGAAAATCAGATAAGGGCTTTTGCATGACAAAGCCGCCAATTCTGACACACGCCTGGCCGAAGCCAAGGCCAACAGCATGACCACTTTCCACGTGAGATATTTTAGCTCCACGGTTTTAAGTGGCTCAAACCAATGCGACTTTAGGAAATCCAACACCACATTGAGGTCCCAAGGTGCCACTGGAGGCACAAAAGGGGGCTGAATATGCAGCACTCCTTTAACAAATGTCTGAACTTCAGGCAGTGAAGTCAGTTCTTTTTGGAAGAAAATCGACAGAGCCGAAATCTGGACCTTAATGGAACCCAATTTGAGGCCCATAGTCACCCCTGACTGTAGGAAGTGCAGAAATCGAGCCAGCTGAAATTCCTCCGTTGGGGCCTTCCTGGCCTCACACCAAGCAACATATTTCCGCCATATGCGGTGATAATGTTTTGCGGTCACATCCTTCCTAGCTTTAATCAGCGTAGGAATGACTTCCTCCGAAATGCCCTTTTCCTTTAGGATCCGGTGTTCAACCGCCATGCCGTCAAACGCAGCCGCGGTAAGTCTTGGAACAGACAGGGCCCCTGCTGCAGCAGGTCCTGTCTGAGCGGCAGAGGCCATGGGTCCTCTGAGATCATTTCTTGAAGTTCTGGGTACCAAGCTCTTCTTGGCCAATCCGGAACAATGAGTATAGTTCTTACTCCTCTTCTTATTATCCTCAGTACCTTGGGTATGAGAGGAAGAGGAGGGAACACATAAACCGAATGGTACACCCACGGTATCACTAGAGCGTCCACAGCTATCGCCTGAGGGTCTCTTGACCTGGCGCAATATCTTTTTAGTTTTTTGTTGAGGCGGGACGCCATCATGTCCACCTTTGGCCGTTCCCAACGGTTTACAATCATTTGGAAGACTTCTGGATGAAGTCCCCACTCTCCCGGGTGGAGGTCGTGCCTGCTGAGGAAGTCTGCTTCCCAGTTGTCCACTCCCGGAATGAACACTGCTGACAGTGCTATCACGTGATTCTCCGCCCATCTAAGAATCCTTGTGGCTTCTGCCATTGCCATCCTGCTTCTTGTGCCGCCCTGGCGGTTTACATGGGCGACCGCTGTGATGTTGTCTGACTGAATCAGAACTGGTTGGATTTGAAGCAGGGGTTCTGCTTGACTCAGGGCATTGTAAATGGCCCTTAGTTCCAGAATATTTATGTGTAGGGAAGTTTCCTGACTCGACCATTGTCCTTAGAAGTTTCTTCCCTGGGTGACTGCCCCCCAACCTCGGAGGCTTGCATCCGTGGTCACCAGGACCCAGTCCTGTATGCCGAATCTGCGTCCCTCGAGCAGATGAGCACTCTGCAGCACCACAGCAGAGACACCCTGGCCCTCGGGGACAGGGTGATCAATCGATGCATCTGGAGATGCGATCCGGACCACTTGTCCAACAGATCCCACTGGAAGATCCTTGCATGGAACCTGCCGAAGGGAATTGCTTCGTATGAAGCTACCATCTTTCCCAGGACTCGCATGCAGTGATGCACCGACACCTGCTTTGGTTTCAGGAGGTCCCTGACCAGAGATGATAATTCCTGGGCCTTCTCCTCCGGGAGAAAAATCTTCTTCTGTTCTGTGTCCAGAATCATGCCCAAGAACAGTAGACGCGTCGCAGGAATCAGCTGTGACTTTGGAATATTCAGAATCCAGCCGTGCTGATGTAGCACTTCCTGAGATAGTGCTACGCTGACTAGCAACTGCTCCCTGGACCTCGCCTTTATAAGGAGATCGTCCAAGTACGGGATAATTATGACTCCCTTCTTTCGGAGGAGCATCATCATTTCGGCCATTACCTTGGTAAATACCCGTGGTGCCGTGGATAGACCGAACGGCAACGTCTGGAATTGGTAATGACAGTCCTGTACCACAAACCTGAGGTATTCCTGGTGGGGTGGATAAATGGGGACATGCAGGTAAGCATCCTTGATGTCCAATGACACCATAAAATCCCCCTCTTCCAGGCTTGCAATAACCGCCCTGAGCGATTCCATCTTGAACTTGAACTTTTTTATATAAATGTTCAAGGATTTAAAATTTAGAATGGGTCTCACCGAACCATCTGGTTTCGGTACCACGAACATTGTGGAATAGTTACCCCGTCCCTGTTAAAGGAGGGGTACCTTGATTATCACCTGCTGAAGATACAGCTTGTGAATTTCCGCCAGTACTACCTCCCTTTCTCTGAGGGCAGCAGGCAAGGCTGATTTGAGGTAACGGCGAGGGGGAGTCGCCTCGAACTCCAGCTTGTATCCCTGTGATACTACTTGCAGAATCAAGGGATCCACCTGTGAGCAAGCCCACTGGTCGCTGAAGTTCCGGAGACGCGCCCCCACCGCACCTGGCTCCGCCTGTGGAGCCCCAGCGTCACGCGGTGGATTTAGAGGAAGCAGGAGAAGATTTTTAATCCTGGGAACTGGCTGTCTGGTGCAGCTTTTTCCCTCTTCCCTTGCCTCTGGGCAGAAAGGAAGCGCCTCTGACCCGCTTGCTTTTCTGAGGTTGAAAGGACTGTACCTGATAATACGGTGCTTTCTTAGGTTGTGAGGGAATCTGAGGTAAAAATTTCGATTTCCCAGCTGTTGCTGTGGATACGAGGTCCGAGAGACCATCCCCAAACAATTCCTCACCCTTATAAGGCAGAACCTCCATGTGCCTTTTAGAATCAGCATCACCCGTCCACTGCCGGGTCCATAATACCCTCCTGGCAGAAATGGACATTGCATTAATTCTGGATGCCAGCCGGCAAATATCCCTCTGTGCATCCCTCATATATAAGACGACGTCTTTAATATGCTCTATGGTTATCAAAATAGTATCCCTGTCGAGGGTATCTATATTCTCTGACAGGGTATCAGACCACGCTGCAGCAGCACTACACATCCATGCTGAGGCAATTGCAGGTCTCAGTATAGTACCTGAGTGTGTATATACAGACTTCAGGATCGCCTCCTGCTTTCTATCAGCAGGCTCCTTCAAGGCGGCTGTATCCTGAGACGGCAGTGCCACCTTTTTTGACAAATGTGTGAGCGCCTTATCCACCCTAGGGGATGTCTCCCAACGTGACCTATCCTCTGGCGGGAAAGGGTACGCCATCAGTAACTTTTTAGAAATTACCAGTTTCTTAACGGGGGAACCCACGCTTCTTCACACACTTCATTTAACTCATCTGATGGGGGAAAGAACACTGGCTGTTTTTTCTCCCCAAACATAAAACCCCTTTTTAGTGGTACTTGGGTTAATGTCAGAAATGTGTAACACATTTTTCATTGCCGTAATCATGCAACGTATGCCCCTAGTGGATTGTGTATATGTCTTATCCTCGTCGACACTGGAGTCAGACTCCGTGTCGACATCTGTGTCTGCCATCTGAGGTAGCGGGCGTTTTTGAGCCGCTGATGGCTTTTGAGATGCCTGGGCAGGCACGGGCTGAGAAGCCGGCTGTCCAACGGCTGTTACGTCATCCAACCTTTTATGTATGGAGTTGACACTGTCGGTTAATACCTTCCACATATCCACCCATTCTGGTGTCGACCCCGCAGGGGGTGACATCACATTTATAGGCACCTGCTCCGCCTCCACGTAAGCCTCCTCATCAAACATGTCGACACAGCCGTACCGACACACCGCACACACACAGGGAATGCTCTGACTGAGGACAGGACCCCACAAAGTCCTTTGGGGAGACAGTGAGAGAGTATGCCAGCACACACCACAGCGCTATATAATCAGGGATTTACACTAACAGAAGTGATTTTCCCTATAGCTGTCTTTTATACACAGTTTGCGCCTAAATTTAGTGCCCCCCCTCTCTTTTTTACCCTTTGAGCCTGGAAACTGCAGGGGGGAGGCTGGGGAGCTCTCTTCCAGCGGAGCTGTGAAGAGGAAATGGCGCCAGTGTGCTGAGGGAGATAGCCCCACCCCTTTTTTGGCTGACTTCTCCCGCTCTTATAATTTTATTATGGCAGGGGATTTTTGCACATATATAGCTTATTAGACTATATTATGTGCCATTTGCCAATGTAAGGTACTCTAATTGCAGCCCAGGGCCCCCCCCCCCCCTAGCACCCTGCACCCATCAGTGACCGGAGTGTGTGGTGTGCATAGGGAGCAATGGCGCACAGCTGCAGTGCTGTGCGCTACCTTAATGAAGACCGAAGTCTTCAGCCGACGATTTCCAGGATGCTCTTCTTGCTTCTGGCTCTGTAAGTGGGACGGCGGCGCGGCTCCGGGACCAGACGACCAAGGCTGGGCCTGTGTTCGATCCCTCTGGAGCTAATGGTGTCCAGTAGCCTAAGAAGCTCAAGCTAGCTGCAAGCAGGTAGGTTCGCTTCTTCTCCCCTTAGTCCCTCGTAGCAGTGAGTCTGTTGCCAGCAGATCTCACTGAAAATAAAAAAACTACAAATACTTTCTTTTCTAGAAGCTCAGGAGAGCCCCTAGTGTGCAACCAGCTTGGGCCGGGCACAGATTCTAACTGAGGTCTGGAGGAGGGGCATAGAAGGAGGAGCCAGTGCACACCAGATAGTACCTAATCTTTCTTTAGAGTGCCCAGTCTCCTGCGGAGCCAGCTATTCCCCATGGTCCTTACAGAGTACCCAGCATCCACTAGGGCGTCAGAGAAACTCCCCTTGCTTCTCCAGTGTTATGTGTGAGCGTGAGAGGTTCTGTAGCACACACAAAGTGTTCTGCATGAGGTTCTACTAAGCATAAACTGATGGGAATAGGGGTGAGATGAAATAATGACTAATGATGTCTTTGCTGGGGGATAATTGGTTAATTATTTTATTTCTACCAGATGGACGCAATACAAGAAATACCTCGGAGGGACAAATTGTTCGGTTTCCAGATTGTAAATTAGAAGATAAGAACGTCACACGAGGGTCTCCAGAAGAAAACCCCATTTCTCTAAATATACATCCAGCACTTCACAGTGCAGATATATCATCTGATCCCTCTGTTCCTGAGGAATGTTCTCCTGGTAACTCACATATTGCTGCACATAGTACAGACCATAGCAGTGATACAGTCAGTTCCTCTTCTGAATGTGGGAATTATTTTCCACATAAACTAGCTCTTGCTAGACATAAGGGACATCAAACAGGAAAGAATCCATTTGCATGTTCTGAGTGTGGGAAATGTTATACACACAAATCATCTCTAGTTATGCATAAGAAAAGTCACACAGGTGAGATACCATTTCCATGTTCTGAGTGTGGGAAATGTTTTACATTGAAAGCAAATCTTCTTAAACATCAGAGAACTCACACAGGTGAGAAACCATTTCCATGTTCTGAGTGTGGGAGATGTTTTACACGTAATTCAAATCTTGTTGCACATCAGAGAATACACACAGGTGTGAAGCCATTTCCATGTTCTGAGTGTGAGAAATGTTTTACATTGAAAGCAAATCTTCTTAAGCATCAGAGAAGTCACACAGGGGAGAAGCCATTTTCATGTTCTGAGTGTGGGAAACATTTTACAAGTAAATCACATCTTGCTGGACATCATAGAAGTCACACAGGTGAGAAGCCATATTCATGTTCTGAGTGTGGGAAATGTTTTAGTGAGAAATCAGAACTTACTATACATCAGAGAAGTCACACAGGTGAAAGACCATTTCCATGTTCTGAGTGCGGGAAATGTTTTACACGAAAATCATATCTTGTTGAACATCTGAGAATTCACACAGGTGAAAAACCATTTTCATGTTCTGAGTGTGGGAAATGTTTTACACAGAAATCTTCTGTTATAAAACATCAGAAAAAGTCACACAGGTGAGAACTAGCTAATGTAAGACATGAAAAAAGTCACATTTACATTTCCTTGAGTTGGTAGAAATGAAAGAAGATTGCATTAATATTTTACATGTAATAAATCTGTAATAAAATGATTGTGCGTGTATATTGACTTTTTCTCAGTGGAACCCAAACACTTTGTATACATTTGTATAAGATCAGCAAGCCATCTTGGGCCTATGCAATTGCCTTCACATCAGTACATGCATCAATGGAGCTTACAATCTAAATGTAACGATTCACAGAGGTGAAACAAAAATGACTCTTTTTAGGTGAACTATTACAGTGCACGGAAAGTATTCACAGCACTTCACTTTTTCCACATTTTGTTATGTTACAGCCTTGTTCCAAAATGAAATAAATTCATCAACGTAAAAAGTTTTTTTGATACTTTTGTAAAATAAAAATAAAAAAACTAAGAGATCACATGTATATCGTGCAAAAGTTCATTTATTTCAGTAATTTTACTTAAAAGGTGAAACTATTATATAGACTCATTACATGCAAAGTGAGATATTTCAAGCCTTTGTTTGTTATAATTTTGATGATTGTGGCTTACAGCTTTAGAAACCCCCAAATCCAAAATCTCATTAAATTAGAATATTGTGAAAAGGTTCAATATTGTAGGCTCAGAGCGTCACACTATAATTAGCTAATTAATCCAAACCACCTGCAAAGGGTTCTCTCAGTCTGGTTAAATACAATTCACAATCATGGGGAAGACTTCTGACCCGACAGTTGTGCAGAAAACCATCATTGACACCTTCCAAAAGGAAATTGCAAAAGAAGTTGGATGTTCTCAAAGTGCTGCATCAAAGCACATTAATAGAAAGTTAAGTGGAAGGGAAAAGTGTGGCAGGAAACAGTGCACAGGCAGCAGGGATGACCGTAGCATGGAGAGGATTGTCAAGAAAAGGCCATTCGAAAGTGTGGGGGAGCTTCACAAGGAGAGGACTGAGGCTGGAGTTAGTGCCTCAAGAGCCACCACACACAGACTGATCCTGGACTAGGACTTCAAATGTCAGATTCCTCTTGTCAAGACGCTCCTGAACAACAAACGTCTTGCAAAAACAAGGGGAAAACGGGGAAAGGGAGGGACAAAGTTGAGAATTACAAGCCAGTGTTGGGTTATAAAAAAAATATCCAAATCTTTGATGAACCCCCAGAGCACCATCAAATCCATCATCTTCGCATGGAAAGAACATGGTATCACAAAAAACCTGCCAAGAGAGGGCCAGCCACCAGATCTCACAGACCAGGCAAGGAGGGCATTAATCAGAGAGGCAGCACAGAGACCAAAGGTAACCCTGAAGGAGCTGCAGAGTTCCACAGCAGAGACTGGTGTATCTGTGCATGTGACCACAATAAGCTGTACACTCCATAGAGCTGGGCTTTATGGAAGAGTGGCCAGAAAAAAAGCCATTACTTAGTGTTAAAAATAAGAAGGCACGTTTTGAGTTTGCCAAAAGGCATGTGGACAACTCCCCAAATCTATGGAGGAAGGTGCTCTGGTCAGATGAGACTAAAAGTGAACTTTTCGGTCACCAAGGCAAATGCTATGTCTGGCGCAAACCCAACACATCCCATCACCCCAAGAACACCATCCCCACAGTGAAACATGGTGGTGGCAGCATCATGCTGTGGGGATGTTTTTTCAGCAGCAGGGACTGGGAAACCGTTTTGAGTCGAGGGAAAGATGGATGGTGCTAAATACAGGGATATTCTTGAGCAAAACCTGTTTGCCTGTGATTTGAGACTGGGACGGAGGTTCACCTTCCAGCAGGACAATGACACGAAGCATACTGCTAAAGCAACACTCGAGTGGTTTAAGGGGTAACATTTAAATGTGTTGGAATGGCCTAGTCAAAGCCCAGATCTCAATCCAATTGAGAATCTGTGGTCAGACTTGGAGATTGCTGTTCACAAGTGGAAACCATCCAACATGAAGGAGCTGGAGCAGTTTTGCCTTGAGGAATGGGCAAAATCCCAGAGGCAAGATGTGGCAAGCTCATAGAGACTTATCCAAAGCAACTTGCAGCTTTAATTGCCGCAAAAGGTGGCTGTACAAAGTACTGACTCCAGGGGGGTGAATAGTTATGCACGCTGAGTTTTCTGTTATTTTGTCCTATTTGTTGTTTGCATCACAATAAAAAAAAAAAAAATCTTCAAAGATGTAGCCATGTTCTGTGAATGAAATGATGCAAACCTTCAAACAATCCATTTTATTCCAGGTTGTGAGGCAACAAAACATGAAAAATGCAAAGGGGTGAATACTTTAGCGAGGCACTGTATATACAGTGCATCCGGAAAGTATTCACAGCACTTCAGTTTTTCCACATTTTGTTATGTTACAGCCTTATTCCAAACTGGAATAAATAAAATGTTTCTCTCAAAATTCTACACACAATACTCCATAATGACAACGTGAAAAAAGTGTTTTTGAGATTTTTGCAAATTTATTAAAATAAAAAAACTAAGAAATCACATGCATATAAGTATTCACAGCCTTTGCTCAATACTTTGTGGATGCACCTTTGGCAGCAATTACAGCCTCAAGTCTTTTTGAATATGATGCCACAAGCTTGACACACCTATCTTTGGGAAGTTTCACCCATTCCTCTTTGCAGCACCTCTCAAGCTCCATCAGGTTGGATGGGAAGCGTTGGTGCACTGCCATTCTCAGATCTCTCCAGAGATGTTCAATCGGATTCAAGTCCAGGCTCTGGCTGGGTCACTCAAGGACATTCACAGACTTGTCCTGAAGCCACTTCTTTGATATCTTGGCTGTGTGCTTAGGGTCGTTGTCCTGCTGAAAGATGAACCATCACCCCAGTCTGAGTGCAAGAGCGCTCTGGAGCAGGTTTTCATCCAGGATATCTCTGTACATTGCTGCATTCATCTTTCCCTCTATCTTCACTAGTCTCCCAGTTCCTGCCGCTGAAAAACATCCCCACAGCATGATGCTGCCACCACCATGCTTCATTGTAGGGATAGTATTGGCCTGGTGATGAGCGGTGCCTGGTTTCCTCCAAACATGACGCCTGGCATTCACACCAAAGAGTTCAATCTTTGTCTCATCAGACCAGAGAATTTTGTTTCTCGTGGTCTGAGAGTCCTTCAGGTGCATTTTGGCAAACATAGTAGAAAAAAGAAAAGACTGTATTGTCAGTGTACAAAAGGAGGAGTGATCTGATACTCACATCTATATATATATATACAGGGGCGGAACTACTTGCGGGGCAGGCAGTGCATTGCACTGGGGCCCCGCCGCACTCAGGGGCCCACAGCCGCCGGCCGGCATTTAGAACAGATTGACATGCGGACGAGAGTCCGCATGTCAATCTGCGTTCTCCTCTCCCTCCTTGCTGCTCCCCTGCTCCCCCGGCCCCCCCCTATGTGTTGGAGGGACACGAGCGCATCGCGCGTCTCTCTGTGTCCCTCCTGGCTCTCCCCCGGCCGCTCTAAGGAAGCATGTGCCGTTCGTGAGCTCTGATTGGCTCACGAACGGCACATGCTTCATTAGACCAGCGGGGGAGAGCCAGGAGGGACACAGGAGAGACGCGCGATGCGCTCGTGTCCCTCCAACACATAGGGGGGGGAGGGGGGACCGGGGGAGCAGGCACTGGGGGGACAGATCTGGCACTGGGGACATATACCTGGCACTGGGGGGACAGATCTGGCACTGGGGACATATACCTGGCACTGGGGGGACAGATCTGGCACTGGGGACATATACCTGGCACTGGGGGGACAGATCTGGCACTGGGGACATATACCTGGCACTGGGGGGACAGATCTGGCACTGGGGACATATACCTGGCACTGGGGGGACAGATCTGGCACTGGGGACATATACCTGGCACTGGGGACATATACCTTGCACTGGGGGGCATATACCTGGCACTGGGGGGGAATATCTGGCACTGTGGGAGAATATCTGGCACTGGGGGGGCATATACCTGGCACTGGGAGCATATAACTGGCACTGGGGGAGCATGTACCTGGCACTGGGGGCATATACCTGGCACTGGGGGCATATACCGGCACTGGGGGGGAATATCTGGCACTGTGGGAGAATATCTGGCACTGGGGGGGCATATACCTGGCACTGGGAGCATATAACTGGCACTGGGGGAGCATGTACCTGGCACTGGGGGCATATACCTGGCACTGGGGGCATATACCTGGCACTGGGGGGGAATATCTGGCACTGTGGGAGAATATCTGGCACTGGGGGGGCATATACCCGGCACTGGGGGCATATACCTGGCACTGGGGGGGAATATCTGGCACTGGGGGCATATACCTGGCACTGGGGGGGAATATCTGGCACTGTGGGAGAATATCTGGCACTGGGGGGGCATATACCCGGCACTGGGGGCATATACCTGGCACTGGGGGGGAAGCAGGCACTGGGGGGGAATATCTGGCACTGGGGGCATATACCTGGCACTGGGGGCATATAACTGGCACTGGGGGGGCATGTACCTGGCACTGGGGGCATATACCTGGCACTGGGGGGGAATATCTGGCACTGTGGGAGAATATCTGGCACTTGGTGCATATACCTGGCACTGTGGGGGAATATCTGGCACTGGGAGCATATGTGGCACTGGGAGCACGGCCCTAGCAACAAGCACTACCCACTAGCAACGAGCATGACACCCAGTGCATGAAACCCCTGGCAACGAGCATGACATCCTGGCACTGTGCATGGAACCAAGTGCATGAAACCCCTGGCAACAAGCAGGTAATTTCTTTTTTTATTTGTTGGGACTGCCTGCCGCAATGTGTAAAAAGGGGGGACTGCCTGCCGCTATGTATAAAAATGGGGAATCTGCATGCCGCAATGTAAAAATGGGGAATCTGCCTGCCGCTATGTGTAAAAAGGTAGAATCTGCCTGCCGTAATGTGTAAAAAGGGCACGCTATCTGCCGTTATGTGTAAAAGTGTATGGTGTCTGCCGTAATGTGTAAAATGGGGACGCTGTCTGCCGTAATGTGTAAAATGGGGACGCTGCCTGCCGTAATGTGTAAAAAGTGCACGCTGTCTGCCGCTATGTGTAACGAGGGCACGCTGTCTGCCGCTATGTGTAACGAGGGTACGCTGTCTGCCATTGTGTAAAAAGTGTATGCTGTCTGCCGCTATGTGTAACGAGGGCACGCTGTCTGCCGTTATGTGTAAAAAGTGCACGCTGTCTGCCGTTATGTGTAAAAAGGGGAATCTGTTCGCTGTAAGGAGTAAAAGGGTCTCTACCTGGTGTAGTGGTGCTACTGTGCGGCGTAATTTGAAGAATGGAGACTACTGTGCACCGTTTTATGAATTGGTATTATTTTGTGGACACACCCCTTCCCCACGAAGCCACGCCACTATGTATTTTTGCGCGCGCGCCTACGGCGCGCACTGCCCATGGGGTGTACTTGGATGGGGGGCCCAAAGCATTTTGTTGCACCTGGGCCCACCGCTTGCTTGTTCCGCCACTGTATATATATATATATATATATACACCTCATATGTCTGCAAGGAGTCTTATTTGAGCAGTTGGATAACAAGTAATATATAATAAAGAATATCATCCTCCAGAGTATACAGTGTGGATAACTGCAAACTACATTATCAGTACTATTATGAGAGTGCTGGAAATATGACAAGTAGCATATGATTATTGGCCGAGAAAAGCAGAATTATACTGTCAGCCACTAACATCATTATATGAGTGGGACAATTACGGCATTTTGATATATGAGTAAGTGACCTTGTTAATAATTTACTGATAATTGATCAAATTAATACACTGGTTTAAACTAGGAACAATAGTATGCCTAAGTGGGCATTAGAATAAACACGCGTACACACATTTTTAATCTCTAATCACATTTCTCTTACATCCTAGCGGATGCTGGGGACTCCGTAAGGACCATGGGGCTAGACGGGCTCCGCAGGAGACATGGGCACTTTAAGAAAGACTTTAGGTCTGGGTGTGCACTGGCTCCTCCCTCTATGCCCCTCCTCCAGACCCCAGTTTGATACTGTGCCCAGAGGAGATGGGTGCACTACAGAGAGCTCTCCTGAGCTTCCTGACAAAGTATTTTGTTAGGTATTTTATTTTCAGGGAGCCTGCTGGCAACAGACTCCCTGCATCGAGGGACTGAGGGGAGAGAAGCAGACCTACTTCTGTGAGTTTCAAGGCTCTGTTTCTTAGGCTACTGGACACCATTAGCTCCAGAGAGATTGGTACGCAGGTCTCGCCCTTGCCGTCTGTCTCAGAGCCGCGCCGCCATCCTCCTCGCAGAGCCAGAAGATAGAAGCCGGGTGAGTATGAGAAGAAAGAAAACTTCAGAGGCGGCAGAAGACTTCATGATCTTCACTGAGGTAACGCACAGCAGTAAAGCTGTGCGTCATTGCTCCCACTCACCTCACACACGGCAGTCACTGTAAGGGTGCAGGGCGCAGGGGGGTGCCCTGGGCAGCATGAAAACCTCTCTTTGGCAAAAATACATATATATATATATATATGCAGATGGGCACTATATATATATATATATATATATATATATATATATATACAGAGAGAGAGAGAGAGAGAGAGAGAGAGAGCCCCCGCCAGTTTTTCAATATATTTGAGCGGGACAGAAGCCTGCCGTCGAGGGGGCGGGGCTTCTCCCTCAGCACTCACCAGCGCCATTTTCTCCACAGCACATCGCTGAGAGAAAGCTCCCCGGACTCTCCCCTGCTTATTCACGGTGAAAGAGGGTTTTAAAGGAGGGGGGGCGCACATAATTGGCGCATATACAGGTATATATATAAAGGCGCTACTGGGTAAACATTTTGTGTTTTTTCCTGGGTCATATAGAGCTGGGGTGTGTGCTGGAATACTCTCTATCTCTCCAAAGGGCCTTGTGGGGAAACTGTCTTCAGATAAGAGGATTCCCTGAGTGAGTGGTGTGTTGGTACGCGTGTGTCGACATGCCTGAGGTAGAAGGCTCGCCTAGGGACGAGGGGGAGCATATGAATGTGAGGTCTCCGTTGGCAGCGCAGACACCTGACTGGATGGATATATGGAATGATTTAAGTGCTAATGTAAACTTATTGCACAAAAGATTAGACAAAGCTGAAGATAGGGAACAGCCAGGGAGTGAACCCATGTCTGTCCCTATGTCGCAGGGACCTTCGAAGTCTCAAAAGCGCCCACTATCCCAAATAGGAGACACAGATACCGACACGGATTCTACTCCAGTGTCGACTATGATGATGCAAAGTTACAGCCAAAAGTGGCTAAATGTATTCGTTATATGATTATTGCAATAAAAGATATTTTGCATATCACAGAGGCACCCCCTGTCCCTGACACGAGGGTACACATGTATAAGGGAAAGAAACCAGATGTGACCTTTCCCTCCTCACATGAGTTGAACGAATTATGTGAAAGAGCTTGGGAATCTCCAGACAAAAAACTGCAGATTCCCAAAAGGATTCTTATGGCGTATCCTTTGCCGCCAATGGACAGGATACGGTGGGAATCCTCCCCTAAGGTGGACAAAGCATTGACACGCTTATCAAAAAAGATAGCGCTGCCATCCCAAGATACGGCTACCCTCAGGGATCCTGCGGACCGCAAGCTGGGGGTAACCTTGAAGTCCATTTACACACATTCTGGTACATTGCTCAGACCGGCAATTGCGTCGACTTGGGTTTGTAGCGCTGTAGCAGCATGGACGGATACCTTGTCAGCGGATATTGAGACCCTTGATAAGGATACAATTTTATTGACCCTAGGGCATGTAAAAGATGCTGTCTTATATATGAGAGATGCTCAAAGAGACATTAGTCTACTGGGTTCCAGAATAAACGCTATGTCTATTTCTGCTAGACGAGTCCTATGGATCCGGCAGTGGACAGGTGATGCCGACTCAAAGAGGCATATGGAGGTTTTACCTTACAAGGGGGAGGAATTGTTTGGGGAAGGTCTCTCGGACCTCATCTCCACAGCTACGGCAGGTAAATCGAATTTTTTGCCTTATGTTCCCTCGCAGCTTAAGAAAGCACCACATTATCAAATGCAGTCCTTTCGTTCAAATAAAAGCAAAAGAGTACGAGGATCGTCCTTTCTTGCCAGATGTAAGGGCAGAGGAAAAAAGCTGCACAACACAGCTAGTTCCCAGGAGCAGAAGTCTTCCCCGGCCTCTACAAAATCCACTGCATGACGCTGGGGCTCCGCTGAGGGAGTCCGCTCCAGTGGGGGCACGTCTTTGACTTTTCAGTCCCATCTGGGTTCGCTCACAGGTGGATCCCTGGGCAATGGAAATTGTTTCTCAGGGATACAAGCTGGAATTCGAAGAGGTGCCTCCTCGCCGGTTTTTCAAATCTGCTCTGCCAGCCTCTCCCTCAGAAAGGGAGATAGTGTTAAATGCAATTCACAAATTGTGTCTTCAACAGGTGGTGGTTGAGGTTCCCTTGCTTCACCGAGGGAAGGGATATTACTCAACCAGTTTGTAGTCCCAAAACCGGACGGTTCGGTCAGACCCATTTTAAATTTAAACTCCCTGAACCTTTACTTAAAACGGTTCAAATTCAAGATGGAATTGCTTAGAGCGGTCATCGCCAGTCTGGAAGGGGGAGATTTTATGGTATCTCTGGACATAAAGGATGCTTACCTTCATGTTCCCATTTATCCACCTCACCAGGCGTACCTGAGATTTGCGGTACAGGATTGTCATTACCATTTTCAGACGTTGCCGTTTGGGCTTTCCATGGCCCCGAGGATTTTCACCAAGGTAATGGCGGGAATGATGGTGCTCCTGCGCAAGCAAGGTGTCACAATTATCCCGTACTTGGACGATCTCCTCATAAAAGCGAGATCGAGAGAGCAGTTGTTGAACAGCGTATCACTTTCACTGAAGGTGTTACAGCAACACGGCTGGATTCTCAATATCCCGAAGTCACAGTTGGTTTCTACGACTCGTCTGACCTTCTTGGGCATGATTCTGGATACAGACCAGAAAAAAGTTTTTCTTCCGATAGAAAAAGCGCAGGAACTCATGACTCTGGCCAAGAACCTATTGAAGCCAAAACAAGTGTCAGTGCATCATTGCACTCAAGACCTGGGAAAGATGGTGGCAGCATACGAAGCCATTCTCTTTGGCAGGTTCCATGCGAGGATTTAACAGTGGGACCTACTGGATAAGTGGTCTGGGTCAAATTAATCAGTTGATCACCCTGTCCCCCAGAACCAGGGTATCTCTCCTGGGGTGGCTGCAGAGTGCTCACCTTCTAGAAGGCCGCAGGTTCGGCATTCAGGACTGGATCCTGGTGACCACGGACGCGAGCCTCCGAGGGTGGGGAGCAGTCACACAGGGAAGAAATTTTCAAGGTCTGTGGTCAAGTCAAGAGACTTGTCTTCACATCAACATCCTGGAACTGAGGGCCATGTACAACGCCCTACGTCAAGCGGAGACCTTACTTCGCAATCAACCAGTTCTGATCCAGTCAGACAACATCACCGCAGTGGCTCATGTAAACCGCCAAGGCAGCACAAGGAGCAGAGGAGCAATGGCGGAAGCCACCAGGATTCTTCGCTGGGCGGAAAATCATGTAAGCGCACTGTCAGCGGTGTTCATTCTGGGAGTGGACAACTGGGAAGCAGACTTCCTCAGCAGACACGACCTGCATACAGGAGAGTGTGGACTTCATCAGGAAGTCTTCGCACAGATTGCAAGTCGATGGGGATTGCCCCAGATAGACATGATGGCGTCCCGCCTCAACAAAAAGCTACAGAGGTATTGCGCAAGATCAAAAGACCCTCAGGCGGTAGCTGTAGACGCCCTAGTGACACCATGGGTGTTTCAGTCGGTCTATGTGTTTCCTCCTCTTCATCTCATACCCAAGGTGCTGAGAATAATAAGAAAAAGGGGAGTGAGAACAATTCTCATTGTTCCAGATTGGCCACGAAAGACCTGGTATCCGGAGCTACTGGAAATGCTCACAGACGATCCGTGGCATCTTCCTCTAAGACAGGACCTGTTACAACAGGGACCATGTCTTTTCCAAGACTTACAGCAGCTGCGTTTGACGGCATGGCGGTTGAACGCAGGATCCTAGCGGAAAAAGGCATTCCGGATGAGATTATTTCTACGCTGATAAAGGCCAGGAAAGACGTGACAGCTAAACATTATCACCGTACATTGCGAAAATATATTTCTTGGTATGAGGGCTGAATGCTCCTACGGAGGAATTCCATCTGGGCTGTCTCCTTCACTTCCTACAGACTGGAGTGAATTTGGGCCTAAAATTGGGCTCCACTAAGGTTCAGATTTCGGCCTTATCCTTTTTCTTTCAAAAATAATTGGCTTCTCTTCCTGAAGTACAGACGTTTGTGAAGGGAGTGCTTCATACTCATACAGCCTCCCTTTATACCTCCGGTGGCGCCTTGGGACCTTAACGTGACGTTGAGTTTCCTTAAGTCACACTGGTTTGAACCACTTCAAATGGTGGAGTTCAAATATCTCACTTGGAAGGTGGTCATGTTACTTGCCTTGGCTTCGGCTAGGCGAGTGTCGGAATTGGCGGCTTTGTCTCATAAAAGCCCCTATCTGGTTTTCTATATGGATAGAGCAGAATTGCGGACCCGTCCTCAGTTCTTGCCCAAGGTGGTGTCATCTTTTGATATGAACCAACCCATTGTGGTGCCTATGGCTACACGAGACTTGGAGGATTCCGAGTCCCTGGATGTAGTTAGGGCTTTGAAAATTTCCGTGCGGATGACTCTGCAGCACCAATGAGAGAACTCCAGGTCCTCCTCAGCCAGGGTATCAAATTTGTAGAATTTTACAAACTTATTTGCTCCTGACCAAGTAGCTGCTCGGCAAAGTTGTAAAGCCAAGACCCCTCGGGCAGCCGCCCAAGATGAGCCCACCTTCCTTGTGGAATGGGCATTTACAGATTTTTGGCTGTGGCAGGCCTGCCACAGAATGTGTAAGCTGAATTGTACTACAAATCCAACGAGCAATAGTCTGCTTAGAAGCAGGAGCACCCAGCTTGTTGGGTGCATACAGGATAAACAGCGAGTCAGATTTTCTGACTCCAGCCGTCCTGGAATATATATATATTCAGGGCCCTGACAACGTCTAGCAACTTGGAGTCCTCCAAGTCCCTAGTAGCCGCAGGCACCACAATAGGTTGGTTCAGGTGAAACGCTGAAAACCACCTTAAGGAGAAACTGAGGACGAGTCCTCAATTCCGCCCTGTCCGAATGGAAAATCAAATAAGGCTTTTACAGGATAAAGCCGCCAATTCTGACACGCACCTGGCCCAGGCCAGGGCCAACAGCATGACCACTTTCCATGTGAGATATTTTAACTCCACAGATTTAAGTGGTTCAAACCAATGTGACTTTTGGAACCCAAACTACATTGAGATCCCAAGGTGCCACTGGAAGCACAAAAGGAGGCTGTATATACAGTACCCCTTTTACAAACGTCTGAACTTCAGGGACTGAAGCTAGTTCTTTTTGGAAGAAAATTGACAGGACCAAAATTTGAACCTTAATGGACCCCAATTTCAGGCCCATAGACACTCCTGTTTGCAGGAAATGTAGGAATCGACCCAGTTGAAATTCCTCCGTCGGGGCCTTACTGGCCTCGCACCACGCAACATATTTTCGCCAAATGCGGAGATAATGTTTTGCGGTTACATCCTTCCTGGCTTTGATCAGGATAGGGATGACTTATCCGAAATGCCTTTTTCTGCTAGGATCCGGCGTTTAACCGCCATGCCATCAAACGCAGCAGCGGTAAGTCTTAGAACAGACAGGGTCCTTGCTGGAGCAGGTCCCTTCTTAGAGGTAGAGGCCACGGATCCTCCGTGAGCATCTCTTGAAGTTCCGGTTACCAAGTCCTCCTTGGCCAATCCGGAGCCACGAATATAGTGCTTACTCCTCTCCGTCTTATAATTCTCAGTACCTTGGGTATGAGAGGCAGAGGAGGGAACACATACACTGACTGGTACACCCACGGTGTTACCAGAGCGTCTACAGCTATTGCCTGAGGGTCCCTTGACCTGGCGCAATACCTGTCGAGTTTTTCCCAACGGTTTATAATCATGTGGAAGACTTCTGGGTGAAGTCTCCACTCTCCCGGGTGGAGGTCGTGTCTGCTGAGGAAATCTGCTTCCCAGTTGTCCAATCCCGGAATGAATACTGCTGACAGTGCTATCACTGCCATTGCCCTCCTGCTTCTTGTGCCACCCTTGTTTACGTGGGTGACTGCCGTGATGTTGTCCGACTGGATCAACACCAGCTAACCTTGAAGCAGAGGTCTTGCTAAGCTTAGAGCATTGTAAATGACCCTTAGCTTCAGGATATTTATGTGAAGTGATGTCTCCAGGCTTGACCATAAGCCCTGGAAATTTCTTCCCTGTGTGACTGCTCCCCAGCCTCGCAGGCTGGCATCCGTGGTCACCAGGACCCAGTCCTGAATGCCGAATCTGCGGCCCTCTAGAAGATGAGCACTCTGCAACCACCACAGGAGGGACACCCTTGTCCTTGGTGACAGGGTTATCCGCTGATGCATCTGAAGATGCAACCCGGACCATTTGTCCAGCAGGTCCCACTGGAAAGTTCTTGCGTGGAAACTGCCGAATGGGATTGCTTCGTAGGAAGCCACCATTTTTCCCAGAACCCTTGTGCATTGATACACTCTTGGCTCGGTTTTAGGAGGTTCCTGACTAGCTCGGATAACTCCCTGGCTTTCTCCTCCGGAAGAAACACCTTTTTCTGGACTGTGTCCAGGATCATCCCTAGGAACAGAAGACGAGTCGTCGGAACCAGCTGCGATTTTGGAATATTGTCCAACTGTTCTCTGGATCTTACCCTTATCAGGAGATCGTCCAAGTAAGGGATAACTAAAACTCCCTTCCTTCGAAGGAGTATCATCATTTCGGCCATTACCTTGGTAAAGACCCGGGGTGCCGTGGACCATCCAAACGGCAGCGTCTGAAACTGACAGTGACAGTTCTGTACCACAAACCTGAGGTACCCTTGGTGAGAAGGGTAAAATGGGACATGAAGGTAAGCATCCTTGATGTCCAGAGACCATGTAGTCCCCTTCTTCCAGGTTCGCAGTCACTGCTCTGAGTGACTCCATCTTGAATTTGAACTTCTGTATGTAAGTGTTCAAAGATTTAAGATTTAAAATCGGTCTCACCGAGCCGTCCGGCTTCGGTACCACAACAGTGTGGAATAATAATACCCCTTTCCCTGTTGCAGGAGGGGTACCTTGATTATCACCTGCTGGGAATACAGCTTGTGAATGGCTTCCAAAACTGCCTCCCTGTCGGAGGGAGACGTCGGTAAAGCCGACTTTAGGAAACGGCGAGGGGGAGACGACTCAAATTCCAATTTGTACCCCTGAAATACCACCTGAAGGATCCAGGGGTCTACTTGCGAGTGAGCACACTGCGCGCTGAAATTCTTGAGACGGGCCCCCACCGTGCCTGAGTCCGCTTGTAAAGCCCCAGCGTCATGCTGAGGGCTTAGCAAAAGCGGGAGAGGGCTTCTGTTCCTGGGAAATGGCTGATTTCTGCAGCCTTTTTCCTCTCCCTCTGTCACGGGGCAGAAGTGAGGAACCTTTTGCCCGCTTGCCCTTATGGGAACGAAAGGACTGCGCCTGATCTTATGTTGAGAGGCGACCTGGGGTAAAAACGTGGAATTCCCAGCTGTTGCCGTGGCCACCAGGTCTGAAAGACCGACCCCAAATAACTCCTTCCCTTTATAAGGCAATACTTCCATATGCCGTTTGGAATCCGCATCACCTGACCACTGTAGTGTCCATAACCCTCTTCTGGCAGAAATGGACAACGCATTTACTCTTTATGCCAGTCGGCAAATATTCCGCTGTGCATCACGCATATATAGAAATGCATCTTTTAAATGCTCTATAGGCAATAATATACTGTCCCTATCTAGGGTATCCATATTTTCAGTCAGGGAATCCGACCACGCCAACCCAGCACTGCACATCCAGGCTGAGGCGATTGCTGGTCGCAGTATAACACCAGTATGTGTGTAAATACATTTTAGGATACCCTCCTGCTTTCTATCAGCAGGATCCTTAAGGGCGGCCATCTCAGGAGAGGGTAGAGCCCTTGTTTTGACAAGCGTGTGAGCGCTTTATCCACCCTAGGGGGTGTTTCCCAACGCACCCTAACCTCTGGCGGGAAAGGATATAATGCCAATAACTTTTTATCGGGGGAAACCCACGCTACATCACACACCTCATTTAATTTCTCAGATTCAGGAAAACTACAGGTAGTTTTTCCTCACCGAACATAATACCCCTTTTTGGTGGTACTCGTATTATCAGAAATGTGTAAAACATTTTTCATTGCCTCAATCATGTAACGTGTGGCCCTACTGGAAGTCACATTTGTCTCTTCACTGTCGACACTGGAGTCAGTATCCGTGTCGGCGTGTGTATCTGCCATCTGAGGTAACGGGCGCTTTAGAGCCCCTGACGGCCTATGAGACGTCTGGACAGGCACAACCTGAGTAGCCGGCTGTTATGCACACCAGTGCCTGCAGGAAAGTACTGGTGTCAGAACTGTTATGCACTCCAGTGTCTGCAGGAATGTACTGGTGTTTGATCTATTATGCAAAACAAATGGACTCACAGACAAACTGGGGAATATGACATAACGTACACAGAAGGTAATAGGGTAACAAAATACACACAAAGTGAACAGAGAAGCCCAGAGGCTAAGGAACAGGGTATCTCCCTTGTATTAGAACTGCACAGATGGAAAAAGCAAGATATTGTGTTTTAATACGTAGAGAACCCGAAATGCTGTTGCTAAGGGCAACAGCAAAACCCTAAAGGGTTACCAACGGGTGTGGCAGTAAACTCCTTGGTCAGAGATGGAATGATAGACACAAGGAGAGTCTCCACAATCCTATTTCTCACTTGCAGTGCACAGGTTTTAGCTTACTGCCACTAAACTGACCCCTGACACCTAGCACAGTGAGACAGGATTAGACAGGCAAGTCTAAGAATACAGCCGCAAACTTGCTAAGTTCACAGAGTAGTAACAGAACCCCAGCAAGCTAAACGACTGACTCCAGTCTTACTGCTAGGTCTGGATTGGCAGAGTGTAATACCAAATCCCCAGGCCTATTTGCAGTAAGCAACAAACAAATACAAAGCTACACAGTACTGGCTAACTTTCATGAACTGACTAACCAACAAAGATTCAGCAGCATCTGCTTACCCTGAAAAGAGGCCTTATAAAGCAGGTGCTGTCCACGCCCCACTCAGACCTCACAGACTGTGAGCACAAAAACCAGCACCGGATCCCCTGCCGTGCACAGGGCCTATAACCACTGCACAGCAAAAGACCCGAACCGGAGTATCAGCTGCGCTCAGGTTACTCCACTAGCACTTGTCTCCCGGTTGCCATGACGACGTGGCAGCACAGAGCAGGAGACCCTAACAGTACCCCCCCTCTGACGAGGGGTCAAAGAACCCCTACCACCGGGTTTATCGGGGAACTGCGAGAAGAAAGAGCGTATCAGTCTGGGGGCATGAAGATCACAACTGCGCACCCACGACCGCTCCTCCGGGCCATACCCCTTCCAGTGCACCAAAAATGACAGCCGACCCCGAACCATCTTGGAGTCAAGAATCCTTTCAACAACAAACTCCCTCTGGCCACGTATCAGAAGAGGGGAAGGTCTTCCACTGGAAGAAGGATTACTAATCGCCCGTTTTAAAAGGGAACAATGAAATGTTTTATTGATACCCAAAGAACGGGGCAGATCTAACTGAAATGCCACCGGATTGATAACCCTGGTGATCTTATAAGGGCCGATGAACCGGGGCCCTAACTTATGAGATGGCTGTCTCAACTTCAAATTCTTGGTAGACAACCAGACGAAGTCTCCTAATTTGAAGCTGCAGGGTCTTTTCCGCTTATCAAAAACCCTTTTGGTCACTAATGACACAGACACAAGGGCTTTCTTCACTTTCCGCCAAATACCTCTAAGGACCGAAACCACAGAGGAACCACCAGGCGTGGAGTCCAGGGGGTCAAAAGAATTGGCCTTAGGATGATGCCCATACACACAAAGGAAGGGAGAGATCCCTGTAGCAGAGTGAGCCGCGTTGTTATAGGCAAACTCCGCCATGGACAGATGAGCAACCCAGTCAGTCTGACACTTGGAGACATAACACCTGAGGAACTGCTCCAAGGACTGGTTCACCCTTTCAGTCTGCCCATTAGACTGCGGATGGTAGCCTGATGACAAGCTGACAGAAATCTGGAGATCGGAACAAAATGCCCTCCAGAATTTGGCCACAAACTGGGATCCGCGGTCAGAGACCACATCAAGTGGCAACCCGTGGAGACGCACAACATGCAGCATAAATAATTCAGACAGGCGTCTGGCTGATGGCAGCCCAACCAGTGGAACGAAGTGCGCCATCTTCGAAAACCTGTCAACGACAACCCAGATGGCTGTCATCCCCGAGGATTTGGGCAAGTCCACCACAAAATCCATTGAAATGTGGGTCCATGGCTTAGATGGGATAGAGAGTGGATGTAATGGGCCAACAGGAACCCCTCTAGGAGTCTTATTTCGGGCACAGATGTCACATGCCCGAACCCACTGATCCACATCCTTAGCCACCGAGGGCCACCACACCGCCCTAGATAGCAACTCCCGAGTTCTGGCAATACCCGGGTGACCTGCCGACTTCTTGGCATGGAATTCCAGGAACACTCGCTGTCTTAACCTAGGAGGCACAAACAAAAGACCTACCGGAAGGTCTGGAGGAGCCTGCTCCTGTGCTCTAAGGACTAATGATAAGAGGTCCTGGGTAATGCCCACTTTAATACATGATGGGGAAACAATGGGCAACGGCTCCTCGGTGGTCTCCTGGATTGGAGCAAAACTCCGCGAGAGCGCATCAGCCTTGATGTTTTTTGACCCAGGGCGATATGTTATCAAAAAATTAAAGCGAGCAAAAAACAAAGCCCATCGTGCCTGCCTGGCATTGAGACGCTTCGCTGACTCTAAATATGCCAGATTCTTATGGTCAGTGAGAATTGAGACCACAAACTTAGCCCCCTCAAGCCAGTGTCTCCACTCCTCGAGTGCATCCTTAATAGCCAACAATTCCCGGTTACCCACGTCATAATTCATCTCGGCAGGCGAAAATTTACGGGAAAAGTAAGCACAGGGATGAAGGCGATTATCAGACACTCCCATCTGAGAAAGCACTGCCCCAATACCCATCTCAGAGGCATCCACCTCCACCACAAAAGGACGCTCTGGATCTGGGTGTCGCAGCACCTTGGCCGAAACAAATGCCCTTTTGAGACGGGCAAAAGCCGCTTTAGCCTCACAAGACCAGTGAGCAACATCCGCCCCTTTCTTAGTGAGTGCCACCAAGGGCGCCACTATAGACGAAAATCCAGCGATAAATCGTCTATAAAAATTCGCAAAGCCCAGGAAACGCTGAAGCGCCTTCAAACTAGTGGGCTGCACCCAATCCAGGACTGCCTGTACCTTGGAACCCTCCATTTGGAAACCTTCTGGGGAGATAATATATCCTAGAAATGCGATTTGCTGAACTTCAAATTCGCACTTCTCCAGCTTCGCCCCAAGCCGGTGGTCTCTGAGTTTCTGGAGGACTAAGCGTACATGCTTCCGATGTTCCTCCAGGGAATGGGAGAAGATTAGGATGTCATCTAAGTATACAACTAAGAATCTATCCAAATATTCCCTGAGCACATCATTCATGAAATCCTGGAAGACTGCCGGGGCATTACAGAGCCCAAAAGGCATCACCAAATATTCATAATGCCCTGAGTGGGTATTAAAGGCAGTCTTCCATTCATCCCCCTCTCTTATTCGGATTAGATTGTACGCACCGCGTAGGTCAATCTTAGAAAAAATGGTGGCAGTACGAAGCTGGTCAAACAAGACCGAAATGAGAGGCAGTGGGTATGAGTTTTTAATCGTGATACGGTTCAATTCCCTGAAGTCGATGCAGGGTCGCAACGAACCGTCCTTTTTACCCACGAAGAAGAACCCCGACCCAACTGGAGACTGTGAAGGTCTGATAAATCCCTTAGCCAAGTTCTCCTGAATGTACTCTGCCATAGCCTGAGTCTCAGGACGTGACAGGGAGTACAACCTGCTCTTGGGAAGCTTAGCATTTGGCAACAAATCAATGGCACAGTCATAGGCGTGATGGGGAGGTAGTACCTCTGCAACTTTTTTGGAGAACACGACCGCAAAATCTGCATAACACCCTGGCAATCCTGGCAAACTTAGCTGCGAGAGCCTGACTGGAAGGCTCAAGCAACTCCTGAAACAATCAGTACCCCAACTAAGAATCTCCCCAGAGACCCAGTCAAATTGAGGATTGTGGGCCCTTAACCAGGGTAACCCCAACACCAATGGGGCAAAAGTACAGACAGTCACATAAAAGGACAATTTTTCAGAGTGTGTGGCTCCAATAAACAAAGAAATCTGGCTAGTGCAAGAGGTAATTTTACCTTGGGATAATGGTTCCCCGTTTAACCCACAAATCTCAATTTCCGATGCCAAGGGTACTAAGGGAACAGAGTGTTTCAGGGCGAATTGGCGGTCCATAAAAACCCCGTCGGCCCCACTGTCCACAAAGGCCTCAGTCTTGACAGTTTGACCGAGGATCTTCAAGGTCACCGGAATGATAAAAGTCTTCTTGGGAAATTCTGACTTCTGGCCTGACAGGATATTTCCCATCACCCTCAGGCCCTGAAGTTTTCCGGCTTTTCAGGGCATGATACTACCACATGACCTTTATTCCCACAGTACAAACACAACCCCTGCTGTCTCCTCCGCGTCTTCTCACGCGAGGAGAGGCGGGTAGCCCCAATCTGAATAGGCTCCTCAGAAAATTCCTCAGAGTCTGAGGTTCCCTTGGGAAGGAAGGAAATCTCAGTCTCCCTTTCAAGCCTACGCTCTCTCAGCCGTCTATCCACCCGGATGGATAACTGCATGAGCTGATCCAAGCTATCAGGCAAGGGATATTGTACCAGTTGGTCCTTTATCTGGTTAGAAAGACCTCTTCAGTACTGGTGTCTCAGGGCTGGGTCATTCCACTGGGTATCATGGGCCAACCTCTGAAACTCCGTACAGTAAACCTCAACTGGCCTTCGCCCTTGCTTAAGGATCGAAATCTGAGCCTCGGCTGAGGCCGTCTTGTCAGGGTCATCATACAACATGCCCAGTGCCGTAAAAAAAGCATCAACACTTTTAAGCGACGGACAGTCAGGCTGCAACCCATATGCCCAGACCTGTGGGTCTCCTTGTAGCAAGGAAATCACTATGCCCACCCGCTGAATCTCCGACCCAGAAGACTGAGGCCTAAGCCGGAAGTATAGCTTGCAGCTCTCCTTGAAACAAAAGAACTGCGAGCGATCTCCAGAAAAACGATCCGGGAGATTTACTTTCGGCTCCTTAACCCCTGCAGGTGCTGCTGCTGCGGGAGCTCCGCCAGCAGCCTGGGAGGTGTGCATTTTAATGGACAAATCATTAAATTGTTGAGTCAGGACCTGCACCTGATCGACCACCTGTTGCAACATATTTTGAGGGGTATGCTCCATATTCCCAAAAAATTTCAACAGGAGTATTAGGCTGCTGAATATGTTATGCACACCAGTGCCTGCAGGAAAGTACTGGTGTCAGAACTGTTATGCACTCCAGTGTCTGCAGGAATGTACTGGTGTTTGATCTATTATGCAAAACAAATGGACTCACAGACAAACTGGGGAATATGACATAACGTACACAGAAGGTAATAGGGTAACAAAATACACACAAAGTGAACAGAGAAGCCCAGAGGCTAAGGAACTGGGTATCTCCCTTGTATTAGAACTGCACAGATGGAAAAAGCAAGATATTGTGTTTTAATACGTAGAGAACCCGAAATGCTGTTGCTAAGGGCAACAGCAAAACCCTAAAGGGTTACCAACGGGTGTGGCAGTAAACTCCTTGGTCAGAGATGGAATGATAGACACAAGGAGAGTCTCCACAATCCTATTTCTCACTTGCAGTGCACAGGTTTTAGCTTACTGCCACTAAACTGACCCCTGACACCTAGCACAGTGAGACAGGATTAGACAGGCAAGTGTTAGAATACAGCCGCAAACTTGCTAAGTTCACAGAGTAGTAACAGAACCCCAGCAAGCTAAACGACTGACTCCAGTCTTACTGCTAGGTCTGGATTGGCAGAGTGTAATACCAAATCCCCAGGCCTATTTGCAGTAAGCAACAAACAAATACAAAGCTACACAGTACTGGCTAACTTTCATGAACTGACTAACCAACAAAGATTCAGCAGCATCTGCTTACCCTGAAAAGAGGCCTTATAAAGCAGGTGCTGTCCACGCCCCACTCAGACCTCACAGACTGTGAGCACAAAAACCAGCACCGGATCCCCTGCCGTGCACAGAGCCTATAACCACTGCACAGCAAAAGACCCGAACCGGAGTATCAGCTGCGCTCAGGTTACTCCACTAGCACTTGTCTCCCGGTTGCCATGACGACGTGGCAGCACAGGGCAGGAGACCCTAACACCGGCTGTCTCATGTCAACCACTGTCTTTTATACAGAGCTGACACTGTCATGTAATTCCTTCCAACAGTTCATCCACTCAGGTGTCGACCCCCTAGGGGGTGACATCACTATTACAGGCAATTTGCTCCGCCTCCACATCATTTTCCTCCTCATACATGTCGACACAAACGTACCGACACACATCACACACACAGGGAATGCTCTGATAGAGGACAGGACCCCACTAGCCCTTTGGGGAGACAGAGGGAGATATATATAGGGATAACCTTATATAAGTGTTTTTCCCCTTATAGCTGCTGTATTTTTAATACTGCACCTAATTAGTGCCCCCCTCTCTTTTTTAACCCTTTCTGTAGTGTAGTGACTGCAGGGGAGAGCCAGGGAGCTTCCCTCCAACAGAGCTGTGAGGGAAAATGGCGCCAGTGTGCTGAGGAGATAGGCTCCGCCCCCTTCTCGGCGGCCTTATCTCCCGTTTTTCTGTGTATTCTGGCAGGGGTTAAATTCATCCATATAGCCCAGGAGCTATATGTGATGTATTTTTTGCCATGTAAGGTATTTTTATTGCGTCTCAGGGCGCCCCCCCCCCCAGCGCCCTGCACCCTCAGTGACCGGAGTGTGAAGTGTGCTGAGAGCAATGGCGCACAGCTGCAGTGCTGTGCGCTACCTTTACTGAAGACAGCTGTCTTCTGCCGCCGATTTTCCGGACCTCTTCTTGCTTCTGGCTCTGTAAGGGGGCCGGCGGCGCGGCTCTGGGACCGGACTCCGAGGCTGGGCCTGTGTTCGGTCCCTCTGGAGCTAATGGTGTCTAGTAGCCAAGAAGCCCAAGCTGGCTGCAAGCAGGCAGGTTCGCTTCTTCTCCCCTTAGTCCCTCGATGCAGTGAGCCTGTTGCCAGCAGGTCTCACTGAAAATAAAAAACCTAAAACTAAACTTTCACTAAGAAGCTCAGGAGAGCCCCTAGTGTGCACCCTTCTCGGCCGGGCACAAAAATCTAACTGAGGCTTGGAGGAGGGTCATAGGGGGAGGGGCCAGTGCACACCAGGTAGTCCTAAAGCTTTACTTTTGTGCCCAGTCTCCTGCGGAGCCGCTATTCCCCATGGTCCTTACGGAGTCCCCAGCATCCACTAGGACGTCAGAGAAATATATATATATATCTCACTATTGCACTTCATATATATCGATCACTTCAATATGCAGGAATTAATGTAACCAGGGTAAATATCCAATCTATCCTCTGACACGTGTCACATTGGTGAGTTAGAGAGGTGAAGAGCAAATGAGCTGCTGCAGATTGCAGAAAAGGGGAAGAAAAAGGCACGCCTATCATAGATGTAGTGGGGTGGCTACTGGTCACTGTGTGACATGCATTAATACAGTGAATGAGCGTGTCCCATCTGCACCTAAGGGTTAGAAACAGGTAGAATGCTTCTGCTTTTGAAAAGATCACCCACGGGCACCCTGATGTAACCGCGCAGGATGTCCTCTGAGTTCTCCTTGCGACAATGAGAGAGCATTGAAAAAAGGGAGATTTAAAGATACATGTTATCAGTAAGATGAAATAAAGAGCACCAATCCCCTTATTAGTGTATGCTGCTTCCTTGCATGTGTAAATACATTGATGCAAGGTGAGCGGTACCGCTTTTTTTTGCCTATAGTGCCTGGAAGAAAGTAGTTTGGTAACAGTGCTGGGACCCTAATGGTAGTAACGGTCCTGATGCCGCAGGGTATTGCAGGATCCGTTACCCACCATGTGGACCTGCCGGCTGTCACTCGAATGGAAAGGTACCTAAGATTGCGCGTGGATATCAGGGTGTGTGGTTCCGGCTCTGGCTGCACTGCACTGAGTCTCCTCAGACAGCTGTTTCACTTTCTGGCTTCCTCAGCGAGACACCAGTACACAGACTCTCATACAAACTTTCCCCTCAGGTAAATCCTTGGCACATGCTCTGCATGATGCAGGAGCATCCACAGACTTACTGCCCTTCCGGTTTAGAAATTTCAGTTAATGCAACAACAGAGCGTTTTAGTACGATAAAGCCAGACGGAGTACAATACCTGCGTACCCAGTACACAACACCTGTGAATAAATCCGGTATTATGTGACCGAGTACCCAGTACACGACACCTGTGAATAAATCCAGTATTATGTGAGTGAGTACCCAGTACACGACACCTGTGAATAAATCCGGTATTATGTGAGTGAGTACCCAGTACACGACACCTGTGAATAAATCCAGTATTATGTGAGTGAGTACCCAGTACACGACACCTGTGAATAAATCCGGTATTATGTGAGTGAGTACCCAGTACACGACACCTGTGAATAAATCCGGTATTATGTGACTGAGTACCCAGTACACGACACCTGTGAATAAATCCGGTATTATGTGACTGAGTACCCAGTACACGACACCTGTGAATAAATCCGGTATTATGTGAGTGAGTACCCAGTACACGACACCTGTGAATAAATCCGGTATTATGTGACTGAGTACACAGTAGAATACACCTATTAGGTAAATACTGTGGCGCACTATACAGTTGCAAGAAAAAGAATGTGAACCCTTTGGAATTTCCTGGATTTGTGCATAAATTGGTCATAAAATGTGTTCTGATCTTCATCTAAGTCACAACAATAGACAAACACAGTTTGCTGAAACTAATACCACACAAACAATTATATGTTCTCATGTTTTTATTGAACACACCATATAAACATTCACAGTGCAGGGTGGACAAAGTATTTGAACCCTTGGATCTAATAACTGGTTGACCCTCCTTTGGCAGCAATAACCTTAACCAAACGTTTCCTATAGTTGCATATCAGACCTGCACAACGGTCAGGGGAAATTTTGGACCATTCCTCTTTACAAAACTGTTTCAGCTCAGCAAAATTCTTGGGTTATCTGGTGTGAATCGCTCTCTTGAGGTCATGCCACAGCATCTCAATCGGGTTGAGGTCAGGACATCATAGATGTGCTAAATTGCCCGGACCGCGCCCCCTAAATGGCGGCCAAATGCCACCGGTCCGCCCCCTCCCGCCCAGCTGTCTGGCATGCATGAATTAGGCCCCTTGTCATAACAGCAAAACAATGGGAATATCCCTTATTCCCCTGCAGCAAATAAGACAATAAAATACTTAGTATATTCTACAACATAGTATTAAAATCTTTGGATGTGAAAAAAAATAATAATACCAACAGGAGTTAGCAAAGGGCTGTAGTAGTAATATTTGTGACACACATACACAATATAGTGTCTTAAAACAGGAAGTATCAAAATTATAAGAAACCTCGTTCAAGTATGAAGTATTCTCAATTTGTAATATTAAAGGTTCTAGAACTCTACATTAGACCCAAATGTTCTAAGCAGTAAGAAAAAGAGCTAATCTCAAATATGTTACCGTATCTATGCGCTAGATTTTGAGTACTGTAAGCGAATCAAGTTATTGACAAAATGTTGATATTCTATAAGGAAGATCTATAAAAGTGAATAGATTCATCAGTAAGTAGAAAAAAGCTGCAGTCACACATTACCACCACTAGATGGCAGTCCTCAGTGGTATTATTATGTAGTAAAATTTATACCAATGCGAGTGGATACAATTATCAGTAAATAGAAAAAAGCCGCAATGAAGCAATACCACCACTAGATGGCAGTCCTGACAAATAAGTGAAACAGTAGCTAATAACTAGTGCTTGAAAAAATCTTTGCAGTGAAACCTGATAACAGCAAAAAGAAGATTATGGTACTTACCGATAAATCGATTTCTCCGAATCCACTCGGGGACACTGGAGATCAGACAGCTGGGGTGTGAAGAATGGAGACCGGAGGTGGCACAATATATGTAAAATAATTGAAGTGCACAGGTGGCTCCTCCCCCTTCATGCCCCCCTCCCTCCAGCTTGAAAAAATGTCCGGAGAGAAGAGGGAACATGACAAAGATATTCAGGAAGGAACCACACACGCCATGGCATAAACCAGTAATATTGGAAAACGAACCATTCTTAACTTTAACAATTTGAGAACCAGATTGAAATTAATTAAAAGAACACACACAGGCAGGCAGCACCGAGGCGGGCGTCCAGTTTCCCACAGTGGATTCAAAATCTTCTTTTCTCCGTCATCCACTAGGGGACACTGGAGATCAGATAGCTGGGGACGTCCCAAAGATACTGCAATGGGCCGGAGTGCTGTCCGAAATCTTGAGAACCAAACGGCCAAAGGAGGAATCTTTTGCCGCAAAAGGTGTCAAATTTGTAAAAATGAGTAAACGTGTGGGCCTCTACAAAGCTGACTCGTAGAGGCTACCCTGGCAGCTGCCTAGGAAGCCCCGACGGACCTGGTGGTATGAGCACCAACCCGAAACAGGACACTCTTACCACTAGCTAAATAAGCCTGACGAATACTGAGTCTCATCCATCTGGACATGGTCTGCTTTGTCGCTGGCCAAACTCTTTTGGGTCCATTATACAAGACAAATAACACATCTGACCATCTAAGGGACTTAGTTGCACGTACATACACTCTTAATGCCCTGACTACATCCAGCGAATTATCGCCATCCAACATCTGGAAAGACGGAACCACAATAGGTTGATTGATGTGAAAACTTGAGACCACTTTGGATAGGAACTCCGCTTTAGCACAAAGTTCTGCTCTATCCTCATGGAAGACCAAAAAAGGACTTTTGCAAGATAAAGCCCCTAGTTCCGAAACTCTCCTTGCTGAAGCCAATGCAAGCAACAGAACAGTCTTCCGAGACACATATTTAAGGTCAGCTCTATCCAACGGTCCAAAAGTGTCAGATCTTAAAAATTCTAAAACCAAGTTCAAGTCCCACGAAGCCGTGGAAGGCCGAAAGGGTGGTTGAAGCCTCAACACTACCTGCATGAATGTCTGTACTTCCTGTACTTCCAGACATTGCTGAAAGAAAACAGAAAGGTCAGATACCTGCACCTTCAAGGATCCCGATCTCAAACCACCTTCCAAACCGTCCTGCAGGAAATGTAATAATCTATTAAGACGAAACTGTCTGGGGTTCCAGCCCTCAGGATGGCACCAATCCATGTATCTGTTCCAAATCCTATGATAGTGAGCTGCCGAAACCGGCTTCCTTGCTGCAATCATAGTAGCTGAACTGGGAATATCCTTTTCCCTCAGAATTTTGGCCTCCAAAGCCAAGCCGTTAAATGAAGACAGTTCAGGTTTGGATGAAGGAATGGACCCTGTGACAACCTCCAAGGCTTCTCCGCTAGGAGACTCCCCAGATCTGAGTACCAACTTCTGTGAGGCCAGACCGGAGCCATTAGGTTTACCCACATTCGTTCCCTTTTTACTTTCTTTAATACTCGTGGTAGGAGAGGAAATGGTGGGAATATGTATACCAAATCGTAAAGCCAGGGAAATGACAACGCATCCACTGCTACTGCCACTGGATCCCGTGTCCTGGAGACATAGGGGGTAATTCCAAGTTGATCGCAGCAGGAAATTTTTTAGCAGTTGGGCAAAACCATGTGCACTGCAGGGGGGCAGATGTAACATGTGCAGAGAGAGATATAGATTTGGGTGTGGTGTGTTCAATCTGCAATCTAAATTGCAGTGTAAAAATAAAGCAGCCAGTATTTACCCTGCACAGAAACAAAATAACCCACCCAAATCTATCTCTCTCTGCACATGTTATATCTGCCTCCCCTGCAGTGCACATGGTTTTGCCCAACTGCTAAAAAATTTCCTGCTGCGATCAACTTGGAATTACCCCCATAGTTCGGAAGTTGATGATTGTGTCGGGAGGCCATGAGGTCCACCTGTGGTAACCCCACCTTCTTACAACCGTGTTGAAGACCTGGGGGTGTAGGCTCCACTCTCCTGGATGCATGTCTTGACGGCTTCCCAGTTGTCTACTCCGGGAATGAAGACTGCCGACAGAGTTATGTCGCGATTTTCGGGCAGGACAGAATTCTTGTTGCTTCCTTTAGAGCCATCCGGCTCTTTGTTCCTCCTTGGCGGATTACATAAGCCGCTGCTGTGACATTGTCTGATTGAATCCTCATATGTTGATTCCATACTAGGCTATCTGCGTGAAGAAGCGCATTGTAGATTTGATAAGAGTAACCGGGCCACCAGAATCTAACAAAGACTCTATCCGGTTGCCCTCTATAGCAGGGGTGGGGAACCTTTTTTCTACTGAGGGCCATTTGGATATTTATAAAATCCTTCGGGGGCCATACAAGTCTGCCCCCGCGCGCGCCAAAAAATGGGTGTGGCCAGTTAAAATGGGACGTGATACACATATGCCCCTAATAGTGCAGTGCCAGATCCACAATTGTCCCCACAGTGCCAGGTATACAGATGCCCCCACAGTGCCAGGTATACAAATGCCCCCACAGTGCCAGGTATACAAATGCCCCTCACAGTGCCAGGTATACAGATGTCCCCACAGTGCCAGGTATACAGATGCCCCCACAGTGCCAGGTATACAAATGCCCCTCATAGTGCCAGGTATACAGATGCCCCCACAGTGCCAGGTATACAAATGCCCCCACAGTGCCAGGTATACAAATGCCCCTCACAGTGCCAGGTATACAGATGTCCCCACAGTGCCAGGTATACAGATGCCCCCACAGTGCCAGGTATACAAATGCCCCTCACAGTGCCAGGTATACAGATGTCCCCACAGTGCCAGGTATACAAATGCCCCTCACAGTGCCAAGTATACAGATGCCCCCACAGTGCCAGGTATACAGATGGCCCTCACAGTGCCAGGTATACAGATGCCCCCACAGTGCCAGGTATACAAATGCCCCTCACAGTGCCAGGTATACAGATGCCCCCACAGTGCCAGGTATACAGATGCCCCCACAGTGCCAGGTATACAAATGCCCCCACAGTGCCAGGTATACAAATGCCCCTCACAGTGCCAGGTATACAGATGTCCCCACAGTGCCAGGTATACAGATGCCCCCACATTGCCAGGTATACAAATGCCCCTCACAGTGCCAGGTATACAGATGTCCCCACAGTGCCAGGTATACAAATGCCCCTCACAGTGCCAGGTATACAGATGTCCCCGCAGTGCCAGGTATACAGATGTCCCCACAGTGCCAGGTATACAGATGCCCCTCACAGTGCCAGGTATACAGATGCCCCTACAGTGCCAGGTATACAGATGCCCCTCACAGTGCCAGGTATACAGATGCCCCCACAGTGCCAGGTATACAGATGCCCCTCACAGTGCCAGGTATACAGATGCCCCTCACAGTGCCAGGTATACAGATGCCCCCACAGTGCCAGGTATACAGATGCCCCCACAGTGCCAGGTATACAGATGTCCCCACAGTGCCAGGTATACAGATGTCCCCACAGTGCCAGGTATACAGATGCCCCCACAGTGCCAGGTATACAGATGCCCCTCACAGTGCCAGGTATACAGATGCCCCTCACAGTGCCAGGTATACAGATGCCCCTACAGTGCCAGGTATACAGATGCCCCTCACAGTGCCAGGTATACAGATGCCCCCAGAGTGCCAGGTATACAGATGCCCCTCACAGTGCCAGGTATACAGATGCCCCCACAGTGCCAGGTATACAGATGTCCCCACAGTGCCAGGTATACAGATGCCCCCACAGTGCCAGGTATACAGATGCCCCTCACAGTGCCAGGTATACAGATGCCCCCACAGTGCCAGGTATACAGATGCCCCCACAGTGCCAGGTATACAGATGTCCCCACAGTGCCAGGTATACAGATGCCCCCACAGTGCCAGGTACACAGATGCCCCTCACAGTGCCAGGTATACAGATGCCACCACAGTGCCAGGTATACAGATGCCCCCTCAGTGCCAGGTATACAGATGCCCCCGTCCCCCCCTGTGCTGCTTACCGTTCCTTCGGCAGGGACACGGAGGAGAGCGCGGCTATGTTGGGCGGCGGCGTGTAGGACTTGAAACCAGCCGCCGGTTCGAGAGCCAATCAGAGCTCGCGGACCGGCAGCCGCGGCTCCTGATTGGCTGCCGGTCCGCGAGCTCTGATTGGCTCACTAACCGGCGGCTGGTTTCAAGTCCTACACGCCGCTGCAGCCGCCCGACAATAGCCGCGCTCTCCTCCGTGTGGTGACAGCTGAGACACGCTGCCGCCGGACTGAGCGGCAGTGTGTCTCACTGAGATGAGCGGGTGGGCCGGACCAAACGGCTTCGCGGGCCTTATACGGCCCGCGGGCCGGAGGTTCCCCACCCCTGCTCTATAGTGACTACACACATTTGCTTCTCTGTCTCGGCCTGTCAGTCTGCAGTGCAGGTAGCTGAGCAGAGAAAGACACTCTGCGATGTACATAAACAGTATCACATTCCATAGGATCAGAGGTAAGTGAACAATCAGCAGCAATATGGCCCAAACCACCACACCAAAAACATTGGATCTTATTATTATTAAACCTTTTACGGGGTAGGAACCTTCCTGGCTCTGCTGGCCTACTTCCAGGTTCCAAAGGAAGGTTTTACCCAGCAGATGAATGGTGTGCAAACCTGTCCTGGTGGGATGCTGCCAAACCACGTGCAATGCTCTTTACAGGTAAATGTAGGGCAACAGGCTTTGGGGCATATTTGTAGGGCAAATGGTGTGCCAAGCCAAGGACAGCTAGGGGGGTGACCAAATATTTGTTGCCCCTTGAATTGTTCCCGACAATAGTCACAATGGAGATTTGGAGACACAAGTTAGCCAGGGTCATTCAGCTTGGGAACTAGTGAGCTGGATGCAAGTTTGCTAAATTAGATTGTGCTAGTGTCCGAGAACGATACTGTGCAAAATACACACATCCAAGACCCATCAGGCAGATAAGGATGAATGGGGAAAATCAGCCTTCCGTAGTTAGCGACAGAAAGAGACAAGTGTGGATCGCAGTTCCACTTTTATTGGGCAGTTATGAGTGTGGCAATTCGGCCACGTGGGCTGCAGCTGGATTTGCAAGAAGATGCACTAACAGTGCCGTGCCTTAGTAAGAGGAGTGTGACAGATGTTGGAGGTAGAGCAGGTAGCTGAAGAACCTGAAGTGATAGTTGAAATAACAACCTGGGAAGGCAAAGTCAAGAGAACTGGTCAGGTGCATTCCAGAGGACATACTGTAGTGCCTGATTCAGGTCCCAACGTACTTGCTGGTCACGTAACAAAGTACTTTGCCAAATGTGCAGGACCCATACTGTATATGTGCAGGACAGGTATTGCGCCAATGGCTGCAGAAGTTATTGACCATCTCCAGCTGTTTGGGAAAGAGATGGTCTGCAGTTCCCTAAACGGTGGCATGTCACCTTTATTTCGGGGTATTGCCAACGCCAGGATCTCTGTCTTCCAACTGAGATTTCCCGGCCTCTTGGTAGGATCTGTGGCAGCCGGTTGGCTGATGGTGTCCTCAAATGCAGCACTGGATTACAAATGCATGGAGGAGGCATCTACTTATACCAAACGTCTCCAGCTGCATTACTGTATCTGTATACTGTATACTGCCACATCTGCATCAGGCACTCAGTGGAATCATGAGTTATTGTCAAGCAGTGCATGTAAAATGGTCAGGCATCAGCCTTAGGTTTCCATGTAGAGGAGTCGGGACTGGGGAAGAAAGAAGTTTATAGCTTCCTGGCGTGTTTCTGTAATACAGCAGAAGGATTTTTGGGGTGAAATATAAGTGAGTCTTCCGGAGTGACGAGTGTACCTAGTTGTGTTGTTTACAGCAAGTGGAGGCTTCAGGTCTCAGGGAAGCCCAAGGAACTTGGCTGGTGATAAAGGAGCTCATTGTATGGCCCGTTTTTAAGGATTAACCACCCCGTTCTCCACCATTTGGGCCTTGAGGTCCTTGCAAGGGCAGCAAGGCATTTTGGATCTTGTTGGATGTTGCCCTGTTGTTGGTAAGGGGCCCCAATAACAGTTCTAGCTTCAAGGCCCCAAAAATGTAGGTCCACCACTGCCTATGCTGGGAAGTGACAAGAAAAGATCCAGTTCTAAAATATGTAATCCCAGAAAGACAGAATTTACTTCCCATGATATAAGAACTAAGCTTGTAAGAAGCTCATTGGAAACTCACCTATAGAACTAAGGGGTTTCTTCCATGTAGTAATTGTAAAATGTGTACGACAAGGCTACAACTAGAAGAAATGAGCCAATTGAAATGAATGGACACATTGATGCTATCACTAAATTCATAACAAGCAACACCACAAAGAATGTGTGTACCTGAATTCATGCGGAATGTGTCCCAATCTGTCGCAGTACCACTCTCCCACAAGTGGTGCTGCTCTTCCCTGTGGGCCATGCCAGCATCTTCCAGCCAGTCTGGTTATATATTTACTCTGTGATCTGCAGGAACGGGATGATTGCATGAGCTGCACCTGCTTCGGCTTGTTTTAAGCCTGCTCCATAGACCGGCTCCGTGTCATATTCTCTGCATTGGAACCTGCATGCATAGACATTTGAACCTCTTGAGTCAGTGGACCTTAAATGGCTCATGGCCAAGGTCCTGTTCTTACTGGCTATTGCCTCTGCTAGGAGGGTGTTGGACTTAGGCGCATTGTCCTGTCGTCCACCCTTTCTGATATTTCATCGTGACCGGGCAGTTCTAAGAACTCGCCCTGGTTATCTACTTAAGGTGGTGTCATCTTTTCACCTTAACCAAGAGATTGTGGTTCCGACCTTCATCTTTTCAGATTTGTCCTCCAAAGAACAGTCTTTGGATGTGGTACGGGCTCTCCGTATATACGTGGACAGGACTGTCTCGATTAGGAGGTCAGATACCCTTTTTGTCTTGATTGGTTTCCACAAACGTGGCTGACCTGCGAATAAGCAATCCTTGGCCAGATTGATTAGAATGGTGATTGCACAAGCTTATGCGCAGGCTGGACTTCCAGCTCCTGCTGTTAAAGCCCATTCTACTCGGTCTGTTGGACATTCTTGGGCGGCCCACTGTGGTGCGTCCCCAGAACAATTGTGCAAGGCGGCTACCTACATTTCTGCAGCAGGATACAATGGTGATCCTGTGGAAACCAATGTACCCTGCTGCAGAAAACTGAGCTCACAGTGCCTGGAGGCGGGGTTATAGAGGAGGCCCCAATGCATCCTGGGACAGCCTAAAGCTTTAGCCTGTTGGTGCTAATCTGCTGGTAACTTTGTGAACTTAAGCTGCGGCCGTTACAGGTTCAGATGTGTCAGACGTCCGAATCTTCTGGCGTGTGGACTCTGTTTTGGGTGATGGGGGTGTATCAGGGGCTCCGGATCAGCCCTGCTTACTGTAGTGCAGTGACCTGTGGTGTCTTCTGTTTAGGGGCATCCACTGGTACTGTGTACTGCTGTAATCCGTTGTCGAGCTGGGGGGTGGAATATTCCTAACGGAGCGGGTTACCGCATGTCCTGCCCCCCCCTCCTTATAGAGACTCACCTGATTCCTCCGTGTCCCCGTACTTGTCCTCCTCCACCGGCGGTCTCCGAGCACGATTAGCGGTGCTTACTGCTGCTGCTGGTCACGTGCGGCTTTCCTGTATGCCAGTAATGGGGTCCTGGTTGCTGCTACCTAGTGCAATATAGGAATGGAATGCTGCTTATGCCCCAACGCGTTTCAGCCTATAGGGCCTTCTTCTGGGAGGGTGCATGTTATAGCTATCCTGTGAGACCCCCCTGTGTGATCCCCTCTATGCTGCTGCGAAACCTCCCTGTGTGATCCCCCCCTCTGTGCTGCTGTGTGAGACCCCCTGTGTGATCCCCCTCTGTGCTGCTGTTTGAGACCCCCATGTGTGATCTCCATCTGTGCTGCTGTGTGAGACCCCCCTCTGTGCTGCTGTGTGAGACCCCCCTGTATGATCCCCCTCTGTGCTGTTGTGTGACCCCCCTGTGTGATCTCCCCTCTGTGCTGCTGTGTAAGACCTCACTATGCTACTGTGTGAGACCCCTCTCGGTGCTCCTGTGTGATACCCCCTCTGTGCCGCTGTGTGAGATCCCCATGTGTGATTGCCCCTCTGTGCTGCTGTGTGAGACCCCCGTGCAATCCCCCCTCTGTGCTCCTGTGTGATCCCCCTCTGTGTGAGACCCCCATGTGTGATTCCCTCTGTGCAACTGTGCGAGACCCCAACGTGCAATCTCCACTCTGTGCTGCTGTGTGAGAACCCCATGTGTGACTCCCCCTCTGTGCTGCTGTGAGACAACCTGTGTGATCCCCCCTCTGTGCTGCTGTGAGACCCCCCTGTGTGATCCCCCTCTGTGCTGCTGTGTGAGACCCCATGTGTGATCCCCCTCTGTGCTGCTGTGTGAGACCCCCATGTGTTATCCCCATCTGTGCTGCTGTGTGAGACCCCCATGTGTTATCCCCATCTGTGCTGCTGTGTGAGACCCCCCTCTGTGCTGCTGTGTGAGACCCCCCTGTGTGATCCCCCCTCTGTGCTGCTGTGTGACTCCCCCTGCGTGATCTCCCCCCTGTGCTGCTGTGTGAGACCTCACTGTGTGATTCCTCCTCTATGCTACTGTGTGAGACCCACCTCGGTGCTCCTGTGTGATACCCCCTCTGTGCCGCTGTGTGAGACCCCCATGTGTGATTGCCCCTCTGTGCTGCTGTGAGACCCCCCCGTGCAATCCCCCTCTGTGCTCCTGTGTGATCCCCCCTCTGTGTGAGACCCCCATGTGTGATTCTTTCTGTGCTACTGTGTGAGACCCCCCCATGCAATCTCCACTCTGTGCTGTGTGAGACCCCCATGTGTGACTCCCCCTCTGTGCTGCTGTGAGACAACCTGTGTGACCCCCCCTCTGTGCTGCTGTGAGACCCCCCTGTGTGATCCCCCCTCTGTGCTGCTGTGTGAGACCTCCCTGTGTGATTCCCCCTATGTGCTGCTGTGTGAGACCCTGTGTGCTGCAGTGAGACGTCCCTATGTGATCCCCCCTCTGTGCTGCTGTGTGAGACCCCCTTGTGTTATCCCCCCTCTCTGTTGCTATGAGACCCCCCTGTGTGATCCCCCCTCTGTGTTGCTGTGAGACCCCACTGTATGATCCCCCCTCTGGGTTGCTGTGAGACCCCCCTGTGTGATACCCTCTGTGCTGCTGTGTGAGACCTCTCTGTGTGATTTCCTTTCTGTGCTGCTGTGTGATCCCCACTCTGTGCTGCTGTGTGATCCCCACCTTTGTGCTGCTGTGAGACTTCCCTGTGTGATTCCTCCTCTGTGCTGCTGTGAGACCCCCTGTGGGATATCCCCTCTGTGCTGCTGTGTGACTCCCCACTGTGCTGCTGTGGGACCCCCCTGTGTGATCTCCCCTCTGTGCTGCTGTTTGAGACCTCCCTGTGTGATTCCCCCTCTGTGCTGCTGTGTGATCCCCCCTCTGTGCTGCTGTGAGAGACTTCCCTGTGTGATTCCCCCTCTGTGCTGCTGTGAGACCCCCTGTGTGATATCCCCTCTGTGCTGCTGTGTGACCCCCCTGTGTGATCTCCCCTCTGTGCTGCTGTGTGAGACCTCACTGTGTGATTCCCCCTCTGTGCTGTTGTGTGATCCTCCCCTCTGTGCTCCTGTGTGCGACCCCCATGTGTAATTGCCCCTCTGTGCTGCTGTGTAAGACCCCCCGTGCAATACCCCATCTGTGCTCCTGTGTGAGACCTCCATGTGTGATTCCCTCTGTGCTACTGTGTGAGACCCCCCCGTGCAATCCCCACTCTGTGCTGCTGTGTGAGACCCCCATGTGTGATCCCCATCTGTGCTTCTGTGAGACCCCCCCTGTGTGATCCCCCCTCTGTGCTGCTGTGTGAGACCCCCCTGTGTGATTCCCCCTATGTGCTGCTGTGTGAGATCTCCTGTGTGATTCCCCCTCTGTGCTGCTGTGAGACTCCCCTATGTGATTTCCCCCTCTATGCTGCTGTGTGAGACTGCCGTGTGATCCCCCCTGTGTTGCTGTGAGAATCCCCTGTGTGATTCTCCCTCTGTGTTGCTGTGAGACCCCCCTGTGTGATCCCCCCTCTGTGCTGCTGTGAAACCCCCTGTGTGATCTCCCCTCTGTGCTGCTGTGAGACCCCCTGTGTGATCCCCCCTCTGTGCTGCTGTGTGAGACCCCCCTGTGTGATCCCCCCTCTGTGCGCGACCCCCCTGTGTGATCCCCCCCCCCCCTGTAATGCTGTGAGACCCCCGAGTGTTATCACCCTTCTTGGAAACATATGACAGACAGACATATTAGAGATGATTATATAACCGGCGGCCATTGTCCCGTGATGCTGCCAGACAGTGATTTATACTGTTTCTATAGCAACACACCACGTATGTCATGTGACTACGAAACATCCAATCAGACAATAGAAAAGTCATCACTAGAGTATCATAATAATGCTGAGAAATGACAGGCGGCGGCCATCTTGTTGTCTCTCAGTCGTAGTCTCCAATCATATCACCAGTATTATAGCACGTGATTTTGAGGGGGGGAGGGGCCACAATTGCTTCCAGGAGCCATTATCCGATCTGGTGGTCTACAGGCTGATGTTACACAGAGACCCCAGAGGTGATGTATATCCCCCCATAGTGTTATATACACTGATATGTGGTATTATTATTATATAGGGAGAGGGGACAGTACAGTGATATATGAGGAGGAATAACACAGCTCCCGGCACACGCTGATATGTGGTATTATTATTATATAGGGAGAGGGGACCGTACAGTGATATATGAGGGGGATAACACAGCTCCCGGCACACACTGATATGTGGTATTATTATTATATAGGGGAGAGGGGACCGTACAGTGATATATGAGGAGGAATAACACAGCTCCCGGCACACACTGATATGTGGTATTATTATTATATAGAGGAGAGGGGACCGTACAGTGATATATGAGGAGGAATAACACAGCTCCCGGCACACGCTGATATGTGGTATTATTATATAGGGGAGAGGGGACCGTACAGTGATATATGAGGAGGAATAACACAGCTCCCGGCACACACTGATATGTGGTATTATTATTATATAGGAGAGAGGGGACCGTACAGTGATATATGAGGGGGAATAACACAGCTCCCGGCACACACTGATATGTGGTATTATTATTATATAGAGGAGAGGGGACCATACAGTGATATATGAGGAGGAATAACACAGCTCCCGGCACACGCTGATATGTGGTATTATTATTATATAGGGGAGAGGGGACCGTACAGTGATATATGAGGAGGAATAACACAGCTCCCGGCACACACTGATATGTGGTATTATTATTATATAGAGGAGAGGGGACCGTACAGTGATATATGAGGAGGAATAACACAGCTCCCGGCACACGCTGATATGTGGTATTATTATATAGGGGAGAGGGGACCGTACAGTGATATATGAGGAGGAATAACACAGCTCCCGGCACACACTGATATGTGGTATTATTATTATATAGAGGAGAGGGGACCGTACAGTGATATATGAGGAGGAATAACACAGCTCCCGGCACACGCTGATATGTGGTATTATTATATAGGGGAGAGGGGACCGTACAGTGATATATGAGGAGGAATAACACAGCTCCCGGCACACACTGATATGTGGTATTATTATTATATAGGAGAGAGGGGACCGTACAGTGATATATGAGGAGGAATAACACAGCTCCCTGGCACACACTGATATGTGGTATTATTATTATATAGAGGAGAGGGGACCATACAGTGATATATGAGGAGGAATAACACAGCTCCCGGCACACGCTGATATGTGGTATTATTATTATATAGGGGAGAGGGGACCGTACAGTGATATATGAGGAGGAATAACACAGCTCCCGGCACACACTGATATGTGGTATTATTATTATATAGAGGAGAGGGGACCGTACAGTGATATATGAGGAGGAATAACACAGCTCCCGGCACACGCTGATATGTGGTATTATTATATAGGGGAGAGGGGACCGTACAGTGATATATGAGGAGGAATAACACAGCTCCCGGCACACACTGATATGTGGTATTATTATTATATAGGGGAGAGGGGACAGTACAGTGATATATGAGGAGGAATAACACAGCTCCCGGCACACACTGATATGTGGTATTATTATTATATAGAGGAGAGGGGACCGTACAGTGATATATGAGGAGGAATAACACAGCTCCCGGCACACGCTGATATGTGGTATTATTATTATATAGGGGAGAGGGGACCGTACAGTGATATATGAGGGGAATAACACAGCTCCCGGCACACGCTGATATGTGGTTTTATTATGATATAGGGGAGAGGGGACCGTACAGTGATATATGAGGAGGAATAACACAGCTCCCGGCACACGCTGATATGTGGTTTTATTATGATATAGGGGAGAGGGGACCGTACAGTGATATATGAGGAGGAATAACACAGCTCCCGGCACACGCTGATATGTGGTATTATTATTATATAGGGGAGAGGAGACAGTACAGTGATATATGAGGGGGAATAACACATCTCCCGGCACACACTGATATGTGGTATTATTATTATATAGGGGAGAGGGTACCGTACAGTGATATATGAGGAGGAATAACACAGCTCCCGGCACACACTGATATGTGGTATTATTATTATATAGAGGAGAGGGGACCGTACAGTGATATATGAGGAGGAATAACACAGCTCCCGGCACACGCTGATATGTGGTATTATTATATAGGGGAGAGGGGACCGTACAGTGATATATGAGGGGAATAACACAGCTCCCGGCACACGCTGATATGTGGTTTTATTATGATATAGGGGAGAGGGGACCGTACAGTGATATATGAGGAGGAATAACACAGCTCCCGGCACACGCTGATATGTGGTATTATTATTATATAGAGGAGAGGGGACCGTACAGTGATATATGAGGTGGAATAACACAGCTCCCGGCACACACTGATATGTGGTATTATTATTATATAGGGGAGAGGGGACCGTACAGTGATATATGAGGAGGAATAACACAGCTCCCGGCACACTGATATGTGGTATTATTATATAGGGAGAGGGGACCGTACAGTGATATATGAGGGGGAATAACACAGCTCCCGGCACACGCTGATATGTGGTATTATTATTATATAGGGGAGAGGGGACCGTACAGTGATATATGAGGGGGAATAACACAGCTCCCGGCACACGCTGATATGTGGTATTATTATTATATAGAGGAGAGGGGACCGTACAGTGATATATGAGGAGGAATAACACAGCTCCCGGCACACGCTGATATGTGGTATTATTATTATATAGGGAGAGGGGACCGTACAGTGATATATGAGGGGGAATAACACAGCTCCCGGCACACGCTGATATCTGGTATTATTATTATATAGGGGAGAGGGGACCGTACAGTGATATATGAGGAGGAATAACACAGCTCCCGGCACACGCTGATATGTGGTATTATTATTATATAGGGGAGAGGGGACAGTACATTGATATATGAGGAGGAATAACACAGCTCCCGGCACACACTGATATGTGGTATTATTATTATATAGGGGAGAGGGGAACGTACAGTGATATATGAGGGGTAATAACACAGCTCCCGGCACACGCTGATATGTGGTATTATTATTATATAGGGGAGAGGGGAACGTACAGTGATATATGAGGGGGAATAACACACCTCCCGGCACACACTGATATGTGGTATTATTATTATATAGAGGAGAGGGGACCGTACAGTGATATATGAGGAGGAATAACACAGCTCCCGGCACACGCTGATATGTGGTATTATTATTATATAGAGGAGAGGGGACAGTACAGTGATATATGAGGGGGAATAACACAGCTCCCGGCACACGCTGATATGTGGTATTATTATTATATAGGGGAGAGGGGACAGTACAGTGATATATGAGGGGAAATAACACATCTCCCGGCACACACTGATATGTGGTATTATTATTATATAGAGGAGAGGGGACAGTACAGTGATATATGAGGAGGAATAACACAGCTCCCGGCACACACTGATATGTGGTATTATTATTATATAGAGGAGAGGGGACCGTACAGTGATATATGAGGAGGAATAACACAGCTCCCGGCACACACTGATATGTGGTATTATTATTATATAGGGGAGAGAGGACCGTACAGTGATATATGAGGGGGAATAACACAGCTCCCGGCACATGCTGATATGTGGTATTATTATTATATAGGAGAGAGGGGACCGTACAGTGATATATGAGGAGGAATAACACAGCTCCCGGCACACGCTGATATGTGGTATTATTATATAGGGGAGAGGGGACCGTACAGTGATATATGAGGGGGAATAACACAGCTCCCGGCACACGCTGATATGTGGTATTATTATTATATAGGGGAGAGGAGACCGTACAGTGATATATGAGGGGGAATAACACAGCTCCCGGCACACACTGATATGTGGTATTATTATTATATAGAGGAGAGGGGACTGTACAGTGATATATGAGGGGAATAACACAACTCCCGGCACACACTGATATGTGGTATTATTATTATATAGAGGAGAGAGGGGACCGTACAGTGATATATGAGGGGGAATAACACAGCTCCCGGCACACACTGATATGTGGTATTATTATTATATAGAGGAGAGGGGACCGTACAGTGATATATGAGAGGAATAACACAGCTCCCGGCACACACTGATATGTGGTATTATTATTATATAGAGGAGAGGGGACCGTACAGTGATATATGAGGAGGAATAACACAGCTCCCGGCACACACTGATATGTGGTATTATTATTATATAGAGGAGAGGGGACTGTACAGTGATATATGAGGGGGAATAACACAGCTCCCGGCACACTGATATGTGGTATTATTATTATATAGGGGAGAGGGGACAGTACAGTGATATATGAGGAGGAATAACACAGCTCCCGGCACACGCTGATATGTGGTATTATTATTATATAGGGGAGAGGGGACCGTACAGTGATATATGAGGGGGAATAACACAGCTCCTGGCACACACTGATATGTGGTATTATTATTATATAGGGGAGAGGGGACCGTACAGTGATATATGAGGAGGAATAACACAGCTCCCGGCACACTGATATGTGGTATTATTATTATATAGGTGAGAGGGGACCGTACAGTGATATATGAGGGGAATAACACAGCTCCCGGCACATGCTGATATGTGGTATTATTATTATATAGGGGAGAGGGGACAGTACAGTGATATATGAGGGGGAATAACACAGCTCCCGGCACACACTGATATGTGGTATTATCATTATATAGGGGAGAGGGGACAGTACAGTGATATATGAGGGGGAATAATACAGCTCCCGGCACACACTGATATGTGGTATTATTATTATATAGGGGAGAGGGGACAGTACAGTGATATATGAGGAGGAATAACACAGCTCCCTGCACACACTGATATGTGGTATTATTATTATATAGAGGAGAGGGGACCGTACAGTGATATATGAGGGGGAATAACACAGCTCCCGGCACACACTGATATGTGGTATTATTATTATATAGGGGAGAGGGGACCGTACAGTGATATATGAGGAGGAATAACACAGCTCCCGGCACACGCTGATATGTGGTATTATTATTATATAGAGGAGAGGAGACAGTACAGTGATATATGAGGAGGAATAACACAGCTCCCCGCACACACTGATATGTGGTATTATTATTATATAGAGGAGAGGGGACCGTACAGTGATATATGAGGAGGAATAACACAGCTCCCGGCACACACTGATATGTGGTATTATTATTATATAGGGGAGAGGGGACAGTACAGTGATATATGAGGGGGAATAACACAGTTCCCGGCACACGCTGATATGTGGTATTATTATATAGGGGAGAGGGGACAGTACAGTGATATATGAGGGGGAATAACACAGCTCCCGGCACACACTGATATGTGGTATTATTATTATATAGGGGAGAGGGGACCGTACAGTGATATATGAGGGGAATAACACAGCTCCCGGCACACGCTGATATGTGGTATTATTATTATATAGGGGAGAGGGGACAGTACAGTGATATATGAGGAGGAATAACACAGCTCCCGGCACACCCTGATATGTGGTATTATTATTATATAGGGGAGAGGGGACCGTACAGTGATATATGAGGGGGAATAACACAGCTCCCGGCACACGCTGATATGTGGTATTATTATTATATAGGGGAGAGGGGACTGTACAGTGATATATGAGGAGGAATAACACAGCTCCCGGCACACACTGATATGTGGTATTATTATTATATAGGGGAGAGGGGACCGTACAGTGATATATGAGGGGTATAACACAGCTCCCGGCACACACTGATATGTGGTATTATTATTATATAGGGGAGAGGGGACCGTACAGTGATATATGAGGAGGAATAACACAGCTCCCGGCACACGCTGATATGTGGTATTATTATTATATAGGGGAGAGGGGACCGTACAGTGATATATGAGGGGGAATAACACAGCTCCCGGCACACGCTGATATGTGGTATTATTATTATATAGGGGAGAGGGGACCATACAGTGATATATGAGGAGGAATAATACAGCTCCCGGCACACGCTGATATGTGGTATTATTATTATATAGAGGAGAGGGGACCGTACAGTGATATATGAGGAGGAATAACACAGCTCCCGGCACACACTGATATGTGGTATTATTATTATATAGAGGAGAGGGGACCGTACAGTGATATATTAGGAGGAATAACACAGCTCCCGGCACACGCTGATATGTAGTATTATTATTATATAGGGGAGAGGGGACAGTACAGTGATATATGAGGAGGAATAACACAGCTCCCGGCACACTGATATGTGGTATTATTATTATATAGAGGAGAGGGGACCGTACAGTGATATATGAGGGGGAATAACACAGCTCCCGGCACACTGATATGTGGTATTATTATTATATAGGGGAGAGGGGACAGTACAGTGATATATGAGGGGGAATAACACAGTTCCCGGCACACGCTGATATGTGGTATTATTATTATATAGGGGAGAGGGGACCGTACAGTGATATATGAGGGGGAATAACACAGCTCCCGGTACACACTGATATGTGGTATTATTATTATATAGGGGAGAGGGGACCGTACAGTGATATATGAGGGGGAATAACACAGCTCCCGGTACACACTGATATGTGGTATTATTATTATATAGAGGAGAGGGGACCGTACAGTGATATATTAGGAGGAATAACACAGCTCCCGGCACACGCTGATATGTGGTATTATTATTATATAGGGGAGAGGGGACAGTACAGTGATATATGAGGGGGAATAACACAGCTCCCGGCACACGCTGATATGTGGTATTATTATTACATTGGGGAGCGGGGACCGTACAGTGATATATGAGGAGGAATAACACAGCTCCCGGCACACGCTGATATGTGGTATTATTATTATATAGAGGAGAGGGGACCGTACAGTGATATATGAGGAGGAATAACACAGCCCCCGGCACACACTGATATGTGGTATTATTATTATATAGGAAAGAGGAGACCGTACAGTGATATATGAGGAGGAATAACACAGCTCCCGGCACACGCTGGTATGTGGTATTATTATTATATAGGGTAGAGGGGACCGTACAGTGATATATAAGGGGGAATAACACAGCTCCCGGCACACACTGATATGTGGTATTATTATTATATAGAGGAGAGGGGACCGTACAGTGATATATGAGGGGGAATAACACAGCTCCCGGCACACACTGATATGTGGTATTATTTTTATATAGAGGAGAGGGGACCGTACAGTGATATATGAGGAGGAATAACACAGCTCCCGGCACACACTGATATATGTTATTATTATTACATAGAGGAGAGGAGACCGTACAGTGATATATGAGGGGGAATAACACAGCTCCCGGCACACACTGATATGTGGTATTATTTTTATATAGAGGAGAGGGGACCGTACAGTGATATATGAGGAGGAATAACACAGCTCCCGGCACACGCTGATATGTGGTATTATTATTATATAGAGGAGAGGGGACAGTACAGTGATATATGAGGAGGAATAACACAGCTCCCAGCACACGCTGATATGTGGTATTATTATTATATAGGGGAGAGGGGACCGTACAGTGATATATGAGGAGGAATAACACAGCTCCCAGCACACGCTGATATGTGGTATTATTATTATATAGGGGAGAGGGGACCGTACAGTGATATATGAGGGGGAATAACACAGCTCCTGGCACACACTGATATGTGGTATTATTATTATATAGGGGAGAGGGGACAGTACAGTGATATATGAGGAGAATAACACAGCTCCCGGCACACACTGATATGTGGTATTATTATTATATAGGGGAGCGGGGACAGTACAGTGATATATGAGGAGGAATAACACAGCTCCCGGCACACGCTGATATGTGGTATTATTATTATATAGAGGAGAGTTGACTGTACAGTGATATATGAGGAGGATAACACAGCTCCCGGCACACGCTGATATGTGGTATTATTATTATTATATAGGGGAGAGGGGACCGTACAGTGATATATGAGGGGGAGTAACACAGCTCCCGGCACACGCTGATATGTGGTATTATTATTATTATATAGGGGAGAGGGGACAGTACAGTGATATATGAGGGGGAATAACACAGCTCCCGGCACACGCTGATATGTGGTATTATTATTATATAGAGGAGAGGGGACCGTACAGTGATATATGAGGGGGAATAACACAGCTCCCGGCACACGCTGATATGTGGTATTATTATTATATAGAGGAGAGGGGACAGTACAGTGATATATGAGAAGGAATAACACAGCTCCCGGCACACACTGATATGTGGTATTATTATTATTATATAGGGGAGAGGGGACCGTACAGTGATATATGAGGGGGAGTAACACAGCTCCCGGCACACGCTGATATGTGGTATTATTATTATTATATAGGGGAGAGGGGACAGTACAGTGATATATGAGGGGGAATAACACAGCTCCCGGCACACGCTGATATGTGGTATTATTATTATATAGAGGAGAGGGGACCGTACAGTGATATATGAGGGGGAATAACACAGCTCCCGGCACACGCTGATATGTGGTATTATTATTATATAGAGGAGAGGGGACAGTACAGTGATATATGAGGAGGAATAACACAGCTCCCGGCACACTGATATGTGGTATTATTATTATATAGGGGAGAGGGGACCCTACAGTGATATATGAGGAGGAATAACACAGCTCCCGGCACACGCTGATATGTGGTATTATTATTATATAGAGGAGAGGTGACTGTACAGTGATATATGAGGAGGATAACACAGCTCCCGGCACACGCTGATATGTGGTATTATTATTATTATATAGGGGAGAGGGGACCGTACAGTGATATATGAGGGGGAGTAACACAGCTCCCGGCACACGCTGATATGTGGTATTATTATTATTATATAGGGGAGAGGGGACCGTACAGTGATATATGAGGGGGAGTAACACAGCTCCCGGCACACGCTGATATGTGGTATTATTATTATTATATAGGGGAGAGGGGACAGTACAGTGATATATGAGGGGGAATAACACAGCTCCCGGCACACGCTGATATGTGGTATTATTATTATATAGAGGAGAGGGGACCGTACAGTGATATATGAGGGGGAATAACACAGCTCCCGGCACACGCTGATATGTGGTATTATTATTATATAGAGGAGAGGGGACAGTACAGTGATATATGAGGAGGAATAACACAGCTCCCGGCACACACTGATATGTGGTATTATTATTATTATATAGGGGAGAGGGGACCGTACAGTGATATATGAGGGGGAGTAACACAGCTCCCGGCACACGCTGATATGTGGTATTATTATTATTATATAGGGGAGAGGGGACAGTACAGTGATATATGAGGGGGAATAACACAGCTCCCGGCACACGCTGATATGTGGTATTATTATTATATAGAGGAGAGGGGACCGTACAGTGATATATGAGGGGGAATAACACAGCTCCCGGCACACGCTGATATGTGGTATTATTATTATATAGAGGAGAGGGGACAGTACAGTGATATATGAGGAGGAATAACACATCTCCCGGCACACACTGATATGTGGTATTATTATTATATAGGGGAGAGGGGACCGTACAGTGATATATGAGGAGGAATAACACAGCTCCCGGCACACTGATATGTGGTATTATTATTATATAGGGGAGAGGGGACCCTACAGTGATATATGAGGGGGAATAACACAGCTCCCGGCACACACTGATATGTGGTATTATTATATAGAGGAGAGGGGACCGTACAGTGATATATGAGGAGGAATAACACAGCTCCCGGCACACGCTGATATGTGGTATTATTATTATTATATAGGGGAGAGGGGACAGTACAGTGATATATGAGGGGGAGTAACACAGCTCCCGGCACACGCTGATATGTGGTATTATTATTATATAGGGGAGAGGGAACCGTACAGTGATATATGAGGGGGAATAACACTGCTCCTGGCACACACTGATATGTGGTATTATTATTATATAGGGGAGCGGGGACAGTACAGTGATATATGAGGAGGAATAACACAGCTCCCGGCACACACTGATATGTGGTATTATTATTATTATATAGGGGAGAGGGGACCGTACAGTGATATATGAGGGGGAGTAACACAGCTCCCGGCACACGCTGATATGTGGTATTATTATTATATAGGGGAGAGGGAACCGTACAGTGATATATGAGGAGGAATAACACAGCTCCCGGCACACACTGATATGTGGTATTATTATTATATAGGGGAGAGGGGACAGTACAGTGATATATGAGGGGGAATAACACAGCTCCCGGTACACGCTGATATGTGGTATTATTATTATATAGAGGAGAGGGGACCGTACAGTGATATATGAGGGGGAATAACACAGCTCCCGGCACACGCTGATATGTGGTATTATTATTACATAGGGGAGCGGGGACCGTACAGTGATATATGAGGAGGAATAACACAGCTCCCGGCACACACTGATATGTGGTATTATTATTATATAGGGGAGAGGGGACCATACAGTGATATATGAGGAGGAATAACACAGCTCCCGGCACACGCTGATATGTGGTATTATTATTATATAGGGGAGAGGGGACCGTACAGTGATATATGAGGAGGAATAACACAGCTCCCGGCACACACTGATATGTGGTATTATTATTATATAGGGGAGAGGGGACAGTACAGTGATATATGAGAAGGAATAACACAGCTCCCGGCACACACTGATATGTGGTATTATTATTATATAGGGGAGAGGGGACCGTACAGTGATATATGAGGAGGAATAACACAGCTCCCGGCACACTCTGATATGTGGTATTATTATTATATAGGGGAGAGGGGACCATACAGTGATATATGAGGGGGGAATAACAGCTCCCGGCACACACTGATATGTGGTATTATTATTATATAGGAGAGAGGGGACCGTACAGTGATATATGAGGAGGAATAACACAGCTCCCGGCACACACTGATATGTGGTATTATTATTATATAGGAGAGAGGGGACCGTACAGTGATATATGAGGGGGAATAACACAGCTCCCGGCACACACTGATATGTGGTATTATTATTATATAGAGGAGAGGGGACCGTACAGTGATATATGAGGGGGAATAACACAGCTCCCGGCACACACTGATATGTGGTATTATTATTATATAGGAGAGAGGGGACCGTACAGTGATATATGAGGAGGAATAACACAGCTCCCGGCACACACTGATATGTGGTATTATTATTATATAGGAGAGAGGGGACCGTACAGTGATATATGAGGGGGAATAACACAGCTCCCGGCACACACTGATATGTGGTATTATTATTATATAGAGGAGAGGGGACAGTACAGTGATATATGAGGGGGAGTAACACAGCTCCCGGCACACTCTGATATGTGGTATTATTATTATATAGGGGAGAGGGGACCGTACAGTGATATATGAGGAGGAATAACACAGCCCCCGGCACACACTGATATGTGGTATTATTATTATATAGGAGAGAGGGGACCGTACAGTGATATATGAGGAGGAATAACACAGCTCCCGGCACACACTGATATGTGGTATTATTATTATTATATAGGGGAGAGGGGACCGTACAGTGATATATGAGGGGGAGTAACACAGCTCCCGGCACACGCTGATATGTGGTATTATTATTATTATATAGGGGAGAGGGGACAGTACAGTGATATATGAGGGGGAATAACACAGCTCCCGGCACACGCTGATATGTGGTATTATTATTATATAGAGGAGAGGGGACCGTACAGTGATATATGAGGGGGAATAACACAGCTCCCGGCACACGCTGATATGTGGTATTATTATTATATAGAGGAGAGGGGACAGTACAGTGATATATGAGGAGGAATAACACAGCTCCCGGCACACACTGATATGTGGTATTATTATTATTATATAGGGGAGAGGGGACCGTACAGTGATATATGAGGGGGAGTAACACAGCTCCCGGCACACGCTGATATGTGGTATTATTATTATTATATAGGGGAGAGGGGACAGTACAGTGATATATGAGGGGGAATAACACAGCTCCCGGCACACGCTGATATGTGGTATTATTATTATATAGAGGAGAGGGGACCGTACAGTGATATATGAGGGGGAATAACACAGCTCCCGGCACACGCTGATATGTGGTATTATTATTTTCTCTATCGTCCTTGTGGATGCTGGGGTTCCTGAAAGGACCATGGGGAATAGCGGCTCCGCAGGAGACAGGGCACAAAAAGTAAAGCTTTCCGATCAGGTGGTGTGCACTGGCTCCTCCCCCTATGACCCTCCTCCAGACTCCAGTTAGATTTTTGTGCCCGGCCGAGAAGGGTGCAATCTAGGTGGCTCTCCTAAAGAGCTGCTTAGAGAAAGTTTAGCTTAGGTTTTTTATTTTACAGTGAGTCCTGCTGGCAACAGGATCACTGCAACGAGGGACTTAGGGGAGAAGGAGTGAACTCACCTGCGTGCAGGATGGATTGGCTTCTTGGCTACTGGACATCAGCTCCAGAGGGACGATCACAGGTACAGCCTGGATGGTCACCGGAGCCGCGCCGCCGGCCCCCTTGCAGATGCTGAAGTAAGAAGAGGTCCAGAATCGGCGGCTGAAGACTCCTGCAGTCTTCTAAAGGTAGCGCACAGCACTGCAGCTGTGCGCCATTTTCCTCTCAGCACACTTCACACGGCAGTCACTGAGGGTGCAGGGCGCTGGGAGGGGGGCGCCCTGGGAGGCAAATGAAAACCTTTTTTGGCGAAAAATACCTCACATATAGCCCCCAGAGGCTATATGGAGATATTTAACCCCTGCCAAGATTCACTAAATAGCGGGAGACGAGCCCGCCGAAAAAGGGGCGGGGCCTATCTCCTCAGCACACAGCGCCATTTTCTCTCACAGAAAGCCTGGAGAGAAGGCTCCCAGGCTCTCCCCTGCACTGCACTACAGAAACAGGGTTAAAACAGAGAGGGGGGGCACTGATTTTGGCGATATTGAGATATATATAAAGATGCTATAAGGGACAACACTTATATAAGGTTGTCCCTATATAATTATAGCGTTTTGGTGTGTGCTGGCAAACTCTCCCTCTGTCTCCCCAAAGGGCTAGTGGGTCCTGTCCTCTGTCAGAGCATTCCCGGTGTGTGTGCTGTGTGTCGGTACGTGTGTGTCGACATGTATGAGGACGATGTTGGTGAGGAGGCGGAGAAATTGCCTGTAATGGTGATGTCACTCTCTAGGGAGTCGACACCGGAATGGATGGCTTATTTAGGGAATTACGTGAGAATGTCAACACGCTGCAAGGTCGGTTGACGACGTGAGACGGCCGACAAACTATTAGTACCGGTCCAGGCGTCTCAGAAACACCGTCAGGGGCGTTAAAAACGCCCATTTACCTCAGTCGGTCGACACAGACACAGACACGGACACTGAATCCAGTGTCGACGGTGAATAAACAAACGTATTTCTCATTAGGGCCACACGTTAAGGGCAATGAAGGAGGTGTTGCATATTTCTGATACTACAAGTACCACAAAAAAGGGTATTATGTGGGAGTGAAAAAACTACCTGTAGTTTTTCCTGAATCAGATAAAATAAAATGAAGTGTGTGATGATGCGTGGGGTTACCCCGATAGCAAATATTGGCGTTATACCCTTTCCCGCCAGAAATTAGGGCGCGTTGGGAAACACCCCTTAGGGTGATAAGGCGCTCACACGCTTATCAAGTGGCGTTACCGTCTCCAGATACGGCCGCCCTCAAGGAGCCAGCTGATAGGAAGCTGGAAAGATATCCTAAAAAGTATATACACACATACGGTGGTTATACTGCGACCAGCGATCGCCATCAGCCTGGAGATGCAGTGCTGGGTTGGCTTGGTCGGATTCCCTGACTGAAAATATTTTATTCATATAGAGCATTTAATAGGATGCATTCTATATATATGTACGTGAGATGCACAGAGGGATATTTGCTCTCTGGCATCAAGATAAGTACGTTGTCCATATCACCCAGAAGATGTCATGGACACGACAGTGGTCAGGTGATACAGATCCCATACGGCACATGGAAGTATTGCCGTATAAAGGGAAGGAGTTAGTTGGGGTCGGTCCATCGGACCTGGGGACCACGGCAACAGCTGGGAAATCCAACCTTTTTACCCCAAGTTACATCTCAGCTGAAAAAGACACCGTCTTTTCAGCCTCAATCCTTCCTTTCCCATGAGGGCATGCAGGCAAAAGGCCAGTCATATCTGCCCAGACATAGAGGTAAGGGAAGTAGACTGCAGCAGGCAGCCCCTTCCCAGGAAAAGAAGCCCTCCACCGCGTCTGCCAAGTCCTCAGCATGACGCTGGGGCCATGCAAGCGGACTCAAGGTGGGGGGGTAGTCTCAAGAGTCTCAGCGCGCAGTGGGATCACTCGCAGGTTGACCCCTAGATAGTACAAGTATTATCCCAGGGGTACAGATTGGAGAGTCGAGACATCTTCTCCTCGCAGGTTTCTGAAGTCTGCTTTACCAACGGCTCCCTCCGACAGGGAGGCAGCATTGGAAAAAATTCACAAGCTGTATATCCAGCAGGTGATAATCAAAGTACCCCTCCTACAACAAGGAAAAGGGTATTATTTTTCCACACTATATTGTGGTACTGACGCCAGACGGCTTGGTGAGACATAGTCTAAACTGAAATCTTTGAACACTTACATAAAAGGTTCAAATCGAGATGGAGTCACTCAGAGCAGTGATAGCGAACCGGAAAAAAGGGGACTATATGGTGTCCCTGGACATCAAGGATTACCTCCATGTCCAAATTTGCCCTTCTCAACAAGGGTACCTCTGGTTCGTGGTACAGAACTGTCAATATCAGTTTCAGACGATGCCGTTTGAATTATCCACGGCACCCCGGGCCTTTTACCAAGGTAATGGCCGAAAAGATGTTTCTTCAAAGAAAAAAGGCATCTAAATTATCCCTTACTTGGACGATATCCTGAAAAGGGCAAGTTCCAGAGAACAGTTGGAGGTCGGAAGAGCACTATCTAAAGTAGTTCTGCGACAGCACGACTGGATTCTAAATATTCCAAGAATCGCAGCTGTTTTCCGACGATACGTCTGCTGTTCCTAGGAATGATTCTGGGCATAGTCCAGAAAAAGGTGTTCCTCCGGGAGGAAAAAGCCAAGGAGTTATTCGACCTAGTCAGAAACCTCCTAAAACCAGGCCAAGTATCAGTGCATCAATGCACAGGAGTCCTGGGAAAAATGGTGGCTTCTTACGAAGCGATTCCATTCGGCAGATCTCAGGGGATTTGCTGGACGAATGGTCCGGATCGCATTTTCAGATGCATCAGCGGATAATCCTGTCTCCAAGGACAAGGGTGTCTCTTCTGTGGGGGCTGCAGAGTGCTCATCTTTTAGAGGGCAGCACACTCAGCATTCAGGACTGTGTTCTGGGGACCACGGATACCAGCCTGAGAGGCTGGGGAGTAGTCACACAGGGAAAAAATTTCCAAGGAAGTGTGGTCAAGTCTGGAGACTTCTCTCCACATGAATATACTGGAGCTAAGGGCAATTTACAATGCTCTGAGCCTAGGAAGACTCCTGCTTCAAAGTCAACCGGTGCTGATCCAGTAGGACATCATCATGGCGGTCGCCCACGTTATCAGACGGGGCGACACAAGAAGCAGGAGGGCAATGACAGCAAGGATTCTTCGCTGGGCGGAAAATCATGTGATAACACTGTCAGCAGTGTTCATTCCGGGAGTGGGCAACTGGGAAGATTTCCTCAGCATAAATGAATTCCACCCGGAAAAGTGGAAACTTAATCTGGAAGTTTCCACATGATTGTAAACCGTTGGGAAAGACCAAAGGTGGTTATGATGGCGTCCCACCTGAAGCGCCAGGTCAAGAGACACTCAGGCAATAGCTGGGACGCTCTGGTAACACCGTCGGTGTACCAGTCGGTGTATGTGTTCCATCCTCTGCTTTTCATACCCAATGTATTGAAAATGATAGGAAGGAGAGGAGTAAGAACTATACTCGTGGCTCCGGTTTGGCCAAGAAGGACTTGGTTCCCGGAACTTCAAGAGATACTAAGAAGGGTCTTGATTCGGCAAGAACCGTGTCTGTTCCGGGACTTACCGCAGCTGCGTTGACGCCAAGGCGGGTGAACGCCGGATCCTAAGGGAAAGAGGCATTCCGGAAGAGGTCATCCCTACCCTGGTCAGAGCCAGGAAGGAGGTGACCGCACAACATTATCACCACTTAGGTGAAAATATGTGCCAGGGTGTGAGTCCAGGAAGGCTCCACGGAAGAATTTCAACTAGGTTGATTTCTACATTTCCTGCAAACAGGAGTGTCTATGGGTCTCAAATTGGGTCCATTAAGGTTCAAATTTCGGCCTGTTGATTTTCTTCCAGAAAGAAATTGGCTTCAGTTCCTGAAGTCCAGAAGTTGTTAAGGGAGTACTGCATATACAGCCCCTTTGATGTCTCCAGTGGCACTGGGCGATCTCAACGTAGTTTTGGGATTCCTAAAAAAAAAAAATCACATTGGTTTAAACAACTCAAATCTGTGGATTTGATATATCTCACATGGAAAATGACCATGCTGTTGGTCCTGGCCTCGGCCAGGCGAGTGTCAGAATTGGCGGCTTTATCTCACAAAGCCATATCTGATTGTCCATTCGGACAGAGCAAAGCTGCGGACTCGTCCCCAGTTTCTCCTTAAGGTGGTGTCAGCGTTTCACCTGAACCAGCTTATTGTGGTACCTGCGGCTACTAGGGACTTGGAGGACTCCAAGTTGCTGGATGTTATCAGGGCCCTGAAAATATAGTTTCCAGGTTGGCTGGAGTCAGGAAATCTGACTTGCTGTTTATCCTGTATGCACCCAACAATGCTGGGTGCTTCTGCTTCTAAGCAGTCGATTGCTCGTGGGATTGGTAACACAATTCAACTTGCACATTCTGTGGCAGGCCTGCCACAGTCTAAATCTGTTAAGGCCCATTCCACAAGGAAGGTGGGCTCATCTTGGGCGGCTGCCCGAGGGGTCTCGGCATTACAACTTTGCCGAGCAGCTACGTGGTCGGGGGAGAACACGTTTGTAAAATTCTACAAATTTGATACCCTGGCAAAAGAGGACCTGGAGTTCTCTCATTCGGTGCTGCAGAGTCATCCGCACTCTCCCGCCCGTTTGGGAGCTTTGGTATAATCCCCATGGTCCTTTCAGGAACCCCAGCATCCACAAGGACGATAGAGAAAATAAGAATTTACTTACCGATAATTCTATTTCTCGGAGTCCGTAGTGGATGCTGGGCGCCCATCCCAAGTGCGGATTATCTGCAATACTTGTACATAGTTATTGCTAACTAAATCGGGTTATTGTTGTTGTGAGCCATCTTTTCAGAGGCTCCGCTGTTATCATACTGTTAACTGGGTTCAGATCACAGGTTGTACAGTGTGATTGGTGTGGCTGGTATGAGTCTTACCCGGGATTCAAAATTCCTCCCTTATTGTGTACGCTCGTCCGGGCACAGTACCTAACTGGAGTCTGGAGGAGGGTCATAGGGGGAGGAGCCAGTGCACACCACCTGATCGGAAAGCTTTACTTTTTGTGCCCTGTCTCCTGCGGAGCCGCTATTCCCCATGGTCCTTTCAGGAACCCCAGCATCCACTACGGACTCCGAGAAATAGAATTATCGGTAAGTAAATTCTTATTATATAGAGGAGAGGGGACAGTACAGTGATATATGAGGAGGAATAACACATCTCCCGGCACACACTGATATGTGGTATTATTATTATATAGGGGAGAGGGGACCGTACAGTGATATATGAGGAGGAATAACACAGCTCCCGGCACACTGATATGTGGTATTATTATTATATAGGGGAGAGGGGACCCTACAGTGATATATGAGGGGGAATAACACAGCTCCCGGCACACACTGATATGTGGTATTATTATATAGAGGAGAGGGGACCGTACAGTGATATATGAGGAGGAATAACACAGCTCCCGGCACACGCTGATATGTGGTATTATTATTATATAGGGGAGAGGGGACAGTACAGTGATATATGAGGGGGAGTAACACAGCTCCCGGCACACGCTGATATGTGGTATTATTATTATATAGGGGAGAGGGAACCGTACAGTGATATATGAGGGGGAATAACACTGCTCCTGGCACACACTGATATGTGGTATTATTATTATATAGGGGAGCGGGGACAGTACAGTGATATATGAGGAGGAATAACACAGCTCCCGGCACACACTGATATGTGGTATTATTATTATTATATAGGGGAGAGGGGACCATACAGTGATATATGAGGGGGAGTAACACAGCTCCCGGCACACGCTGATATGTGGTATTATTATTATATAGGGGAGAGGGAACCGTACAGTGATATATGAGGAGGAATAACACAGCTCCCGGCACACACTGATATGTGGTATTATTATTATATAGGGGAGAGGGGACAGTACAGTGATATATGAGGGGGAATAACACAGCTCCCGGTACACGCTGATATGTGGTATTATTATTATATAGAGGAGAGGGGACCGTACAGTGATATATGAGGAGGAATAACACAGCTCCCGGCACACACTGATATGTGGTATTATTATTATATAGGGGAGAGGGGACAGTACAGTGATATATGAGGGGGAATAACACAGCTCCCGGTACACGCTGATATGTGGTATTATTATTATATAGGGGAGAGGGGACCATACAGTGATATATGAGGAGGAATAACACAGCTCCCGGCACACGCTGATATGTGGTATTATTATTATATAGGGGAGAGGGGACCGTACAGTGATATATGAGGAGGAATAACACAGCTCCCGGCACACACTGATATGTGGTATTATTATTATATAGGGGAGAGGGGACAGTACAGTGATATATGAGAAGGAATAACACAGCTCCCGGCACACACTGATATGTGGTATTATTATTATATAGGGGAGAGGGGACCGTACAGTGATATATGAGGAGGAATAACACAGCTCCCGGCACACTCTGATATGTGGTATTATTATTATATAGGGGAGAGGGGACCATACAGTGATATATGAGGGGGGAATAACAGCTCCCGGCACACACTGATATGTGGTATTATTATTATATAGGAGAGAGGGGACCGTACAGTGATATATGAGGAGGAATAACACAGCTCCCGGCACACACTGATATGTGGTATTATTATTATATAGGAGAGAGGGGACCGTACAGTGATATATGAGGGGGAATAACACAGCTCCCGGCACACACTGATATGTGGTATTATTATTATATAGAGGAGAGGGGACCGTACAGTGATATATGAGGGGGAATAACACAGCTCCCGGCACACACTGATATGTGGTATTATTATTATATAGGAGAGAGGGGACCGTACAGTGATATATGAGGAGGAATAACACAGCTCCCGGCACACACTGATATGTGGTATTATTATTATATAGGAGAGAGGGGACCGTACAGTGATATATGAGGGGGAATAACACAGCTCCCGGCACACACTGATATGTGGTATTATTATTATATAGAGGAGAGGGGACAGTACAGTGATATATGAGGGGGAGTAACACAGCTCCCGGCACACTCTGATATGTGGTATTATTATTATATAGGGGAGAGGGGACCGTACAGTGATATATGAGGAGGAATAACACAGCCCCCGGCACACACTGATATGTGGTATTATTATTATATAGGAGAGAGGGGACCGTACAGTGATATATGAGGAGGAATAACACAGCTCCCGGCACACACTGATATGTGGTATTATTATTATATAGGAGAGAGGGGACCGTACAGTGATATATGAGGGGGAATAACACAGCTCCCGGCACACACTGATATGTGGTATTATTATTATATAGGAGAGAGGGGACCGTACAGTGATATATGAGGAGGAATAACACAGCTCCCGGCACACACTGATATGTGGTATTATTATTATATAGGGGAGAGGGGTCCGTACAGTGATATATGAGGGGAATAACACAGCTCCCGGCACACGCTGATATGTGGTATTATTATTATATAGGGGAGAGGAGACAGTACAGTGATATATGAGGGGGAATAACACAGCTCCCAGCACACACTGATATGTGGTATTATTATTATATAGAGGAGAGGGGACCGTACAGTGATATATGAGGGGGAATAACACAGCTCCCGGCACACACTGATATGTGGTATTATTATTATATAGGGGAGAGGAGACAGTACAGTGATATATGAGGGGGAATAACACAGCTCCCGGCACACACTGATATGTGGTATTATTATTATATAGAGGAGAGGGGACCGTACAGTGATATATGAGGGGGAATAACACAGCTCCCGGCACACACTGATATGTGGTATTATTATTATATAGAGGAGAGGGGACCGTACAGTGATATATGAAGGGGAATAACACAGCTCCCGGCACACGCTGATATGTGGTATTATTATTATATAGGGGAGAGAGGACCGTACAGTGATATATGAGGAGGAATAACACAGCTCCCGGCACACACTGATATGTGGTATTATTATTATATAGGGGAGAGGGCACCGTACAGTGATATATGAGGGGGAATAACACAGCTCCCGGCACACACTGATATGTGGTATTATTATTATATAGGGGAGAGGGCACCGTACAGTGATATATGAGGAGGAATAACACAGCTCCCAGCACACGCTGATATGTGGTATTATTATTATATAGGGGAGAGGGGACCGTACAGTGATATATGAGGGGGAATAACACATCTCCCGGCACACGCTGATATGTGGTATTATTATTATATAGGGGAGAGGGGACCATACAGTGATATATGAGGAGGAATAACACAACTCCCGGCACACACTGATATGTGGTATTATTATTATATAGGGGAGAGGGGACCGTACAGTGATATATGAGGAGGAATAACACAGCTCCCGGCACACGCTGATATGTGGTATTATTATTATATAGGGGAGAGGAGACAGTACAGTGATATATGAGGGGGAATAACACAGCTCCCAGCACACACTGATATGTGGTATTATTATTATATAGAGGAGAGGGGACCGTACAGTGATATATGAGGGGGAATAACACAGCTCCCGGCACACACTGATATGTGGTATTATTATTATATAGGGGAGAGGGGACCGTACAGTTATATATGAGGGGGAATAACACAGCTCCCGGCACACACTAATATGTGGTATTATTATTATATAGGGGAGAGGGGACCGTACAGTGATATATGAGGGGGAATAACACAGCTCCCGGCACACACTGATATGTGGTATTATTATTATATAGGGGAGAGGAGACAGTACAGTGATATATGAGGGGGAATAACACAGCTCCCAGCACACACTGATATGTGGTATTATTATTATATAGAGGAGAGGGGACCGTACAGTGATATATGAGGGGGAATAACACAGCTCCCGGCACACACTGATATGTGGTATTATTATTATATAGAGGAGAGGGGACCGTACAGTGATATATGAGGGGGAATAACACAGCTCCCGGCACACGCTGATATGTGGTATTATTATTATATAGGGGAGAGGAGACAGTACAGTGATATATGAGGGGGAATAACACAGCTCCCAGCACACACTGATATGTGGTATTATTATTATATAGAGGAGAGGGGACCGTACAGTGATATATGAGGGGGAATAACACAGCTCCCGGCACACACTGATATGTGGTATTATTATTATATAGAGGAGAGGGGACCGTACAGTGATATATGAGGGGGAATAACACAGCTCCCGGCACACACTAATATGTGGTATTATTATTATATAGGGGAGAGGGGACCGTACAGTGATATATGAGGGGGAATAACACAGCTCCCGGCACACACTGATATGTGGTATTATTATTATATAGGGGAGAGGAGACAGTACAGTGATATATGAGGGGGAATAACACAGCTCCCAGCACACACTGATATGTGGTATTATTATTATATAGAGGAGAGGGGACCGTACAGTGATATATGAGGGGGAATAACACAGCTCCCGGCACACACTGATATGTGGTATTATTATTATATAGAGGAGAGGGGACCGTACAGTGATATATGAGGGGGAATAACACAGCTCCCGGCACACGCTGATATGTGGTATTATTATTATATAGGGGAGAGGAGACAGTACAGTGATATATGAGGGGGAATAACACAGCTCCCAGCACACACTGATATGTGGTATTATTATTATATAGAGGAGAGGGGACCGTACAGTGATATATGAGGGGGAATAACACAGCTCCCGGCACACACTGATATGTGGTATTATTATTATATAGAGGAGAGGGGACCGTACAGTGATATATGAGGGGGAATAACACAGCTCCCGGCACACGCTGATATGTGGTATTATTATTATATAGGGGAGAGAGGACCGTACAGTGATATATGAGGAGGAATAACACATCTCCCGGCACACATTGATATGTGGTATTATTATTATATGGGGAGAGGGGACCGTACAGTGATATATGAGGGGGAATAACACAGCTCCCGGCACACACTGATATGTGGTATTATTATTATATAGGGGAGAGGAGACAGTACAGTGATATATGAGGGGGAATAACACATCTCCCGGCACACACTGATATGTGGTATTATTATTATATAGGGGAGAGGGGACCGTACAGTGATATATGAGGGGGAATAACACAGCTCCCGGCACACACTGATATGTGGTATTATTATTATATAGGGGAGAGGGGACAGTACAGTGATATATGAGGGGGAATAACACATCTCCCGGCACACGCTGATATGTGGTATTATTATTATATAGAGGAGAGGGGACAGTACAGTGATATATGAGGGGGAATAACACAGCTCCCGGCACACACTGATATGTGGTATTATTATAATATAGGGGAGAGGGGACCGTACAGTGATATATAAGGGGGAATAACACAGCTCCTGGCACACACTGATATGTGGTATTATTATTATATAGAGGATAGGGGACCGTACAGTGATATATGAGGAGGAATAACACAGCTCCCGGCACACACTGATATGTGGTATTATTATTATATAGGGGAGAGGGGACCGTACAGTGATATATGAGGGGGAATAACACAACTCCCGGCACACACTGATATGTGGTATTATTATTATATAGGGGAGAGGGGACCGTACAGTGATATATGAGGAGGAATAACACAGCTCCCGGCACACGCTGATATGTGGTATTATTATTATATAGGGGAGAGGGGACCGTACAGTGATGTATGAGGGGGAATAACACAGCTCCCGGCACACGCTGATATGTGGTATTATTATTATATAGGGGAGAGGGGACCGTACAGTGATGTATGAGGGGGAATAACACAGCTCCCGGCACACGCTGATATGTGGTATTATTATTATATAGGGGAGAGGGGACCGTACAGTGATATATGAGGAGGAATAACACAGCTCCCGGTACACACTGATATGTGGTATTATTATTATATAGAGGAGAGGGGACAGTACAGTGATATATGAGGGGGAATAACACAGCTCCCGGCACACGCTGATATGTGGTATTATTATTATATAGGGGAGAGAGGACCGTACAGTGATATATGAGGGGGAATAACACAGCTCCCGGCACACACTGATATGTGGTATTATTATATAGAGGAGAGGGGACAGTACAGTGATATATGAGGGGGAATAACACAGCTCCCGGCACACACTGATATGTGGTATTATTATTATATAGGGGAGAGGGGACCGTACAGTGATATATGAGGAGGAATAACACAGCTCCCGGCACACACTGATATGTGGTATTATTATTATATAGGGGAGAGGGGACCGTACAGTGATATATGAGGGGGAATAACACAGCTCCCGGCACACGCTGATATGTGGTATTATTATTATATAGGGGAGAGGGGACCGTACAGTGATATATGAGGAGGAATAACACAGCTCCCGGCACACACTGATATGTGGTATTATTATTTTCTCTAACGTCCTAAGTGGATGCTGGGGACTCCGTCAGGACCATGGGGTCTAGCGGCTCCGCAGGAGACAGGGCACAATAATAAAAGCTTTAGGATCAGGTGGTGTGCACTGGCTCCTCCCCCTATGACCCTCCTCCAAGCCTCAGTTAGATTTTTGTGCCCGGCCGAGAAGGGTGCAATCTAGGTGGCTCTCCTGAGCTGCTTAGAATAAAAGTTTAAGTTTTTTATTTTCAGTGAGTCCTGCTGGCAACAGGCTCACTGCTACGAGGGACTTAGGGGAGAAAAGTAAACTCACCTGCGTGCAGGATGGATTTGCTTCTTAGGCTACTGGACACCATTAGCTCCAGAGGGAGTCGGAACACAGGTCTCACCCTTGGGTTCGTCCCGGAGCCGTGCCGCCGACCCCCCTTGCAGATGCCGAAGTTGAAGAGGTCCAGAGGTCCAGAAACAGGCGGCAGAAGACTTTCAGTCTTCATAAGGTAGCGCACAGCACTGCAGCTGTGCGCCATTGTTGTCAGCACACTTCATACCAGCGGTCACTGAGGGTGCAGGGCGCTGGGGGGGGCGCCCTGGGCAGCAATGTATTATACCTTTTTTATGGCTAAAATACATCACATATAGCCCTTGAGGCTATATGGATGTATTTAACCCCTGCCAGATCTCACAAACTCCGGGAGAAGAGCCCGCCGTTTTAGGGGGCGGGGCCTATTCTCCTCAGCACACGGCGCCATTTTCCTGCTCAGCTCTGCTGTGAGGAAGGCTCCCAGGCTCTCCCCTGCACTGCACTACAGAAACAGGGTTAAAACAGAGAGGGGGGGCACTTATTTGGCGATATGATTACATATGTGAAAATGCTATAAGGGAAAACACTTGTATAAGGGGTTGTCCCTGTATAATTATAGCGTTTTTGGTGTGTGCTGGCAAACTCTCCCTCTGTCTCCCCAAAGGGCTAGTGGGGTCCTGTCCTCTATCAGAGCATTCCCTGTGTGTGTGCTGTGTGTCGGTACGTGTGTGTCGACATGTAGGAGGACGATCTTGAGAGGAGGCGGAGCAAATTGCCTGTATTGGTGATGTCACTCTCTAGGGAGTCGACACCGGAATAGATGGCTTATTTAGGAATTACGTGATAATGTCAACACGATGCAAGGTCGGTTGACGACATGAGACGGCCGGCAAACAAATTAGTACCTGTCCAGGCGTCTCAGACACCGTCAGGGGCTTGTAAAAACGCCCATTTACCTCAGTTGGTCGACACAGACACAGACACGGACACTGACTTCAGTGTCGACGGTGAAGAAACAAACGTATTTTCCTTTAGGGCCACACGTTACATGTTAAGGGCAATGAAGGAGGTGTTACATATTTCTGATACTACAAGTACCACAAATAAGGGTATTATGTAGGGTGGGAATAATCTACTTGTAGTTTTTCCTGAATCAGATAAATTAAAGTGTGTGATGATACGTGGGTTTCCTCCGATAGAAAATTATTGGAGGTATACCCTTTCCCGCCAGAAGTGAGGGCGAGTTGGGAAACACACCTTAGGGTGGATAAGGCGCTCACACGCTTATAAAAACAAGTGGCGTTACCGTCTCCAGATACGGCCGCCCTCAAGGAGCCAGCTGATAGGAAGCTGAAAAATATCCTAAAAAGTATATACGCACATACTGGTATTATACTACGACCAGCAATCGCCTCAGCCTGGATGTGCAGCGCTGGGGGGGCTTGGTCGGATTTCCTGACTGAAAATATTGATACCCTTGACAGGAACAATATTTTATTGACTATAGAGCATTTTAAGGATGCATTTCTATATATGCGAGATGCGCAGAGGGATATTTGCATTCTGGCATCAAGAGTAGATGTGATGTCCATATCTGCCAGACGATGTTTATAGACACGACAGTGGTCAGGTGATGCAGATTCCAGACGGCACATGGAAGTATTGCCGTATAAAGGGGCGGTCCATCGGACCTGGTGGCCATGGCAACAGCTGGAAAATCCACTTTTGTTACCCCAAGTCACATCTCAGCAGAAAAGGACACAGTCTTTTCAGTCTCAGTCCTTTCGTACCCATAAAGGCAGGCGGGCAAAAGGCCAGTCATATCTGCCCAGGGTTAGAGGAAAGGGAAGAAGACTGCAGCAGGCAGCCCATTCCCAGGAACAGAAGTCCTCCACAGCTTCTGCCAAGTCCGCAGCATGACGCTGGGGCCATACAAGCGGACTCAGGTGCGGTGGGGGGTCATCTCAAGAGTTTCAGCACGCAGTGGGCTCACTCGCAAGTGGACTCCTGGATCCTACACGTAGTATCCCAGGTGTACATTGGAAATTCGAGACGTCTTCCCCTCACAAGTTCCTGAAGTCTGCTTTACCAACGTCTCCCTCCGACAGGGAGGCAGTATTGGGAAAAAATTCACAGGCTGTATTCCCAGCAGGTGATAATCAAAGTACCCCTCCTACAACAAGGGAAGGGGTATTATTCCACACTATATTGTGGTACTGAAGCCAAACGGCTCGGTGAGATCTAAAAGATTTGAACAATTACATACAAGGGTTCAAATCAAGATGGAGTCACTCAGAGCAGTGATAGCGAACCAGGACGATATGGTGTCACTGGATATCAGGGACGCTTACTTACATGTCCAAATTTTGCCCTACTCACCAAGGGTATCTCAGGTTCGTGGTACAGAACTGTCACTATCAGTTCAGACGCTGCCGTTTGGATTGTCCACGGCACCCCGGGTCTTTACCATGGTAATGGCCGAAATGATGATTCTTCCTAAAAGAAATATGGACGCTTTCCTGATAAGGGCAAGGTCCAGAGAACAGTTGGCGGTCGGAGTAGCACTATCTCAAGTAGTTCTACGACAGCACGAGTGGATTCTAAATATTCCAAAATCGCAGCTTTTTCCGACGACACGTCTAATGTTCCTAGGAATGATTCTGGACGCAGTCCAGAAAAGGATGTTTTCTCCCGGAGAAGAAGGCCAGGGAGTTATCCGAGCTAGTCAGGAACCTCCTAAAACCAGGAAAAGTATCAGTGCATCATTGCACAAGGGTCCTGTGAAAAATGGTGGTTTCTTACAAAGCGATCCCATTCGGTAGATTTCACGCAAGAACCTTTCAGTGGAATCTGCTGGGAAAATGGTCCGGATCGCATCTTCAGATGCATCAGCGGATAACCCTGTCTCCAAGGACAAGGGTGTTTTCTTCTGCGGTGGCTGCAGAGTGCTCATCTATGAAAGGGCCGCAGATTCGACATTCAGGACTGGGTCCTGGTGACCACGGATGCCAGCCTGAGTGGCTGGGGAGCAGTCACACAAGGAAAAAATTTCCAGGGAGTGTGATCAAGTCTGGAGACTTCTCTCCACATAAATATACTGGAGCTAAGGGCAATTTACAAGGCTCTAAGCTTAGCAAGACCTCTGCTTCAAGGTCAGCCGGTATTGATCCAGTGGGACAACATCACGGCAGTCGCCCACGTAAACAGTCAGGGCGGCACATGAAGCAGGAGGGAAATGGCAGAAACTGCAAGGATTCTTCGCTGGGCGAAAAATCATGTGATAACACTCTCAGCAGTGTTAATTCCGGGAGTGGAAAACTGGGAAGCAGACTTCCTCAGCAGGCATAAACTCCACCCGGGAGAGTGGGGACTTCAGCGGGAAGTCTTCCACATGATTGTAAACCGTTGGGAAAAACCAAAGGTGGACATGATGGCGTCCCGCCTGAACAAAAAACTAGACAGATATTGCGCCAGGTCAAGGGACCCTCAGGCAATAGCGGTGGACGCTCTGGTAACACTGTGGGTGTACCAGTCAGGGTATGTGTTCCCTCCTATGCATCTCATACCAAAAGTACTGAGAATCATAAGAAGGAGATGAGTAAGAACGATACTCGTGGTTCCGGATGGGTCAAGAAGGACTTGGTACCCGGAACTTCAAGAGATGCTCACGGAAGAACCGTGGCCTCTACCTTTAAGAGAGGACCTGCTCCAGCAGGGGCCTTGTCTGTTCCAAGACTTACCGCGGCTGCGTTTGACGGCATGGCAGTTAAACGCCGGATCCTGAAAGGGCATTCCAGAAGAAGTCATCCCTACCCTGGTCGAAGCCAGGAAGGATGTAACCGCAAAACATTTTCACCGCATTTGGCGAAAATATGTTGCGTGGTGTGAGGCCAAGAAGGTCCCTACAGAGGAATTCCAACTGGGTCGTTTCCTACATTTCCTGAAAACAGGACTGTCTATGGGCCTAAAATTAGGGTCCATTAAGGTTCAAATTTCGACCCTGTCGAATTTCTTCCAGAAAGAACTGGCTTCAGTGCCTGAAGTTCAGACGTTTGTAAAAGGGGTACTGCATATACAGCCTCCTTTTGTGCCCCCAGTGGCACCTTGGGATCTCAATGTTGTTTTGAGTTTCCTAAAGTCACATTGGTTTGATCCACTCACCACTGTGGAATTAAAATATTTCACATGGAAGGTGAAGATTCTATTAGCCCTGGCTTCAGCCAGGCGTGTGTCAGAATGGGCGGCTTTATCATATAAAAGCCCTTACTTAATTTTTCATTCTGACAGGGCAGAATTGAGGACTCGTCCTCAATTTCTCCTTAAGGTGTTTTCTGTTTTTCACATGAACCAACCTATTGTGGTACCTGCGGCTACTAGGGACTTGGAGGACTCCAAGTTACTTGATGTTGTCAGGGCCCTGAAAATATATGTTTCCAGGACGACTGGAGTCAGAAAATCTGACTCGCTGTTTAGCCTGTATGCACCCAACAAGATGGGTGTTCCTGCTTCTAAGCAGACGATTGCTCGCTGGATTTGTAGTACAATTCAGCTTGCACATTCTGTGGCAGGCTTGCCACAGCCAAAATCAGTAAAAGCCCATTCCACAAGGAAGTGGGCTCATCTTGGGCGGCTGCCCGAGGGGTCTCGGCTTTACAACTTTGCCGAGCTGCTACTTGGTCAGGGGTACACCCTGACTGAGGAGGACCTGGAGTTCTCTCATTCGGTGCTGCAGAGTCATCCGCACTCTCCCGCCCGTTTGGGAGCTTTGGTATAATCCCCATGGTCCTGACGGAGTCCCCAGCATCCACTTAGGACGTTAGAGAAAATAAGAATTTACTTACCGATAATTCTATTTCTCGTAGTCCGTAGTGGATGCTGGGCGCCCATCCCAAGTGCGGATTGTCTGCATTACTTGTACATAGTTATTGTTACAAAAATCGGGTTATTCTTGTTGTGAGCCATCTTTTCAGAGGCTCCTTCGTTGTTATCATACTGTTAACTGGGTTCAGATCACAGGTTGTACGGTGTGATTGGTGTGGCTGGTAGGAGTCTTACCCGGGATTCAATATCCTTCCTTATTATGCACGCTCGTCCGGGCACAGTATCCTAACTGAGGCTTGGAGGAGGGTCATAGGGGGAGGAGCCAGTGCACACCACCTGATCCTAAAGCTTTTATTATTGTGCCCTGTCTCCTGCGGAGCCGCTAGACCCCATGGTCCTGACGGAGTCCCCAGCATCCACTACGGACTACGAGAAATAGAATTATCGGTAAGTAAATTCTTATTATATAGGGGAGAGGGGACCGTACAGTGATATATGAGGAGGAATAACACAGCTCCCGGCACACGCTGATATGTGGTATTATTATTATTATATAGGAGAGAGGGGACCGTACAGTGATATATGAGGAGGAATAACACAGCTCCCGGCACATGCTGATATGTGATATTATTATTATTATATAGGGGAGAGGGGACCGTACAGTGATATATGAGGAGGAATAACACAGCTCCCTGCACACACTGATATGTGGTATTATTATTATATAGGGGAGAGGGGACCGTACAGTGATATATGAGGAGGAATAACACAGCTCCCGGCACACACTGATATGTGGTATTATTATTATTATATAGGGGAGAGGGGACCATACAGTGATATATGAGGAGGAATAACACAGCTCCTGGCACACGCTGATATGTAGTATTATTATTATATAGGGGAGAGGGGACCGTACAATGATATATGAGGAGGAATAACACAGCTCCCGGCACACGCTGATATGTGGTATTATTATTATATAGGGGAGAGGGGACCATACAGTGATATATGAGGAGGAATAACACAGCTCCCGGCACACGCTGATATGTGGTATTATTATTATATAGGGGAGAGGGGACCGTACAGTGATATATGAGGGGAATAACACAGCTCCCGGCTGTTATGCACACCAGTGCCAGCAGGAAAGTACTGGTGTCAGAACTGTTATGCACTCCAGTGTCTGCAGGAATGTACTGGTGTTTGAACTGTTATGCAAAACAGATGGACTCACAGACAAACTGGGGGATATGACATAACATACACAGAAGGTGATAGGGTAACAAAATACACACAAAGTGAACAGAGAAGCCCAGAGGCTAAGGAACTGGGTATCTCCCTTGTATTAGAACTGCTAAGATGGAAAAAGCAAGATGTTGTGTTTTAATACGTAGAGTACCCGAAATGCTGTTGCTAAGGGCAACAGCAAAACCCTAAAGGGTTACCAACGGGTGTGGCAGTAAACTCCTTGGTCAGAGATGGAATGATAGACACAAGGAGAATCTCCACAATCCAAATTCTCACTTGCAGTGCACAGGTTTTAGCTTACTGCCACTAAACTGACCCCTGACACCTAGCACAGTGAGACAGGATTAGACAGGCAAGTCTTAGAATACAGCCGCAAACTTGCTAAGTTCACAGAGTAGTAACAGAACCCCAGCAAGCTAAACGACTGACTCCAGTCTTACTGCTAGGTCTGGATTGGCAGAGTGTAATACCAAATTCCCAGGCCTATTTGCAGTAAGCAACAAACAAATACAAAGCTACACAGTACTGGCTAACGTTCATGAACTGACTAACCAACAAAGATTCAGCAGCATCTGCTTACCCTGAAAAGAGGCCTTATAAAGCAGGTGCTGTCCACGCCCCACTCAGACCTCACAGACTGTGAGCACAAAAACCAGCACCGGATCCCCTGCCGTGCACAGAGCCTATAACCACTGCACAGCAAAAGACCCGAACCGGAGTATCAGCTGCGCTCAGGTTACTCCACTAGCACTTGTCTCCCGGTTGCCATGACGACGTGGCAGCACAGGGCAGGAGACCCTAACAGTACCCCCCCTCTGACGAGGGGTCAAAGAACCCCTACCACCGGGTTTATCGGGGAACTGCGAGAAGAAAGAGCGTATCAGTCTGGGGGCATGAAGATCACAACTGCGCACCCACGACCGCTCCTCCGGGCCATACCCCTTCCAGTGCACCAAAAATGACAGCCGACCCCGAACCACCTTGGAGTCAAGAATCCTTTCAACAACAAACTCCCTCTGGCCACGTATCAGAAGAGGGGAAGGTCTTCCACTGGTAGAAGGATTACTAATCGCCCGTTTTAAAAGGGAACAATGAAATGTTTTATTGATACCCAAAGAACGGGGCAGATCTAACTGAAATGCCACCGGATTGATAACCCTGGTGATCTTATAAGGGCCGATGAACCGGGGCCCTAACTTATGAGATGGCTGTCTCAACTTCAAATTCTTGGTAGACAACCAGACGAAGTCTCCTAATTTGAAGCTGCAGGGTCTTTTCCGCTTATCAAAAACCCTTTTGGTCACTAATGACACAGACACAAGGGCTTTCTTCACTTTCCGCCAAATACCTCTAAGGACCGAAACCACAGAGGAACCACCAGGCGTGGAGTCCACGGGGTCAAAAGAATTGGCCTTAGGATGATGCCCATACACACAAAGGAAGGGAGAGATCCCTGTAGCAGAGTGAGCCGCGTTGTTATAGGCAAACTCCGCCATGGACAGATGAGCAACCCAGTCAGTCTGACACTTGGAGACATAACACCTGAGGAACTGCTCCAAGGACTGGTTCACCCTTTCAGTCTGCCCATTAGACTGCGGATGGTAGCCTGACGACAAGCTGACAGAAATCTGGAGATCGGAACAAAATGCCCTCCAGAATTTGGCCACAAACTGGGATCCGCGGTCAGAGACCACATCAAGTGGCAACCCGTGGAGACGCACAACATGCAGCATAAATAATTCAGACAGGCGTCTGGCTGATGGCAGCCCAACCAGTGGAACGAAGTGCGCCATCTTCGAAAACCTGTCAACGACAACCCAGATGGCTGTCATCCCCGAGGATTTGGGCAAGTCCACCACAAAATCCATTGAAATGTGGGTCCATGGCTTAGATGGGATAGAGAGTGGATGTAATGGGCCAACAGGAACCCCTCTAGGAGTCTTATTTCGGGCACAGATGTCACATGCCCGAACCCACTGATCCACATCCTTAGCCACCGAGGGCCACCACACCGCCCTAGATAGCAACTCCCGAGTTCTGGCAATACCCGGGTGACCTGCCGACTTCTTGGCATGGAATTCCAGGAACACTCGCTGTCTTAACCTAGGAGGCACAAACAAAAGACCTACCGGAAGGTCTGGAGGAGCCTGCTCCTGTGCTCTAAGGACTAATGATAAGAGGTCCTGGGTAATGCCCACTTTAATACATGATGGGGAAACAATGGGCAACGGCTCCTCGGTGGTCTCCTGGATTGGAGCAAAACTCCGCGAGAGCGCATCAGCCTTGATGTTTTTTGACCCAGGGCGATATGTTATCAAAAAATTAAAGCGAGCAAAAAACAAAGCCCATCGTGCCTGCCTGGCATTGAGACGCTTCGCTGACTCTAAATATGCCAGATTCTTATGGTCAGTGAGAATTGAGACCACAAACTTAGCCCCCTCAAGCCAGTGTCTCCACTCCTCGAGTGCATCCTTAATAGCCAACAATTCCCGGTCCCCACGTCATAATTCATCTCGGCAGGCGAAAATTTACGGGAAAAGTAAGCACAGGGATGAAGGCGATTATCAGACACTCCCATCTGAGAAAGCACTGCCCCAATACCCATCTCAGAGGCATCCACCTCCACCACAAAAGGACGCTCTGGATCTGGGTGTCGCAGCACCTTGGCCGAAACAAATGCCCTTTTGAGACGGGCAAAAGCCGCTTTAGCCTCACAAGACCAGTGAGCAACATCCGCCCCTTTCTTAGTGAGTGCCACCAAGGGCGCCACTATAGACGAAAATCCAGCGATAAATCGTCTATAAAAATTCGCAAAGCCCAGGAAACGCTGAAGCGCCTTCAAACTAGTGGGCTGCACCCAATCCAGGACTGCCTGTACCTTGGAACCCTCCATTTGGAAACCTTCTGGGGAGATAATATATCCTAGAAATGCGATTTGCTGAACTTCAAATTCGCACTTCTCAAGCTTTGCCCCAAGCCGGTGGTCTCTGAGTTTCTGGAGGACTAAGCGTACATGCTTCCGATGTTCCTCCAGGGAATGGGAGAAGATTAGGATGTCATCTAAGTATACAACTAAGAATCTATCCAAATATTCCCTGAGCACATCATTCATGAAATCCTGGAAGACTGCCGGGGCATTACAGAGCCCAAAAGGCATCACCAAATATTCATAATGCCCTGAGTGGGTATTAAAGGCAGTCTTCCATTCATCCCCCTCTCTTATTCGGATTAGATTGTACGCACCGCGTAGGTCAATCTTAGAAAAAATGGTGGCAGTACGAAGCTGGTCAAACAAGACCGAAATGAGAGGCAGTGGGTATGAGTTTTTAATCGTGATACGGTTCAATTCCCTGAAGTCGATGCAGGGTCGCAACGAACCGTCCTTTTTACCCACGAAGAAGAACCCCGACCCAACTGGAGACTGTGAAGGTCTGATAAATCCCTTAGCCAAGTTCTCCTGAATGTACTCTGCCATAGCCTGAGTCTCAGGACGTGACAGGGAGTACAACCTGCTCTTGGGAAGCTTAGCATTTGGCAACAAATCAATGGCACAGTCATAGGGGCGATGGGGAGGTAGTACCTCTGCAACTTTTTTGGAGAACACGTCCGCAAAATCTGCATAACACCCTGGCAATCCTGGCAAACTTAGCTGCGAGAGCCTGACTGGAAGGCTCAAGCAACTCCTGAAACAATCAGTACCCCAACTAAGAATCTCCCCAGAGACCCAGTCAAATTGAGGATTGTGGGCCCTTAACCAGGGTAACCCCAACACCAATGGGGCAAAAGTACAGACAGTCACATAAAAGGACAATTTTTCAGAGTGTGTGGCTCCAATAAACAAAGAAATCTGGCTAGTGCAAGAGGTAATTTTACCTTGGGATAATGGTTCCCCGTTTAACCCACAAATCTCAATTTCCGATGCCAAGGGTACTAAGGGAACAGAGTGTTTCAGGGCGAAACAGGATATTTCCCATCACCGTCAGGCCCTGAAGTTTTCCGGCTTTTCTGGGCATGATACTACCACATGACCTTTATTCCCACAGTACAAACACAACCCCTGCTGTCTCCTCCGCGTCTTCTCACGCGAGGAGAGGCGGGTAGCCCCAATCTGCATAGGCTCCTCAGAAAATTCCTCAGAGTCTGAGGTTCCCTTGGGAAGGAAGGAAATCTCAGTCTCCCTTTCAAGCCTACGCTCTCTCAGCCGTCTATCCACCCGGATGGATAACTGCATGAGCTGATCCAAGCTATCAGGCAAGGGATATTGTACCAGTTGGTCCTTTATCTGGTTAGAAAGACCTCTTCGGTACTGGTGTCTCAGGGCTGGGTCATTCCACTGGGTATCATGGGCCAACCTCCGAAATTCCGTACAGTAAACCTCAACTGGCCTGCGCCCTTGCTTAAGGATCGAAATCTGAGCCTCGGCTGAGGCCGTCTTGTCAGGGTCATCATACAACATGCCCAGTGCCGTAAAAAAAGCATCAACACTTTTAAGCGACGGACAGTCAGGCTGCAACCCATATGCCCAGACCTGTGGGTCTCCTTGTAGCAAGGAAATCACTATGCCCACCCGCTGAATCTCCGACCCAGAAGACTGAGGCCTAAGCCGGAAGTATAGCTTGCAGCTCTCCTTGAAACAAAAGAACTGCGAGCGATCTCCAGAAAAACGATCCGGGAGATTTACTTTCGGCTCCTTAACCCCTGCAGGTGCTGCTGCTGCGGGAGCTCCGCCAGCAGCCTGGGAGGTGTGCATTTTAATGGACAAATCATTAAATTGTCGAGTCAGGACCTGCACCTGATCGACCACCTGTTGCAACGTATTTTGAGGGGTATGCTCCATATTCCCACAAAATTTCAACAGGAGTATTAGGCTGCTGAATATGTTATGCACACCAGTGCCAGCAGGAAAGTACTGGTGTCAGAACTGTTATGCACTCCAGTGTCTGCAGGAATGTACTGGTGTTTGAACTGTTATGCAAAACAGATGGACTCACAGACAAACTGGGGGATATGACATAACATACACAGAAGGTGATAGGGTAACAAAATACACACAAAGTGAACAGAGAAGCCCAGAGGCTAAGGAACTGGGTATCTCCCTTGTATTAGAACTGCTAAGATGGAAAAAGCAAGATGTTGTGTTTTAATACGTAGAGTACCCGAAATGCTGTTGCTAAGGGCAACAGCAAAACCCTAAAGGGTTACCAACGGGTGTGGCAGTAAACTCCTTGGTCAGAGATGGAATGATAGACACAAGGAGAATCTCCACAATCCAAATTCTCACTTGCAGTGCACAGGTTTTAGCTTACTGCCACTAAACTGACCCCTGACACCTAGCACAGTGAGACAGGATTAGACAGGCAAGTCTTAGAATACAGCCGCAAACACCGGCACACTCTGATATGTGGTATTATTATTATTATATAGGGGAGAGGGGACCGTACAGTGATATATGAGGAGGAATAACACAGCTCCCGGCACACGCTGATATGTGGTATTATTATATAGGGGAGAGGGGACCGTACAGTGATATATGAGGGGGAATAACACAGCTCCCGGCACACGCTGATATGTGGTATTATTATTATATAGGGGAGAGGGGACCGTACAGTGATATATGATGAGGAATAACACAGCTCCCGGCACACTGATATGTGGTATTATGATATATAGAGGAGAGGGGACCGTACAGTGATATATGAGGAGGAATAACACAGCTCCCGCACACTGATATGTGGTATTATTATTATATAGGGGAGAGGGGACCGTACAGTGATATATGAGGGGGAATAACACAGCTCCCGGCACACTCTGATATGTGGTATTATTATTATATAGGGGAGAGGGGACCGTACAGTGATATATGAGGAGGAATAACACAGCTCCCGGGACACACTGATATGTGGTAATATTATTATATAGGGGAGAGGGGACCGTACAGTGATATATGAGGAGGAATAACACAGCTCCCGGCACACTGATATGTGGTATTATGATATATAGAGGAGAGGGGACTGTACAGTGATATATGAGGGGGAATAACACAGCTCCCGGCACACGCTGATATGTGGTATTATTATTATATAGGGGAGAGGGGACCGTACAGTGATATATGAGGGGGAATAACACAGCTCCCGCACACTGATATGTGGTATTATTCTTATATAGGGGAGAGGGGACCGTACAGTGATATATGAGGGGGAATAACACAGCTCCCGGCACACTCTGATATGTGGTATTATTATTATATAGGGGAGAGGGGACCGTACAGTGATATATGAGGAGGAATAACACAGCTCCCGGGACACACTGATATGTGGTAATATTATTATATAGGGGAGAGGGGACCGTACAGTGATATATGAGGAAGAATAACACAGCTCCCGGCACACGCTGATATGTGGTATTATTATATAGGGTAGAGGGGACCGTACAGTGATATATGAGGGGGAATAACACAGCTCCCGGCACACGCTGATATGTGGTATTATTATATAGGGGAGAGGGGACCGTACAGTGATATATGAGGGGGAATAACACAGCTCCCGGCACACGCTGATATGTGGTATTATTATTATATAGGGGAGAGGGGACCGTACAGTGATATATGATGAGGAATAACACAGCTCCCGGCACACTGATATGTGGTATTATGATATATAGAGGAGAGGGGACCGTACAGTGATATATGAGGAGGAATAACACAGCTCCCGCACACTGATATGTGGTATTATTATTATATAGGGGAGAGGGGACCGTACAGTGATATATGAGGGGGAATAACACAGCTCCCGGCACACTCTGATATGTGGTATTATTATTATATAGGGGAGAGGGGACCGTACAGTGATATATGAGGAGGAATAACACAGCTCCCGGGACACACTGATATGTGGTAATATTATTATATAGGGGAGAGGGGACCGTACAGTGATATATGAGGAGGAATAACACAGCTCCCGGCACACTGATATGTGGTATTATGATATATAGAGGAGAGGGGACTGTACAGTGATATATGAGGGGGAATAACACAGCTCCCGGCACACGCTGATATGTGGTATTATTATTATATAGGGGAGAGGGGACCGTACAGTGATATATGAGGGGGAATAACACAGCTCCCGCACACTGATATGTGGTATTATTCTTATATAGGGGAGAGGGGACCGTACAGTGATATATGAGGGGGAATAACACAGCTCCCGGCACACTCTGATATGTGGTATTATTATTATATAGGGGAGAGGGGACCGTACAGTGATATATGAGGAGGAATAACACAGCTCCCGGGACACACTGATATGTGGTAATATTATTATATAGGGGAGAGGGGACCGTACAGTGATATATGAGGAAGAATAACACAGCTCCCGGCACACGCTGATATGTGGTATTATTATTATATAGGGGAGAGGGGACAGTACAGTGATATATGAGGAGGAGTAACACAGCTCCCGGCACACACTGATATGTGGTAATATTATTATATAGGGGAGAGGGGACCGTACAGTGTTATATGAGGAGGAATAACACAGCTCCCGGCACACGCTGATATGTGGTATTATTATTATATAGGGGAGAGGGGACAGTACAGTGATATATGAGGAGGAGTAACACAGCTCCCGGCACACACTGATATGTGGTATTATTATTATTATTATTATATAGGGAGAGGGGACCGTACAGTGATATATGAGGAGGAATAACACAGCTCCCGGCACACGCTGATATGTGGTATTATTATTATATAGGGGAGAGGGGACCGTACAGTGATATATGAGGAGGAATAACACAGCTCCTGCCACACACTGATATGTGGTATTATTATTATATAGGGGAGAGGGGACAGTACAGTGATATATGAGGAGGAATAACACAGCTCCCGGCACATGCTGATATGTGCTATTATTATTATATAGGGGAGAGGGGACTGTACAGTGATATATGAGGGGGAATAACACAGCTCCCGGCACACACTGATATGTGGTATTATTATTATATAGGGGAGAGGGGACCGTACAGTGATATATGAGGGGGAATAACACAGCTCCCGGCACACACTGATATGTGGTATTATTATTATATAGGGAGAGGGGACCGTACAGTGATATATGAGGGGGAATAACACAGCTCCCGGCACACACTGATATGTGGTATTATTATTATATAGGGGAGAGGGGACCGTACAGTGATATATGAGGAGGAATAACACAGCTCCTGCCACACACTGATATGTGGTATTATTATTATATAGGGGAGAGGGGACAGTACAGTGATATATGAGGAGGAATAACACAGCTCCCGGCACATGCTGATATGTGCTATTATTATTATATAGGGGAGAGGGGACTGTACAGTGATATATGAGGGGGAATAACACAGCTCCCGGCACACACTGATATATGATATTATTATTATTATATAGGGGAGAGGGGACCGTACAGTGATATATGAGGGGGAATAACACAGCTCCCGCACATGCTGATATGTGGTATTATTATATAGGGGAGAGGGGACCGTACAGTGATATATGAGGAGGAATAACACAGCTCCCGGCACACACTGATATGTGGTATTATTATTATATAGGGGAGAGGGGACCGTACAGTGATATATGAGGGGGAATAACACAGCTCCCGGCACACACTGATATGTGGTATTATTCTTATATAGGGGAGAGGGGACCGTACAGTGATATATGAGGGGGAATAACACAGCTCCCGGCACACTCTGATATGTGGTATTATTATTATATAGGGGAGAGGGGACCGTACAGTGATATATGAGGAGGAATAACACAGCTCCCGGGACACACTGATATGTGGTAATATTATTATATAGGGGAGAGGGGACCGTACAGTGATTTATGAGGAAGAATAACACAGCTCCCGGCACACGCTGATATGTGGTATTATTATTATATAGGGGAGAAGGGACCGTACAGTGATATATGAGGAGGAATAACACAGCTCCCGGCACACACTGATATGTGGTATTATTATTATATAGGGGAGAGGGGACCGTACAGTGTTATATGAGGAGGAATAACACAGCTCCCGGCACACGCTGATATGTGGTATTATTATTATATAGGGGAGAGGGGACAGTACAGTGATATATGAGGAGGAGTAACACAGCTCCCGGCACACACTGATATGTGGTATTATTATTATTATTATATAGGGAGAGGGGACCGTACAGTGATATATGAGGAGGAATAACACAGCTCCCGGCACACGCTGATATGTGGTATTATTATTATATAGGGGAGAGGGGACCGTACAGTGATATATGAGGAGGAATAACACAGCTCCTGCCACACACTGATATGTGGTATTATTATTATATAGGGGAGAGGGGACAGTACAGTGATATATGAGGAGGAATAACACAGCTCCCGGCACATGCTGATATGTGCTATTATTATTATATAGGGGAGAGGGGACTGTACAGTGATATATGAGGGGGAATAACACAGCTCCCGGCACACACTGATATGTGGTATTATTATTATATAGGGGAGAGGGGACCGTACAGTGATATATGAGGGGGAATAACACAGCTCCCGGCACACACTGATATGTGGTATTATTATTATATAGGGAGAGGGGACCGTACAGTGATATATGAGGGGGAATAACACAGCTCCCGGCACACACTGATATGTGGTATTATTATTATATAGGGGAGAGGGGACCGTACAGTGATATATGAGGAGGAATAACACATCTCCTGCCACACACTGATATGTGGTATTATTATTATATAGGGGAGAGGGGACAGTACAGTGATATATGAGGAGGAATAACACAGCTCCCGGCACATGCTGATATGTGCTATTATAATTATATAGGGGAGAGGGGACTGTACAGTGATATATGAGGGGGAATAACACAGCTCCCGGCACACACTGATATATGATATTATTATTATTATATAGGGGAGAGGGGACCGTACAGTGATATATGAGGGGGAATAACACAGCTCCCGCACATGCTGATATGTGGTATTATTATATAGGGGAGAGGGGACCGTACAGTGATATATGAGGAGGAATAACACAGCTCCCGGCACACACTGATATGTGGTATTATTATTATATAGGGGAGAGGGGACCGTACAGTGATATATGAGGGGGAATAACACAGCTCCCGGCACACACTGATATGTGGTATTATTATTATTATAAGGGAGAGGGGACCGTACAGTGATATATGAGGAGGAATAACACATCTCCCGGCACACGCTGATATGTGGTATTATTATTATATAGGGGAGAGGGGACCGTACAGTGATATATGAGGAGGAATAACACAGCTCCCGGCACACACTGATATGTGGTATTATTATTATATAGGGGAGAGGAGATCGTACAGTGATATATGAGGGGGAATAACAGCTCCCGGCACACGCTGATATGTGGTATTATTATTATATAGGGGAGAGGGGACCGTACAGTGATATATGAGGGGGAATAACACAGCTCCCGCACATGCTGATATGTGGTATTATTATATAGGGGAGAGGGGACCGTACAGTGATATATGAGGGGGAATAACACAGCTCCCGGCACACACTGATATGTGGTATTATTATTATATAGAGGAGAGGGGACCGTACAGTTATATATGAGGGGGAATAACACAGCTCCCGGCACATGCTGATATGTGGTATTATTATTATATAGGAGAGAGGGGACCGTACAGTGATATATGAGGGGGAATAACACAGCTCCCGGCACACACTGATATGTGGTATTATTATTATATAGGTGAGAGGGGACCGTACAGTGATATATGAGGAGGAATAACACAGCTCCCAGCACACGCTGATATGTGATATTATTATTATATAGGGGAGAGGGGACAGTACAGTGATATATGAGGGGGAATAACACAGCTCCCGGCACACGCTGATATGTGTTATTATTATTATATAGGGGAGAGGGGACCGTACAGTGATATATGAGGGGGAATAACACAGCTCCCGGCACATGCTGATATGTGGTATTATTATATAGGGGAGAGGGGACCGTACAGTGATATATGAGGGGGAATAACACAGCTCCCGGCACACACTGATATGTGGTATTATTATTATATAGGGGAGAGGGGACCGTACAGTGATATATGAGGAGGAATAACACAGCTCCCGGCACACGCTGATATGTGGTATTATTATTATATAGGGGGAGAGGGGACCGTACAGTGATATATGAGGGGGAACAACACAGCTCCCGGCACACACTGATATGTGGTATTATTATTATATAGGGGAGAGGGGACCGTACAGTGATATATGAGGAGGAATAACACAGCTCCCGGCACACACTGATATGTGGTATTATTATTATATAGGTGAGAGGAGACCGTACAGTGATATATGAGGAGGAATAACACATCTCCCGGCACACGCTGATATGTGGTATTATTATTATATAGGGGAGAGGGGACCGTACAGTGATATATGAGGGGGAATAACACAGCTCCCGGCACACGCTGATATGTGGTATTATTATTATATAGGGGAGAGGGGACGGTACAGTAATATATGAGGGGGAATAACACATCTCCCGGCAGACGCTGATATGTGGTATTATTATTATATAGGGGAGAGGGGACCGTACAGTGATATATGAGGGGGAATAACACAGCTCCCGGCACACGCTGATATGTGGTATTATTATTATATAGGGGAGAGGGGACCGTACAGTGATATATGAGGTGTAATAACACAGCTCCCTGCACACGCTGATATGTGGTATTATTATTATATAGAGGAGAGGGGACCGTACAGTGATATATGAGGGGGAATAACACAGCTCCCGGCACACACTGATATGTGGTATTATTATTATATAGGGGAGAAGGGACCGTACAGTGATACATGAGGAGGAATAACACAGCTCCCGGCACACGCTGATATGTGGTATTATTATTATATAAGGATAGGGGACCGTACAGTGATATATGAGGGGGAATAACACAGCTCCCGGCACACGCTGATATGTGGTATTATTATTATATAGGGGAGAGGGGACCGTACAGTGATATATGAGGAGGAATAACACAGCTCCCGGCACACGCTGATATGTGGTATTATTATTATATAGAGGAGAGGGGACAGTACAGTGATATATGAGGAGGAATAACACAGCTCCCGGCACACACTGATATATGGTATTATTATTATATAGGGGACCGTACAGTGATATATGAGGAGGAATAACACAGCTCCCGGCACACACTGATATGTGGTATTATTATTATATAGGGGAGAGGGGACCGTACAGTGATATATGAGGAGGAATAACACAGCTCCCGTCACACACTGATATGTGGTATTATTATTATATAGGGGAGAGGGGACCGTACAGTGATATATGAGGGGAATAACACAGCTCCCGGCACACGCTGATATGTGGTATTATTATTATATAGAGGAGAGGGGACAGTACATTGATATATGAGGGGGAATAACACAGCTTCCGGCACACGCTGATATGTGGTATTATTATTATATAGAGGAGATGAGACCGTACAGTGATATATGAGGGGGAATAACACAGCTCCCAGCACACACTGATATGTGGTATTATTATTATATAGGGGAGAAGGGACCGTACAGTGATACATGAGGAGGAATAACACAGCTCCCGGCACACGCTGATATGTGGTATTATTATTATATAGGGGAGAGAGGACCGTACAGTGATATATGAGGGGGAATAACACAGCTCCCGGCACACACTGATATGTGGTATTATTATTATATAGGGGAGAGAGGACCGTACAGTGATATATGAGGAGGAATAACACAGCTCCCGGCACACGCTGATATGTGGTATTATTATTATATAGAGGAGAGAGGACCGTACAGTGATATATGAGGGGGAATAACACAGCTCCCGGCACACACTGATATGTGGTATTATTATTATATAGGGGAGAGGGGACCGTACAGTTATATATGAGGGGGAATAACACAGCTCCCGGCACACACTGATATGTGGTATTATTATTATATAGGAAAGAGGAGACAGTACAGTGATATATGAGGGGGAATAACACAGCTCCCGGCACACACTGATATGTGGTATTATTATTATATAGGGGAGAGGGGACCGTACAGTGATATATGAGGGGGAATAACACAGCTCCCGGCACACGCTGATATGTGGTATTATTATTATATAGGAGAGAGGACCGTACAGTGATATATGAGGGGGAATAACACAGCTCCCGGCACACACTGATATATGGTATTATTATTATATAGGGGACCGTACAGTGATATATGAGGAGGAATAACACAGCTCCCGGCACACACTGATATGTGGTATTATTATTATATAGGGGAGAGGGGACCGTACAGTGATATATGAGGAGGAATAACACAGCTCCCGTCACACACTGATATGTGGTATTATTATTATATAGGGGAGAGGGGACCGTACAGTGATATATGAGGGGAATAACACAGCTCCCGGCACACGCTGATATGTGGTATTATTATTATATAGAGGAGAGGGGACAGTACATTGATATATGAGGGGGAATAACACAGCTTCCGGCACACGCTGATATGTGGTATTATTATTATATAGAGGAGAGGGGACCGTACAGTGATATATGAGGAGGAATAACACAGCTCCCGGCACACGCTGATATGTGGTATTATTATTATATAGAGGAGAGGGGACCGTACAGTGATATATGAGGAGGAATAACACAGCTCCCGGCGCACGCTGATATGTGGTGGTATTATTATTATATAGGGGAGAGGGGACTGTACAGTGATATATGAGGGGGAATAACACAGCTCCCGGCACACGCTGATATGTGGTATTATTATTATATAGAAGAGAGAGGACCGTACAGTGATATATGAGGAGGAATAACACAGCTCCCGGCACACACTGATATGTGGTATTATTATTATATAGAGGAGAGTGGACCATACAGTGATATATGAGGGGGAATAACACAGCTCCCGGCACACACTGATATGTGGTATTATTATTATATAGGGGAGGGGACCGTACAGTGATATATGAGGAGGAATAACACAGCTCCCGGCACACACTGATATGTGGTATTATTATTATATAGGGGAGAGGGGACCGTACAGTGTTATATGAGGAGGAATAACACAGCTCCCGGCACACGCTGATATGTGGTATTATTATTATATAGGGGAGAGGGGACCGTACAGTGTTATATGAGGAGGAGTAACACAGCTCCCGGCACACACTGATATGTGGTATTATTATTATTATTATATAGGGAGAGGGGACCGTACAGTGATATATGAGGAGGAATAACACAGCTCCCGGCACACGCTGATATGTGGTATTATTATTATATAGGGGAGAGGGGACCGTACAGTGATATATGAGGAGGAATAACACAGCTCCTGCCACACACTGATATGTGGTATTATTATTATATAGGGGAGAGGGGACAGTACAGTGATATATGAGGAGGAATAACACAGCTCCCGGCACATGCTGATATGTGCTATTATTATTATATAGGGGAGAGGGGACTGTACAGTGATATATGAGGGGGAATAACACAGCTCCCGGCACACACTGATATGTGGTATTATTATTATATAGGGGAGAGGGGACCGTACAGTGATATATGAGGGGGAATAACACAGCTCCCGGCACACACTGATATGTGGTATTATTATTATATAGGGAGAGGGGACCGTACAGTGATATATGAGGGGGAATAACACAGCTCCCGGCACACACTGATATGTGGTATTATTATTATATAGGGGAGAGGGGACCGTACAGTGATATATGAGGAGGAATAACACATCTCCTGCCACACACTGATATGTGGTATTATTATTATATAGGGGAGAGGGGACAGTACAGTGATATATGAGGAGGAATAACACAGCTCCCGGCACATGCTGATATGTGCTATTATTATTATATAGGGGAGAGGGGACTGTACAGTGATATATGAGGGGGAATAACACAGCTCCCGGCACACACTGATATATGATATTATTATTATTATATAGGGGAGAGGGGACCGTACAGTGATATATGAGGGGGAATAACACAGCTCCCGCACATGCTGATATGTGGTATTATTATATAGGGGAGAGGGGACCGTACAGTGATATATGAGGAGGAATAACACAGCTCCCGGCACACACTGATATGTGGTATTATTATTATATAGGGGAGAGGGGACCGTACAGTGATATATGAGGGGGAATAACACAGCTCCCGGCACACACTGATATGTGGTATTATTATTATTATAAGGGAGAGGGGACCGTACAGTGATATATGAGGAGGAATAACACATCTCCCGGCACACGCTGATATGTGGTATTATTATTATATAGGGGAGAGGGGACCGTACAGTGATATATGAGGAGGAATAACACAGCTCCCGGCACACACTGATATGTGGTATTATTATTATATAGGGGAGAGGAGATCGTACAGTGATATATGAGGGGGAATAACAGCTCCCGGCACACGCTGATATGTGGTATTATTATTATATAGGGGAGAGGGGACCGTACAGTGATATATGAGGGGGAATAACACAGCTCCCGCACATGCTGATATGTGGTATTATTATATAGGGGAGAGGGGACCGTACAGTGATATATGAGGGGGAATAACACAGCTCCCGGCACACACTGATATGTGGTATTATTATTATATAGAAGAGAGGGGACCGTACAGTTATATATGAGGGGGAATAACACAGCTCCCGGCACATGCTGATATGTGGTATTATTATTATATAGGAGAGAGGGGACCGTACAGTGATATATGAGGGGGAATAACACAGCTCCCGGCACACACTGATATGTGGTATTATTATTATATAGGTGAGAGGGGACCGTACAGTGATATATGAGGAGGAATAACACAGCTCCCAGCACACGCTGATATGTGATATTATTATTATATAGGGGAGAGGGGACAGTACAGTGATATATGAGGGGGAATAACACAGCTCCCGGCACACGCTGATATGTGTTATTATTATTATATAGGGGAGAGGGGACCGTACAGTGATATATGAGGGGGAATAACACAGCTCCCGGCACATGCTGATATGTGGTATTATTATATAGGGGAGAGGGGACCGTACAGTGATATATGAGGGGGAATAACACAGCTCCCGGCACACACTGATATGTGGTATTATTATTATATAGGGGAGAGGGGACCGTACAGTGATATATGAGGAGGAATAACACAGCTCCCGGCACACACTGATATGTGGTATTATTATTATATAGGGGAGAGGGGACCGTACAGTGATATATGAGGAGGAATAACACAGCTCCCGGCACACACTGATATGTGGTATTATTATTATATAGGTGAGAGGAGACCGTACAGTGATATATGAGGGGGAATAACACAGCTCCCGGCACACGCTGATATGTGGTATTATTATTATATAGGGGAGAGGGGACCGTACAGATATATATGAGGGGGAATAACACAGCTCCCGGCACACGCTGATATGTGGTATTATTATTATATAGGGGAGAGGGGACCGTACAGTGATATATGAGGGGGAATAACACAGCTCCCGGCACACGCTGATATGTGGTATTATTATTATATAGGGGAGAGGGGACGGTACAGTAATATATGAGGGGGAATAACACATCTCCCGGCAGACGCTGATATGTGGTATTATTATTATATAGGGGAGAGGGGACCGTACAGTGATATATGAGGGGGAATAACACAGCTCCCGGCACACGCTGATATGTGGTATTATTATTATATAGGGGAGAGGGGACCGTACAGTGATATATGAGGTGTAATAACACAGCTCCCTGCACACGCTGATATGTGGTATTATTATTATATAGAGGAGAGGGGACCGTACAGTGATATATGAGGAGGAATAACACAGCTCCCGGCACACACTGATATGTGGTATTATTATTATATAGGGGAGAGGGGACCGTACAGTGATATATGAGGAGGAATAACACAGCTCCCGGCACACGCTGATATGTGGTATTATTATTATATAGGGGAGAGGGGACCGTACAGTGATATATGAGGGGGAATAACACAGCTCCCGGCACACGCTGATATGTGGTATTATTATTATATAGGGGAGAGGGGACCGTACAGTGATATATGAGGGGGAATAACACAACTCCCGGCACACACTGATATGTGGTATTATTATTATATAGAGGAGAGGGGACCGTACAGTGATATATGAGGGGGAATAACACAGCTCCCGGCACACACTGATATGTGGTATTATTATTATATAGGGGAGAGGGGACCGTACAGTGATATATGAGGTGTAATAACACAGCTCCCTGCACACGCTGATATGTGGTATTATTATTATATAGAGGAGAGGGGACCGTACAGTGATATATGAGGGGGAATAACACAGCTCCCGGCACACACTGATATGTGGTATTATTATTATATAGGGGAGAAGGGACCGTACAGTGATACATGAGGAGGAATAACACAGCTCCCGGCACACGCTGATATGTGGTATTATTATTATATAAGGATAGGGGACCGTACAGTGATATATGAGGGGGAATAACACAGCTCCCGGCACACGCTGATATGTGGTATTATTATTATATAGGGGAGAGGGGACCGTACAGTGATATATGAGGAGGAATAACACAGCTCCCGGCACACGCTGATATGTGGTATTATTATTATATAGAGGAGAGGGGACAGTACAGTGATATATGAGGAGGAATAACACAGCTCCCGGCACACACTGATATATGGTATTATTATTATATAGGGGACCGTACAGTGATATATGAGGAGGAATAACACAGCTCCCGGCACACACTGATATGTGGTATTATTATTATATAGGGGAGAGGGGACCGTACAGTGATATATGAGGAGGAATAACACAGCTCCCGTCACACACTGATATGTGGTATTATTATTATATAGGGGAGAGGGGACCGTACAGTGATATATGAGGGGAATAACACAGCTCCCGGCACACGCTGATATGTGGTATTATTATTATATAGAGGAGAGGGGACAGTACATTGATATATGAGGGGGAATAACACAGCTTCCGGCACACGCTGATATGTGGTATTATTATTATATAGAGGAGATGAGACCGTACAGTGATATATGAGGGGGAATAACACAGCTCCCAGCACACACTGATATGTGGTATTATTATTATATAGGGGAGAAGGGACCGTACAGTGATACATGAGGAGGAATAACACAGCTCCCGGCACACGCTGATATGTGGTATTATTATTATATAGGGGAGAGAGGACCGTACAGTGATATATGAGGGGGAATAACACAGCTCCCGGCACACACTGATATGTGGTATTATTATTATATAGGGGAGAGAGGACCGTACAGTGATATATGAGGAGGAATAACACAGCTCCCGGCACACGCTGATATGTGGTATTATTATTATTATATAGAGGAGAGAGGACCGTACAGTGATATATGAGGGGGAATAACACAGCTCCCGGCACACACTGATATGTGGTATTATTATTATATAGGGGAGAGGGGACCGTACAGTTATATATGAGGGGGAATAACACAGCTCCCGGCACACACTGATATGTGGTATTATTATTATATAGGGGAGAGGGGACCGTACAGTTATATATGAGGGGGAATAACACAGCTCCCGGCACACACTGATATGTGGTATTATTATTATATAGGAAAGAGGAGACAGTACAGTGATATATGAGGGGGAATAACACAGCTCCCGGCACACACTGATATGTGGTATTATTATTATATAGGGGAGAGGGGACCGTACAGTGATATATGAGGGGGAATAACACAGCTCCCGGCACACGCTGATATGTGGTATTATTATTATATAGGAGAGAGGACCGTACAGTGATATATGAGGGGGAATAACACAGCTCCCGGCACACACTGATATATGGTATTATTATTATATAGGGGACCGTACAGTGATATATGAGGAGGAATAACACAGCTCCCGGCACACACTGATATGTGGTATTATTATTATATAGGGGAGAGGGGACCGTACAGTGATATATGAGGAGGAATAACACAGCTCCCGTCACACACTGATATGTGGTATTATTATTATATAGGGGAGAGGGGACCGTACAGTGATATATGAGGGGAATAACACAGCTCCCGGCACACGCTGATATGTGGTATTATTATTATATAGAGGAGAGGGGACAGTACATTGATATATGAGGGGGAATAACACAGCTTCCGGCACACGCTGATATGTGGTATTATTATTATATAGAGGAGAGGGGACCGTACAGTGATATATGAGGAGGAATAACACAGCTCCCGGCACACGCTGATATGTGGTATTATTATTATATAGAGGAGAGGGGACCGTACAGTGATATATGAGGAGGAATAACACAGCTCCCGGCGCACGCTGATATGTGGTGGTATTATTATTATATAGGGGAGAGGGGACTGTACAGTGATATATGAGGGGGAATAACACAGCTCCCGGCACACGCTGATATGTGGTATTATTATTATATAGAAGAGAGAGGACCGTACAGTGATATATGAGGAGGAATAACACAGCTCCCGGCACACACTGATATGTGGTATTATTATTATATAGAGGAGAGTGGACCATACAGTGATATATGAGGGGGAATAACACAGCTCCCGGCACACACTGATATGTGGTATTATTATTATATAGGGGAGGGGACCGTACAGTGATATATGAGGAGGAATAACACAGCTCCCGGTACACGCTGATATGTGGTATTATTATTATATAGGGGAGAGGGGACCATACAGTGATATATGAGGGGGAATAACACAGCTCCCGGCACACGCTGATATGTGGTATTATTATTATATAGGGGAGAGGGGACCGTACAGTGATATATGAGGAGGAATAACACAGCTCCCGGCACACGCTGATATGTGGTATTATTATTATATAGAGGAGAGGGGACAGTACAGTGATATATGAGGAGGAATAACACAGCTCCCGGCACACACTGATATATGGTATTATTATTATATAGGGGACCGTACAGTGATATATGAGGAGGAAGAACACAGCTCCCGTCACACACTGATATGTGGTATTATTATTATATAGGGGAGAGGGGACCGTACAGTGATATATGAGGGGAATAACACAGCTCCCGGCACACGCTGATATGTGGTATTATTATTATATAGAGGAGAGGGGACAGTACATTGATATATGAGGGGGAATAACACAGCTTCCGGCACACGCTGATATGTGGTATTATTATTATATAGAGGAGATGAGACCGTACAGTGATATATGAGGGGGAATAACACAGCTCCCAGCACACACTGATATGTGGTATTATTATTATATAGGGGAGAAGGGACCGTACAGTGATACATGAGGAGGAATAACACAGCTCCCGGCACACGCTGATATGTGGTATTATTATTATATAGGGGAGAGAGGACCGTACAGTGATATATGAGGGGGAATAACACAGCTCCCGGCACACACTGATATGTGGTATTATTATTATATAGGGGAGAGAGGACCGTACAGTGATATATGAGGAGGAATAACACAGCTCCCGGCACACGCTGATATGTGGTATTATTATTATATAGAGGAGAGAGGACCGTACAGTGATATATGAGGGGGAATAACACAGCTCCCGGCACACACTGATATGTGGTATTATTATTAAATAGGGGAGAGGGGACCGTACAGTTATATATGAGGGGGAATAACACAGCTCCCGGCACACACTGATATGTGGTATTATTATTATATAGGGGAGAGGGGACCGTACAGTTATATATGAGGGGGAATAACACAGCTCCCGGCACACACTGATATGTGGTATTATTATTATATAGGAAAGAGGAGACAGTACAGTGATATATGAGGGGGAATAACACAGCTCCCGGCACACACTGATATGTGGTATTATTATTATATAGGGGAGAGGGGACCGTACAGTGATATATGAGGGGGAATAACACAGCTCCCGGCACACGCTGATATGTGGTATTATTATTATATAGGAGAGAGGACCGTACAGTGATATATGAGGGGGAATAACACAGCTCCCGGCACACACTGATATGTGGTATTATTATTATATAGAGGAGAGGGGACCGTACAGTGATATATGAGGAGGAATAACACAGCTCCCGGCACACGCTGATATGTGGTATTATTATTATATAGAGGAGAGGGGACCGTACAGTGATATATGAGGAGGAATAACACAGCTCCCGGCGCACGCTGATATGTGGTGGTATTATTATTATATAGGGGAGAGGGGACTGTACAGTGATATATGAGGGGGAATAACACAGCTCCCGGCACACGCTGATATGTGGTATTATTATTATATAGAAGAGAGAGGACCGTACAGTGATATATGAGGAGGAATAACACAGCTCCCGGCACACACTGATATGTGGTATTATTATTATATAGAGGAGAGTGGACCATACAGTGATATATGAGGGGGAATAACACAGCTCCCGGCACACACTGATATGTGGTATTATTATTATATAGTGGAGGGGACCGTACAGTGATATATGAGGAGGAATAACACAGCTCCCGGTACACGCTGATATGTGGTATTATTATTATATAGGGGAGAGGGGACCATACAGTGATATATGAGGGGGAATAACACAGCTCCCGGCACACGCTGATATGTGGTATTATTATTATATAGGGGAGAGGGGGCCGTACAGTGATATATGAGGAGGAATAACACAGCTCCCGGCACACACTGATATGTGGTATTATTATTATATGGGGGAGAGAGGACCGTACAGTGATATATGAGGGGAATAACACAGCTCCCGGCACACACTGATATGTAGTATTATTATTATATAGGGGAGAGGGGACCGTACAGTGATATATGAGGGGAATAACACAGCTCCCGGCACACACTGATATGTGGTATTATTATATAGGGGAGAGGGGACAGTACAGTGATATATGAGGGGGAATAACACTGCTCCTGGCACACGCTGATATGTGGTATTATTATTATATAGGGGAGAGGGGACCGTACAGTGATATATTAGGAGGAATAACACATCTCCCGGCACACACTGATATGTGGTATTATTATTATATAGGGGAGAGGGGACAGTACAGTGATATATGAGGAGGAATAACACAGCTCCCGGCACACACTGATATGTGGTATTATTATTATATAGGGGAGAGGGGACCGTACAGTGATATATGAGGGGGAATAACACAGCTCCCGGCACACACTGATATGTGGTATTATTATTATATAGGGGAGAGGGGACCGTACAGTTATATATGAGGGGGAATAACACAGCTCCCGGCACACACTGATATGTGGTATTATTATTATATAGGGGAGAGGGGACCGTACAGTTATATATGAGGGGGAATAACACAGCTCCCGGCACACACTGATATGTGGTATTATTATTATATAGGAAAGAGGAGACAGTACAGTGATATATGAGGGGGAATAACACAGCTCCCGGCACACACTGATATGTGGTCTTATTATTATATAGGGGAGAGGGGACCGTACAGTGATATATGAGGGGGAATAACACAGCTCCCGGCACACACTGATATGTGGTATTATTATTATATAGGGGAGAGGGGACCGTACAGTTATATATGAGGGGGAATAACACAGCTCCCGGCACACACTGATATGTGGTATTATTATTATATAGGGGAGAGGGGACCGTACAGTTATATATGAGGGGGAATAACACAGCTCCCGGCACACACTGATATGTGGTATTATTATTATATAGGAAAGAGGAGACAGTACAGTGATATATGAGGGGGAATAACACAGCTCCCGGCACACGCTGATATGTGGTATTATTATTATATAGGGGAGAGAGGACCGTACAGTGATATATGAGGAGGAATAACACAGCTCCCGGCACACACTGATATGTGGTATTATTATTATATAGGGGAGAGGGGACCGTACAGTGATATATGAGGGGGAATAACACAGCTACCGGCACACACTGATATGTGGTATTATTATTATATAGGGGAGAGGGGACCGTACAGTTATATATGAGGGGGAATAACACAGCTCCCGGCACACACTGATATGTGGTATTATTATTATATAGGGGAGAGGGGACCGTACAGTTATATATGAGGGGGAATAACACAGCTCCCGGCACACACTGATATGTGGTATTATTATTATATAGGAAAGAGGAGACAGTACAGTGATATATGAGGGGGAATAACACAGCTCCCGGCACACACTGATATGTGGTATTATTATTATATAGGGGAGAGGGGACCGTACAGTGATATATGAGGGGGAATAACACAGCTCCCGGCACACGCTGATATGTGGTATTATTATTATATAGGGGAGAGAGGACCGTACAGTGATATATGAGGGGGAATAACACAGCTCCCGGCACACACTGATATGTGGTATTATTATTATATAGAGGAGAGGGGACCGTACAGTGATATATGAGGAGGAATAACACAGCTCCCGGCGCACGCTGATATGTGGTGGTATTATTATTATATAGGGGAGAGGGGACTGTACAGTGATATATGAGGGGGAATAACACAGCTCCCGGCACACGCTGATATGTGGTATTATTATTATATAGAAGAGAGAGGACCGTACAGTGATATATGAGGAGGAATAACACAGCTCCCGGCACACACTGATATGTGGTATTATTATTATATAGAGGAGAGTGGACCATACAGTGATATATGAGGGGGAATAACACAGCTCCCGGCACACACTGATATGTGGTATTATTATTATATAGGGGAGGGGACCGTACAGTGATATATGAGGAGGAATAACACAGCTCCCGGTACACGCTGATATGTGGTATTATTATTATATAGGGGAGAGGGGACCATACAGTGATATATGAGGGGGAATAACACAGCTCCCGGCACACGCTGATATGTGGTATTATTATTATATAGGGGAGAGGGGGCCGTACAGTGATATATGAGGAGGAATAACACAGCTCCCGGCACACACTGATATGTGGTATTATTATTATATGGGGGAGAGGGGACCGTACAGTGATATATGAGGGGAATAACACAGCTCCCGGCACACACTGATATGTGGTATTATTATTATATAGGGGAGAGGGGACCGTACAGTGATATATGAGGGGAATAACACAGCTCCCGGCACACACTGATATGTGGTATTATTATTATATAGGGGAGAGGGGACAGTACAGTGATATATGAGGGGGAATAACACTGCTCCTGGCACACGCTGATATGTGGTATTATTATTATATAGGGGAGAGGGGACCGTACAGTGATATATTAGGAGGAATAACACATCTCCCGGCACACACTGATATGTGGTATTATTATTATATAGGGGAGAGGGGACAGTACAGTGATATATGAGGAGGAATAACACAGCTCCCGGCACACACTGATATGTGGTATTATTATTATATAGGGGAGAGGGGACCGTACAGTGATATATGAGGGGGAATAACACAGCTCCCGGCACACACTGATATGTGGTATTATTATTATATAGGGGAGAGGGGACCGTACAGTTATATATGAGGGGGAATAACACAGCTCCCGGCACACACTGATATGTGGTATTATTATTATATAGGGGAGAGGGGACCGTACAGTTATATATGAGGGGGAATAACACAGCTCCCGGCACACACTGATATGTGGTATTATTATTATATAGGAAAGAGGAGACAGTACAGTGATATATGAGGGGGAATAACACAGCTCCCGGCACACACTGATATGTGGTCTTATTATTATATAGGGGAGAGGGGACCGTACAGTGATATATGAGGGGGAATAACACAGCTCCCGGCACACACTGATATGTGGTATTATTATTATATAGGGGAGAGGGGACCGTACAGTTATATATGAGGGGGAATAACACAGCTCCCGGCACACACTGATATGTGGTATTATTATTATATAGGGGAGAGGGGACCGTACAGTTATATATGAGGGGGAATAACACAGCTCCCGGCACACACTGATATGTGGTATTATTATTATATAGGAAAGAGGAGACAGTACAGTGATATATGAGGGGGAATAACACAGCTCCCGGCACACGCTGATATGTGGTATTATTATTATATAGGGGAGAGAGGACCGTACAGTGATATATGAGGAGGAATAACACAGCTCCCGGCACACACTGATATGTGGTATTATTATTATATAGGGGAGAGGGGACCGTACAGTGATATATGAGGAGGAATAACACAGCTCCCGGCACACACTGATATGTGGTATTATTATTATATAGGGGAGAGGGGACCGTACAGTTATATATGAGGGGGAATAACACAGCTCCCGGCACACACTGATATGTGGTATTATTGTTATATAGGAAAGAGGAGACAGTACAGTGATATATGAGGGGGAATAACACAGCTCCCGGCACACGCTGATATGTGGTATTATTATTATATAGGGGAGAGAGGACCATACAGTGATATATGAGGAGGAATAACACAGCTCCCGGCACACACTGATATGTGGTATTATTATTATATAAGGGAGAGGGGACCGTACAGTGATATATGAGGAGGAATAACACAGCTCCCGGCACACACTGATATGTGGTATTATTATTATATAGGGGAGAGGGGACCGTACAGTGATATATGAGGGGGAATAACACAGCTCCCTGCACACGCTGATATGTGGTATTATTATATAGGGGAGAGGGGACCGTACAGTGATATATGAGGGGGAATAACACAGCTCCCGGCACACTGATATGTGGTATTATTATATAGGGGAGAGGGGACCGTACAGTGATATGAGGGGGAATAACACAGCTCCCGGCACACAGTGATATGTGGTATTATTATTATATAGGGGAGAGGGGACCATACAGTGATATATGAGGGGGAATAACACAGCTCCCGGCACACACTGATATGTGGTATTATTATTATATAGAGGAGAGAGGACCGTACAGTGATATATGAGGGGGAATAACACAGCTCCCGGCACACACTGATATGTGGTATTATTATTATATAGGGGAGAGGGGACCGTACAGTGATATATGAGGGGGAATAACACAGCCCCCGGCACACACTGATATGTGGTATTATTATTATATAGGGGAGAGGGGACCGTACAGTGATATATGAGGGGAATAACACAGCTCCCAGCACACACTGATATGTGGTATTATTATATAGGGGAGATGGGACCGTACAGTGATATATGAGGGGAATATCACAGCTCCCAGCACACGCTGATATGTGGTATTATTATTATATAGAGGAGAGAGGACCGTACAGTGATATATGAGGGGGGATAACACAGCTCCCAGCACACGCTGATATGTGGTATTATTATTATATAGGGGAGAGGGGACCGTACAGTGATATATGAGGGGAATAACACAGCTCCCGGCACACGCTGATATGTGGTATTATTATTATATAGAGGAGAGGGGACCGTACAGTGATATATGAGGGGAATAACACAACTCCCGGCACACGCTGATATGTGGTATTATTATTATATAGGGGAGAGGGGACCGTACAGTGATATATGAGGAGGAATAACACAGCTCCCGGCACACGCGGATATGTGGTATTATTATTATATAGGGGAGAGGGGACCGTACAGTGATATATGAGGGGGAATAACACAGCTCCCGGCACACGCTGATATGTGGTATTATTATTATATAGGGGAGAGGGGACCGTACAGTGATATATGAGGAGGAATAACGCAGCTCCCGGCACACGCTGATATGTGGTATTATTATTATATAGGAGAGAGTGGACCGTACAGTGATATATGAGGAGGAATAACACAGCTCCCGGCACACGCTGATATGTGGTATTATTATTATATAGGGGAGAGGGGACCGTACAGTGATATATGAGGAGGAATAACACAGCCCCCGGCACACACTGATATGTGGTATTATTATTATATAGGAGAGAGGGGACCGTACAGTGATATATGAGGAGGAATAACACAGCTCCCGGCACACACTGATATGTGGTATTATTATTATTATATAGGGGAGAGGGGTCTGTACAGTGATATATGAGGGGGAATAACACAGCTCCCGGCACACACTGATATGTGGTATTATTATTATATAGGAAAGAGGAGACAGTACAGTGATATATGAGGGGGAATAACACAGCTCCCGGCACACACTGATATGTGGTCTTATTATTATATAGGGGAGAGGGGACCGTACAGTGATATATGAGGGGGAATAACACAGCTCCCGGCACACACTGATATGTGGTATTATTATTATATAGGGGAGAGGGGACCGTACAGTTATATATGAGGGGGAATAACACAGCTCCCGGCACACACTGATATGTGGTATTATTATTATATAGGGGAGAGGGGACCGTACAGTTATATATGAGGGGGAATAACACAGCTCCCGGCACACACTGATATGTGGTATTATTATTATATAGGAAAGAGGAGACAGTACAGTGATATATGAGGGGGAATAACACAGCTCCCGGCACACGCTGATATGTGGTATTATTATTATATAGGGGAGAGAGGACCGTACAGTGATATATGAGGAGGAATAACACAGCTCCCGGCACACACTGATATGTGGTATTATTATTATATAGGGGAGAGGGGACCGTACAGTGATATATGAGGAGGAATAACACAGCTCCCGGCACACACTGATATGTGGTATTATTATTATATAGGGGAGAGGGGACCGTACAGTTATATATGAGGGGGAATAACACAGCTCCCGGCACACACTGATATGTGGTATTATTGTTATATAGGAAAGAGGAGACAGTACAGTGATATATGAGGGGGAATAACACAGCTCCCGGCACACGCTGATATGTGGTATTATTATTATATAGGGGAGAGAGGACCGTACAGTGATATATGAGGAGGAATAACACAGCTCCCGGCACACACTGATATGTGGTATTATTATTATATAAGGGAGAGGGGACCGTACAGTGATATATGAGGAGGAATAACACAGCTCCCGGCACACACTGATATGTGGTATTATTATTATATAGGGGAGAGGGGACCGTACAGTGATATATGAGGGGGAATAACACAGCTCCCTGCACACGCTGATATGTGGTATTATTATATAGGGGAGAGGGGACCGTACAGTGATATATGAGGGGGAATAACACAGCTCCCGGCACACTGATATGTGGTATTATTATATAGGGGAGAGGGGACCGTACAGTGATATGAGGGGGAATAACACAGCTCCCGGCACACACTGATATGTGGTATTATTATTATATAGAGGAGAGAGGACCGTACAGTGATATATGAGGGGGAATAACACAGCTCCCGGCACACACTGATATGTGGTATTATTATTATATAGGGGAGAGGGGACCGTACAGTGATATATGAGGGGGAATAACACAGCCCCCGGCACACACTGATATGTGGTATTATTATTATATAGGGGAGAGGGGACCGTACAGTGATATATGAGGGGAATAACACAGCTCCCAGCACACACTGATATGTGGTATTATTATATAGGGGAGATGGGACCGTACAGTGATATATGAGGGGAATATCACAGCTCCCAGCACACGCTGATATGTGGTATTATTATTATATAGAGGAGAGAGGACCGTACAGTGATATATGAGGGGGGATAACACAGCTCCCGGCACACGCTGATATGTGGTATTATTATTATATAGGGGAGAGGGGACCGTACAGTGATATATGAGGGGAATAACACAGCTCCCGGCACACGCTGATATGTGGTATTATTATTATATAGAGGAGAGGGGACCGTACAGTGATATATGAGGGGAATAACACAACTCCCGGCACACGCTGATATGTGGTATTATTATTATATAGGGGAGAGGGGACCGTACAGTGATATATGAGGAGGAATAACACAGCTCCCGGCACACGCGGATATGTGGTATTATTATTATATAGGGGAGAGGGGACCGTACAGTGATATATGAGGGGGAATAACACGGCTCCCGGCACACGCTGATATGTGGTATTATTATTATATAGGGGAGAGGGGACCGTACAGTGATATATGAGGAGGAATAACGCAGCTCCCGGCACACGCTGATATGTGGTATTATTATTATATAGGAGAGAGTGGACCGTACAGTGATATATGAGGAGGAATAACACAGCTCCCGGCACACGCTGATATGTGGTATTATTATTATATAGGGGAGAGGGGACCGTACAGTGATATATGAGGAGGAATAACACAGCCCCCGGCACACACTGATATGTGGTATTATTATTATATAGGAGAGAGGGGACCGTACAGTGATATATGAGGAGGAATAACACAGCTCCCGGCACACACTGATATGTGGTATTATTATTATATAGGGGAGAGGGGTCTGTACAGTGATATATGAGGGGAATAACACAGCTCCCGGCACACGCTGATATGTGGTATTATTATTATATAGGGGAGAGGGGACCGTACAGTGATATATGAGGAGGAATAACACAGCTCCCGGCACACGCGGATATGTGGTATTATTATTATATAGGGGAGAGGGGACCGTACAGTGATATATGAGGGGGAATCACACAGCTCCCGGCACACGCTGATATGTGGTATTATTATTATATAGGGGAGAGGGGACCGTACAGTGATATATGAGGAGGAATAACGCAGCTCCCGGCACACACTGATATGTGGTATTATTATTATATAGGAGAGAGTGGACCGTACAGTGATATATGAGGAGGAATAACACAGCTCCCGGCACACGCTGATATGTGGTATTATTATTATATAGGGGAGAGGGGACCGTACAGTGATATATGAGGAGGAATAACACAGCCCCCGGCACACACTGATATGTGGTATTATTATTATATAGGAGAGAGGGGACCGTACAGTGATATATGAGGAGGAATAACACAGCTCCCGGCACACACTGATATGTGGTATTATTATTATATAGGAGAGAGGGGACCGTACAGTGATATATGAGGAGGAATAACACAGCCCCCGGCACACGCTTATATGTGGTATTATTATTATATAGGGGAGAGGGGACCGTACAGTGATATATGAGGAGGAATAACACAGCCCCCGGCACACACTGATATGTGGTATTATTATTATATAGGGGAGAGGGGACCGTACGGTGATATATGAGGGGGAATAACACAGCTCCCGGCACACGCTGATATGTGGTATTATTATTATATAGGGGAGAGGGGACCGTACAGTGATATATGAGGAGGAATAACACAGCCCCCGGCACACGCTTATATGTGGTATTATTATTATATAGGGGAGAGGGGACAGTACAGTGATATATGAGGGGGAATAACACAGCTCCCGGCACACACTGATATGTGGTATTATTATTATATAGGGGAGAGGGGACCGTACAGATATATATGAGGGGGAATAACACAGCTCCCGGCACACGCTGATATGTGGTATTATTATTATATAGGGGAGAGGGGACCGTACAGTGATATATGAGGAGAAATAACACAGCTCCCGGCACATGCTGATATGTGGTATTATTATTATATAGGGGAGAGGGGACCGTACAGATATATATGAGGGGGAATAACACAGCTCCCGGCACACGCTGATATGTGGTATTATTATTATATAGGGGAGAGGGGACCGTACAGTGATATATGAAGAGGAATAACACAGCTCCTGGCACACGCTGATATGTGGTATCATTATCATATAGTGGAGAGGGGACCGTACAGTGATATATGAGGAGGAATAACACAGCTCCCGGCACACGCTATGTGGTATTATTATTATATAGGGGAGAGGGGACCATACAGTGATATATGAGGGGAATAACACAGCTCCCGGCACACACTGATATGTGGTAATATTATTATATAGGGGAGAGGGGACCGTACAGTGATATATGAGGAGGAATAACACAGCTCCCGGCACACGCTGATATGTGGTATTATTATTATATAGAGGAGAGGAGACAGTACAGTGATATATGAGGAGGAATAACACAGCTCCCGGCACACGCTGATATGTGATATTATTATTATATAGGGGAGAGGGGACCGTACAGTGATATATGAGGGGGATAACACAGCTCCCGACACACGCTGATATGTGGTATTATTATTATATATGGGAGAGGGGACCGTACAGTGATATATGAGGGGGAATAACACAGCTCCCGGCACATGCTGATATGTGGTATTATTATTATTATATAGGGGAGAGGGCACCGTACAGTGATATATGAGGGGGATAACACAGCTCCCGGCACACACTGATATGTGGTATTATTATTATATAGGGGAGAGGGGACCGTACAGTGATATATATGGGGTAATAACACAGCTCCCGGCACATACTGATATGTGGTATTATTATTATATAGGGGAGAGGGGACCGTACAGTGATATATGAGGAGGAATAACACAGCTCCCGGCACATGCTGATATGTGGTATTATTATTATATAGGGGAGAGAGGACCATACAGTGATATATGAGGAGGAATAACACAGCTCCCGGCACACGCTGATATGTGGTATTATTATTATATAGAGGAGAGGAGACAGTACAGTGATATATGAGGAGGAATAACACAGCTCCCGGCACATGCTGATATGTGATATTATTATTATATAGGGGAGAGTGGACCGTACAGTGATATATGAGGAGGAATAACACAGCTCCCGGCACACGCTGCTATGTGGTATTTTTATTATATAGGGGAGAGGGGACCATACAGTGATATATGAGGAGGAATAACACAGCTCCCGGCACACGCTGATATGTGGTATTATTATTATATAGGGGAGAGGGGACCGTACAGTGATATATGAGGGGGAATAACACAGCTCCCGGCACACGCTGATATGTGGTATTATTATTATATAGGGGAGAGGGGACCGTACAGATATATATGAGGGGGAATAACACAGCTCCCGGCACACGCTGATATGTGGTATTATTATTATTATATAGGGGAGAGGGGACCGTACAGTGATATATGAGGGGGAATAACACAGCTCCCGGCACACGCTGATATGTGGTATTATTATTATATAGGGGAGAGGGGACCGTACAGTGATATGAGGTGGAATAACATAGCTCCCGGCACACGCTGATATGTGGTATTATTATTATATAGGGGAGAGGGGACCGTACAGTGATATATGAGGAGGAATAACACAGCACCCGGCACACGCTTATATGTGGTATTATTATATAGAGGAGAGAGGACCGTACAGTGATATATGAGGGGGGATAACACAGCTCCCGGCACACGCTGATATGTGGTATTATTATTATATAGGGGAGAGGGGACCGTACAGTGATATATGAGGGGAATAACACAGCTCCCGGCACACGCTGATATGTGGTATTATTATTATATAGAGGAGAGGGGACCGTACAGTGATATATGAGGGGAATAACACAACTCCCGGCACACGCTGATATGTGGTATTATTATTATATAGGGGAGAGGGGACCGTACAGTGATATATGAGGAGGAATAACACAGCTCCCGGCACACGCGGATGTGTGGTATTATTATTATATAGGGGAGAGGGGACCGTACAGTGATATATGAGGGGGAATAACACAGCTCCCGGCACACGCTGATATGTGGTATTATTATTATATAGGGGAGAGGGGACCGTACAGTGATAGATGAGGAGGAATAACGCAGCTCCCGGCACACGCTGATATGTGGTATTATTATATAGGGGAGAGGGGACCGTACAGTGATATATGAGGAGGAATAACACAGCCCCCGGCACACACTGATATGTGGTATTATTATTATATAGGAGAGAGGGGACCGTACAGTGATATATGAGGAGGAATAACACAGCTCCCGGCACACACTGATATGTGGTATTATTATTATATAGGGGAGAGGGGTCCGTACAGTGATATATGAGGGGAATAACACAGCTCCCGGCACACGCTGAAATGTGGTATTATTATTATATAGAGGAGAGGGGACCGTACAGTGATATATGAGGGGAATAACACAACTCCCGGCACACGCTGATATGTGGTATTATTATTATATAGGGGAGAGGGGACCGTACAGTGATATATGAGGAGGAATAACACAGCTCCCGGCACACGCGGATATGTGGTATTATTATTATATAGGGGAGAGGGGACCGTACAGTGATATATGAGGGGGAATAACACAGCTCCCGGCACACGCTGATATGTGGTATTATTATTATATAGGGGAGAGGGGACCGTACAGTGATATATGAGGAGGAATAACGCAGCTCCCGGCACACACTGATATGTGGTATTATTATTATATAGAAGAGAGTGGACCGTACAGTGATATATGAGGAGGAATAACGCAGCTCCCGGCACACACTGATATGTGGTATTATTATTATATAGGGGAGAGGGGACCGTACAGTGATATATGAGGAGGAATAACACAGCCCCCGGCACACACTGATAAGTGGTAATATTATTATATAGGGGAGAGGGGACCGTACGGTGATATATGAGGGGGAATAACACAGCCCCCGGCACACGCTTATATGTGGTATTATTATTATATAGGGGAGAGGGGACCGTACAGATATATATGAGGGGGAATAACGCAGCTCCCGGCACACGCTGATATGTGGTATTATTATTATATAGGAGAGAGTGGACCGTACAGTGATATATGAGGAGGAATAACACAGCTCCCGGCACACGCTGATATGTTGTATTATTATTATATAGGGGAGAGGGGACCGTACAGTGATATATGAGGAGGAATAACACAGCCCCCGGCACACACTGATATGTGGTATTATTATTATATAGGAGAGAGGGGACCGTACAGTGATATATGAGGAGGAATAACACAGCTCCCGGCACACGCTGATATGTGGTATTATTATTATATAGGGGAGAGGGGACCGTACAGTGATATATGAGGAGGAATAACGCAGCTCCCGGCACACACTGATATGTGGTATTATTATTATATAGAAGAGAGTGGACCGTACAGTGATATATGAGGAGGAATAACACAGCTCCCGGCACACGCTGATATGTGGTATTATTATTATATAGGGGAGAGGGGACCGTACAGTGATATATGAGGAGGAATAACACAGCCCCCGGCACACACTGATATGTGGTATTATTATTATATAGGAGAGAGGGGACCGTACAGTGATATATGAGGAGGAATAACACAGCTCCCGGCACACACTGATATGTGGTATTATTATTATATAGGAGAGAGGGGAACGTACAGTGATATATGAGGAGGAATAACACAGCCCCCGGCACACGCTTATATGTGGTATTATTATTATATAGGGGAGAGGGGACCGTACAGTGATATATGAGGAGGAATAACACAGCCCCCGGCACACACTGATATGTGGTATTATTATTTCTCTATCGTCCTAAGTGGATGCTGGGGTTCCTGAAAGGACCATGGGGAATAGCGGCTCCGCAGGAGACAGGGCACAAAAAAGTAAAGCTTTACTAGGTCAGGTGGTGTGCACTGGCTCCTCCCCCTATGACCCTCCTCCAGACTCCAGTTAGATTTTGTGCCCGAACGAGAAGGGTGCAATCTAGGTGGCTCTCCTAAAGAGCTGCTTAGAGAAAGTTTAGTTTAGGTTTTTTTCTTTACAGTGAGTCCTGCTGGCAACAGGATCACTGCAACGTGGGACTTAGGGGGAAAGTAGTAAACTCACCTGCATGCAGAGTGGATTTGCTGCTTGGCTACTGGACACCATTAGCTCCAGAGGGATCGAACACAGGCCCAGCCGTGGAGTCCGGTCCCGGAGCCGCGCCGCCGACCCCCTTGCAGATGCTGAAGCGTGAAGAGGTCCGGAAACCGGCGGCTGAAGACTCCTCAGTCTTCATAAGGTAGCGCACAGCACTGCAGCTGTGCGCCATTTTCCTCTCAGCACACTTCACTGGGCAGTCACTGAGGGTGCAGAGCGCTGGGGGGGGGCGCTCTGAGAGGCAAATATAAACCTTATACAAGGCTAAAAATACCTCACATATAGCCCATAGGGGCTATATGGAGATATTTAACCCCTGCCTGACTGGAAAAATAGCGGGAGAAGAACCCGCCGAAAAAGGGGCGGGGCCTATCTCCTCAGCACACGGCGCCATTTTCTGTCACAGCTCCGCTGGTCAGAACGGCTCCCAGGTCTCTCCCCTGCACTGCACTACAGAAACAGGGTAAAACAGAGAGGGGGGGCACATTAATGGCTATATATATATATATTAAAGCAGCTATAAGGGAGCACTTAATATAAGGATATCCCTTGTATATATAGCGCTTTGTGGTGTGTGCTGGCAGACTCTCCCTCTGTCTCCCCAAAAGGGCTAGTGGGTCCTGTCTTCATTAGAGCATTCCCTGTGAGTTTGCGGTGTGTGTCGGTACGTGGTGTCGACATGTATGAGGACGATATTGGTGTGGAGGCGGAGCAATTGCCAAATATGCAGATGTCACCCCCCAGGGGGTCGACACCAGAATGGATGCCTTTATTTGTGGAATTACGTGATGGTTTATCTTCCCTTAAACAGTCAGTTGAGGACATGAGGCGGCCGGACAATCAATTAATGCCTGTCCAGGCGCCTCAAACACCGTCAGGGGCTGTAAAACGCCCTTTGCCTCAGTCGGTCGACACAGACCCAGACACGGGCACTGATTCCAGTGACGACGGTAGAAATTCAAACGTATTTTCCAGTAGGGCCACACGTTATATGATTTTGGCAATGAAGGAGACGTTACATTTAGCTGATACTACAGATACCGTAAAACAGGGTATTATGTATGGTGTGAAAAAACTACAAACAGTTTTTCCTGAATCAGAAGAATTAAATGACGTGTGTGATGAAGCGTGGGTTGCTCCTGATAAAAAGTTGATAATTTCAAAAAAGTTATTGGCATTATACCCTTTCCCGCCAGAGGTTAGGGCGCGCTGGGAAACACCCCCTAAGGTGGACAAGGCGCTCACACGCTTATCCAAACAAGTGGCGTTACCCTCTCCTGAGACGGCCGCACTTAAGGATCCATCAGATAGAAAGATGGAAGTTATTCAAAAGAATATATACACACATGCAGGTGTTATACTACGACCAGCTATAGCAACTGCCTGGATGTGCAGTGCTGGAGTAGTTTGGTCAGAATCCCTGATTGAAAATATTGATACCCTAGATAGGGACAATGTTTTACTGTCGTTAGAACAAATAAAGGATGCATTTATCTATATGCGTGATGCACAGAGGGATATTTGCACACTGGCATCTCGGGTGAGTGCTATGTCCATTTCAGCCAGAAGAGCCTTATGGACACGACAGTGGACAGGCGATGCGGATTCAAAACGTCACATGGAGGTTTTGCCGTATAAAGGGGAGGAGTTATTTGGAGTTGGTCTATCAGACTTGGTGGCCACGGCTACTGCCGGGAAATCCACTTTTTTACCTCAAGTCACTCCCCAACAGAGAAAGGCACCGACCTTTCAACCGCAGCCTTTTCGCTCCTACAAAAATAAGAGAGCAAAGGGCTTGTCGTACCTGCCACGAGGCAGAGGAAGAGGGAAGAGACACCAACAGGCAGCTCCTTCCCAGGAACAGAAGCCCTCCCCGGCTCCTGCAAAAACCTCAGCATGACGCTGGGGCCTCTCAAGCGGACTCGGGGACAGTGGGGGGCCGTCTCAAAAATTACAGCGCGCAGTGGGCTCACTCGCAGGTAGACCCCTGGATCCTGCAGATAATATCTCAGGGGTACAGGTTGGAATTAGAGACGGATCCTCCTCATCGTTTCCTGAAGTCTGCCTTACCAACCGTCTCTTCCGAAAGGGAGAGGGTGTTGGAAGCCATTCACAAGCTGTACGCTCAGCAGGTGATAGTCAAAGTACCCCTATTACAACAAGGAAAGGGGGTATTATTCCACTCTATTTGTGGTACCGAAGCCGGATGGCTCGGTAAGGCCTATTCTAAATCTGAAGTCCTTGAACCTCTACATAAAAAAGTTCAAGTTCAAGATGGAGTCACTCAGAGCAGTGATAGCGAACCTGGAAGAAGGGGACTTTATGGTATCCTTGGACATCAAGGATGCGTATCTACACGTTCCGATTTACCCCGCACACCAGGGGTACCTCAGGTTCATTGTTCAAAACTGTCACTATCAGTTTCAGACGCTGCCGTTCGGATTGTCCACGGCGCCTCGGGTCTTTACCAAGGTAATGGCCGAGATGATGATTCTTCTTCGAAGAAAAGGCGTATTAGTTATCCCATACTTGGACGATCTCCTAATAAGGGCAAGGTCCAGAGAACAGCTGGAGACAGCTTTAGCACTATCTCAAGAGGTGCTAAGACAACACGGGTGGATTCTGAATATTCCAAAATCCCATTTAATCCCGACAACTCGTCTGCTGTTCCTAGGAATGATTCTGGACACGGTTCAGAAAAAGGTTTTCCTTCCAGAGGAAAAAGCCAAGGAGTTATCCGATCTGGTCAGGAACCTCCTAAAACCAGGAAAAGTGTCAGTACATCAATGCACAAGAGTCCTGGGAAAAATGGTGGCTTCTTACGAAGCAATTCCATTCGGCAGATTCCATGCAAGAATATTCCAAAGGGATCTGTTGGACAAATGGTCAGGGTCGCATCTGCAGATGCACCTGCGAATAACCCTGTCACCAAAGACAAGGGTGTCACTTCTGTGGTGGTTGCAGAAGGCTCACCTATTAGAAGGCCGCAGATTCGGCATTCAGGATTGGATCCTGGTGACCACGGACGCCAGCCTGAGAGGCTGGGGAGCAGTCACACAAGGAAGAAACTTCCAGGGAGTATGGACGAGTCTGGAAAAGTCTCTTCACATAAACATTCTGGAACTAAGAGCAATCTACAATGCTCTAAGCCAGGCGGAACTTCTCCTGCAAGGAAAGCCGGTGTTGATTCAGTCGGACAACATCACGGCGGTCGCCCATGTAAACAGGCAGGGCGGCACAAGAAGCAGGAGTGCAATGGCAGAAGCTGCCAAGATTCTTCGCTGGGCGGAGAATCACGTGATAGCACTGTCAGCAGTGTTCATCCCGGGCGTGGACAACTGGGAAGCAGACTTCCTCAGCAGACACGATCTTCATCCGGGAGAGTGGGGTCTACATCCAGAAGTCTTCAACATGTTAATAGACCGTTGGGAAAGACCAATTGTAGACATGATGGCGTCTCGCCTCAACAAGAAACTGGACAAATATTGCGCCAGGTCAAGAGATCCACAGGCAATAGCTGTGGACGCACTGGTAACTCCTTGGGTGTACCAGTCAGTGTATGTGTTTCCTCCTCTGCCGCTCATACCAAAGGTATTGAAGATCATACGGCAAAGAAGAGTAAGAACAATACTAGTGGTTCCGGATTGGCCGAGAAGGACTTGGTATCCGGAACTTCAAGAGATGCTCACGGACGAACCGTGGCCTCTACCTCTGAGAAGGGACCTGCTACAGCAGGGTCCCTGTCTTTTTCAAGACTTACCGCGGCTGCGTTTGACGGCATGGCGGTTGAACGCCAGATCCTAAAAGGGAAAGGCATTCCAGAAGAAGTCATTCCTACCTTGATTAAGGCACGGAAGGAAGTCACCGTGAAACATTATCACCGCATTTGGCGAAAATATGTAGCGTGGTGCGAGGATCGGAGGGTTCCGACGGAGGAATTCCAACTGGGTCGTTTCCTACATTTCCTGCAATCAGGATTATCTATGGGTCTCAAATTGGGATCCATTAAGGTTCAAATTTCGGCCCTGTCAATATTCTTCCAAAAAGAATTGGCCTCTGTCCCTGAGGTCCAGACTTTTGTCAAGGGAGTACTGCATATACAGCCTCCTGTGGTGCCTCCGGTGGCACCGTGGGATCTAAATGTAGTTTTAGATTTCCTCAAATCCCATTGGTTTGAACCATTGAAAAAGGTGGATTTGAAATATCTCACATTGAAAGTGACTATGTTACTAGCCCTGGCCTCTGCCAGGAGAGTATCTGAATTGGCGGCTTTATCTTATAAAAGTCCTTATCTAATCTTCCATTCGGATAGGGCAGAACTGCGGACTCGTCCGCATTTTCTCCCTAAAGTGGTATCAGCATTTCATCTGAACCAACCTATTGTGGTGCCTGCGGCCACTAGCGACTTGGAGGACTCCAAGTTGTTGGACGTTGTCAGAGCCTTAAAAATATACATTGCAAGGACGGCTGGAGTCAGAAAATCTGACTCGCTGTTTATATTGTATGCACCCAACAAGTTGGGCGCACCTGCTTCTAAGCAGTCGATTGCTCGTTGGATTTGTAACACAATTCAACTTGCACATTCTGTGGCAGGCCTGCCACAGCCTAAAACTGTAAAAGCCCACTCCACAAGGAAGGTGGGCTCATCTTGGGCGGCTGCCCGAGGGGTCTCGGCATTACAACTCTGCCGAGCAGCTACGTGGTCGGGGGAGAACACGTTTGTAAAATTTTACAAATTTGATACCCTGGCAAAGGAGGACCTGGAGTTCTCTCATTCGGTGCTGCAGAGTCATCCGCACTCTCCCGCCCGTTTGGGAGCTTTGGTATAATCCCCATGGTCCTTTCAGGAACCCCAGCATCCACTTAGGACGATAGAGAAAATAAGAATTTACTTACCGATAATTCTATTTCTCGGAGTCCGTAGTGGATGCTGGGCGCCCATCCCAAGTGCGGATTATCTGCAATACTTGTACATAGTTATTGTTAACTAATTCGGGTTATTGTTAAGGAGCCATCTTTAAGAGGCCCTTTCTGTTGTCATACTGTTAACTGGGTTTAGATCACAAGTTGTACGGTGTGATTGGTGTGGCTGGTAGGAGTCTTACCCGGGATTCAAAATGCCTCCCTTATTGTGTATGCTCGTCCGGGCACAGTACCTAACTGGAGTCTGGAGGAGGGTCATAGGGGGAGGAGCCAGTGCACACCACCTGACCTAGTAAAGCTTTACTTTTTTGTGCCCTGTCTCCTGCGGAGCCGCTATTCCCCATGGTCCTTTCAGGAACCCCAGCATCCACTACGGACTCCGAGAAATAGAATTATCGGTAAGTAAATTCTTATTTATATAGGGGAGAGGGGACCGTACGGTGATATATGAGGGGGAATAACACAGCTCCCGGCACACGCTGATATGTGGTATTATTATTATTATTATATAGGGGAGAGGGGACCGTACAGTGATATATGAGGAGGAATAACACAGCCCCCGGCACACGCTTATATGTGGTATTATTATTATATAGGGGAGAGGGGACAGTACAGTGATATATGAGGGAGAATAACACAGCTCCCGGCACACACTGATATGTGGTATTATTATATAGGGGAGAAGGGACCGTACAGATATATATGAGGGGGAATAACACAGCTCCCGGCACACGCTGATATGTGGTATTATTATTATAAAGGGGAGAGGGGACCGTACAGTGATATATGAGGAGAAATAACACAGCTCCCGGCACATGCTGATATGTGGTATTATTATTATATAGGGGAGAGGGGACCGTACAGATATATATGAGGGGGAATAACACAGCTCCCGGCACACGCTGATATGTGGTATTATTATTATATAGGGGAGAGGGGACCGTACAGTGATATATGAAGAGGAATAACACAGCTCCTGGCACACGCTGATATGTGGTATCATTATCATATAGTGGAGAGGGGACCGTACAGTGATATATGAGGAGGAATAACACAGCTCCCGGCACACGCTATGTGGTATTATTATTATATAGGGGAGAGGGGACCATACAGTGATATATGAGGGGAATAACACAGCTCCCGGCACACACTGATATGTGGTAATATTATTATATAGGGGAGAGGGGACCGTACAGTGATATATGAGGAGGAATAACACAGCTCCCGGCACACGCTGATATGTGGTATTATTATTATATAGAGGAGAGGAGACAGTACAGTGATATATGAGGAGGAATAACACAGCTCCCGGCACACGCTGATATGTGATATTATTATTATATAGGGGAGAGGGGACCGTACAGTGATATATGAGGGGGATAACACAGCTCCCGACACATGCTGATATGTGGTATTATTATTATATATGGGAGAGGGGACCGTACAGTGATATATGAGGGGGAATAACGCAGCTCCCGGCACATGCTGATATGTGGTATTATTATTATTATATAGGGGAGAGGGCACCGTACAGTGATATATGAGGGGGAATAACACAGCTCCCGGCACACGCTGCTATGTGGTATTTTTATTATATAGGGGAGAGGGGACCATACAGTGATGTATGAGGAGGAATAACACAGCTCCCGGCACACGCTGATATGTGGTATTATTATTATATAGGGGAGAGGGGACCGTACAGTGATATATGAGGGGGAATAACACAGCTCCCGGCACACGCTGATATGTGGTATTATTATTATATAGGGGAGAGGGGACCGTACAGATATATATGAGGGGGAATAACACAGCTCCCGGCACACGCTGATATGTGGTATTATTATTATATAGGGGAGAGGGGACCGTACAGTGATATATATGGGGTAATAACACAGCTCCCGGCACATACTGATATGTGGTATTATTATTATATAGGGGAGAGGGGACCGTACAGTGATATATGAGGAGGAATAACACAGCTCCCGGCACATGCTGATATGTGGTATTATTATTATATAGGGGAGAGAGGACCATACAGTGATATATGAGGAGGAATAACACAGCTCCCGGCACACGCTGATATGTGGTATTATTATTATATAGAGGAGAGGAGACAGTACAGTGATATATGAGGAGGAATAACACAGCTCCCGGCACATGCTGATATGTGATATTATTATTATATAGGGGAGAGTGGACCGTACAGTGATATATGAGGAGGAATAACACAGCTCCCGGCACACGCTGATATGTGGTATTATTATTATATAGGGGAGAGGGGACCGTACAGTAATATATGAGGGGGAATAACACAGCTCCCGGCACACGCTGATATGTGGTATTATTATTATATAGGGGAGAGGGGACCGTACAGATATATATGAGGGGGAATAACACAGCTCCCGGCACACGCTGATATGTGGTATTATTATTATTATATAGGGGAGAGGGGACCGTACAGTGATATATGAGGGGGGATAACACAGCTCCCGGCACACGCTGATATGTGGTATTATTATTATATAGGGGAGAGGGGACCGTACAGTGATATATGAGGTGGAATAACATAGCTCCCGGCACACGCTGATATGTGGTATTATTATTATATAGGGGAGAGGGGACCGTACAGTGATATATGAGGAGGAATAACACAGCACCCGGCACACGCTTATATGTGGTATTATTATATAGAGGAGAGAGGACCGTACAGTGATATATGAGGGGGGATAACACAGCTCCCGGCACACGCTGATATGTGGTATTATTATTATATAGGGGAGAGGGGACCGTACAGTGATATATGAGGGGAATAACACAGCTCCCGGCACACGCTGATATGTGGTATTATTATTATATAGAGGAGAGGGGACCGTACAGTGATATATGAGGGGAATAACACAACTCCCGGCACACGCTGATATGTGGTATTATTATTATATAGGGGAGAGGGGACCGTACAGTGATATATGAGGAGGAATAACACAGCTCCCGGCACACGCGGATATGTGGTATTATTATTATATAGGGGAGAGGGGACCGTACAGTGATATATGAGGGGGAATAACACAGCTCCCGGCACACGCTGATATGTGGTATTATTATTATATAGGGGAGAGGGGACCGTACAGTGATAGATGAGGAGGAATAACGCAGCTCCCGGCACACGCTGATATGTGGTATTATTATTATATAGGGGAGAGGGGACCGTACAGTGATATATGAGGAGGAATAACACAGCCCCCGGCACACACTGATATGTGGTATTATTATTATATAGGAGAGAGGGGACCGAACAGTGATATATGAGGAGGAATAACACAGCTCCCGGCACACACTGATATGTGGTATTATTATTATATAGGGGAGAGGGGTCCGTACAGTGATATATGAGGGGAATAACACAGCTCCCGGCACACGCTGAAATGTGGTATTATTATTATATAGAGGAGAGGGGACCGTACAGTGATATATGAGGGGAATAACACAACTCCCGGCACACGCTGATATGTGGTATTATTATTATATAGGGGAGAGGGGACCGTACAGTGATATATGAGGAGGAATAACACAGCTCCCGGCACACGCGGATATGTGGTATTATTATTATATAGGGGAGAGGGGACCGTACAGTGATATATGAGGGGGAATAACACAGCTCCCGGCACACGCTGATATGTGGTATTATTATTATTATATAGGGGAGAGGGGACCGTACAGTGATATATGAGGAGGAATAACGCAGCTCCCGGCACACACTGATATGTGGTATTATTATTATATAGAAGAGAGTGGACCGTACAGTGATATATGAGGAGGAATAACGCAGCTCCCGGCACACACTGATATGTGGTATTATTATTATATAGGGGAGAGGGGACCGTACAGTGATATATGAGGAGGAATAACACAGCCCCCGGCACACACTGATAAGTGGTAATATTATTATATAGGGGAGAGGGGACCGTACGGTGATATATGAGGGGGAATAACACAGCCCCCGGCACACGCTTATATGTGGTATTATTATTATATAGGGGAGAGGGGACCGTACAGATATATATGAGGGGGAATAACGCAGCTCCCGGCACACGCTGATATGTGGTATTATTATTATATAGGAGAGAGTGGACCGTACAGTGATATATGAGGAGGAATAACACAGCTCCCGGCACACGCTGATATGTTGTATTATTATTATATAGGGGAGAGGGGACCGTACAGTGATATATGAGGAGGAATAACACAGCCCCTGGCACACACTGATATGTGGTATTATTATTATATAGGAGAGAGGGGACCGTACAGTGATATATGAGGAGGAATAACACAGCTCCCGGCACACACTGATATGTGGTATTATTATTATATAGGGGTCCGTACAGTGATATATGAGGGGAATAACACAGCTCCCGGCACACGCTGATATGTGGTATTATTATTATATAGAGGAGAGGGGACCGTACAGTGATATATGAGGGGAATAACACAACTCCCGGCACACGCTGATATGTGGTATTATTATTATATAGGGGAGAGGGGACCGTACAGTGATATATGAGGAGGAATAACACAGCTCCCGGCACACGCGGATATGTGGTATTATTATTATATAGGGGAGAGGGGACCGTACAGTGATATATGAGGGGGAATAACACAGCTCCCGGCACACGCTGATATGTGGTATTATTATTATATAGGGGAGAGGGGACCGTACAGTGATATATGAGGAGGAATAACGCAGCTCCCGGCACACACTGATATGTGGTATTATTATTATATAGAAGAGAGTGGACCGTACAGTGATATATGAGGAGGAATAACACAGCTCCCGGCACACGCTGATATGTGGTATTATTATTATATAGGGGAGAGGGGACCGTACAGTGATATATGAGGAGGAATAACACAGCCCCCGGCACACACTGATATGTGGTATTATTATTATATAGGAGAGAGGGGACCGTACAGTGATATATGAGGAGGAATAACACAGCTCCTGGCACACACTGATATGTGGTATTATTATTATATAGGAGAGAGGGGAACGTACAGTGATATATGAGGAGGAATAACACAGCCCCCGGCACACGCTTATATGTGGTATTATTATTATATAGGGAAGAGGGGACCGTACAGTGATATATGAGGAGGAATAACACAGCCCCCGGCACACACTGATATGTGGTATTATTATTATATAGGGGAGAGGGGACCGTACGGTGATATATGAGGGGGAATAACACAGCTCCCGGCACACGCTGATATGTGGTATTATTATTATATAGGGGAGAGGGGACCGTACAGTGATATATGAGGAGGAATAACACAGCCCCCGGCACACGCTTATATGTGGTATTATTATTATATAGGGGAGAGGGGACAGTACAGTGATATATGAGGGGGAATAACACAGCTCCCGGCACACACTGATATGTGGTATTATTATTATATAGGGGAGAGGGGACCGTACAGATATATATGAGGGGGAATAACACAGCTCCCGGCACACGCTGATATGTGGTATTATTATAAAGGGGAGAGGGGACCGTACAGTGATATATGAGGAGAAATAACACAGCTCCCGGCACATGCTGATATGTGGTATTATTATTATATAGGGGAGAGGGGACCGTACAGATATATATGAGGGGGAATAACACAGCTCCCGGCACACGCTGATATGTGGTATTATTATTATATAGGGGAGAGGGGACCGTACAGTGATATATGAAGAGGAATAACACAGCTCCTGGCACACGCTGATATGTGGTATCATTATCATATAGTGGAGAGGGGACCGTACAGTGATATATGAGGAGGAATAACACAGCTCCCGGCACACGCTATGTGGTATTATTATTATATAGGGGAGAGGGGACCATACAGTGATATATGAGGGGAATAACACAGCTCCCGGCACACACTGATATGTGGTAATATTATTATATAGGGGAGAGGGGACCGTACAGTGATATATGAGGAGGAATAACACAGCTCCCGGCACACGCTGATATGTGGTATTATTATTATATAGAGGAGAGGAGACAGTACAGTGATATATGAGGAGGAATAACACAGCTCCCGGCACACGCTGATATGTGATATTATTATTATATAGGGGAGAGGGGACCGTACAGTGATATATGAGGGGGATAACACAGCTCCCGACACACGCTGATATGTGGTATTATTATTATATATGGGAGAGGGGACCGTACAGTGATATATGAGGGGGAATAACACAGCTCCCGGCACATGCTGATATGTGGTATTATTATTATTATATAGGGGAGAGGGCACCGTACAGTGATATATGAGGGGGAATAACACAGCTCCCGGCACACGCTGCTATGTGGTATTTTTATTATATAGGGGAGAGGGGACCATACAGTGATGTATGAGGAGGAATAACACAGCTCCCGGCACACGCTGATATGTGGTATTATTATTATTATATAGGGGAGAGGGGACCGTACAGTGATATGAGGGGGAATAACACAGCTCCCGGCACACGCTGATATGTGGTATTATTATTATATAGGGGAGAGGGGACCGTACAGATATATATGAGGGGGAATAACACAGCTCCCGGCACACGCTGATATGTGGTATTATTATTATATAGGGGAGAGGGGACCGTACAGTGATATATATGGGGTAATAACACAGCTCCCGGCACATACTGATATGTGGTATTATTATTATATAGGGGAGAGGGGACCGTACAGTGATATATGAGGAGGAATAACACAGCTCCCGGCACATGCTGATATGTGGTATTATTATTATATAGGGGAGAGAGGACCATACAGTGATATATGAGGAGGAATAACACAGCTCCCGGCACACGCTGATATGTGGTATTATTATTATATTGAGGAGAGGAGACAGTACAGTGATATATGAGGAGGAATAACACAGCTCCCGGCACATGCTGATATGTGATATTATTATTATATAGGGGAGAGTGGACCGTACAGTGATATATGAGGAGGAATAACACAGCTCCCGGCACACGCTGCTATGTGGTATTTTTATTATATAGGGGAGAGGGGACCATACAGTGATATATGAGGAGGAATAACACAGCTCCCGGCACACGCTGATATGTGGTATTATTATTATATAGGGGAGAGGGGACCGTACAGTGATATATGAGGGGGAATAACACAGCTCCCGGCACACGCTGATATGTGGTATTATTATTATATAGGGGAGAGGGGACCGTACAGATATATATGAGGGGGAATAACACAGCTCCCGGCACACGCTGATATGTGGTATTATTATTATTATATAGGGGAGAGGGGACCGTACAGTGATATATGAGGGGGGATAACACAGCTCCCGGCACACGCTGATATGTGGTATTATTATTATATAGGGGAGAGGGGACCGTACAGTGATATATGAGGTGGAATAACATAGCTCCCGGCACACGCTGATATGTGGTATTATTATTATATAGGGGAGAGGGGACCGTACAGTGATATATGAGGAGGAATAACACAGCACCCGGCACACGCTTATATGTGGTATTATTATATAGAGGAGAGAGGACCGTACAGTGATATATGAGGGGGGATAACACAGCTCCCGGCACACGCTGATATGTGGTATTATTATTATATAGGGGAGAGGGGACCGTACAGTGATATATGAGGGGAATAACACAGCTCCCGGCACACGCTGATATGTGGTATTATTATTATATAGAGGAGAGGGGACCGTACAGTGATATATGAGGGGAATAACACAACTCCCGGCACACGCTGATATGTGGTATTATTATTATATAGGGGAGAGGGGACCGTACAGTGATATATGAGGAGGAATAACACAGCTCCCGGCACACGCGGATATGTGGTATTATTATTATATAGGGGAGAGGGGATCGTACAGTGATATATGAGGGGGAATAACACAGCTCCCGGCACACGCTGATATGTGGTATTATTATTATATAGGGGAGAGGGGACCGTACAGTGATAGATGAGGAGGAATAACGCAGCTCCCGGCACACGCTGATATGTGGTATTATTATTATATAGGGGAGAGGGGACCGTACAGTGATATATGAGGAGGAATAACACAGCCCCCGGCACACACTGATATGTGGTATTATTATTATATAGGAGAGAGGGGACCGTACAGTGATATATGAGGAGGAATAACACAGCTCCCGGCACACACTGATATGTGGTATTATTATTATATAGGGGAGAGGGGTCCGTACAGTGATATATGAGGGGAATAACACAGCTCCCGGCACACGCTGAAATGTGGTATTATTATTATATAGAGGAGAGGGGACCGTACAGTGATATATGAGGGGAATAACACAACTCCCGGCACACGCTGATATGTGGTATTATTATTATATAGGGGAGAGGGGACCGTACAGTGATATATGAGGAGGAATAACACAGCTCCCGGCACACGCGGATATGTGGTATTATTATTATATAGGGGAGAGGGGACCGTACAGTGATATATGAGGGGGAATAACACAGCTCCTGGCACACGCTGATATGTGGTATTATTATTATTATATAGGGGAGAGGGGACCGTACAGTGATATATGAGGAGGAATAACGCAGCTCCCGGCACACACTGATATGTGGTATTATTATTATATAGAAGAGAGTGGACCGTACAGTGATATATGAGGAGGAATAACGCAGCTCCCGGCACACACTGATATGTGGTATTATTATTATATAGGGGAGAGGGGACCGTACAGTGATATATGAGGAGGAATAACACAGCCCCCGGCACACACTGATAAGTGGTAATATTATTATATAGGGGAGAGGGGACCGTACGGTGATATATGAGGGGGAATAACACAGCCCCCGGCACACGCTTATATGTGGTATTATTATTATATAGGGGAGAGGGGACCGTACAGATATATATGAGGGGGAATAACGCAGCTCCCGGCACACGCTGATATGTGGTATTATTATTATATAGGAGAGAGTGGACCGTACAGTGATATATGAGGAGGAATAACACAGCTCCCGGCACACGCTGATATGTTGTATTATTATTATATAGGGGAGAGGGGACCGTACAGTGATATATGAGGAGGAATAACACAGCCCCCGGCTCACACTGATATGTGGTATTATTATTATATAGGAGAGAGGGGACCGTACAGTGATATATGAGGAGGAATAACACAGCTCCCGGCACACACTGATATGTGGTATTATTATTATATAGGGGAGAGGGGTCCGTACAGTGATATATGAGGGGAATAACACAGCTCCCGGCACACGCTGATATGTGGTATTATTATTATATAGAGGAGAGGGGACCGTACAGTGATATATGAGGGGAATAACACAACTCCCGGCACACGCTGATATGTGGTATTATTATTATATAGGGGAGAGGGGACCGTACAGTGATATATGAGGAGGAATAACACAGCTCCCGGCACACGCGGATATGTGGTATTATTATTATATAGGGGAGAGGGGACCGTACAGTGATATATGAGGGGGAATAACACAGCTCCCGGCACACGCTGATATGTGGTATTATTATTATATAGGGGAGAGGGGACCGTACAGTGATATATGAGGAGGAATAACGCAGCTCCCGGCACACACTGATATGTGGTATTATTATTATATAGAAGAGAGTGGACCGTACAGTGATATATGAGGAGGAATAACACAGCTCCCGGCACACGCTGATATGTGGTATTATTATTATATAGGGGAGAGGGGACCGTACAGTGATATATGAGGAGGAATAACACAGCCCCCGGCACACACTGATATGTGGTATTATTATTATATAGGAGAGAGGGGACCGTACAGTGATATATGAGGAGGAATAACACAGCTCCTGGCACACACTGATATGTGGTATTATTATTATATAGGAGAGAGGGGAACGTACAGTGATATATGAGGAGGAATAACACAGCCCCCGGCACACGCTTATATGTGGTATTATTATTATATAGGGGAGAGGGGACCGTACAGTGATATATGAGGAGGAATAACACAGCCCCCGGCACACACTGATATGTGGTATTATTATTATATAGGGGAGAGGGGACCGTACGGTGATATATGAGGGGGAATAACACAGCTCCCGGCACACGCTGATATGTGGTATTATTATTATATAGGGGAGAGGGGACCGTACAGTGATATATGAGGAGGAATAACACAGCCCCCGGCACACGCTTATATGTGGTATTATTATTATATAGGGGAGAGGGGACAGTACAGTGATATATGAGGGGGAATAACACAGCTCCCGGCACACACTGATATGTGGTATTATTATTATATAGGGGAGAGGGGACCGTACAGATATATATGAGGGGGAATAACACAGCTCCCGGCACACGCTGATATGTGGTATTATTATTATAAAGGGGAGAGGGGACCGTACAGTGATATATGAGGAGAAATAACACAGCTCCCGGCACATGCTGATATGTGGTATTATTATTATATAGGGGAGAGGGGACCGTACAGATATATATGAGGGGGAATAACACAGCTCCCGGCACACGCTGATATGTGGTATTATTATTATATAGGGGAGAGGGGACCGTACAGTGATATATGAAGAGGAATAACACAGCTCCTGGCACACGCTGATATGTGGTATCATTATCATATAGTGGAGAGGGGACCGTACAGTGATATATGAGGAGGAATAACACAGCTCCCGGCACACGCTATGTGGTATTAATATTATATAGGGGAGAGGGGACCATACAGTGATATATGAGGGGAATAACACAGCTCCCGGCACACACTGATATGTGGTAATATTATTATATAGGGGAGAGGGGACCGTACAGTGATATATGAGGAGGAATAACACAGCTCCCGGCACACGCTGATATGTGGTATTATTATTATATAGAGGAGAGGAGACAGTACAGTGATATATGAGGAGGAATAACACAGCTCCCGGCACACGCTGATATGTGATATTATTATTATATAGGGGAGAGGGGACCGTACAGTGATATATGAGGGGGATAACACAGCTCCCGACACACGCTGATATGTGGTATTATTATTATATATGGGAGAGGGGACCGTACAGTGATATATGAGGGGGAATAACACAGCTCCCGGCACATGCTGATATGTGGTATTATTATTATTATATAGGGGAGAGGGCACCGTACAGTGATATATGAGGGGGAATAACACAGCTCCCGGCACACGCTGCTATGTGGTATTTTTATTATATAGGGGAGAGGGGACCATACAGTGATGTATGAGGAGGAATAACACAGCTCCCGGCACACGCTGATATGTGGTATTATTATTATATAGGGGAGAGGGGACCGTACAGTGATATATGAGGGGGAATAACACAGCTCCCGGCACACGCTGATATGTGGTATTATTATTATATAGGGGAGAGGGGACCGTACAGATATATATGAGGGGGAATAACACAGCTCCCGGCACACGCTGATATGTGGTATTATTATTATATAGGGGAGAGGGGACCGTACAGTGATATATGAGGGGGAATAACACAGCTCCCGGCACACGCTGATATGTGGTATTATTATTATATAGGGGAGAGGGGACCGTACAGTGATATATGAGGTGGAATAACACAGCTCCCGGCACACGCTGATATGTGGTATTATTATTATATAGGGGAGAGGGGACCGTACAGTGATATATGAGGGGGAATAACACATCTCCTGGCACACACTGATATGTGGTATTATTATTATATAGGGGAGAGGGGACCGTACAGATATATATGAGGGGGAATAACACAGCTCCCGGCACACGCTATGTGGTATTATTATTATATAGTGGAGAGGGGACCATACAGTGATATATGAGGGGAATAACACGGCTCCCGGCACACACTGATATGTGGTAATATTATTATATAGGGGAGAGGGGACCGTACAGTGATATATGAGGAGGAATAACACAGCTCCCGGCACACGCTGATATGTGGTATTATTATTATATAGGGGAGAGGGGACCGTACGGTGATATATGAGGGGGAATAACACAGCTCCCGGCACACGCTGATATGTGGTATTATTATTATATAGGGGAGAGGGGACAGTACAGTGATATATGAGGGGGAATAACACAGCTCCCGGCACACACTGATATGTGGTATTATTATTATATAGGGGAGAGGGGACCGTACAGATATATATGAGGAGGAATAACACAGCTCCCGGCACACGCTGATATGTGGTATTATTATTATATAGGGGAGAGGGGACCGTACAGTGATAAATGAGGAGGAATAACACAGCTCCCGACACACGCTGATATGTGGTATCATTATCATATAGTGGAGAGGGGACCGTACAGTGATACATGAGGAGGAATAACACAGCTCCCGGCACACGCTATGTGGTATTATTATTATATAGTGGAGAGGGGACCATACAGTGATATATGAGGGGAATAACACGGCTCCCGGCACACACTGATATGTGGTAATATTATTATATAGGGGAGAGGGGACCGTACAGTGATATATGAGGAGGAATAACACAGCTCCCGGCACACGCTGATATGTGGTATTATTATTATATAGAGGAGAGGAGACCGTACAGTGATATGAGGAGGAATAACACAGCTCCCGGCACACGCTATGTGGTATTATTATTATATAGGGGAGAGGGGACCATACAGTGATATATGAGGGGAATAACACAGCTCCCGGCACACACTGATATGTGGTATTATTATTATATAGGGGAGAGGGGACCGTACGGTGATATATGAGGGGGAATAACACAGCTCCCGGCACACGCTGATATGTGGTATTATTATTATATAGGGGAGAGGGGACAGTACAGTGATATATGAGGGGGAATAACACAGCTCCCGGCACACACTGATATGTGGTATTATTATTATATAGGGGAGAGGGGACCGTACAGATATATATGAGGAGGAATAACACAGCTCCCGGCACACGCTGATATGTGGTATTATTATTATATAGGGGAGAGGGGACCGTACAGTGATATATGAGGAGAAATAACACAGCTCCCGGCACATGCTGATATGTGGTATTATTATTATATAGGGGAGAGGGGACCGCACAGATATATATGAGGGGGAATAACACCGCTCCCGGCACACGCTGATATGTGGTATTATTATTATTATATAGGGGAGAGGGGACCGTACAGTGATATATGAGGAGGAATAACACAGCTCCTGGCACACGCTGATATGTGGTATCATTATCATATAGTGGAGAGGGGACCGTACAGTGATATATGAGGAGGAATAACACAGCTCCCGGCACACGCTATGTGGTATTATTATTATATAGGGGAGAGGGGACCATACAGTGATATATGAGGGAAATAACACAGCTCCCGGCACACACTGATATGTGGTAATATTATTATATAGGGGAGAGGGGACCGTACAGTGATATATGAGGAGGAATAACACAGCTCCCGGCACACGCTGATATGTGGTATTATTATTATATAGGGGAGAGAGGACCGTACAGTGATATATGAGGAGGAATAACACAGCTCCCGGCACACACTGATATGTGGTATTATTATTATATAAGGGAGAGGGGACCGTACAGTGATATATGAGGAGGAATAACACAGCTCCCGGCACACACTGATATGTGGTATTATTATTATATAAGGGAGAGGGGACCGTACAGTGATATATGAGGAGGAATAACACAGCTCCCGGCACACACTGATATGTGGTATTATTATTATATAGGGGAGAGGGGACCGTACAGTGATATATGAGGGGGAATAACACAGCTCCCTGCACACGCTGATATGTGGTATTATTATATAGGGGAGAGGGGACCGTACAGTGATATATGAGGGGGAATAACACAGCTCCCGGCACACTGATATGTGGTATTATTATATAGGGGAGAGGGGACCGTACAGTGATATATGAGGGGGAATAACACAGCTCCCGGCACACACTGATATGTGGTATTATTATTATATAGAGGAGAGAGGACCGTACAGTGATATATGAGGGGGAATAACACAGCTCCCGGCACACACTGATATGTGGTATTATTATTATATAGGGGAGAGGGGACCGTACAGTGATATATGAGGGGGAATAACACAGCCCCCGGCACACACTGATATGTGGTATTATTATTATATAGGGGAGAGGGGACCGTACAGTGATATATGAGGGGAATAACACAGCTCCCAGCACACACTGATATGTGGTATTATTATATAGGGGAGATGGGACCGTACAGTGATATATGAGGGGAATATCACAGCTCCCAGCACACGCTGATATGTGGTATTATTATTATATAGAGGAGAGAGGACCGTACAGTGATATATGAGGGGGGATAACACAGCTCCCGGCACACGCTGATATGTGGTATTATTATTATATAGGGGAGAGGGGACCGTACAGTGATATATGAGGGGAATAACACAGCTCCCGGCACACGCTGATATGTGGTATTATTATTATATAGAGGAGAGGGGACCGTACAGTGATATATGAGGGGAATAACACAACTCCCGGCACACGCTGATATGTGGTATTATTATTATATAGGGGAGAGGGGACCGTACAGTGATATATGAGGAGGAATAACACAGCTCCCGGCACACGCGGATATGTGGTATTATTATTATATAGGGGAGAGGGGACCGTACAGTGATATATGAGGGGGAATAACACAGCTCCCGGCACACGCTGATATGTGGTATTATTATTATATAGGGGAGAGGGGACCGTACAGTGATATATGAGGAGGAATAACGCAGCTCCCGGCACACGCTGATATGTGGTATTATTATTATATAGGAGAGAGTGGACCGTACAGTGATATATGAGGAGGAATAACACAGCTCCCGGCACACGCTGATATGTGGTATTATTATTATATAGGGGAGAGGGGACCGTACAGTGATATATGAGGAGGAATAACACAGCCCCCGGCACACACTGATATGTGGTATTATTATTATATAGGAGAGAGGGGACCGTACAGTGATATATGAGGAGGAATAACACAGCTCCCGGCACACACTGATATGTGGTATTATTATTATATAGGGGAGAGGGGTCTGTACAGTGATATATGAGGGGAATAACACAGCTCCCGGCACACGCTGATATGTGGTATTATTATTATATAGGGGAGAGGGGACCGTACAGTGATATATGAGGAGGAATAACACAGCTCCCGGCACACGCGGATATGTGGTATTATTATTATATAGGGGAGAGGGGACCGTACAGTGATATATGAGGGGGAATAACACAGCTCCCGGCACACGCTGATATGTGGTATTATTATTATATAGGGGAGAGGGGACCGTACAGTGATATATGAGGAGGAATAACGCAGCTCCCGGCACACACTGATATGTGGTATTATTATTATATAGGAGAGAGTGGACCGTACAGTGATATATGAGGAGGAATAACACAGCTCCCGGCACACGCTGATATGTGGTATTATTATTATATAGGGGAGAGGGGACCGTACAGTGATATATGAGGAGGAATAACACAGCCCCCGGCACACACTGATATGTGGTATTATTATTATATAGGAGAGAGGGGACCGTACAGTGATATATGAGGAGGAATAACACAGCTCCCGGCACACACTGATATGTGGTATTATTATTATATAGGAGAGAGGGGACCGTACAGTGATATATGAGGAGGAATAACACAGCCCCCGGCACACGCTTATATGTGGTATTATTATTATATAGGGGAGAGGGGACCGTACAGTGATATATGAGGAGGAATAACACAGCCCCCGGCACACACTGATATGTGGTATTATTATTATATAGGGGAGAGGGGACCGTACGGTGATATATGAGGGGGAATAACACAGCTCCCGGCACACGCTGATATGTGGTATTATTATTATATAGGGGAGAGGGGACCGTACAGTGATATATGAGGAGGAATAACACAGCCCCCGGCACACGCTTATATGTGGTATTATTATTATATAGGGGAGAGGGGACAGTACAGTGATATATGAGGGGGAATAACACAGCTCCCGGCACACACTGATATGTGGTATTATTATTATATAGGGGAGAGGGGACCGTACAGTGATATGAGGGGGAATAACACAGCTCCCGGCACACGCTGATATGTGGTATTATTATTATATAGGGGAGAGGGGACCGTACAGTGATATATGAGGAGAAATAACACAGCTCCCGGCACATGCTGATATGTGGTATTATTATTATATAGGGGAGAGGGGACCGTACAGATATATATGAGGGGGAATAACACAGCTCCCGGCACACGCTGATATGTGGTATTATTATTATATAGGGGAGAGGGGACCGTACAGTGATATATGAAGAGGAATAACACAGCTCCTGGCACACGCTGATATGTGGTATCATTATCATATAGTGGAGAGGGGACCGTACAGTGATATATGAGGAGGAATAACACAGCTCCCGGCACACGCTATGTGGTATTATTATTATATAGGGGAGAGGGGACCATACAGTGATATATGAGGGGAATAACACAGCTCCCGGCACACACTGATATGTGGTAATATTATTATATAGGGGAGAGGGGACCGTACAGTGATATATGAGGAGGAATAACACAGCTCCCGGCACACGCTGATATGTGGTATTATTATTATATAGAGGAGAGGAGACAGTACAGTGATATATGAGGAGGAATAACACAGCTCCCGGCACACGCTGATATGTGATATTATTATTATATAGGGGAGAGGGGACCGTACAGTGATATATGAGGGGGATAACACAGCTCCCGACACACGCTGATATGTGGTATTATTATTATATATGGGAGAGGGGACCGTACAGTGATATATGAGGGGGAATAACACAGCTCCCGGCACATGCTGATATGTGGTATTATTATTATTATATAGGGGAGAGGGCACCGTACAGTGATATATGAGGGGGATAACACAGCTCCCGGCACACACTGATATGTGGTATTATTATTATATAGGGGAGAGGGGACCGTACAGTGATATATATGGGGTAATAACACAGCTCCCGGCACATACTGATATGTGGTATTATTATTATATAGGGGAGAGGGGACCGTACAGTGATATATGAGGAGGAATAACACAGCTCCCGGCACATGCTGATATGTGGTATTATTATTATATAGGGGAGAGAGGACCATACAGTGATATATGAGGAGGAATAACACAGCTCCCGGCACACGCTGATATGTGGTATTATTATTATTATATAGGGGAGAGGGCACCGTACAGTGATATATGAGGAGGAATAACACAGCTCCCGGCACATGCTGATATGTGATATTATTATTATATAGGGGAGAGTGGACCGTACAGTGATATATGAGGAGGAATAACACAGCTCCCGGCACACGCTGCTATGTGGTATTTTTATTATATAGGGGAGAGGGGACCATACAGTGATATATGAGGAGGAATAACACAGCTCCCGGCACACGCTGATATGTGGTATTATTATTATATAGGGGAGAGGGGACCGTACAGTGATATATGAGGGGGAATAACACAGCTCCCGGCACACGCTGATATGTGGTATTATTATTATATAGGGGAGAGGGGACCGTACAGATATATATGAGGGGGAATAACACAGCTCCCGGCACACGCTGATATGTGGTATTATTATTATTATATAGGGGAGAGGGGACCGTACAGTGATATATGAGGGGGAATAACACAGCTCCCGGCACACGCTGATATGTGGTATTATTATTATATAGGGGAGAGGGGACCGTACAGTGATATGAGGTGGAATAACATAGCTCCCGGCACACGCTGATATGTGGTATTATTATTATATAGGGGAGAGGGGACCGTACAGTGATATATGAGGAGGAATAACACAGCACCCGGCACACGCTTATATGTGGTATTATTATATAGAGGAGAGAGGACCGTACAGTGATATATGAGGGGGGATAACACAGCTCCCGGCACACGCTGATATGTGGTATTATTATTATATAGGGGAGAGGGGACCGTACAGTGATATATGAGGGGAATAACACAGCTCCCGGCACACGCTGATATGTGGTATTATTATTATATAGAGGAGAGGGGACCGTACAGTGATATATGAGGGGAATAACACAACTCCCGGCACACGCTGATATGTGGTATTATTATTATATAGGGGAGAGGGGACCGTACAGTGATATATGAGGAGGAATAACACAGCTCCCGGCACACGCGGATATGTGGTATTATTATTATATAGGGGAGAGGGGACCGTACAGTGATATATGAGGGGGAATAACACAGCTCCCGGCACACGCTGATATGTGGTATTATTATTATATAGGGGAGAGGGGACCGTACAGTGATAGATGAGGAGGAATAACGCAGCTCCCGGCACACGCTGATATGTGGTATTATTATATAGGGGAGAGGGGACCGTACAGTGATATATGAGGAGGAATAACACAGCCCCCGGCACACACTGATATGTGGTATTATTATTATATAGGAGAGAGGGGACCGTACAGTGATATATGAGGAGGAATAACACAGCTCCCGGCACACACTGATATGTGGTATTATTATTATATAGGGGAGAGGGGTCCGTACAGTGATATATGAGGGGAATAACACAGCTCCCGGCACACGCTGAAATGTGGTATTATTATTATATAGAGGAGAGGGGACCGTACAGTGATATATGAGGGGAATAACACAACTCCCGGCACACGCTGATATGTGGTATTATTATTATATAGGGGAGAGGGGACCGTACAGTGATATATGAGGAGGAATAACACAGCTCCCGGCACACGCGGATATGTGGTATTATTATTATATAGGGGAGAGGGGACCGTACAGTGATATATGAGGGGGAATAACACAGCTCCCGGCACACGCTGATATGTGGTATTATTATTATATAGGGGAGAGGGGACCGTACAGTGATATATGAGGAGGAATAACGCAGCTCCCGGCACACACTGATATGTGGTATTATTATTATATAGAAGAGAGTGGACCGTACAGTGATATATGAGGAGGAATAACGCAGCTCCCGGCACACACTGATATGTGGTATTATTATTATATAGGGGAGAGGGGACCGTACAGTGATATATGAGGAGGAATAACACAGCCCCCGGCACACACTGATAAGTGGTAATATTATTATATAGGGGAGAGGGGACCGTACGGTGATATATGAGGGGGAATAACACAGCCCCCGGCACACGCTTATATGTGGTATTATTATTATATAGGGGAGAGGGGACCGTACAGATATATATGAGGGGGAATAACGCAGCTCCCGGCACACACTGATATGTGGTATTATTATTATATAGGAGAGAGGGGACCGTACAGTGATATATGAGGAGGAATAACACAGCTCCCGGCACACGCTGATATGTGGTATTATTATTATATAGGGGAGAGGGGACCGTACAGTGATATATGAGGAGGAATAACGCAGCTCCCGGCACACACTGATATGTGGTATTATTATTATATAGAAGAGAGTGGACCGTACAGTGATATATGAGGAGGAATAACACAGCTCCCGGCACACGCTGATATGTGGTATTATTATTATATAGGGGAGAGGGGACCGTACAGTGATATATGAGGAGGAATAACACAGCCCCCGGCACACACTGATATGTGGTATTATTATTATATAGAAGAGAGTGGACCGTACAGTGATATATGAGGAGGAATAACACAGCTCCCGGCACACGCTGATATGTGGTATTATTATTATATAGGGGAGAGGGGACCGTACAGTGATATATGAGGAGGAATAACACAGCCCCCGGCACACACTGATATGTGGTATTATTATTATATAGGAGAGAGGGGACCGTACAGTGATATATGAGGAGGAATAACACAGCTCCCGGCACACACTGATATGTGGTATTATTATTATATAGGAGAGAGGGGAACGTACAGTGATATATGAGGAGGAATAACACAGCCCCCGGCACACGCTTATATGTGGTATTATTATTATATAGGGGAGAGGGGACCGTACAGTGATATATGAGGAGGAATAACACAGCCCCCGGCACACACTGATATGTGGTATTATTATTATATAGGGGAGAGGGGACCGTACGGTGATATATGAGGGGGAATAACACAGCTCCCGGCACACGCTGATATGTGGTATTATTATTATTATTATATAGGGGAGAGGGGACCGTACAGTGATATATGAGGAGGAATAACACAGCCCCCGGCACACGCTTATATGTGGTATTATTATTATATAGGGGAGAGGGGACAGTACAGTGATATATGAGGGAGAATAACACAGCTCCCGGCACACACTGATATGTGGTATTATTATTATATAGGGGAGAAGGGACCGTACAGATATATATGAGGGGGAATAACACAGCTCCCGGCACACGCTGATATGTGGTATTATTATTATAAAGGGGAGAGGGGACCGTACAGTGATATATGAGGAGAAATAACACAGCTCCCGGCACATGCTGATATGTGGTATTATTATTATATAGGGGAGAGGGGACCGTACAGATATATATGAGGGGGAATAACACAGCTCCCGGCACACGCTGATATGTGGTATTATTATTATATAGGGGAGAGGGGACCGTACAGTGATATATGAAGAGGAATAACACAGCTCCTGGCACACGCTGATATGTGGTATCATTATCATATAGTGGAGAGGGGACCGTACAGTGATATATGAGGAGGAATAACACAGCTCCCGGCACACGCTATGTGGTATTATTATTATATAGGGGAGAGGGGACCATACAGTGATATATGAGGGGAATAACACAGCTCCCGGCACACACTGATATGTGGTAATATTATTATATAGGGGAGAGGGGACCGTACAGTGATATATGAGGAGGAATAACACAGCTCCCGGCACACGCTGATATGTGGTATTATTATTATATAGAGGAGAGGAGACAGTACAGTGATATATGAGGAGGAATAACACAGCTCCCGGCACACGCTGATATGTGATATTATTATTATATAGGGGAGAGGGGACCGTACAGTGATATATGAGGGGGATAACACAGCTCCCGACACACGCTGATATGTGGTATTATTATTATATATGGGAGAGGGGACCGTACAGTGATATATGAGGGGGAATAACGCAGCTCCCGGCACATGCTGATATGTGGTATTATTATTATTATATAGGGGAGAGGGCACCGTACAGTGATATATGAGGGGGAATAACACAGCTCCCGGCACACGCTGCTATGTGGTATTTTTATTATATAGGGGAGAGGGGACCATACAGTGATGTATGAGGAGGAATAACACAGCTCCCGGCACACGCTGATATGTGGTATTATTATTATATAGGGGAGAGGGGACCGTACAGTGATATATGAGGGGGAATAACACAGCTCCCGGCACACGCTGATATGTGGTATTATTATTATATAGGGGAGAGGGGACCGTACAGATATATATGAGGGGGAATAACACAGCTCCCGGCACACGCTGATATGTGGTATTATTATTATATAGGGGAGAGGGGACCGTACAGTGATATATATGGGGTAATAACACAGCTCCCGGCACATACTGATATGTGGTATTATTATTATATAGGGGAGAGGGGACCGTACAGTGATATATGAGGAGGAATAACACAGCTCCCGGCACATGCTGATATGTGGTATTATTATTATATAGGGGAGAGAGGACCATACAGTGATATATGAGGAGGAATAACACAGCTCCCGGCACACGCTGATATGTGGTATTATTATTATATAGAGGAGAGGAGACAGTACAGTGATATATGAGGAGGAATAACACAGCTCCCGGCACATGCTGATATGTGATATTATTATTATATAGGGGAGAGTGGACCGTACAGTGATATATGAGGAGGAATAACACAGCTCCCGGCACACGCTGCTATGTGGTATTTTTATTATATTGGGGAGAGGGGACCATACAGTGATATATGAGGAGGAATAACACAGCTCCCGGCACACGCTGATATGTGGTATTATTATTATATAGGGGAGAGGGGACCGTACAGTAATATATGAGGGGGAATAACACAGCTCCCGGCACACGCTGATATGTGGTATTATTATTATATAGGGGAGAGGGGACCGTACAGATATATATGAGGGGGAATAACACAGCTCCCGGCACACGCTGATATGTGGTATTATTATTATTATATAGGGGAGAGGGGACCGTACAGTGATATATGAGGGGGGATAACACAGCTCCCGGCACACGCTGATATGTGGTATTATTATTATATAGGGGAGAGGGGACCGTACAGTGATATATGAGGTGGAATAACATAGCTCCCGGCACACGCTGATATGTGGTATTATTATTATATAGGGGAGAGGGGACCGTACAGTGATATATGAGGAGGAATAACACAGCACCCGGCACACGCTTATATGTGGTATTATTATATAGAGGAGAGAGGACCGTACAGTGATATATGAGGGGGGATAACACAGCTCCCGGCACACGCTGATATGTGGTATTATTATTATATAGGGGAGAGGGGACCGTACAGTGATATATGAGGGGAATAACACAGCTCCCGGCACACGCTGATATGTGGTATTATTATTATATAGAGGAGAGGGGACCGTACAGTGATATATGAGGGGAATAACACAACTCCCGGCACACGCTGATATGTGGTATTATTATTATATAGGGGAGAGGGGACCGTACAGTGATATATGAGGAGGAATAACACAGCTCCCGGCACACGCGGATATGTGGTATTATTATTATATAGGGGAGAGGGGACCGTACAGTGATATATGAGGGGGAATAACACAGCTCCCGGCACACGCTGATATGTGGTATTATTATTATATAGGGGAGAGGGGACCGTACAGTGATAGATGAGGAGGAATAACGCAGCTCCCGGCACACGGTGATATGTGGTATTATTATTATATAGGGGAGAGGGGACCGTACAGTGATATATGAGGAGGAATAACACAGCCCCCGGCACACACTGATATGTGGTATTATTATTATATAGGAGAGAGGGGACCGAACAGTGATATATGAGGAGGAATAACACAGCTCCCGGCACACACTGATATGTGGTATTATTATTATATAGGGGAGAGGGGTCCGTACAGTGATATATGAGGGGAATAACACAGCTCCCGGCACACGCTGAAATGTGGTATTATTATTATATAGAGGAGAGGGGACCGTACAGTGATATATGAGGGGAATAACACAACTCCCGGCACACGCTGATATGTGGTATTATTATTATATAGGGGAGAGGGGACCGTACAGTGATATATGAGGAGGAATAACACAGCTCCCGGCACACGCGGATATGTGGTATTATTATTATATAGGGGAGAGGGGACCGTACAGTGATATATGAGGGGGAATAACACAGCTCCCGGCACACGCTGATATGTGGTATTATTATTATTATATAGGGGAGAGGGGACCGTACAGTGATATATGAGGAGGAATAACGCAGCTCCCGGCACACACTGATATGTGGTATTATTATTATATAGAAGAGAGTGGACCGTACAGTGATATATGAGGAGGAATAACGCAGCTCCCGGCACACACTGATATGTGGTATTATTATTATATAGGGGAGAGGGGACCGTACAGTGATATATGAGGAGGAATAACACAGCCCCCGGCACACACTGATAAGTGGTAATATTATTATATAGGGGAGAGGGGACCGTACGGTGATATATGAGGGGGAATAACACAGCCCCCGGCACACGCTTATATGTGGTATTATTATTATATAGGGGAGAGGGGACCGTACAGATATATATGAGGGGGAATAACGCAGCTCCCGGCACACGCTGATATGTGGTATTATTATTATATAGGAGAGAGTGGACCGTACAGTGATATATGAGGAGGAATAACACAGCTCCCGGCACACGCTGATATGTTGTATTATTATTATATAGGGGAGAGGGGACCGTACAGTGATATATGAGGAGGAATAACACAGCCCCTGGCACACACTGATATGTGGTATTATTATTATATAGGAGAGAGGGGACCGTACAGTGATATATGAGGAGGAATAACACAGCTCCCGGCACACACTGATATGTGGTATTATTATTATATAGGGGTCCGTACAGTGATATATGAGGGGAATAACACAGCTCCCGGCACACGCTGATATGTGGTATTATTATTATATAGAGGAGAGGGGACCGTACAGTGATATATGAGGGGAATAACACAACTCCCGGCACACGCTGATATGTGGTATTATTATTATATAGGGGAGAGGGGACCGTACAGTGATATATGAGGAGGAATAACACAGCTCCCGGCACACGCGGATATGTGGTATTATTATTATATAGGGGAGAGGGGACCGTACAGTGATATATGAGGGGGAATAACACAGCTCCCGGCACACGCTGATATGTGGTATTATTATTATATAGGGGAGAGGGGACCGTACAGTGATATATGAGGAGGAATAACGCAGCTCCCGGCACACACTGATATGTGGTATTATTATTATATAGAAGAGAGTGGACCGTACAGTGATATATGAGGAGGAATAACACAGCTCCCGGCACACGCTGATATGTGGTATTATTATTATATAGGGGAGAGGGGACCGTACAGTGATATATGAGGAGGAATAACACAGCCCCCGGCACACACTGATATGTGGTATTATTATTATATAGGAGAGAGGGGACCGTACAGTGATATATGAGGAGGAATAACACAGCTCCTGGCACACACTGATATGTGGTATTATTATTATATAGGAGAGAGGGGAACGTACAGTGATATATGAGGAGGAATAACACAGCCCCCGGCACACGCTTATATGTGGTATTATTATTATATAGGGAAGAGGGGACCGTACAGTGATATATGAGGAGGAATAACACAGCCCCCGGCACACACTGATATGTGGTATTATTATTATATAGGGGAGAGGGGACCGTACGGTGATATATGAGGGGGAATAACACAGCTCCCGGCACACGCTGATATGTGGTATTATTATTATATAGGGGAGAGGGGACCGTACAGTGATATATGAGGAGGAATAACACAGCCCCCGGCACACGCTTATATGTGGTATTATTATTATATAGGGGAGAGGGGACAGTACAGTGATATATGAGGGGGAATAACACAGCTCCCGGCACACACTGATATGTGGTATTATTATTATATAGGGGAGAGGGGACCGTACAGATATATATGAGGGGGAATAACACAGCTCCCGGCACACGCTGATATGTGGTATTATTATAAAGGGGAGAGGGGACCGTACAGTGATATATGAGGAGAAATAACACAGCTCCCGGCACATGCTGATATGTGGTATTATTATTATATAGGGGAGAGGGGACCGTACAGATATATATGAGGGGGAATAACACAGCTCCCGGCACACGCTGATATGTGGTATTATTATTATATAGGGGAGAGGGGACCGTACAGTGATATATGAAGAGGAATAACACAGCTCCTGGCACACGCTGATATGTGGTATCATTATCATATAGTGGAGAGGGGACCGTACAGTGATATATGAGGAGGAATAACACAGCTCCCGGCACACGCTATGTGGTATTATTATTATATAGGGGAGAGGGGACCATACAGTGATATATGAGGGGAATAACACAGCTCCCGGCACACGCTGATATGTGGTATTATTATTATATAGAGGAGAGGAGACAGTACAGTGATATATGAGGAGGAATAACACAGCTCCCGGCACACGCTGATATGTGATATTATTATTATATAGGGGAGAGGGGACCGTACAGTGATATATGAGGGGGATAACACAGCTCCCGACACACGCTGATATGTGGTATTATTATTATATATGGGAGAGGGGACCGTACAGTGATATATGAGGGGGAATAACACAGCTCCCGGCACATGCTGATATGTGGTATTATTATTATTATATAGGGGAGAGGGCACCGTACAGTGATATATGAGGGGGAATAACACAGCTCCCGGCACACGCTGCTATGTGGTATTTTTATTATATAGGGGAGAGGGGACCATACAGTGATGTATGAGGAGGAATAACACAGCTCCCGGCACACGCTGATATGTGGTATTATTATTATTATATAGGGGAGAGGGGACCGTACAGTGATATGAGGGGGAATAACACAGCTCCCGGCACACGCTGATATGTGGTATTATTATTATATAGGGGAGAGGGGACCGTACAGATATATATGAGGGGGAATAACACAGCTCCCGGCACACGCTGATATGTGGTATTATTATTATATAGGGGAGAGGGGACCGTACAGTGATATATATGGGGTAATAACACAGCTCCCGGCACATACTGATATGTGGTATTATTATTATATAGGGGAGAGGGGACCGTACAGTGATATATGAGGAGGAATAACACAGCTCCCGGCACATGCTGATATGTGGTATTATTATTATATAGGGGAGAGAGGACCATACAGTGATATATGAGGAGGAATAACACAGCTCCCGGCACACGCTGATATGTGGTATTATTATTATATTGAGGAGAGGAGACAGTACAGTGATATATGAGGAGGAATAACACAGCTCCCGGCACATGCTGATATGTGATATTATTATTATATAGGGGAGAGTGGACCGTACAGTGATATATGAGGAGGAATAACACAGCTCCCGGCACACGCTGCTATGTGGTATTTTTATTATATAGGGGAGAGGGGACCATACAGTGATATATGAGGAGGAATAACACAGCTCCCGGCACACGCTGATATGTGGTATTATTATTATATAGGGGAGAGGGGACCGTACAGTGATATATGAGGGGGAATAACACAGCTCCCGGCACACGCTGATATGTGGTATTATTATTATATAGGGGAGAGGGGACCGTACAGATATATATGAGGGGGAATAACACAGCTCCCGGCACACGCTGATATGTGGTATTATTATTATTATATAGGGGAGAGGGGACCGTACAGTGATATATGAGGGGGGATAACACAGCTCCCGGCACACGCTGATATGTGGTATTATTATTATATAGGGGAGAGGGGACCGTACAGTGATATATGAGGTGGAATAACATAGCTCCCGGCACACGCTGATATGTGGTATTATTATTATATAGGGGAGAGGGGACCGTACAGTGATATATGAGGAGGAATAACACAGCACCCGGCACACGCTTATATGTGGTATTATTATATAGAGGAGAGAGGACCGTACAGTGATATATGAGGGGGGATAACACAGCTCCCGGCACACGCTGATATGTGGTATTATTATTATATAGGGGAGAGGGGACCGTACAGTGATATATGAGGGGAATAACACAGCTCCCGGCACACGCTGATATGTGGTATTATTATTATATAGAGGAGAGGGGACCGTACAGTGATATATGAGGGGAATAACACAACTCCCGGCACACGCTGATATGTGGTATTATTATTATATAGGGGAGAGGGGACCGTACAGTGATATATGAGGAGGAATAACACAGCTCCCGGCACACGCGGATATGTGGTATTATTATTATATAGGGGAGAGGGGATCGTACAGTGATATATGAGGGGGAATAACACAGCTCCCGGCACACGCTGATATGTGGTATTATTATTATATAGGGGAGAGGGGACCGTACAGTGATAGATGAGGAGGAATAACGCAGCTCCCGGCACACGCTGATATGTGGTATTATTATTATATAGGGGAGAGGGGACCGTACAGTGATATATGAGGAGGAATAACACAGCCCCCGGCACACACTGATATGTGGTATTATTATTATATAGGAGAGAGGGGACCGTACAGTGATATATGAGGAGGAATAACACAGCTCCCGGCACACACTGATATGTGGTATTATTATTATATAGGGGAGAGGGGTCCGTACAGTGATATATGAGGGGAATAACACAGCTCCCGGCACACGCTGAAATGTGGTATTATTATTATATAGAGGAGAGGGGACCGTACAGTGATATATGAGGGGAATAACACAACTCCCGGCACACGCTGATATGTGGTATTATTATTATATAGGGGAGAGGGGACCGTACAGTGATATATGAGGAGGAATAACACAGCTCCCGGCACACGCGGATATGTGGTATTATTATTATATAGGGGAGAGGGGACCGTACAGTGATATATGAGGGGGAATAACACAGCTCCTGGCACACGCTGATATGTGGTATTATTATTATTATATAGGGGAGAGGGGACCGTACAGTGATATATGAGGAGGAATAACGCAGCTCCCGGCACACACTGATATGTGGTATTATTATTATATAGAAGAGAGTGGACCGTACAGTGATATATGAGGAGGAATAACGCAGCTCCCGGCACACACTGATATGTGGTATTATTATTATATAGGGGAGAGGGGACCGTACAGTGATATATGAGGAGGAATAACACAGCCCCCGGCACACACTGATAAGTGGTAATATTATTATATAGGGGAGAGGGGACCGTACGGTGATATATGAGGGGGAATAACACAGCCCCCGGCACACGCTTATATGTGGTATTATTATTATATAGGGGAGAGGGGACCGTACAGATATATATGAGGGGGAATAACGCAGCTCCCGGCACACGCTGATATGTGGTATTATTATTATATAGGAGAGAGTGGACCGTACAGTGATATATGAGGAGGAATAACACAGCTCCCGGCACACGCTGATATGTTGTATTATTATTATATAGGGGAGAGGGGACCGTACAGTGATATATGAGGAGGAATAACACAGCCCCCGGCTCACACTGATATGTGGTATTATTATTATATAGGAGAGAGGGGACCGTACAGTGATATATGAGGAGGAATAACACAGCTCCCGGCACACACTGATATGTGGTATTATTATTATATAGGGGAGAGGGGTCCGTACAGTGATATATGAGGGGAATAACACAGCTCCCGGCACACGCTGATATGTGGTATTATTATTATATAGAGGAGAGGGGACCGTACAGTGATATATGAGGGGAATAACACAACTCCCGGCACACGCTGATATGTGGTATTATTATTATATAGGGGAGAGGGGACCGTACAGTGATATATGAGGAGGAATAACACAGCTCCCGGCACACGCGGATATGTGGTATTATTATTATATAGGGGAGAGGGGACCGTACAGTGATATATGAGGGGGAATAACACAGCTCCCGGCACACGCTGATATGTGGTATTATTATTATATAGGGGAGAGGGGACCGTACAGTGATATATGAGGAGGAATAACGCAGCTCCCGGCACACACTGATATGTGGTATTATTATTATATAGAAGAGAGTGGACCGTACAGTGATATATGAGGAGGAATAACACAGCTCCCGGCACACGCTGATATGTGGTATTATTATTATATAGGGGAGAGGGGACCGTACAGTGATATATGAGGAGGAATAACACAGCCCCCGGCACACACTGATATGTGGTATTATTATTATATAGGAGAGAGGGGACCGTACAGTGATATATGAGGAGGAATAACACAGCTCCTGGCACACACTGATATGTGGTATTATTATTATATAGGAGAGAGGGGAACGTACAGTGATATATGAGGAGGAATAACACAGCCCCCGGCACACGCTTATATGTGGTATTATTATTATATAGGGGAGAGGGGACCGTACAGTGATATATGAGGAGGAATAACACAGCCCCCGGCACACACTGATATGTGGTATTATTATTATATAGGGGAGAGGGGACCGTACGGTGATATATGAGGGGGAATAACACAGCTCCCGGCACACGCTGATATGTGGTATTATTATTATATAGGGGAGAGGGGACCGTACAGTGATATATGAGGAGGAATAACACAGCCCCCGGCACACGCTTATATGTGGTATTATTATTATATAGGGGAGAGGGGACAGTACAGTGATATATGAGGGGGAATAACACAGCTCCCGGCACACACTGATATGTGGTATTATTATTATATAGGGGAGAGGGGACCGTACAGATATATATGAGGGGGAATAACACAGCTCCCGGCACACGCTGATATGTGGTATTATTATTATAAAGGGGAGAGGGGACCGTACAGTGATATATGAGGAGAAATAACACAGCTCCCGGCACATGCTGATATGTGGTATTATTATTATATAGGGGAGAGGGGACCGTACAGATATATATGAGGGGGAATAACACAGCTCCCGGCACACGCTGATATGTGGTATTATTATTATATAGGGGAGAGGGGACCGTACAGTGATATATGAAGAGGAATAACACAGCTCCTGGCACACGCTGATATGTGGTATCATTATCATATAGTGGAGAGGGGACCGTACAGTGATATATGAGGAGGAATAACACAGCTCCCGGCACACGCTATGTGGTATTAATATTATATAGGGGAGAGGGGACCATACAGTGATATATGAGGGGAATAACACAGCTCCCGGCACACACTGATATGTGGTAATATTATTATATAGGGGAGAGGGGACCGTACAGTGATATATGAGGAGGAATAACACAGCTCCCGGCACACGCTGATATGTGGTATTATTATTATATAGAGGAGAGGAGACAGTACAGTGATATATGAGGAGGAATAACACAGCTCCCGGCACACGCTGATATGTGATTTTATTATTATATAGGGGAGAGGGGACCGTACAGTGATATATGAGGGGGATAACACAGCTCCCGACACACGCTGATATGTGGTATTATTATTATATATGGGAGAGGGGACCGTACAGTGATATATGAGGGGGAATAACACAGCTCCCGGCACATGCTGATATGTGGTATTATTATTATTATATAGGGGAGAGGGCACCGTACAGTGATATATGAGGGGGAATAACACAGCTCCCGGCACACGCTGCTATGTGGTATTTTTATTATATAGGGGAGAGGGGACCATACAGTGATGTATGAGGAGGAATAACACAGCTCCCGGCACACGCTGATATGTGGTATTATTATTATATAGGGGAGAGGGGACCGTACAGTGATATATGAGGGGGAATAACACAGCTCCCGGCACACGCTGATATGTGGTATTATTATTATATAGGGGAGAGGGGACCGTACAGATATATATGAGGGGGAATAACACAGCTCCCGGCACACGCTGATATGTGGTATTATTATTATATAGGGGAGAGGGGACCGTACAGTGATATATGAGGGGGAATAACACAGCTCCCGGCACACGCTGATATGTGGTATTATTATTATATAGGGGAGAGGGGACCGTACAGTGATATATGAGGTGGAATAACACAGCTCCCGGCACACGCTGATATGTGGTATTATTATTATATAGGGGAGAGGGGACCGTACAGTGATATATGAGGGGGAATAACACATCTCCTGGCACACACTGATATGTGGTATTATTATTATATAGGGGAGAGGGGACCGTACAGATATATATGAGGGGGAATAACACAGCTCCCGGCACACGCTATGTGGTATTATTATTATATAGTGGAGAGGGGACCATACAGTGATATATGAGGGGAATAACACGGCTCCCGGCACACACTGATATGTGGTAATATTATTATATAGGGGAGAGGGGACCGTACAGTGATATATGAGGAGGAATAACACAGCTCCCGGCACACGCTGATATGTGGTATTATTATTATATAGGGGAGAGGGGACCGTACGGTGATATATGAGGGGGAATAACACAGCTCCCGGCACACGCTGATATGTGGTATTATTATTATATAGGGGAGAGGGGACAGTACAGTGATATATGAGGGGGAATAACACAGCTCCCGGCACACACTGATATGTGGTATTATTATTATATAGGGGAGAGGGGACCGTACAGATATATATGAGGAGGAATAACACAGCTCCCGGCACACGCTGATATGTGGTATTATTATTATATAGGGGAGAGGGGACCGTACAGTGATAAATGAGGAGGAATAACACAGCTCCCGACACACGCTGATATGTGGTATCATTATCATATAGTGGAGAGGGGACCGTACAGTGATACATGAGGAGGAATAACACAGCTCCCGGCACACGCTATGTGGTATTATTATTATATAGTGGAGAGGGGACCATACAGTGATATATGAGGGGAATAACACGGCTCCCGGCACACACTGATATGTGGTAATATTATTATATAGGGGAGAGGGGACCGTACAGTGATATATGAGGAGGAATAACACAGCTCCCGGCACACGCTGATATGTGGTATTATTATTATATAGAGGAGAGGAGACCGTACAGTGATATGAGGAGGAATAACACAGCTCCCGGCACACGCTATGTGGTATTATTATTATATAGGGGAGAGGGGACCATACAGTGATATATGAGGGGAATAACACAGCTCCCGGCACACACTGATATGTGGTATTATTATTATATAGGGGAGAGGGGACCGTACGGTGATATATGAGGGGGAATAACACAGCTCCCGGCACACGCTGATATGTGGTATTATTATTATATAGGGGAGAGGGGACAGTACAGTGATATATGAGGGGGAATAACACAGCTCCCGGCACACACTGATATGTGGTATTATTATTATATAGGGGAGAGGGGACCGTACAGATATATATGAGGAGGAATAACACAGCTCCCGGCACACGCTGATATGTGGTATTATTATTATATAGGGGAGAGGGGACCGTACAGTGATATATGAGGAGAAATAACACAGCTCCCGGCACATGCTGATATGTGGTATTATTATTATATAGGGGAGAGGGGACCGCACAGATATATATGAGGGGGAATAACACCGCTCCCGGCACACGCTGATATGTGGTATTATTATTATTATATAGGGGAGAGGGGACCGTACAGTGATATATGAGGAGGAATAACACAGCTCCTGGCACACGCTGATATGTGGTATCATTATCATATAGTGGAGAGGGGACCGTACAGTGATATATGAGGAGGAATAACACAGCTCCCGGCACACGCTATGTGGTATTATTATTATATAGGGGAGAGGGGACCATACAGTGATATATGAGGGAAATAACACAGCTCCCGGCACACACTGATATGTGGTAATATTATTATATAGGGGAGAGGGGACCGTACAGTGATATATGAGGAGGAATAACACAGCTCCCGGCACACGCTGATATGTGGTATTATTATTATATAGAGGAGAGGAGACCGTACAGTGATATGAGGAGGAATAACACAGCTCCCGGCACACGCTATGTGGTATTATTATTATATAGGGGAGAGGGGACCATACAGTGATATATGAGGGAAATAACACAGCTCCCGGCACACACTGATATGTGGTAATATTATTATATAGGGGAGAGGGGACCGTACAGTGATATATGAGGAGGAATAACACAGCTCCCGGCACACGCTGATATGTGGTATTATTATTATATAGAGGAGAGGAGACCGTACAGTGATATGAGGAGGAATAACACAGCTCCCGGCACACGCTATGTGGTATTATTATTATATAGGGGAGAGGGGACCATACAGTGATATATGAGGGGAATAACACAGCTCCCGGCACACACTGATATGTGGTATTATTATTATATAGGGGAGAGGGGACCGTACGGTGATATATGAGGGGGAATAACACAGCTCCCGGCACACGCTGATATGTGGTATTATTATTATATAGGGGAGAGGGGACAGTACAGTGATATATGAGGGGGAATAACACAGCTCCCGGCACACACTGATATGTGATATTATTATTATATAGGGGAGAGGGGACCGTACAGTGATATATGAGGGGGATAACACAGCTCCCGACACACGCTGATATGTGGTATTATTATTATATATGGGAGAGGGGACCGTACAGTGATGTATGATGAGGAATAACACAGCTCCCGGCACATGCTGATATGTGGTATTATTATTATATAGGGGAGAGGGCACCGTACAGTGATATATGAGGGGGATAACACAGCTCCCGGCACACACTGATATGTGGTATTATTATTATATAGGGGAGAGGGGACCGTACAGTGATATATATGGGGTAATAACACAGCTCCCGGCACATACTGATATGTGGTATTATTATTATTATATAGGGGAGAGGGGACCGTACAGTGATATATGTGGAGGAATAACACAGCTCCCGGCACATGCTGATATGTGGTATTATTATTATATAGGGGAGAGAGGACCATACAGTGATATATGAGGAGGAATAACACAGCTCCCGGCACACGCTGATATGTGGTATTATTATTATATAGAGGAGAGGAGACAGTACAGTGATATATGAGGAGGAATAACACAGCTCCCGGCACATGCTGATATGTGATATTATTATTATATAGGGGAGAGGGGACCGTACAGTGATATATGAGGGGGATAACACAGCTCCCGACACACGCTGATATGTGGTATTATTATTATATAGGGGAGAGGGGACCGTACAGTGATATATGAGGGGGAATAACACAGCTCCCGGCACACGCTGCTATGTGGTATTTTTATTATATAGGGGAGAGGGGACCATACAGTGATATATGAGGAGGAATAACACAGCTCCCGGCACACGCTGATATGTGGTATTATTATTATATAGGGGAGAGGGGACCGTACAGTGATATATGAGGGGGAATAACACAGCTCCCGGCACACGCTGATATGTGGTATTATTATTATATAGGGGAGAGGGGACCGTACAGATATATATGAGGGGGAATAACACAGCTCCCGGCACACGCTGATATGTGGTATTATTATTATATAGGGGAGAGGGGACCGTACAGTGATATATGAGGGGGAATAACACAGCTCCCGGCACACGCTGATATGTGGTATTATTATTATATAGGGGAGAGGGGACCGTACAGTGATATATGAGGTGGAATAACACAGCTCCCGGCACACGCTGATATGTGGTATTATTATTATATAGGGGAGAGGGGACCGTACAGTGATATATGAGGAGGAATAACACAGCACCCGGCACACGCTTATATGTGGTATTATTATTATATAGGGGAGAGGGGACCGTACAGTGATATATGAGGAGGAATAACACAGCTCCCGGCACACGCTGATATGTGGTATTATTATTATATAGGGGAGAGGGGACAGTACAGTGATATATGAGGGGGAATAACACATCTCCCGGCACACACTGATATGTGGTATTATTATTATATAGGGGAGAGGGGACCGTACAGATATATATGAGGGGGAATAACACAGCTCCCGGCACACGCTGATATGTGGTATTATTATTATATAGGGGAGAGGGGACCGTACAGTGATATATGAGGAGGAATAACACAGCTCCCGGCACATGCTGATATGTGGTATTATTATTATATAGGGGAGAGGGGACCATACAGATATATATGAGGGGGAATAACACAGCTCCCGGCACACGCTGATATGTGGTATTATTATTATATAGGGGAGAGGGGACCGTACAGTGATAAATAAGGAGGAATAACACAGCTCCCGGCACACGCTGATATGTGGTATCATTATCATATAGTGGAGAGGGGACCGTACAGTGATATATGAGGAGGAATAACACAGCTCCCGACACACGCTATGTGGTATTATTCTTATATAGGGGAGAGGGGACCATACAGTAATATATGAGGGGAATAACACAGCTCCCGGCACACACTGATATGTGGTAATATTATTATATAGGGGAGAGGGGACCGTACAGTGATATATGAGGAGGAATAACACAGCTCCCGGCACACGCTGATATGTGGTATTATTATTATATAGAGGAGAGGAGACAGTACAGTGATATATGAGGAGGAATAACACAGCTCCCGGCACACTGATATGTGGTATTATTATTATATAGGGGAGAGGGGACCGTACAGTGATATATGAGGAGGAATAACACAGCTCCCGGCACACGCTGATATGTGGTATTATTATTATATAGAGGAGAGGAGACAGTACAGTGATATATGAGGGGGAATAACACAGCTACCGGCACACTGATATGTGGTATTATTATTATATAGGGGAGAGGGGACCGTACAGTGATATATGAGGAGGAATAACACAGCTCCCGGCACACGCTGATATGTGATATTATTATTATATAGGGGAGAGGGGACCGTACAGTGATATATGAGGGGGATAACACAGCTCCCGACACACGCTGATATGTGGTATTATTATTATATAGGGGAGAGGGCACCGTACAGTGATATATGAGGGGGATAACACAGCTCCCGGCACACACTGATATGTGGTATTATTATTATATAGGGGAGAGGGGACCGTACAGTGATATATATGGGGTAATAACACAGCTCCCGGCACATGCTGATATGTGGTATTATTATTATATAGGGGAGAGGCGACAGTACAGTGATATATGAGGGGGAATAACACAGCTCCCGGCACACGCTGATATGTGGTATTATTATTATATAGGGGAGAGGGGACCATACAGTGATATATTAGGAGGAATAACACAGCTCCGGGCACATGCTGATATGTGGTATTATTATTATATAGGGGAGAGAGGACCATACAGTGATATATGAGGAGGAATAACACAGCTCCCGGCACACGCTGATATGTGGTATTATTATTATATAGAGGAGAGGAGACAGTACAGTGATATATGAGGAGGAATAACACAGCTCCCGGCACACGCTGATATGTGATATTATTATTATATAGGGGAGAGGGGACCGTACAGTGATATATGAGGGGGATAACACAGCTCCCGACACACGCTAATATGTGGTATTATTATTATATATGGGAGAGGGGACCGTACAGTGATTTATGAGGAGGAATAACACAGCTCCCGGCACACGCTGATATGTGGTATTATTATTATATAGGGGAGAGGGCACCGTACAGTGATATATGAGGGGGAATAACACAGCTCCCGGCACACGCTGATATGTGGTATTATTATTATATAGGGGAGAGGGGACCGTACATTGATATCTGAGGGGGAATAACACAGCTCCCGGCACATGCTGATATGTGGTTTATTATTATATAGGTGAGAGGGGACCGTACAGTGATATATGAGGGGGAATAACACAGCTCCCAGCACATGCTGATATGTGGTATTATTATTAAATAGGGGAGAGGGGACCGTACAGTGATATATGAGGGGGAATAACACAGCTCCCAGCACATGCTGATATGTGGTATTATTATACAGTAATTCCAAGGGATGTGTCTGGGTGATGACTGGAGAGGTGATTGCTGGGAATGGGACATTATACAGTAACACCAGGGGACGTGTCTGGGTGATGACTGGAGAGGTGACGCCTGGGTATGGGGCATTATACAGTAACACCATGGCATGTGTATGGGTGATGACTGGAGAGGTGACTGTCGGGAATGGGACATTATACAGTAACACCAGTGGATGTGTCTGGGTGATGACTGGAGAGGTTACTGCTGGGAATGGGACATTAATACAGTAACACCAGGGGATGTGTCTGGGTGATGACTGGAGAAGTGATTGCTGGGAATGGGACATTATACAGTAACACCAGGGGGGGTTCCAGATGATGACTGGAGAGGTGACGCTTGGGAATGGGGCATTATACAGTAACACCAGGTGACATGTCTGTGTGATGACTGGAGAGGTGACTGCTGGGAATGGGACATTATACAGTAACACCGGGTGATGTGTCTGGGTGATGACTGGAGAGGTGACTGCTGGGAATGAGACATTATACAGTAACACCAGGGATGTGTCTGGGTGACGACTGGAGAGGTGACTGCTGGGAATGGGACATTATACAGTAACACCAGGGGACGTGTCCGGGTGATGACTGGAGAGGTGACTGCCGGTAATTGGACATTATCCAGTCATCACCCGGACACATCCACTGGTGATGACTGGAGAGGTGACGCCTGGGAATGGGGTATTATACAGTAACAAGATGGGAGGGGCTGGGTGATGACTGGAGAGGTGACTTCCGGGAATGGGGCATTATACAGTAACACCAGGGGATGTGTGTGGGTGATGACTGGAGAGGTGACTGCTGGGAATGGGGCATTATACAGTAACACCAGGTGATGTGTCCGGGTGATGACTGGAGATTTGACGCCTTGGAACGGGGCTTTATACAGTAACACCAGGGGATGTGTCCGGGTGATGACTGGAGAGGTGACGCCTGGGAATGTGGCATTATACAGTAACACCGTGGGACGTGTCTCGGTGATGCCTGGAGAGGTGATGCCTGGGAATGGGGCATTATACAGTAACACCAGGGGATGTGTCTGTGTGATAACTGGAGAGGTGACGTCTGGGAATGGGACATTATAAAGTAACACCGGGGGACGTGTCTGGGTGATGACTGGAGAGGTGACTGCTGGGAATGGGACATTATACAGTAAGACCGGGGGATGTGTCTGGGTGATGACTGGAGAGGTGACTGCTGGGAATGGGACATTATACAGTTACACCAGGAAATATATCTGGGTGAAGACTGGAGAGGTGACTGCTGGGAATGGGACATTATACAGTAACACCAGGGAACGTGTCTGGGTGATGACTGGAGAGGTGACTGCTTTGAATGGGACATAATACAGTAACACCAGGGAACGTGTCTGGGTGATGACTGGAGAGGTGACTGCTGGGAATGGGACATTATACAGTAACACCAGGGAACGTGTCTGGGTGATGACTTGAGAGGTGACTGCTGGGAATGGGACATTATACAGTAACACCGGGTGATGTGTCTGGGTGATGACTGGAGAGGTGACTGCTGGGAATGAGACATTATACAGTAACACCAGGGGATGTGTCTGGGTGATGACTGGAGAGGTGACTGCTGGGAATGGGACATTATACAGTAACACCAGTGGATGTGTCTGGGTGATGACTGGAGAGGTGACGCCTGGGTATGGGGCATTATACAGTAACACCATGGCATGTGTATGGGTGATGACTGGAGAGGTGACTGCTGGGAATGGGGCATTATACAGTAACACCAGGGGATATGTCTGGGTGATGACTGGAGAGGTGACTGCTGGGAATGGGGCATTATACAGTAACACCGGGGGACGTGTCTGGGTGATGACTGGAGAGGTGTCTGCTGGTAATGGGACATTATACAGTAACACCAGGGGATGTGTCTGGGTGATGACTGGAGAGGTGACTGCTGGGAATGGGACATTATACAGTAACACCAGGGGATGTGTCTGGGTGATGACTGGAGAGGTGACTGCTGGGAATGGGACATTATACAGTAACACCAGGGGATGTGTCTGGGTGATGACTGGAGAGGTGACTGCTGGGAATGGGACATTATACAGTAACACCAGGTAACGTGTCTGGGTGATGACTGGAGAGGTGACTGCTGGGAATGGGACATTATGCAGTAACACCAGGGGATGTGTCTGGGTGATGATTGGAGAGGTGACTGCTGGGAATGGGACATTATACAGTAACACCAGGGGATCTGTCTGGGTGATGACTGGAGAGGTGACTGCTGGGAATGGGACATTATACAGTAACACCAGGGGACGTGTCTGGGTGATGACTGAAGAGGTGACTGCTGGGAATGGGATATTATACAGTAACAACAGGGGACGTGTCTTGGTGATGACTGGAGAGGTGACTGCAGGGAATGGTGCATTATACAGTAACACCAGGGGACGTGTCTGGGTGATGACTGGAGAGGTGACGCCTGGGTATGGGGCATTATACAGTAACACCAGGGGATGTGTCTAGGTGATGACTGGAGAGGTGACTGCTGGGAATGGGACTTTATACAGTAACACCATGGCATGTGTATGGGTGATGACTGGAGAGGTGACTGCTGGGAATGGGACATTATACAGTAACACCAGGGGATGTGTCTGGGTGATGACTGGAGAGGTGACTGCTGGGATTGGGGCATTATACAGTAACACCGGGGGACTTGTCTGGGTGATGACTGGAGAGGTGTCTGCTGGTAATGGGACATTATACAGTAACACCAGGGGATGTGTCTGGGTGATGACTGGAGAGGTGACTGCTGGGAATGGGACATTATTCAGTAACACCAGGGGATGTGTCTGGGTGATGACTGGAGAGGTGACTGCTGGGAATGGGACATTATACAGTAACACCAGGGGATGTGTCTGGGTGATGACTGGAGAGGTGACTGCTGGGAATGGGACATTATACAGTAACACCAGGTAACGTGTCTGGGTGATGACTGGAGAGGTGACTGCTGGGAATGGGACATTATGCAGTAACACCAGGGGATGTGTCTGGGTGATGACTGGAGAGGTGACTGCTGGGAATGGGACATTATACAGTAACACCAGGTAACGTGTCTGGGTGATGACTGGAGAGGTGACTGCTGGGAATGGGACATTATACAGTAACACCAGGGGATGTGTCTGGGTGATGACTGGAGAGGTGACTGCTGGGAATGGGACATTATACAGTAACACCAGGTAACGTGTCTGGGTGATGACTGGAGAGGTGACTGCTGGGAATGGGACATTATACAGTAACACCAGGGGATGTGTCTGGGTGATGACTGGAGAGGTGACTGCTGGGAATGGGACATTATACAGTAACACCAGGTAACGTGTCTGGGTGATGACTGGAGAGGTGACTGCTGGGAATGGGACATTATACAGTAACACCAGGGGATTTGTCTGGGTGATGACTGGAGAGGTGACTGCTGGGAATGGGACATTATACAGTAACACCAGGGGATGTGTCTGGGTGATGACTGGAGAGGTGACTGCTGGGAATGGGACATTATACAGTAACACCAGGGGATGTGTCTGGGTGATGACTGGAGAGGTGACTGCTGGGAATGGGGCATTATACAGTAACACCAGGTAACGTGTCTGGGTGATGACTGGAGAGGTGACTGCTGGGAATGGGACATTATACAGTAACACCAGGGGATGTGTCTGGGTGATGATTGGAGAGGTGACTGCTGGGAATGGGACATTATACAGTAACACCAGGGGATTTGTCTGGGTGATGACTGGAGAGGTGACTGCTGGGAATTGCACATTATACAGTAACACCGGGGGATGTGTCTGGGTGATGACTGGAGAGGCGACTGCTGGGAATGGGACATTATACAGTAACACCAGGGGACGTGTCTGGGTGATGACTGGAGAGGTGACTGCTGGGAATGGGACATTATACAGTAACACCAGGGGACGTGTCTGGGTGATGACTGAAGAGGTGACTGCTGGGAATGGGATATTATACAGTAACACCAGGGGACGTGTCTGGGTGATGACTGGAGAGGTGACTGCAGGGAATGGTGCATTATACAGTAACACCAGGGGACGTGTCTGGGTGATGACTGGAGAGGTGACTGCTGGGAATGGGGCATTATACAGTAACACCAGGGGACGTGTCTGGGTGATGACTGGAGAGGTGACTGCTGGGAATGGTGCATTATACAGTAACACCAGGGGACGTGTCTGGGTGATGACTGAAGAGGTGACTGCTGGGAATGGGGCATTATACAGTAACACCAGGGGACGTGTCTGGGTGATGACTGGAGAGGTGACTGCTGGGAATGGGACATTATACAGTAACACCAGGGGACGTGTCTGGGTGGTGACTGGAGAGGTGACTGCTGGGAATGGGACATTATACAATAACACCAGGGGATGTGTCTGGCGATGACTGGAGAGGTGATTGCTGGGAATGGGACATTATACAATATCACCGGGGGACGTGTCTGGGTGATGACTGGAGAGGTGGGTGCTGGGAATGGGACATTATACAGTAACACCAGGGGATGTGTCTGGGTGATGACTGGAGAGGTGACTGCTGGGAATGGGGCATTATACAGTAACACAGGGGGACGTGTCTGGGTGATGACTGGAGAGGTGACTGCTGGTAATGGGATATTATACAGTAACACCGGGGGACGTGTCTGGGTGATGACTGGAGAGGTGACTGCTGGGAATGGGACATTATACAGTAACACCAGGGGACGTGTCCGGGTGATGACTGGAGAGGTGACTGCTGGGAATGGGGCATTATACAGTAACACCAGGGGATGTGTCTGGGTGATGACTGTATCACTGTGTGTGTCAGGTGCCTATAAGGTGTCAGGAAGTCACTGTCTATGTCTCCATGCAGGAGGGGGAGTATATAGAGGAACACAGGGGTCTGTACAAGGACGTGATGATGGAGAATCACCGACCCCTCACATCACTGGGTAAGAGGAGACTGTCATGTATTGTACAGGGGAGAGCAGGTATGGGGGCCCCTATGTACACACATCATCTGATAATCACATATATACACTGTACTCAGTCACTGTGTGTCTCCTACAGATGGGCCCAGTAACAGAGATACCCCAGAGAGATGTCCCCGTCCTCTGTATTCCCAGGATTGTACAGAGGAGAATCACAGGACCCCACAGGAGGATCAGGTAGGAGGGATTTAGGGTCTCACCCATATACCAAAGTGACTGTCATCATATGATGAGAACAAAACTTGACTGCATAATTTTATTTGTACTGTTTCATCTATTACTGAAATAAAAAATGATGGTCTGCTTTTATTGCTGGTTTACACAGGGTGGAAACCACTTGAACAATTTTCATGTCGATAATGTAGAGAGAGAAGAGACGGATGTGACTGATATGAAGTCAGAAGATATAAAGGGAGAAGAAGAGACGTATGTGAGGGGTGATCAGCAGTGTAAAGAGGAGGAGATCCCTACAGATATCAGCACAAGTGAGTAATAATCACTTTTCTCTGACGTCCTAGTGGATGCTGGGAACTCCGTAAGGACCATGGGGAATAGACGGGCTCCGCAGGAGACTGGGCACTCTAAAAGAAAGATTAGGTACTATCTGGTGTGCACTGGCTCCTCCCTCTATGCCCCTCCTCCAGACCTCAGTTAGAATCTGTGCCCAGCCAGAGCTGGGTGCTCCTAGTGGGCTCTCCTGAGCTTGCTAGAAAAGAAAGTATTTGTTAGGTTTTTTATTTTCAGTGAGATCTGCTGGCAACAGACTCACTGCTACGTGGGACTGAGGGGAGAGAAGCAAACCTACCTGCTTGCAGCTAGCTTGGGCTTCTAAGGCTACTGGACACCATTAGCTCCAGAGGGTTCGAACACAGGGCCTGACCTCGATCGTCCGTTCCCGGAGCCGCGCCGCCGTCCCCCTTGCAGAGTCAGAAGACAGAAGAGAAGCAATGAAATCGGCGGCAGAAGACTCCTGTCTTCATAAAATACAAAAATGCAGTAATTTTTCTATATAGAGTATAATGATCAATCACACATAGTGAATACAGTAATTCTTCTATATAGAGTACAATGATTAATCACACACAGTGAATACAATTTAATACAATTTTTTATTTTTTTATTTATTATAAAGAAAGATATATTTCATTAGTCAAGACTTTTTCATATATTTCACATCACCCTTTTTTTATTGGTTGATAATAAAAGTTATATTTTATATCTATTAAAACTAATCAAAACTTCTTTTTCTTTGTGCGCCAACTAAGAGACAATCTTCTCTGTCCCTTTTTTTGTTCTCAATCTTATTGTCTGTGGCAGCACCCCCAATACAGTAATAGGTATAGTAACCAGAGCACGTGTATTTTTTGGGGTTCCCATTATATTTAAAAAGAAAACATATTGACATTTTACTTGTGCAGAGGGTATTCCCCTCCCCCTTTTTCCCTATTGATTTTCATTAAGGTAGCGCACAGCACTGCAGCTGTGCGCCATTGCTCCCACAGCACACCACACACTCCGGTCACTGTAGGGTGAAGGGCGCTGGGGGGGGGGGGGGGGGGCGGCGCCCTGGGCAGCAGTTATAATACCTTCTGGCACTTAAAATACACATAATACAGTCTGAAAACTGTATATGTGTAAAAACCCCCGCCATTGAGTTACATAAAACGCGGGACAGAAGCCCGCCGCTGAGGGGGCGGGGCCTTCTTCCTTAGCACACCAGCGCCATTTTCCCTTCACAGCTCCGCTGGAAGCAGCTCCCCAGGCTCTCCCCTGCAGTATCCTGATGCAAGAAGGGTAAAAAAGAGAGGGGGGGCACATAAATTTAGGCGCAAATAAGATATTTAAGCAGCTATTGGGTAAATCACTTTTTATAGTGTAAATCCCTGTGTTATATAGCGCTGTGGTGTGTGCTGGCATACTCTCTCTCTGTCTCCCCAAAGGACTTTGTGGGGTCCTGTCCTCAGTCAGAGCATTCCCTGTGTGTGTGCGGTGTGTCGGTACGGCTGTGTCGACATGTTTGATGAGGAGGGTTACGTGGAGGCGGAGCAGGGGCAGATAAGTGTGGTGTCGCCCCCGACGGGGCTGACACCTGATTGGATGGATATGTGGAAGGTCTTTACCGACAGTGTCAACTCCTTACATAAAAGGTTCGATGACGCAGCAGCCTTGGGACAGCCGGGGTCTCAGCCCGTGCCTGCCCAGGCGACTCAGAAGCCGTCAGGGGCTCATAAACACCCGCTAGCTCAGATGGTAGACACAGATGTCGACACGGAGTCTGACTCCAGTGTAGATGAGGATGAGACAAATGTACAGTCTGCAAAAGCCATCCGATGCATGATTACTGCAATGAAAGATGTATTGCACATTTCTGACATTAACCCGGTTACCACCAAGAGGGGTATTATGTTTGGGGAGAAAAAGCAGCCAGTGACTTTTCCCCCATCTGATGAATTAAATGAATTGTGTGAAGAAGCGTGGTGTTCCCCTGATAAGAAACTAGTGATTTCTAAGAGGTTACTGATGGCGTACCCTTTCCCGCCAACGGATAGGTTACGTTGGGAAACATCCCCTAGGGTGGACAAGGCGCTAACACGCTTATCTAAAAGGGTGGCACTGCCGTCTCAGGATACGGCCGCGATATAAGGAGGCTGCGGATAGAAAGCAGGAAGCTATCGTGAAGTCAGTGTATACACACTCTGGTACTCTACTGAGACCAGCTATTGCTTCAGCCTGGATGTGTAGTGCTGCAGCAGCATGGACTGATTCCCTGTCAGACAACATTGGTTCCCTCGACAGAGATACTGTTTTGCTAACCCTGGGCCATATAAAAAGACGTTGTCTTATATATGCGGGATGCCCAGAGGGACATTTGCCTGCTGGCATCTAGAATTAATGCAATGTCCATTTCTGCCAGGAGGATATTATGGACCAGGCAGTGGACAGGTGATGCTGATTCCAAAAAACACATGGAGGTTTTGCCTTATAAGGGTGAGGAAATGTTTGGGGACGGTCTCTCGGACCTCGTATCCACAGCAACTGCTGGAAAGTCGACTTTTTTACCTCAGATTCCCTCACAGCCTAAGAAAGCACCGTATTATCAAGTGCAGTCCTTTCGGCCTCAGAAAGGCAAGCGGGTCAGAGGAGCATCCTTTCTGCCCAGAGGCAGGGGAAAAGCTGCACCAGACAGCCAGTTCCCAGGAACAAAAATCCTCCCCTGCTTCCACTAAGTCCACCGCATGACGTTGGGGCTCCACAGGCGGAGCCAGGTGCGGTGGGGGCGCGTCTCCGAAACTTCAGCAACCAGTGGGCTCGCTCACAGGTGGATCTCTGGGCTGTACAAATTGTATCTCAGGGATATAAACTGGAGTTCGAGGCGACTCCCCCTCGCCGTTACCTCAAATCAGCCTTGCCAGCTGCTCCCAGGGAAAGGGAGGTAGTACTGGCGGCAATTCACAAGCTGTACCTCCAGCAGGTGATAATCAAGGTCCCCCTCCTTCAACAGGGAAGGGGTTACTATTCCACAATGTTTGTGGTACCGAAACCGGACGGTTCGGTGAGACCCATTCTGAATTTAAAATCCTTGAACACTTATATAAAGAAGTTCAAGTTCAAAATGGAATCGCTCAGGGCGGTTATTGCAAGCCTGGAAGAGGGGGATTTTATGGTGTCGCTGGACATCAAGGATGCTTACTTGCATGTCCCCATTTTCCCACCTCACCAGGAGTACCTCAGGTTTGTGGTACAGGACTGTCATTACCAATTCCAGACGTTACCGTTTGGTCTCTCCTCGGCACCGAGAATATTTACCAAGGTAATGGCCGAAATGATGATACTCCTTCGGAAGAAGGGAGTTATAATTATCCCGTACTTGGACGATCTCTTCATAAAGGCGAGGTCCAGAGAGCAGTTGTTGGTCAGCGTAGCACTCTCTCAGGAAGTGTTGCAACAGCACGGCTGGATTCTGAATATCCCAAAGTCGCAGCTGATTCCTGCGACGCGTCTGCTTTTCCTGGGCATGATTCTGGACATAGAACAGAAGAAGGTGTTTCTCCCGGTGGAGAAGGCCCAGGAATTGTCATCTCTGGTCAGGGACCTCCTGAAACCAAAACAGGTGTCGGTGCATCACTGCACGCGAGTCCTGGGAAAGATGGTGGCTTCTTACGAAGCAATTCCCTTCGGCAGGTTCCATGCAAGGATCTTTCAGTGGGATCTGTTGGACAAATGGTCCGGATCGCATCTTCAGATGCATCGGTTGATCACCCTGTCCCCAAGGGCCAGGGTGTCTCTGCTGTGGTGGCTGCAGAGTGCTCATCTTCTCGAGGGCCGCAGGTTCGGCATACTGGACTGGGTCCTGGTGACCACGGATGCAAGCCTTCGAGGATGGGGGGCAGTCACTCAGGGAAGAAACTTCCAAGGACAGTGGTCAAGTCTGGAGACTTCACTACACATAAATATACTGGAACTAAGGGCCATTTACAACGCCCTGAGTCAAGCAGAGCCCCTGCTTCAAAACCACCCAGTACTGATTCAGTCAGACAACATCACGGCGGTCGCCCATGTAAACCGCCAGGGCGGCACGAGAAGCAGGATGGCAATGGCAGAAGCCACAAAGATTCTTCGATGGGCGGAGAATCACGTGCTAGCACTGTCAGCAGTGTTCATTCCGGGAGTGGACAACTGGGAAGCAGACTTCCTCAGCAGGCACGACCTCCACCCGAGAGAATGGGGACTTCATCAAGAAGTCTTCACACAGATTGTAAATCGCTGGGAACTGCCACGGGTGGACTTGATGGCGTCCCGCCTCAACAAAAAGTGATTCCTACGCTGATAAAAGCTAGGAAGGATGTGACAGCAAAGCATTATCACCGCATATGGCGGAAATATGTCGCTTGGTGTGAGGCCAGAAAGGCCCCAACAGAGGAATTCCAGCTGGGTCGATTTCTGCACTTCCTACAGTCAGAGGTGACTATGGGCCTAAAATTGGGGTCCATAAAGGTCCAGATTTCGGCCCTGTCTATTTTCTTTCAAAAAGAACTGGCTTCACTGCCTGAAGTTCAAACATTTGTAAAGGGAGTGCTGCATATTCAGCCCCCTTTTGTGCCTCCAGTGGCACCTTGGGATCTTAACGTTGTGTTGGATTTCTTGAAATCACACTGGTTTGAGCCACTTAGGACCGTGGAGCTAAAGTATCTCACGTGGAAGGTGGTCATGCTGTTGGCCTTAGCTTCAGCTAGGCGTGTGTCAGAATTGGCGGCTTTGTCGTGTAAAAGCCCGTATCTGATCTTCCATATGGACAGGGCAGAATTGAGGACTCGTCCCCAATTTCTCCCAAAGGTGGTATCAGCGTTTCATTTGAACCAACCTATTGTGGTGCCTGCTGCTACTCGGGACTTGGAGGATTCCAAGTTGCTGGACGTAGTCCGGGCTTTGAAAATTTATGTTTTCAGGACGGCTGGAGTCAGGAAAACTGACTCGCTATTTATCCTGCATGCACCCAACAAGCTGGGTGCTCCTGCTTCAAAGCAAACTATTGCTCGCTGGATCTGTTGCACGATTCATCTGGCACATTCTGCGGCTGGACTGCCGCATCCTAAATCAGTAAAAGCCCATTCCACTAGGAAGGTGGGCTCTTCTTGGGCGGCTGCCCGAGGGGTCTCTGCTTTACAGCTTTGCGAGCTGCTACTTGGTCGGGTTCAAACACATTTGCTAAATTCTACAAGATTGATACCCTAGCTGAGGAGGACCTTGCCTTTGCTCATTCGGTGCTGCAGAGTCATCCGCACTCTCCCGCCCGTTTGGGAGCTTTGGTATAATCCCCATGGTCCTTACGGAGTTCCCAGCATCCACTAGGACGTCAGAGAAAATAAGAATTTACTCACCGGTAATTCTATTTCTCGTAGTCCGTAGTGGATGCTGGGCGCCCGTCCCAAGTGCGGACTCTCTGCAATACATGTATATAGTTATTGCTTCACTAAAGGGTTATTGTTATGAGCCATCCGTAAAAGGAGGCTCAGTTGTTGTTCATACTGTTAACTGGGTATGGTTATCACAAGTTGTACAGTGTGATTGGTGTGGCTGGTATGAGTCTTACCCTGGATTCCAAATCCTTTCCTTGTTGTGTCAGCTCTTCCGGGCACAGTTTCCCTAACTGAGGTCTGGAAGAGGGGCATAGAGGGAGGAGCCAGTGCACACCAGATAGTACCTAATCTTTCTTTTAGAGTGCCCAGTCTCCTGCGGAGCCCGTCTATTCCCCATGGTCCTTACGGAGGTCCCAGCATCCACTACGGACTACGAGAAATAGAATTACCGGTGAGTAAATTCTTATTATTACAGAAAAGAGTCACATATTCTCCTTACTCAGTGACTACAGCAATCTCTTATCCTACACCCTCCTCTGTCAGCACAGACTATTGAGGGAAATGTATCTGCCCAGTGGGGGAGTCAGGAGACATCAGCCCCTATTATACTCCTGCTCTCCCTCTCACATCATGTCACTGTGTGTTACCAGCCCAGAGATGTGACCAGTCTCCTCCACACACTCTCTTGTGTATCTCATACATCAGGAGACATCAGCCCCTATTATACTCCTGCTCTCCCCCTCACATCATGTCACTGTGTGTTACCAGCCCAGAGATCTGACCAGTCTCTTCCTCACACTCTCTGATGTATCTCATACATCAGGAGCCATCAGCCCCTATTATACTCCTGCTCTCCCCCTTACATCATGTCACTGTGTGTTACCAGCCCAGAGATCTGACCAGTCTCCTCCCCACACACTCTGGTGTATCTCATACATCAGGAGCCATCAGCCCCTATTATACTCCTGCTCTCCCCCGCACATCATATCACTGTGTGTTACCAGCCCAGAGATCTGACCAGTCTCCTCCCCACACTCTCTGGTGTATCTCATACATCAGGAGCCATCAGCCCCTATTATACTCCTGCTCTCCCCTCACATCATATCACTGTGTGTTACCAGCCCAGAGATCTGACCAGTCTCCTCCCCACACTCTCTGGTGTATCTCATACATCAGGAGACATCAGCCCCTATTATACTCCTGCTCTCCCCCTCACATCATGTTACTGTGTGTTACCAGCCCAGAGATCTGACCAGTCTCCTCCCCACACTCTTTGGTATATCTCATACATCAGGAGCCATCAGCCCCTATTATACTCCTGCTCTCCCTCTCACATCATGTCACTGTATGTTACCAGCCCAGAGATCTGACCAGTCTCCTCCCCACACTCTTTGGTATATCTCATACATCAGGAGCCATCAGCCCCTATTATACTCCTGCTCTCCCCCTCACATCATGTCACTGTGTGTTACCAGCCCAGAGATCTGACCAGTCTCCTCCCCACACTCTCTGGTGTATCTCATACATCAGGAGACATCAGTCCCTATTATACTCCTGCTCTCCCCTCATATCATGTCACTGTGTGTTACCAGCCCAGAGATCTGACCAGTTTCCTCCCCACACTCTCTGGTGTATCTCATACATCAGCAGCCATCAGCCCCTATTATACTCCTGCTCTCTCCCTCACATCATGTCACTGTGTTACCAGCCCAGAGACCTGACCAGTCTCCTCCCCACACTCTCTGGTGTATCTCATACATCAGGAGCCATCAGCCCCTATTATACTCCTGCTCTCCTCCTCACATCATGTCACTGTGTGTTACCAGCCCAGAGATCTGACCAGTCTCCTCCCCACACTCTTTGGTGTATCTCATACATCAGCAGCCATCAGCCCCTATTATACTCCTGCTCTCTCCCTCACATCATGTCACTGTGTGTTACCAGTCCAGAGATCTGACCAGTCTCCTCCTCACACTCTCTGGTGTATCTCATACATCAGGAGCCATCAGCCCCTATTATACTCCTGCTCTCCCCCTCACATCATGTCACTGTGTGTTACCAGCCCAGAGATCTGACCAGTCTCCTCCCCACACTCTCTGGTGTATCTCATACATCAGGAGCCATCAGCCCCTATTATACTCCTGCTCTCCCCCTCACATCATGTCACTGTGTTACCAGCCCAGAGATCTGACCAGTCTCCTCCCCACACTCTCTGGTGTATCTCATACATCAGGAGCCATCAGCCCCTATTATACTCCTGCTCTTCCCCTCACATCATGTCACTGTGTGTTATCAGCCCAGAGATCTGACCAGTCTCCTCCCCACACTCTCTGGTGTATCTCATACATCAGGAGCCATCAGCCCCTATTATACTCCTGCTCTCCCCTCACATCATGTCACTGTGTGTTACCAGCCCAGATATCTGACCAGTCTCCTCCCCACACTCCCTGGTGTATCTCATACATCAGGAGCCATCAGCCCCTATTATACTCCTGCTCTCCCCCTCACATCATGTCACTGTGTGTTACCAGCCCAGAGATCTGACCAGTCTCCTCCCCACACTCTCTGGTGTATCTCATACATCAGGAGCCATCAGCCCCTATTATACTCCTGCTCTCCCCTCACATCATGTCACTGTGTTTTACCAGCACAGAGATATGACCAGTCTCCTCTCCACACTCTCTGGTGTTTCTCATACATCAGGAGCCATCAGCCCCTATTATACTCCTGCTCTCCTCCTCACATCATGTCACTGTGTGTTACCACCCCAGAGATCTGACCAGTCTCCTCCCCACACTCTCTGGTGAGTCTCATACATCAGGAGCCATCAGCCCCTATTATACTCCTGCTATCCTCCTCACATCATGTCACTGTGTGTTACCAGCCCAGAGATCTGACCAGTGTCCTCCCCGCACTCTATGGTGTATATCATACATCAGGAGCCATCAGCCCCTATTATACTCCTGCTCTCCTTCTCACATCTGGTCATGCTTCTTGGCCTGATGATCCCTGAGAATTCAACCCAAAGTTACTTCCGAGCGATGAGCTCATTGTAGCATATGAGGCCACTAACAAGGCGATCAATCACGGTTAGTCCCTGCCACTCCAATTGCTATTCCAGCACCAGAAAGCACTAGAGAGGGACAAATCATTTGACCCTAGTGGGCCAAGGGCTGGGGTACTGTGACCCGCCAAGCGGTGCCCACCAGTGGCCAAAGTCCCACCTCCTAAAGAGATTTTTTGTCACTTAGTGCATATACAGCTTGCCGATTCCCACACACACACACACACACACACACACACACACACACACACACACACACACACACACACACACACACACACACAGCAATGTCATCACTGATCTGTATTATACTGTATATTATATCCCTGTTATACCTCATACACTGTAATATACACACACACACACACACACACACACACACACACCAGAAGTAAGTGGTCATCCTTGAGTAGCCTATATACGGACATATTGAAAGTAAACTCTAAAATGTTTGTAGGGTGAGGGGGCATAGCCATGTTGAGTCTCATTACAAATAAGAACTAGCACCTGCATTTATTCTGTGGTTCTGGTGTTTCTACCATATAATACAGAGAGCAGCAGTGACTGCCCTATAATATGAAATAATCAGTGACCACCATATAATATATAGTGCATCAGTAGCCACCATATAATACAGACAGCGTCAGTGACCACCATGTAATATCGACAGCATCAGTGACCACCATGTAATACAGACAGCATCAGTAGCCACCATATAATACAGACAGCGTCAGTGACCACCATGTAATATCGACAGCATCAGTGACCACCATGTAATACAGACAGCATCAGTGACCACCATGTAATACAGACAGCATCAGTGACCACCATGTAATACAGACAGCGTCAGTGACCACAATGTGATACAGACAGCATCAGTGACCACCATGTAATACAGACAGCGTCAGTGACCACCATATAATACAGACAGCGTCAGTGACCAGCATGTAATACAGACAGCATCAGTGACCACAATGTAATACAGACAGCGTCAGTGACCACCATGTAATACAGACAGCGTCAGTGACCACCATGTAATACAGACAGCGTCAGTGACCAGCATGTAATACAGACAGCGTCAGTGACCAGCATGTGATACAGACAGCGTCAGTGACCACCATGTAATACAGACAGCGTCAGTGACCACCATGTAATACAGACAGCGTCAGTGACCACCATGTAATACAGACAGCGTCAGTGACCAGCATGTGATACAGACAGCATCAGTGAACACCATAGAGGGTGGATTACACAACCTTTAGAAATTATTACCCAAAATGCCTACACCAATCCTGGATTATTCATACTATGTGCTCAAGGTTTCTTTTTATGTCTGTGTGGCTTGTCTATTTCTGTATTACTTAAGTTTCTGTATTATGTGCATTTTGTTTGATGTCTGTAAAGCGCCCTGAGTCCTGTTGGAGAAAGAGCGCTATATAATAATAATAATAATAATGATAATTTATTATTATTATTATTATTAAGACAGCATTAGTGACCGCCATATAATACAGACAGCATTAGTGACCGCCATATAATACAGACAGCATCAGTGACCACCATGTAATACAGAGAGCAACAGTGACAGCCATATAATACAGACAGCATCAGTGACCACCATGTAATACAGAGAGCAACAGTGACAGCCATATAATACAGACAGCATCAGTGACAGCCATATAATACAGACAGCATCAGTGACCACCATGTAATACAGAGAGCAACAGTGACAGCCATATAATACAGACAGCATCAGTGACAGCCATATAATACAGACAGCATCAGTGACCACCATGTAATACAGAGAGCAACAGTGACAGCCATATAATACAGACAGCATCAGTGACAGCCATATAATACAGACAGCATCAGTGACCACCATGTAATACAGAGAGCAACAGTGACAGCCATATAATACAGACAGCGTCAGTGACAGCCATATAATACAGACAGCATCAGTGACAGCCATATAATACAGACAGCATCAGTGACCACCATGTAATACAGAGAGCAACAGTGACAGCCATATAATACAGACAGCATCAGTGACAGCCATATAATACAGACAGCATCAGTGACCACCATGTAATACAGAGAGCAACAGTGACAGCCATATAATACAGACAGCATCAGTGACAGCCATATAATACAGACAGCATCAGTGACCACCATGTAATACAGACAGCATCAGTGACCACCATGTAATACAGACAGCGTCAGTGACCACAATGTGATACAGACAGCATCAGTGACCACCATGTAATACAGACAGCGTCAGTGACCACCATATAATACAGACAGCGTCAGTGACCAGCATGTAATACAGACAGCATCAGTGACCACAATGTAATACAGACAGCGTCAGTGACCACCATGTAATACAGACAGCGTCAGTGACCACCATGTAATACAGACAGCGTCAGTGACCAGCATGTAATACAGACAGCGTCAGTGACCAGCATGTGATACAGACAGCGTCAGTGACCACCATGTAATACAGACAGCGTCAGTGACCACCATGTAATACAGACAGCGTCAGTGACCACCATGTAATACAGACAGCGTCAGTGACCAGCATGTGATACAGACAGCATCAGTGAACACCATAGAGGGTGGATTACACAACCTTTAGAAATTATTACCCAAAATGCCTACACCAATCCTGGATTATTCATACTATGTGCTCAAGGTTTCTTTTTATGTCTGTGTGGCTTGTCTATTTCTGTATTACTTAAGTTTCTGTATTATGTGCATTTTGTTTGATGTCTGTAAAGCGCCCTGAGTCCTGTTGGAGAAAGAGCGCTATATAATAATAATAATAATAATGATAATTTATTATTATTATTATTATTAAGACAGCATTAGTGACCGCCATATAATACAGACAGCATTAGTGACCGCCATATAATACAGACAGCATCAGTGACCACCATGTAATACAGAGAGCAACAGTGACAGCCATATAATACAGACAGCATCAGTGACCACCATGTAATACAGAGAGCAACAGTGACAGCCATATAATACAGACAGCATCAGTGACAGCCATATAATACAGACAGCATCAGTGACCACCATGTAATACAGAGAGCAACAGTGACAGCCATATAATACAGACAGCATCAGTGACAGCCATATAATACAGACAGCATCAGTGACCACCATGTAATACAGAGAGCAACAGTGACAGCCATATAATACAGACAGCATCAGTGACAGCCATATAATACAGACAGCATCAGTGACCACCATGTAATACAGAGAGCAACAGTGACAGCCATATAATACAGACAGCATCAGTGACAGCCATATAATACAGACAGCATCAGTGACCACCATGTAATACAGAGAGCAACAGTGACAGCCATATAATACAGACAGCATCAGTGACAGCCATATAATACAGACAGCATCAGTGACCACCATGTAATACAGAGAGCAACAGTGACAGCCATATAATACAGACAGCATCAGTGACAGCCATATAATACAGACAGCATCAGTGACCACCATGTAATACAGAGAGCAACAGTGACAGCCATATAATACAGACAGCATCAGTGACAGCCATATAATACAGACAGCATCAGTGACCACCATGTAATACAGACAGCATCAGTGACAGCCATATAATACAGACAGCATCAGTGACAGCCATATAATACAGACAGCATCAGTGACCACCATGTAATACAGAGAGCAACAGTGACAGCCATATAATACAGACAGCATCAGTGACAGCCATATAATACAGAGAGCATCAGTGACAGCCATATAATACAGACAGCATCAGTGACCACCATATAATACAGACAGCGTCAGTGACAGCCATATAATACAGACAGCATCAGTGACCACCATGTAATACAGAGAGCAACAGTGACAGCCATATAATACAGACAGCATCAGTGACAGCCATATAATACAGACAGCATCAGTGACCACCATGTAATACAGAGAGCAACAGTGACAGCCATATAATACAGACAGCATCAGTGACAGCCATATAATACAGACAGCATCAGTGACCACCATGTAATACAGAGAGCAACAGTGACAGCCATATAATACAGACAGCATCAGTGACAGCCATATAATACAGACAGCATCAGTGACAGCCATATAATACAGACAGCATCAGTGACCACCATGTAATACAGAGAGCAACAGTGACAGCCATATAATACAGACAGCATCAGTGACAGCCATATAATACAGACAGCATCAGTGACAGCCATATAATACAGACAGCATCAGTGACAGCCATATAATACAGACAGCGTCAGTGACAGCCATATAATACAGACAGCATCAGTGACAGCCATATAATACAGAGAGCATCAGTGACAGCCATATAATACAGACAGCGTCAGTGACAGCCATATAATACAGACAGCATCAGTGACCACCATGTAATACAGAGAGCAACAGTGACAGCCATATAATACAGACAGCATCAGTGACAGCCATATAATACAGACAGCATCAGTGACCACCATGTAATACAGAGAGCAACAGTGACAGCCATATAATACAGACAGCATCAGTGACCGCCATATAATACAGACAGCATCAGTAATAGCCATATAATACAGACAGCATCAGTGACCACCATATAATACAGAGAGCAACAGTGACAGCCATATAATACAGACAGCGTCAGTGACCACCATGTAATACAGACAGCGTCAGTGACCGCCATATAATACAGAGAGCATCAGTGATAGCCATATAATACAGACAGCATCAGTGACCACCATGTAATACAGAGAGCAACAGTGACAGCCATATAATACAGACAGCGTCAGTGACAGCCATATAATACAGACAGCATCAGTGACCACCATATAATACAGGGAACATCAGTGACTGCCATATAATACAGACAGCGTCAGTGACAGCCATATAATACAGACAGCATCAGTGACAGCCATATGATACAGACAGCATCAGTGACCACCATGTAATACAGACAGCATCAGTGACAGCCATATAATACAGACAGCATCAGTGACAGCCATATAATACAGACAGCATCAGTGACAGCCATATAATACAGACAGCATCAGTGACCACCATGTAATACAGACAGCATCAGTGACAGCCATATAATACAGACAGCATCAGTGACAGCCATATAATACAGACAGCATCAGTGACCACCATGTAATACAGAGAGCAACAGTGACAGCCATATAATACAGACAGCATCAGTGACTGCCATATAATACAGACAGCATCAGTGACCACCATATAATACAGACAGCATCAGTGACAGCCATGTAATACAGACAGCATCAGTGACCACCATGTAATACAGACAGCATCAGTGACAGCCATATAATACAGACAGCATCAGTGACAGCCATATAATACAGACAGCATCAGTGACCACCATGTAATACAGACAGCATCAGTGACAGCCATATAATACAGACAGCATCAGTGACCACCATGTAATACAGACAGCATCAGTGACAGCCATATAATACAGACAGCATCAGTGACAGCCATATAATACAGACAGCATCAGTGACCACCATGTAATACAGACAGCATCAGTGATAGCCATATAATACAGACAGCATCAGTGACAGCCATATAATACAGACAGCATCAGTGACAGCCATATAATACAGACAGCATCAGTGACCACCATGTAATACAGACAGCGTCAGTGACAGCCATATAATACAGACAGCGTCAGTGACAGCCATATAATACAGACAGCATCAGTGACCACCATATAATACAGACAGCATCAGTGACCACCATGTAATACAGACAGCATCAGTGACAGCCATATAATACAGACAGCATCAGTGACAGCCATATAATACAGACAGCGTCAGTGACAGCCATATAATACAGACAGCATCAGTGACCACCATATAATACAGACAGCATCAGTGACCACCATGTAATACAGACAGCATCAGTGACCACCATATAATACAGACAGCATCAGTGACCACCATGTAATACAGACAGCATCAGTGACAGCCATATAATACAGAGAGCATCAGTGACTGCCATATAATACAGAGAGCATCAGTGACCACCATATAATACAGAGAGCATCAGTGACCGCCATATAATACAGACAGCATCAGTGACAGCCATATAATACAGACAGCATCAGTGACCACCATGTAATACAGAGAGCAACAGTGACAGCCATATAATACAGACAGCATCAGTGACAGCCATATAATACAGACAGCATCAGTGACAGCCATGTAATACAGAGAGCATCAGTGACAGCCATATAATACAGACAGCATCAGTGACCACCATGTAATACAGAGAGCAACAGTGACAGCCATATAATACAGACAGCATCAGTGACAGCCATATAATACAGACAGCATCAGTGACAGCCATATAATACAGACAGCATCAGTGACAGCCATATAATACAGACAGCATCAGTGACCACCATGTAATACAGACAGCATCAGTGACAGCCATATAATACAGACAGCATCAGTGACAGCCATATAATACAGACAGCATCAGTGACAGCCATAAAATACAGACAGCATCAGTGACAGCCATATAATACAGACAGCATCAGTGACCACCATGTAATACAGACAGCGTCAGTGACCACCATGTAATACAGACAGCGTCAGTGACCACCATGTAATACAGGCAGCGTCAGTGACCACCATGTAATACAGACAGCGTCAGTGACCAGCATGTAATACAGACAGCGTCAGTGACCACCATGTAATACAGACAGCGTCAGTGACCACCATGTAATACAGACAGCATCAGTGACCACCATGTAATACAGACAGCGTCAGTGACCACCATGTAATACAGACAGCGTCAGTGACCAGCATGTAATACAGACAGCGTCAGTGAGCACCATGTAATACAGACAGCGTCAATGACCAGCATGTAATACAGACAGCGTCAGTGACCAGCATGTGATACAGACAGCGTCAGTGACCACCATGTGATACAGACAGCGTCAGTGACCAGCATGTGATACAGACAGCGTCAGTGACCACCATGTAATACAGACAGCGTCAGTGACCAGCATGTAATACAGACAGCGTCAGTGACCAGCATGTGATACAGACAGCGTCAGTGACCAGCATGTAATACAGACAGCGTCAGTGACCACCGTGTAATACAGACAGCGTCAGTGACCACCATGTGATACAGACAGCATCAGTGACCACCATGTAATACAGACAGCGTCAGTGACCACCATGTAATACAGACAGCGTCAGTGACCAGCATGTGATACAGACAGCATCAGTGAACACCATGTAATACAGACAGCGTCAGTGACCACCATGTAATACAGACAGCGTCAGTGACCACCATGTAATACAGACAGCGTCAGTGACCACCATGTAATACAGACAGCGTCAGTGACCAGCATGTGATACAGACAGCATCAGTGAACACCATGTAATAGAGACCGCGTCAGTGACCACCATGTAATACAGACAGCGTCAGTGACCACCATGTAATACAGACAGCGTCAGTGACCACCATGTAATACAGACAGCATCAGTGACAGCCATATAATACAGACAGCATCAGTGACCACCATTTAATGCAGAAAGTATTTTTTCTCTGACGTCCTAGTGGATGCTGGGACTCCGTAAGGACCATGGGGAATAGCGGGCTCCGCAGGAGACTGGGCACAGCTAAGAAAGATTTAGGACTACCTGGTGTGCACTGGCTCCTCCCACTATGACCCTCCTCCAGTTAGAATCCTGTGCCCGGCTGAGCTGGATGCACACTAGGGGCTCTCCTGAGCTCCTAGAGAGAAAGTATATTTTAGGTTTTTATTTCTCTAACGTCCTAGTGGATGCTGGGAACTCCGTAAGGACCATGGGGAATAGCGGGCTCCGAAGGAGGCTGGGCACTCTAGAAAGATTTAGGACTACCTGGTGTGCACTGGCTCCTCCCACTATGACCCTCCTCCAAGCCTCAGTTAGATTTCGTGCCCGGCCGAGGTTGGATGCACACTAGGGGCTCTCCTGAGCCCTTAGAAAGAAAGTATAGAAATTAGTTTTTTTATTTTCAGTGAGACCTGCTGGCAACAGGCTCACTGCAGCGAGGGACTAAGGGGAGAAGAAGCGAACTCGCCTGCTTGCAGCCGGATTGGGCTTCTTAGGCTACTGGACACCTTTAGCTCCAGAGGGATCGACCGCAGGCCCAGTCCTTGGTGTTCGGTCCCGGAGCCGCGCCGCCGTCCCCCTTACAGAGCCAGAAGCAAGAAGAGGTCCGGAAAAACGGCGGCAGAAGACATCAGTCTTCACCAAGGTAGCGCACAGCACTGCAGCTGTGCGCCATTGATCCTCATGCACACTTCACACTCCGGTCACTGAGGGTGCAGGGCGCTTGGGGGGGGGGCGCCCTGAGCTGCAATAAAAACATCTTGGCTGGCAAAAATACCACAATATATAGCCCTAGAGGCTATATATGTGGTAAATTCCCCTGCCAGAATCCAGAAAAAAGCGGGAGAATAGGCAGCGGAAAAGGGGCGGAGCTATCTCCCTCAGATACACTGGCGCCATTTCTCCTTCACAGATCCGCTGGAAGGAAGCTCCCTGGCTCTCCCCTGCAGTCTACACTTCAGAACAGGGTAAAAACAGAGAGGGGGGGCACTAAATTTGGGCGCAATACATATATAATATAAAAAGCAGCTATAAGGGACATAACTCAGTTAGTCCCTGCATTATATAGCGCTCTGGTGTGTGCTGGCATACTCTCACTCTGTCCCCCCAAAGGGCTTTTGTGGGTCCTGTCCTCATTCGGAGCATTCCTTGTGTGTGTGCGGTGTGTCGGTACGGCTGTGTCGACATGTTTGATGAGGATAATGATGTGGAGGCGGAGCAGATGCCTTTAGAAGGGATGTCACCCCCTGCGGGGCAGACACTTGAGTGGATGGGCTTATGGAAAGTAATGAGTGCACGTATAGACTCCTTATATAAGAAAATCGACGACATGCCAAATGTGGGACAGCCGACTTCTCAGCTCGTGCCTGCCCAGGCGTCGCATGGGTCGTCAGGGGCTCTAAAACGCCCGCTACCTCAAGCAGACCCAGATGTCGACACTGATACTGACGCCAGTGTCGACGACGATGAGTCAAACCTGATGCCCACTAAGGCCATTCAATGTATGATTGAGGCAATGAAAGAGGTGTTAAACATTTCTGATATAACTACTGGTACCACTAAAAAGGGTATTATGTTTGGAGAGAAAAAACTACCCGTAGTTTTTCCCCCATCAGATGAATTAAATGAACTGTGTGAAGAAGCGTGGGCTTTCCCTGATAAAAAATTGGTAATTCCTAAGGAGGTACTAATGGCGTTCCCTTTCCCGCCAGAGGATAGGTCACGTTGGGAAACACCCCCTAGAGTAGATAAAGCGCTCACACGTTTGTCTAAAAAGGTGGCACTACCGTCTCCGGATACGGCCGCCCTCAAGGAACCTGCTGATAGAAAGCAGGAGGCGATCCTGAAGTCTGTATACACACACACAGGCATTATACTTAGGCCAGCTATTGCGTCAGCTTGGATGTGCAGTGCTGCCGCTGCGTGGTCAGATAAACTGTCAGAGAATATTGACACATTAGACAGAGACACGATCCTGTTAACCATAGACCATATGAAAGACTCAGTCTTATATATGAGAGATGCACAAAGGGAAATCTGCCGATTGGCATCTAAAGTAAGTGCATTGTCCATTTCTGCTAGGAGAGGCTTATGGACTCGCCAGTGGACAGGAGATGCAGATTAAAAAAAGCACATGGAAGTGTTACCATATAAGGGTGAGGAATTATTTGGGGATGGTCTCTCGGACCTAGTTTCCACAGCAACGTCTGGGAAGTCAGCATTTTTACCCCATGTCCCCTCACAGCCTAAGAAGGCGCCGTTTTATCAGGTTCAGTTCTTTCGGACCCAGAAAAACAGGCGTGGAAAAGGCGGGTCTTTTCTGTCCAGAGGCAGAGGTAGGGGAAAAAGACTGCAACAAACAGCAGGTTCCCAGGAGCAAAAGTCCTCCCCCGCTGCTTCTTCCAAGTCCGCCGCATGACGGTGGGGCTCCACAGGCGGAGCCAGGTACGGTGGGGGGCCGCCTCAAAAATTTCAGCGATCAGTGGGCTCGCTCACAGGTGGATCCCTGGATCCTTCAAATAGTATCTCAGGGGTACAAACTGGAATTCGAGGCGTCTCCACCCCACCGGTTCCTAAAATCTGCCTTGCCGATTGCTCCCTCAGACAGGGAGGCGGTGCTAGCGGCAATTCACAAGCTGTATTCCCAGCAGGTGATAATCAAGGTACCCCTACTTCAACAAGGCCGGGGTTACTATTCCACACTATTTGAGGTACCGAAACCGGACGGTTCGGTGAGACCCATTTTAAATTTGAAATCCTTGAACACATACATAAAAAAATTCAAGTTCAAGATGGAATCGCTCAGGGCGGTTATTGCGAGCCTGGACGAGGGGGATTACATGGTATCCCTGGACATCAAGGATGCTTACTTGCATGTCCCCATTTACCATCCTCACCAGGAGTACCTCAGATTTGTGGTACAGGATTGCCATTACCAATTCCAGACGCTGCCGTTTGGACTGTCCACGGCACCGAGGGTATTTACCAAGGTTATGGCGGAAATGATGATACTCCTTCGAAAAAAGGGAGTTTTAATTATCCCGTACTTGGACGATCTCCTAATAAAAGCGAGGTCCAAGGAACAGTTGTTGGTGGGAGTAGCACTATCTCAGGAGGTGCTGCACCAGCACGGCTGGATTCTGAATATCCCAAAGTCACAGCTGGTTCCGACGACACGGCTACTGTTCCTGGGTATGATTCTGGATACAGTCCAGAAAAAAGTGTTTCTCCCGGAGGAGAAAGCCAGGGAGTTGTCATCTCTAGTCAGAGACCTCCTGAAACCAAAACAGGTATCAGTGCATCACTGCACGCGGGTCCTGGGAAAGATGGTGGCTTCTTACGAAGCAATTCCCTTCGGCAGGTTCCATGCCAGAATCTTTCAGTGGGACCTGTTGGACCAGTGGTCCGGATCGCATCTTCAGATGCATCGCTTGATAACCCTGTCTCCAAGAACCAGGGTGTCGCTACTGTGGTGGCTGCAGAGTGCCCATCTTCTAGAGGGCCGCAGGTTCGGCATACAGGACTGGGTCCTGGTGACCACGGATGCCAGCCTTCGAGGCTGGGGGGCAGTCACACAGGGAAGAAACTTCCAAGGACTATGGTCGAGTCAGGAGACTTCCCTTCACATAAATATTCTGGAACTAAGGGCCATCTACAATGCCCTAAGTCAAGCAAAATCCTTGCTCCTACACCAGCCGGTGCTGATCCAGTCAGACAACATCACGGCAGTCGCCCATGTAAATCGACAGGGCGGCACAAGAAGCAGGATGGCGATGGCGGAAGCCACAAGAATTCTCCGATGGGCGGAGAATCATGTACTAGCACTGTCAGCAGTGTTCATTCCGGGAGTGGACAACTGGGAAGCAGACTTCCTCAGCAGACACGACCTCCACCCGGGAGAGTGGGGACTTCATCCAGAAGTCTTCCAGATGCTGGTAAACCGTTGGGAAAAACCACAGGTGGACATGATGGCGTCCCGCCTCAACAAAAAGGTAAAAAGATATTGTGCCAGGTCAAGGGACCCTCAGGCGATAGCTGTGGACGCTCTAGTGACACCGTGGGTGTACCAGTCGGTTTATGTGTTCCCTCCTCTGCCTCTCATACCAAAGGTATTGTGAATAATAAGAAAGAGAGGAGTAAACACCATTCTCGTGGTTCCGGATTGGCCAAGACGAGCGTGGTACCCGGAACTTCAAGAGATGCTCTCAGAGGACCCGTGGCCTCTACCGCTCAGACAGGACCTGCTACAACAGGGGCCCTGTCTGTTCCAAGACTTACCGCAGCTGCGTTTGACGGCATGGCGGTTGAACACCGGATCCTAAAGGAAAAGGGTATTCCGGAAGAAGTCATTCCTACGCTTATTAAGGCCAGGAAAGATGTTACGGCAAAGCATTATCACCGCATATGGCGGAAATATGTTGCATGGTGCGAGGCCAAAAAGGCCCCAACAGAGGAATTTCAACTAGGTCGATTTCTGCATTTCCTGCAAGCAGGAGTGATTATGGGCCTAAAACTAGGCTCCATTAAAGTACAGATCTCGGCTCTGTCGATTTTCTTTCAAAAAGAACTAGCTTCAGTACCTGAAGTTCAGACATTTGTGAAAGGAGTGCTGCATATTCAGCCCCCATTTGTGCCTCCCGTGGCACCTTGGGATCTCAACGTGATGTTAAGTTTCTTAAAATCACATTGGTTTGAGCCACTAAAAACCGTGGATCTGAAATATCTCACGTGGAAAGTGGTCATGTTATTGGCCTTGGCTTCAGCCAGGTGTGTGTCAGAATTGGCGGCTTTATCATGTAAAAGCCCTTATCTGATTTTCCATATGGATAGGGCAGAATTGAGGACTCGTCCCCAGTTTCTCCATAAGGTGGTGTCAGCGTTTCACCTGAACCAGCCTATTGTGGTGCCTGCGGCTACTAAGGATTTGGAGGACTCCAAGTTGCTAGACGTTGTCAGGGCCCTGAAAATATATGTTTCCAGGACGGCTGGAGTCAGAAAATCTGACTCGCTGTTTATCCTGTATGCACCCAACAAGCTGGGTGCTCCTGCTTCTAAGCAGTCTATTGCTCGCTGGATTTGTAGTACAATTCAGCTTGCACATTCTGTGGCAGGCCTGCCACAGCCAAAATCTGTAAATGCCCATTCCACAAGGAAGGTGGGCTCATCTTGGGCGGCTGCCCGAGGGGTCTCGGCTTTACAACTTTGCCGAGCAGCTACTTGGTCAGGGGCAAACACGTTTGCTAAATTCTACAAATTTGATACCCTGGCTGAGGAGGACCTGGAGTTCTCTCATTCGGTGCTACAGAGTCATCCGCACTCTCCCGCCCGTTTGGGAGCTTTGGTATAATCCCCATGGTCCTTACGGAGTTCCCAGCATCCACTAGGACGTTAGAGAAAATAAGAATTTACTCACCGGTAATTCTATTTCTCGTAGTCCGTAGTGGATGCTGGGCGCCCATCCCAAGTGCGGATTGTCTGCAATACTTGTAAATAGTTATTGTTAACTAAAGGGTTATTGTTGAGCCATCTGTTGAGAGGCTCAGTTGTTTTCATACTGTCAAACTGGATATAGTATCACGAGTTGTACGGTGTGATTGGTGTGGCTGGTAAGAGTCTTACCCAGGATTCTAAATCCTTCCTTATTATGTCTGCTCGTCCGGGCACGGTGTCCTAACTGAGGCTTGGAGGAGGGTCATAGTGGGAGGAGCCAGTGCACACCAGGTAGTCCTAAATCTTTCTAGAGTGCCCAGCCTCCTTCGGAGCCCGCTATTCCCCATGGTCCTTACGGAGTTCCCAGCATCCACTACGGACTACGAGAAATAGAATTACCGGTGAGTAAATTCTTATTTTTACAGTGAGATCTGCTGACAACAGACTCACTGCAGCGAGGGACTAAGGGGAGAAGAAGCGAACCTACCTAACTGGTGGTAGCTTGGGCTTCTTAGGCTACTGGACACCATTAGCTCCAGAGGGATCGACCGCATGGAACCGGCCATTGATGTTCGGTCCCGGAGCCGCGCCGCCGGCCCCCTTACAGAGCCAGAAGCAAGAAGAATCCGGAAAATCGGCGGCAGAAGACATCAGTCTTCACCAAGATAGCGCACAGCACTGCAGCTGTGCACCATTGCTCCTCATACACACTTCACACTCCGGTCACTGAGGGTGCAGGGCGCTGGGGGGGGGGGGCGCCCTGAGAAGCAATAAATACACCTTGGCTGGCAAATATATCTAATATATAGCCCCAGAGGCTATATATGTGATAAATACCCCTGCCAGAATCCATAAAAAAGCGGGAGAAAAGTCCGCCGAAAAAGGGGCGGAGCTATCTCCCTCAGCACACTGGCGCCATTTCTCCCTCACAGCTCCGCTGGAAGGAAGCTCCCTGGCTCTCCCCTGCAGTCTACACTACAGAAAAGGGTAAAAAAGAGAGGGGGGGGGGCACTAAATTTAGGCGCAATATACATATAGCAGCTATAAGGGGTATAATTTAGTTAATCCCTGATTTATATAGCGCTCTGGTGTGTGCTGGCATACTCTCTCTCTGTCTCCCCAAAGGGCTTGGTGGGGTCCTGTCTTCTGTCAGAGCATTCCCTGTGTGTGTGCGGTGTGTCGGTACGGCTGTGTCGACATGTTTGATGAGGAGACTTATGTGGAGGAGGAGCAGGTGCCTATAAATGTGTTGTCACCCCCTGCGGGGCAGACACCGGAGTGGATGGACTTGTGGAAGGAATTACGCGAAAGTGTCGACTCCTTACATAAAAAATTTGACGACATGCCAAATGCGGGGCAGCCGGCTTCTCAGCCCGTGCCTGCCCAGACGTCTCAAAAGTCATCAGGGGCTCTAAAACGCCCGCTACCTCAGATGGCAGACACAGATGTCGACACGGATACTGATACCAGTGTCGACGACGAAGAGACTAATGTAATGTCCAATAGGGCCACTCGTTATATGATTGAGGCAATGAAAAATGTTTTACACATTTCTGAGGTGACCCCAGGTACCACAAAAAAGGGTATTATGTTTGGGGAGAAAAAACTACCAGTAGTTTTTCCCCCTTCTGAAGAATTGAATGAAGTGTGTGAACTAGCGTGGGCTTCCCCCGATAAAAAATTGGTAATTTCAAAAAAATTACTAATGGCGTACCCTTTCCCGCCAGAGGATAGGTCACGTTGGGAAACACCCCCTAGGGTGGATAAAGCACTTACGCGCTTATCAAAAAAGGTGGCACTGCCGTCCCAGGATACGGCCACCCTAAAGGAACCTGCTGACAGAAAGCAGGAGGCTCTCTAGAAAGCTATATATACACACACTGGTATTATACTGAGACCAGCTATTGCCTCAGCATGGATGTGCAGTGCTGCAGCTGCATGGTCAGACTCCCTGTCAGAAAACATTGATACCGTAGACAGGGACACTATATTGCTAAACGTAGAGCATATTAAAGACGCTGTATTTTACATAAGAGATGCACAGAGGGATATTTGCCGGCTGGCATCAAAAATAAGTGCACTGTCCATTTGTGCCAGGAGAGGGTTATGAACCCGGCAGTGGACAGGTGATGCAGATTCTAAAAGGCACATGGAAGTTTTGCCTTATAAGGGTGAGGAGTTGTTCGGGGATGGTCTTTCAGACTTAGTGTCCACAGCAACAGCTGGGAAGTCAGCATTTTTGCCACATGTCCCCTCACAACCAAAGAGAGCACCGTATTATCAGGTGCAGTCCTTTCGCCCCCAAAAGAGCAGACGGGGTAGAGGCGCGTCCTTTCTGCCCAGAGGCAGAGGTAGGGGAAAAAAGCTGCAACATACAGCCACTTCCCAGGAACAAAAGTCCTCCCCCGCTTCTTCTGCTAAGTCTGCCGCATGACGCTGGGGCTCAGCAGGCGGAGCCAGGTACGGTGGGGGGCCGTCTCAAAAACTTCAGCAATCAGTGGGCTCGCTCACAGGTAGATCCCTGGATCCTTCAAGTGGTACCTCAGGGGTACAGGCTGGAATTCGAGACATCCCCCCCCCCCCCGCCGTTTCCTCAAATCTGCCTTACCAACGACTCCTTCAGAAAGGGAGGCTGTGTTAGAGGCAATTCACAAGCTGTATTCCCAGCAGGTGATAGTCAAGGTGCCCCTACTTCAACAAGGACGGGGTTACTATTCCACAATGTTTGTGGTACCGAAACCGGACGGTTCGGTGAGACCCATTTTAAATTTGAAATCCTTGAACACATATTTAAGAAAATTCAAGTTCAAGATGGAATCGCTCAGGGCGGTTATTGCAAGCCTGGAAGAGGGAGATTACATGGTATTTTTGGACATCAAGGATGCTTACCTGCATGTCCCCATTTACCATCCTCACCAGGAGTACCTCAGATTTGTGGTACAGGATTGTCATTACCAATTCCAGACGTTGCCGTTCGGCCTGTCCACGGCACCGAGGGTATTTACCAAGGTAATGGCCGAAATTATGATACTCCTTCGGAAAAAGGGAGTTTTAATTATCCCATACTTGGACGATCTCCTGATAAGGGGGAGGTCCAGAGAGCAGTTGTTGGTCGGCGTAGCATTATCTCAGGAGGTGCTACACCAGCACGGTTGGATTCTGAATATTCCAAAGTCTCAGCTGGTTCCGGCGACACGTCTACTGTTCCTGGGGATGATTCTGGACACAGTCCAGAAAAAAGTGTTTCTCTCAGAGGAGAAAGCCAAGGAGCTGTCATCTCTAGTGAGAGGCCTCCTGAAACTAAAAACAGGTGTCGGTGCATCATTGCACGCGAGTCCTGGGAAAGATGGTAGCTTCCTACGAAGCGATTCCATTCGGCAGGTTCCATGCCAGAACCTTTCAGTGGGACCTGTTGGACCAATGGTCCGGATCGCATCTTCAAATGCATCGGTTGATAACCCTGTCTCCAAGGACCAGGGTGTTTCTGCTGTGGTGGCTGCAGAGTGCTCATCTCAGAGAGGGCCGCAGATTCGGCATACAGGACTGGGTCCTGGTGACCACGGATGCCAGCCTTCGGGGCTGGGGTGCAGTCACACGGAGAAGAAACTTCCAAGGACTTTTGGTCAAGTCAGGAGACTTCCCTACACATAAATGTTCTGGAACTGAGGGCCATTTACAATGCCCTAAGTCAAGCAAAGCCCCTGCTTCAAAACCAGCCGGTTCTGATCCAGTCAGACAACATCACGGCAGTCGCCCATGTAAATCGACAGGGCGGCACAAGAAGCAGGACGGCGATGGCAGAAGCCACAAGGATTCTCCGATGGGCGGAAAATCACGTGTTAGCACTGTCAGCAGTGTTCATTCCGGGAGTGGACAACTGGGAAGCAGACTTCCTCAGCAGGCACGACCTCCACCCGGGAGAGTGGGGACTTCATCCAGAAGACTTCCAACTGATTGTAAACCGTTGGGAAAAGCCACAGGTGGACATGATGGCGTCCCGCTTAAACAAAAAGCTAGAAAAATATTGCGCCAGGTCAAGAGACCCTCAGGCGATAGCTGTGGACGCTCTAGTGACACCGTGGGTGTACCGGTCGGTTTATGTGTTCCCTCCTCTTCCTCTCATACCCAAGGTACTGAGGATAATAAAGAAAAGAGGAGTAAGAACTATTCTCATTGTTCCAGATTGGCCAAGAAGGTCTTGGTACCCGGAACTTCAAGAATTAATCTCAGAGGACCCATGGCCTCTGCCGCTCAGACAGGACCTGCTGCTGCAGGGGCCCTGTCTGTTCCAAGACTTACCGCAGCTGCGTTTAACGGCATGGCGGTTGAACACCGGATCCTAAAAGAAAAGGGTATTCCGGAGGAAGTCATTCCTACGCTTATTAAAGCTAGAAAAGATGTAACCGTACAACATTATCACCGCATATGGCGAAAATATGTTGCGTGGTGTGAGGCCAGGAAGGCCCCAACGGAGGAATTCCAGCTAGGTCGATTTCTGCACTTCCTACAGTCAGGGGTGACTATGGGCCTAAAACTGGGTTCCATTAAGGTCCAGATTTCGGCTCTGTCGATTTTCTTCCAAAAAGAACTGGCTTCACTGCCTGAAGTTCAGACATTTGTCAAGGGAGTGCTGCATATTCAGCCTCCTTTTGTGCCTCCAGTGGCACCGTGGGACCTCAACGTGGTGTTGGGTTTCCTAAAGTCACATTGGTTTGAGCCACTCAAAACCGTGGATTTAAAATATCTCACGTGGAAAGTGGTCATGCTTTTGGCCTTGGCTTCGGCAAGGCGTGTGTCAGAATTGGCGGCTTTGTCATGTAAAAGCCCCTATTTGATTTTCCATATGGATAGGGCAGAATTGAGGACTCGTCCCCAGTTTCTTCCTAAGGTGGTATCAGCTTTTCACTTGAACCAACCTATCGTGGTGCCTGCGGCTACTAGGGACTTGGAGGACTCCAAGTTACTGGACGTAGTCAGGGCCTTGAAAATTTATGTTTCCAGGACGGCTGGAGTCAGGAAGACTGACTCGCTATTTATCCTGTATGCACCAAACAAGATGGGTGCTCCTGCTTCAAAGCAGACTATTGCTCGCTGGATTTGTAGCACAATTCAGCTTGCGCATTCTGTGGCTGGCCTGCCGCAGCCTAATTCTGTAAAAGCCCATTCCACGAGGAAAGTGGGCTCTTCTTGGGCGGCTGCCCGAGGGGTCTCGGCTTTACAACTTTGCCGAGCTGCTACTTGGTCAGGGGCAAACACGTTTGCAAAATTCTACAAATTTGATACCCTGGCTGAGGAGGACCTTGAGTTCTCTCATTCGGTGCTGCAGAGTCATCCGCACTCTCCCGCCCGTTTGGGAGCTTTGGTATAATCCCCATGGTCCTTACGGAGTCCCCAGCATCCACTAGGACGTCAGAGAAAATAAGATTTTACTCACCGGTAAATCTATTTCTCGTAGTCCGTAGTGGATCCCAAGTGCGGACTGTCTGCAATACTTGTATATAGTTATTGTTAACTACAAGGGTTATTGTTGAGCCATCTTTTGAGAGGCTCTGTTGTGTTCATACTGTTAACTGGGTATATTATCACGAGTTATACGGTGTGATTTGTGTGGCTGGTATGAGTCTTACCCGGGATTCAAAATCCTTCCTTATTGTGTCAGCTCTTCCGGGCACAGTATCCTTACTGAAGTCTGGAGGAGGGTCATAGTGGGAGGAGCCAGTGCACACCAGGTAGTCCTAAATCTTTCTTAGCTGTGCCCAGTCTCCTGCGGAGCCGCTATCCCCCATGGTCCTTACGGAGTCCCCAGCATCCACTACGGACTACGAGAAATAGATTTACCGGTGAGTAAAATCTTATTTTTAATAATTTACCTTTCACTCATAAGTTAACCTCTACTCAAAATGTATTAACTATTTTAGTATTATCACAGCAACCCCATTAATAATACTTAATATAATTAAGCCCTTTAAAATGATTACCTTTATAATTCTAACATAATCAATTCCATTCATGTACAGTAGCCTCCTCATTACATCCCCCAGTCTCATAACAAATGAAACCTGAAGTTCCCCCTTAACCTTAGTATGACTTCCCATGAGCTACACCCTTACCCCCCTATTCCCTAATTTACTGGGTAATGCTGTAATCAGATTTAGGTACACCATATAATGGAACTTACCTAACCAGCCAGTATAACCTATGACACAGGGCACCAAGTCACAAGATACATAGCAGAGTATTTGGCACCTATATAAGGAAGAGCAGTATCTGGGATATATATAACACAGACGTAAGATTCCATAGGGATAATGGGACCACACACAGCCTTATTTTATTTTCCTTTCATTACCATCTTCCATCCTTCTGGGGTACGATGAGCCATTACCTCTGGGGGTATTAGTGTAAGTGGCTTCTGGACTCCCCCATTAGCTGACCCTCGGTCTAGTGTTTAGTGCCTTGGAGTAAGCCCCTAGCTTTTAGTTAAGTTTATTTATTTTTTGTTTGATTTCTCTTACGTCCTAGGGGATACTGGGAATCCATTTAATACCATGGGGTATAGACGGGTCCACTAGGAGCCATGGGCACTATAGAAGTTTGATTAGGTGTGCTGGCTCCTCCCTGTATGCCCCTCCTACCAGAAAATGTGCCCAGAGGAGCCGGGCACGCTTATGGAAGCTCCTGATGGGTTTTCTGCATTTATTTTATCTGTTTGTTATATTCAGGCAGGACTGGATGGCACCAGCCTGTCTGCTTTGTGGAACTTAGGGGGGGGGAACGGCCCAAGCCTACTAAGGGTTAATGGTCCTGTTCCCCACTGACAGGACGCCAGCTCCTGAGGGAACTATTCGTAAGTCCCACCACGGTGAGCGTACATTCCCGCAGCACGTCGCCTGCCCTAACAGAGCCAGAAGAAAGAAGCGTGGTGAGTACTGAGCCAGCGTCCCGGTTAGCGGATCGCCGGCCATTATGGCAGCATCAGGGTACGGAGGTGCGCGGCTTCTAATGGGGCGGACTGAGTCTCCATCAGAGGGAGACAGGGGCCATGCAGGGGATGGGATAAGATGTATACACTGACTATGTGAGGAGGAGGTGGGACCATCAGAGGGAGACTGGACATGCAGGGGAGGGGATAAGATGTATACACTGACTATGTGAGGAGGAGGTGGGACCATCAGAGGGAGACGACATGCAGGGGAGGGGATAAGATGTATACACTGACTATGTGAGGAGGAGGTGGGACCATCAGAGGGAGACTGGGGACATGCAGGGGAGGGGAGAAGATGTGTACACTGACTATGTGAGGAGGAGTTGGGACCATCAGAGGGAGACAGGAGACATGCAGGGGAGGGGATAAGATGTATACACTGACTATGTGAGGAGGAGGTGGGACCATCAGAGGGAGACTGGGGACATGCAGGGGAGGGGAGAAGATGTGTACACTGACTATGTGAGGAGGAGTTGGGACCATCAGAGGGAGACTGGACATGCAGGGGAGGGGATAAGATGTATACACTGACTATGTGAGGAGGAGGTGGGACCATCAGAGGTAGACTGGACATGCAGGGGAGGGGAGAAGATGTATACACTGACTATATGAGGAGGAGTTGGGACCATCAGGGGGAGACAGGAGACATGCAGGGGAGGGGATAAGATGTATACACTGACTATGTGAGGAGGAGGTGGGACCATCAGAGGGAGACTGGGGACATGCAGGGGAGGGGAGAAGATGTGTACACTGACTATGTGAGGAGGAGTTGGGACCATCAGAGGGAGACAGGAGACATGCAGGGGAGGGGATAAGATGTATACACTGACTATGTGAGGAGGAGGTGGGACCATCAGAGGGAGACTGGGGACATGCAGGGGAGGGGATAAGATGTATACACTGACTATGTGAGGAGGAGTTGGGACCATCAGAGGGAGACAGGAGACATGCAGGGGAGGGGATAAGATGTATACACTGACTATGTGAGGAGGAGGTGGGACCATCAGAGGGAGACTGGGGACATGCAGGGGAGGGGAGAAGATGTATACACTGACTATGTGAGGAGGAGGTGGGACCATCAGAGGGAGACTGGGGACATGCAGGGGAGGGGAGAAGATGTATACACTGACTATGTGAGGAGGAGGTGGGACCATCAGAGGGAGACTGGGGACATGCAGGGGAGGGGAGAAGATGTGTACACTGACTATGTGAGGAGGAGTTGGGACCATCAGAGGGAGACGGGACATGCAGGGGAGGGGATAAGATGTATACACTGACTATGTGAGGAGGAGGTGGGACCATCAGAGGGAGACTGGGCATGCAGGGGAGGGGATTAGATGTTATTATTATTATTATTATTACATTTTATTTATAGGGCGCCACAAGTGTTTCGCAGCGCCGTACAAAGGACAGTACAGGGAGACAAAACTTAGCATAACAGTAAATAAATAACAAAAATGGAGTGCAGGTAACAAAGAGCAACACAATTCTCAAAACATAATACAGCTTAGATGCAAGTAGCGAAGGAGTAATCATTGTACTACTTGGGGCTGGCGGCCATAGATAGAGATGAGCCTTTACCAGCAGGAGAGAAAGCAGGTAAAGATGGTCGCTGAGTGAAATGTGTCCCTGCTCTGAAGAGCTAACAATCTAGTGGGGAGGGGCAACAGACAGATGACATGAGGTACAAGCAGGTAGAAGCCTGATGGTGGTGTGCGAGCAAAGCAGAGATGTCCAAGGCAGGGGGATGGAGGAGCAGCCTAAGGACTAGGTTATGCATTGGAGGGGTACGCTTTGATGAATAGGTGGGTTTTCAATGCCCGTTTGAAGCTTTGCAAGGTCGGGGAGAGTCTAATGGAGCGGGGGAGCGCATTCCACTGAAGGGGTGCAGCACGGGCAAAATCCTAAACTTGTGCATGGGAAGCAGTGACCAAGGCAGAGGAGAGGCGACGGTCATCAGCCGACCGTAGTGGGCGGGAGGGAGTATGAAGGGAGAGGAGGTTGGAGATGTAGGGAGCAGTGGAATTAGAGATGGCCTTGTATGTGAGGGTGAGGAGTTTGAAGAGGATTCTGTAGGGGAATGGGAGCCAGTGTAGATTTTGTATACACTGACTATGTGAGGAGGAGGTGGGACCATCAGAGGGAGACTGGACATACAGGGGAGGGGAGAAGATGTGTACACTGACTATGTGAGGAGGAGTTGGGACCATCAGAGGGAGACAGGAGACATGCAGGGGAGGGGATAAGATGTATACACTGACTATGTGAGGGGGAGGTGGGACCATCAGAGGGAGACAGGGGACATGCAGGGGAGGGAATAAGATGTATACACTGACTATGTGAGGAGGAGGAGGAGGAGGTGGGACCATCAGAGGGAGACTGGACATACAGGGGAGGGGATAAGATGTATACACTGACTATGTGAGGAGGAGTTGGGACCGTCAGAGGGAGACAGGAGACATGCAGGGGAGGGGATAAGATGTATACACTGACTATGTGAGGAGGAGGTGGGACCATCAGAGGGAGACAGGGGAGGGGAGAAGATGTATACACTGACTATGTGAGGAGGAGGTGGGACCATCAGAGGGAGACTGGGGACATGCAGGGGAGGGTAGAAGATGTATACACTGACTATGTGAGGAGGAGGTGGGACCATCAGTGGGAGACGGAGGCCATGCAGGGGAGGGTATAAGATGTATACACTGACTATGTGAGAAGGAAGTGGGACCATCAGAGGGAGACTGGACATGCATGGGAGGGATAAGATGTATGCACTGACTGTGTGAGGAGGAGGTGGGACCATCAGAGGGAGACAGGGGACATGCAGGGGAGGGTATCTTTTTTGTTGTGATGGATTGCACCTGAATGAGGAGGGGGCTGCGGTGCTGGGGGGTAGGATGGTTAGAAGGTTGGAGGAGCTTTTAAACTAGGAGCCTGGGGGAGGGTTTAGCTAGAAGCTGCGGGTTAATCAGGGAGAGCAGTAAGGATGGGGGTAGTGAACAATTTGGGGGTGGAGAAGGGGGGAGCGTAAGATCAGATGGCAAGGGTATTTGCATGGGTATTGAAACCGGAAATACTGACACAGGTATTGCCCAAGATATTCCCAATTTATTACCTAATGACAAATATGGCTCAACAGTACGGTATATAGAAAACGATGCCCATAGCTTAAGGGAAGATACTAACATCAGGGGGGGGGGGGGCTTCATAAGTCTTAATAGGTTAAATAGAGATAGTAGTGAGGAAGACTGTATTAAGCATGATGGGGAGGAAAGGAAGGGAGGAGAATAACAGTCAGTAAGGGTAAGTCTAGAAAGGCTCTTGTAAAGATAGATAAGATACCACTAAAACAAACAGGCAATGGAGAGGCTAAGCTAAGATGTATGCTTGTGAACACAAGAAGCCTATCGGGTAAAATGGGGGAATTGGAATGGCTTGTATCAAAGGCTGAGTATGATATTATAGGTATTACTGAAACATGATGGAACGACTCTCACGACTGGGTTGTGAATTTGGAGGGATATTCTCTTCAGGAGGGATAGGGCTACCAAAAGGGGAGGAGGGGTATGTCTCTTTGTTACACCGTCTCTAAAACCAAACTTAATAGAGGGTATTTTCGAGGGACGCTGGAGATAACGTGGAGTCGCTATGGGCTGAGATCACAAGTGGGGGCACAGAGGCAAAGAAACTGGTCATTGGCACGTGCTACAAGTAACCAGATATTAGTGTACATGACGAGGAGCAACTCTTACACCAAATTGAAAAAGCTGCGGGAATGGGGGACATCCTAGTGTTAGGGGATTTTATCCTGATCAGTGGCAAACGCAGGATTTGCATGGGGGGTTTCCAGAACTGGGTGGAGCCAATCACGGGGGTGGGGACTGAGGTGACCTAGTATATGCTGGGTCCGTAAAACTAGTGTGTCTGTGTGTATGTGTGTATATATATATATATATATATATATATATATATATAAATATATACATATACATACATACACACACATATCTACACATGTATATATACCGTATATACACCTATATATACACCTATATATATATATACACAGCATATTAAACATGCATACACACATATATATATATATATATATATATCCTGGTGTGGTGCCCGGCACTCCTGGTCCTTAAAGCTCATTAGCCTGGGTGCCCTCCGTGGTAATATAATAGCGGCAGACAAAGAAAAGGCGTCACTCCAGGGCTTGTAAAGTGCAATAATTGCAGTGTATTTAAACACATCACAAGTCCTTGTGGAATCACAAGGACTTGTGATTTGTTTAAATACACTGCAATTATTGCACTTTACAAGCCCTGGAGTGACGCCTTTTCTTTTTATATATATATATATATATATATATGTATTTATATATATCCAAGAAGAGTACAGGCACTCACCACTTCCCTGATGATAATGAATTTATTATACCTCATAGGTGTATCTCACATAGAGATGAACGACAGCATGTCAGCAAAAATGTCGACGTTTCGGCTCCATCCGAGCCTTTGTCAAGACAGACAAAATCACATCAGGCTGCTGGGTGTTAATCTGATGTGATTTTGTCTGTCTTGACAAAGGCTCGGATGGAGCCGAAACGTTGACATTTTTGCTGACATGCTGTCGTTCATTTCTATGTGAGATACACCTGTGAGGTATAATAAATTCATTATCATCAAGGAAGTGGTGAGTGCCTGTACTATTCTTGGATATATTTTGGACTATTTGAGAGCCCTTTATGGAGCACCGCCCATGATGTAATTTGCAGCAGTGAGTGTGAATTCATTTGATATATATATATATATATATATATATATATATATACATACATACACACACACACACACACACACACACAGTACACGTATATACACATGTATATATATCATATGTATGTGTTTGTGTGTGTGTGTTTATATATATATATATATATATATATATATGCATGCACATGGATATATACTGTATGTACTATAATTAAAATAAAGTAAACTTTTATTAAGCACTTACAAGTGCCACCAGGAAGACAGCAGGCTGTAGAGGACGCTAGACAGCCATTAATAATACTCATGCGGCAAAAAAAAAAAAAATTTTTTGGTGGAGGGGGGTTTCTGGGTGCTCGGAAACCCCCCTGGGTGCGGCACTGCTGATATAAATTGGAGTAACGAATCATGGGGGTCATTCCGAGTTGTTCGCTCGCAAGCTGCTTTTAGCAGCTTTGCACACGCTAAGCCGCCGCCTACTGGGAGTGAATTTTAGCTTATCAAAATTGCGAACGAAAGATTAGCAGAATTGCGAATAGACACTTCTTAGCAGTTTCTGAGTAGCTCCACACTTACTCGGCATCTGCGATCAGTTCAGTGCTTGTCGTTCCTGGTTTGACGTCACAAACACACCCAGCGTTCGCCCAGACACTCCTCCGTTTCTCCAGCCACTCCCGCGTTTTTCCCAGAAACGGTAGCTTTTTTTCACACACTCCCATAAAACGGCCAGTTTCCGCCCAGAAACACCCACTTCCTGTCAATCACATTACGATCACCAGAACAAAGAAAAAACCTTGTAATGCCGTGAGTAAAATTCCTAACTGCATAGCAAATTTACTTGGCGCAGTCGCACTGCGGACATTGCGCATGCGCATTAGCGACTATTCGCTCCGTTGCGAGAAAAAAATAACGAGCAAACAACTCGGAATGACCCCCCATGTGTAAAAACTAGGAGCAGCAGGTTTTTAAATACATTAAAGGATCAATACTTAACTCAATTAGTCGAGGACCCAACTAGAGGCAAAACTATTCTGGACCTAGTAATTACCAATAATGTGGACATTATATCAAACACTAAAGTTCAGGAGACCTTGCGAAACAGTGACCACTATATGATCACATTTGACATCAGTTTCAAGATACATAGCTGTAAGGGAGCAACCAAAACATTTAACTTTAGAAAATTTAACTTCAATATGCTGAGACGGGCACTAAACGGCATTGACTGGGAAGAGTTGTTTCATGGCAAGAACACATCGGAAATGTGGGATGCTTTAAAAGGGTTGCTTGATAGCAATATTCACAAATTCATTCCCATGAGCAGTAAACGCAGGAGTACTAAACAAACCAATGTGGCTTAATAAGGAGGTCAAGGAAGCAACGGCTAATAAGAGGCGTGCTTTCAAAACATTTACATCTAATGGAGGGGAGGAGTCATTCCGGTATTACAAGGAATGCAATAAAAGATGCATAAAAGTAATAAGAGCAGCTAAAATTGTAAACGAAAGTAAATCGCTATAGAGAGTAAAACCAATCCTAAAAAGTTTTATAATTGTATATAAACAGTAAAAGGTTAAAGAAGGAGAACGTAGGCCCATTAAAAGATGAAATGGGAGATTTGATAAATGACGACAAATTAAAAGGAAAATTGAAATATTGAACAACTTTTTTTCTTCAGTATTCACCAGGGAGGATGCGCAGGTGACAGTAGTGCATAACGACAGGGAAGGTAATGACTCCTGGCTTGATGCTTGTTTAAGTGAGGAAGTAGTCCTGGAGAGTCTAAGCAAGGTAAAGATTAATAAATCACCAGGCCCAGATGGTTTTCATCTGGGGTTATTAGGGAGCTTAGGTCACAGCTAGCAAAACTCCTATACTTGATTTTCCATAGTTCAATTACATCAGGCACGGTACCAAAGGATTGGCGCATAGTTGAGGTAGTGCCCTTATTTAAAAAGGGAACAAAAAATAATCCTAGTAACTATAGACCAGTTAGTTTAACCTCTATAGTGGGTAAAATATTGGAAGGCATTTTGAGGGATAGTATAGGGGATCACCTACAGGCTACAAAGTTTATTAGTAAAGGTCAGCATGGGTTTGTAAGGGACAGATCATGCCAAACCAACTTAATTAGCTTCTACGAGGAAGTGAGTGAGAATCTTGACCATGGAAAAGCAGTGGACGTGGTATATTTAGATTTTGCAAAAGCCTTCGATACAGTGCCTCATAGGAGACTGATCAACAAATTATGGTAACTTGGCCTAGGATATACTGTTTGTACATGGATAGGTAATTGGCTGGATAACAGAGTACAACGAGTAGTGGTCAATGGGATGTTCTCCAGCTGGGCACCAGTAGTCAGCGGAATGCCATAAGAGTCCGTTCTTGGCACACTGCTGTTCACTATATTTATCAATGATCTAGGAATAGGCCTGGAGAGCACAGTGTCAATCTTTGCAGATGATACTAAACACTGTAATTCATTCAGATAGCGATGTGGAGTCTCTACAGAATGACTTAGTTAAACTGGAAATCTGGGTGTCTAATTGGAGAATGTGGTTCAATATAGAAAAATGCAAGGTTATGCACTTTGGGACAAAAAACACACATGCATTCTAGACTCTGAATGGGGAAAATCTAGGGGTAACTATGGTGGAAAAAGATTTGGGGGTGCTCATAGATAATAGGCTTAATAACCGTACACAATGTCAAACTGCAGCAAAGAAGTCAAGTAAAGTGCTCGCATGCATAAAACGGGGCATAGAGACAAGGGACGAGGATGTAATCCTGCCGCAGTACAAATCATTGGTACGTCCACACCTGGAATATTGTGTTCAGTTCTGGGCACCATATTATAAAAAAGATATTGGGGAACTAGAAAGAGATCAAAGGCGAGCTACTAAACTGATTAAAGGGTTAGAGTCACTGGAGTACGAAGAAAGGCTTACTAGGTTACATATGTATACACTAGAAAAGAGGAGACTAAGAGGAGACATTATTAATATCTTCAAATATGTAAAGGGTCATTACAAGGAGCTAGCAGCAGATTTGTTTATTAAATTAACTCTATAGGACACATGGGCACTCGCTGAGGCTGGAGGAGAGAAAATTCTGTACGCAATGTAGGAAAGGGTTCTTCACGGTAAGGGCAATTAAGATTTGGATCCCCCTGCCAGAGAAGGTAGTAATGGCAGACTGTGTAAATGTATGTAACAGATTGGACAAATTTCTAACTGAAAATGTATCCAGGGCTATAGCATTTAAAATAGTGACATTAATATCTGGGAGTGGTAGGAATCATTGCTGTCAATCGGTACTAAACCATTACTCCAGCAGGCGCATTATAATATGAACAGATTTACACAGAATACAGGTTGAACCCGATGGGCATTTTGCCTCTTTTCAACCTCACTAACTGTGTATACACTGACTATGTGAGGAGGAGAAGGGTCCATCAGAGGGAGACTGGACATGCAGGGGAGGGGATAAGATGTATACACTGACTATGTGAGGAGGAGTTGGGACCATCAGAGGGAGACTGGACATGCAGGGGAGGGGATAAGATGTATACACTGACTATGTGAGGAAGTGGGACCATCAGAGGGAGACTGGACATGCAGGGGAGGGGATAAGATGTATACACTGACTATGTGAGGAGGAGGTGGGACCATCAGAGGGAGACGGAGGCCATGAAGGGGAGGGGATACGATGTATACACTGACTATGTGGGGAGGAGAAGGGACCATCAGAGGGAGACTGGACATGCAGGGGAGGGGAGAAGATGTATACACTGACTATGTGAGGAGGAGAAGGAACCATCAGAGGGAGACTGGACATGCAGGGGAGGGGAGAAGATGTATACACTGACTATATGAGGAGGAGTTGGGACCATCAGGGGGAGACAGGGGACATGCAGGGGAGGGGATAAGATGTATACACTGACTGTGAGGAGGAGGAGGAGGGACCATCAGTGGGAGACGTGACATGCAGGGGAGGGGATAAGAGGTATACACTGACTGTGAGGAGGAGGAGGGTCCATCATAGGGAGGGAATAAGATGTATACATTGTGAGGAAGCAGTCCGATCAGTCACTGCCACAGGAGAGGGAGGGGAAGCTTTAAGCTGCCGGCGTGCAGCGACAGGCACGGCAGCAGCAGGGGAGACGGTGTAGCAGCGGGGATGCGGAGCAGGGAGAGCACCTATCCAGCCTTGTGCCTACTTGCACTGCATCCCTTTGCTGAGTGGGTATCATTGGACCTGATTGTGGCAACCCTAAGTGTGGTGAGGATTCTGGTCTAGAGGCTATATTCTGCAGCTTACCAGGCTCTGCACCCTAAGCCTGGGGCTCAGGACCCCGCTCCCCTCCTGTCCCTAGGGGTGTTATTTTGAAATTTCTCTCCTTCAGAACATGTAGGAATATTATTCACTCAGTGTGCATTAGGGAACCATTGTTTTTTCCTTCACAGAATTACCCCTCCCTTTTAGCACCTGAGTGACATCACTATCTGATTGAGCAGTTCACCATTTTTTTGCATTGTATTGAGAGGCATGAACGGGTCAGCATTAGGAGGGATTGCTGACTCTAGACTGCCATAGGGGGAAGTCAGGGGTATCCCCAGGTAAGCTGGCTCTCAGATGCTGTAGGTGCCATTACCATGTGGCCTTACACTGGGAATTCAACCCAGACATATTTGGAATTATTTATGGGGTGGGTGTGGGGTGTGGTGGCCCCTGTGTCGGTATCGCTGGGCTGCTTCAGGTCGGCACACCCTAACACTTTATTAACACTTATGAGTTTCCCTATCACTTTGTATATATTTTTGTATTATTTTAATCACACCACTCACATAGCACTTCTGTGCTTCTTATTAACCCTATTAACTCTCACCTGTGTGCTGACCTGGGGTAGCCGACCTGTGCCGACATTATGGGGTCCTGCACCCCGGACCCATACCTAATATTAGGGACCCCCAGTGACGGAGAGGCCTTGTCAATCGGCCTGGGGGCTTAACCCTATATCTGCAGATATACGCAACCAAGATCTCCGTATTATCTGACTATTATGTAGGAATATTATTCACTCAGTGTGCATTAGGGAACCATTGTTTTTTCCTTCACAGAATTACCCCTCCCTTTTAGCACCTGAGTGACATCACTATCTGATTGAGCAGTTCACCATTTTTTTGCATTGTATTGAGAGGCATGAACGGGTCAGCATTAGGAGGGATTGCTGACTCTAGACTGCCATAGGGGGAAGTCAGGGGTATCCCCAGGTAAGCTGGCTCTCAGATGCTGTAGGAGCCATTACCATGTGGCCTTACACTGGGAATTCAACCCAGACATATTTGGAATTATTTATGGGGTGGGTGTGGGGTGTGGTGGCCCCTGTGTCGGTATCGCTGGGCTGCTTCAGGTCGGCACACCCTAACACTTTATTAACACTTATGAGTTTCCCTATCACTTTGTATATATTTTTGTATTATTTTAATCACACCACTCACATAGCACTTCTGTGCTTCTTATTAACCCTATTAACTCTCACCTGTGTGCTGACCTGGGGTAGCCGACCTGTGCCGACATTATGGGGTCCTGCACCCCGGACCCATACCTAATATTAGGGACCCCCAGTGACGGAGAGGCCTTGTCAATCGGCCTGGGGGCTTAACCCTATATCTGCAGATATACGCAACCAAGATCTCCGTATTATCTGACTATTATGTAGGAATATTATTCACTCAGTGTGCATTAGGGAACCATTGTTTTTTCCTTCACAGAATTACCCCTCCCTTTTAGCACCTGAGTGACATCACTATCTGATTGAGCAGTTCACCATTTTTTTGCATTGTATTGAGAGGCATGAACGGGTCAGCATTAGGAGGGATTGCTGACTCTAGACTGCCATAGGGGGAAGTCAGGGGTATCCCCAGGTAAGCTGGCTCTCAGATGCTGTAGGAGCCATTACCATGTGGCCTTACACTGGGAATTCAACCCAGACATATTTGGAATTATTTATGGGGTGGGTGTGGGGTGTGGTGGCCCCTGTGTCGGTATCGCTGGGCTGCTTCAGGTCGGCACACCCTAACACTTTATTAACACTTATGAGTTTCCCTATCACTTTGTATATATTTTTGTATTATTTTAATCACACCACTCACATAGCACTTCTGTGCTTCTTATTAACCCTATTAACTCTCACCTGTGTGCTGACCTGGGGTAGCCGACCTGTGCCGACATTATGGGGTCCTGCACCCCGGACCCATACCTAATATTAGGGACCCCCAGTGACGGAGAGGCCTTGTCGATCGGCCTGGGGGCTTAACCCTATATCTGCAGATATACGCAACCAAGATCTCCGTATTATCTGACTATTATCTAGGTTACATATGTATACACTAGAAAAGAGGAGACTAAGAGGAGACATTATTAATATCTTCAAATATGTAAAGGGTCATTACAAGGAGCTAGCAGCAGATTTGTTTATTAAATTAACTCTATAGGACACATGGGCACTCGCTGAGGCTGGAGGAGAGAAAATTCTGTACGCAATGTAGGAAAGGGTTCTTCACGGTAAGGGCAATTAAGATTTGGATCCCCCTGCCAGAGAAGGTAGTAATGGCAGACTGTGTAAATGTATGTAACAGATTGGACAAATTTCTAACTGGAAAATGTATCCAGGGCTATAGCATTTAAAATAGTGACATTAATATCTGGGAGTGGTAGGAATCATTGCTGTCAATCGGTACTAAACCATTACTCCAGCAGGCGCATTATAATATGAACAGATTTACACAGAATACAGGTTGAACCCGATGGGCATTTTGCCTCTTTTCAACCTCACTAACTGTGTATACACTGACTATGTGAGGAGGAGAAGGGTCCATCAGAGGGAGACTGGACATGCAGGGGAGGGGATAAGATGTATACACTGACTATGTTAGGAGGAGTTGGGACCATCAGAGGGAGACTGGACATGCAGGGGAGGGGATAAGATGTATACACTGACTATGTGAGGAAGTGGGACCATCAGAGGGAGACTGGACATGCAGGGGAGGGGATAAGATGTATACACTGACTATGTGAGGAGGAGGTGGGACCATCAGAGGGAGACGGAGGCCATGAAGGGGAGGGGATACGATGTATACACTGACTATGTGGGGAGGAGAAGGGACCATCAGAGGGAGACTGGACATGCAGGGGAGGGGAGAAGATGTATACACTGACTATGTGAGGAGGAGAAGGAACCATCAGAGGGAGACTGGACATGCAGGGGAGGGGAGAAGATGTATACACTGACTATATGAGGAGGAGTTGGGACCATCAGGGGGAGACAGGGGACATGCAGGGGAGGGGATAAGATGTATACACTGACTGTGAGGAGGAGGAGGAGGGACCATCAGTGGGAGACGTGACATGCAGGGGAGGGGATAAGAGGTATACACTGACTGTGAGGAGGAGGAGGGTCCATCATAGGGAGGGAATAAGATGTATACATTGTGAGGAAGCAGTCCGATCAGTCACTGCCACAGGAGAGGGAGGGGAAGCTTTAAGCTGCCGGCGTGCAGCGACAGGCACGGCAGCAGCAGGGGAGACGGTGTAGCAGCGGGGATGCGGAGCAGGGAGAGCACCTATCCAGCCTTGTGCCTACTTGCACTGCATCCCTTTGCTGAGTGGGTATCATTGGACCTGATTGTGGCAACCCTAAGTGTGGTGAGGATTCTGGTCTAGAGGCTATATTCTGCAGCTTACCAGGCTCTGCACCCTAAGCCTGGGGCTCAGGACCCCGCTCCCCTCCTGTCCCTAGGGGTGTTATTTTGAAATTTCTCTCCTTCAGAACAAAGGGGAGTATTGTTTCGGATTGCAGGAACTCTCCATACGTGGCAAACATGATAATAATTTGTACCCACACAGGTCTTCCTGAACCACTGCTCTACCGGTTATTGAGATGTCAGAAAGTTACAGTCGACATACGCCTCTGGTTCCAGCCATCATACCAACAAAAGTATTCCTGAGACTCTGCCAGTAACTAGACACTGTTGTCATCTCTCTAATCACCGGCCAACTAACCTGGTGTCAGTCACTCTACCCCAACACAAGGCCAGCCGCTTATGCCTCCTCCCAAGCACTAACTAGCTGAACAATAACACCCATGTGGTCCACCTGTGAAGCTATGTTCTGTGTGCAGAAAAATGTGAAGGCTTAACCCTGTCTGCAGCCTCTCAGAGGAATCCTTAAGGGTATATTCAATTAAAGTCGGATTCATTCCGACGTGCATTTGACGGAATGGATCCGACAAGGGCTATCGGATTTGGCCGTTCCTGACCATCTCAATCCGACCATCGGGGAGAGCAGCGGGGAGACAGGAGAGCAGCGGCTACAGCAGCATAGCAGGAGGATGGGGCACCGCCGCCACACCTAACGACAGTGTCCACCCGGCTACAGCAAGCGGAACCTCAGACGCTGCCGTGAGCGACGTCGGTGCCACATCCTCCTGCTCCGCTGCTCTCCCCCGTCTCCTCCTCTCTCTTCCCTCATCTCAATCCGACTTTTTTTAAATTCGGATTGAGATGGTCAGAAACGGGGCAAAAACCGGTCAGATTTGCCCCTGTTTCCGACAGAGGCTATTCCACTGATCCACATGCTTTCCGACGAGTCGGAAATTCCCGACTTTTCGATAAATTCTGGGGTGTATTGAATAGATCGGAATCCCTTCCGACCTAAAAAAGTTGAAAACTGCCGTCTTCCCGCCAGCTTTCGACTGCAATTGAATATATCCCTTAGTCTCTCCCATAACAGTCTGTGGCCAACTACTCTTTTGTAACGCTTTATATTTGATTGTTCCGCATGTTGGATTTCAGCATATTGCTAATTTTGCTAATTTCTCTGGTTTTGTCCTTCTTTTTATGTGTTTCTGTAGACTGGTATCATGTACATTGTTACTTGCATTTTCGTTTTGCTGATTGATAGCTTTGTGCCTTCGCGTTTTTCCTTTTTCCTTTAGATATGCTGTTTTATTGGTTGCTCCAGTTTTCTCCTTTACCTCTTGCCTGGGCCTAGAATAAAATGGGTGGCAATTGAGGATGCCGCCGTGGCTAGTCTGGGAGTTTGTTCCCTCCACTTGCTCCCTCAGTGACTGCTTCTGACCTGTGCACTCCCTTCTGTAACCTCACATTGTACTGTGGATTGGCTGTCTACTGACTGTTCCTCCTATTCCAACATAGTTATACCATGTTTGAAATAGGATGGATTGGTTGGTTCAGTTTGAATGTTTCAAGCTTGCCATTGCATTACAAACGGCACAACTTGTGTACATCACACAATGACTTACTCTACAGATCCAACATCCACATGAGGGATGAGTAGGAGATGGACACCTCTATCTCCCCGTGCTTCTCCAGTGTTATGTGTGAGTGTGAGAGGTTCTGTAGCACACACAAAGTGTTCTGCATGAGGTTCTACTAAGCATAAGCCAATGGAAATAGGGGTGAGATGAAATAATGACTAATGATGTCTTTGCTGTGGGATACTTTGTTAATTATTTTATTTCTACCAGATGGCCGCAATACAAGGAATACCTCAGAGGGACAAATTGTTTGGTCTCCAGATTGTAAATTAGAAGATAACAACATGACACGAAGGTCTCCAGAAGAAAAACAGATTTCCCTAAATATATATCCAGCACTTCACAGTGCAAATATATCATCTGATCCCTCTGTTCCTGAGGAATGTTCTCCTGGTAACTCACACATTGCTGCACATAGTACAGACCATAGCAGTGATACAGTCATTTCCTCTTCTGAATGTGGGAATTATATTCCACATAATCTAGCTCTTGTTAGACATAAGAGACATCAAACAGGAAAGGATCCATTTGCATGTTCTGAGTGTGGGAAATGTTATACACACAAATCATCTCTTGTTGCGCATGAGAAAAGTCATACAGGTGAGAAACCATTTCCATGTTCTGAGTGTGGGAGATGTTTTACATTGAAATCAATTCTTGTTAAACATCAGAGAATACACACAGGTGTGAAGCCATTTCCATGTTCTGAGTGTGGGAAATGTTTTACACGTAAATCAAATCTTCTTACACATCTGAGAATACACACAGGTGTGAAGCCATTTCCATGTTCTGAGTGTGGGAAATGTTTTACATTGAAAGCAAATCTTCTTAAACATCAGAGAACTCACACAGGGGAGAAACCATTTTCATGTTCTGAGTGTGGGAAACGGTTTACAAGAAAATCGCATCTTGCTGAACATTATAGAAGTCACACAGGAGAGAAGCCATATTCATGTTCTGAGTGTGGGAAATGTTTTAGAGAGAAATCAACACTTACTATACATCAGAGAAGTCACACAGGTGAAAGACCATTTCCATGTTCTGAGTGCGGGAAATGTTTTAAATGTAAATCAGAGCTTCTTAAACATCAGACAAGTCACACAGGTGCTAACCCATTTCCATGTTCTGAGTGTGGTAAACGTTTTAGATGTAAATTAGAGCTTGTTATACATCAAAGAAATCACACAGGTGAAAGACCATTTCCATGTTCTGAGTGTAGGAAATGTTTTACACGTAAATCAGCTCTTGTTATACATGAGAGAAGTCACACAGGTGAGAAACCATTTCCATGTTCTGAGTGTGGGAAATGTTTTAGACGTGAATTAAATCTTGTTACACATCTGAGGATTCACACTGGTGAAAGACCATTTCCATGTTCTGAGTGTGGGAAATGTTTTACACGTAAATCAGCTCTTGTTATACATCAGATAACTCACACAGGAAAAAAGAAATTTTCATGTTCTGAGTGTGGGAAGTGTTTTAGAGATAAATCATGTCTTATTGAACATCAAAGACATCACACAGGAGAAAAGACATTTTCATGTTCTGAGTGTGGGAAATATTTTGGTAAGAAATCAAGTCTTATTATACATCAAAGACTTCACACAGGTGAAAAGCCATTTCCATGTTCTGAGTGTGGGAAATGTTTTACACGTAAACCAGACCTTGTTACACATCAGCTAAATCACACAGGTGAGAGGCCATTTCCATGTTCTGAGTGTGGGAAATGTTTTACAGAAAAATCAAATCTTGCTAAACATGAGAGAATTCACACAGGCGAGAAACCATTTCCATGCTCTGAGTGTGGGAAATGTTTTACAGCAAAAGAAGATCGTGCTAGACATGAGAGAAGTCACACAGGTGAGAAACCATTTCAATGCTCGGAGTGTGAGAAATGTTTTGCTCTGAGATCGTCTCTCGTAAAACATCAGAAAAGTCACACAGGTGAGAGGCCATTTTCATGTTCTGAGTGTGGGAAATGTTTTCCAGGAAAAACAAATCTTACTGCACATGAGAAAAGTCACATAGGTGATAAACCATTTCCATGCTCTGAGTGTGGGAAATGTTTTACAGAAAAAAGAGATCGTGCTAGACATGAGAGAATTCACACAGGTGAGAAACCATTTCAATGCTCTAAGTGCGGGAAATGTTTTGCACTGAGACCTTACCTCGTAAAACATCAGAAAAAGTCACACAGGTGAGAACTAGCTATTGTAAGACATGAGTAAAGTCACATTTTCATTTCCTTGAGTTGGTAGACCTGAAAGAAGATTGCATTAATATTTTACATGTAAGAAATCTATAATAAAATGATTGTGTGTATACTGACGCTCTCTCAGTGGAACCCAAACACTTTGTACACATTTGTATAAGATCAGCAAGCCATCTTGGGCGTATGCAATTGCCGTCACATCAGTACATGCATCAATGGAGCTTACAATCTAAATTTAACGATTCACAGAGGTAAAACTAAAAATGAATCTCTTTAGGTGAACTATTATAATATCAAGATATAACTTTTCAGAATATAGTAAATGTAAATATAAACACAAATACTGAATATAAGAATTGGAGAAGGCAGCACTCGTAGGCGTGTGAGGATGTAGACTGTGTGGAGGGGGTCTTTTTTATTACTTACCTGATTGTTCTAGAATGGAGCCCGGTAGTCTGGGTGCTCTCTTCTCTGGGTAAAAGATTGTGCTGGGATTTTTTGCTTTTCCCAGCAGTTATAGTCTAGTGCACAGGTTCTCAAACTCGGCTCTCAGGACCCCACACAGTGCATGTTTTCTATGTCTCCTCTCACAATCACTAATAAATAATTAGCTCCACCTGTGCATCCTTTAAAATGGGTCAGTGAGTAATGAAAACACCTGTGCACCTGCTAGGTGACCTTGAAAACATGAACTGTGTGGGGTCCTGAGGACCGAGTTTGAGAACCACTGGTCTAGTGTGACTACACCTCCCTGCATGCCCCTCTGAGATTTCCTGTTTTTGCTGTGTTGTCTTAATTGGGGTTTAAAAAGGATCAGGTGCTGGGGAAGGGTGTGTTTGGCAGCAGGACCTCTTTCTGCAGTGCCCACGCAGCAGATATCCTGAAAGGCACTGCGGGAAGGGGTGAGGGGCCAGTGGGGAGTTTTGAGGGGGGGATTTTCACTGGCATATCTGTGTAAGTCTTTGAGTCGGCTGGAACTGTTTACCTGAGATCCTGGTGGGAACTGTTCTAATGGGGTAACTGCCTCTGATGAGTTATGGGCACTCTGCCGGAACTAATGGGGAAACTGTTGTGTAATTTGTTAATTAGTGTGAGATGATGGTTATTGTGCTATGTTACCTAGAAGGCTTGTATTGTTTTTATGTTACACTAACTTTCAATAAATGTGTGATTAAAAGCCACCGTTATCTGTGAGTGCTGTGTTTACAGGGACCTGAGAGTAAAGGTGGGCTTTATGTCCATAATGTGTACCCTCATAGAGCTTGTACAGTAATAACAGCAACTGCTCGCTCCAGTGCTTTCGTCAATGTTTCCCATTTTACACCCAAACCAGTTGCCCCTTAGGTTATATGAGTGCTGGACCCTATTGGATAGAAAAAATGTGCAATCCTTGAAACATTGACAAGTGCAGGCAGAACCATCTTAGCAGTGTAGGCCCCTGGGCAAAGAAATGCATTGGGGACCCTACCCATCCTCCAGCGGAAGGGGTCGGGAGTGCTATCTGCGGCAGCTTTGATGTCCCGTGGGCGATAGGGGATGTTCTATCTTCTGCTCAGCATGTGAGACCTGGAACAGTAATTTCTGCTAATTACTCCTTTGGTGGGAGATGGGGCAGAAGGAAGAACACTAAACTGTAGAAGGGGGCATTGGGCTGAATGAAGGGGCCCCAGTACAGGGCTTTCCACTATGCTGGAAACTACTAAGGAGGAAAGGAATCTAGGAGTCACTATTTCAGGTGACATAAAGGATAAATATAGTATAATGGCACTATACTGGGAACTACTGAGGAGGAAAGGGATCTAGAAGTCACTCTTTCAGGTGACATAAAGGATAAATATAGTATTAATGGCTCTATACTGGGGACTACTGAGGAGGAAAGGGATCGAGGAGTCACTATCTCAGGTGACATAAAGGATAGATATAGTATTAATTGCACTATACTGGAAACTACTGAGGAGGAAAGGGATCTAGGAGTCACTATCTCAGGTGACATAAAGGATAAATATAGTATTAATTGCACTATACTGGGAACTACTGAGGAGGAATGGGATCTAGGAGTCACTATTTCAGGTGACATAAAGGATAAATATAGTATTAATGGCACTATGCTGGAAACTACTAAGGAGGAAAGGGATCGAGGAGTCACTATCTCAGGTGACATAAAGGATAGATATAGTATTAATTGCACTATACTGGAAACTACTGAGGAGGAAAGGGATCTAGGAGTCACTATCTCAGGTGAAATAAAGGATAAATATAGTATTAATTGCACTATACTTGAAACTACTGAGGAGGAAAGGGATCTAGGAGTCTCTATCTCAGGTGACATAAAGGATAAATATAGTATTAATGGCACTATACTGGGAACTACTGAGGAGGAAAGGGATCTAGGAGTCACTATTTCAGGTGACATAAAGGATAAATATAGTATTAATGGCACTATGCTGGAAACTACTAAGGAGGAAAGGGATCGAGGAGTCACTATCTCAGGTGACATAAAGGATAGATATAGTATTAATTGCACTATACTGGAAACTACTGAGGAGGAAAGGGATCTAGGAGTCACTATCTCAGGTGAAATAAAGGATAAATATAGTTTCTCTATCGTCCTAGTGGATGCTGGGGTTCCTGAAAGGACCATGGGGAATAGCGGCTCCGCAGGAGACGGCACAAAAAGTAAAGCTTTAGGATCAGGTGGTGTGCACTGGCTCCTCCCCCTATGACCCTCCTCCAAGCCTCAGTTAGGTTTTTGTGCCCGGCCGAGAAGGGTGCAATCTAGGTGGCTCTCCTAAAGAGCTGCTTAGAAAAAGTTTAGCTAGGTTTTTTATTTTACAGAGTCCTGCTGGCAACAGGATCACTGCAGCGAGGGACTTAGGGGAGAAGGAGTCAACTCACCTGCGTGCAGGATGGATTGGCTACTGGACATCAAGCTCCAGAGGGACGATCACAGGTACAGCCTGGATGGGTCACCGGAGCCGCGCCGCCGGCCCCCTTGCAGATGCTGAAGACAGAAGATGGTCCAGAATCGGCGGCAGAAGACTCCTCAGTCTTCTTAAGGTAGCGCACAGCACTGCAGCTGTGCGCCATTGCTCTCAGCACACTTCACACGGCAGTCACTGAGGGTGCAGGGCGCTGGGGGGGGCGCCCTGGGCAGCAATGAGAAACCTTTTTTAGGCATAAAATACCTCACATATAGCCTCCGGGGGCTATATGGAGATATTTAACCCCTGCCTGAATCCATTGAAGAGCGGGAGACGAGCCCGCCGAAAAAGGGGCGGGGCCTATCTCCTCAGCACACGGCGCCATTTTCCTCTCACAGCTCCGCTGGTCAGGAAGGCTCCCAGTCTCTCCCCTGCACTGCACTACAGAAACAGGGTAAAACAAGAGAGGGGGGCAGAATTGTGGCATTATATATATATATATATATTTAAAGCAGCTATATAGGGAGCACTTATTATAAGGCTATCCCTGTCATATATAGCGCTTTTGGTGTGTGCTGGCAAACTCTCCCTCTGTCTCCCCAAAGGGCTAGTGGGGTCCTGTCTTCGTTTAGAGCATTCCCTGTGTGTCTGCTGTGTGTCGGTACGTGTGTGTCGACATGTATGAGGACGATGTTGGTGAGGAGGCGGAGCAATTGCCTGTAATGGTGATGTCACTCTCTAGGGAGTCGACACCGGAATGGATGGCTTATTTAGGGAATTACGTGATAATGTCAACACGCTCCAAGGTCGGTTGACGACATGAGACGGCCGACAAACAGTTAGTGCCGGTCCAGACGTCTCAGAAACACCGTCAGGGGTTTTTTAAAACACCCATTTACTTTAGTCGGTCGACACAGACACGGACACTGAATCCAGTGTCGACGGTGAATAAACAAACGTATTCCTTATTAGGGCCACATGTTAAGGGCAATGAAGGAGATGTTACATATTTCTGATACTACAAGTACCACAAAAGAGGGTATTATGTGGAATGTGAAAAAACTACCGTAGTTTTTCCTGAATCAGATAAATTAAATGAAGTGCGTGATGATGCGTGGGTTCCCCCCGATAGAAAATTATGGGCGGTATACCTTTTCCCGCCAGAAGTTAGGGCGCGTTGGGAAACACCCCTTAGGGTGAATAAGGCGCTCACACGCTTATCAAAACAAGTGGCGGTACCGTTTATAGATAGGGCCGTACTCAAGGAGCCAGCTGACAGGAGGCTGGAAAATATCATAAAAAGTATATACACACATACTGGTGTTATACTGCGACCAGCGATCGCCTCAGCCTGGATGTGCAGAGCTGGGGTGGCTTGGTCGGATTCCCTGACTAAAAATATTGATACCCTTGACAGGGACAGTATTTTATTGACTATAGAGCATTTGAAGGATGCATTTTCTATATATGCGAGATGCACAGAGGGATATTTGCACTCTGGCATCAAGAGTAAGTGCGAGGTCCATATCTGCCAGAAGATGTTTATGGACACGACAGTGGTCAGGTGATGCAGATTCCAAACGGCAAAAAGGTGTATTGCCGTATAAAGGAAGAGGAGTTATTTGGGGTCGGTCCATGGGACCTGGTGGCCACGGCAACTCCTGGAAAATCCACCGTTTTTACCCTAAGTCACATCTCTGCAGAAAAAGACACCGTCTTTTCAGCCTCAGTCCTTTCATCCCTATAAGAGTCATATCTGTCCAGGGATAGAGGAAAGGAAAGAAGACTGCAGCAGGCAGCCCTTCCCCAGGAACAGAAGCGTTCTACCGCTTCTGCAAAGCTCTCAGCATGACGCTGGGACCGTACAGGACCCCTGGATCCTACAAGTAGTATCACAGGGGTACAGGTTGGAATGTCGAGACGTTTCCCCTGCGCAGGCTCCTGAAGTCTGCTTTACCAAGGTCTCCCTCCGACAAGGAGGCAGTATGGGAAACAATTCACGAGCTGTATTCCCAGCAGGTGATAATTAAATTACCCCTCCTACAACAAGAAAAGGGGTATTATTCCACACTATATTGTGGTACTGAAGCCAGAAGGCTAGGTGAGACCTATTCTAAATCTAAAAAAATTTGAACACTTACAAAGGTTCAAATCAAGATGGAGTCACTCAGAGCAGTGGTAACGAACCGGGAAGAAGGGGACTATATGGTGTCCCGAGACATCAGGGATGCTTACCTCCATGTCCCAAATTTGCCCTCATCACTAAGGGTACCTCAGGTTCGTGGTACAGAACTGTCACTATCAGTTTCAGACGCTGCCGTTTGGATTGTCCACGGCACCCCGGGTCTTTACCAAGGTAATGGCCGAAATGATGGTTCTTCTTCGAAGAAAAGGCGTCTTAATTATCCCTTACTTGGACGATCTCCTGATAAGGGCAAAGTCCAGGGAACAGTTGGAGGTCGGAGTAGCACTATCTAGGATACTGTTACAACAGCAGGGGTGAATTCTAAATATTCCAAAATCGCAGCTGATTCCGACGACAAGTCTCCTGTGCTTAGGGATGATTCTGGACACAGTCCAGAAAAAGGTGTTTCTCCCGGAAGAGAAAGCCAGGGAGTTATCCGAGCTAGTCAGGAACTTCCTAAAATCAGTGCATCATTGCACAAGGGCCATGGTAAAAAAAAATGGTGACTTCCTTCGAAGCAATTCCATTCGGCAGATTTCATGCAAGAACTTTTCAGTGGGATCTGCTGGACAAATGGTCCGGATCGCATCTTCAGATGCATCAGCGGATAACCCTATATCCAAGGACAAGGGTGTCTCTCCTGTGGTGGTTACAGAGTGCTCATCTTCTAGAGGGCCGCAGATTCGGCATTTCAGGATTGGATGTTGGTGACCACGGAGGCCAGCCCGAGAGGCTGGGGAGCAGTCACACAAGGAAAAAATTTCCAGGGAGTGTGATCAAGTCTGGAGACTTTTCTCCACATAAATATAGCTAAGGGTAAATTTATAATGCTCTAAGCTTAGCAAGACCTCTGCTTCAAGGTCAGCCGGTATTGATCCAGTGGGATAAAACATCACGGCAGTCGCCCACGTAAATAGACTGGGCGGCACAAGAAGCAGGAGGGCAGTGGCAAAAACTGCAAGGATTTTTCGCTGGGCGGAAAATCATGTGATAGCACTGTCAGCAGTGTTTCATTCCGGGAATGGAAACTGGGAAGCAGACTTCCTCAGTAGGCACGACCTCCACCCGGCAGAGTGGGAACTTCATGGGGAAGTTTTCCACATGATTGTAAACCGTTGGGAATTACCAAAGGTGGACATGATGGCGTCCCGTCTGAACAAAAAACGGGACAGGTATTGCGCCAGGTTAAGAGACACTCAGGCAATAGCTGTGGACGTTCTGGTAACACCGTGGGTGTACCAGTCGGTGTATGTGTTCCATCCTCTGCTTTTCATACCTAAGGTACTGAGAATTATAAGACGTAGAGGAGTAAGAACTATACTCATGGCTCCGGATTGGCCAAGAAGGACTTGGTACCCGGAACTTCAAGAGATGCTCACAGAGGACTTATGGCCTCTGCCGCTAAGAAGGGACTTGTTTCAGCAAGTACCATGTCTGTTCCAAGACTTACCGCAGCTGCGTTTGACGGCATGGCGGTGGAACGCCGGATCCTAAGGGAAAAGGCATTCAGGAAGAGGTCATTCCTACCCTGGTCAAAGCCAGAAAGGAGGTGACCGCACAACATTATCACCACATGTGGCGAAAATATGTTGCGTGGTGTGAGGCCAGGAAGGCCCCACGAAGAAATTTCAACTCGGTCGATTCCTGCATTTCCTGCAAACAGGAGTGTCTATGGGCCTCAAATTGGGGTCCATTAAGGTTCAAATTTCGGCCCTGTCGATTTTTCTTCCAGAAAGAATTGGCTTCAGTTCCTGAAGTCCAGAAGTTTGTCAAGGGAGTATTGCATATACAACCCCTTTTGTGCCTCCAGTGGCACTGTGGGATCTCAACGTAGTTCTGGGATTCCTCAAAACACATTGGTTTAAAACCAGTCAAATCTGTGGATTTGAAGCATCTCACATGAAAAGTGAACATGCTCTTGGACCTGGTCTGGACCAGGCGAGTGTCAAATTGGTGGTTTTTTTCTCAAAAAAGCCCATATCTGTTTGTCCATTCGGACAGGGCAGAGCTGCGGACTCGTCCCCAGTTCTCTCCCTAAGGTGGTGTCAGTGTTTCACCTGAACCAGCTTATTGTGGTGTCTTGCGCCTGCTGGGGACTTGGAGGACTCCAAGTTGCTGGATGTGGTCAGGGCCCTGAAAATATAGGTTCCAGGACGGCTGGAGTCAGGAAAACTGACTTGCTGTTATCCTGTATGCACCCAACAAACTGGGTGCTCTTGCTTCTAAGCAGACTATGGCTAGTTGGATGTGTAATACAATTCAGCTTGCACATTCTGTGGCAGGCCTGCCACAGCCAAAATATGTAGATGCCCATTCCACAAGGAAGGTGGGCTCATCTTGGGCGGCTGCCCGAGGGGTCTCGGCTTTACAACTTTGCCGAGCGGCTATTTAGTCAGGGGCAAACACGTTTGTAAAATCCTACAAATTTGATACCCTGGCTAAGGAGGACCTGGAGTTCTCTCATTCGGTGCTGCAGAGTCATCCGCACTCTCCCGCCCGTTTGGGAGCTTTGGTATAATCCCCATGGTCCTTTCAGGAACCCCAGCATCCACTAGGACGATAGAGAAAATAAGAATTTACTTACCGATAATTCTATTTCTCGGAGTCCGTAGTGGATGCTGGGCGCCCATCCCAAGTGCGGATTGTCTGCAATACTTGTACATAGTTACAAAAATCGGGTTATTATTGTTGTGAGCCATCTTTTCAGAGGCTCCGCTGTTATCATACTGTTAACTGGGTTCAGATCACAGGTTGTACAGTGTGATTGGTGTGGCTGGTATGAGTCTTACCCGGGATTCAAAATCCTTCCTTATTGTGTACGCTCGTCCGGGCACAGTATCCTAACTGAGGCTTGGAGGAGGGTCATAGGGGGAGGAGCCAGTGCACACCACCTGATCCTAAAGCTTTACTTTTTGTGCCCTGTCTCCTGCGGAGCCGCTATTCCCCATGGTCCTTTCAGGAACCCCAGCATCCACTACGGACTCCGAGAAATAGAATTATCGGTAAGTAAATTCTTATTATTAATTGCACTATACTTGAAACTACTGAGGAGGAAAGGGATCTAGGAGTCACTATCTCAGGTGACATAAAGGATAAATATAGTATTAATGGCACTATACTGGGAACTACTGAGGAGGAAAGGGATCTAGGAGTCACTATTTCCAGTGACATAAAGGATAAATATAGTATTAATGGCACTATACTGCAACTACTGAGGAGGAAAGGGATCTAGGAGTCACTATTTCAGGTGACATAAAGGATAAATATAGTATAATGGCACTATACTGGGAACTACTGAGGAGGAAAGGGATCTAGGAGTCACTATTTCAGGTGACATAAAGGATAAATATAGTATTAATGGCACTATACTGGGAACTACTGAGGAGGAAAGGGATCTAGGAGTTACTATCTCAGGTGACATAAAGGCTAAATATAGTATTAATGGCACTATACTGAAAACTACTGAGGAGGAAAAGGATCTAGGAGTCACTATTTCAGGTGACATAAAGGATAAATATAGTATTAATGGCGCTATACTGGAAACTACTGAGGAGGAAAGGGATCTAGGAGTCACTATTTCAGGTGACATAAAGGATAAATATAGTATTAATGGCACTATACTGGGAACTACTGAGGAGGAAAGGGATCTAGGAGTCACAATTTCAGGTGACATAAAGGATAAATATAGTATTAATGGCACTATACTGGGAACTACTGAGGAGGAAAGGGATCTAGGAGTCACAATTTCAGGTGACATAAAGGATACATATAGTATTAATGGCACTATACTGGGAACTACTGAGGAGGAAAGGGATCTAGGAGTTACTATCTCAGGTGACATAAAGGCTAAATATAGTATTAATGGCACTATACTGGAAACTACTGAGGAGGAAAGGGATCTAGGAGTCACTATTTCAGGTGACATAAAGGATTAATATAGTATTAATGGCGCTATACTGGAAACTACTGAGGAGGAAAGGGATCTAGGAGGCACTATTTCAGGTGACATAAAGGATAAATATAGTATTAATGGCACTATACTGGTAACTACTGAGGAGGAAAGGGATCTAGGAGTCACTATTTCAGGTGACCTAAAGGCTAAATATAGTTTTAATGGCACTATACTGGGAACTACTGAGGAGGAAAGGGATCTAGGAGTCCCTATCTCAGGTGACATAAAGGATAAATATAATATTAATGGCACTATACTGGAAACTACTGAGGAGGAAAGGGATCTAGGAGTCACTATTACAGGTGACATAAAGGATAAATATAGTATTAATGGTGCTATACATGGAAACTACTGAGGAGGAAAGGGATCGAGGAGTCACTATTTCAGGTGACATAAAGGATAAATATAGTATTAATGGCACTATACTGGAAACTACTGAGGAGGAAAGGGATCTAAGAGTCACTATTTCAGGTGACATAAAGGCTAAATATAGTATTAATGGCACTATACTGGGGACTACTGAGGAGGAAAGGGATCTGGGAATCACTATCTCAGGTTGTCTTCAACAGGTGGTGATCAAAGTTCCCCTGCTTCAACAAGGGAGGGGATATTACTCAACCCTTTTTGTGGTCCCGAAACCGGACGGTTCGGTCAGACTTATTTTAAATTTAAAATCCTTGAACCTATACTTGAAAAGGTACAAGTTCAAGATGGAATCGCTCAGAGCGGTCATCGCCAGCCTAGAAGGTGGGGATTATATGGTGTCCCTGGACATAAAGGATGCATACCTTCATGTTCCCATATATCCACCTCATCAGGCGTAACTGAGATTTGCGGTACAGGATTGTCATTACCAATTTCAGACGTTGCCGTTTGGGCTTTCCACGGCCCCGAGGATTTTCACCAAGGTAATGGCGGAAATGATGGTGCTCCTGCGCAAGCAGGGGGTCACAATTATCCCATACTTGGACGATCTCCTAATAAAAGCGAGATCACGAGAGCAGTTGTTGAACAGCGTGTCACTTTCACTGGAGGTGTTACAGCAACATGGCTGGATTCTCAATATCCCGAAGTCACAATTAGTTCCTAAGACCTGTTTGACCTTCTTAGGCATGATTCTGGATACGGACCAGAAAAGGGTTTATCTTCCGATAGAAAAGACACAGGAACTCATGACTCTGGTCAGGGACCTATTGAAGCCAAAACAGGTGTCGGTGCATCACTGCACTCGAGTCCTGGGAAAGATGGTGGCATCTTACGAGGCCATTCCTTTCGGCAGGTTCCATGCGAGGACCTTCCAATGGGACCTACTGGACAAGTGGTCCGGGTCTCATCTACAGATTCATCAGTTGATCACCCTGTCCCGCAGGGCCAGGGTATCTCTCCTGTGGTGGCTGCAGAGTGCTCACCTTCTTGAGGGTCGCAGATTCGGTATTCAGGACTGGGTTCTGGTGACCACGGACGCGAGCCTCCGAGGTTGGGGAGCAGTCACACAGGGAAGACACTTCCAAGGTCTTTGGTCAAGAGACTTGTCTCCACATCAACGTCCGGGAACTAAGGGCCATATACAATGCCCTTCGTCAAGCGGAGACTGCTTCGCGACCTAGCGGTGCTAATCCAGTCAGACAACATCACCGCAGTAGCTCATGTAAACCGCCAAGGCGGCACAAGGAGCAGAGTGGCTATGGCGGAAGCCACCAGGATTCTTCGCTGGGCGGAAAATCATGTAGGCGCACTGTCAGCAGTGTTCATTCCGGGAGTGGACAACTGGGAAGCAGACTTCCTCAGCAGACACGATCTACATCCAGGAGAGTGGGGACTTCATCAGGAAGTCTTCGCACAGATTGCAAGTCAGTGGGGCCTGCCCCAGATAGACATGATGGCGTCCCGCCTAAACTAAAAACTACAGAAGTATTGCGCCAGGTCAAGAGACCCTCAGGCGGTGGCAGTGGACGCCCTAGTGACACCTTGGGTGTTCCAGTCGGTCGTTGTGTTTCCTCCTCTTCCTCTCTTCCTCTCATCCCCAAGGTGTTGAGAATAATAAGAAAAAGAGGAGTACAGACAATTCTCATTGTTCCAGATTGGCCACGAAGGGCCTGGTATCCGGATCTGCAGTAAATGCTCACTGAAGATCCGTGGCCTCTTCCTCTAAGACAGGACCTGCTACAACAGGGGCCCTGTCTGTTCCAAGACTTACCGCGGCTGCGTTTGACGGCATGGCGGTTGAACGCCGGATCCTAGTGGAAAAGGGCATTCCGGATGAGGTCATTCCTACTCTGATAAAGGCTAGGAAGGACGTGACAGCTAAACATTATCACCGTATATGGCAAAAGTATGTTTCTTGGTATGAGGCCAGGAATGCTTCTACGGAGGAATTCCATCTGGGCCGTTTTCTTCACTTCCTACAAACTGGAGTGAATTTGGGTCTAAAATTAGGCTCCATTAAGGTTCAGATTTCGGCCCTATCCATTTTCTTTCAGAAAGAATTAGCTTCTCCCCCAGAAGTACAGACTTTTGTAAAGGGAGTGCTGCATATTCAGCCTCCTTTTGTACCTCCGGTGGCGCCTTGGGACCTTAACGTGGTGTTGAGTTTCCTTAAGTCGCACTGGTTTGAACCACTTCAAACAGTGGAACTGAAATATCTCACTTGGAAAGTGGTCATGTTGTTAGCCTTGGCTTCGGCTAGGCGAGTGTCGGAATTGGCGGCTTTGTCTCATAAAAGCCCCTATCTGGTTTTCCATATGGATAGAGCAGAATTGCGGACCCGTCCTCAATTCTTGCCTAAGGTGGTTTCCTCTTTTCATATGAACCAACCTATTGTGGACCTTGACAAAGACTAACTAGTTGAAACGCGTTGGTTAGTATGTGAGATTTTGGGACACCACTGCTACCAGTTCTTCTAGCCAGTTTAGCGGTGAGATATCCCGGGTTAACATCTTATGTCACTGTTGTACTGTGCTGTATTCCATTTGTTTTACTGGTTTCCTGTTTGTGGTTAATTACCAAAATTGTCTTTTTAAGTAATTTTACAATAAATTTATATGAATCTTCACACATCCCTTCGTGTTTATGCTTAATACCGAGCCTAATACGAAGCCAGGAAGTGTATGAAGACGGAATGATGGCCTACTGAAAAAGAAACCGTTATATGGAAGAACGGCGTCTTTCAAAGTAAGCACGAATGTGAGCATTTGTTTCTATAAAGATTGCACGAGATTATCCATGATACACTTGTACCGGGTGGAAGAGACTTCACTCTCAGAGGCTTTAAAGAAACCTTTATAGGTTTTTTCTGGGGTACTTTAAAGTAAGCACACATGTGAGGAGCCTCCTTTTCCCTCAATCACCAGGGTGAACCTTTACAGATAGAAACACACCCCTAAAGTCACCACAGAATAAGGAATCCTGGAAGAAGTCACCTCCTTATTATCCATTGACTCTGGGATCTGAATTGAATCTCTGTATACCATTTGTGTTTTTTTACATATTACCTTATGGACTTGGATATATATGAGAACCACTTTTAAGAAGTTTCTGGACTTTCCCAACGTTCTCTCATGGACATTTGACCATTGCGGCAACTCATCACGGTAACCGCACAGTGTTTGCGCCACCAGTGGGCTCCCATCCAACTGTTTGTTATTGTAAGTCTTCCCAGGTGTGTGTGGTGACACACTAGGTAGGATCCCACTAAAGGCAGCAGCCAGAGTGCGCAGGAACATACCTTACATACTGTAAGTCATAGTCAACCTATTGTGGTGCCTGTGGCTACGCGAGACTTGGAGGATTCCGAGTCCCTTAATGTGGTCAGGGCTTTGAAAATTTACGTAGCGAGAACGGCTGGGGTCAGGAAAACAGAGCTGCTGTTTGTCCTGTATGCTGCCAACAAGGTGGGCGCTCCTGCTTCAAAACAGACTATTGCTCGCTGGATCTGTAACACGATTCAGCAGGCTCATTCAACGGCTGGATTGCCGTTACCAAGATCGGTTAAGGCCCATTCCACTAGGAAGGTGGGCTCTTCTTGGGCGGCTGCCCGAGGGGTCTCGGCGTTGCAATTGTGCCGAGCTGCTACTTGGTCGGGTTCAAACACCTTTGCAAAGTTCTACAAGTTTGATACCCTGGCTGAGGAGGACCTTGTGTTTGCTCAATCAGTGCTGCAGTCATCCACTCTCTCCCGCCCGTTTGGGAGCTTTGGTATAATCCCCATGGTCCTTACGGAGTCCCCAGCATCCTCTAGTACGTAAGAGAAAATAAGATTTTAAACCTACCGGTAATTCTATTTCTCCTAGTCCGTAGAGGATGCTGGGCGCCCGTCCCAAGTGCGGACTACTTCTGCAAGACTTGTATATAGTTTTTGCTTACATAAGGGTTATGTTACAGTTTTCATCAGTCTTGATCTGATGCTGTGTTGTTTCATACTGTTAACTGGTTCGTATATACCCTGGTTATACGGTGTGAATGGTGTGGGCTGGTATGAATCTTGCCCTTGGATTAACAAATCCTTTCCTCGTACTGTCCGTCTCCTCTGGGCACAGTTTCTCTAACTGAGGTCTGGAGGAGGGGCATAGAGGGAGGAGCCAGTGCACACCCATACCTAAAGTTCTTTCTTAGTGCCCATGTCTCCTGCGGAGCCCATCTATCCCCTTGGTCCTTACGGAGTCCCCAGCATCCTCTACGGACTAGGAGAAAAAGATTTACCGGTAGGTTTAAAATCTTATTATTAATGGCAAAATACTGGGAACTACTGAGGAGGAAAGGGATCTAGGAGTCACTATCTCAGGTGACATAAAGGATAAATATAGTAATAATAGAACTATACTGGAAACTACTGAGGAGGAAAAGGATCTAGAAGTCACTATTTCAAGTGACATAAAGAATAAATATAATATTAATGGCACTATACTGGAAACTACTGAGGAGGAAAGGGATCTAGGAGTCACTATCTCAGGTGACATAAAGGGTAAATATAGTATTAATGGCACTATACTGGAAACCACTGAGGAGGAAAGGGATCTAGGAGTCACTATCTCAGGTGACATAAAGGATAAATATAGTTTCTCTTACGTCCTAGAGGATGTGGCATTAGTACCATGGGGTATAGACGGGTCCACCAGGAGCCATTGGCACTATAAGAGTTTGAGAGTGTGAGCTGGCTCCTCCTTCTATGCTCCTCCTACCATACTCAGTTTAGAAAATGTGCCCGTAGGAGCCGGTCACAGCTAGGGGAGGTCTCCTGAGCTTTTCTTGAAAAGTTATTTTTAGAGTTTATTATTTTACATCGAGGCTGCTGGCAACTGCCTACCTGCAGCGAGGGACTAAGGGGGGGGAGCAGTTTCCGCCCTGTGGGGTGTGAGCCACTGTCTCCGCTGACTGGACACTGAGCTCCAGAGGGGTTGGATCGTTCTTCGCCAGAGGGGACCACTCACCCCAGCAGCATGCCGCCAACCCCTTACAGAGCTGAAGATGTGGTGAGTGAGACACCGACCATCCTAGCAAGCGGGGGGCCGGTGTGAAGATGGCGGCAACGGGGAGGGAGCGCAGTACTAACTGAGCTCCTGGGAAGGCTCAGAGGCACATGGTGCGGCGTTGTGAGGGGCGCCCTGGGCCAACTCTTACTCCCACACTGGTCCAGAAGTCTGTCGGGGTCCACGGATCTCATCCAGCACATTTACCTCAGGCCAGTATAATCCTTGAAGAGCGGGAAGACAGCGCCATTAAGGGGGCGGAGCTTCTCAGAGAGGACCCAGCAGCGTTCCAGCACCATTTTCCTGCCTGCACAGCATTGAGAGGAAGAACAGGTCCCTCCACAGCAACTCCAGCTATCAGTACACGGTACCAGGGGGTTGTAGAAGGGAGGGGAGGCTGTAAAACGACTGTGTATCCTATTAAGGTGCACAGTCAGCGCTGACAAAGGGTCTCCCTTTGCTGAAAACGCTGGTGTGGGTTGGCTCCAATCTCTGTGTCTCTCTTGCCATTCTTGGGGGGGGGAAACTCTGTCTGCCCCCACCTGTGTGTGTGTGGAGTGTTTGGTAGTCTCCTTTAGCTATGTCCAGGGACACTGTGTCATATGCTGCAGAGGATTTATACTCCCAGGATGATCCCATTCCATGTAATCAGGTTAGCACTGGTTTAGCACAGATACCTGCAAGGGAACCAGAGTGGTTTTCCTCTATGAAATCTTGGATCTCTCAGATTTCTGACAGGGTTGCAAGTAATGAATCTGCAACCCAGGTATTACAGAGCTCTATGGCAGGTTTCTGGTACCTCAGGACGCCCCGCATGTTACGTTCACTGTACTTGCAACTCTAGAGACAGAGTGGATAAGTCCCAAGTACAGGAACGTGACGCTGCAGTTGGAACGGAGTTTAGCAGCAACCCCTACGGAGAACCTGACTCCGTTGTCTCACCCACGTGGTCAGTCTACGCCTGCGAGACTATGTTTGCTTGGGCCCACGGCAGCCGCGTTTGAAGGTTTTTGAAGGTTTGAAGGTCTTAGTTGGAGACAAGGCGTAAACCGAGACGTGGCGAGAACAAGGGGAACTTCTAACTAAAACAGAAACACAGAGTAGGGGCAACTACTGAACACTAATAACAAAAGTATGTGCGGCGTGGCCGCCAAGACAAAGGGTAACAAAAAGCGATGCTGGCCTAACGCCAACACGACACTGTAGTATTCCAGCGAAGACAGCTATAGCGGAAACCTCCGCAGAAAATGCCAAAGCAAAATAAAAAGAATAATACGGCCGAGGACGTAAGGTGCGGCAAAGCCGCTACTCGCAACACCGGTACAGGTACACGCAGGTGAACAGGGACCCCGAGGCCGCAGGCACTGACTCACAGGACTGGAAAGCTGGATAGATTACAAATAACCAGCTCCGGGCACCAGGACTACTGGATCACAGGATAACAGAACAGGAACACTCCAGGGCAGGAAGCAGCTCCACAAGAAGCTATCACCGGCGGGGCTGAGCTAATCTGGCTCCCATAAAAGCCCCTGTGGCCCAATCAGCAGGCAGCCCAGCCCCAGATCCAAATTAGCCAGCTGTTAACTGGCGTGCGGCGTCCCGGCTGCTTAGTAACAGCCGGGAGTGCAGTGCAGTGCAGAGCGACCGCCCGGCGTCTTCGGTTGCTAGGCAACCGGCAGGGAGTTAACGGCGGAAGTGATGTGCTAGCCCCTTTGCCTAGCAACGTCCGGTATCCGGCGCGACCCGCTGCTAACAGTACCCCCCCTTGAGGAGAGGTCAAGGAACCCCCAAACCCAGGTTTATGAGGAAATTCCTGAAAAAAAATCTTTTTTAGTCTAGAGGCATGGAAATCCCTGTCTAGGGGCATGGAAATCCCTGTCCCGGACCCAAGATCTTTCCTCTGCCCCGTACCCCTTCCAATGGACCAGAAAATAAATCACACCACGGGAATCTTTAGAATCCAACACCTTTCCTACCAGGAATTCCCGATGGCCCCGAACATCCACAGGAGGTCTACCTCGAATAATTTTCAGAGGAAATTTCCTGGAAAGAACATATGGCTTAAACAGAGAACAATGAAAGGTGTTGGAGATTTTAAGTGACTTTGGCAATTGTAGCCAAAAAGCCACTGGATTGATTTTTTTGATAATAAGAAATGGCCCGATAAATCTAGGTCCCAATCTATCCGAAGGTTGTCGGAGCTTGATGTTGCGGGTTGACAACCACACCTCCTACCTTAAAGGTGCATGGGCGTCGGAACCTATCCGAAATTTTTTTCTCCCGGAAGGCAGTTTTCTTAAGAGCAATGTGTACCTTCTTCCAAATAGCTCTGAGACGGGAGGTTAAGGCTAAGGAAGAAGATGGATAATTCGGAGTAAAGGAATTAGCTCTAGGATGAAAGCCCAGGACCGAATAGAACGGAGACACCTTGGTGGATGAATGACAGGCGTTATTGTAAGCAAACTCGGCCAGGGGAAGATAATCTCACCAATCGTTCTGAAGCTTGGCAGTATAAAGACGGTAGATATTCCTTCAGTGATTGATTCACACGCTCCGTCTGGCCGTTGGACTGTGGATGGTATCCTGAGGTTAAACTGAGTTTCATGTTTAACGAAGCACAAAAGAGCTTCCAGAAATGGGCAATAAACTGCGGTCCCCGGTCCGAGACAGTATCTACGGGTAATCCATGAGGCCTGAAAACACAGCGGAGGAACAAAACTGCCAAAACCTGAGCGGACGGTAATCTGGGTAAGGCAATGAAATGGGCCATCTTGCTAAAACGATCTATGACCACCCAGATCACCTGAAAACCAGAAGGGAGTGGAAGATCCACCACGAAATCCATGGAAATGTGCGACCATGACCTGACAGGAATAGCTAGAGGCATGAGCTGCCCAACGGGCAGAGACCGGGACACCTTGTGCCTAGCACAATCTGGACAAGAGAGAACTACCTAACATCCTTGGAAAGACTAGGCCACCACTGCGAGCGAGAGAGTAACTCCAGCGTTTTAGCAACACCAGGATGGCCAGCAACCTTGTTATCGAGAAACTCGGCAAGGACACTGTCTCTCAAAAACTCAAGGGCAAAGAGACGACCAACAGGAGTGTTACTGGGAGCCTGCTGTTGCAACTGAACCAACTGTGAATGTAAACTCTGTGTGAGGCCGGTCCGGATAGAGGAAGCAGGGATAATGGGAGTAGAAGACTGGCTATCATGAACAGGAAGAAAACAGCGTGACAGGGCATCGGCTTTGGTGTTCTTAGAACCGGGCCTGTAAGTGATGATAAACTTAAACCGGGTAAAGAACAATGCCCAGCGAGCCTGTCGGGAATTAAGCCGTTTCGCAGACTCAATGTATTGCAAATTCTTGTGGTCCATAAATACAGTGACGGTATGCTTGGTTCCCTCAAGCCAGTGCCTCCACTCCTCAAAAGCCCATTTGACTGCTAACAATTCTCTATTATAAACATCATAGTTGGTCTCTGCAGAGGAGAATTTCTTAGACATAAAGGCACAAGGATGTAACACTGAAGACTCGGGGTCTTCTTGAGACAGAACAGCTCCCACCCCAACCTCAGAGGTGTCCACCTCGATGATAAAAGGAAGATGAGGGTTGGGGTGCCTGAGGACAGGAGCCGGGACAAAGGCCTGTTTCAGAGCCTGGAAGACAGACTCGGCTTGAGGCGACCACTTAGAAGGATCAGCACCCTTTCTTGTTAATGCCACAAAAGGAGCAACCAAATCGGAAAAGGCATGAATAAAACGTCTGTAATAATTCGCAAAACCCAAAACTCTCTGAATAGCCTTCAAGTTAGTGAGTTGAGCCCAATTTAAGATAGCCTAGAGCTTCTTAGGTTCCACAAAAAACCCCTCTGGAGAAATAATATATCCTAAAAAGGACACCTCAGTAATGTGGAAATCACATTTCTCTAATTTGGCGACAAATGGTTCTCCCGTAACTTTTGAAGCACTTGCTGCACATGGACAACATGCTGTTCCGGAGACTCAGAATAAATAAAAATGTCATCCAAATAAACAACCACAAACTTTCCTAGAAAGTCGCGGAGGACATCGTTTATTAGATCCTGAAACACAGCAGGAGCGTTAGACCGAACGGCATCACAAGATATTCGTAATGTCTGGACTGTGTACTAAAAGCCGTCTTCCACTCATCCCCAGATCTTATTCGGATGAGGTTATACGCTCCTCTAAGATCGATCTTAGAAAAAATGGCCGCGGTGCGGAGTTGATCAAACAATACCAAAATTAAAGGTAAGGGGTAAGTGTTTTTAACAGAAATCTTATTCAGGGCTCAGTAGTCTATGCACGGCCTAAGAGATCCGTCTTTCTTTGCAACAAAAAAGAACCCTGCACTCAAAGGGGATTTCGAGGGCCTAATAAACCCCTTTTTTAGGCTTTCCTCGGGGCCAGATAGTGCATAAAGTCTCACTTATAGCAGAGTGGCACCAGGAACGAGGTCAATGGTGCAGTCATAAGACCGGTGGGGTGGAAGGATATCAGCATTACCGTTGGAGAACACATCTGCGTAGTCCTGGTATACCGAGGGTATGAGTTCCGAAGTGGCTCTGCGACCCGGACCGGACGAGAAATACATCCCATAGCACAGTTGGAACCCCACCATGAAATTTCCCCAGTCTGCAAATCTATGGTTGGATTATGGACGGCGAGCCAGGGGTGACCTAAGTCTACAGGCATGGCCGGACAATGGGTTAGAAGAAATTCAGTCCTCTCGGAATGTAACGCCCCCACAGTCAATTGTACTGGTGGAGTCTGATGGGTAATTACCCCGTTAGAGAGAGGGCCACCTTCTAATCCGCGCATAGTTATCGGTCTATCAAGTTGAAGCTGCGGAACTCCCAGAGCCTGAGCCCAAGCAAGATCCATAAAGTTCCCGGCAGCTCCGCTATCAACAAACGCTGATACAAAAGAACTCTGACTTCCTGAAGAAATTTTGGCGGGAACTAACAAGGAATCATGTGAGGAGACACTGCAGACCAAAGTGAACCACCTCACAATTCACTTGGTCTGAGCGTTTCCCTGTTTATTTGGTCAGCTGCGCACAACATGTCCTAGTTCTCTCATCAGGGGACAGCCGGAAAAGACCCACTTGCATGGGCTCCTCGACGTCCTCAGAGAGAGCATACACACATGAACTAGGCCTGAAACTAGCCCCTCTTTCAGTCCTCCAGCTCTCTGAGACGGCGATCGATCTTGATAGCAAGCTCCATGAGCTTATCCAAAGTCTCCGGAGCAGGGTACTGAATGAGATTATCCTTGATCACTTCTGACAGGCCGAGGCAAAACTGACTGTGCAGGGCAGGATCATTCCAGCCACAGTCGTTCGACCAACGGCAAAACTCAGTGGGATTTTTACCCTGTTTTAGTGCACGTAAATGGCTCTCTGCAGATGCTTCCTTTTCAGAATCGTCATACAATAAACCTAATGACTTAAAAAAGGCATCCACAGCGAGTAAGGCTGCGTCATCGGGTTTTAGCCCAAAGGCCCAAGTTTATGGGTCCCCTTGAAGTAAGGACATCGCTAAACCCAACCGCTGGGATTCTGTACCTGAGGACCGGGGCCTTTAATGAAAATAAAGTTTACAGCCGTCCCGAAAGTCAAAGAAATCTTTTCGGTTACCCGAAAAGCGATCAGGAAGGTTCATCTTAGGTTCAGGGGTCACACTCAGGGAGGCTCGTAAAAGGTCCTCCTGAGACCTCATCCGGAGAGTAAGGTCCTGCACCATCTGAGTGAGTTCCTGAATCTGATTGGCCAATACCTGTCTAGGATTCTGTCCTAGTACTGACAGATTCATGAGGACAGAATTTCAAGGCCACCCTGGTTGTAATATTTGTTTTTGGGGCCGGTGATAATGTTACGTTCACTGTACTTGGAACTCTAGAGACAGAGTGGATAAGCCCCAAGTACAGGAACATGACGCTGCAGTTGGAACGGAGTTTAGCAGCAACCCCTACGGAGAACCTGACTCCGTTGTCTCACCCACGTGGTCAGTCTACGCCTGCGAGACTATGTTGGCTTGGGCCCACGGCAGCCGCGTTTGAAGGGCGGATTAGGTCTGCCCAACTACAATGCCCCCCGGTCTTAGTTGGAGACAAGGCGTAAACCGAGACGTGGCGAGAACAAGGGGAACTTCTAACTAAAACAGAAACACAGAGTAGGGGCAACTACTGAACACTAATAACAAAAGTATGTGCGGCGCGGCCGCCAAGACAAAGGGTAACAAAAAGCGATGCTGGCCTAACGCAAACACGACACTGTAGTATTCCGGCGAAGACAGCTATAGCGGAAACCTCCGCAGAAAATGCCAAAGCAAAATAAAAAGAATAATATGGCCGAGGACGTAAGGTGCGGCAAAGCACTGGTACAGGTACACACAGGTGAACAGGGACCCCGAGGCCGCAGGCACTGACTCACAGGACTGGAAAGCTGGATAGATTACAAATAACCAGCTCCGGACACCAGGACTACTGGATCACAGGATAACAGAACAGGAACACTCCAGGGCAGGAAGCAGCTCCACAAGAAGCTATCACCGGCGGGGCTGAGCTAATATGGCTCCCATAAAAAGCACCTGTGGCCCAATCAGCAGGCAGCCCAGCCCCAGATCCAAATTAGCCAGCTGTTAGCTGTCCGCCCGGTGTCTTCAGTTGCTAGGCAACCGGCTGGGAGCAGGGAGTTAGCGGCAGAAGTGACGCGCCGGCCCCGTTGCCAAGCAACGTCCAGGAGCCGGCGCGACCCACCGCTATATACCCCCACAAATGTCCGCTTGTGCAGGTCACACAAGACGACACGGATACCGATTCTGACACCACAGACGGTGATGGGGATGTTTTGCGGGGGTCCGCATCTCTTGCAAAGGGGATGCAATTGTTGATAGGGATGTGTTAAATGTTAATGATACCACACCTGAGCAGGTTGAGGAGGCTTTTTTCACTGAAAATAAGAAAGCCTCGCTAACCTTCCATGCGTCAAAGGAGTTAAATGCTATATTTGAAAAAACATGGGTAAACCCTGAGAAAAAATTCTAGGTCCCTAAAAGGGTGCTGGTGGCGTTTCCTTTCCCTGAGGAGGATAGGAAAAAATAGGAAAACCCGCCGATTGTTGACGCATCTGTGTCCAGACTCTCAAAGAAGGTGGTTTTGCCTGTTCCAGGATCTACTGCCTTAAAGGAGCCGGCAGATAGAAAAATTGATAATACACTTAAATCAGTGTACACTGCTTCAGGGGCCATATTACGTCCCACTATTGCTACTGCATGGATTGCAAAGGCTATAGTAAAGTGGTCGGCTACCTTACTTGAGGATTTGGATACAATGGAAAGGGATAACGTTGCTTTATATTTACGCAACATACATGATTCAGCAGGTTTTATCGTAGAATCCATGAAAGACCTGGGTTCCATGGCTGCTGGAATATCTTCCATGTCTGTTTCAGCTCGTCTGGGACTTTGGCTGCGCCAGTGGTCGGTCGACGCGGAATCCAGGAAAAGTGTGGGGGCCCTACCCTATACAGGTCAGGCGGTCTTTGGGGAAGCGCTAGATGCGTGGATAGCCACGGCTACAGTGGGTAAGTCTCCGTTTCTTCCCTCAGCAGCACCTGCGTCGAAGAAGTCCTTCTCTTCTTCTGCAACGCAGTCCTTTCGGCCTAACAGGCCTAGAAAGGCCAGACCGTCCAATACCTTCTTTAGGGGAGGTCGAGTTAAGTCCAAGAAAGCTGCAGGTTCCCAGGAGCAAAAGCCTGCTTCAGGTACGCCAAAGTCCTCCGCATGACGGTGGACTGCGCGGCCTGGAGATGGGGCCAGTGGGAGCCAGACTTAGACACTTCAGTCATGTCTGGGTATCATCCGGCCTGGATCCCTGGGTGATAGGTATTGTATCCCAGGGATACAGGCTGGAATTTCAAAGTCTCCCTCCTTATCGTTTTTTCAAATCAGGCTTGTCAACTCTGTTGGCAGACAGCACTGTACTACAGGACTCTGTCCAAAAACTGGTGGAGGCACAGGTCATTGTACCAGTACCACCTCACATGCAGAACAAGGGTTACTATTCGAACCTTTACGTGGTACCGAAACCAGATGGTTCGGTCAGGCCCATTCTGAACCTAAAATCATTGAACCCCTTTCTAAAGGAGTTCAAGTTCAAGATGGAGTCTCTCAGGGTGGTGATATCAGGTCTGAAAGAGGGGGAGTTCCTGGCATCTCTGGATATCAAGGATGCATACCTCCACATTCCGATCTGGCCGCCGCATCAGGTTTATCGCCGTTTCGCATTGCTGGACTGTCATTTCCAGTTCCAGGCCCTGCCATTCGGCCTCTCCACAGCACCAAGGGTGTTTACCAAGGTGATGGCGGAAATGAGGAGTCTCCTCCGCAAATAGGGTGTGAACATCATTCCATATCTGGACGATCTGCTGATAAAGGCATCGTCCAAGGAGAAGCTGCTGCAGTCCATTGTTCTCACAACACGACTCCTCAAGAGTCATGGTTGGATCCTGAACCTTCCAAAGTCACATTTGGAACCAACCCAGAGGTTATCATTTCTGGGAATGATCCTGGACACGGAAGTGCAAAGGGTGTTTCTTCCGCAGGAAAAAGCGTTGGTGATACAAACTATGGTCCGGGATGTCCTGAAGCCAGCCCGGGTGTCGGTTCATCAATGCAATCCAACTGGATCTCCTGGACAAGTAGTGGGGATCTCATCTCCACATGCACCAGAGAATTCGTCTGTCGCCAAAGGCGAGGATTTCACTCCTCTGGTGGCTCCAATTGCCTCACCTTCTAGAGGGCTGCAGGTTCAGGATTCAGGACTGGGTCCTTCTAACCATGGATGTTAGCCTTCGGGGCTGGGGAGCAGTCACTCAAGGAGTAACCTTTCAAGGACGGTGGTCAAGCCTGGAAGCCGGTCTGCCCATCAACATCCTGGAACTAAGAGCCGTCTACAACAGTCTTCTTCGGGCGGCCCCTCTTCTAAGAAATTGGGCCATTCAAGTGCAGTCGGACAACGTAACAACAGTGGCTTACATAAACCGACAAGGCGGAACGAAGAGCAGAGCGGCAATGTCAGAGGTGACAAGAATACTCCTCTGGACAGAAAAGCACGCGTTAGCGCTGTCAGCCATCTTCATTCCAAGAGTAGACAACTGGGAAACCGACTTCCTCAGCAGACACGATCTCCATCCAGGAGAGTGGGGTCTCCATCCGGAGGTGTTCAGGGAAATAACAGATCTTTGGGGGATTACCCCAAATAGACAAGATGGCCTCTCATCTCAACAAGAAGCTTCAGCGTTATTGTTCCAGGTCGAGGGACCCATAGGCAGTGGCAGTGGACTCCCTGGTGTCTCTGTGGGTGTTCCAGTCAGTGTACGTGTTTCCACCACTCCCACTCATCCCAAGAATCCTAAAGCTAATAAGGAGAACAAGGGTTCAAGCAATCCTCATTGCCCCAGACTGGCCATGAAGGGCTTGGTACGCGGACCTTCTGAATCTACTGCAAGAAGAGCCGAGGCCCCTTCCTCTTTGGGAGGACCTGCTGCAGCAGGGGCCGTTTGCCTATCAAGAATTACCGCGGCTACGTTTGACGGCATGGAAGTTGAGTGCCTGATTCTTGCTCAGAAAGGCATTCCGAAGAAAGGTTATTCCTACCCTCATACAGGCTAGGAAAGGGGTAACGTCTAAACATTGCCATTGTATTTGGAAGAAATATGTCTCTTGGTCTGAGTCCAAGAAGTTTCCTACGGTGGAATTTCAACTGGGACGTTTCCTCCTTCCTGCAAGCAGGAGGGGATATGGGCTTGAGGTTTGGATCTGTGAAGGTCCAGATTTCGGCCCTATCCATTTTCTTTCAGAAACAATTTGCTGCCCTCCCTGAGGTTCAGACCTTTTTGAAGGGAGTTCTGTATATCCAACCTCCCTTTGTACCACCTACGGCGCCTTGGGACCTTAACATGGTGTTACAGTTCCTCCAGTCGGATTGGTTTGAGCCCCTACAGGAGGTAGAAGTCAAGTTTTCTTACATGGTAGGCAGTCACGTTGTTGGCCTTACCTTCTGCTAGACGGGTGTCCGAGCTGGGAGCTTTATCCTGTAAAAGCCCTTACTTGATCTTCCACGAAGATAGGGTTGAGCTCCGGACATGTCAGCAGTTTCTTCCGAAGGTTGTGTCGGCATTTCATATCAACCAACCTACTGTGGTGCCAGTGGCTACTGACTCCTCAATTACATCAAAGTCCTCGGATGGTGTAAGGGCTCTGAAGATATATGTGAAGAGAACTTCTCGCCACAGAAAGTCGGACTCTGTTTGTCCTATATGATCCCAAGAAAATTGGGTGTCCTGCTTCCAAGCAGATGATCTCTCGCTGGATCAGGATCACCATCCAGCATGCGTATTCTACGGCAGGCTTGCCGTGTCCTACGTCTGTTAAGGCCCACTCTACTCGTAAGGTGGGTTCTTCCTGGGCGGCTGCCCGATGTGTCTCAGCATTACAACTCTGCCGAGCAGCTACTTGGTAAGGGTCAAACACGTTCGCAAAGTTCTACAAGTTCGATACTTTGGTCTCTGAGTACCTAAAGTTTGCTCAATTGGTTCTGCAGGAACCTCCGCGCTCTCCCTCCCGTTCTGGGAGCTTTGGTACATCCCCATGGTACTGGACGTAAGAGAAAAGAGGATTTTAATTACCTACCGGTAAATCCTTTACTCGTAGTCCGTAGAGGATGCTGGGCGCCCACCCAGTGCTTCGTTTTCCTGCATTGGTTATTTAGTTCAGTACTGCTTAGTTCTTGGTAAGTACCGTTTTGTTACTTGGTAAGTAATCCTGTTCAGCCGTTGCTGATGTTTCAAGCTAGTTAGCTTGGTTTGCCTTGTATGTGTGAGCTGGTGTGAATCTCACCACTATCTGTGTAAAATCCTTCTCTCGAAGATGTCCATCTCCTCGGGCACAGTTTCTAGACTGAGTCTGGTAGGAGGGGAATAGAGGAAGGAGGCAGCCCACACTCTCAAACTCTTAAAGTGCCAATGGCTTCTGGTGGACCTGTCTATAACCTATGGTACTAATGTGGACCCCAGCATTCTCTACGGACTACGAGAAAAGAATTTACCGGTAGGTAAATAAAATCCTATTTTCTTAAGGGGGGTACTCACGGAGCGATATTCTAAGCAATCTGACTAGATTGCTTAGAATATCAGCATGATCGCTCCGTGTGTAGCCCCCTCAGCGAGAGCGATGCACGGCCCCGCACATCGCTATCGCTGCTGCTAGATTGGCCTGCATGCTGGGTGAAGTGAGCGCCCCCCCCCCCCCCCCGTCTCCCCCCGCACGCTCAGCACAGATCGCGCTGTGCTGAGCGGCAGGAGAGATGTGTGCTGAGCGGTTCGCTCAGCACACATCTCTCCTGCATCGGCCCGTGGGTACTGGGCTTTAGCTTTCAATGGGATAAAACACTAGAGAGTCCCACCTTTCAGGAGGTACTGGGAACATGGGGATCAGAGTCTTACATCTATAGTGGGGAAAGTATTGGAAGGTATTCTAAGAGATAGTATTCAGAAGTTCCTTGAAACCAATAAGGTCATTAAAAGGAATCAACATGGGTTTATGAAGGACAGATCCTGTCAAACCTACTTACTTGGCTTTTATGAAACAGTAAGCGCAAACCTAGATCAGGGTAAAGAGGTGGATGTAATCTTTTTAGATTTTGCCAAAGCGTTCGATACTGTACCACACATGAGACTTATATACAAGCTACAAGAATCAGGGCTAGGAAGCACAATATGCACTTGGGTCAAAAACTGGTTAGATAATAGGGAGCAACGCGTTGTGGTTAATGGATCTTTTTCAACTTGGACTGAAGTGCTAAGTGGTGTGCCGCAAGGCTCAGTATTAGGACCGCTATTCAATATTTTCATTAACGACCTAACAGAAGGTCTAGAGAGCATGGTGTCAATTTTTGCAGATGATACCAAATTGTGTAAAGTTATAAATGCGGAGGGGGATGCTGAGTCGCTTCAGAATGACTTAGTTAAATTAGAAGCTTGGGCAGCGAAATGGAGAATGCGCTTCAATACAGACAAGTGTAAGGTAATGCACTGTGGTAACAAGAACAAAAATAACACCTACCTACTAAATGGGGTAAAATTAGGGGATTCTGTACTGGGAAAGGACTTAGGTGTCCTCATAGATAGCAAACTAAGCAGTAGTACCCAAAGTAGGACTGCAGCAAAGAAGGCTAATAAGATATTAGCATGCATAAAACGGGGATTTGATGCTAGGGACGAGAGTATTATACTCCCGTTATATAAATCACTTGTGAGGCCACACCTTGAATACTGTGTACAATTCTGGGCACCTTACTACAAAAAGGATATCCTGGAGCTAGGAAAGGTTCAAAGGCGGGCGACCAAACTAATTAAGGGTATGGAGACGCTGGAATACGAGGAAAGGCTTGCAAGACTAGGCATGTTTACACTGGAAAAGTGGAGATTAAGAGGGGACATGATCAACATTTACAAATATATAAGGGGACAATATACAGATCTTGCGCAGGACCTGTTTTTGGTTAGATCAACACAGAGAACTCGTGGACACTCGCTCAGGTTAGAGGAGAGGAGATTCCGCACAATACGGCGTAAAGGCTTTTTTACGGTAAGGACGATACGTGTTTGGAATTCCCTGCCTGAGGGAGTTGTAATGGCCGATTCAGTCAACACCTTTAAGAATGGGTTAGATAAATTCCTAATGGATAAGGATATCCAGGGTTACGGGGCATAGTCACGCACTATGGTTATTATAAAAAAGAGGGGTTAATCGGAGTGGCAGTCAGCAACTTCAGTAAAAAAAATGTATACAAAATAATCGTGCATAGGAGACCACAAATAGGTTGAACCCGATGGACAATTGTCTTTTTTCAACCTTAGATACTATGTTACTATGTTACTTTAGAGTTAAGCAGCCAGAGCAATTCCCGGTGAAAATATAAAACTGCATACCAGGCGTGTGGAGCTTGAGGAGGGATCAGCTGCTGGAAGGCTGATATCTCTGATTCTGGGATTAGTAGAGACAAGCTGCCAGTGTCCACCGAAAGAGGAGAGTCCTAGCTTTTGGAGTATACCCTCAAATAAACTCTAAGTCAGACAGAACCTGAGATATCTGGCTGGGTGTCATGATCTTGACTGTATTTCTCATGTTCTGTGGCTTACCTCAGCATATCCTGTAACCTGCTTCAGCTCAGCATGTAGACTGCAAATCTGTGTTGCTTACTCTTGCTTAGCCACCTAAGTAGGAATTCCTCTGAGTAATCAGTACTCAGCTGTGTGCAGCATTTGATTCTCCATTCTGCTCAGCTTTCTGGTGTTTGGGCCTAAAACCAGCATCTTCTGGTCATTTGTAGGAGTTTAGTCTTCATTGTTTTACCGGCCTGCTAGGCCTCACTGCACATCAGAGCCTAACCTGGAGTACTGATGTGACAGGGTCTGATCACCTTACCATGAGCTATCAAATCCCGTGCCAGCCTGAGACTCCCTGAATCACCTGACTCAATTCACCAATTATGAAGGACCAAGAGGTATAAGTAGAGTACAGAGTTTTAGAAGCAGCCAGTTCCAGGAGTCACTCAGCTCAGTGTGAGCTTAGTAGCTGAGCTCCCTAGTGGTAACGTTTATTACCTTAGTACCTGCAAGCCTCTGTTCTTTTACTATCCAGTTCGGTTGCTCTCAAGTCCAGTTCACAGTGAGCTTACCAGTTATACCAGTACCCAGCCCCGTTCACAGAGAGCGGTCCAGTCATATCTGGTAACCAGCCAGGTCCAGTTATATCCGGTAACCAGCCAGGTCCAGTTATATCCGGTAAGCAGCATGGTCCAGTCACATCCGGTAACTAGTCCAGTCCTGTCATATTTGGTAACCAGCCCGGTCCAGCCATGTCCAGTAACCAGCCCAGTCCAATCATATCTGGTAGCGAATCCGGTCAAGTTTATCCTCAGCTGGTAGCCAATCCAGCCCAGTTTATCATCAGCCAAACCACGTTCATCATTGATCCAGTTCGTTCTCACCAATAAATTCACCATCCTGTTATCAACACCAAGTACCCAGTCCAGTAGTCAGGATACGGCTCCCTCTGCTGAGGCCTGGGCTCGACTCCCGGTCAGAGATTGCTCCTTACCTCTTCATCACATTGTTTCCCTGAGACCAGCCAAATATACACACAGTCCTCAGTTGCCCGCACGGACTTCACAAAACTACAGTCATGACACTGGGAAGAGCGATTAACAGGCTTGGCTGAGGACCACTTTGAAGTCGGATATCACCGGTTCCTCAGGGCCAATTTTAAAAAATCTGGTATCCCTGGAAAAAGGGAACCCTCAGCTATCAGCCTAGAACCCTTATACTCCTGGGGCCCTTGGGTAACTGCCCATTGAGCCCATATGAAAAGACAGCACTGAGTGCCGGTGGTCCTGTTATCTTTCTCTCTCTATCCCTGACTGTCGATATAGATATACATGTGTGTGTGTATGTATATATATATATATATATATATATATATATATTGTGGCAGAGACAGCATTTTTCCATGTGAAAGTAATGTGGAGGATCCAGACCAGGTTTTGGAAGCAGTAGCAGAATCCCAGGTGTGTGATCAGCAGCACCTGGGATTTCCTGATATAAGGGTTTCCAGGGCATTGTCACCTTGCTCTTGACGGTGGACTAGCTACCCAAGTGACAGGCCGGGGTGTGTGGGTTAGACTAGAGACCACTGGAGCCTATCAAGAGTCTGCTATGCTGAGAGTGCCTGTATGCTACTGCCTGTAATTCCGACTGCATGTGGACTTAACTTGCTGTGTGGTAACCTGCTGTGCAAAATAAACCCCGAAAGTGTTCATCTGAGTCCCCGTGTGTGTGATCCTTGTCACAAGTGGTGGAGAATGCGAGCAAGGACACGGTGTACAGTAGAAACTGTTGGTAAGCATACCGGTGTTGAAACTACAGGTTTTCCCTTTTCTTCCTCTCGGGTTATGCAGTGCAAGTGGCAGCCTTATAGGGCCATAGCATTATAGGCAGACTGCTTGCTGTTATGTGTTAGATAGCCAGCAAAGCAGGCGGGTGTCAGCTTGGACTGTTTGGTAAGCCTGGAACATTATACTAAACCTCCTAGATTTGTCCTTAAAGGGGCCACGCAGGGCAATATGGAGGGGATACTAAAAACAACAAACCCAGATTCAAATGTTACATGAGGGGCAACGAACCCAGATTCAGATATTACATGAGGGGCAACGAACCCAGATTCAGATGTTACATGAGGGGCAATGAACCCAGATTCAGATGTTACATGAGTGGCAACGAACCCAGATTCAGATATTACATGAGGGGCAACGAATCCAGATTCAGATATTACATGAGGGGCAACGAACCCAGATTCAGATATTACATGAGGGGCAACGAACCCAGATTCAGATATTACATGAGGGGCAACGAACCCAGATTCAGATATTACATGAGGGGCAACGAACCCAGATTCAGATATTACATGAGGGGCAACAAGCCCAGATTCAGATATTACATGAGGGGCAACGAACCCAGATTCAGATATTACATGAGGGGCAACGAACCCAGATTCAGATATTACATGAGGGGCAACGAACCCAGATTCAGATATTACATGAGGGGCAACGAACCCAGATTCAGATGTTACATGAGGGGCAACGAACCCAGATTCAGATATTACATGAGGGGCAACGAACCCAGATTCAGATATTACATGAGGGGCAACGAACCCAGATTCAGATGTTATATGAGGGGCAACGAACCCAGATTCAGATATTACATGAGGGGCAACGAACCCAGATTCAGATATTACATGAGGGGCAACGAACCCAGATTCAGATGTTACATGAGGGGCAACGAACCCAGATTCAGATGTTACATGAGGGGCAACGAACCCAGATTCAGATGTTACATGAGGGGCAACGAACCCAGATTCAGATGTTACATGAGGGGCAACGAACCCAGATTCAGATGTTACATGAGGGGCAACGAACCCAGATTCAGATATTACATGAGGGGCAACGAACCCAGATTCAGATATTACATGAGGGGCAACGAACCCAGATTCAGATATTACATGAGGGGCAACGAACCCAGATTCAGATGTTACATGAGGGGCAACGAACCCAGATTCAGATATTACATGAGGGGCAACGAACCCAGATTCAGATATTACATGAGGGGCAACGAACCCAGATTCAGATATTACATGAGGGGCAACGAACCCAGGATGAAAGACCGCAAATTCAAATGTTGTGTGATGAGTTAAAAGCGCTGAAAAAATCTGAGCCAGAGTGGCAAAGGCTACTAAAGCTCACCCCAGCGGATGATATAGAGGCATTCCTTTGCACGTTTTAGCGTACGGCCATGCGGTTGGGATGGCCTGCGGAGGAATGGTCTGGCAGGAGAGGCACAGTGGTCATATGTGGACATGACTGTTGCTGAGGCACGCTCCTATCCTGGCCTGAAAAAGGCTATACTGGATAGGATTGGAGTGACGGGGCCCAGCAAAGCCCAAGAATTCCATGACTGGTGGCTGGAGGGCTCTGAGCCTCCCAGGATTCAGCTGACCAAACTAGCCCGACTGGCAAGGGCCGGGTTGCAGCCGGATAAAAACGCCATAGTACAAATTGTGGATGTAGTCGCACTAGACCAGGTTATGGGGGTGTTAGACCGCTCAGTGCAGCAGTGGGCCCTTCAGGCTAACCCCCAGGTATTTGAGGAGTTGGCAGTGATGATTGAGTTGCACCTGACGCTGGGAAAGCTGAATAAAGCCAGGTCAGGATACGGGCCACCACCTAAACCCAGAACTCAGGTCCCAGTAGTTAAACCAAAGGCTCCGCCTCCCTTGGTGTGCTTTGAGTGCGGCGAGCCTGGTCATGTGCGGCGGGACTGCCTGAAACAGGGCGAGCCGATGGATTGTAGTACGGGGAAAAAGGCTCGGCCGTTGGTCAGCATGGTGGCGGCGGGGGTATCGCAAGCAGAGTCCTCCCTGTTCCAGGTGCAGGTACATGTGGAAAGCCGGGAGATTTGAGCCTGGTGGATACCGGCAGTGAGCTCACCATTGTCGCGGCTAACGTGGTTCCTCCGGGAGCAGACAAGGTCCAGCCTCCTGTCAGGGTGTTGTGCGTCCATGGCGATGTGGAGGAGTGCCCACATGTCTACTTACCCCTGACCGTTCAAGGTCGGCCGTTAAAGGTGGTAGTGGCGGTGACCTCCAGACCCCCGTATCCGCTGATCCTGGGCCCGGGACATTCTATTACTGCAGGAGCTGGTTACCTGGAATGCTACCAACAAACCGTCAACCACAGAAACAACTCAGAAGCCAGAGACTACCAAAGTTTAGCATCTGGGAGAGAGGCTGCCGGTCCCAGACCACCAAAAGAGACTGAGTCCGAGGCCCATTGGAACCCCGTTGGTGAGAAGATATCACTGCAGGACTTTGGGAGAGATCAACGCGATGACAGCAATTTGGCACACGCCTTTGAGACTGTTAGAGTAGTTAACGCTTTACCATCAGAGGGAGTACCATATTTTGTGTTGAAAAAATATTTGCTATATCATGTCGCTACTTTACAAGAGAAAATTGTAGATCAGCTCTTGGTTCCCCGAAAACTGGAGCGGTTGGTGTTAGAAGCTGGCCTATACGCATTTGTGGGGTGGCCATCTAGGGAGGAGAAAACGCTCCAACGCATCCAGTTAAGGTTCTTTTGGCCCGGCATCTATGCTTCCGTTAAGAGGTATTGTCAGGAATGCCCAGTCTGCCAGAGGACAACCCCTCGGCCAGAGTTTAGAGCTCTACTGGTACCCCTCCCTATCATTTCCGTACCTTTTGAGCAGATTGGTATGGATCTGATAGGGCCAGTGGAAAAATCTGCTCAAGGGCACCAATACATATTGGTGGTAGTTGATTATGCCACCAGGTACCCAGAGGCTATACCCCTGCGCAATATGAAATCTGGCACTATTGCCAGAGAACTACTAACCATGTATACCTGCTTAGGAATACCGAAAGAGGTCTTAACGGACCAAGGTACACCTTTCGTGTCTAAACTCATGACAGATTTATGTCGGTTGCTAAACGTAAACAGGATTACCACCTCGGTGTACCACCCACAGACAGATGACCTGGTAGAAAGATTTAATAAAACCCTTAAGCAAATGATAAAGAGGGCAGTGTCACAAGAAAAACGAGATTGGGATCTGCTCCTACCATAGTTGATGTTTGCGGTCAGAGAGGTACCCCAATCCTCTACTGGGTTTAGTCCCTTTGAGCTCCTCTATGGGAGACAGCGCAGAGGAATTCTAGATCTCTTAAAAGAAGGGTGGGAAGAACAACCATGCCAGGACCCTAACCTCGTTCAGTTTGTGGCCCAGTTATATGGCCGTCTAAGGCAGATTGCTCCACTACTGAACGAACGCATGGAAAGGGCCCAACAACGTCAGAAAAAGAGGTATGACGTCACCTCAGTCAACTAGCCCTTTAATCCGGGAGACAAAGTGTTAGTGCTGGTGCCCACCACAGAAAGCAAGATGTATGCACAATGGCGGGGCTCTTATGAGATCATCGAGGCAGTGGGACTGGTCAATTACAGGGTCTGCCACTTTGGTAGCTAAAAAGGTTTCAGAATGCCAGGTACCCATTGAAGTCATGCTTACTCCTGGACAGAAACGGGAAGTGGTGAACTTGGTGAAACGCTACCAAAATGTGTTTTCTGCCATTCCTGGAAAGACACAGATCATCCCGGGGTGGTCATTAAACAGAGGTCATATCGCATACCCAAAGCAGGCAGCGGTAAAGCAGGAGGTGGAAGAGATGTTACGCCTAGCAAAAACAGACTTCTCTACCCCAGAAGGCTTATTCCAATATAAAATGCTCCCATTTGGTTTACATAGTGCCCCAGCAACCTTCCAGAGAGCTATGATTAAGTTGCTGCGGCCCCACAAGGAATATGCTGCTTCATATTTAGATGACATTGTTATTTTCAGCTCTGACTGGGAATCACACCTACCAAAGTTAGAAGCAGTTTTACAGTCTCTACGGGCACACGGGTTTACCACCAACCCTGGGAAATGTGCCAATGGTATGATTAATGCCAAGTATTTGGGGTACATTGTGGGCAGAGGACAGGTTAAACTTCAGCCTAGCAAGGTAGAAGCAGTCCTCACCTGGTCTAGAGCTAAATGTAAATCACAATTTAGGACTTTTCCCGGTTTGGTCGGATATTATCGCAGGTTAATTCGAGATTTTACCGCTTGAGCGGCTCCACTAACCGAATGTCTTAAAAAACAATTCCCAAACAAGATAACGTGGTCTACACCAGTGGAAACTGCTTGGCAGGATTTAAGACGAGCTTTGTGTACTGAGCCTGTCTTGCAAGCTCCTGACTTTAAAATGCAATTTTTGTCACAAACGGATGCCTCTGTGACAGGATTAGGAGCAGACCTCAAGAGGTAGATGGAGAGGAGAGGCCCATCCTCTACCTTAGCCGTAAATTATTGCCTAGGGAGTGCAGGTACTCAACTGTAGAGCAGGAGTGCCTGGCCATTAAATGGGCAGTTGAGTCATTAAGGTATTATTTTTTGGGGGGACGAGAGTTTTTGTTGGTCACAGACAAAGAGGTGAATGCTCGTGTGACCCATTGGTTTTTGGCTTTGCAGCCATTTAAGTTTGAGGTAAGGCATCGTCCGGGGAGACAGCACCTCAATGCCGATGCCCTTTACAGGAGGTTTGTAAGTCCTGTTCCTCCAAGCAACCCTATGGTGAAGCTAGGGGAGGAGGAAGAAGGCGAGGTGGGTGACCTCTGGAAGGTAGTGGAAGACTGTGTACCTGGGCGGATGACACAGGTAGGGGTGGGTGAGGCAGAGAGCTCACCTGAAAATAGTGTAGCTTCACCAGGGTGGTTGAAGCTAAGGGGGGAGGAGTGTGGCGGAGACACCATTTTTCCGTGTGAAAGTAATGTGGAAGATCCAGACCAGGTTTTGGAAGCAGTAGCAGAATTCCAGGTGTGTGATCAGCAGCACCTGGGATTTCCTGATGTAAGGGTTTCCAGGGCAGGGTCACCTTACTCTTGACGGTGGACTAGTTACCCAAGTGATAGGCCCGGGGTGTGTGGGTTAGACTAGGGACCACTGGAACCTATCAAGAGTCTGCTATACTGAGAGTGCCTGTATGCTACTGCCTGTAATACTGACTGCATATAGATTTAACTTTCTATGTGGTGACCTGCTGTGCAAAATAAACACCTAAAGTGTTCATCCGAGTCCCCGTGTGTGTGATCCTTGTCACAATATATATATATATAGATATGCAGATGGAGCCTCTGTTATCTTTGCTGGCTGAGGTGTTAATTGCGAACAGGCATACGCAGCATGCCTTGGCGCAAGGAGGCGCGCCTAGCCATAGGGAGGCGCAAAGAGCGTTTGGCGTTACCTTTGAGTGTAATACCTGCGATCATCCACCAGATGTCTCTTTTTAAAATCACCATTGCGCATGCGTGTGGTCTCCATTAAAATATAATACTGAACTACAGCGTAAGAATTACTTTACGCTGCAATATGCTACAGGATGTAATACAGTATATACAGTACAGACGCAAATAGTACAGTATATACAGATGAAAACAAATGTGATAAAGCCACAGTATAGTCTATTGATGTTAGAAATATGTGAGCGTCCAACTCCCGCAGACAATCAACAAATAAAAATAGTAGTGTATACATATGCAAACGAACGTGTTACAGGTATGGTCTATTGATGTTAGGGGTATGTGAGCGTCCAAGTCCCGTAGTATTAAGTATAATGGGTAGAGATAAAAGCTCCTCCCTAAATTCCTGGATGCCAAGTCACCATGCTTAACATCTCTTTACAGTACTTTCTTTTTGAGTACTAAATAGCACGAACAGCTTGTAATGTACAGTACTCTGCTCTAAAGGATGCGGCGGCAAGTCTTATCTTTCTAAAGAGGAGTACACACGGAGCGATGGTCACTTTCTAAGCAATTTGACATCGCTCTGTGTGTAGGGGTGACATCGATGCATGGCCACGTGTGTCACTATCGCCGGCTCTAGATTAGGCATGCATTCCCAATCTAGTGAGATCACTCATTTCACCCCTCGCTCGGCACACATCTCCGGGAGAAATCTCCTGTGTGTACCCCCCTTAAGTATATGGGGAGATATAAAAGCGCCTCCCTAAGTTCCTGGATGCCAAATCACCGTGCTTAGCATCTCTGTACAGTATTTTCTATTTGAGTACTAAACAGCATGAACATCTTATAACGTACTCTGCTCTAAAGGCTACAGCGGCAAAGTGTTATCTTTCTAAGTATAATGGGGAGAGATAAAAGCTCCTCTCTAAGTTCCTTGATGCCAAATCACTGTGCTTAGCATCTCTGTGCAGTATTTTCTATCTAGCCAGAAACCAGGCACCCTGTGCCAGCTGGGTGGACAACTGGAGGGTACCCGAAACACGGTTGCTTGCCGTTTCCCTTTACGGTGTCACATAAACTAGTGGTTAGCCTTCCCCGAAACCCAAGAGTCTCCTCTTTTGTATGTTACCAGTCTCGAGTCTCTGGGACACCCAGAACCGGATATATCAGGACATAAAGTGGAACCATTTTCCCATAGACTATAATGGGCCCGTTAATTCAGACCCACAATGGGTTCCGATGCTTGCCGTTAGCCTTGTGGTGGTCACAGAAACTTGGGGTCAGTATTCTCTGGTAGCTAATCGTCCATTCTTTCATACTAACACAGCTCTGAGCCGATTGGACCCCAGAACCAGAGACATTAAGCTTTAAGCCCAATTTAATTGAATTTCATTTAATAGCTCACATAGGCCCTCATTCCGAGTTGATCGCAGCAGGATTTTTGTTAGCAGTTGGGCAAAACCATGTGCACTGCAGGGGTGGCAGATGGCTCAACAATAACCCTTTAGTTAAACAATAACTATATACAAGTATTGCAGACAATCCGCACTTGGGATGGGCGCCCAGCATCCACTACGGACTACGAGAAATAGATTTACCGGTGAGTAAAATCTTATTTTCTCTGACGTCCTAGTGGATGCTGGGTACTCCGTAAGGACCATGGGGATTATACCAGAGCTCCCAAACGGGCGGGAGAGTGCGGATGACTCTGCAGCACCGCATGAGCAAACTCAAGGTCCTCCTCAGTCAGGGTATCAAACTTGTAGAATTTTGCAAACGTGTTTGACCCCGACCAGGTAGCAGCTCGGCAAAGTTGTAATGCCAAGACCCCTTGGGCAGCCGCCCAAGAAGAGCCCCCTTCCTCGTGGAATGGGATTTTACTGATTTAGGATGCGGCAGTCCAGCCGCAGAATGTGCAAGTTGAATCGTGCTACAGATCCAGCGAGCAATAGTCTGCTTAGAAGCAGGAGCACCCAGCTTGTTGGGTGCAAGCAGGATAAACAGCGAGTCAGTATTTCTGACTCTAGCCGCCCTGAAAACATAGATTTTCAGGGCCCGGACTATATCCAGCAACTTGGAGGCCTCCAAGTCCCGAGTAGCCGCAGGCACCACAATAGGTTGGTACAAATGAAACGCTGATACCACCTTAGGGAGAAATTGGGGACGAATCCTCAATTCTGCCCAGTCCATATGGAAGATCAGATAAGGGCTTTTACATGACAAAGCCGCCAATTCTGACACACGCCTAGCCGAAGCCAAGGCCAAAAATATGACCACTTTCCACGTGAGATACTTCAACTCCACGGTCTGAAGTGGCTCAAAACAATGTGATTTTAGGAAATCCAACACTACGTTGAGATCCCAAAGTGCCACTGGAGGCACAAAAGGGGCTGAACATACAGCACTCCCTTAACAACGTCTGAACTTCAGGCAGCGTCTTTCCTAGCCTTTAACAGCGTAGGAATCACTTCATCTGGAACGCCCTTTTCCGTTAGGATCCGGCGTTCAACCGCCAAGCCTTCAAACGCAGCCGCGGTAAGTCTTGGAACAGACAGGCCCCTGCAGTAACAGGTCCTGTCTGAGAGACAGAGGCCATGGGTCCTCCGAGATCATTTCTTGTAGTTCTGGGTACCAAGTTCTTCTTGGCCAATCCGGAACTACGAGTATAGTTCTTACTCCTCTCTTACTTACTATCCTCAGTACCTTGGGTATGAGAGGAAGAGGAGGGAACACATAAACCGACTGGTACACCCACGGTGTCACTAGTGCGTCCACACCTATCGCCTGAGGGTCTCTTGACCTGGCGCAATACTTTTTTAGCTTTTTGTTGAGGCGGGACGCCATCATGTCCACCTGTGGCCGTTCCCAACGGTTCACAATCTGCGTGAAGACTTCTGGATGAAGTCCCCACTCTCCCGGGTGGAGGTCGTGCCTGCTGAGGAAGTCTGCTTCCTAGTTTTCCACACCCGGAATGAACACTGCTGACAGTGTTAGCACGTGATAGTCCGCCCATCGGAGAATCCTTGTGGCTACTGCCAACGCCATCCTGCTTCTTGTGCCGCCTTGTCGGTTTACATGGGCGACAGCCGTGATGTTGTCTGACTGAATCAGCACCGGCTGTTTTGAAGCAGGGGTTCTGCTTGACTTAGGGCATTGTAAATGGCCCTTAGGTCCAGAATATTTATGTGTAGGGAAGTCTCCTGACTCGACCATTGTCCTTGGAAGTTTCTTCCCTGAGTGACTGCTCCCCAACCTCGGAGGCTAGCATCCGTGGTCACCAGGACCCAGTCCCGAGTGCCGAATCTGCGGCCCTCGAGAAGATGAGCACTCTGCAGCCACCACAGCAGAGACACCCTGGCCCTCGGGGACAGGGTGATCAGCCGATGCATCTGAAGATGCGATCCACACTTGTCTAACAGGTCCCACTGAAAGTTCCTTGCATGGAACCTGCCGAAGGGAATTGCTTCGTAAGAAGCTACCATCTTTTCCAGGACTCGCGTGCAATGATGCACCGACACCTGTTTTGGTTTTAGGAGGTCTCTGACCAGAGATGACAACTCCTTGGCCGTCTCCTCCGGGAGAAACACCTTCTTCTGTTCTGTGTCCAGAAACATGCCAAATATCAGCAGACGCGTCGTAGGAACCCGCTGCGACTTTGGGATATTCAGAATCCAGCCGTGATGTTGTAGCACTTCCTGAGATAGTGCTACTCCAATCAACGACTGCTCCTTGGACCTCGCCTTTATAAGGAGATCGTCCAAGTACGGGATAATTATAACTCCCTTCTTTCGAATGAGTATCATCATTTTGGCCATTACCTTGGAACACACCCTCGGTGCCGTGGACAGACCAAACGGCAACGTCTGGAATTGGTAATGGCAGTTCTGTACCACAACCCTGAGGTACTCCTGGTGAGGTGGGTAAATGGGGACATGTAGGTAAGCATCCATGATGTCCAGTGACACCATAATATCCCCCTCTTCCAGGCTTGCAATAACCGCCCTGAGCGATTCTATTTTGAACTTCCTTATATAAGTGTTCAAGGATTTCAATTTTAGAATGGGTCTCACCGAACCGTCTGGTTTCGGTATCACAATCATTGTGGAATAGTAACCTCGTCCCTGTTGAAGGAGAGGAACTTTGATTATCACCTGCTGGAGGTACAGCTTGTGAATTGCCGCCAGTACTACCTCCCTTTCCTTGGGAGTAGCAGGCAAGGCTGATTTGATGTAACGGCGAGGGGGAGACGTCTCGAACTCCAGCTTGTATCCCTGAGATACCTGTAGAGCCCAGAGATCCACCTATGAGCGAACCCACTGGTCGCTGAAGTTCCGGAGACGGCCCCCCACCGCACCTGGCTCCACCTGTGGAGCCCCAGCGTCATGCGGTGGACTTAGTGGAAGCAGGGGAGGATATTTGTTCCTGGGAACTGGCTGTCTGGTGCAGCTTTTTCCCTCTAACCCTGCCTCTGGGCAGAAAGGATGCGCCTCTGACTCGCTTGCCTTTCTGAGGCCGAAAGGACTGTATTTGATAATACGGTGCTTTCTTAGGCTGTGAGGGGACCTGAGGTAAAAAAGTCGACTTCCCAGCTTTTGCTGTGGACACGAGGTCCGAGAGACCGTCCCCAAACAATTCCTCACCCTTATAAGGCAAAACTTCCATGTGCCTTTTAGAATCAGCATCACCTGTCCACTGCCGAGTCCATAATACTCTCCTGGCAGAAATGGTCATTGCATTAATTCTAGATGCCAGCCGGCAAATGTCCCTCTGTGCATCTCTCATATATAAGACTACGTCTTTAATATGCTCTATAGTTAGCAAAATAGTATCTCTGTCAAGGGAATCAATGTTATCTGACAGGGAATAGACCATGCTGCTGCAGCACTACACATCCATGCTGAAGCAATAGCAGGTCTCAGTATAGTACCTGAGTGTGTATACACAGACTTCAGGATAGCCTCCTGCTTTCTATCTGCAGGCTCCTTTAAGGCGGCCGTATCCTGAGACGGCAGTGCCACCTTTTTTGATAAGCGTGTGAGCGCCTTGTCCACCCTAGGGGATGTCTCCCAGCGTAACCTATCCTCTGGCGGGAAAGGGTACGCCATTAGTAACCGCTTAGAAATCACTAGTTTCTTATCTGGGGAACACCACGCTTCTTCACACAATTCATTTAACTCATCAGATGGGGGAAAAGTCACTGGCTGCTTTTTCTCCCCAAACATAATACCCTTTTTTGTGGTAACCGGGTTAATGTCAGAAATGTGCAACACATTTTTCATTGCCGTAATCATACATCGGATGGCCCTTGTGGATTGTACATTTGTCTCATCCCCGTCAACACTGGAGTCAGACTCCGTGTCGACATCTGTGTCTGCCATCTGAGGTAGGGGGCGTTTTTGAGCCCCTGATGGCCTCTGAGATGCCTGGGCAGGCGCGGGCTGAGATGCCGGCTGTCCCAAAGCTGCGTCATCGAACCTTTTATGCAAGGAGTTGACACTGTCGGTTAATACCTTCCACATATCCATCCACTCAGGTGTCGGCCCCGCAGGGGGCGACATCACACTTATCGGCACCTGCTCCGCCGCCACGTAAGCGTCCTCATCAAACATGTCGACACAGCCGTACCGACACACCGCACACACACACAGGGAATGCTCTGACTGAGGACAGGACCCCACAAAGTCCTTTGGGGAGACAGAGAGAGAGTATGCCAGCACACACCAGAGCGCTATATAACAGAGGGATATACACTATACACAAAGTGAATTTTCCCCCTATAGCTGCTTATATCACAATTTGCGCCTAAATTTATGTGCCCCCCCCCCCTCTCTTTTTTACCCTTTCTGTAGTGTCTACTGCAGGGGAGAGCCTGGGGAGCGTCCTTCCAGCTGAGCTGTGAAGAGAAAATGGCGCTGGCTGTGCTGAGGGAGATAGCCCCGCCCCTTCAACGGCGGGCTTCTCCCGCTTTTTATAACGTTAATGGCGGGGGTTTCTGCACATATACAGTGTTAAACACTGTATTATGTGCTTTTTATTGCCAAAAGGTATATTAATTGCAGCCCAGGGCGCCCCCCCCCCCCCCCCCCCCAGCGCCCTGCACCCACCAGTGACCGGAGCGTGTGGTGTGCTGTGGGAGCAATGGCGCACAGCTGCAGTGCTGTGCGCTACCTTATTGAAGACCGAAGTCTTCAGCCGCCGATTTCCTCCGGTTTCTTCCGTCTTCTGGCTCTGCAAGGAGGACGGCGGCGCAGCTCCGGGAACGGACGACCGAGGACTGGGCATGTGTTCGATCCCTCTGGAGCTAATGGTGTCCAGTAGCCTTAGAAGCACAAGCTAGCTGCAAGCAGGTAGGTTCGCTTCTCTCCCCTCAGTCCCTCGTAGCAGTGAGTCTGTTGCCAGCAGATCTCACTGAAAATAAAAAACCTAACAAATACTTTTCTTTTTAGTGAACTCAGGAGAGCCCACTAAGTGCATCCAGCTCAGGCCGGGCACAGATTCTAACTGAGGTCTGGAGGAGGGGCATAGAGGGAGGGGCCAGTGCACACCAGATGTAGTACCTAATCTTTTCTTTAAAGAAGTGCCCAGTCTCCTGCGGATCCCGTCTATTCCCCATGGTCCTTACGGAGTACCCAGCATCCACTAGGACGTCAGAGAAAATGGGTCTGACCCAACCGTCCGGCTTCGGTACCACAAACAGGGTTGAATAAAACCCTTTTCCCTGTTGTCCTAGGGAAACCTTGATAATCACCTGCTGTTGACACAGCTTTTGAATTGCAGCTAACACTACTTCCCTCTCTGGGGGTGAAGCTGGTAAGGCCGACTTGAAAAATCGGCGAGGGGGCACCTCTTCGAATTCCAGCTTGTAGCCTTGGGAAACAATTTCCATCGCCCAAGGATCCACGTCTGAAAGACTCCAGATCTGGCTGAAAAGTCGAAGGCGTGCCCCCACTGGTGCGGACTCCCTTAGGGGAGCCCCAGCGTCATGCGGTGGATTTTGTAGAAGCCGGGGAGGACTTCTGCTCCTGGGAACTAGCCGAAGCAGGTGTTTTTTTCCCTATACCCTTACCTCTGGCAAGGAAGGATGAGCCCCGATCTTTTCTGGACTTTTGCTACCGAAAGGACTGCATCTGATACTGTGGAGTTTTCTTTTGCTGTTGGGGAACAAAAGGTAAAAAGGTAGATTTACCCGCGGTAGCTGTGGAAACCAAGTCCGTGAGCCCCTCCCCAAACAACACTTCATCCTTGTAAGGTAAAACATCCATATGCTTTTTTGAGTCCGCATCACCCGTCCATTGGCGGGTCCACAGGGCTCGTCTCGCAGAAATAGCCATGGCATTGGCTCTGGAACCCAGCAGTCTAACGTCTCTTTGAGCGTCCCTCATATATAAGACTGCGTCCTTAATATGGGCTAAAGTTAATAAAATGGTATCCCTGTCTAGGGTATCAAGGTCAGCTGACAAGGTATCTGTCCATGCTGCCCCTGCGCTACATACCCATGCCGACGCTATTGCCGGTCTGAGCAAAGCACCTGTATGCGCATAAATAGACTTTAAAGTAGTCTCCTGCCTGCGGTCAGCAGGATCCTTGAGGGCCGCTGTGTCCAGAGACGGCAGCGCCACCTTCTTGGACAGGCGTGTTAAAGCCTTGTCCACCCTGGGAGAGGATTCCCAACGTACCCTGTCCTGTGTAGGGAAAGGATACGCCATAAGAATCCTTTTGGGAATCTGCAGTCTCTTATCTGGAGTCTCCCAAGCTTTTTCAAATAACTCGTTAAGCTCATGAGATGGGTGAAAGTTTATTATCTGTTTCTTTCCCTTAAACATGTGTACCCTTGTGTCGGGAACAGAGGGTTCATCAGTGATATGCAACACATCCTTTATTGCAATAATCATACACTGAATACTTTTTGCCACCCTTGGGTGTAATCTTGCTTCATCGTAGTCGACACTGGAGTCAGACTCTGTGTCGGTACCCGTATCTACTATTTGGGGTAAGGGACGTTTCTGAGACCCTGAAGGGCCCTGTGACTCGGTCCAATCCGTGGATTGACTCCCTGTTTTCTCCCTGGACTCTGCTTTATCCAGTCTCTTATGTAATGAGGCCACACTCACATTTAACATGTGCCACATGTCCATCCACTCATGAGTCGGCATTGCCGACGGAGACACACCACTCATCTGCTCCACCTCCTCCTTGGACGAGCCTTCCGCTTCAGACATGCCGACACACACGTACCGACACCCCCACACACACCGGGATATAACTATAAGGGGACAATTCCCCAACAAGGCCCTTTGGAGAGACAGAGAGAGAGTATGCCAGCACACACCCAGCGCCAACTGACACTGGAATAAAACCAGACAGCGCTTTTATAATATATCACAATGTTATAAACTCACTGCGCCAATAATTGTGCCCCCCCCCCCTCTTTTCCAGCCCTCTGTCACCGAGTACAGCAGGGGAGAGTTCGGGGAGCCAGCGTCTCTGCAGCTTCTGTGGAGAAAATAGCGCTGTTAGTGCTAAGGGATCAAGCTCCGCCCCCACCAGAGGCGGGCTTCGGTCCCGCTTCAATATTCAAAAAAATAGCGGGGGATCTCTGTATTTACTGTCCCCGCAGCCTAATATGTCCATAAATGCCAGTCCAGAGGTTTATTGCTGCCCAGGGCGCCCCCCCTGCGCCCTGCACCCATCTGTGTCTGTTCTGTGTGTGTAATGTGTGGGAGCAATGGCGTGCAGCGTTACCGCTGCGTGCTTACCTCAGTGAAGATTTGAAGTCTTCTGCCGCCTTGAAGTCTTCTTTTCTTCTTATACTCACCCAGCTTCTATCTTCCGGCTCTGCGAGGAGGACGGCGGCGCGGCTCCGGGACGAGCGGCAGGGTGAGACCTGCGTTCCGACTCCCTCTGAAGCTAATGGTGTCCAGTAGCCTAAGAAGCAGAGCCTATCAGTTAAGTAGGTCTGCTTCTCTCCCCTCAGTCCCACGATGCAGGGAGCCTGTTGCCAGCAGTGCTCCCTGAAAATAAAAACCCTAACAAAATTCATTAATCAGAGAAACTCAGGAGAGCCCCCCTGTAATGCACCCTATCTCCTCTGGGCACAAAATCTTCCTGAGGTCTGGAGGAGGGGCATAGAGGGAGGAGCCAGTGCACACCCATACTAAAAGTTCTTTGTAGTGCCCATGTCTCCTGCGGAGCCCGTCTATACCCCATGGTCCTTACGGAGTCCCCAGCATCCTCTAGGACGTAAGAGAAAGTATACACAGCAGCACACCACCGTTACAAGTAGCCTTTAAAAAATTTACTTCAAAAAAGTGCGAGAGCAGCAAAATTCAGGAAACCATCTTAAACTCATCCATCATGTAGGACGCGAATATGACGAGATCACTGGCAGCCCGGGCAGCTGTTTCTGTGTATAGACACCTTCCTCATGGGTTCAGCCATTAAACTCACACATGCTCCCATGGGGATAAGAATACACATAAATCACCTGAATAACACACGCCTGCTGTGATCCGCATGTAGCAGCCGCCGCTGCACGGTATCTCCCGGAATATGGAACCAAGATGCTGTCCACATACGGGGGAAGAAACAAAGGTTTCCGGAAAGTCGGAAATGACACAATTCCAATGCGACAAACACAGAGGACCCGGACAGCCGGAGATTACATAACGGCACTGCGGGTGCCGCAGATAGACAAAATACCAAAAACGAATAAACTAAACAAATATGCAGTGGGCAAAATAAAAATATATATTCATAATAGTGAGGAGATCTTGGTATGTGTGCCCTCTCCTGGGGTAAATGAGCACTTCCAAACACACAGCAGCCAGGAAACCGCACACCAGTCCAGGGTTTTTGTGCAGTCTAACCATAGCTAGTTTTATTGTGTAGTACAGAAAACATAAAATATAACAATCATTTCTAGCCCTTCTGGGCTCTAACTAAACAAATAGGTTCCCTCTATTAGAGTGGTAGGACCTAATGCACCTACCTAATTAGCCTGAAATGGGCCTACTGGATGGAACACACCCTCTTTCTGCACCCATAACCACAGGAAACCTTAACCGGCTTTTATTAAAGCTGAAGCATCTAACCAGTTCATTTTGCAATCACAGATATTTTCCTGGGGTTTTTAAAACCTAAATGCCAAAAGCCTGGAACAAATATATCTCCAATATACAACCTTACCAGTGCTTGTATCACTGGTAAAACCTGTGAGGTTGAACAACTGCAGGATTATAGATGACTGAATCATCTAAATTAGCAGCAGCATACTGTCTATGGGCCCTTTGAATTCTATCCATCATCCTTTGAAAGGAGGCAGGTGCCCCATGTAACCCAAATGACAATATTGGAGCAACCCTTCTGGTGCAGAAAAAGCTGTCTTTTCTTGGGTATTATCTGTTAATGTCACTTTCCAATACAGTTTGGTTAGGTATAAAATGGTTACTGTTCCTAATCTTTCAATAAGTTCATCCACCTGAGGCTTTAGGTAGGCATCAAACTTTGACACTCTAGTCCACAGGCTCTCAAACTCTGTCCGCAGGACCCCACACGGTTCATGTTTTGCAGGTCACCTGTAGATTTTTAAAATGTGACAGTTGGTGATACACAGTGCAGCTGCTGGGTGACATGGAAAACATGAACCGTGTGGGGTCCTGAGGACCGAGTTTGAGAACCACTGCTCTAGTCAACTTACAGAAATCATTGCAGAAGCGCAAACTCCCATCAGGTTTCAGAATAAGCTTTGACGGGACTTGACCATTCACTATGTGACTCTTCAATTACATCCAATGCCAACAGTTTTTGAACTTCTTTAGACACAGATTCCCTTTGGACTTCTGGTATTCTGTAGGGCTTTAGGTTAGCCTTAACCCCTGGCCAGTGATTATGTCATGTTTAATGAGTTGTACCCGTACCAGTTGAGAGGGTTTCTGGCTGTTGTTTCTTCAGTGTCAGGAATCTGCATTTTCCATCGCATCACTGCTGTGGAACTACAGGTTCCAGCAGTTCAGTTCTGTTCCAGTTCTCGTTTTCAGTCCTCTGCAGCCTGGAGTACATAGTGCTTCAACTAACTCACAGCTGATCTGGACACCCAATCCAGCTAGTATCTCCGCCTGCAGTTTGTGTCCAATCACTGCTGGGCAGGTGGTATAACTTCCAGTTTGTGGCTCTCTCACATTGCCTTGGACAACACGTCACATCCCGTGAACAGGTGGCTCCTGTTTGCAATCCTCTGTCTACAGAGATATCCTTGTGTAGTGGACCTGTGGAACAACAGGTCCCAGCTGTTCCAGTTCCGTTCCATTTCCCAGCTGTTACTGTGTTCCCGTGGAACTACAAGTTCCAGCAACCCCTCCAGCTCTCCTGCGACATTCCGTGTGCAAGTTCCTGTGTTCCTGTGGAGCTACAAGTTCCAGCAACCCCTCCAGCTCTCCTGCGACATTCAGTGTGCAAGTTCCTGTGTTCCTGTGGAACTACAAGTTCCAGCAACCACTCCAGCTCTCCTGCTGCATCCAGTGGTTCCCTGTGTTCCAGTCTCCAGATCCCCTGTGTTCCTGGTTATCCTCCTGCATCTCCGTGGAACTACAAGCATCAGCAACCCCTGCATCTGTATTTGGCTCCACACCTATCTACAACCACAGTGTGCTTCAGCCTCAGCAGTAGAGACTCTCTCCAGGTGCATCCCTTCACCTCATCTGTGAAGCAGCTTGCTAGCTGCCTGTGCTTAACGAACTGCACTGTGAACATTCACCTGAGTCTCCTGCATCTGCTACCAGGTAGCTATACATTTATTACCATTCCTTCCATAGACTCTCAGCTTCCAAGCTGCACCATTTCCATTGCATACTTTTTATTGTTTATTCCTGCACGTTATTCTGCTGCCTTATTGTGTGAACTTTTATGTTAATAAATAACATTGCGCACATGCGCGGGAATCCAATCCAGTCTCCTCTCTTCCTCCATCCTACCTCCACTGACCCACTAGCGCCCCCTCCGGGGACACAAACCAGACCGAACCTGACATTCAGTATCCAAAGGCACTGGGTTTACTGGAGGGACTGGGATGGCTGACAGAGCTGCTCTGTCCTTCTAAGGTTTTAGAAGATGTATATGGTAGATCTGTTCAGGCTTTCTTTTCCCCACTCTTTCTAGGATTTCAAGGGGTCCTTGCCACTTAGCAAAAAGTTTACTTTAAACTGTAGGAACCAAAACAAGTACTCTAATCCCAGGAGCAAAGACACATAACTGAGCATTGCAATTGTACCCCCACTGATGGGCCTGTTCCAAGTTCTCTGTAAGTATCAACACCAATGCAGCCATTCTTCCTACATCTGAGAAACATGCTCAACATAAGTTTTATAAGGACTCTATTACCCCTCCTATGTCTCTTTAGCAATGTCCAGTAATCCCCTTGGGTGTCTCCCATAAGGCAAATCAAAAAGGTGAAACCCTGTAGAGGATTGGGGGACTCTTATGGCCAGCAATAAATAAGGTGCTGCTGTGAGACCCCCATGTGATCCCCCCTCTGTGCTGCTGTGTGAAGCCCGCTCTGTGCTTCTGTGTGATCCTCCCCTCTGCTGCTGTGTGAGACCCCCCTGTGTGATTCCCCTCTGTGCTGCTTTGTGATCTACCCCCTGTGCTGCTGTGTGATCCCCCCTCTGTGTCACTGTGTGAGACCCCCATGTGTGAGCTACCTTCTGTGCTGCTGTGTTATCTTCCCTTTAAGCTGCTGTGTGTTCCCCCATGTGTGTTGCTGTGTGAAGCCCCCACTGTGCGGCAGTGTGATCTACTCTGTGATGCTGTGTGATCCCCCTCTATGTTACTGTGTGAGAACCCCTGTGTGACCCCTCCCCTCTGTGCTGCTATGTAAGACTCCCTGTGTGATCTCTCTGTGCTGCTGTGATTCCCCTCTGTGCTGCTATGTGAGACACCCCCCCCCCCTGTGTGATCTCACCTCTGTGCTGCTGTGTGATCTTCCGTCTGTGCTGCTGTGTGTTCTCCCCTCTGTGCTGCTGTCACCCCCCTCTGGGCTGCTGTGCCTCCCCCCTGTGCTAGTGTGATATCTCCCTTCAGTGCTGCTGTGAGATCTCCCCTCTGTGCTGCTGTGTGATTCCCCCTTTGTTGCTGTGTGATCCATATTCTGTGCTGCTGTGAAATCTCTCCTCTGTGCTGCTGTGTGAATCCCCTTCTGAGCTGCTGTGAGATCTACCCTTCTGTGCTGCTGTGAGATCTCCCCTTCTGTGCTGCTGTGTGATCCCCCTACTCTGCTGCGGTATGATCCCCCCTCTGTTCTGCGGTGTGATGTCCCTTCTTTGCTGCTGTGTGATGTCCCCTCTGTGCTGCTGTGTGAACCCCCTCTGAGATGCTGTGAGATCTCCCCTCTCTGCTGCTCTGTGATCCCCCCTCTGTGCTGCTATGAGATCCCCCTCTGTGCTGCTATGAGATCCCCCTCTGTGCTGCTGTGAGATCCCCCCTCTGTGGTGCTGTGTGATCCCCCTCTGTGCTACTGTGTGATATACCCTCTATGCTGCTGTGTGATCCCCCCTCTGTGCTGCTGAGAGACCTCCCTATGTGCTGCTGTGTGAGACCCCAACTGTGTGAACCATCCTCTGTGCTGCTGTGTGATACCTCTCTATGTGATCTCCCCTCTGTGTTGCTGTGTGATCCATATTTTGTGCTGCTGTGCGATACCCCTCTGTGCTGCTCTGCGATCCCCCCTCTGTGCTGCTCTGAGATCCCCCTCTGTGCTGCTTTGTTATCCACCATCTGTGCTGCTGTGAGACCCCCCTGTGTGATTCCCCCTGTGATGGAGTGAGAATCCCCTGTGTGATTTCCTCTGTGCTGCTGTGTGATCTCCCCTGTGTGCTGCTGTGTGATACCCCTCTGTGCTGCTGTGTGAGACCCACCTGTGATCTACCCTCTGTGCTGCTGTGTGAGACCCCCCTGTGTGATCCCCCCTCTGTGCTGCTGTGTGATCCCCCCTCTTGTGCTGCTGTGTGATCCCCCCTCTTATGCTGCTGTGTGATTCCCTCTGTGCTGCTGTGCGATCTCCCCTCTCTGCTGCTGTGTAATCCCCCCTATGTGCTGCTGAGAGATCTCCCCTCTCTGCACCTGTGTGATCCCCCCTCTGTGGTGCTGAGACCCCCTCTGTGCTGCTGTGTGATCCCCCTCTGTGCTGTTGTGTGATCCCCCCTCTGTGCTGTGGTGTAATTCCCCCTCTATGCTGCTGTGTGAGACCCCCTGTGTGATCCCCCCTCTGTGCTGTTGTGTGATTCCCCCTCTATGCTGCTGTGTGAGACCCCCTGTGTGATCTCCCTTCTGGGTTGCTGTGTGATCCATATTATCTGTGTGATCCATATTTGCTGCTGTGAGATTTCCCCTCTGTGCTGTTGTGTAATCCCCCGGGTGTAGTATGGCTGACCTTACCGACGCCAGGATCCCGGCAGCATACCAACGCCGGGATCCCGGCGGGGAGAGGCGAGTGCAGCAAGCCCCTTGCAGGCTTGGTGGCGACCTACGGTCACCACGGGTTCTATTCCCACTCTATGGGTGTCGTGGACACCCACGAGTGGAAATAGTCCCTGTTGGTCGGCATGCCGACCATCGGGATAGTGGGGTCAGGAGGCTGGAGGAGGTCATGTGACCGTCAGTCACATGAATACCACCCTGATCCCCCAGTGCTGCTGTGAGACCCTCCTGTGTGATTCCCTCTCTGTGCTGCTGTGAGACCCCCCTGTGTGATTCCAACTCTGTGCTGCTGTGAGACCCCCCTGTGTGATTGCCCCTCTGTGCTGCTGTGAGACCCCCCTGTGTGATTCCCTCTTTGTGCTGCTGTGTGAGACCCCCCTGTGTGATCCCCCTCTGTGCTGCTGTTTGATCTACCCTCTGTGCTGCTGTGTGACACCCCTGTGCGATTTCCCCTTTGTGCTGCTGTGAAACTCCCCTGTGTGATTCCCCCTCTGTGCTGCTGTGATACCCCCCCTGTGTGATTCCCCCTCTGTGCTGCTATGAGACCCCCTGTGTGATATCCCCTATGTGCTGTGTGATCCCCCCTCTTTGCTGCTGTGTGAGGCCCCGTGTGTGATCTACCCTCTGTGCTGCTGTTAAACCCCCTGTGTGATTCCCACACTGTGCTGTTGTGAGTCCCCCTGTGTGACTTCCCCTCTGTGCTGCTGTGAGACCCCATGTGTGATCGCCCCTCTGTGCTGCTGTGAGACCCCCATGTGTGATCCCCCTCTGTGCTGCTGTGTGGTCCCTCCTCTGTGCTGCTTTGTGATTCCCACTATGTGCTGCTGAGATCCCCCTTCTGTCCCCTTTGTGCTGCTGTGTGATGTCCCCTCTGTGATGCTGTGTGATGTCCCCTCTTGTGCTGCTGTGTCATCCCCCCTCTTGTGCTGCTGTGTGATCCCCCCCTCTTGTGCTGCTGTGTGATCCCCTCTGTGCTGCTGTGAGATCCCCATCTGTGCTACTGTGAGATCTCCTCTCCCTGCACTTGTGTAATCCCCCCTCTGTGGTGCTGTGTGAGACCCCCTGTGTGATCCTCCCTCTCTGCTATTGTGTGATCCCCCTTTGTGCTGCTGTGTGATCCCCCCTCTCTGCTACTGTGTGATCCCCCTTTATGCTGCTGTGTGATCCCCCTCTGTGCTGCTGTGTGATCTCCCTCTGTGCTGCTGTGTGATCTCCCCTCTGTGCTGCTGTGAGGCGCCCCTGTGTGATTCCAACTCTGTGCTGCTGTGAGACCCCCCTGTGTGATCCCCCTCTGTGCTGCTGTTTGATCTACCCTCTGTCACTGTGTGATCTACCCTCTGTGCTGCTGTGTGATCCCCCTCTGTGCTGCTGTGAGACCCCCTGTGTGATTCTGTCTCTGTGCCGCTGTGTGAGACCCCCCTGTGTGATTCCCCTACTGTGCTGCTGTGTGATGCCCTCTCTGTGCTGCTGTGTGATCTACCCTCTGTGCTGCTGTTTGAGACCCCCCTGTGTGATCCCCTCTCTGTGCTGCTGTGTGATCCACCCTCTGTGCTGCTGTGTGATCCACCCTCTGAACTGCTGTGTGACCTACCCTCTGTGCTGCTGTGTGATCCCCCCTCTATGCTGCTGTGTGATCTCCCCACTCTGCAGCTCTGTGACCCCCCCTGTGTGACTTCCCCTCTGTGCTGCTGTGAGACCCCATGTGTGATCGCCCATCTGTGCTGCTGTGAGACCCCCATGTGTGATATCCCTGCTGTGTGATCCCCCTCTGTGCTGCTGTGTGGTCCCTCCTTTGTGCTGCTTTGTGATCCCCACTATGTGCTGCTGAGATCCCCCCTCTGTCCCCTTTGTGCTGCTATATGATGTCCCCTCTGTGCTGCTGTGTGATCCTCACCTGTGCTACTGTGTGATGTCCCCTCTGTGCTGCTGTGTGATCCCCACCTGTGCTGCTGTGTGATGTCCCCTCTGTGCTGCTGTGTGATCCCCCCTCTTGTGCTGCTGTGTGATCCCCTCTGTGCTGCTGTGAGTTCCCCATCTGTGCTGCTGTGACATCTCCTCTCTCTGCACTTGTGTGATCCCCCCTCTGTGGTGCTGTGTGAGACCCCCTGTGTGATCCTACCTCTCTGCTACTGTGTGATCCCCCCTCTGTGGTGCTGTGTGAGACCCCCTGTGTGATCCTACCCCTCTGCTACTGTGTGATCCCCCTTTGTGCTGCTGTGTGATCCACCCTCTCTGCTACTGTGTGATCCCCTTTGTGCTGTTGTGTGATCCCCCCTCTGTGTTACTGTGTGATCTCCCTCTGTGCTGCTGTGTGATTTCCCTTCTGTGCTGCTGTGAGACGCCCCTGTGTGATTCCAACTCTGTGCTGCTGTGAGACCCAGGGCCGTCTTTTCGTATGGGCTCAATGGGCTCTTGCCCAATGGCCCCAGGAGTAAAAGGGCCTTAAGCTGATAGCTGAGGGTCCCCTCTTTCCAGGGGTACAAGATTTTTGAAAATCGGACCTGGGGAACCGGAGATATCCGACTTGAAAGCAGTGGTCCCCATCCAAGCCTGTTAATTGTTTTCCCAGCCAGGTATCTCGGGTTCTGTCTGACTTAGAGTGCTTCTGGGGGTACACTCTGAAAGCTGGGACTCTCCCCTTTCAGTTGATACTGGCAGCTTGTCTCTACTATGCCCAGAACCAGAGATATCAGCCTTCAAGCAGCTGGTCCCTGCTCCAGCTGTGTGATCCTCTCTCTGTGCTGCTGTGTGATCCCCCTCTGTGCTGCTGTGTGATCCCCCTGTGTTGCTGTGTGATCCTCCTCTGTGTTGCTGTGTGATCCCCCTCTGTGTTGCTGTGTAATCTCCCTCTGTTTTGCTGTGTGATCTCTCTGTGCTGCTGTGAATTCCCTCTGTGCTGCTGTTAGATCCCCCTCTGTGCTGCTGTGTGATCCCCTCTGTGATGCTGTGTGATCCCCCTCTGTTCTGCTGTGTGATCCCCCCTTCTGTGCTGCTGTGTGATCCCCCTCTGTGCTGCTGTGTGATCCCCCTCTGTGCTGCTGTGTGATCCCCCTGTGTTGCTGTGTGATCCTCCTCTCTGATGCTGTGTGATCCCCCTCTGTGCTGCTGTGTGACCCTCCTCTGTGCTGCTGTGAGACCCCCCTGTGTGATTCCACCTCTTTGCTGCTGTGTGAGACCCCCTGTGTGATCCTCTCTCTGTGCTGCTGTGGGATCCTCTCTCTGTGCTGCTGTGTGATCTCTCTGTGCTGCTGTGAATTCCCTCTGTGCTGCTGTTAGATCCCCCTCTGTGCTGCTGTGTGATCCCCTCTGTGATGCTGTGTGATCCCCCTCTGTTCTTCTGTGTGATCCCCCCTTCTGTGCTGCTGTGTGATCCCCCTCTGTGTTGCTGTGTGATCCCCCTCTGTGTTGCTGTGTGACCTCCCTCTGTTTTGCTGTGTGATCCTCCCTCTGTGCTGCTGTGAGATTCCCCCTCTATGCTGCTGTGTGATCTCCCCTTCTGTGCTGCTGTGTGATCTCCCCTTCTGTGCTGCTGTGTGATCCCAATCTGTGCTGCTGTGTAATCCTCCTGTGTTGCTGTGTGATCCTCCTCTGTGTTGCTGTGTGATCCCCCTCTGTGTTGCTGTGTGATCCCCCTCTGTGTTGCTGTGTGATCCCCCTCTGTGTTGCTGTGTGATCCCCCTGTGTTGCTGTGTGATCTCCCTCTGTGTTGCTGTGTGATCCTCCCTCTGTGCTGCTGTGAGATTCCCCCTCTCTGCTGCTGTGTGATCTCTCCTCTGTGCTGCTGTGTGATCTCCCTCTGTGCTGCTGTGTGATTATCCCTCTGTGCTGCTGTGTGATCCTCCCTCTGTGCTGCTGAGATTCCCCCTCTGTGCTGCTGTGTGAAACCCCCTCTGTGCTGCTGTGTGACCCGCCTCTGTGCTGCTGTGTGATCCTCCCTCTGTGCTGCTATGAGACCCCCCTCTGTGCTGCTGTGATCCCCTCTGTGCTGCTGTGTGATCCCTCCTCTGTGCAGCAGAATCCTCCTCTGTGCTGCTGTGTGAACCCCCCCTCTGTGCTGCTGTGAGACCCCGCCCCTGTGCTGCTGTGTGATCCCCCTCTGTGTTGCTGTGTGATATCCCTCTGTGCTGCTGTGTGATCTCCCTCTGTGTTGCTGTGTGATCTCCCTCTGTGCTGCTGTGTGATCCTCCCTCTGTGCTGCTGTGTGATCGCCCCTCTGTGCTGCTCTGTGATCCCCCCTCTGTGCTGCTGTGTGATCGTCCCTCTGAGCTGCTGTGAGATTGCCCCTCTGTGCTGCTGAGATTCCCCCTCTGTGCTGCTGTGTGAACCCCCCTCTGTGCTGCTGTGTGATCCGCCTCTGTGCTGCTGTGTGATCCTCGCTCTGTGCTGCTAGGAGAACCCCCTCTGTGCTGCTGTGTGATCCCTCCTCTGTGCTGCTGTCAGATTCCCTCTCTGTGCTGCTGTGAGACCCCCATGTGTGATCCCCCTCTGTGCTGCTGTGTGGTCCCTCCTCTGTGCTGCTTTGTGATCCCCACTATGTGCTGCTGAGATCCCCCTTCTGTCCCCTTTATGCTGCTGTGTGATGTCCCCTCTGTGATGCTGTGTGATGTCCCCTCTTGTGCTGCTGTGTCATCCCCCCTCTTGTGCTGCTGTGTGATCCCCCCTCTTGTGCTGCTGTGTGATCCCCTCTGTGCTGCTGTGTGATCCCCATCTGTGCTACTGTGAGATCTCCTCTCCCTGCACTTGTGTAATCCCCCCTCTGTGGTGCTGTGTGAGACCCCCTGTGTGATCCTCCCTCTCTGCTATTGTGTGATCCTCCTTTGTGCTGCTGTGTGATCCCCCTCTCTGCTACTGTGTGATCCCCCTTTATGCTGCTGTGTGATCCCCCTCTGTGCTACTGTGTGATCTCCCTCTGTGCTGCTGTGTGATCCCCTCTGTGCTGCTGTGTGATCCCCATCTGTGCTACTGTGAGATCTCCTCTCCCTGCACTTGTGTAATCCCCCTCTGTGGTGCTGTGTGAGACCCCCTGTGTGATCCTCCCTCTCTGCTATTGTGTGATCCTCCTTTGTGCTGCTGTGTGATCCCCCTCTCTGCTACTGTGTGATCCCCCTTTATGCTGCTGTGTGATCCCCCTCTGTGCTACTGTGTGATCTCCCTCTGTGCTGCTGTGTGATCTCCCCTCTGTGCTGCTGTGAGGCGCCCCTGTGTGATTCCAACTCTGTGCTGCTGTGAGACCCCCCTGTGTGATCCCCCTCTGTGCTGCTGTTTGATCTACCCTCTGTCACTGTGTGATCTACCCTCTGTGCTGCTGTGTGATCCCCCTCTGTGCTGCTGTGAGACCCCCCTGTGTGATTCTGTCTCTGTGCCGCTATGTGAGACACCCCTGTGTGATTCCCCTACTGTGCTGCTGTGTGATGCCCTCTCTGTGCTGCTGTGTGATCTACCCTCTGTGCTGCTGTTTGAGACCCCCCTGTGTGATCCCCTCTCTGTGCTGCTGTGTGATCCACCCTCTGTGCTGCTGTGTGATCCACCCTCTGTGCTGCTGTGTGATCCACCCTCTGAACTGCTGTGTGACCTACCCTCTGTGCTGCTGTGTGATCCCCCCTCTATGCTGCTGTGTGATCTCCCCACTCTGCAGCTCTGTGACCCCCCCTGTGTGACTTCCCCTCTGTGCTGCTGTGAGACCCCATGTGTGATCGCCCCTCTGTGCTGCTGTGAGACCCCCATGTGTGATATCCCTGCTGTGTGATCCCCCTCTGTGCTGCTGTGTGGTCCCTCCTTTGTGCTGCTTTGTGATCCCCACTATGTGCTGCTGAGATCCCCCCTCTGTCCCCTTTGTGCTGCTATATGATGTCCCCTCTGTGCTGCTGTGTGATCCTCACCTGTGCTACTGTGTGATGTCCCCTCTGGGCTGCTGTGTGATCCCCACCTGTGCTGCTGTGTGATGTCCCCTCTGTGCTGCTGTGTGATCCCCCCTCTTGTGCTGCTGTGTGATCCCCTCTGTGCTGCTGTGAGTTCCCCATCTGTGCTGCTGTGACATCTCCTCTCTCTGCACTTGTGTGATCCCCCCTCTGTGGTGCTGTGTGAGACCCCCTGTGTGATCCTACCTCTCTGCTACTGTGTGATCCCCCCTCTGTGGTGCTGTGTGAGACCCCCTGTGTGATCCTACCCCTCTGCTACTGTGTGATCCCCCTTTGTGCTGCTGTGTGATCCACCCTCTCTGCTACTGTGTGATCCCCTTTGTGCTGTTGTGTGATCCCCCCTCTGTGTTACTGTGTGATCTCCCTCTGTGCTGCTGTGTGATTTCCCCTCTGTGCTGCTGTGAGACGCCCCTGTGTGATTCCAACTCTGTGCTGCTGTGAGACCCAGGGCCGTCTATTCGTATGGGCTCAATGGGCTCTTGCCCAAGGGCCCCAGGAGTAAAAGGGCCCTAAGCTGATAGCTGAGGGTCCCCTCTTTCCAGGGGTACAAGATTTTTGAAAATCGGACCTGGGGAACCGGAGATATCCGACTTGAAAGCAGTGGTCCCCATCCAAGCCTGTTAATTGTTTTCCCAGCCAGGTATCTCGGGTTCTGTCTGACTTAGAGTGCTTCTGGGGGTACACTCTGAAAGCTGGGACTCTCCCCTTTCAGTTGATACTGGCAGCTTGTCTCTACTATGCCCAGAACCAGAGATATCAGCCTTCAAGCAGCTGGTCCCTGCTCCAGCTGTGTGATCCTCTCTCTGTGCTGCTGTGTGATCTCTCTGTGCTGCTGTGAATTCCCTCTGTGCTGCTGTTAGATCCCCCTCTGTGCTGCTGTGTGATCCCCTCTGTGATGCTGTGTGATCCCCCTCTGTTCTGCTGTGTGATCCCCCATTCTGTGCTGCTGTGTGATCCCCCTCTGTGCTGCTGTGTGATCCCCCTGTGTTGCTGTGTGATCCTCCTCTGTGTTGCTGTGTGATCCTCCTCTGTGTTGCTGTGTGATCCCCCTCTGTGTTGCTGTGTAATCTCCCTCTGTTTTGCTGTGTGATCTCTCTGTGCTGCTGTGAATTCCCTCTGTGCTGCTGTTAGATCCCCCTCTGTGCTGCTGTGTGATCCCCTCTGTGATGCTGTGTGATCCCCCTCTGTACTGCTGTGTGATCCCCCATTCTGTGCTGCTGTGTGATCCCCCTCTGTGCTGCTGTGTGATCCCCCTCTGTGCTGCTGTGTGATCCCCCTGTGTTGCTGTGTGATCCTCCTCTGTGTTGCTGTGTGATCCCCCTCTGTGTTGCTGTGTAATCCCCCTCTGTGTTGCTGTGTGATCTCTCTGTGCTGCTGTGAATTCCCTCTGTGCTGCTGTTAGATCCCCCTCTGTGCTGCTGTGTGATCCCCTCTGTGATGCTGTGTGATCCCCCTCTGTTCTGCTGTGTGATCCCCCTTCTGTGCTGCTGTGTGATCCCCCTCTGTGCTGCTGTGTGATCCCCCTCTGTGCTGCTGTGTGATCCCCCTGTGTTGCTGTGTGATCCTCCTCTGTGTTGCTGTGTGATCCCCCTCTGTGTTGCTGTGTGATCTCCCTCTGTTTTGCTGTGTGATCCTCCCTCTGTGCTGCTGTGAGATTCCCCCTCTATGCTGCTGTGTGATCTCTCCTCTGTGCTGCTGTGTGATCTCCCCTTCTGTGCTGCTGTGTGATCCCCCTCTGTGCTGCTGTTAGATCCTCCTGTGTTGCTGTGTGATCCTCCTCTGTGTTGCTGTGTGATCCCCCTCTGTGTTGCTGTGTGATCCCCCTCTGTGTTGCTGTGTGATCCCCCTCTGTGTTGCTGTGTGATCCCCCTGTGTTGCTGTGTGATCTCCCTCTGTGTTGCTGTGTGATCCTCCCTCTGTGCTGCTGTGAGATTCCCCCTCTCTGCTGCTGTGTGATTCCACCTCTCTGCTGCTGTGTGATCTCTCCTCTGTGCTGCTGTGTGATCTCCCTCTGTGCTGCTGTGTGATTATCCCTCTGTGCTGCTGTGTGATCCTCCCTCTGTGCTGCTGAGATTCCCCCTCTGTGCTGCTGTGTGAAACCCCCTCTGTGCTGCTGTGTGATCCGCCTCTGTGCTGCTGTGTGATCCTCCCTCTGTGCTGCTATGAGACCCCCCTCTGTGCTGCTGTGATCCCCTCTGTGCTGCTGTGTGATCCCTCCTCTGTGCAGCAGAATCCTCCTCTGTGCTGCTGTGTGAACCCCCCCCCTCTGTGCTGCTGTGAGACCCCGCCCCTGTGCTGCTGTGTGATCCCCCTCTGTGTTGCTGTGTGATATCCCTCTGTGCTGCTGTGTGATATCCCTCTGTGTTGCTGTGTGATCTCCCTCTGTGTTGCTGTGTGATCTCCCTCTGTGTTGCTGTGTGACCCCCCTCTGTTCTGCTGTGTGATCCCCCCTTCTGTGCTGCTGTGTGATCCCCCTCTGTGCTGCTGTGTGATCCCCCTCTGTGCTGCTGTGTGATCCCCCTGTGTTGCTGTGTGATCCTCCTCTGTGTTGCTGTGTGATCCCCCTCTGTGTTGCTGTGTGATCTCCCTCTGTTTTGCTGTGTGATCTCCCTCTGTTTTGCTGTGTGATCCTCCCTCTGTGCTGCTGTGAGATTGCCCCTCTGTGCTGCTGAGATTCCCCCTCTGTGCTGCTGTGTGAACCCCCCCTCTGTGCTGCTGTGTGATCCGCCTCTGTGCTGCTGTGTGATCCTCGCTCTGTGCTGCTAGGAGAACCCCCTCTGTGCTGCTGTGTGATCCCTCCTCTGTGCTGCTGTCAGATTCCCTCTCTGTGCTGCTGTGAGACCCCCATGTGTGATCCCCCTCTGTGCTGCTGTGTGGTCCCTCCTCTGTGCTGCTTTGTGATCCCCACTATGTGCTGCTGAGATCCCCCTTCTGTCCCCTTTGTGCTGCTGTGTGATGTCCCCTCTGTGATGCTGTGTGATGTCCCCTCTTGTGCTGCTGTGTGATCCCCCCTCTTGTGCTGCTGTGAGATCCCCATCTGTGCTACTGTGAGATCTCCTCTCCCTGCACTTGTGTAATCCCCCCTCTGTGGTGCTGTGTGAGACCCCCTGTGTGATCCTCCCTCTCTGCTATTGTGTGATCCCCCTTTGTGCTGCTGTGTGATCCCCCCTCTCTGCTACTGTGTGATCCCCCTTTATGCTGCTGTGTGATCCCCCTCTGTGCTACTGTGTGATCTCCCTCTGTGCTGCTGTGTGATCTCCCCTCTGTGCTGCTGTGAGGCGCCCCTGTGTGATTCCAACTCTGTGCTGCTGTGAGACCCCCCTGTGTGATCCCCCTCTGTGCTGCTGTTTGATCTACCCTCTGTCACTGTGTGATCTACCCTCTGTGCTGCTGTGTGATCCCCCTCTGTGCTGCTGTGAGACCCCCTGTGTGATTCTGTCTCTGTGCCGCTGTGTGAGACACCCCTGTGTGATTCCCCTACTGTGCTGCTGTGTGATGCCCTCTCTGTGCTGCTGTGTGATCTACCCTCTGTGCTGCTGTTTGAGACCTCCCTGTGTGATCCCCTCTCTGTGCTGCTGTGTGATCCACCCTCTGTGCTGCTGTGTGATCCACCCTCTGAACTGCTGTGTGACCTACCCTCTGTGCTGCTGTGTGATCTCCCTCTATGCTGCTGTGAGACCCCCCTGTGTGATTCTGTCTCTGTGCCGCTGTGTGAGACCCCCCTGTGTGATCCCCCTACTGTGCTTCTGTGTGATGCCCTCTCTGTGCTGCTTTGTGATCTACCCTCTGTGCTGCTGTGTGAGATCCCCCTGTGTGATCCCCTCTCTGTGCTGCTGTGATCTACCCTCTGTGCTGCTGTGTGATTCACCCTCTGAACTGCTGTGTGACCTATCCTATGTGCTGCTGTGTGATCCCCCCTCTGCTGCTGTGTGATCTCCCTAGTCTGCAGCTCTGTGACCCCCCCCTGTGTGACTTCCCATCTGTGCTGCTGTGAGACCCCATGTGTGATCGCCCCTCTGTGCTGCTGTGAGACCCCCATGTGTGATATCCCTGCTGTGTGATCCCCCTCTGTGCTGCTGTGTGGTCCCTCCTTTGTGCTGCTTTGTGATCCCCACTATGTGCTGCTGAGATCCCCCCTCTGTCCCCTTTGTGCTGCTATATGATGTCCCCTCTGTGCTGCTGTGTGATCCTCACCTGTGCTACTGTGTGATGTCCCCTCTGTGCTGCTGTGTGATCCCCACCTGTGCTGCTGTGTGATGTCCCCTCTGTGCTGCTGTGTGATCCCCCCTCTTGTGCTGCTGTGTGATCCCCTCTGTGCTGCTGTGAGATCCCCATCTGTGCTGCTGTGAGATCTCCTCTCTCCGCACTTGTGTGATCCCCCCTCTGTGGTGCTGTGTGAGACCCCCCTGTGTGATTCTGTCTCTGTGCCGCTGTGTGAGACCCCCTGTGTGATTCCCGTACTGTGCTTCTTTGTGATGCCCTCTCTGTGCTGCTTTGTGATCTACCCTCTGTGCTGCCGTGTGACCTATCCTATGTGCTGCTGTGTGATCCCCCTCTATGCTGCTGTGTGATCTCCCCACTCTGCAGCTCTGTGACCCCCCTCTGTGCTGCTGTGAGACCCCCCCTGTGTGATTCTCCCTCTGTGCTGCTGTGAGACCCCCTGTGTGATCTCCCCTATGTGCTGTGTGATCCCCCCTCTTTGCTGATGTATGAGGCCCCCTGTGTGATCTACCCTCTGTGCTGCTGTTAAACCCCCTGTGTGATTCCCACACTGTGCTGTTGTGAGTCCCCCTGTGTGACTTCCCCTCTGTGCTGCTGTGAGACCCCATGTGTGATCGCCCCTCTGTGCTGCTGTGAGACCCCCATGTGTGATATCCCTGCTGTGTGATCCCCCTCTGTGCTGCTGTGTGGTCCCTCCTCTGTGCTGCTTTGTGATCCCCACTATGTGCTGCTGAGATCCCCCCTCTGTCCCCTTTGTGCTGCTATATGATGTCCCCTCTGTGCTGCTGTGTGATCCTCACCTGTGCTACTGTGTGATGTCCCCTCTGTGCTGCTGTGTGATCCGCACCCGTGCTGCTGTGTGATGTCCCCTCTGTGCTGCTGTGTGATCCCCCCTCTTGTGCTGCTGTGTGATCCCCTCTGTGCTGCTGTGAGTTCCCCATCTGTGCTGCTGTGACATCTCCTCTCTCTGCACTTGTGTGATCCCCCCTCTGTGGTGCTGTGTGAGACCCCCTGTGTGATCCTACCTCTCTGCTACTGTGTGATCCCCCCTCTGTGGTGCTGTGTGAGACCCCCTGTGTGATCCTACCCCTCTGCTACTGTGTGATCCCCCTTTGTGCTGCTGTGTGATCCACCCTCTCTGCTACTGTGTGATCCCCTTTGTGCTGTTGTGTGATCCCCCCTCTGTGTTACTGTGTGATCTCCCTCTGTGCTGCTGTGTGATTTCCCCTCTGTGCTGCTGTGAGACGCCCCTGTGTGATTCCAACTCTGTGCTGCTGTGAGACCCAGGGCCGTCTTTTCGTATGGGCTCAATGGGCTCTTGCCCAAGGGCCCCAGGAGTAAAAGGGCCCTAAGCTGATAGCTGAGGGTCCCCTCTTTCCAGGGGTACAAGATTTTTGAAAATCGGACCTGGGGAACCGGAGATATCCGACTTGAAAGCAGTGGTCCCCATCCAAGCCTGTTAATTGTTTTCCCAGCCAGGTATCTCGGGTTCTGTCTGACTTAGAGTGCTTCTGGGGGTACACTCTGAAAGCTGGGACTCTCCCCTTTCAGTTGATACTGGCAGCTTGTCTCTACTATGCCCAGAACCAGAGATATCAGCCTTCAAGCAGCTGGTCCCTGCTCCAGCTGTGTGATCCTCTCTCTGTGCTGCTGTGTGATCTCTCTGTGCTGCTGTGAATTCCCTCTGTGCTGCTGTTAGATCCCCCTCTGTGCTGCTGTGTGATCCCCTCTGTGATGCTGTGTGATCCCCCTCTGTTCTGCTGTGTGATCCCCCATTCTGTGCTGCTGTGTGATCCCCCTCTGTGCTGCTGTGTGATCCCCCTCTGTGCTGCTGTGTGATCCCCCTATGTTGCTGTGTGATCCTCCTCTGTGTTGCTGTGTGATCCCCCTCTGTGTTGCTGTATAATCTCCCTCTGTTTTGCTGTGTGATCTCTCTGTGCTGCTGTGAATTCCCTCTGTGCTGCTGTTAGATCCCCCTCTGTGCTGCTGTGTGATTCTCTCTGTGATGCTGTGTGATCCCCCTCTGTTCTGCTGTGTGATCCCCCCTTCTGTGCTGCTGTGTGATCCCCCTCTGTGCTGCTGTGTGATCCCCCTCTGTGCTGCTGTGTGATCGCCCTGTGTTGCTGTGTGATCCTCCTCTCTGATGCTGTGTGATCCCCTTCTGTGCTGCTGTGTGACCCCCCTCTGTGCTGCTGTGAGACCCCCCCTGTGTGATTCCACCTCTTTGCTGCTGTGTGAGACCCCCTGTGTGATCCTCTCTCTGTGCTGCTGTGTGATCCTCTCTCTGTGCTGCTGTGTGATCTCTCTGTGCTGCTGTGAATTCCCTCTGTGCTGCTGTTAGATCCCCCTCTGTGCTGCTGTGTGATCCCCTCTGTGATGCTGTGTGATCCCCATCTGTTCTGCTGTGTGATCCCCCCTTCTGTGCTGCTGTGTGATCCCCCTCTGTGCTGCTGTGTGATCCCCCTCTGTGCTGCTGTGTGATCCCCCTGTGCTGCTGTGTGATTCACCCTCTGAACTGCTGTGTGACCTATCCTATGTGCTGCTGTGTGATCCCCCTCTATGCTGCTGTGTGATCCCCCTCTGTGCTGCTGTGTGATCCCCCTGTGTTGCTGTGTAATCCTCCTCTGTGTTGCTGTGTGATCCCCCTCTGTGTTGCTGTGTGATCTCCCTCTGTTTTGCTGTGTGATCCTCCCTCTGTGCTGCTGTGAGATTCCCCCTCTATGCTGCTGTGTGATCTCTCCTCTGTGCTGCTGTGTGATCTCCCCTTCTGTGCTGCTGTGTGATCCCCCTCTGTGCTGCTGTGTGATCCTCCTGTGTTGCTGTGTGATCCTCCTCTGTGTTGCTGTGTGATCCCCCTCTGTGTTGCTGTGTGATCCCCCTCTGTGTTGCTGTGTGATCCCCCTCTGTGTTGCTGTGTGATCCCCCTCTGTGTTGCTGTGTGATCCCCCTCTGTGTTGCTGTGTGATCTCCCTCTGTGTTGCTGTGTGATCCTCCCTCTGTGCTGCTGTGAGATTCCCCCTCTCTGCTGCTGTGTGATTCCACCTCTCTGCTGCTGTGTGATCTCTCCTCTGTGCTGCTGTGTGATCTCCCTCTGTGCTGCTGTGTGATTATCCCTCTGTGCTGCTGTGTGATCCTCCCTCTGTGCTGCTGAGATTCCCCCTCTGTGCTGCTGTGTGAAACCCCCTCTGTGTTGCTGTGTGATCCGCCTCTGTGCTGCTGTGTGATCCTCCCTCTGTGCTGCTATGAGACCCCCCTCTGTGCTGCTGTGATCCCCTCTGTGCTGCTGTGTGATCCATCCTCTGTGCAGCAGAATCCTCCTCTGTGCTGCTGTGTGACCCCCCCCTCTGTGCTGCTGTGAGACCCCGCCCCTGTGCTGCTGTGTGATCCCCCTCTGTGTTACTGTGTGATATCCCTCTGTGCTGCTGTGTGATATCCCTCTGTGTTTCTGTGTGATCTCCCTCTGTGTTGCTGTGTGATCCTCCCTCTGTGCTGCTGTGTGATCCTCCCTCTGTGCTGCTGTGTGATCGTCCCTCTGTGCTGCTGTGTGATCCCCCCTCTGTGCTGCTGTGTGATCGTCCCTCTGAGCTGCTGTGAGATTGCCCCTCTGTGCTGCTGAGATTCCCCCTCTGTGCTGCTGTGTGAACCCCCCCTCTGTGCTGCTGTGTGATCCGCCTCTGTGCTGCTGTGTGATCCTCCCTCTGTGCTGCTAGGAGAACCCCCTCTGTGCTGCTGTGTGATCCCTCCTCTGTGCTGCTGTCAGATTCCCTCTCTGTGCTGCTGTGTGATCCGCATCTGTGCTGCTGTGAGACCCCCCCTGTGCTGCTGTGTGATCCCCCTCTGTGCTGCTGTGTGATATCCCTCTGTGCTGCTGTGTGATCCGCCTCTGTGCTGCTGTGAGACCCCCGTGCTGCTGTATGATTTCCCTCTGTGCTGCTGTGTGATCTCCCTCTGTGCTGCTGTGTGACCCCTTCTGTGCTGCTGTGTGATATCCCTCTGTGCTGCTGTGTGATCCGCCTCTGTGCTGCTGTGAGATCCCCCCTGTGCTGCTGTGTGATCCCCCTCTGTGCTGCTGTGTGATCCGTCTCTGTGCTGCTGTGTGATCGCCCTCTGTGCTGCTGTGTGATCTCCCTCTGTGCTGCTGTGTGATCTCCCTCTGTGCTGCTGTGAGACCCCCCCTGTGCTGCTGTGTGATCCCCCTCTGTGCTGCTGTGTGATCTGCCTCTGTGTGATATCCCTCTGTGCTGCTGTGTGATCCCCCTCTGTGCTGCTGTGTGATCCCCCTCTCTGCTGCTGTGTGATATCCCTCTGTGCTGCTGTGTGATCCGCCTCTGTGCTGCTGTGAGATCCCCCCTGTGCTGCTGTGTGATCCGCCTCTGTGCTGCTGTGAGACCCCCCGTGCTGCTGTGTGATCTCCCTCTGTGCTGCTGTGTGATCTCCCTCTGTGCTGCTGTGAGACCCCCCCGTGCTGCTGTGTGATCCCCCTCTGTGCTGCTGTGAGACCCCCCGTGCTGCTGTGTGATCTCCCTCTGTGCTGCTGTAGGATCTCCCTCTGTGCTGCTGTGTGATCTGCCTCTGTGCTGCTGTGTGATCCCCCTCTGTGCTGCTGTGTGATATCCATCTGTGCTGCTGTGTGATCCGCCTCTGTGCTGCTGTGAGTTCCCCCCCTGTGCTGCTGTGTGACCCCCCTCTGTGCTGCTGTGTGATCCGCCTCTGTGCTGCTGTGAGACCCCCTCCCGTGCTGCTGTGTGATCTCCCTCTGTGCTGCTGTGAGACCCCCCCCGTGCTGCTGTGTGATCCCCCTCTGTGCTGCTGTGTGATCCGCCTCTGTGCTGCTGTGATATCCCTCTGTGCTGCTGTGTGATATCCCTCTGTGCTGCTGTGTGATATCCCTCTGTGCTGCTGTGTGATATCCCTCTGTGCTGCTGTGTGATCCGCCTCTGTGCTGCTGTGAGACCCCCGTGCTGCTGTGTGATCTCCCTCTGTGCTGCTGTGAGATTCCCCCTCTATGCTGCTGTGTGATCTCTCCTCTGTGCTGCTGTGTGATCTCCCCTTCTGTGCTGCTGTGTGATCCCCCTCTGTGCTGCTGTGTGATCCTCCTGTGTTACTGTGTGATCCTCCTCTGTGTTGCTGTGTGATCCCCCTCTGTGTTGCTGTGTGATCCCCCTGTGTTGCTGTGTGATCCTCCCTCTGTGCTGCTGTGAGATTCCCCCTCTCTGCTGCTGTGTGATTCCACCTCTCTGCTGCTGTGTGATCTCTCCTCTGTGCTGCTGTGTGATCTCCCTCTGTGCTGCTGTATGATTATCCCTCTGTGCTGCTGTGTGATCCTCCCTCTGCTGCTGAGATTCCCCCTCTGTGCTGCTGTGTGAAACCCCCTCTGTGCTGCTGTGTGATCCGCCTCTGTGCTGCTGTGTGATCCTCCCTCTGTGCTGCTATGAGACCCCCCTCTGTGCTGCTGTGATCCCCTCTGTGCTGCTGTGTGATCCCTCCTCTGTGCAGCAGAATCCTCCTCTGTGCTGCTGTGTGAACCCCCCCTCTGTGCTGCTGTGAGACCCCGCCCCTGTGCTGCTGTGTGATCCCCCTCTGTGTTGCTGTGTGATATCCCTCTGTGCTGCTGTGTGATATCCCTCTGTGTTGCTGTGTGATTTCCCTCTGTGTTGCTGTGTGATCCTCCCTCTGTGCTGCTGTGTGATCCTCCCTCTGTGCTGCTGTGTGATCGCCCCTCTGTGCTGCTGTGTGATCCCCCCTCTGTGCTGCTGTGTGATCGTCCCTCTGAGCTGCTGTGAGATTGCCCCTCTGTGCTGCTGAGATTCCCCCTCTGTGCTGCTGTGTGAACCCCCCCTCTGTGCTGCTGTGTGATCCTCCCTCTGTGCTGCTAGGAGAACCCCCTCTGTGCTGCTGTGTGATCCCTCCTCTGTGCTGCTGTCAGATTCCCTCTCTGTGCTGCTGTGTGATCCGCCTCTGTGCTGCTGTGAGACCCCCCCTGTGCTGCTGTGTGATCCCCCTCTGTGCTGCTGTGTGATATCCCTCTGTGCTGCTGTGTGATCCGCCTCTGTGCTGCTGTGAGACCCCCGTGCTGCTGTATGATCTCCCTCTGTGCTGCTGTGTGATCTCCCTCTGTGCTGCTGTGTGATCCCCCTCTGTGCTGCTGTGTGATATCCCTCTGTGCTGCTGTGTGATCCGCCTCTGTGCTGCTGTGAGATCCCCCTGTGCTGCTGTGTGATCCCCCTCTGTGCTGCTGTGTGATCCGTCTCTGTGCTGCTGTGTGATCTCCCTCTGTGCTGCTGTGTGATCTCCCTCTGTGCTGCTGTGTGATCTCCCTCTATGCTGCTGTGAGACCCCCCCCTGTGCTGCTGTGTGATCCCCCCTGTGCTGCTGTGTGATCCCCCTCTGTGCTGCTGTGTGATCTCCCTCTGTGCTGCGGTGAGACCCCCTCTGTGCTGCTGTGTGATCCCCCTCTGTGCTGCTGTGTGATCCGCCTCTGTGTGATATCCCTCTGTGCTGCTGTGTGATCCCCCTCTGTGCTGCTGTGTGATCCCCCTCTCTGCTGCTGTGTGATATCCCTCTGTGCTGCTGTGTGATCCGCCTCTGTGCTGCTGTGAGATCCCCCCCTGTGCTGCTGTGTGATCCGCCTCTGTGCTGCTGTGAGACCCCCGTGCTGCTGTGTGATCTCCCTCTGTGCTGCTGTGTGATCTCCCTCTGTGCTTCTGTGAGACCCCCCCTGTGCTGCTGTGTGATCCCCCTCTGTGCTGCTGTGAGACCCCCCGTGCTGCTGTGTGATCTCCCTCTGTGCTGCTGTAGGATCTCCCTCTGTGCTGCTGTGTGATCCGACTCTGTGCTGCTGAGTTCCCCCCCTGTGCTGCTGTGTGACCCCCTCTGTGCTGCTGTGTGATCCGCCTCTGTGCTGCTGTGAGACCCCCTCCCATGCTGCTGTGTGATCTCCCTCTGTGCTGCTGTGAGACCCCCCCGTGCTGCTGTGTGATCCCCCTCTGTGCTGCTGTGTGATCCGCCTCTGTGCTGCTGTGATATCCCTCTGTGCTGCTGTGTGATATCCCTCTGTGCTGCTGTGTGATATCCATCTGTGCTGCTGTGTGATATCCCTCTGTGCTGCTGTGTGATCCGCCTCTGTGCTGCTGTGAGACCCCCGTGCTGCTGTGTGATCTCCCTCTGTGTTGCTGTGTGATCCTCCCTCTGTGCTGCTGTGAGATTCCCCCTCTCTGCTGCTGTGTGATTCCACCTCTCTGCTGCTGTGTGATCTCCCTCTGTGCTGCTGTATGATTATCCCTCTGTGCTGCTGTGTGATCCTCCCTCTGCTGCTGAGATTCCCCCTCTGTGCTGCTGTGTGAAACCCCCTCTGTGCTGCTGTGTGATCCGCCTCTGTGCTGCTGTGTGATCCTCCCTCTGTGCTGCTATGAGACCCCCCTCTGTGCTGCTGTGATCCCCTCTGTGCTGCTGTGTGATCCCTCCTCTGTGCAGCAGAATCCTCCTCTGTGCTGCTGTGTGAACCCCCCCTCTGTGCTGCTGTGAGACCCCGCCCCTGTGCTGCTGTGTGATCCCCCTCTGTGTTGCTGTGTGATATCCCTCTGTGCTGCTGTGTGATATCCCTCTGTGTTGCTGTGTGATCTCCCTCTGTGTTGCTGTGTGATCCTCCCTCTGTGCTGCTGTGTGATCCTCCCTCTGTGCTGCTGTGTGATCGCCCCTCTGTGCTGCTGTGTGATCCCCCCTCTGTGCTGCTGTGTGATCGTCCCTCTGAGCTGCTGTGAGATTGCCCCTCTGTGCTGCTGAGATTCCCCCTCTGTGCTGCTGTGTGAACCCCCCCTCTGTGCTGCTGTGTGATCCGCCTCTGTGCTGCTGTGTGATCCTCCCTCTGTGCTGCTAGGAGAACCCCCTCTGTGCTGCTGTGTGATCCCTCCTCTGTGCTGCTGTCAGATTCCCTCTCTGTGCTGCTGTGTGATCCGCCTCTGTGCTGCTGTGAGACCCCCCCTGTGCTGCTGTGTGATCCCCCTCTGTGCTGCTGTGTGATATCCCTCTGTGCTGCTGTGTGATCCGCCTCTGTGCTGCTGTGAGACCCCCGTGCTGCTGTATGATCTCCCTCTGTGCTGCTGTGTGATCTCCCTCTGTGCTGCTGTGTGATCCCCCTCTGTGCTGCTGTGTGATATCCCTCTGTGCTGCTGTGTGATCCGCCTCTGTGCTGCTGTGAGATCCCCTCTGTGCTGCTGTGTGATCCCCCTCTGTGCTGCTGTGTGATCCGTCTCTGTGCTGCTGTGTGATCCCCCTCTGTGCTGCTGTGTGATCTCCCTCTGTGCTGCTGTGAGACCCCCCTGTGCTGCTGTGTGATCCCCCTCTGTGCTGCTGTGTGATCCGCCTCTGTGTGATATCCCTCTGTGCTGCTGTGTGATCCCCTCTGTGCTGCTGTGTGATCCCCCTCTCTGCTGCTGTGTGATATCCCTCTCTGCTGCTGTGTGATCCGCCTCTGTGCTGCTGTGAGATCCCCCCCTGTGCTGCTGTGTGATCCGCCTCTGTGCTGCTGTGAGACCCCCCGTGCTGCTGTGTGATCTCCCTCTGTGCTGCTGTGTGATCTCCCTCTGTGCTGCTGTGAGACCCCCCCTGTGCTGCTGTGTGATCCCCCTCTGTGCTGCTGTGAGACCCCCCGTGCTGCTGTGTGATCTCCCTCTGTGCTGCTGTAGGATCTCCCTCTGTGCTGCTGTGTGATCTGCCTCTGTGCTGCTGTGTGATCCCCCTCTGTGCTGCTGTGTGATATCCATCTGTGCTGCTGTGTGATCCGACTCTGTGCTGCTGTGAGTTCCCCCCCCTGTGCTGCTGTGTGGCCCCCCTCTGTGCTGCTGTGTGATCCGCCTCTGTGCTGCTGTGAGACCCCCTCCCGTGCTGCTGTGTGATCTCCCTCTGTGCTGCTGTGAGACCCCCCCGTGCTGCTGTGTGATCCCCCTCTGTGCTGCTGTGTGATCCGCCTCTGTGCTGCTGTGATATCCCTCTGTGCTGCTGTGTGATATCCCTCTGTGCTGCTGTGTGATATCCCTCTGTGCTGCTGTGTGATCCGCCTCTGTGCTGCTGTGAGACCCCCGTGCTGCTGTGTGATCTCCCTCTGTGCTGCTGTCAGATTCCCCCCTGTGCTGCTGTGAGACTCCCCTTGGAAACATATGACAGACATAATACAGCTCCTTATGGCAGCGGCGGCCATTTTCTCGTGATGCATCGCTGACTTATCCTGTTTCTATAGCAACATACCACGAGTGTCATGTGACTACAAGACATCCAATCACACACTGGCAAAGTCATCACTAGAATAACAAGTTTTTCTGAGGAAATGACAGACGGCGGCCAGTGAGATTCCCCCTCTCTGCTGCTGTGTGATCTCTCCTGTGCTGCTGTGTGATCTCCCTCTGTGCTGCTGCGTGATTATCCCTCTGTGCTGCTGTGTGATCCTCCCTCTGTGCTGCTGTGAGATCGCCCCTCTGTGCTGCTGTGTGATCCCCCCTCTGTGCTGCTGTGTGATCCCCCTCTGTGCTGCTGTGTGATCGTCCCTCTGAGCTGCTGTGAGATTGCCCCTCTGTGCTGCTGTGTGATCTCCCTCTGTGCTGCTGCGTGATTATCCCTCTGTGCTGCTGTGTGATCCTCCCTCTGTGCTGCTGTGAGATCTCCCCTCTGTGCTGCTGTGTGATCCCCCCTCTGTGCTGCTGTGTGATCCCCCTCTGTGCTGCTGTGTGATCGTCCCTCTGAGCTGCTGTGAGATTGCCCCTCTGTGCTGCTGAGATTCCCCCTCTGTGCTGCTGTGTGATCCGCCTCTGTGCTGCTGTGTGATCCTCCCTCTGTGCTGCTATGAGAACCCCCTCTGTGCTGCTGTGTGATCCCTCCTCTGTGCTGCTGTCAGATTCCCCCTCTGTGCTGCTGTGTGATCCGCCTCTGTGCTGCTGTGAGACCCCCCCTGTGCTGCTGTGTGATCCCCCTCTGTGCTGCTGTGTGATATACCTCTGTGCTGCTGTGTGATCCACCTCTGTGCTGCTGTGAGACCCCGGTGCTGCTGTATGATCTCCCTCTGTGCTGCTGTGTGATCTCCCTCTGTGCTGCTGTGTGATCCCCCTCTGTGCTGCTGTGTGATATCCCTCTGTGCTGCTGTGTGATCCGCCTCTGTGCTGCTGTGAGATCCCCCTGTGCTGCTGTGTGATCCCCCTCTGTGCTGCTGTGTGATCCGTCTCCGTGCTGCTGTGAGACCCCCCGTGCTGCTGTGTGATCTCCCTCTGTGCTGCTGTGTGATCTCCCTCTGTGCTGCTGTGAGACCCCCCTATGCTGCTGTGTGATCCCCCTCTGTGCTGCTGTGTGATCCGCCTCTGTGCTGCTGTGTGATATCCCTCTGTGCTGCTGTGTGATCCCCCTCTGTGCTGCTGTGTGATATCCCTCTGTGCTGCTGTGTGATCCGCCTCTGTGCTGCTGTGAGAACCCCCCCCTGTGCTGCTGTGTGATCCGCCTCTGTGCTGCTGTGAGACCCCCCGTGCTGCTGTGTGATCTCCCTCTGTGCTGCTGTGAGACCCCCCCTGTGCTGCTGTGTGATCCCCCTCTGTGCTGCTGTGAGACCCCCTGTGCTGCTGTGTGATCTCCCTCTGTGCTGCTGTGTGATCTGCCTCTGTGCTGCTGTGTGATCCCCCTCTGTGCTGCTGTGTGATATCCCTCAGTGCTGCTGTGATATCCCTCTGTGCTGCTGTGTGATATCCCTCTGTGCTGCTGTGTGATATCCCTCTGTGCTGCTGTGTGATATCCATCTGTGCTGCTGTGTGATCCGCCTCTGTGCTGCTGTGAGACCCCCTCCCGTGCTGCTGTGTGATCCCCCTCTGTGCTGCTGTGTGATCAGCCTCTGTGCTGCTGTGATATCCCTCAGTGCTGCTGTGATATCCCTCTGTGCTGCTGTGATATCCCTCTGTGCTGCTGTGTGATATCCCTCTGTGCTGCTGTGTGATATCCCTCTGTGCTGCTGTGTGATATCCATCTGTGCTGCTGTGTGATCCGCCTCTGTGCTGCTGTGAGATCCCCCCCTGTGCTGCTGTGTGACCCCCCTCTGTGCTGCTGTGTGATCCGCCTCTGTGCTGCTGTGAGACCCCCTCCCGTGCTGCTGTGTGATCCCCCTCTGTGCTGCTGTGTGATCCGCCTCTGTGCTGCTGTGATATCCCTCAGTGCTGCTGTGATATCCCTCAGTGCTGCTGTGATATCCCTCAGTGCTGCTGTGATATCCCTCTGTGCTGCTGTGATATCCCTCTGTGCTGCTGTGTGATATCCCTCTGTGCTGCTGTGTGATATCCCTCTGTGCTGCTGTGTGATCTCCCTCTGTGCTGCTGTGTGATCTCCCTCTGTGCTGCTGTGAGACCCCAGTGCTGCTGTGTGATCTCCCTCTGTGCTGCTGTGTGAACCCCCTGTGCTGCTGTGAGACCCCTGTGCTGCTGTGTGATATCCCTCTGTGCTGCTGTGTGATATCCCTCTGTGCTGCTGTGAGACCCCCTCCCGTGCTGCTGTGTGATCCCCCTCTGTGCTGCTGTGTGATATCCCTCTGTGCTGCTGTGTGATATCCATCTGTGCTGCTGTGTGATCCGCCTCTGTGCTGCTGTGAGATCTCCCCCTGTGCTGCTGTGTGACCCCCCTCTGTGCTGCTGTGTGACCCCCCTCTGTGCTGCTGTGTGATCCGCCTCTGTGCTGCTGTGAGACCCCCTCCCGTGCTGCTGTGTGATCCCCCTCTGTGCTGCTGTGTGATCCCCCTCTGTGCTGCTGTGTGATCCCTCTGTGCTGCTGTGATATCCCTCAGTGCTGCTGTAATATCCCTCTGTGCTGCTGTGATATCCCTCTGTGCTGCTGTGATATCCCTCTGTGCTGCTGTGTGATCTCCCTCTGTGCTGCTGTGACACCCCCGTGCTGCTATGTGATCTCCCTCTGTGCTGCTGTGAGAACCCCCTGTGCTGCTGTGTGATATCCCTCTGTGCTGCTGTGTGATATCCCTCTGTGCTGCTGTGCGACCCCCCCCTGTGCTGCTGTGAGATTCCCCCCTGTGCTGCTGTGAGACTCCCCTTGGAAACATATGACAGACATATTACAGCTCCTTATGGCAGCGGCGGCCATTTTCTCGTGATGCATAGCTGACTTATGCTGTTTCTATAGCAACATACCACGAGTGTCATGTGACTACAAGACATCCAATCACACACTGACAAAAAAATCACTAGAGTAGCACACATTACATTATGACATGTCAGGCGGCGGCCATCTTGTTGTTGTCTCCCAGTCGTTATGTCGAATCACATCTGCAGGATTACAGCACGTGATACAGCCGGGGGCGGGGCCACAATCCCTTCCAGCAGCCATTATCCGATCTGGTGGTCTACAAGCTGATGTTACCCAGAGACCCCAGAGGTGATGTATATCCCCCCATAGTGTTATATATAGGAGAGGGGACCGTACAGTGATATATGAGGGGGAATAACACAGCTCCCGGCACACTGATATGTGGTATTATTATTATATAGGGGAGAGGGGACCGTACAGTGATATATGAGGAGGAATAACACAGCTCCCGGCACACACTGATATGTGGTATTATTATTATATAGGGGAGGGGACCGTACAGTGATATATGAGGGGAATAACACAGCTCCCGGCACACACTGATATGTGGTATTATTATTATATAGGGGAGAGGGGACAGTACAGTGATATATGAGGAGTAATAACACAGCTCCCGGCACACGCTGATATGTGGTATTATTATTATATAGGGGAGAGGGGACCGTACAGTGATATATGAGGGGAATAACACAGCTCCCTGCACACTCTGATATGTGGTATTATTATTATATAGGGGAGAGGGGACCGTACAGTGATATATGAGGGGGAATAACACAGCTCCCGGCACACACTGATATGTGGTATTATTATATAGGGGACAGGGGACCGTACAGTGATATATGAGGGGAATAACACAGCTCCCGGCACATGCTGATATGTGGTATTATTATTATATAGGGGAGAGGGGACCGTACAGTGATATATGAGGGGGAATAACACAGCTCCCGGCACACACTGATATGTGGTATTATTATATAGGGGACAGGGGACCGTACAGTGATATATGAGGAGGAATAACACAGCTCCCGGCACATGCTGATATGTGGTGTTATTATTATATAGGGGAGAGGGAACCGTACAGTGATATATGAGAAGGAATAACACAGCTCCCAGCACACACTGATATGTGGTATTATTATTATATAGAGGAGAGGGGACAGTACAGTGATATATGAGGGGAATAACACAGCTCCCGGCACACACTGATATGTGGTATTATTATTATATAGGGGAGAGGGGACCGTACAGTGATATATGAGGAGGAATAACACAGCTCCCGGCACACACTGATATGTGGTATTATTATATAGGGGACAGGGGACCGTACAGTGATATATTAGGGGAATAACACAGCTCCCGGCACACTCTGATATGTGGTATTATTATATAGGGGACAGTGGACCGTACAGTGATATATGAGGGGAATAACACAGCTCTCGGCACACACTGATATGTGGTATTATTATTATATAGGGGAGAGGGGACTGTACAGTGATATATGAGGAGGAATAACACAGCTCCCGGCACACACTGATATGTGGTATTATTATTATATAGGGGAGAGAGGACCGTACAGTGATATATGAAGGGGAATAACACAGCTCCCGGCACACGCTGATATGTGGTATTATTATTATACAGGGAAGAGGGGATCGTACAGTGATATATGAGGAGGAATAACACAGCTCCCGGCACACACTGATATGTGGTATTATTATTATATAGAGGAGAGGGGACCGTACAGTGATATATGAGGAGGAATAACACAGCTCCCGGCACACACTGATATGTGGTATTATTATTATATAGAGGAGAGGGGACCGTACAGTGATATATGAGGAGGAATAACACAGCTCCCGGCACACTCTGATATGTGGTATTATTATATAGGGGACAGGGGACCGTACAGTGATATATGAGGGGAATAACACAGCTCCCGGCACACACTGATATGTGGTATTATTATTATATAGGGGAGAGGGGACAGTACAGTGATATATGAGGGGGAATAACACAGCTCCCGGCACACGCTGATATGTGGTATTATTATTATATAGGGGGGAGGGGACCGTACAGTGATATATGAGGGGGAATAACACAGCTCCCGGCACACACTGATATGTGGTATTATTATTATATAGGGAAGAGGGGACCGTACAGTGATATATGAGGAGGAATAACACAGCTCCCGGCACACACTGATATGTGGTATTATTATTATATAGGGGAGAGGGGACCGTACAGTGATATATGAGGAGGAATAACAGCTCCCGGTACACACTGATATGTGGTATTATTATTATATAGAGGAGAGGGGACCGTACAGTGATATATGAGGGGGAATAACACACCTCCCGGCACACGCTGATATGTGGTATTATTATTATATAGGGGAGAGGGGACCATACAGTGATATATGAGAGGAATAACACTGCTCCCGGCACACACTGATATGTGGTATTATTATTATATAGGGGAGAGGGGACCGTACAGTGATATATGAGGAGGAATAACACAGCTCCCGGCACACTGATATGTGGTATTATTATTATATAGGGGAGAGGGGACCGTACAGTGATATATGAGGGGGAATAACACAGCTCCCGGCACACACTGATATGTGGTATTATTATTATATAGAGGAGAGGGGACCGTACAGTGATATATGAGGAGGAATAATACAGCTCCCAGCACACTGATATGTGGTATTATTATTATATAGAGGAGTGGGGACAGTACAGTGATATATGAGGGGGAATAACACAGCTCCCTGCACACGCTGATATGTGGTATTATTATTATATAGGGGAGAGGGGACTGTACAGTGATATATGAGGGGGAATAACACATCTCCCGGCACACTGATATGTGGTATTATTATTATATAGGGGAGAGTGGACCGTACAGTGATATATGAGGGGGAATAACACAGCTCCCGGCACACACTGATATGTGGTATTATTATTATATAGGGGAGAGGGGACCGTACAGTGATATATGAGTGGGAATAACACAGCTCCCGGCACACACTGATATGTGGTATTATTATTATATAGGGGAGAGGGGACAGTACAGTGATATATGAGGGGGAATAACACAGCTCCCGGCACACACTGATATGTGGTATTATTATTATATAGGGGAGAGGACAGTACAGTGATATATGAGGAGGAATAACAGCTCCCGGTACACACTGATATGTGGTATTATTATTATATAGAGGAGAGGGGACCGTACAGTGATATATGAGGGGGAATAACACACCTCCCGGCACACGCTGATATGTGGTGTTATTATTATATAGGGGAGAGGGGACCATACAGTGATATATGAGAGGAATAACACTGCTCCCGGCACACGCTGATATGTGGTATTATTATTATATAGGGGAGAGGGGACCGTACAGTGATATATGAGGAGGAATAACACAGCTCCCGGCACACGCTGATATGTGGTATTATTAATATTATATAGAGGAGAGGGGACCGTACAGTGATATATGAGGGGGAATAACACTGCCCCCGGCACACACTGATATGTGATATTATTATTATATAGAGGAGAGGGGACCGTACAGTGATATATGAGGGGGAATAACACAGCTCCCGGCACACGCTGGTATGTGGTATTATTATTATATAGGGGAGAGGGGACCGTACAGTGATATATGAGGGGGAATAACACAGCTCCCGGCACACGCTGATATGTGGTATTATTATATAGGGGAGAGGGGACCGTACCGTGATATATGAGGGGGAATAACACAGCTCCCGGCACACGCTGCTATGTAGTATTATTATTATATAGAGGAGAGGGGACCGTACAGTGATATATGAGGGGAATAACACAGCTCCCGGCACACGCTGATATGTGGTATTATTATTATATAGGGGAGAGGGGACCGTACAGTGATATATGAGGAGGAATAACACAGCTCCCGGCACACGCTGATATGTGGTATTATTATTATATAGGGGAGAGGGGACCGTACAGTGATATATGAGGAGGAATAACACAGCTCCCGGCACACACTGATATATGGTATTATTATTATATAGAGGAGAGGGGACAGTACAGTGATATATGAGGAGGAATAACACAGCTCCCGGCACACTGATATGTGGTATTATTATTATGTAGGGAGAGGGGACCGTACAGTGATATATGAGGGGAATAACACAGCTCCCGGCACACGCTGATATGTGGTATTATTATTATATAGAGGAGAGGGGACAGTACAGTGATATATGAGGGGGAATAACACAGCCCCCGGCACACACTGATATGTGGTATTATTATTATATAGGGGAGAGGGGACAGTACAGTGATATATGAGGAGTAATAACACAGCTCCCGGCACACGCTGATATGTGGTATTATTATTATATAGGGGAGAGGGGACCGTACAGTGATATATGAGGGGAATAACACAGCTCCCGGCACACGCTGATATGTGGTATTATTATTATATAGGAGAGAGGGGACCGTACAGTGATATATGAGGGGAATAACACTAACACAGCTCCCGGCACACACTGATATGTGGTATTATTATTATATAGAGGAGAGGGGACCGTACAGTGATATATGAGGGGGAATAACACAGCTCCCGGCACACACTGATATGTGGTGTTATTATATAGGGGACAGGGGACCGTACAGTGATATATGAGGGGAATAACACAGCTCCCGGCACATGCTGATATGTGGTATTATTATTATATAGGGGAGAGGGGACCGTACAGTGATATATGAGGGGGAATAACACAGCTCCCGGCACACACTGATATGTGGTATTATTATATAGGGGACAGGGGACCGTACAGTGATATATGAGGAGGAATAACACAGCTCCCGGCACATGCTGATATGTGGTGTTATTATTATATAGTGGAGAGGGAACCGTACAGTGATATATGAGAAGGAATAACACAGCTCCCAGCACACACTGATATGTGGTATTATTATTATATAGAGGAGAGGGGACAGTATAGTGATATATGAGGGGAATAACACAGCTCCCGGCACACACTGATATGTGGTATTATTATTATATAGGGGAGAGGGGACCGTACAGTGATATATGAGGAGGAATAACACAGCTCCCGGCACACACTGATATGTGGTATTATTATATAGGGGACAGGGGACCGTACAGTGATATATGAGGGGAATAACACAGCTCCCGGCACATGCTGATATGTGGTATTATTATTATATAGGGGAGAGGGGACCGTACAGTGATATATGAGGGGGAATAACACAGCTCCCGGCACACACTGATATGTGGTATTATTATTATATAGGGGAGAGGGGACTGTACAGTGATATATGAGGGGGAATAACACAGCTCTCGGCACACTCTGATATGTGGTATTATTATATAGGGGACATGGGACCGTACAGTGATATATGAGGGGGAATAACACAGCTCCCGGCACACGCTGATATGTGGTATTATTATTATACAGGGAAGAGGGGATCGTACAGTGATATATGAGGAGGAATAACACAGCTCCCGGCACACACTGATATGTGGTATTATTATTATATAGGGGAGAGGGGACTGTACAGTGATATATGAGGAGGACTAACACAGCTCCCGGCACACACGGATATGTGGTATTATTATTATATAGGGGAGAGAGGACCGTACAGTGATATATGAGGGGGAATAACACAGCTCCCGGCACACGCTGATATGTGGTATTATTATTATACAGGGAAGAGGGGATCGTACAGTGATATATGAGGAGGAATAACACAGCTCCCGGCACACACTGATATGTGGTATTATTATTATATAGGGGAGAGGGGACCGTACAGTGATATATGAGGGGGAATAACACAGCTCCCGGCACACACTGATATGTGGTATTATTATTATATAAGGGAGAGGGGACTGTACAGTGATATATGAGGGGGAATAACACAGCTCCCGGCACACACTAATATGTGGTATTATTATTATATAGAGGAGAGGGGACCGTACAGTGATATATGAGGAGGAATAACACAGCTCCCGGCACACTCTGATATGTGGTATTATTATATAGGGGACAGGGGACCGTACAGTGATATATGAGGGGGAATAACACAGCTCCCAGCACACACTGATATGTGGTATTATTATTATATAGAGGAGAGGGGACCGTACAGTGATATATGAGGGGAATAACACAGCTCCCGGCACACACTGATATGTGGTATTATTATTATATAGGGGAGAGGGGACCGTACAGTGATATATGAGGAGGAATAACACAGCTCCCGGCACACACTGATATGTGGTATTATTATATAGGGGACAAGGGACCGTACAGTGATATATGAGGGGAATAACACAGCTCCCGGCACATGCTGATATGTGGTATTATTATTATATAGGGGAGAGGGGACCGTACAGTGATATATGAGGGGGAATAACACAGCTCCCGGCACACACTGATATGTGGTATTATTATTATATAAGGGAGAGGGGACTGTACAGTGATATATGAGGGGGAATAACACAGCTCCCGGCACACTCTGATATGTGGTATTATTATATAGGGGACAGGGGACCGTACAGTGATATATGAGGGGAATAACACAGCTCTCGGCACACACTGATATGTGGTATTATTATTATATAGGGGAGAGGGGACTGTACAGTGATATATGAGGAGGAATAACACAGCTCCCGGCACACACTGATATGTGGTATTATTATTATATAGGGGAGAGAGGACCGTACAGTGATATATGAGGGGGAATAACACAGCTCCCGGCACACGCTGATATGTGGTATTATTATTATACAGGGAAGAGGGGATCGTACAGTGATATATGAGGAGGAATAACACAGCTCCCGGCACACACTGATATGTGGTATTATTATTATATAGAGGAGAGGGGACCGTACAGTGATATATGAGGAGGAATAACACAGCTCCCGGCACACACTGATATGTGGTATTATTATTATATAGAGGAGAGGGGACCGTACAGTGATATATGAGGAGGAATAACACAGCTCCCGGCACACTCTGATATGTGGTATTATTATATAGGGGACAGGGGACCGTACAGTGATATATGAGGGGAATAACACAGCTCCCGGCACACACTGATATGTGGTATTATTATTATATAGGGGAGAGGGGACAGTACAGTGATATATGAGGGGGAATAACACAGCTCCCGGCACACGCTGATATGTGGTATTATTATTATATAGGGGGGAGGGGACCGTACAGTGATATATGAGGGGGAATAACACAGCTCCCGGCACACACTGATATGTGGTATTATTATTATATAGGGAAGAGGGGACCGTACAGTGATATATGAGGAGGAATAACACAGCTCCCGGCACACACTGATATGTGGTATTATTATTATATAGGGGAGAGGGGACCGTACAGTGATATATGAGGAGGAATAACAGCTCCCGGTACACACTGATATGTGGTATTATTATTATATAGAGGAGAGGGGACCGTACAGTGATATATGAGGGGAAATAACACACCTCCCGGCACACGCTGATATGTGGTATTATTATTATATAGGGGAGAGGGGACCATACCGTGATATATGAGAGGAATAACACTGATCCCGGCACACACTGATATGTGGTATTATTATTATATAGGGGAGAGGGGACCGTACAGTGATATATGAGGAGGAATAACACAGCTCCCGGCACACTGATATGTGGTATTATTATTATATAGGGGAGAGGGGACCGTACAGTGATATATGAGGGGGAATAACACAGCTCCCGGCACACACTGATATGTGGTATTATTATTATATAGAGGAGAGGGGACCGTACAGTGATATATGAGGAGGAATAATACAGCTCCCAGCACACTGATATGTGGTATTATTATTATATAGAGGAGAGGGGACAGTACAGTGATATATGAGGGGGAATAACACAGCTCCCTGCACACGCTGATATGTGGTATTATTATTATATAGGGGAGAGGGGACTGTACAGTGATATATGAGGGGGAATAACACATCTCCCGGCACACTGATATGTGGTATTATTATTATATAGAGGAGAGGGGACCGTACAGTGATATATGAGGGGGAATAACACAGCTCCCGGCACACACTGATATGTGGTATTATTATTATATAGGGGAGAGGGGACCGTACAGTGATATATGAGTGGGAATAACACAGCTCCCGGCACACACTGATATGTGGTATTATTATTATATAGGGGAGAGGGGACAGTACAGTGATATATGAGGGGGAATAACACAGCTCCCGGCACACACTGATATGTGGTATTATTATTATATAGGGGAGAGGACAGTACAGTGATATATGAGGAGGAATAACAGCTCCCGGTACACACTGATATGTGGTATTATTATTATATAGAGGAGAGGGGACCGTACAGTGATATATGAGGGGGAATAATACACCTCCCGGCACACGCTGATATGTGGTGTTATTATTATATAGGGGAGAGGGGACCATACAGTGATATATGAGAGGAATAACACTGCTCCCGGCACACGCTGATATGTGGTATTATTATTATATAGGGGAGAGGGGACCGTACAGTGATATATGAGGAGGAATAACACAGCTCCCGGCACACGCTGATATGTGGTATTATTATTATACAGGGAAGAGGGGATCGTACAGTGATATATGAGGAGGAATAACACAGCTCCCGGCACACACTGATATGTGGTATTATTATTATATAGAGGAGAGGGGACCGTACAGTGATATATGAGGAGGAATAACACAGCTCCCGGCACACACTGATATGTGGTATTATTATTATATAGAGGAGAGGGGACCGTACAGTGATATATGAGGAGGAATAACACAGCTCCCGGCACACTCTGATATGTGGTATTATTATATAGGGGACAGGGGACCGTACAGTGATATATGAGGGGAATAACACAGCTCCCGGCACACACTGATATGTGGTATTATTATTATATAGGGGAGAGGGGACAGTACAGTGATATATGAGGGGGAATAACACAGCTCCCGGCACACGCTGATATGTGGTATTATTATTATATAGGGGGGAGGGGACCGTACAGTGATATATGAGGGGGAATAACACAGCTCCCGGCACACACTGATATGTGGTATTATTATTATATAGGGAAGAGGGGACCGTACAGTGATATATGAGGAGGAATAACACAGCTCCCGGCACACACTGATATGTGGTATTATTATTATATAGGGGAGAGGGGACCGTACAGTGATATATGAGGAGGAATAACAGCTCCCGGTACACACTGATATGTGGTATTATTATTATATAGAGGAGAGGGGACCGTACAGTGATATATGAGGGGGAATAACACACCTCCCGGCACACGCTGATTTGTGGTATTATTATTATATAGGGGAGAGGGGACCATACCGTGATATATGAGAGGAATAACACTGATCCCGGCACACACTGATATGTGGTATTATTATTATATAGGGGAGAGGGGACCGTACAGTGATATATGAGGAGGAATAACACAGCTCCCGGCACACTGATATGTGGTATTATTATTATATAGGGGAGAGGGGACCGTACAGTGATATATGAGGGGGAATAACACAGCTCCCGGCACACACTGATATGTGGTATTATTATTATATAGAGGAGAGGGGACCGTACAGTGATATATGAGGAGGAATAATACAGCTCCCAGCACACTGATATGTGGTATTATTATTATATAGAGGAGAGGGGACAGTACAGTGATATATGAGGGGGAATAACACAGCTCCCTGCACACGCTGATATGTGGTATTATTATTATATAGGGGAGAGGGGACTGTACAGTGATATATGAGGGGGAATAACACATCTCCCGGCACACTGATATGTGGTATTATTATTATATAGAGGAGAGGGGACCGTACAGTGATATATGAGGGGGAATAACACAGCTCCCGGCACACACTGATATGTGGTATTATTATTATATAGGGGAGAGGGGACCGTACAGTGATATATGAGTGGGAATAACACAGCTCCCGGCACACACTGATATGTGGTATTATTATTATATAGGGGAGAGGGGACAGTACAGTGATATATGAGGGGGAATAACACAGCTCCCGGCACACACTGATATGTGGTATTATTATTATATAGGGGAGAGGACAGTACAGTGATATATGAGGAGGAATAACAGCTCCCGGTACACACTGATATGTGGTATTATTATTATATAGAGGAGAGGGGACCGTACAGTGATATATGAGGGGGAATAATACACCTCCCGGCACACGCTGATATGTGGTGTTATTATTATATAGGGGAGAGGGGACCATACAGTGATATATGAGAGGAATAACACTGCTCCCGGCACACGCTGATATGTGGTATTATTATTATATAGGGGAGAGGGGACCGTACAGTGATATATGAGGAGGAATAACACAGCTCCCGGCACACGCTGATATGTGGTATTATTAATATTATATAGAGGAGAGGGGACCGTACAGTGATATATGAGGGGGAATAACACAGCCCCCGGCACACACTGATATGTGATATTATTATTATATAGAGGAGAGGGGACCGTACAGTGATATATGAGGGGGAATAACACAGCTCCCGGCACACGCTGGTATGTGGTATTATTATTATATAGGGGAGAGGGGACCGTACAGTGATATATGAGGGGGAATAACACAGCTCCCGGCACACGCTGATATGTGGTATTATTATATGGGGGAGAGGGGACCGTACAGTGATATATGAGGGGGAATAACACAGCTCCCGGCACACGCTGATATGTAGTATTATTATTATATAGAGGAGAGGGGACCGTACAGTGATATATGAGGGGAATAACACAGCTCCCGGCACACGCTGATATGTGGTATTATTATTATATAGGGGAGAGGGGACCGTACAGTGATATATGAGGAGGAATAACACAGCTCCCGGCACACGCTGATATGTGGTATTATTATTATATAGGGGAGAGGGGACCGTACAGTGATATATGAGGAGGAATAACACAGCTCCCGGCACACACTGATATATGGTATTATTATTATATAGAGGAGAGGGGACAGTACAGTGATATATGAGGAGGAATAACACAGCTCCCGGCACACTGATATGTGGTATTATTATTATGTAGGGAGAGGGGACCGTACAGTGATATATGAGGGGAATAACACAGCTCCCGGCACACGCTGATATGTGGTATTATTATTATATAGAGGAGAGGGGACAGTACAGTGATATATGAGGGGGAATAACACAGTCCCCGGCACACACTGATATGTGGTATTATTATTATATAGGGGAGAGGGGACAGTACAGTGATATATGAGGAGTAATAACACAGCTCCCGGCACACGCTGATATGTGGTATTATTATTATATAGGGGAGAGGGGACCGTACAGTGATATATGAGGGGAATAACACAGCTCCCGGCACACGCTGATATGTGGTATTATTATTATATAGGAGAGAGGGGACCGTACAGTGATATATGAGGGGAATAACACAGCTCCCGGCACACACTGATATGTGGTATTATTATTATATAGGAGAGAGGGGACCGTACAGTGATATATGAGGAGGAATAACACATCTCCCGGCACACTCTTATATGTGGTATTATTATTATATAGGGGAGAGGGGACCGTACAGTGATATATGAGGGGGAATAACACAGCTCCCGGCACACACTGATATGTGGTATTATTATATAGGGGACAGGGGACCGTACAGTGATATATGAGGGGAATAACACAGCTCCCGGCACATGCTGATATGTGGTATTATTATTATATAGGGGAGAGGGGACCGTACAGTGATATATGAGGGGGAATAACACAGCTCCCGGCACACACTGATATGTGGTATTATTATATAGGGGACAGGGGGACCGTACAGTGATATATGAGGAGGAATAACACAGCTCCCGGCACATGCTGATATGTGGTGTTATTATTATATAGTGGAGAGGGAACCGTACAGTGATATATGAGAAGGAATAACACAGCTCCCAGCACACACTGATATGTGGTATTATTATTATATAGAGGAGAGGGGACAGTACAGTGATATATGAGGGGAATAACACAGCTCCCGGCACACACTGATATGTGGTACTATTATTATATAGGGGAGAGGGGACCGTACAGTAATATATGAGGAGGAATAACACAGCTCCCGGCACACACTGATATGTGGTATTATTATATAGGGGACAGGGGACCGTACAGTGATATATGAGGGGAATAACACAGCTCCCGGCACATGCTGATATGTGGTATTATTATTATATAGGGGAGAGGGGACCGTACAGTGATATATGAGGGGGAATAACACAGCTCCCGGCACACACTGATATGTGGTATTATTATTATATAGGGGAGAGGGGACTGTACAGTGATATATGAGGGGGAATAACACAGCTCTCGGCACACTCTGATATGTGGTATTATTATATAGGGGACAGGGGACCGTACAGTGATATATGAGGGGAATAACACAGCTCCCGGCACACACTGATATGTGGTATTATTATTATATAGGGGAGAGAGGACCGTACAGTGATATATGAGGGGGAATAACACAGCTCCCGGCACACGCTGATATGTGGTATTATTATTATACAGGGAAGAGGGGATCGTACAGTGATATATGAGGAGGAATAACACAGCTCCCGGCACACACTGATATGTGGTATTATTATTATATAGGGGAGAGGGGACCGTACAGTGATATATGAGGAGGAATAACACAGCTCCCGGCACACACTAATATGTGGTATTATTATTATATAGAGGAGAGGGGACCGTACAGTGATATGTGAGGAGGAATAACACAGCTCCCGGCACACTCTGATATGTGGTATTATTATATAGGGGACAGGGGACCGTACAGTGATATATGAGGGGAATAACACAGCTCCCGGCACACACTGATATGTGGTATTATTATTATATAGGGGAGAGAGGACAGTACCGTGATATATGAGGGGGAATAACACAGCTCCCGGCACACGCTGATATGTGGTATTATTATTATATAGGGGGGAGGGGACCGTACAGTGATATATGAGGGGGAATAACACATCTCCCGGCACACACTGATATGTGGTATTATTATTATATAGGGGAGAGGGGACCGTACAGTGATATATGAGGAGGAATAACACAGCTCCCCGCACACACTGATATGTGGTATTATTATTATATAGAGGAGAGGGGACTGTACAGTGATATATGAGGGGAATAACACAGCTCCCGGCACACACTGATATGTGGTATTATTATTATATAGGGAAGAGGGGACCGTACAGTGATATATGAGGAGGAATAACACAGCTCCCGGCACACACTGATATGTGGTATTATTATTATATAGGGGAGAGGGGACCGTACAGTGATATATGAGGAGGAATAACACAGCTCCCGGCACACTGATATGTGGTATTATTATTATATAGGGGAGAGGGGACCGTACAGTGATATATGAGGGGGAATAACACAGCTCCCGGCACACACTGATATGTGGTATTATTATTATATAGAGGAGAGGGGACCGTACAGTGATATATGAGGAGGAATAATACAGCTCCCAGCACACTGATATGTGGTATTATTATTATATAGAGGAGAGGGGACAGTACAGTGATATATGAGGGGGAATAACACAGCTCCCGGCACACTGATATGTGGTATTATTATTATATAGAGGAGAGGGGACCGTACAGTGATATATGAGGGGGAATAACACAGCTCCCGGCACACACTGATATGTGGTATTATGATTATATAGGGGAGAGGGGACCGTACAGTGATATATGAGTGGGAATAACACAGCTCCCGGCACACACTGATATGTGGTATTATTATTATATAGGGGAGAGGGGACAGTACAGTGATATATGAGGGGGAATAACACAGCTCCCGGCACACACTGATATGTGGTATTATTATTATATAGGGGAGAGGACAGTACAGTGATATATGAGGAGGAATAACAGCTCCCGGTACACACTGATATGTGGTATTATTATTATATAGGGGAGAGGGGACCGTACAGTGATATATGAGGGGGAATAACACACCTCCCGGCACACGCTGATATGTGGTATTATTATTATATAGGGGAGAGGGGACCATACAGTGATATATGAGAGGAATAACACTGCTCCCGGCACACGCTGATATGTGGTATTATTATTATATAGCGGAGAGGGGACCGTACAGTGATATATGAGATGAAATAACACAGCTCCCGGCACACGCTGATATGTGGTATTATTAATATTATATAGAGGAGAGGGGACCGTACAGTGATATATGAGGGGGAATAACACCGCTCCCGGCACACGCTGGTATGTGGTATTATTATTATATAGGGGAGAGGGGACCGTACAGTGATATATGAGGGGGAATAACACAGCTCCCGGCACACGCTGATATGTGGTATTATTATATAGGGGAGAGGGGACCGTACAGTGATATATGAGGGGGAATAACACAGCTCCCGGCACACGCTGATATGTAGTATTATTATTATATAGAGGAGAGGGGACCGTACAGTGATATATGAGGGGAATAACACAGCTCCCGGCACACGCTGATATGTGGTATTATTATTATATAGGGGAGAGGGGACCGTACAGTGATATATGAGGAGGAATAGCACAGCTCCCGGCACACGCTGAAATGTGGTATTATTATTATATAGGGGAGAGGGGACCGTACAGTGATATATGAGGAGGAATAACACAGCTCCCGGCACACACTGATATATGGTATTATTATTATATAGAGGAAAGGGGACAGTACAGTGATATATGAGGAGGAATAACACAGCTCCCGGCACACACTGATATGTGGTATTATTATTATATAGGGGAGAGGGGACCGTACAGTGATATATAAGGGGGAATAACACAGCTTCCGGCACACACTGATATGTGGTATTATTATTATATAGGGGAGAGGGGACCGTACAGTGATATATGAGGGGGAATAACACAGCTCCCGGCATACTGATATGTGGTATTATTATTATATAGGGGAGAGGGGACAGTACAGTGATATATGAGGGGGAATAACACAGCTCCCGACACACGCTGATATGTGGTATTATTATTATATAGGGGAGAGGGGACCGTACAGTGATATATGAGGGGGAATAACACAGCTCCCGGCACACGCTGATATGTGGTATTATTATTATACAGGGAAGAGGGGATCGTACAGTGATATATGAGGAGGAATAACACAGCTCCCGGCACACACTGATATGTGGTATTATTATTATATAGAGGAGAGGGGACCGTACAGTGATATATGAGGAGGAATAACACAGCTCCCGGCACACACTGATATGTGGTATTATTATTATATAGAGGAGAGGGGACCGTACAGTGATATATGAGGAGGAATAACACAGCTCCCGGCACACTCTGATATGTGGTATTATTATATAGGGGACAGGGGACCGTACAGTGATATATGAGGGGAATAACACAGCTCCCGGCACACACTGATATGTGGTATTATTATTATATAGGGGAGAGGGGACAGTACAGTGATATATGAGGGGGAATAACACAGCTCCCGGCACACGCTGATATGTGGTATTATTATTATATAGGGGGGAGGGGACCGTACAGTGATATATGAGGGGGAATAACACAGCTCCCGGCACACACTGATATGTGGTATTATTATTATATAGGGAAGAGGGGACACTACAGTGATATATGAGGGGGAATAACACAGCTCCCGGCACACGCTGATATGTGGTATTATTATTATATAAGGATAGGGGACCGTACAGTGATATATGAGGAGGAATAACACAGCTCCCGGCACACTCTGATATGTGGTATTATTATATAGGGGACAGGGGACCGTACAGTGATATATGAGGGGAATAACACAGCTCCCGGCACACACTGATATGTGGTATTATTATTATATAGGGGAGAGGGGACAGTACAGTGATATATGAGGGGGAATAACACAGCTCCCGGCACACGCTGATATGTGGTATTATTATTATATAGGGGGGAGGGGACCGTACAGTGATATATGAGGGGGAATAACACAGCTCCCGGCACGCTGATATGTGGTATTATTATATAGGGGAGAGGGGACCGTACAGTGATATATGAGGGGGAATAACACAGCTCCCGGCACACGCTGATATGTAGTATTATTATTATATAGAGGAGAGGGGACCGTACAGTGATATATGAGGGGAATAACACAGCTCCCGGCACACGCTGATATGTGGTATTATTATTATATAGGGGAGAGGGGACCGTACAGTGATATATGAGGAGGAATAGCACAGCTCCCGGCACACGCTGAAATGTGGTATTATTATTATATAGGGGAGAGGGGACCGTACAGTGATATATGAGGAGGAATAACACAGCTCCCGGCACACACTGATATATGGTATTATTATTATATAGAGGAAAGGGGACAGTACAGTGATATATGAGGAGGAATAACACAGCTCCCGGCACACACTGATATGTGGTATTATTATTATATAGGGGAGAGGGGACCGTACAGTGATATATAAGGGGGAATAACACAGCTTCCGGCACACACTGATATGTGGTATTATTATTATATAGGGGAGAGGGGACCGTACAGTGATATATGAGGGGGAATAACACAGCTCCCGGCATACTGATATGTGGTATTATTATTATATAGGGGAGAGGGGACAGTACAGTGATATATGAGGGGGAATAACACAGCTCCCGACACACGCTGATATGTGGTATTATTATTATATAGGGGAGAGGGGACCGTACAGTGATATATGAGGGGGAATAACACAGCTCCCGGCACACGCTGATATGTGGTATTATTATTATACAGGGAAGAGGGGATCGTACAGTGATATATGAGGAGGAATAACACAGCTCCCGGCACACACTGATATGTGGTATTATTATTATATAGAGGAGAGGGGACCGTACAGTGATATATGAGGAGGAATAACACAGCTCCCGGCACACACTGATATGTGGTATTATTATTATATAGAGGAGAGGGGACCGTACAGTGATATATGAGGAGGAATAACACAGCTCCCGGCACACTCTGATATGTGGTATTATTATATAGGGGACAGGGGACCGTACAGTGATATATGAGGGGAATAACACAGCTCCCGGCACACACTGATATGTGGTATTATTATTATATAGGGGAGAGGGGACAGTACAGTGATATATGAGGGGGAATAACACAGCTCCCGGCACACGCTGATATGTGGTATTATTATTATATAGGGGGGAGGGGACCGTACAGTGATATATGAGGGGGAATAACACAGCTCCCGGCACACACTGATATGTGGTATTATTATTATATAGGGAAGAGGGGACCGTACAGTGATATATGAGGAGGAATAACACAGCTCCCGGCACACACTGATATGTGGTATTATTATTATATAGGGGAGAGGGGACCGTACAGTGATATATGAGGAGGAATAACAGCTCCCGGTACACACTGATATGTGGTATTATTATTATATAGAGGAGAGGGGACCGTACAGTGATATATGAGGGGGAATAACACACCTCCCGGCACACGCTGATATGTGGTATTATTATTATATAGGGGAGAGGGGACCATACAGTGATATATGAGAGGAATAACACTGCTCCCGGCACACACTGATATGTGGTATTATTATTATATAGGGGAGAGGGGACCGTACAGTGATATATGAGGAGGAATAACACAGCTCCCGGCACACTGATATGTGGTATTATTATTATATAGGGGAGAGGGGACCGTACAGTGATATACGAGGGGGAATAACACAGCTCCCGGCACACACTGATATGTGGTATTATTATTATATAGAGGAGAGGGGACCGTACAGTGATATATGAGGAGGAATAATACAGCTCCCAGCACACTGATATGTGGTATTATTATTATATAGAGGAGAGGGGACAGTACAGTGATATATGAGGGGGAATAACACAGCTCCCTGCACACGCTGATATGTGGTATTATTAATATATAGGGGAGAGGGGACTGTACAGTGATATATGAGGGGGAATAACACATCTCCCGGCACACTGATATGTGGTATTATTATTATATAGAGGAGAGGGGACCGTACAGTGATATATGAGGGGGAATAACACAGCTCCCGGCACACACTGATATGTGGTATTATTATTATATAGGGGAGAGGGGACCGTACAGTGATATATGAGTGGGAATAACACAGCTCCCGGCACACACTGATATGTGGTATTATTATTATATAGGGGAGAGGGGACAGTACAGTGATATATGAGGGGGAATAACACAGCTCCCGGCACACACTGATATGTGGTATTATTATTATATAGGGGAGAGGACAGTACAGTGATATGTGAGGAGGAATAACACAGCTCCCGGCACACGCTGATATGTGGTATTATTATTATATAGGGGAGAGGACAGTACAGTGATATATGAGGGGGAATAACACAGCTCCCGGCACACACTGATATGTGGTATTATTATTATATAGGGGAGAGGGGACAGTACAGTGATATATGAGGGGGAATAACACAGCTCCCGGCACACGCTGATATGTGGTATTATTATTATATAGGGGGGAGGGGACCGTACAGTGATATATGAGGGGGAATAACACAGCTCCCGGCACACACTGATATGTGGTATTATTATTATATAGGGAAGAGGGGACCGTACAGTGATATATGAGGAGGAATAACACAGCTCCCGGCACACACTGATATGTGGTATTATTATTATATAGGGGAGAGGGGACCGTACAGTGATATATGAGGAGGAATAACAGCTCCCGGTACACACTGATATGTGGTATTATTATTATATAGAGGAGAGGGGACCGTACAGTGATATATGAGGGGGAATAACACACCTCCCGGCACACGCTGATTTGTGGTATTATTATTATATAGGGGAGAGGGGACCATACCGTGATATATGAGAGGAATAACACTGATCCCGGCACACACTGATATGTGGTATTATTATTATATAGGGGAGAGGGGACCGTACAGTGATATATGAGGAGGAATAACACAGCTCCCGGCACACTGATATGTGGTATTATTATTATATAGGGGAGAGGGGACCGTACAGTGATATATGAGGGGGAATAACACAGCTCCCGGCACACACTGATATGTGGTATTATTATTATATAGAGGAGAGGGGACCGTACAGTGATATATGAGGAGGAATAATACAGCTCCCAGCACACTGATATGTGGTATTATTATTATATAGAGGAGAGGGGACAGTACAGTGATATATGAGGGGGAATAACACAGCTCCCTGCACACGCTGATATGTGGTATTATTATTATATAGGGGAGAGGGGACTGTACAGTGATATATGAGGGGGAATAACACATCTCCCGGCACACTGATATGTGGTATTATTATTATATAGAGGAGAGGGGACCGTACAGTGATATATGAGGGGGAATAACACAGCTCCCGGCACACACTGATATGTGGTATTATTATTATATAGGGGAGAGGGGACCGTACAGTGATATATGAGTGGGAATAACACAGCTCCCGGCACACACTGATATGTGGTGGTATTATTATTATATAGGGGAGAGGGGACAGTACAGTGATATATGAGGGGGAATAACACAGCTCCCGGCACACACTGATATGTGGTATTATTATTATATAGGGGAGAGGACAGTACAGTGATATATGAGGAGGAATAACAGCTCCCGGTACACACTGATATGTGGTATTATTATTATATAGAGGAGAGGGGACCGTACAGTGATATATGAGGGGGAATAATACACCTCCCGGCACACGCTGATATGTGGTGTTATTATTATATAGGGGAGAGGGGACCATACAGTGATATATGAGAGGAATAACACTGCTCCCGGCACACGCTGATATGTGGTATTATTATTATATAGGGGAGAGGGGACCGTACAGTGATATATGAGGAGGAATAACACAGCTCCCGGCACACGCTGATATGTGGTATTATTAATATTATATAGAGGAGAGGGGACCGTACAGTGATATATGAGGGGGAATAACACAGCCCCCGGCACACACTGATATGTGATATTATTATTATATAGAGGAGAGGGGACCGTACAGTGATATATGAGGGGGAATAACACAGCTCCCGGCACACGCTGGTATGTGGTATTATTATTATATAGGGGAGAGGGGACCGTACAGTGATATATGAGGGGGAATAACACAGCTCCCGGCACACGCTGATATGTGGTATTATTATATGGGGGAGAGGGGACCGTACAGTGATATATGAGGGGGAATAACACAGCTCCCGGCACACGCTGATATGTAGTATTATTATTATATAGAGGAGAGGGGACCGTACAGTGATATATGAGGGGAATAACACAGCTCCCGGCACACGCTGATATGTGGTATTATTATTATATAGGGGAGAGGGGACCGTACAGTGATATATGAGGAGGAATAACACAGCTCCCGGCACACGCTGATATGTGGTATTATTATTATATAGGGGAGAGGGGACCGTACAGTGATATATGAGGAGGAATAACACAGCTCCCGGCACACACTGATATATGGTATTATTATTATATAGAGGAGAGGGGACAGTACAGTGATATATGAGGAGGAATAACACAGCTCCCGGCACACTGATATGTGGTATTATTATTATGTAGGGAGAGGGGACCGTACAGTGATATATGAGGGGAATAACACAGCTCCCGGCACACGCTGATATGTGGTATTATTATTATATAGAGGAGAGGGGACAGTACAGTGATATATGAGGGGGAATAACACAGCCCCCGGCACACACTGATATGTGGTATTATTATTATATAGGGGAGAGGGGACAGTACAGTGATATATGAGGAGTAATAACACAGCTCCCGGCACACGCTGATATGTGGTATTATTATTATATAGGGGAGAGGGGACCGTACAGTGATATATGAGGGGAATAACACAGCTCCCGGCACACGCTGATATGTGGTATTATTATTATATAGGAGAGAGGGGACCGTACAGTGATATATGAGGGGAATAACACAGCTCCCGGCACACACTGATATGTGGTATTATTATTATATAGGAGAGAGGGGACCGTACAGTGATATATGAGGAGGAATAACACATCTCCCGGCACACTCTTATATGTGGTATTATTATTATATAGGGGAGAGGGGACCGTACAGTGATATATGAGGGGGAATAACACAGCTCCCGGCACACACTGATATGTGGTATTATTATATAGGGGACAGGGGACCGTACAGTGATATATGAGGGGAATAACACAGCTCCCGGCACATGCTGATATGTGGTATTATTATTATATAGGGGAGAGGGGACCGTACAGTGATATATGAGGGGGAATAACACAGCTCCCGGCACACACTGATATGTGGTATTATTATATAGGGGACAGGGGACCGTACAGTGATATATGAGGAGGAATAACACAGCTCCCGGCACATGCTGATATGTGGTGTTATTATTATATAGTGGAGAGGGAACCGTACAGTGATATATGAGAAGGAATAACACAGCTCCCAGCACACACTGATATGTGGTATTATTATTATATAGAGGAGAGGGGACAGTACAGTGATATATGAGGGGAATAACACAGCTCCCGGCACACACTGATATGTGGTACTATTATTATATAGGGGAGAGGGGACCGTACAGTAATATATGAGGAGGAATAACACAGCTCCCGGCACACACTGATATGTGGTATTATTATATAGGGGACAGGGGACCGTACAGTGATATATGAGGGGAATAACACAGCTCCCGGCACATGCTGATATGTGGTATTATTATTATATAGGGGAGAGGGGACCGTACAGTGATATATGAGGGGGAATAACACAGCTCCCGGCACACACTGATATGTGGTATTATTATTATATAGGGGAGAGGGGACTGTACAGTGATATATGAGGGGGAATAACACAGCTCTCGGCACACTCTGATATGTGGTATTATTATATAGGGGACAGGGGACCGTACAGTGATATATGAGGGGAATAACACAGCTCCCGGCACACACTGATATGTGGTATTATTATTATATAGGGGAGAGAGGACCGTACAGTGATATATGAGGGGGAATAACACAGCTCCCGGCACACGCTGATATGTGGTATTATTATTATACAGGGAAGAGGGGATCGTACAGTGATATATGAGGAGGAATAACACAGCTCCCGGCACACACTGATATGTGGTATTATTATTATATAGGGGAGAGGGGACCGTACAGTGATATATGAGGAGGAATAACACAGCTCCCGGCACACACTAATATGTGGTATTATTATTATATAGAGGAGAGGGGACCGTACAGTGATATGTGAGGAGGAATAACACAGCTCCCGGCACACTCTGATATGTGGTATTATTATATAGGGGACAGGGGACCGTACAGTGATATATGAGGGGAATAACACAGCTCCCGGCACACACTGATATGTGGTATTATTATTATATAGGGGAGAGAGGACAGTACCGTGATATATGAGGGGGAATAACACAGCTCCCGGCACACGCTGATATGTGGTATTATTATTATATAGGGGGGAGGGGACCGTACAGTGATATATGAGGGGGAATAACACATCTCCCGGCACACACTGATATGTGGTATTATTATTATATAGGGGAGAGGGGACCGTACAGTGATATATGAGGAGGAATAACACAGCTCCCCGCACACACTGATATGTGGTATTATTATTATATAGAGGAGAGGGGACTGTACAGTGATATATGAGGGGAATAACACAGCTCCCGGCACACACTGATATGTGGTATTATTATTATATAGGGAAGAGGGGACCGTACAGTGATATATGAGGAGGAATAACACAGCTCCCGGCACACACTGATATGTGGTATTATTATTATATAGGGGAGAGGGGACCGTACAGTGATATATGAGGAGGAATAACACAGCTCCCGGCACACTGATATGTGGTATTATTATTATATAGGGGAGAGGGGACCGTACAGTGATATATGAGGGGGAATAACACAGCTCCCGGCACACACTGATATGTGGTATTATTATTATATAGAGGAGAGGGGACCGTACAGTGATATATGAGGAGGAATAATACAGCTCCCAGCACACTGATATGTGGTATTATTATTATATAGAGGAGAGGGGACAGTACAGTGATATATGAGGGGGAATAACACAGCTCCCGGCACACTGATATGTGGTATTATTATTATATAGAGGAGAGGGGACCGTACAGTGATATATGAGGGGGAATAACACAGCTCCCGGCACACACTGATATGTGGTATTATGATTATATAGGGGAGAGGGGACCGTACAGTGATATATGAGTGGGAATAACACAGCTCCCGGCACACACTGATATGTGGTATTATTATTATATAGGGGAGAGGGGACAGTACAGTGATATATGAGGGGGAATAACACAGCTCCCGGCACACACTGATATGTGGTATTATTATTATATAGGGGAGAGGACAGTACAGTGATATATGAGGAGGAATAACAGCTCCCGGTACACACTGATATGTGGTATTATTATTATATAGGGGAGAGGGGACCGTACAGTGATATATGAGGGGGAATAACACACCTCCCGGCACACGCTGATATGTGGTATTATTATTATATAGGGGAGAGGGGACCATACAGTGATATATGAGAGGAATAACACTGCTCCCGGCACACGCTGATATGTGGTATTATTATTATATAGCGGAGAGGGGACCGTACAGTGATATATGAGATGAAATAACATAGCTCCCGGCACACGCTGATATGTGGTATTATTAATATTATATAGAGGAGAGGGGACCGTACAGTGATATATGAGGGGGAATAACACAGCCCCCGGCACACACTGATATGTGATATTATTATTATATAGAGGAGAGGGGACCGTACAGTGATATATGAGGGGGAATAACACCGCTCCCGGCACACGCTGGTATGTGGTATTATTATTATATAGGGGAGAGGGGACCGTACAGTGATATATGAGGGGGAATAACACAGCTCCCGGCACACGCTGATATGTGGTATTATTATATAGGGGAGAGGGGACCGTACAGTGATATATGAGGGGGAATAACACAGCTCCCGGCACACGCTGATATGTAGTATTATTATTATATAGAGGAGAGGGGACCGTACAGTGATATATGAGGGGAATAACACAGCTCCCGGCACACGCTGATATGTGGTATTATTATTATATAGGGGAGAGGGGACCGTACAGTGATATATGAGGAGGAATAGCACAGCTCCCGGCACACGCTGAAATGTGGTATTATTATTATATAGGGGAGAGGGGACCGTACAGTGATATATGAGGAGGAATAACACAGCTCCCGGCACACACTGATATATGGTATTATTATTATATAGAGGAAAGGGGACAGTACAGTGATATATGAGGAGGAATAACACAGCTCCCGGCACACACTGATATGTGGTATTATTATTATATAGGGGAGAGGGGACCGTACAGTGATATATAAGGGGGAATAACACAGCTTCCGGCACACACTGATATGTGGTATTATTATTATATAGGGGAGAGGGGACCGTACAGTGATATATGAGGGGGAATAACACAGCTCCCGGCATACTGATATGTGGTATTATTATTATATAGGGGAGAGGGGACAGTACAGTGATATATGAGGGGGAATAACACAGCTCCCGGCACACGCTGATATGTGGTATTATTATTATATAGGGGGGAGGGGACCGTACAGTGATATATGAGGGGGAATAACACAGCTCCCGGCACACACTGATATGTGGTATTATTATTATATAGGGAAGAGGGGACCGTACAGTGATATATGAGGAGGAATAACACAGCTCCCGGCACACACTGATATGTGGTATTATTATTATATAGGGGAGAGGGGACCGTACAGTGATATATGAGGAGGAATAACAGCTCCCGGTACACACTGATATGTGGTATTATTATTATATAGAGGAGAGGGGACCGTACAGTGATATATGAGGGGGAATAACACACCTCCCGGCACACGCTGATATGTGGTATTATTATTATATAGGGGAGAGGGGACCATACAGTGATATATGAGAGGAATAACACTGCTCCCGGCACACACTGATATGTGGTATTATTATTATATAGGGGAGAGGGGACCGTACAGTGATATATGAGGAGGAATAACACAGCTCCCGGCACACTGATATGTGGTATTATTATTATATAGGGGAGAGGGGACCGTACAGTGATATACGAGGGGGAATAACACAGCTCCCGGCACACACTGATATGTGGTATTATTATTATATAGAGGAGAGGGGACCGTACAGTGATATATGAGGAGGAATAATACAGCTCCCAGCACACTGATATGTGGTATTATTATTATATAGAGGAGAGGGGACAGTACAGTGATATATGAGGGGGAATAACACAGCTCCCTGCACACGCTGATATGTGGTATTATTAATATATAGGGGAGAGGGGACTGTACAGTGATATATGAGGGGGAATAACACATCTCCCGGCACACTGATATGTGGTATTATTATTATATAGAGGAGAGGGGACCGTACAGTGATATATGAGGGGGAATAACACAGCTCCCGGCACACACTGATATGTGGTATTATTATTATATAGGGGAGAGGGGACCGTACAGTGATATATGAGTGGGAATAACACAGCTCCCGGCACACACTGATATGTGGTATTATTATTATATAGGGGAGAGGGGACAGTACAGTGATATATGAGGGGGAATAACACAGCTCCCGGCACACACTGATATGTGGTATTATTATTATATAGGGGAGAGGACAGTACAGTGATATGTGAGGAGGAATAACACAGCTCCCGGCACACGCTGATATGTGGTATTATTATTATATAGGGGAGAGGACAGTACAGTGATATATGAGGAGGAATAACACAGCTCCCGGCACACACTGATATGTGGTATTATTATTATATAGGGGAGAGGACAGTACAGTGATATATGAGGAGGAATAACAGCTCCCGGTACACACTGATATGTGGTATTATTATTATATAGAGGAGAGGGGACCGTACAGTGATATATGAGGGGGAATAACACACCTCCCGGCACACGCTGATATGTGGTGTTATTATTATATAGGGGAGAGGGGACCATACAGTGATATATGAGAGGAATAACACTGCTCCCGGCACACGCTGATATGTGGTATTATTATTATATAGGAGAGAGGGGACCGTACAGTGATATATGAGGAGGAATAACACAGCTCCCGGCACACGCTGATATGTGGTATTATTAATATTATATAGAGGAGAGGGGACCGTACAGTGATATATGAGGGGGAATAACACAGCCCCCGGCACACACTGATATGTGATATTATTGTTATATAGAGGAGAGGGGACCGTACAGTGATATATGAGGGGGAATAACACAGCTCCCGGCACACGCTGGTATGTGGTATTATTATTATATAGGGGAGAGGGGACCGTACAGTGATATATGAGGGGAAATAACACAGCTCCCGGCATACGCTGATATGTGGTATTATTATATAGGGGAGAGGGGACCGTACAGTGATATATGAGGGGGAATAACACAGCTCCCGGCACACGCTGATATGTAGTATTATTATTATATAGAGGAGAGGGGACCGTACAGTGATATATGAGGGGAATAACACAGCTCCCGGCACACGCTGATATGTGGTATTATTATTATATAGGGGAGAGGGGACCGTACAGTGATATATGAGGAGGAATAACACAGCTCCCGGCACACACTGATATATGGTATTATTATTATATAGAGGAGAGGGGACAGTACAGTGATATATGAGGAGGAATAACACAGCTCCCGGCACACTGATATGTGGTATTATTATTATGTAGGGAGAGGGGACCGTACAGTGATATATGAGGGGAATAACACAGCTCCCGGCACACGCTGATATGTGGTATTATTATTATATAGAGGAGAGGGGACAGTACAGTGATATATGAGGAGTAATAACACAGCTCCCGGCACACGCTGATATGTGGTATTATTATTATATAGGGGAGAGGGGACCGTACAGTGATATATGACGGGAATAACACAGCTCCCGGCACACGCTGATATGTGGTATTATTATTATATAGGAGAGAGGGGACCGTACAGTGATATATGAGGGGAATAACACAGCTCCCGGCACACACTGATATGTGGTATTATTATTATATAGGAGAGAGGGGACCGTACAGTGATATATGAGGAGGAATAACACAGCTCCCGGCACATGCTGATATGTGGTGTTATTATTATATAGTGGAGAGGGAACCGTACAGTGATATATGAGAAGGAATAACACAGCTCCCGGCACACACTGATATGTGGTATTATTTTTATATAGAGGAGAGGGGACAGTACAGTGATATATGAGGGGAATAACACAGCTCCCGGCACACACTGATATGTGGTATTATTATTATATAGGGGAGAGGGGACCGTACAGTGATATATGAGGAGGAATAACACAGCTCCCGGCACACACTGATATGTGGTATTATTATATAGGGGACAGGGGACCGTACAGTGATATATGAGGGGAATAACACAGCTCCCGGCACATGCTGATATGTGGTATTATTATTATATAGGGGAGAGGGGACCGTACAGTGATATATGAGGAGGAATAACACAGCTCCCGGCACACACTGATATGTGGTATTATTATTATATAGGGGAGAGGGGACCGTACAGTGATATATGAGGAGGAATAACACAGTTCCCGGCACACACTAATATGTGGTATTATTATTATATAGAGGAGAGGGGACCGTACAGTGATATATGAGGAGGAATAACACAGCTCCCGGCACACTCTGATATGTGGTATTATTATATAGGGGACAGGGGACCGTACAGTGATATATGAGGGGAATAACACAGCTCCCGGCACACACTGATATGTGGTATTATTATTATATAGGGGAGAGAGGACAGTACAGTGATATATGAGGGGGAATAACACAGCTCCCTGCACACGCTGATATGTGGTATTATTATTATTATATAGGGGAGAGGGGACTGTACAGTGATATATGAGGGGGAATAACACATCTCCCGGCACACGCTGATATGTGGTATTATTATTATATAGGGGAGAGGGGACCGTACAGTGATATATGAGATGGAATAACACAGCTCCCGGCACACGCTGATATGTGGTATTATTAATATTATATAGAGGAGAGGGGACCGTACAGTGATATATGAGGGGGAATAACACAGCCCCCGGCACACACTGATATGTGATATTATTATTATATAGAGGAGAGGGGACCGTACAGTGATATATGAGGGGGAATAACACAGCTCCCGGCACACGCTGGTATGTGGTATTATTATTATATAGGGGAGAGGGGACCGTACAGTGATATATGAGGGGGAATAACACAGCTCCCGGCACACACTGATATGTGGTATTATTATTATATAGGGGAGAGAGGACAGTACAGTGATATATGAGGGGGAATAACACAGCTCCCGGCACACGCTGATATGTGGTATTATTATTATATAGGGGGGAGGGGACCGTACAGTGATATATGAGGGGGAATAACACATCTCCCGGCACACACTGATATGTGGTATTATTATTATATAGGGGAGAGGGGACCGTACAGTGATATATGAGGAGGAATAACACAGCTCCCCGCACACACTGATATGTGGTATTATTATTATATAGAGGAGAGGGGACTGTACAGTGATATATGAGGGGAATAACACAGCTCCCGGCACACACTGATATGTGGTATTATTATTATACAGGGAAGAGGGGACCGTACAGTGATATATGAGGAGGAATAACACAGCTCCCGGCACACACTGATATGTGGTATTATTATTATATAGGGGAGAGGGGACCGTACAGTGATATATGAGGAGGAATAACACAGCTCCCGGCACACTGATATGTGGTATTATTATTATATAGGGGAGAGGGGACCGTACAGTGATATATGAGGGGGAATAACACAGCTCCCGGCACACACTGATATGTGGTATTATTATTATATAGAGGAGAGGGGACCGTACAGTGATATATGAGGAGGAATAATACAGCTCCCAGCACACTGATATGTGGTATTATTATTATATAGAGGAGAGGGGACAGTACAGTGATATATGAGGGGGAATAACACAGCTCCCTGCACACGCTGATATGTGGTATTATTATTATTATATAGGGGAGAGGGGACTGTACAGTGATATATGAGGGGGAATAACACATCTCCCGGCACACTGATATGTGGTATTATTATTATATAGAGGAGAGGGGACCGTACAGTGATATATGAGGGGGAATAACACAGCTCCCGGCACACACTGATATGTGGTATTATGATTATATAGGGGAGAGGGGACCGTACAGTGATATATGAGTGGGAATAACACAGCTCCCGGCACACACTGATATGTGGTATTATTATTATATAGGGGAGAGGGGACAGTACAGTGATATATGAGGGGGAATAACACAGCTCCCGGCACACACTGATATGTGGTATTATTATTATATAGGGGAGAGGACAGTACAGTGATATATGAGGAGGAATAACAGCTCCCGGTACACACTGATATGTGGTATTATTATTATATAGGGGAGAGGGGACCGTACAGTGATATATGAGGGGGAATAACACACCTCCCGGCACACGCTGATATGTTGTATTATTATTATATAGAGGAGAGGGGACCATACAGTGATATATGAGAGGAATAACACTGCTCCCGGCACACGCTGATATGTGGTATTATTATTATATAGGGGAGAGGGGACCGTACAGTGATATATGAGATGGAATAACACAGCTCCCGGCACACGCTGATATGTGGTATTATTAATATTATATAGAGGAGAGGGGACCGTACAGTGATATATGAGGGGGAATAACACAGCCCCCGGCACACACTGATATGTGATATTATTATTATATAGAGGAGAGGGGACCGTACAGTGATATATGAGGGGGAATAACACAGCTCCCGGCACACGCTGGTATGTGGTATTATTATTATATAGGGGAGAGGGGACCGTACAGTGATATATGAGGGGGAATAACACAGCTCCCGGCACACGCTGATATGTGGTATTATTATATAGGGGAGAGGGGACCGTACAGTGATATGAGGGGGAATAACACAGCTCCCGGCACACGCTGATATGTAGTATTATTATTATATAGAGGAGAGGGGACCGTACAGTGATATATGAGGGGAATAACACAGCTCCCGGCACACGCTGATATGTGGTATTATTATTATATAGGGGAGAGGGGACCGTACAATGATATATGAGGAGGAATAACACAGCTCCCGGCACACACTGATATATGGTATTATTATTATATAGAGGAGAGGGGACAGTACAGTGATATATGAGGAGGAATAACACAGCTCCCGGCACACGCTGAAATGTGGTATTATTATTATATAGGGGAGAGGGGACCGTACAATGATATATGAGGAGGAATAACACAGCTCCCGGCACACACTGATATATGGTATTATTATTATATAGAGGAGAGGGGACAGTACAGTGATATATGAGGAGGAATAACACAGCTCCCGGCACACACTGATATGTGGTATTATTATTATATAGGGGAGAGGGGACCGTACAGTGATATATAAGGGGGAATAACACAGCTTCCGGCACACACTGATATGTGGTTTTATTATTATATAGGGGAGAGGGGACCGTACAGTGATATATGAGGGGGAATAACACAGCTCCCGGCATACTGATATGTGGTATTATTATTATATAGGGGAGAGGGGACAGTACAGTGATATATGAGGGGGAATAACACAGCTCCCGACACACGCTGATATGTGGTATTATTATTATATAGGGGAGAGGGGACCATACAGTGATATTTGAGGGGGAATAACACAGCTCCCGGCACACACTGATATGTGGTATTATTATTATATAGGGGAGAGGGGACAGTACAGTGATATATGAGAGGGAATAACACAGCTCCCGGCACACGCTGATATGTGGTATTATTATTATATAGGGGAGAGGGGAACGTACAGTGATATATGAGGAGGAATAACACAGCTCCCGGCACACGCTGATATGTGGTATTATTATTATATAGGGGAGAGGGGACCGTACAGTGATATATGAGGGAGAATAACACAGCTCCCGGCACACGCTGATATGTGGTATTATTATTATATAGGGGAGAGGGGACAGTACAGTGATATATGAGGGGAAATAACACAGCTCCCGGCACACACTGATATGTGGTATTATTATTATATAGGGGAGAGGAGACCGTACAGTGATATATGAGGGGGAATAACACAGCTCCCAGCACACGCTGATATGTGGTATTATTATTATTATGTAGGGGAGAGGGGACCGTACAGTGATATATGAGGAGGAATAACACAGCTCCCGGCACACACTGATATGTGGTATTATTATTATATAGAGGAGAGGGGACCATACAGGGATATATGAGGAGGAATAACACAGCTCCCGGCACACACTGATATGTGGTATTATTATTATATAGAGGAGAGGGGACAGTACAGTGATATATGAGGGGGAATAACACAGCTCCCGGCACACACTGATATGTGGTATTATTATTATATAGAGGAGAGGGGACAGTACAGTGATATATGAGGAGGAATAACACAGCTCCCAGCACACGCTAATATGTGGTATTATTATTATATAGGGGAGAGGGTACCGTACAGTGATATATGAGGAGGAATAACACTGCTCCCGGCACACACTGATATGTGGTATTATTATTATTATTATATAGGGGAGAGGGGACAGTACAGTGATATATGAGGGGAATAACACTGCTCCCGGCACACGCTGATATGTGGTATTATTATTATATAGGGGAGAGGGGACCGTACAGTGATATATGAGGGGAATAACACAGCTCCCGGCACACACTGATATGTGGTATTATTATTATATAGGGGAGAGAGGACAGTACAGTGATATATGAGGGGGAATAACACAGCTCCCGGCACACGCTGATATGTGGTATTATTATTATATAGGGGGGAGGGGACCGTACAGTGATATATGAGGGGGAATAACACATCTCCCGGCACACACTGATATGTGGTATTATTATTATATAGGGGAGAGGGGACCGTACAGTGATATATGAGGAGGAATAACACAGCTCCCCGCACACACTGATATGTGGTATTATTATTATATAGAGGAGAGGGGACTGTACAGTGATATATGAGGGGAATAACACAGCTCCCGGCACACACTGATATGTGGTATTATTATTATACAGGGAAGAGGGGACCGTACAGTGATATATGAGGAGGAATAACACAGCTCCCGGCACACACTGATATGTGGTATTATTATTATATAGGGGAGAGGGGACCGTACAGTGATATATGAGGAGGAATAACACAGCTCCCGGCACACTGATATGTGGTATTATTATTATATAGGGGAGAGGGGACCGTACAGTGATATATGAGGGGGAATAACACAGCTCCCGGCACACACTGATATGTGGTATTATTATTATATAGAGGAGAGGGGACCGTACAGTGATATATGAGGAGGAATAATACAGCTCCCAGCACACTGATATGTGGTATTATTATTATATAGAGGAGAGGGGACAGTACAGTGATATTTGAGGGGGAATAACACAGCTCCCTGCACACGCTGATATGTGGTATTATTATTATTATATAGGGGAGAGGGGACTGTACAGTGATATATGAGGGGGAATAACACATCTCCCGGCACACTGATATGTGGTATTATTATTATATAGAGGAGAGGGGACCGTACAGTGATATATGAGGGGGAATAACACAGCTCCCGGCACACACTGATATGTGGTATTATGATTATATAGGGGAGAGGGGACCGTACAGTGATATATGAGTGGGAATAACACAGCTCCCGGCACACACTGATATGTGGTATTATTATTATATAGGGGAGAGGGGACAGTACAGTGATATATGAGGGGGAATAACACAGCTCCCGGCACACACTGATATGTGGTATTATTATTATATAGGGGAGAGGACAGTACAGTGATATATGAGGAGGAATAACAGCTCCCGGTACACACTGATATGTGGTATTATTATTATATAGGGGAGAGGGGACCGTACAGTGATATATGAGGGGGAATAACACACCTCCCGGCACACGCTGATATGTTGTATTATTATTATATAGAGGAGAGGGGACCATACAGTGATATATGAGAGGAATAACACTGCTCCCGGCACACGCTGATATGTGGTATTATTATTATATAGGGGAGAGGGGAACGTACAGTGATATATGAGATGGAATAACACAGCTCCCGGCACACGCTGATATGTGGTATTATTAATATTATATAGAGGAGAGGGGACCGTACAGTGATATATGAGGGGGAATAACACAGCCCCCGGCACACACTGATATGTGATATTATTATTATATAGAGGAGAGGGGACCGTACAGTGATATATGAGGGGGAATAACACAGCTCCCGGCACACGCTGGTATGTGGTATTATTATTATATAGGGGAGAGGGGACCGTACAGTGATATATGAGGGGGAATAACACAGCTCCCGGCACACGCTGATATGTGGTATTATTATATAGGGGAGAGGGGACCGTACAGTGATATGAGGGGGAATAACACAGCTCCCGGCACACGCTGATATGTAGTATTATTATTATATAGAGGAGAGGGGACCGTACAGTGATATATGAGGGGAATAACACAGCTCCCGGCACACGCTGATATGTGGTATTATTATTATATAGGGGAGAGGGGACCGTACAGTGATATATGAGGAGGAATAACACAGCTCCCGGCACACGCTGAAATGTGGTATTATTATTATATAGGGGAGAGGGGACCGTACAATGATATATGAGGAGGAATAACACAGCTCCCGGCACACACTGATATATGGTATTATTATTATATAGAGGAGAGGGGACAGTACAGTGATATATGAGGAGGAATAACACAGCTCCCGGCACACACTGATATGTGGTATTATTATTATATAGGGGAGAGGGGACCGTACAGTGATATATAAGGGGGAATAACACAGCTTCCGGCACACACTGATATGTGGTATTATTATTATATAGGGGAGAGGGGACCGTACAGTGATATATGAGGGGGAATAACACAGCTCCCGGCATACTGATATGTGGTATTATTATTATATAGGGGAGAGGGGACAGTACAGTGATATATGAGGGGGAATAACACAGCTCCCGACACACGCTGATATGTGGTATTATTATTATATAGGGGAGAGGGGACCATACAGTGATATTTGAGGGGGAATAACACAGCTCCCGGCACACACTGATATGTGGTATTATTATTATATAGGGGAGAGGGGACAGTACAGTGATATATGAGAGGGAATAACACAGCTCCCGGCACACGCTGATATGTGGTATTATTATTATATAGGGGAGAGGGGAACGTACAGTGATATATGAGGAGGAATAACACAGCTCCCGGCACACGCTGATATGTGGTATTATTATTATATAGGGGAGAGGGGACCGTACAGTGATATATGAGGGAGAATAACACAGCTCCCGGCACACGCTGATATGTGGTATTATTATTATATAGGGGAGAGGGGACAGTACAGTGATATATGAGGGGAAATAACACAGCTCCCGGCACACACTGATATGTGGTATTATTATTATATAGGGGAGAGGAGACCGTACAGTGATATATGAGGGGGAATAACACAGCTCCCAGCACACGCTGATATGTGGTATTATTATTATTATGTAGGGGAGAGGGGACCGTACAGTGATATATGAGGAGGAATAACACAGCTCCCGGCACACACTGATATGTGGTATTATTATTATATAGAGGAGAGGGGACCATACAGGGATATATGAGGAGGAATAACACAGCTCCCGGCACACACTGATATGTGGTATTATTATTATATAGAGGAGAGGGGACAGTACAGTGATATATGAGGGGGAATAACACAGCTCCCGGCACACACTGATATGTGGTATTATTATTATATAGAGGAGAGGGGACAGTACAGTGATATATGAGGAGGAATAACACAGCTCCCAGCACACGCTAATATGTGGTATTATTATTATATAGGGGAGAGGGTACCGTACAGTGATATATGAGGAGGAATAACACTGCTCCCGGCACACACTGATATGTGGTATTATTATTATTATTATATAGGGGAGAGGGGACAGTACAGTGATATATGAGGGGAATAACACTGCTCCCGGCACACGCTGATATGTGGTATTATTAATATTATATAGAGGAGAGGGGACCGTACAGTGATATATGAGGGGGAATAACACAGCCCCCGGCACACACTGATATGTGATATTATTATTATATAGAGGAGAGGGGACCGTATAGTGATATATGAGGGGGAATAACACAGCTCCCGGCACACGCTGGTATGTGGTATTATTATTATATAGGGGAGAGGGGACCGTACAGTGATATATGAGGGGGAATAACACAGCTCCCGGCACACGCTGATATGTGGTATTATTATATAGGGGAGAGGGGACCGTACAGTGATATATGAGGGGGAATTACACAGCTCCCGGCACACGCTATGTAGTATTATTATATAGAGGAGAGGGGACCGTACAGTGATATATGAGGGGAATAACACAGCTCCCGGCACACGCTGATATGTGGTATTATTATTATATAGGGGAGAGGGGACCGTACAGTGATATATGAGGAGGAATAACACAGCTCCCGGCACACGCTGATATGTGGTATTATTATTATATAGAGGAGAGGGGACAGTACAGTGATATATGAGGAGGAATAACACAGCTCCCGGCACACGCTGATATGTGGTATTATTAATATTATATAGAGGAGAGGGGACAGTACAGTGATATATGAGGAGGAATAACACAGCTCCCGGCACACGCTGATATGTGGTATTATTAATATTATATAGAGGAGAGGGGACCGTACAGTGATATATGAGGGGGAATAACACAGCCCCCGGCACACACTGATATGTGATATTATTATTATATAGAGGAGAGGGGACCGTACAGTGATATATGAGGGGGAATAACACAGCTCCCGGCACACGCTGGTATGTGGTATTATTATTATATAGGGGAGAGGGGACCGTACAGTGATATATGAGGGGGAATAACACAGCTCCCGGCACACGCTGATATGTGGTATTATTATATAGGGGAGAGGGGACCGTACAGTGATATATGAGGGGGAATAACACAGCTCCCGGCACACGCTGATATGTAGTATTATTATTATATAGAGGAGAGGGGACCGTACAGTGATATATGAGGGGAATAACACAGCTCCCGGCACACGCTGATATGTGGTATTATTATTATATAGGGGAGAGGGGACCGTACAGTGATATATGAGGAGGAATAACGGCTCCCGGCACACGCTGATATGTGGTATTATTATTATATAGGGGAGAGGGGACCGTACAGTGATATATGAGGAGGAATAACACAGCTCCCGGCACACACTGATATGTGGTATTATTATTATTATTATTATATAGGGGAGAGGGGACAGTACAGTGATAAATGAGGGGAATAACACTGCTCCCGGCACACGCTGATATGTGGTATTATTATTATATAGGGGAGAGGGGACCGTACAGTGATATATGAGGGGGAATAACACAGCTCCCGGCACACGCTGATATGTGGTATTATTATTATATAGAGGAGAGGGGACAGTACAGTGATATATGAGGAGGAATAACACAGCTCCCGGCACACGCTGATATGTGGTATTATTAATATTATATAGAGGAGAGGGGACCGTACAGTGATATATGAGGGGGAATAACACAGCCCCCGGCACACACTGATATGTGATATTATTATTATATAGAGGAGAGGGGACAGTACAGTGATATATGAGGAGGAATAACACAGCTACCGGCACACGCTGATATGTGGTATTATTAATATTATATAGAGGAGAGGGGACCGTACAGTGATATATGAGGGGGAATAACACAGCCCCCGGCACACACTGATATGTGATATTATTATTATATAGAGGAGAGGGGACCGTACAGTGATATATGAGGGGGAATAACACAGCTCCCGGCACACGCTGGTATGTGGTATTATTATTATATAGGGGAGAGGGGACCGTACAGTGATATATGAGGGGGAATAACACAGCTCCCGGCACACGCTGATATGTGGTATTATTATATAGGGGAGAGGGGACCGTACAGTGATATATGAGGGGGAATAACACAGCTCCCGGCACACGCTGATATGTAGTATTATTATTATATAGAGGAGAGGGGACCGTACAGTGATATATGAGGGGAATAACACAGCTCCCGACACACGCTGATATGTGGTTTTATTATATAGGGGAGAGGGGACCGTACAGTGATATATGAGGAGGAATAACACAGCTCCCGGCACACGCTGAAATGTGGTATTATTATTATATAGGGGAGAGGGGACCGTACAATGATATATGAGGAGGAATAACACAGCTCCCGGCACACACTGATATATGGTATTATTATTATATAGAGGAGAGGGGACAGTACAGTGATATATGAGGAGGAATAACACAGCTCCCGGCACACACTGATATGTGGTATTATTATTATATAGGGGAGAGGGGACCGTACAGTGATATATAAGGGGGAATAACACAGCTTCCGGCACACACTGATATGTGGTATTATTATTATATAGAGGAGAGGGGACCGTACAGTGATATATGAGGGGGAATAACACAGCTCCCGGCATACTGATATGTGGTATTAATATTATATAGGGGAGAGGGGACAGTACAGTGATATATGAGTGGAAATAACACAGCTCCCGACACACGCTGATATGTGGTATTATTATTATATAGGGGAGAGGGGACCATACAGTGATATTTGAGGGGGAATAACACAGCTCCCGGCACACACTGATATGTGGTATTATTATTATATAGGGGAGAGGGGACTGTACAGTGATATATGAGAGGGAATAACACAGCTCCCGGCACACGCTGATATGTGGTATTATTATTATATAGGGGAGAGGGGAACGTACAGTGATATATGAGGAGGAATAACACAGCTCCCGGCACACGCTGATATGTGGTATTATTATTATATAGGGGAGAGGGGACCGTACAGTGATATATGAGGGAGAATAACACAGCTCCCGGCACACGCTGATATGTGGTATTATTATTATATAGGGGAGAGGGGACAGTACAGTGATATATGAGGGGAAATAACACAGCTCCCGGCACACACTGATATGTGGTATTATTATTATATAGGGGAGAGGAGACCGTACAGTGATATATGAGGGGGAATAACACAGCTCCCAGCACACGCTGATATGTGGTATTATTATTATTATGTAGGGGAGAGGGGACCGTACAGTGATATATGAGGAGGAATAACACAGCTCCCGGCACACACTGATATGTGGTATTATTATTATATAGAGGAGAGGGGACCATACAGGGATATATGAGGAGGAATAACACAGCTCCCGGCACACACTGATATGTGGTATTATTATTATATAGAGGAGAGGGGACAGTACAGTGATATATGAGGGGGAATAACACAGCTCCCGGCACACACTGATATGTGGTATTATTATTATATAGAGGAGAGGGGACACTACAGTGATATATGAGGAGGAATAACACAGCTCCCAGCACACGCTAATATGTGGTATTATTATTATATAGGGGAGAGGGTACCGTACAGTGATATATGAGGAGGAATAACACTGCTCCCGGCACACACTGATATGTGGTATTATTATTATTATTATATAGGGGAGAGGGGACAGTACAGTGATATATGAGGGGAATAACACTGCTCCCGGCACACGCTGATATGTGGTATTATTATTATATAGGGGAGAGGGGACCGTACAGTGATATATGAGGGGGAATAACACAGCTCCCGGCACACGCTGATATGTGGTATTATTATTATATAGAGGAGAGGGGACAGTACAGTGATATATGAGGAGGAATAACACAGCTCCCGGCACACGCTGATATGTGGTATTATTAATATTATATAGAGGAGAGGGGACCGTACAGTGATATATGAGGGGGAATAACACAGCCCCCGGCACACACTGATATGTGACATTATTATTATATAGAGGAGAGGGGACCGTACAGTGATATATGAGGGGGAATAACACAGCTCCCGGCACACGCTGGTATGTGGTATTATTATTATATAGGGGAGAGGGGACCGTACAGTGATATATGAGGGGGAATAACACAGCTCCCGGCACACGCTGATATGTGGTATTATTATATAGGGGAGAGGGGACCGTACAGTGATATATGAGGGGGAATAACACAGCTCCCGGCACACGCTATGTAGTATTATTATTATATAGAGGAGAGGGGACCGTACAGTGATATATGAGGGGAATAACACAGCTCCCGGCACACGCTGATATGTGGTATTATTATTATATAGGGGAGAGGGGACCGTACAGTGATATATGAGGAGGAATAACACAGCTCCCGGCACACGCTGATATGTGGTATTATTATTATATAGAGGAGAGGGGACAGTACAGTGATATATGAGGAGGAATAACACAGCTCCCGGCACACGCTGATATGTGGTATTATTAATATTATATAGAGGAGAGGGGACAGTACAGTGATATATGAGGAGGAATAACACAGCTCCCGGCACACGCTGATATGTGGTATTATTAATATTATATAGAGGAGAGGGGACCGTACAGTGATATATGAGGGGGAATAACACAGCCCCCGGCACACACTGATATGTGATATTATTATTATATAGAGGAGAGGGGACCGTACAGTGATATATGAGGGGGAATAACACAGCTCCCGGCACACGCTGGTATGTGGTATTATTATTATATAGGGGAGAGGGGACCGTACAGTGATATATGAGGGGGAATAACACAGCTCCCGGCACACGCTGATATGTGGTATTATTATATAGGGGAGAGGGGACCGTACAGTGATATATGAGGGGGAATAACACAGCTCCCGGCACACGCTGATATGTAGTATTATTATTATATAGAGGAGAGGGGACCGTACAGTGATATATGAGGGGAATAACACAGCTCCCGGCACACGCTGATATGTGGTATTATTATTATATAGGGGAGAGGGGACCGTACAGTGATATATGAGGAGGAATAACAGCTCCCGGCTCACGCTGATATGTGGTATTATTATTATATAGGGGAGAGGGGACCGTACAGTGATATATGAGGAGGAATAACACAGCTCCCGGCACACACTGATATGTGGTATTATTATTATTATTATTATATAGGGGAGAGGGGACAGTACAGTGATAAATGAGGGGAATAACACTGCTCCCGGCACACGCTGATATGTGGTATTATTATTATATAGGGGAGAGGGGACCGTACAGTGATACATGAGGGGGAATAACACAGCTCCCGGCACACGCTGATATGTGGTATTATTATTATATAGAGGAGAGGGGACAGTACAGTGATATATGAGGAGGAATAACACAGCTCCCGGCACACGCTGATATGTGGTATTATTAATATTATATAGAGGAGAGGGGACCGTACAGTGATATATGAGGGGGAATAACACAGCCCCCGGCACACACTGATATGTGATATTATTATTATATAGAGGAGAGGGGACAGTACAGTGATATATGAGGAGGAATAACACAGCTCCCGGCACACGCTGATATGTGGTATTATTAATATTATATAGAGGAGAGGGGACCGTACAGTGATATATGAGGGGGAATAACACAGCCCCCGGCACACACTGATATGTGATATTATTATTATATAGAGGAGAGGGGACCGTACAGTGATATATGAGGGGGAATAACACAGCTCCCGGCACACGCTGGTATGTGGTATTATTATTATATAGGGGAGAGGGGACCGTACAGTGATATATGAGGGGGAATAACACAGCTCCCGGCACACGCTGATATGTGGTATTATTATATAGGGGAGAGGGGACCGTACAGTGATATATGAGGGGGAATAACACAGCTCCCGGCACACGCTGATATGTAGTATTATTATTATATAGAGGAGAGGGGACCGTACAGTGATATATGAGGGGAATAACACAGCTCCCGACACACGCTGATATGTGGTATTATTATATAGGGGAGAGGGGACCGTACAGTGATATATGAGGAGGAATAACACAGCTCCCGGCACACGCTGATATGTGGTATTATTATTATATAGAGGAGAGGGGACAGTACAGTGATATATGAGGAGGAATAACACAGCTCCCGGCACACGCTGATATGTGGTATTATTAATATTATATAGAGGAGAGGGGACAGTACAGTGATATATGAGGAGGAATAACACAGCTCCCGGCACACGCTGATATGTGGTATTATTAATATTATATAGAGGAGAGGGGACCGTACAGTGATATATGAGGGGGAATAACACAGCCCCCGGCACACACTGATATGTGATATTATTATTATATAGAGGAGAGGGGACCGTACAGTGATATATGAGGGGGAATAACACAGCTCCCGGCACACGCTGATATGTGGTATTATTAATATTATATAGAGGAGAGGGGACCGTACAGTGATATATGAGGGGGAATAACACAGCCCCCGGCACACGCTGGTATGTGGTATTATTATTATATATGGGAGAGGGGACCGTACAGTGATATATGAGGGGGAATAACACAGCTCCCGGCACACGCTGATATGTGGTATTATTATATAGGGGAGAGGGGACCGTACAGTGATATATGAGGGGGAATAACACAGCTCCCGGCACACGCTGATATGTAGTATTATTATTATATAGAGGAGAGGGGACCGTACAGTGATATATGAGGGGAATAACACAGCTCCCGGCACACGCTGATATGTGGTATTATTATTATATAGGGGAGAGGGGACCGTACAGTGATATATGAGGAGGAATAACACAGCTCCCGGCACACGCTGATATGTGGTATTATTATTATATAGGGGAGAGGGGACCGTACAGTGATATATGAGGAGGAATAACACAGCTCCCGGCACACACTGATATATGGTATTATTATTATATAGAGGAGAGGGGACAGTACAGTGATATATGAGGAGGAATAACACAGCTCCCGGCACACTGATATGTGGTATTATTATTATGTAGGGAGAGGGGACCGTACAGTGATATATGAGGGGAATAACACAGCTCCCGGCACACGCTGATATGTGGTATTATTATTATATAGAGGAGAGGGGACAGTACAGTGATATATGAGGGGGAATAACACAGCCCCCGGCACACACTGATATGTGGTATTATTATCATATAGGGTAGAGGGGACAGTACAGTGATATATAAGGGGAAATAACACAGCTCCCGGCACACACTAATATGTGGTATTATTATTATATAGGGGAGATGTGACCGTACAGTGATATATGAGGAGGAATAACACAGCTCCCGGCACATACTGATATTTGGTATTATTATATAGGGGAGAGGGGACCGTACAGTGATATATGAGGGGAATAACACAGCTCCCGGCACACGCTGATATGTGGTGGTATTATTATATAGGGGAGAGGGGACCGTACAGTGATATATGAGGAGGAATAACACAGCTCCCGGCACTCGCTGATATGTGATATTATTATTATATAGGGGAGAGGGGACCGTACAGTGATATGAGGAGGAATAACACAGCTCCCGGCACACACTGATATGTGGTATTATTATTATATAGGGGAGAGGGGACCGTACAGTGATATATAGGGGGGAATAACACAGCTCCGGGCACACACTGATATGTGGTATTATTATTATATAGGGGAGAGGGGACCGTACAGTGATATATAAGGGGGAATAACACAGCTCCCGGCACACACTGATATGTGGTATTATTATTATATAGGGGAGAGGGGACCGTACAGTGATATATGAGGGGGAATAACACAGCTCCCGGCATACTGATATGTGGTATTATTATTATATAGGGGAGAGGGGACAGTACAGTGATATATGAGGGGGAATAACACAGCTCCCGACACACGCTGATATGTGGTATTATTATTATATAGGGGAGAGGGGACCGTACAGTGATATATGAGGGGGAATAACACAGCTCCCGGCACACACTGATATGTGGTATTATTATTATATAGGGGAGAGGGGACAGTACAGTGATATATGAGAGGGAATAACACAGCTCCCGGCACACGCTGATATGTGGTATTATTATTATATAGGGGAGAGGGGAACGTACAGTGATATATGAGGAGGAATAACACAGCTCCCGGCACACGCTGATATGTGGTATTATTATATAGGGGAGAGGGGACCGTACAGTGATATATGAGGGGGAATAACACAGCTCCCGGCACACGCTGATATGTAGTATTATTATTATATAGAGGAGTGGGGACCGTACAGTGATATATGAGGGGAATAACACAGCTCCCGGCACACGCTGATATGTGGTATTATTATTATATAGGGGAGAGGGGACCGTACAGTGATATATGAGGAGGAATAACACAGCTCCCGGCACACGCTGATATGTGGTATTATTATTATATAGGGGAGAGGGGACCGTACAGTGATATATGAGGAGGAATAACACAGCTCCCGGCACACACTGATATATGGTATTATTATTATATAGATGAGAGGGGACAGTACAGTGATATATGAGGGGGAATAACACAGCTCCCGGCACACACTGATATGTGGTATTATTATTATATAGAGGAGAGGGGACAGTACAGTGATATATGAGGAGGAATAACACAGCTCCCAGCACACGCTGATATGTGGTATTATTATTTTCTCTAACGTCCTAGTGGATGCTGGGGACTCCGTCAGGACCATGGGGAATAGCGGGCTCCGCAGGAGACAGGGCACATCTAAAAAGCTTTTTAGGTCACATGGTGTGTACTGGCTCCTCCCCCCATGACCCTCCTCCAAGCCTCAGTTAGGTTTTTGTGCCCGTCCGAGAAGGGTGCAAACTGGATGGCTCTCTTAAGGAGCTGTTTAGTAAAGTTTTTTTTTAGGTTTCTAATCAGTGATTCCTGCTGGCGACAGGATCACTGCAACGAGGGACTTAGGGGAGAGACTTGCAACTCACCTGCGTGCAGGAGGATTGAAGTTTTAGGCTACTGGACACTGAGCTCCAGAGGGAGTCGGAACACAGGTCAGCCTGGGGTTCGTCCCGGAGCCGCGCCGCCGATCCCCCTTACAGACGCTGAAGAAAGACGGCGGAACGGAGGTCCGGAAACAGGCGGCAGAAGACTTCACAGTCTTCAGAGAGGTAGCGCACAGCACTGCAGCTGTGCGCCATTGTTGCTACACGGCTCACTGACACGGTCACGGAGGGTGCAGGGCGCTGCTGGGGGCGCCCTGGGCAGCAATATAAATACCTATTTGGCAAATAAATACATCACATATAGCCATTAAGGCTATATGTATGTATTTAACCCAGGCCAGTTTTCCTAATAACCGGGAGAAAAGCCCGCCGTGAAAGGGGCGGAGCTTATTCTCCTCAGCACTCAGCGCCATTTTCCTGACCAGCTCCGCTGGTGAGGAAGGCTCCCACTCTCCCCTGCACTACAGAAACAGGGTTAAAGAGAAGGGGGGCATAAATTGGCGATATAATTATATATTAAGAGCCCATATATAGAAACAACACCTTCTAGGGTTGTTATATACATTATGGCGCTTTTGGTGTGTGCTGGCAAACTCTCCCTCTGTCTCCCCAAAGGGCTAGTGGGTCCTGTCCTCTATCAGAGCATTCCCTGTATGTGTGTGCTGTAGGTCGGTACGTGTGTGTCGACATGTATGAGGAAAATGTTGGTGAGGAGACGGAGAAAATTGCCTGTAATGGTGATGTCACTCTCTAGGGAGTCGACACCAGAATGGATGGCTTACTTATGGAATTACGTGATAATGTCAACACGCTGCAAGCCGGTTGACGACATGAGACAGCCGGCGGACAAATTAGTATCGGTCCAGGCGTCTCAGACACCGTCAGGGGCTTGTAAAAACGCCCATTTACCTCAGTCGGTCGACAGACACTGACACGGACACTGACCCCAGTGTCGACGGTGAAGAAACAAACGTATTTTTCCTTTAGGGCCACAAGTTACATGTTAAGGGCAATGAAGGAGGTGTTACGTATTTCTGATACCACAAGTACCACAAATAAGGGTATTTTGTAGGGGGGGAAAAAACTACTTGTAGTTTTGCCTAAATCAGATAAATTAAATGAAGTGTGTGATGATACGTGGGGTTCCTCCGACAGAAAGTTATGGGCGGTATACCCTTTTTCCCGCCAGTAGTAAGGGCGAGTTGGAAAACACACCTTAGGGTGGACAAGGCGCTCACACGCTTATAAAAAACATGGCGTTACCGTTTCCAGATACGGCCGCCCTCAAGGAGCCAGCTGATAGGAAGCTGGAAAATATCATAACAGTATATACACACATACTGGTGTTATACTACGACCAGCAATCGCCTCAGCCTGGATGTGCAGCGCTGAGGTGGCTTGGTCGGATTTCCTGACTGAAAATTTTGATACCCTTGACAGGGACAGGATTTTATTGTCTATAGAGCATTTTAAGGATGCATTTCTATATATGTGTGATGCGCAGAGGCATATTTGCATTCTGGCATCAAGAGTAAATGTGATGTACATATCTGCCAGACGAAGACACGACAGTGGTCAGGTGAGGCAGATTCCAGACGGCATATGGAAGTATTGCCGTATAAAGGGGCGGTCCATTGGACCTGGTGGCCATGGCAACAGCTGAAAAATCCACCTTTTGTTACCCCGAGTCACGTATTGGCAGAAAAGGACACAGTCTTTTCAGTCTCAGTCCTTTCGTCCCCATACGGGCAGGCGGGCGAAGGCCAGTCATATCTGCCCAGGGGGAGAGGAAAGGGAAGAAGACTGCAGCAAGCAGCTCATTCCCAGGAACAGAAGCTCCTCACGGCTTCTGCCAAGTCCGCAGCATAACGCTGGGGCCGTACAAGCGGACTCAGGTGCGGTAGGGGGTCATCTCAAGAGTTTCAGCAACACTCGCAAGGGAACTCCGGGATCCTACATGTAATATCCCAGGTGTACATTGGAAATTCGAGACGTCTCCCCCTCACACAATTCACAGGCTGTATTCCCAGCAGGTGATAATCAAAGTACCCTTCTTACAACAAGGAAGGGGGTAGTATTCCACACTATATTGTGGTACTGAAGCCAACCGGCTCGGTGAGATCTGAAATATTTGAACACTTACATACAAGCGTTCAAATCAAGATGGAGTCACTCGGAGCAGTGATAGCGAACCAGGAAGAAGGGGACGATATGATGTCACTGGATATCAGGGACGTTTACCTACAGGTCCAAATTTGCCCTTCTCACCAAGGGTACTTCAGGTTCCTGGTACAGAACTGTCACTATCAGTTCAGACGCTGCCGTTTGGATTGTCCACGGCGCCCCGGGTCTTTACCAAGGTAATGGCCGGAATGAGGATTTTTCTTAAAAGAAACATGGACGCTTTCCTGATAAGGGCAAGGTCCAGAGAACAGTTGGAGGTCGGAGTAGCACTATCTTAAGTAGTTCTACGACAGCACGAGTGGATTCTAAATATTCCAAAATCGCAGTTTTTTCCGACGACACGTCTACTGTTCCTAGGGAAGATTCTGGACACAGTCCAGAAAAACGTGTTTCTCCCAGTGGAGAAAACCAGGGAGTTATCCGAGCTAATCGGGATCCTCCTAAAACCAGGAAAAGTGTCAGTGCATCATTGCACAAGAGTCCTGGTAAAAATGGTGGCTTATTACGAAGCAATTCCATTCGGCAGATTTCCCGCAAGAACTCTTCAGTGGGATCTGCTGGACAAATGGTCCGGATCGCATCCTCAGATGCATCAGCGGATAACCCTATATCCAAGGAAAAGGGTGTCTCTCCTGTGGTGATTACAGAGTGCTCATCTTCTAGAGGGCCGCAGATTCGGCATTCAGGATTGGATGCCGGTGACCACGGAGGCCAGCCTGAGAGGCTGGGGAACAGTCACACAGGGAAAAAATTTCCAGGGAAGTGTGATTAAGTCTGGAGAATTCTCTCCGCATAAATAAGCTTAGAGCAGATTTATAATGCTCTAAACTTAGCTAGACCTCTGCTTCAAGGTCAGCCGGTATTGATCCAGTGGGATAACATCACGGCAGTCGCCCACGTAAACAGAAAGGGCGGCACAAGAAGCAGGAGGGCAGTGACAAAACTGCAAGGATTTTTCGCTAGGCGGAAAATCATGTGATAGCACTGTCAGCAGTGTTCTTTCCGGGAGTGGACGACTGGGAAGCAGACTTCCTCAGCAGGCATGACCTCCACCCGGGAGAGTGGAAACTTCATAGGGAAGTTTTTCAACATGATTGTGGACCGTTGGCAAAGACAAAAGGTGGACATGATGGCGTCCCGCCCGAACAAAAAACGGGACAGGTATTCCGCCAGGTCATGAGACCTTCAGGCGATAGCTGTGGATGTTCTGGTAACACCGTGGGTGTACCAGTCTGTGTATGTGTTCCCTCCTCTGTTTCTCATAACCAGGGTATTGAGAATTATAAGACATAGAGGAGTATGAACTATACTAGTGGCTCCGGATTGGCCAAGAGGGACTTGGTACCCGGAACTTCAAGAAATGCTCACAGAGGACTAAGGGCCTGGGGAGCTAAGAAGGGACTTGATTCAGCAAGTACCATGTCTATTCCAAGACTTACCGCGGCTGCGTTTGACGGCATGGCGGTTGAATGCCGGATCCTGAGGGGAAAAGGCATTCCATAAGAGGTCATACCTACCTTGGTCACAGCCAGGAAGGAGGTGACCGCACAACGTCATCACCACATGTGGTGAAAATATGTTGCGTGGGTGAGGCCAGGAAGGCTCCACGACGGAAATTCAACTAGGTCGATTTCTACACTTCCTGAAAACAGGAGTGTTTTGGACCTCAAATTGGGGTTCATTAACATTTAAATTTCGGCCCTGTAGATTTTCTTACAGAAAGAATTGACTTCAGTTCCTGAAGTCCAGATTGTAAAGGATGTATTGCATATACAGTTTTTTTGTGCCCCTAGGGGCACCGTGAGATCTCAACATAGTGTTGGGATTTCTTAAAATCATATTGGTTTGAACCGCTCAAATCTGTGGATTTGAAATATCTCACATGGAAAGTGACCATGCTGTTGACAAATATCTCACATGGGAAGTGACCATGTTGTTAGCCCTGGCCTCGGCCAGGCGATTGTCAGAATGGGCGGCTTTGTTTTACAAAAGCCCATATTAAAATTTTCCATTTGAACAGGACAGAACTGGGACTCGTCTCCAGTTTCTTCATAAAGGGGTGTCAGCGTTTTCACCTGAAACAACCTCTTGTGGTGCCTGCGGCTACTAGGGACTTGGAGGACTCCAAGTTACTAGACGTGGTCAGGGCCCTAAAAATATATATATATATATATATAGTTAGGACGGCTGGAGTCAGAAAGTCTGACTTGCTGTTTATACTGTATACACCCAACAAGCTGGGTGCTCATGCTTCTAAGCAGTCTATTGCACGCTGGATTTGTAGTACAATTCAGCTTGCACATTCTGTGGCAGGCCTGCCACAGACGAAATATGTAGATGCCCATTCCACAAGGAAGGTGGGCTCATCCTGGGCGGCTGCCCGAGGAGTCTCGGCATTACAACTTTGCCGAGCAGCTACGTGGTCAGGGGAGAACACGTTTGTAAAATTTTACAAATTTTGATACTCTGGCTAAGGAGGACCTGGAGTTCTCTCATTCGGTGCTGCAGAGTCATCCGCACTCTCCCGCCCGTTTGGGAGCTTTGGTATAATCCCCATGGTCCTGACGGAGTCCCCAGCATCCACTAGGACGTTAGAGAAAATAAGAATTTACTTACCGATAATTCTATTTCTCGTAGTCCGTAGTGGATGCTGGGCGCCCATCCCAAGTGCGGATTGTCTGCAATGCTTGTACATAGTTATTGTTACAAAAATCGGGTTATTACTATTGTTGTGAGCCATCTTTTCGGAGGCTACTTCGTTTTGTTATCATACTGTTAACTGGGTTCAGATCACAAGTTGTACGGTGTGATTGGTGTGGCTGGTATGAGTCTTACCCGGGATTCAAGATCCTTCCTTATTGTGTACGCTCGTCCGGGCACAGTACCTAACTGAGGCTTGGAGGAGGGTCATGGGGGGAGGAGCCAGTACACACCATGTGACCTAAAAAGCTTTTTAGATGTGCCCTGTCTCCTGCGGAGCCCGCTATTCCCCATGGTCCTGACGGAGTCCCCAGCATCCACTACGGACTACGAGAAATAGAATTATCGGTAAGTAAATTCTTATTATATAGGGGAGAGGGGACCGTACAGTGATATATGAGGAGGAATAACACTGCTCCCGGCACACACTGATATGTGGTATTATTATTATTATTATATAGGGGAGAGGGGACAGTACAGTGATATATGAGGGGAATAACACCGCTCCCGGCACACACTGATATGTGGTATTATTATTATATAGGGGAGAGGGGACCGTACAGTGATATATGAGGAGGAATAACACAGCTCCCGGCACACACTGATATGTGGTATTATTATTATATAGGGGAGAGGGGACCGTACAATGATATATGAGGAGGAGTAACACAGCTCCCGGCACACGCTGATATGTGGTATTATTATTATATAGGGAGAGGGGACCGTACAGTGATATATGAGAGGAAAAACACAGCTCCCGGCACACACTGATATGTGGTATTATTATTATATAGGGGAGAGTGGACCGTACAGTGATATATGAGGGGGAATAACACAGCTCCCGGCACACGCTGATATGTGGTATTATTATTATATAGGGGAGAGGGGACCGTACAGTGATATATGAGGGGGAATAACACAGCTCCCGGCACACACTGATATGTGGTATTATTATTATATAGGAGAGAGGGGACAGTACAGTGATATATGAGGTGGAATAACACAGCTCCCGGCACACACTGATATGTGGTATTATTATTATATAGAGGAGAGGGGACCGTACAGTGATATATGAGGAGGAATAACACAGCTCCCGGCACACACTGATATGTGGTATTTCTCTGACGTCCTAGTGGATGCTGGGACTCCGTAAGGACCATGGGGAATAGCGGCTCCGCAGGAGACAGGGCACAAAATAAAAGCTTAAGGATCAGGTGGTGTGTACTGGCTCCTCCCCCTATGACCCTCCTCCAAGCCTCAGTTAGATTTTTGTGACCGGCCGAGAAGGGTGCAATCTAGGTGGCTCTCCTGAGCTGCTTAGAATAAAAGTTTAGTTTAGGTTTTTTTTATTTTCAGTGAGTCCTGCTGGCAACAGGCTCACTGCATCGTGGGACTAAGGGGAGAAGAAGCGAACTCACCTGCGTGCAGAGTGGATTGGGCTTCTTAGGCTACTGGACATTAGCTCCAGAGGGACGATCACAGGTACAGCCTGGATGGGTCTCCGGAGCCGCGCCGCCGTCCCCCTTACAGAGCCAGAAGAGACGAAGAGGTCCGGTGAAATCGGCGGCAGAAGACATCCTGTCTTCAGACTAAGGTAGCGCACAGCACCGCAGCTGTGCGCCATTGCTCTCAGCACACTTCACACTCCGGTCACTGAGGGTGCAGGGCGCTGGGGGGGAGCGCCCTGAGACGCAATATAACAGTATATACCTTAGGTGGCAAAAAGAATACATCACATATAGCTCCTGGGCTATATGGATGTATTTTAACCCCTGCCATTTTTTACACAAAAAAGCGGGAGATAAGGATGACGTGAAGGGGCGGAGCCTATCTCCTCAGCACACAAGCGCCATTTTCCCTCACAGCTCCGCTGGAAGGACGGCTCCCTGACTCTCCCCTGCAGTCCTGCTTCAGAATCAGGGTAAAAAAGAGAAGGGGGGGCATTTTTGGCAGCAAATAACGATAATAACAGCAGCTATAAGGGAATAACACTTATATAAGGTTATCCCTGTATATATATAGCGCTGGGTGTGTGCTGGCAGACTCTCCCTCTGTCTCTCCAAAGGGCTAAGTGGGGTCCTGTCCTCTATCAGAGCATTCCCGGTGTGTGTGCTGTGTGTCGGTACGCGTGTGTCGACATGTATGAGGAGGAAAATGATGTGGAGGCGGAGCAGTTGCCTGTGTTGGTGATGTCACCCCCTAGGGAGTCGACACCTGACTGGATGATTGTATTTAAACAATTAAGTGATAATGTCAGCAATTTGCAAAAAACTGTTGACGACATGAGACAGCCGGCAAATCAATTAGTGCCTGTCCAGGCGTCTCAGACACCGTCAGGGGCGCTAAAAGGCCCGTTACCTCAGTGGGTCGACACAGACCCTGACACAGATACTGAGTCTAGTGTCGACGGTGACGAGACAAACGTAATGTCCAGTAGGGCCACACGTTACATGATCACGGCAATGAAAGAGGCATTGAACCTTTCTGACACTACAAGTACCACAAAGAAGGGTATTATGTGGGGTGTGAAAAAACTACCAATAGTTTTTCCTGAGTCTGAGGAAATAAATGAGGTGTGTGATAAAGCGTGGGTTTCCCCCGATAAAAAACAGCTAATTTCTAATAAATTATTAGCATTATATCCCTTCCCGCCAGAGGTTAGGGCGCGTTGGGAAACACCCCCTAGGGTAGATAAGGCGCTCACACGTTTATCTAAACAAGTAGCGTTACCGTCTCCTGATACGGCCACCCTCAAAGAACCAGCTGATAGAAGGCTGGAAAATATCCTAAAAAGTATATACACACATACTGGTGTTATACTGCGACCAGCAATCGCATCAGCCTGGATGTGCAGTGCTGGAGTCGCATGGTCGGATTCCCTGACTGAGAATATTGATACCCTGGATAGGGACAATATTTTGTTAACTATAGAACATTTAAAGGATGCATTGCTATATATGCGTGATGCACAGAGGGATATTTGCACCCTGGCATCAAGAGTAAGTGCTATGTCCATCTCTGCCAGAAGAGCGTTATGGACGCGACAGTGGTCAGGGGATGCGGATTCCAAACGGCACATGGAAGTATTGCCGTATAAAGGGGAGGAGTTATTTGGGGCTGGTCTATCGGACCTGGTGGCCACGGCAACGGCTGGGAAATCCACCTTTTTACCCCAGGTCACTTCACATCAGCAGAAAAGGACACCGTCTTTTCAAACTCAGTCCTTTCGTTCCCATAAGTACAAGCGAGCAAAAGGCCACTCCTTTCTGCCCCGGGGCAGAGGAAGAGGAAAAAGACTGCACCGTGCAGCCGCTTCCCAGGAGCAGAAGCCCTCCCCTGCTTCTGCCAAGTCTTCAGCATGACGCTGGGGCTTTACAAGCAGACTCAGATATGGTGGGGGCCCGTCTCAAGAATTTCAACGCGCAGTGGGCTCACTCGCAAGTGGATCCCTGGATTCTACAGGTAGTATCGCAGGGGTACAAACTGGAATTCGAGGCGTTTCCCCCTCGTCGGTTCCTGAAGTCTGCTTTACCAAAGTCTCCCTCCGACAGGGAGGCAGTTTTGGAAGCCATTCACAAGCTGTATTCCCAGCAGGTGATAATCAAGGTACCCCTCCTGCAACAGGGAAAGGGGTATTATTCCACGCTGTTTGTGGTACCGAAGCCGGACGGCTCGGTGAGACCAATTTTAAATCTGAAATCCTTGAACACTTACATAAAAAGGTACAAATTCAAGATGGAGTCACTCAGAGCAGTGATAGCGAACCTGGAAGAAGGGGACTATATGGTGTCTCTGGACATCAAAGATGCTTATCTCCACGTCCCAATATACCCTTCTCACCAAGGGTACCTCAGGTTTGTAGTACAAAACTGTCATTATCAGTTTCAGACGCTGCCGTTTGGATTGTCCACGGCACCTCGGGTCTTTACCAAGGTAATGGCCGAAATGATGATTCTTCTACGAAGAAAAGGCATTTTAATTATCCCTTACTTGGACGATCTCCTGATAAGGGCAAGATCCAGGGAACAGTTAGAAGTCGGAGTAGCACTATCTCAGGTAGTGTTACGTCAGCACGGGTGGATTCTAAATATTCCAAAATCGCAGCTGATTCCAACGACACGTCTACTGTTCCTAGGAATGATTCTGGACACAGTCCAGAAGAAGGTGTTTCTCCCGGAGGAGAAGGCCAGGGAGTTATCCGAGCTAGTCAGGAACCTCCTAAAACCAGGCCAGGTCTCAGTGCATCAGTGCACGAGGGTCCTGGGAAAAATGGTGGCTTCTTACGAAGCGATTCCATTCGGAAGATTCCATGCAAGAACGTTTCAGTGGGATCTACTGGACAAATGGTCCGGATCGCATCTGCAGATGCATCAGCGGATAACCCTGTCGCCAAGGACAAGGGTGTCTCTCCTGTGGTGGCTGCAGAGTGCTCATCTACTAGAGGGCCGCAGATTTGGCATTCAGGATTGGATCCTGGTAACCACGGATGCCAGCCTGAGAGGCTGGGGAGCAGTCACACAGGGAAGGAATTTCCAGGGCTTGTGGTCAAGCATGGAAACATCTCTTCATATAAAATTCTGGAACTAAGGGCCATTTACAATGCCCTAAGTCAAGCAAAACCTCTGCTTCAGGGTCAGGCGGTGTTGATCCAATCGGACAACATCACGTCAGTCGCCCACGTAAACAGACAGGGCGGCACGAGAAGCAGGAGGGCAATGGCAGAAGCTGCAAGGATTCTTCGCTGGGCGGAAAATCATATGATAGCACTGTCAGCAGTGTTCATTCCGGGAGTGGACAACTGGGAAGCAGACTTCCTCAGCAGACACGACCTTCACCCGGGAGAGTGGGGACTTCACCCAGAAGTCTTCCACCTGATTGTAAACCGTTGGGAAAAACCAAAGGTGGACATGATGGCGTCACGTCTAAACAAAAAACTGGACAGATATTGCGCCAGGTCAAGGGACCCTCAGGCAATAGCAGTGGACGCTCTGGTAACGCCGTGGGTGTACCAGTCAGTGTATGTGTTCCCTCCTCTGCCTCTCATACCAAAAGTACTGAGAATCATAAGAAGGAGAGGAGTAAGAACTATACTCGTGGTTCCGGATTGGCCAAGAAGGACTTGGTACCCGGAACTTCAAGAGATGCTCACGGACGAACCATGGCCTCTACCTCTAAGAAAGGACCTGCTACTGCAGGGACCTTGTCTGTTCCAAGACTTACCGCGGCTGCGTTTGACGGCATGGCGGTTGAACGCCGGATCCTGAGGGAAAAAGGCATTCCAGAAGAAGTCATCCCTACTCTGGTCAAAGCCAGGAAGGACGTAACCGCAAAACATTTTCACCGCATTTGGCGTAAATATGTTGCGTGGTGTGAGGCCAAGAAGGCCCCTACAGAGGAATTTCAACTGGGTCGTTTCCTTCATTTCCTGCAAACAGGACTGTCTATGGGCCTAAAATTAGGGTCCATTAAGGTTCAAATTTCGGCCCTGTCGATTTTCTTCCAGAAAGAACTGGCTTCAGTACCTGAAGTTCAGACATTTGTAAAAGGGGTGCTGCACATACAGCCTCCTTTTGTGCCTCCAGTGGCACCTTGGGATCTCAATGTTGTGTTGAGTTTTCTAAAGTCACATTGGTTTGAACCACTTTCCACTGTGGACTTAAAATATCTCACATGGAAGGTGTCGATGCTGTTAGCCTTGGCTTCAGCCAGGCGTGTGTCAGAATTGGCGGCTTTATCATATAAAAGCCCTTACTTAATTTTTCATTCTGACAGGGCGGAATTGAGGACTCGTCCTCAATTTCTACCTAAGGTGGTTTCTGCATTTCACATGAACCAACCTATTGTGGTACCTGCGGCTACCAGGGACTTAGAGGACTCTAAGTTGCTTGACGTTGTCAGGGCCTTGAAAATATGTTTCCAGGACGGCTGGAGTCAGAAAATCTGACTCGCTGTTTATCCTGTATGCACCCAACAAGCTGGGTGCTCCTGCTTCAAAGCAGACGATTGCTCGTTGGATTTGTAGTACAATTCAGCTTGCACATTCTGTGGCAGGATTGCCACAGCCAAAATCAGTAAAAGCCCATTCCACAAGGAAAGTGGGCTCATCTTGGGCGGCTGCCCGAGGGGTCTCGGCTTTACAACTTTGCCGAGCAGCTACTTGGTCAGGGGCAAACACGTTTGCTAAATTCTACAAATTTGATACCCTGGCTGAGGAGGACCTGGAGTTCTCTCATTCGGTGCTGCAGAGTCATCCGCACTCTCCCGCCCGTTTGGGAGCTTTGGTATAATCCCCATGGTCCTTACGGAGTCCCAGCATCCACTAGGACGTCAGAGAAAATAAGATTTTACTTACCGATAAATCTATTTCTCGTAGTCCGTAGTGGATGCTGGGCGCCCATCCCTAGTGCGGATTGTCTGCAATACTTGTATATAGTTATTGTTACAAAAATTCGGGTTATTATTGTTGTGAGCCATCTTTTCAGAGGCTCCTTTGCGTTTATCATACTGTTAACTGGGTTCAGATCACGAGTTGTACGGTGTGATTGGTGTGGCTGGTATGAGTCTTACCCGGGATTCAATATCCTTCCTTATTATGTACGCTCGTCCGGGCACAGTATCCTAACTGAGGCTTGAAGGAGGGTCATAGGGGGAGGAGCCAGTACACACCACCTGATCCTTAAGCTTTTATTTTGTGCCCTGTCTCCTGCGGAGCCGCTATTCCCCATGGTCCTTACGGAGTCCCAGCATCCACTACGGACTACGAGAAATAGATTTATCGGTAAGTAAAATCTTATTTATTATTATATAGGGGAGAGGGGACAGTACAGTGATATATGAGGAGGAATAACACAGCTCCCGGCACACACTGATATGTGGTATTATTATTATATAGGGGAGAGGGGACCGTACAGTGATATATGAGGAGGAATAACACAGCTCCCGGCACACGCTGATATGTGGTATTATTATTATAAAGAGGAGAGGGGACCGTACAGTGATATATGTGGAGGAATAACACAGCTCCCGGCACACGCTGATATGTGGTATTATTATTATATAGGGAGAGGGGACCGTACAGTGATATATGAGAGGAAAAACACAGCTCCCGGCACACACTGATATGTGGTATTATTATTATATAGGGGAGAGTGGACCGTACAGTGATATATGAGGGGGAATAACACAGCTCCCGGCACACGCTGATATGTGGTATTATTATTATATAGAGGAGAGGGGACAGTACAGTGATATATGAGGAGGAATAACACAGCTCCCGGCACACGCTGATATGTGGTATTATTATTATATAGGGGAGAGGGGACCGTACAGTGATATATGAGGGGGAATAACACAGCTCCCGGCACACACTGATATGTGATATTATTATATAGGGGAGAGGGGTCCGTACAGTGATATATGAGGAGGAATAACACAGCTCCCGGCACATGCTGATATGTGGTATTATTATTATAAAGAGGAGAGGGGACCGTACAGTGATAAATGAGGGGAATGTCACAGCTCCCGGCACACGCTGAAATGTGGTATTATTATTATATAGGGGAGAGGGGACAGTACAGTGATATATGAGGAGGAATAACACAGCTCCCGGCACACGCTGATATGTGGTATTATTATTATATAGAGGAGAGGGGACAGTACAGTGATATATGAGGAGGAATAACACAGCTCCCGGCACACGCTGATATGTGGTATTATTATTATATAGGGAGAGGGGACCGTACAGTGATATATGAGAGGAATAACACAGCTCCCGGCACACGCTGATATGTGGTATTATTATTATATAGGGAGAGGGGACCGTACAGTGATATATGAGAGGAATAACACAGCTCCCGGCACACACTGATATGTGGTATTATTATTATATAGGGGAGAGTGGACCGTACAGTGATATATGAGGGGGAATAACACAGCTCCCGGCACACACTGATATGTGGTATTATAATTATATAGGGGAGAGGGGACCGTACAGTGATATATGAGGAGGAATAACACAGCTCCCGGCACACGCTGATATGTGGTATTATTATTATATAGGGGAGAGGGGACCGTAAAGTGATATATGAGGAGGAATAACACATCTCCCGGCACACGCTGATATGTGGTATTATTATTATATAGGGAGAGGGGACCGTACAGTGATATATGAGAGGATTAACACAGCTCCCGGCACACGCTGATATGTGGTATTATTATTATATAGGGGAGAGGGGACAGTACAGTGATATATGAGGAGGAATAACACAGCTCCCGGCACACGCTGATATGTGGTATTATTATTATATAGAGGAGAGGGGACCGTACAGTGATATATGAGGAGGAATAACGCAGCTCCCGGCACACACTGATATGTGATATTATTATTATATAGGGGAGAGGGGACCGTACAGTGATATATGAGGAGGAATAACACAGCTCCCGGCACACGCTGATATGTGGTATTATTATTATAAAGAGGAGAGGGGACCGTACAGTGATATATGTGGAGGAATAACACAGCTCCCGGCACACGCTGATATGTGGTATTATTATTATATAGGGAGAGGGGACCGTACAGTGATATATGAGAGGAAAAACACAGCTCCCGGCACACACTGATATGTGGTATTATTATTATATAGGGGAGAGTGGACCGTACAGTGATATATGAGGGGGAATAACACAGCTCCCGGCACACGCTGATATGTGGTATTATTATTATATAGAGGAGAGGGGACAGTACAGTGATATATGAGGAGGAATAACACAGCTCCCGGCACACGCTGATATGTGGTATTATTATTATATAGGGGAGAGGGGACCGTACAGTGATATATGAGGGGGAATAACACAGCTCCCGGCACACACTGATATGTGATATTATTATATAGGGGAGAGGGGTCCGTACAGTGATATATGAGGAGGAATAACACAGCTCCCGGCACATGCTGATATGTGGTATTATTATTATAAAGAGGAGAGGGGACCGTACAGTGATAAATGAGGGGAATGTCACAGCTCCCGGCACACGCTGAAATGTGGTATTATTATTATATAGGGGAGAGGGGACAGTACAGTGATATATGAGGAGGAATAACACAGCTCCCGGCACACGCTGATATGTGGTATTATTATTATATAGAGGAGAGGGGACAGTACAGTGATATATGAGGAGGAATAACACAGCTCCCGGCACACGCTGATATGTGGTATTATTATTATATAGGGAGAGGGGACCGTACAGTGATATATGAGAGGAATAACACAGCTCCCGGCACACGCTGATATGTGGTATTATTATTATATAGGGAGAGGGGACCGTACAGTGATATATGAGAGGAATAACACAGCTCCCGGCACACACTGATATGTGGTATTATTATTATATAGGGGAGAGTGGACCGTACAGTGATATATGAGGGGGAATAACACAGCTCCCGGCACACACTGATATGTGGTATTATAATTATATAGGGGAGAGGGGACCGTACAGTGATATATGAGGAGGAATAACACAGCTCCCGGCACACGCTGATATGTGGTATTATTATTATATAGGGGAGAGGGGACCGTAAAGTGATATATGAGGAGGAATAACACATCTCCCGGCACACGCTGATATGTGGTATTATTATTATATAGGGAGAGGGGACCGTACAGTGATATATGAGAGGATTAACACAGCTCCCGGCACACGCTGATATGTGGTATTATTATTATATAGGGGAGAGGGGACAGTACAGTGATATATGAGGAGGAATAACACAGCTCCCGGCACACGCTGATATGTGGTATTATTATTATATAGAGGAGAGGGGACCGTACAGTGATATATGAGGAGGAATAACGCAGCTCCCGGCACACACTGATATGTGATATTATTATTATATAGGGGAGAGGGGACCGTACAGTGATATATGAGGAGGAATAACACAGCTCCCGGCACACGCTGATATGTGGTATTATTATTATATAGAGGAGAGGGGACAGTACAGTGGTATATGAGGAGGAGTAACACAGCTCCCGCACACACTGATATGTGGTATTATTATTATATAGGGGAGAGGGGACCGTACAGTGATATATGAGGGGGAATAACACAGCTCCCGGCACACGCTGATATGTGGTATTATTATTATATAGAGGAGAGGGGACCGTACAGTGATATATGAGGGGTATAACACAGCTCCCGGCACACACTGATATGTGGTATTATTATTATATAGGGGAGAGTGGACCGTACAGTGATATATGAGGAGGAATAACACAGCTCCCGGCACACACTGATATGTGGTATTATTATTATATAGGGAGAGGGGACCGTACAGTGATATATGAGAGGAATAACACAGCTCCCGGCACACGCTGATATGTGGTATTATTATTATATAGGGGAGAGGGGGCCATACAGTGATATATGAGCGGGAATAACACAGCTCCCGGCACACTCTGATATGTGGTATTAATATTATATAGGGGAGAGGGGGCCATACAGTGATATATGATGAGGAATAACACTGCTCCCGGTACACTCTGATATGTGGTATTATTATTATATAGGGGAGAGGGGACCGTACAGTGATATATGAGGAGGAATAACACAGCTCCCGGCACACACTGATATGTGGTATTATTATTATATAGAGGAGAGTAGACCGTACAGTGATATATGAGGGGAATAACACAGTTCCCTGCACACACTGATATGTGGTATTATGATTTTATAGAGTAGCGGGGACCGTACAGTGATATATGAGGGGGAATAACACAGTTCCCGGCACACGCTGATATGTGGTATTATTATTATATAGGGGAGAGGGGACCGTACAGTGATATATGAGGGGGAATAACACAGCTCCCGGCACACGCTGATATGTGTTGTTGTTATTATTATTATATAGGGGAGAGGGGACCGTACAGTGATATATGAGGGAGAATAACACAGGTCCCAGCATACGCTGATATGTGGTATTATTATATAGGGGAGAGGGGACCGTACAGTGATATATGAGGGAGAATAACACAGCTCCCGGCACACACTGATATGTGGTATTATTATTATATAGGGGAGAGGGGACCGTACAGTGATATATGAGGGGGAATAACACAGCTCCCGGCACACGCTGATATGTGGTATTATTATTATATAGAGGAGAGGGGACCGTACAGTGATATATGAGGAGGAATAACACAGCTCCCGGCACACACTGATATGTGGTATTATTATTATATAGGGGAGAGGGGACCGTACAGTGATATATGAGGGGGAATACCACAGCTCCCTGCACACACTGATATGTAGTATTATTATTATATAGGGGAGAGGGGACCGTACAGTGATATATGAGGGGGAATAACACAGCACTCGGCACACACTGATATGTGGTATTATTATTATATAGGGGAGAGGGGACCGTACAGTGATATATGAGGGGAATAACACAGCTCCCGGCACACACTGATATGTGGTATTATTATTATATAGGAGAGAGGAGACCGTACAGTGATATATGAGGGGGAATAACACAGCTCCCGGCACACGCTGATATGTGGTATTATTATTATATAGAGGAGAGGGGACCGTACAGTGATATATGAGGAGGAATAACACAGCTCCCGGCACACGCTGATATGTGGTATTATTATTATATAGGGGAGAGGGGACCGTACAGTGATATATGAGGAGGAATAACACAGCTCCCGGCACACACTGATATGTGGTATTATTATTATATAGGGGAGAGGGGACCGTACAGTGATATATGAGGGGGATAACACAGCTCCCGGCACACGCTGATATGTGGTATTATTATTATATAGGGGAGAGGGGACCGTACAGTGATATATGAGGAGGAATAACACAGCTCCCGGCACACACTGATATGTGGTATTATTATTATATAGAGGAGAGGGGACCGTACAGTGATATATGAGGAGGAATAACACAGCTCCCGGCACACACTGATATGTGGTATTATTATTATATAGAGGAGAGGGGACCGTACAGTGATATATGAGGGGAAATAACACAGCTCCCGGCACACACTGATATGTGGTATTATTATTATATAGGGGAGAGGTGACCATACAGTGATATATGAGGGGAATAACACAGCTCCCGGCACACACTGATATGTGGTATTATTATTATATAGGGGAGAGGGGACCGTACAGTGATATATGAGGAGGAATAACACAGCTCCCGGCACACACTGATATGTGGTATTATTATTATATAGAGGAGAGGGGACCGTACAGTGATATATGAGGGGGAATAACACAGCTCCCGGCACACGCTGATATGTGGTATTATTATTATATAGGGGAGAGGGGACCGTACAGTGATATATGAGGGGGAATAACACAGCTCCCGGCACACGCTGATATGTGGTATTATTATTATATAGGGGAGAGGGGACCGTACAGTGATATATGAGGGGGAATAACACAGCTCCTGGCACACACTGATATGTGGTATTATTATTATATAGGGGAGAGGGGACAGTACAGGGATATATGAGGGGAATAACACAGCTCCCGGCACACTCTGATATGTGGTATTATTATTATATAGGGGAGAGGGGACAGTACAGTGATATATGAGGGGGAATAACACAGCTCCCGTCACACACTGATATGTGGTATTATTATTATATAGATGAGAGGGGACCGTACAGTGATATATGAGGGGGAATAACACAGCTCCCGTCACACACTGATATGTGGTATTATTATTATATAGGGGAGAGGGGACTGTGCAGTGATATATGAGGAGGAATAACACAGCTCCCGGCACACACTGATATGTGGTATTATTATTATATAGAGGAGAGGGGACCGTACAGTGATATATGAGGGGGAATAACACAGCTCCCGGCACACGCTGATATGTGGTATTATTATTATATAGGGGAGAGGGGACTGTACAGTGATATATGAGGGGGAATAACACAGCTCCCGGCACACACTGATATGTGGTATTATTATATAGGGGAGAGGGGACCGTACAGTGATATATAAGGGGGAATAACACAGCTCCCGGCACACACTGATATGTGGTATTATTATTATATAGGGGAGAGGGGACCGTACAGTGATATATGAGGGGGAATAACACAGCTCCCGGCACACACTGATATGTGGTATTATTATTATATAGGGGAGAGGGGACCGTACAGTGATATATGAGGGGGAATAACACAGCTCCCGGCACACACTGATATGTGGTATTATTATTATATAGGGGAGAGGGGACCGTACAGTGATATATGAGGGGGAATAACACAGCTCCTGGCACACACTGATATGTGGTATTATTATTATATAAGGGAGAGGGGACAGTACAGTGATATATGAGGGGGAATAACACAGCTCCCGTCACACACTGTTATGTGGTATTATTATTATATAGATGAGAGGGGACCGTACAGTGATATATGAGGGGGAATAACACAGCTCCCGGCACACGCTGATATGTGGTATTATTATATAGGGGAGAGGGGACCGTACAGTGATATATGAGGGGGAATAACACAGCTCCCGGCACACACTGATATGTGGTATTATTATTATATAGGGGAGAGGGGACCGTACAGTGATATATGAGGGGGAATAACACAGCTCCCGGCACACACTGATATGTGGTATTATTATTATATAGGGGAGAGGGGACCGTACAGTGATATATGAGGAGGAATAACACAGCTCCCGGCACACGCTGATATGTGGTATTATTATTATATAGGGGAGAGGGGGCCATACAGTGATATATGAGCGGGAATAACACAGCTCCCGGCACACTCTGATATGTGGTATTAATATTATATAGGGGAGAGGGGGCCATACAGTGATATATGAGGAGGAATAACACAGCTCCCTGCACACACTGATATGTGGTATTATGATTTTATAGAGTAGCGGGGACCGTACAGTGATATATGAGGGGGAATAACACAGCTCCCGGCACACGCTGATATGTGGTATTATTATTATATAGGGGAGAGGGGACCGTACAGTGATATATGAGGGGGAATAACACAGCTCCCGGCACACGCTGATATGTGTTGTTGTTATTATTATTATATAGGGGAGAGGGGACCGTACAGTGATATATGAGGGAGAATAACACAGGTCCCAGCATACGCTGATATGTGGTATTATTATATAGGGGAGAGGGGACCGTACAGTGATATATGAGGGAGAATAACACAGCTCCCGGCACACACTGATATGTGGTATTATTATTATATAGGGGAGAGGGGACCGTACAGTGATATATGAGGGGGAATAACACAGCTCCCGGCACACGCTGATATGTGGTATTATTATTATATAGGGGAGAGGGAACCGTACAGTGATATATGAGGAGGAATAACACAGCTCCCGGCACACACTGATATGTGGTATTATTATTATATAGGGGAGAGGGGACCGTACAGTGATATATGAGGGGGAATACCACAGCTCCCTGCACACACTGATATGTAGTATTATTATTATATAGGGGAGAGGGGACCGTACAGTGATATATGAGGAGGAATAACACAGCTCCCGGCACACGCTGATATGTGGTATTATTATTATATAGAGGAGAGGGGACAGTACAGTGGTATATGAGGAGGAGTAACACAGCTCCCGCACACACTGATATGTGGTATTATTATTATATAGGGGAGAGGGGACCGTACAGTGATATATGAGGGGGAATAACACAGCTCCCGGCACACGCTGATATGTGGTATTATTATTATATAGAGGAGAGGGGACCGTACAGTGATATATGAGGGGTATAACACAGCTCCCGGCACACACTGATATGTGGTATTATTATTATATAGGGGAGAGTGGACCGTACAGTGATATATGAGGAGGAATAACACAGCTCCCGGCACACACTGATATGTGGTATTATTATTATATAGGGAGAGGGGACCGTACAGTGATATATGAGAGGAATAACACAGCTCCCGGCACACGCTGATATGTGGTATTATTATTATATAGGGGAGAGGGGGCCATACAGTGATATATGAGCGGGAATAACACAGCTCCCGGCACACTCTGATATGTGGTATTAATATTATATAGGGGAGAGGGGGCCATACAGTGATATATGATGAGGAATAACACTGCTCCCGGTACACTCTGATATGTGGTATTATTATTATATAGGGGAGAGGGGACCGTACAGTGATATATGAGGAGGAATAACACAGCTCCCGGCACACACTGATATGTGGTATTATTATTATATAGAGGAGAGTAGACCGTACAGTGATATATGAGGGGAATAACACAGTTCCCTGCACACACTGATATGTGGTATTATGATTTTATAGAGTAGCGGGGACCGTACAGTGATATATGAGGGGGAATAACACAGTTCCCGGCACACGCTGATATGTGGTATTATTATTATATAGGGGAGAGGGGACCGTACAGTGATATATGAGGGGGAATAACACAGCTCCCGGCACACGCTGATATGTGTTGTTGTTATTATTATTATATAGGGGAGAGGGGACCGTACAGTGATATATGAGGGAGAATAACACAGGTCCCAGCATACGCTGATATGTGGTATTATTATATAGGGGAGAGGGGACCGTACAGTGATATATGAGGGAGAATAACACAGCTCCCGGCACACACTGATATGTGGTATTATTATTATATAGGGGAGAGGGGACCGTACAGTGATATATGAGGGGGAATAACACAGCTCCCGGCACACGCTGATATGTGGTATTATTATTATATAGAGGAGAGGGGACCGTACAGTGATATATGAGGAGGAATAACACAGCTCCCGGCACACACTGATATGTGGTATTATTATTATATAGGGGAGAGGGGACCGTACAGTGATATATGAGGGGGAATACCACAGCTCCCTGCACACACTGATATGTAGTATTATTATTATATAGGGGAGAGGGGACCGTACAGTGATATATGAGGGGGAATAACACAGCACTCGGCACACACTGATATGTGGTATTATTATTATATAGGGGAGAGGGGACCGTACAGTGATATATGAGGGGAATAACACAGCTCCCGGCACACACTGATATGTGGTATTATTATTATATAGGAGAGAGGAGACCGTACAGTGATATATGAGGGGGAATAACACAGCTCCCGGCACACGCTGATATGTGGTATTATTATTATATAGAGGAGAGGGGACCGTACAGTGATATATGAGGAGGAATAACACAGCTCCCGGCACACGCTGATATGTGGTATTATTATTATATAGGGGAGAGGGGACCGTACAGTGATATATGAGGAGGAATAACACAGCTCCCGGCACACACTGATATGTGGTATTATTATTATATAGGGGAGAGGGGACCGTACAGTGATATATGAGGGGGATAACACAGCTCCCGGCACACGCTGATATGTGGTATTATTATTATATAGGGGAGAGGGGACCGTACAGTGATATATGAGGAGGAATAACACAGCTCCCGGCACACACTGATATGTGGTATTATTATTATATAGAGGAGAGGGGACCGTACAGTGATATATGAGGAGGAATAACACAGCTCCCGGCACACACTGATATGTGGTATTATTATTATATAGAGGAGAGGGGACCGTACAGTGATATATGAGGGGAAATAACACAGCTCCCGGCACACACTGATATGTGGTATTATTATTATATAGGGGAGAGGTGACCATACAGTGATATATGAGGGGAATAACACAGCTCCCGGCACACACTGATATGTGGTATTATTATTATATAGGGGAGAGGGGACCGTACAGTGATATATGAGGAGGAATAACACAGCTCCCGGCACACACTGATATGTGGTATTATTATTATATAGAGGAGAGGGGACCGTACAGTGATATATGAGGGGGAATAACACAGCTCCCGGCACACGCTGATATGTGGTATTATTATTATATAGGGGAGAGGGGACCGTACAGTGATATATGAGGGGGAATAACACAGCTCCCGGCACACGCTGATATGTGGTATTATTATTATATAGGGGAGAGGGGACCGTACAGTGATATATGAGGGGGAATAACACAGCTCCTGGCACACACTGATATGTGGTATTATTATTATATAGGGGAGAGGGGACAGTACAGGGATATATGAGGGGAATAACACAGCTCCCGGCACACTCTGATATGTGGTATTATTATTATATAGGGGAGAGGGGACAGTACAGTGATATATGAGGGGGAATAACACAGCTCCCGTCACACACTGATATGTGGTATTATTATTATATAGATGAGAGGGGACCGTACAGTGATATATGAGGGGGAATAACACAGCTCCCGTCACACACTGATATGTGGTATTATTATTATATAGGGGAGAGGGGACTGTGCAGTGATATATGAGGAGGAATAACACAGCTCCCGGCACACACTGATATGTGGTATTATTATTATATAGAGGAGAGGGGACCGTACAGTGATATATGAGGGGGAATAACACAGCTCCCGGCACACGCTGATATGTGGTATTATTATTATATAGGGGAGAGGGGACTGTACAGTGATATATGAGGGGGAATAACACAGCTCCCGGCACACACTGATATGTGGTATTATTATATAGGGGAGAGGGGACCGTACAGTGATATATAAGGGGGAATAACACAGCTCCCGGCACACACTGATATGTGGTATTATTATTATATAGGGGAGAGGGGACCGTACAGTGATATATGAGGGGGAATAACACAGCTCCCGGCACACACTGATATGTGGTATTATTATTATATAGGGGAGAGGGGACCGTACAGTGATATATGAGGGGGAATAACACAGCTCCCGGCACACACTGATATGTGGTATTATTATTATATAGGGGAGAGGGGACCGTACAGTGATATATGAGGGGGAATAACACAGCTCCTGGCACACACTGATATGTGGTATTATTATTATATAAGGGAGAGGGGACAGTACAGTGATATATGAGGGGGAATAACACAGCTCCCGTCACACACTGTTATGTGGTATTATTATTATATAGATGAGAGGGGACCGTACAGTGATATATGAGGGGGAATAACACAGCTCCCGGCACACGCTGATATGTGGTATTATTATATAGGGGAGAGGGGACCGTACAGTGATATATGAGGGGGAATAACACAGCTCCCGGCACACACTGATATGTGGTATTATTATTATATAGGGGAGAGGGGACCGTACAGTGATATATGAGGGGGAATAACACAGCTCCCGGCACACACTGATATGTGGTATTATTATTATATAGGGGAGAGGGGACCGTACAGTGATATATGAGGAGGAATAACACAGCTCCCGGCACACGCTGATATGTGGTATTATTATTATATAGGGGAGAGGGGGCCATACAGTGATATATGAGCGGGAATAACACAGCTCCCGGCACACTCTGATATGTGGTATTAATATTATATAGGGGAGAGGGGGCCATACAGTGATATATGAGGAGGAATAACACAGCTCCCTGCACACACTGATATGTGGTATTATGATTTTATAGAGTAGCGGGGACCGTACAGTGATATATGAGGGGGAATAACACAGCTCCCGGCACACGCTGATATGTGGTATTATTATTATATAGGGGAGAGGGGACCGTACAGTGATATATGAGGGGGAATAACACAGCTCCCGGCACACGCTGATATGTGTTGTTGTTATTATTATTATATAGGGGAGAGGGGACCGTACAGTGATATATGAGGGAGAATAACACAGGTCCCAGCATACGCTGATATGTGGTATTATTATATAGGGGAGAGGGGACCGTACAGTGATATATGAGGGAGAATAACACAGCTCCCGGCACACACTGATATGTGGTATTATTATTATATAGGGGAGAGGGGACCGTACAGTGATATATGAGGGGGAATAACACAGCTCCCGGCACACGCTGATATGTGGTATTATTATTATATAGGGGAGAGGGAACCGTACAGTGATATATGAGGAGGAATAACACAGCTCCCGGCACACACTGATATGTGGTATTATTATTATATAGGGGAGAGGGGACCGTACAGTGATATATGAGGGGGAATACCACAGCTCCCTGCACACACTGATATGTAGTATTATTATTATATAGGGGAGAGGGGACCGTACAGTGATATATGAGGGGGAATAACACAGCACTCGGCACACACTGATATGTGGTATTATTATTATATAGGGGAGAGGGGACCGTACAGTGATATATGAGGGGAATAACACAGCTCCCGGCACACACTGATATGTGGTATTATTATTATATAGGAGAGAGGAGACCGTACAGTGATATATGAGGGGGAATAACACAGCTCCCGGCACACGCTGATATGTGGTATTATTATTATATAGAGGAGAGGGGACCGTACAGTGATATATGAGGAGGAATAACACAGCTCCCGGCACACGCTGATATGTGGTATTATTATTATATAGGGGAGAGGGGACCGTACAGTGATATATGAGGAGGAATAACACAGCCCCCGGCACACACTGATATGTGGTATTATTATTATATAGGAAAGAGGAGACCGTACAGTGATATGAGGGGGAATAACACAGCTCCCAGCACACGCTGATATGTGGTATTATTATTATATAGGGGAGAGAGGACCGTACAGTGATATATGAGAGGGAATAACACAGCTCCCGGCACACGCTGATATGTGGTATTATTATTATATAGAGGAGAGGGGACCGTACAGTGATATATGAGGAGGAATAACACAGCTCCCGGCACACACTGATATGTGGTATTATTATTATATAGGGGAGAGGGGACCGTACAGTGATATATGAGGGGGATAACACACCTCCCGGCACACGCTGATATGTGGTATTATTATTATATAGGGAGAGGGGACCGTACAGTGATATATGAGAGGAAAAACACAGCTCCCGGCACACACTGATATGTGGTATTATTATTATATAGGGGAGAGTGGACCGTACAGTGATATATGAGGGGGAATAACACAGCTCCCGGCACACACTGATATGTGGTATTATTATTATATAGCGGAGAGGGGACCGTACAGTGATATATGAGGAGGAATAACACAGCTCCCGGCACACGCTGATATGTGGTATTATTATTATATAGAGGAGAGGGGACAGTACAGTGATATATGAGGAGGAATAACACAGCTCCCGGCACACGCTGATATGTGGTATTATTATTATATAGGGGAGAGGGGACCGTACAGTGATATATGAGGGGGAATAACACAGCTCCCGGCATACACTGATATGTGATATTATTATATAGGGGAGAGGGGTCCGTACAGTGATATATGAGGAGGAATAACACAGCTCCCGGCACATGCTGATATGTGGTATTATTATTATATAGAGGAGAGGGGACCGTACAGTGATAAATGAGGGGAATGTCACAGCTCCCGGCACACGCTGATATGTGGTATTATTATTATATAGGGGAGAGGGGACCGTACAGTGATATATGAGGAGGAATAACACAGCTCCCGGCACACGCTGATATGTGGTATTATTATTATATAGAGGAGAGGGGACAGTACAGTGATATATGAGGAGGAATAACACAGCTCCCGGCACACGCTGATATGTGGTATTATTATTATATAGGGAGAGGGGACCGTACAGTGATATATGAGGGGGAATAACACAGCTCCCGTCACACACTGATTTGTGGTATTATTATTATATAGGGGAGAGGGGACTGTACAGTGATATATGAGGAGGAATAACACAGCTCCCGGCACACACTGATATGTGGTATTATTATTATATAGAGGAGAGGGGACCGTACAGTGATATATGAGGGGGAATAACACAGCTCCCGGCACACGCTGATATGTGGTATTATTATTATATAGGGGAGAGGGGACCGTACAGTGATATATGAGGGGGAATAACACAGCTCCCGGCACACACTGATATGTGGTATTATTATTATATAGGGGAGAGGGGACCGTACAGTGATATATAAGGGGGAATAACACAGCTCCCGGCACACACTGATATGTGGTATTATTATTATATAGGGGAGAGGGGACCGTACAGTGATATATGAGGGGGAATAACACAGCTCCCGGCACACACTGATATGTGGTATTATTATTATATAGGGGAGAGGGGACCGTACAGTGATATATGAGGGGGAATAACACAGCTCCCGGCACACGCTGATATGTGGTATTATTATTATATAGGGGAGAGGGGACTGTACAGTGATATATGAGGGGGAATAACACAGCTCCCGGCACACACTGATATGTGGTATTATTATATAGGGGAGAGGGGACCGTACAGTGATATATAAGGGGGAATAACACAGCTCCCGGCACACACTGATATGTGGTATTATTATTATATAGGGGAGAGGGGACCGTACAGTGATATATGAGGGGGAATAACACAGCTCCCGGCACACACTGATATGTGGTATTATTATTATATAGGGGAGAGGGGACCGTACAGTGATATATGAGGGGGAATAACACAGCTCCCGGCACACACTGATATGTGGTATTATTATTATATAGGGGAGAGGGGACCGTACAGTGATATATGAGGGGGAATAACACAGCTCCTGGCACACACTGATATGTGGTATTATTATTATATAAGGGAGAGGGGACAGTACAGTGATATATGAGGGGGAATAACACAGCTCCCGTCACACACTGTTATGTGGTATTATTATTATATAGATGAGAGGGGACCGTACAGTGATATATGAGGGGGAATAACACAGCTCCCGGCACACGCTGATATGTGGTATTATTATATAGGGGAGAGGGGACCGTACAGTGATATATGAGGGGGAATAACACAGCTCCCGGCACACACTGATATGTGGTATTATTATTATATAGGGGAGAGGGGACCGTACAGTGATATATGAGGGGGAATAACACAGCTCCCGGCACACACTGATATGTGGTATTATTATTATATAGGGGAGAGGGGACCGTACAGTGATATATGAGGAGGAATAACACAGCTCCCGGCACACGCTGATATGTGGTATTATTATTATATAGGGGAGAGGGGGCCATACAGTGATATATGAGCGGGAATAACACAGCTCCCGGCACACTCTGATATGTGGTATTAATATTATATAGGGGAGAGGGGGCCATACAGTGATATATGAGGAGGAATAACACAGCTCCCTGCACACACTGATATGTGGTATTATGATTTTATAGAGTAGCGGGGACCGTACAGTGATATATGAGGGGGAATAACACAGCTCCCGGCACACGCTGATATGTGGTATTATTATTATATAGGGGAGAGGGGACCGTACAGTGATATATGAGGGGGAATAACACAGCTCCCGGCACACGCTGATATGTGTTGTTGTTATTATTATTATATAGGGGAGAGGGGACCGTACAGTGATATATGAGGGAGAATAACACAGGTCCCAGCATACGCTGATATGTGGTATTATTATATAGGGGAGAGGGGACCGTACAGTGATATATGAGGGAGAATAACACAGCTCCCGGCACACACTGATATGTGGTATTATTATTATATAGGGGAGAGGGGACCGTACAGTGATATATGAGGGGGAATAACACAGCTCCCGGCACACGCTGATATGTGGTATTATTATTATATAGGGGAGAGGGAACCGTACAGTGATATATGAGGAGGAATAACACAGCTCCCGGCACACACTGATATGTGGTATTATTATTATATAGGGGAGAGGGGACCGTACAGTGATATATGAGGGGGAATACCACAGCTCCCTGCACACACTGATATGTAGTATTATTATTATATAGGGGAGAGGGGACCGTACAGTGATATATGAGGGGGAATAACACAGCACTCGGCACACACTGATATGTGGTATTATTATTATATAGGGGAGAGGGGACCGTACAGTGATATATGAGGGGAATAACACAGCTCCCGGCACACACTGATATGTGGTATTATTATTATATAGGAGAGAGGAGACCGTACAGTGATATATGAGGGGGAATAACACAGCTCCCGGCACACGCTGATATGTGGTATTATTATTATATAGAGGAGAGGGGACCGTACAGTGATATATGAGGAGGAATAACACAGCTCCCGGCACACGCTGATATGTGGTATTATTATTATATAGGGGAGAGGGGACCGTACAGTGATATATGAGGAGGAATAACACAGCCCCCGGCACACACTGATATGTGGTATTATTATTATATAGGAAAGAGGAGACCGTACAGTGATATGAGGGGGAATAACACAGCTCCCAGCACACGCTGATATGTGGTATTATTATTATATAGGGGAGAGAGGACCGTACAGTGATATATGAGAGGGAATAACACAGCTCCCGGCACACGCTGATATGTGGTATTATTATTATATAGAGGAGAGGGGACCGTACAGTGATATATGAGGAGGAATAACACAGCTCCCGGCACACACTGATATGTGGTATTATTATTATATAGGGGAGAGGGGACCGTACAGTGATATATGAGGGGGATAACACACCTCCCGGCACACGCTGATATGTGGTATTATTATTATATAGGGAGAGGGGACCGTACAGTGATATATGAGAGGAAAAACACAGCTCCCGGCACACACTGATATGTGGTATTATTATTATATAGGGGAGAGTGGACCGTACAGTGATATATGAGGGGGAATAACACAGCTCCCGGCACACACTGATATGTGGTATTATTATTATATAGAGGAGAGGGGACAGTACAGTGATATATGAGGAGGAATAACACAGCTCCCGGCACACGCTGATATGTGGTATTATTATTATATAGGGGAGAGGGGACCGTACAGTGATATATGAGGGGGAATAACACAGCTCCCGGCATACACTGATATGTGATATTATTATATAGGGGAGAGGGGTCCGTACAGTGATATATGAGGAGGAATAACACAGCTCCCGGCACATGCTGATATGTGGTATTATTATTATATAGAGGAGAGGGGACCGTACAGTGATAAATGAGGGGAATGTCACAGCTCCCGGCACACGCTGATATGTGGTATTATTATTATATAGGGGAGAGGGGACCGTACAGTGATATATGAGGAGGAATAACACAGCTCCCGGCACACGCTGATATGTGGTATTATTATTATATAGAGGAGAGGGGACAGTACAGTGATATATGAGGAGGAATAACACAGCTCCCGGCACACGCTGATATGTGGTATTATTATTATATAGGGAGAGGGGACCGTACAGTGATATATGAGGGGGAATAACACAGCTCCCGTCACACACTGATTTGTGGTATTATTATTATATAGGGGAGAGGGGACTGTACAGTGATATATGAGGAGGAATAACACAGCTCCCGGCACACACTGATATGTGGTATTATTATTATATAGAGGAGAGGGGACCGTACAGTGATATATGAGGGGGAATAACACAGCTCCCGGCACACGCTGATATGTGGTATTATTATTATATAGGGGAGAGGGGACCGTACAGTGATATATGAGGGGGAATAACACAGCTCCCGGCACACACTGATATGTGGTATTATTATTATATAGGGGAGAGGGGACCGTACAGTGATATATAAGGGGGAATAACACAGCTCCCGGCACACACTGATATGTGGTATTATTATTATATAGGGGAGAGGGGACCGTACAGTGATATATGAGGGGGAATAACACAGCTCCCGGCACACACTGATATGTGGTATTATTATTATATAGGGGAGAGGGGACCGTACAGTGATATATGAGGGGAATAACACCGCTCCCGGCACACACTGATATGTGGTATTATTATTATATAGGGGAGAGGGGACTGTACAGTGATATATGAGGAGGAATAACACAGCTCCCGGCACACACTGATATGTGGTATTATTATTATATAGAGGAGAGGGGACCGTACAGTGATATATGAGGGGGAATAACACAGCTCCCGGCACACGCTGATATGTGGTATTATTATTATATAGGGGAGAGGGGACCGTACAGTGATATATGAGGGGGAATAACACAGCTCCCGGCACACACTGATATGTGGTATTATTATTATATAGGGGAGAGGGGACCGTACAGTGATATATGAGGGGGAATAACACAGCTCCTGGCACACACTGATATGTGGTATTATTATTATATAAGGGAGAGGGGACAGTACAGTGATATATGAGGGGAATAACACAGCTCCCGGCACACTCTGATATGTGGTATTATTATTATATAGGGGAGAGGGGACAGTACAGTGATATATGAGGGGGAATAACACAGCTCCCGTCACACACTGTTATGTGGTATTATTATTATATAGATGAGAGGGGACCGTACAGTGATATATGAGGGGGAATAACACAGCTCCCGGCACACGCTGATATGTGGTATTATTATATAGGGGAGAGGGGACCGTACAGTGATATATGAGGGGGAATAACACAGCTCCCGGCACACACTGATATGTGGTATTATTATTATATAGGGGAGAGGGGACCGTACAGTGATATATGAGGGGGAATAACACAGCTCCCGGCACACACTGATGTGTGGTATTATTATTATATAGGGGAGAGGGGACCGTACAGTGATATATGAGGAGGAATAACACAGCTCCCGGCACACGCTGATATGTGGTATTATTATTATATAGGGGAGAGGGGGCCATACAGTGATATATGAGCGGGAATAACACAGCTCCCGGCACACTCTGATATGTGGTATTAATATTATATAGGGGAGAGGGGGCCATACAGTGATATATGAGGAGGAATAACACAGCTCCCTGCACACACTGATATGTGGTATTATGATTTTATAGAGTAGCGGGGACCGTACAGTGATATATGAGGGGGAATAACACAGCTCCCGGCACACGCTGATATGTGGTATTATTATTATATAGGGGAGAGGGGACCGTACAGTGATATATGAGGGGGAATAACACAGCTCCCGGCACACGCTGATATGTGTTGTTGTTGTTATTATTATCATATAGGGGAGAGGGGACCGTACAGTGATATATGAGGGAGAATAACACAGGTCCCAGCATACGCTGATATGTGGTATTATTATATAGGGGAGAGGGGACCGTACAGTGATATATGAGGGAGAATAACACAGCTCCCGGCACACACTGATATGTGGTATTATTATTATATAGGGGAGAGGGGACCGTACAGTGATATATGAGGGGGAATAACACAGCTCCCGGCACACGCTGATATGTGGTATTATTATTATATAGGGGAGAGGGAACCGTACAGTGATATATGAGGAGGAATAACACAGCTCCCGGCACACACTGATATGTGGTATTATTATTATATAGGGGAGAGGGGACCGTACAGTGATATATGAGGGGGAATACCACAGCTCCCTGCACACACTGATATGTAGTATTATTATTATATAGGGGAGAGGGGACCGTACAGTGATATATGAGGGGGAATAACACAGCACTCGGCACACACTGATATGTGGTATTATTATTATATAGGGGAGAGGGGACCGTACAGTGATATATGAGGGGAATAACACAGCTCCCGGCACACACTGATATGTGGTATTATTATTATATAGGAGAGAGGAGACCGTACAGTGATATATGAGGGGGAATAACACAGCTCCCGGCACACGCTGATATGTGGTATTATTATTATATAGAGGAGAGGGGACCGTACAGTGATATATGAGGAGGAATAACACAGCTCCCGGCACACGCTGATATGTGGTATTATTATTATATAGGGGAGAGGGGACCGTACAGTGATATATGAGGAGGAATAACACAGCCCCCGGCACACACTGATATGTGGTATTATTATTATATAGGAAAGAGGAGACCGTACAGTGATATGAGGGGGAATAACACAGCTCCCAGCACACGCTGATATGTGGTATTATTATTATATAGGGGAGAGAGGACCGTACAGTGATATATGAGAGGGAATAACACAGCTCCCGGCACACGCTGATATGTGGTATTATTATTATATAGAGGAGAGGGGACCGTACAGTGATATATGAGGAGGAATAACACAGCTCCCGGCACACACTGATATGTGGTATTATTATTATATAGGGGAGAGGGGACCGTACAGTGATATATGAGGGGGATAACACACCTCCCGGCACACGCTGATATGTGGTATTATTATTATATAGGGAGAGGGGACCGTACAGTGATATATGAGAGGAAAAACACAGCTCCCGGCACACACTGATATGTGGTATTATTATTATATAGGGGAGAGTGGACCGTACAGTGATATATGAGGGGGAATAACACAGCTCCCGGCACACACTGATATGTGGTATTATTATTATATAGCGGAGAGGGGACCGTACAGTGATATATGAGGAGGAATAACACAGCTCCCGGCACACGCTGATATGTGGTATTATTATTATATAGAGGAGAGGGGACAGTACAGTGATATATGAGGAGGAATAACACAGCTCCCGGCACACGCTGATATGTGGTATTATTATTATATAGGGGAGAGGGGACCGTACAGTGATATATGAGGGGGAATAACACAGCTCCCGGCATACACTGATATGTGATATTATTATATAGGGGAGAGGGGTCCGTACAGTGATATATGAGGAGGAATAACACAGCTCCCGGCACATGCTGATATGTGGTATTATTATTATATAGAGGAGAGGGGACCGTACAGTGATAAATGAGGGGAATAACACAGCTCCCGGCACACGCTGATATGTGGTATTATTATTATATAGGGGAGAGGGGACCGTACAGTGATATATGAGGAGGAATAACACATCTCCCGGCACACGCTGATATGTGGTATTATTATTATATAGGGAGAGGGGACCGTACAGTGATATATGAGAGGAATAACACAGCTCCCGGCACACGCTGATATGTGGTATTATTATTATATAGGGGAGAGGGGACAGTACAGTGATATATGAGGAGGAATAACACAGCTCCCGGCACACGCTGATATGTGGTATTATTATTATATAGAGGAGAGGGGACCGTACAGTGATATATGAGGAGAAATAACGCAGCTCCCGGCACACACTGATATGTGATATTATTATTATGTAGGGGAGAGGGGACCGTACAGTGATATATGAGGAGGAATAACACAGCTCCCGGCACACGCTGATATGTGGTATTATTATTATATAGAGGAGAGGGGACAGTACAGTGGTATATGAGGAGGAGTAACACAGCTCCCGGCACACACTGATATGTGGTATTATTATTATATAGGGGAGAGGAGACCGTACAGTGATATATGAGGGGGAATAACACAGCTCCCGGCACACGCTGATATGTGGTATTATTATTATATAGAGGAGAGGGGACCGTACAGTGATATATGAGGGGTATAACACAGCTCCCGGCACACACTGATATGTGGTATTATTATTATATAGGGGAGAGGGGACCGTACAGTGATATATGAGGGGTATAACACAGCTCCCGGCACACACTGATATGTGGTATTATTATTATATAGGGGAGAGGGGACCGTACAGTGATATATGAGGAGGAATAACACAGCTCCCGGCACACACTGATATGTGGTATTATTATTATATAGGGAGAGGGGACCGTACAGTGATATATGAGAGGAATAACACAGCTCCCGGCACACGCTGATATGTGGTATTATTATTATATAGGGGAGAGGGGGCCATACAGTGATATATGAGCGGGAATAACACAGCTCCCGGCACACTCTGATATGTGGTATTAATATTATATAGGGGAGAGGGGGCCATACAGTGATATATGAGGAGGAATAACACTGCTCCCGGTACACTCTGATATGTGGTATTATTATTATATAGGGGAGAGGGGACCGTACAGTGATATATGAGGAGGAATAACACAGCTCCCGGCACACACTGATATGTGGTATTATTATTATATAGAGGAGAGTAGACCGTACAGTGATATATGAGGGGAATAACACAGCCCCCGGCACACACTGATATGTGGTATTATTATTATATAGGGGAGAGGGGACCGTACAGTGATATATGAGGGGGAATAACACAGCTCCCGGCACACGCTGATATGTGGTATTATTATTATATAGGGGAGAGGGGACCGTACAGTGATATATGAGGAGGAATAACACAGCTCCCGGCACACACTGATATGTGGTATTATTATTATATAGGGGAGAGGGGACCGTACAGTGATATATGAGGGAGAATACCACAGCTCCCTGCACACACTGATATGTAGTATTATTATTATATAGGGGAGAGGGGACCGTACAGTGATATATGAGGGGGAATAACACAGCACTCGGCACACACTGATATGTGGTATTATTATTATATAGGGGAGAGGGGACCGTACAGTGATATATGAGGGGAATAACACAGCTCCCGGCACACACTGATATGTGGTATTATTATTATATAGGAGAGAGGAGACCGTACAGTGATATATGAGGGGGAATAACACAGCTCCCGGCACACGCTGATATGTGGTATTATTATTATATAGAGGAGAGGGGACCGTACAGTGATATATGAGGAGGAATAACACAGCTCCCGGCACACGCTGATATGTGGTATTATTATTATATAGGGGAGAGGGGACCGTACAGTGATATATGAGGAGGAATAACACAGCTCCCGGCACACACTGATATGTGGTATTATTATTATATAGGGGAGAGGGGACCGTACAGTGATATATGAGGGGGATAACACAGCTCCCGGCACACGCTGATATGTGGTATTATTATTATATAGGGGAGAGGGGACCGTACAGTGATATATGAGGGGGAATAACACAGCTCCCGGCACACACTGATATGTGGTATTATTATTATATAGAGGAGAGGGGACCGTACAGTGATATATGAGGGGAAATAACACAGCTCCCGGCACACACTGATATGTGGTATTATTATTATATAGGGGAGAGGTGACCATACAGTGATATATGAGGGGAATAACACAGCTCCCGGCACACACTGATATGTGGTATTATTATTATATAGGGGAGAGGGGACCGTACAGTGATATATGAGGAGGAATAACACAGCTCCCGGCACACACTGATATGTGGTATTATTATTATATAGAGGAGAGGGGACCGTACAGTGATATATGAGGGGGAATAACACAGCTCCCGGCACACGCTGATATGTGGTATTATTATTATATAGGGGAGAGGGGACCGTACAGTGATATATGAGGGGGAATAACACAGCTCCCGGCACACGCTGATATGTGGTATTATTATTATATAGGGGAGAGGGGACCGTACAGTGATATATGAGGGGGAATAACACAGCTCCTGGCACACACTGATATGTGGTATTATTATTATATAGGGGAGAGGGGACAGGACAGGGATATATGAGGGGAATAACACAGCTCCCGGCACACTCTGATATGTGGTATTATTATTATATAGGGGAGAGGGGACAGTACAGTGATATATGAGGGGGAATAACACAGCTCCCGTCACACACTGATATGTGGTATTATTATTATATAGATGAGAGGAGACCGTACAGTGATATATGAGGGGGAATAACACAGCTCCCGGCACACACTGATATGTGGTATTATTATTATATAGGGGAGAGGGGACCGTACAGTGATATATGAGGGGGAATAACACAGCTCCCGGCACACGCTGATATGTGTTGTTATTATTATTATATAGGGGAGAGGGGACCGTACAGTGATATATGAGGGAGAATAACACAGGTCCCAGCATACGCTGATATGTGGTATTATTATATAGGGGAGAGGGGACCGTACAGTGATATATGAGGGAGAATAACACAGCTCCCGGCACACACTGATATGTGGTATTATTAATATATAGGGGAGAGGGGACCGTACAGTGATATATGAGGGGGAATAACACAGCTCCCGGCACACGCTGATATGTGGTATTATTATTATATAGGGGAGAGGGGACCGTACAGTGATATATGAGGAGGAATAACACAGCTCCCGGCACACACTGATATGTGGTATTATTATTATATAGGGGAGAGGGGACCGTACAGTGATATATGAGGGGGAATACCACAGCTCCCTGCACACACTGATATGTAGTATTATTATTATATAGGGGAGAGGGGACCGTACAGTGATATATGAGGGGGAATAACACAGCACTCGGCACACACTGATATGTGGTATTATTATTATATAGGGGAGAGGGGACCGTACAGTGATATATGAGGGGAATAACACAGCTCCCGGCACACACTGATATGTGGTATTATTATTATATAGGAGAGAGGAGACCGTACAGTGATATATGAGGGGGAATAACACAGCTCCCGGCACACGCTGATATGTGGTATTATTATTATATAGAGGAGAGGGGACCGTACAGTGATATATGAGGAGGAATAACACAGCTCCCGGCACACGCTGATATGTGGTATTATTATTATATAGGGGAGAGGGGACCGTACAGTGATATATGAGGAGGAATAACACAGCCCCCGGCACACACTGATATGTGGTATTATTATTATATAGGAAAGAGGAGACCGTACAGTGATATATGAGGGGGAATAACACAGCTCCCAGCACACGCTGATATGTGGTATTATTATTATATAGGGGAGAGAGGACCGTACAGTGATATATGAGAGGGAATAACACAGCTCCCGGCACACGCTGATATGTGGTATTATTATTATATAGAGGAGAGGGGACCGTACAGTGATATATGAGGAGGAATAACACAGCTCCCGGCACACACTGATATGTGGTATTATTATTATATAGGGGAGAGGGGACCGTACAGTGATATATGAGGGGGATAACACACCTCCCGGCACACGCTGATATGTGGTATTATTATTATATAGGGAGAGGGGACCGTACAGTGATATATGAGAGGAAAAACACAGCTCCCGGCACACACTGATATGTGGTATTATTATTATATAGGGGAGAGTGGACCGTACAGTGATATATGAGGGGGAATAACACAGCTCCCGGCACACACTGATATGTGGTATTATTATTATATAGCGGAGAGGGGACCGTACAGTGATATATGAGGAGGAATAACACAGCTCCCGGCATACACTGATATGTGGTATTATTATTATATAGGAAAGAGGAGACCGTACAGTGATATATGAGGGGGAATAACACAGCTCCCAGCACACGCTGATATGTGGTATTATTATTATATAGGGGAGAGGGGACCGTACAGTGATATATGAGGGGGAATAACACAGCTCCCGGCACACACTGATATGTGGTATTATTATTATATAGGGGAGAGGGGACCGTACAGTGATATATGAGGGGAATAACACCGCTCCCGGCACACACTGATATGTGGTATTATTATTATATAGGGGAGAGGGGACTGTACAGTGATATATGAGGAGGAATAACACAGCTCCCGGCACACACTGATATGTGGTATTATTATTATATAGAGGAGAGGGGACCGTACAGTGATATATGAGGGGGAATAACACAGCTCCCGGCACACGCTGATATGTGGTATTATTATTATATAGGGGAGAGGGGACCGTACAGTGATATATGAGGGGGAATAACACAGCTCCCGGCACACACTGATATGTGGTATTATTATTATATAGGGGAGAGGGGACCGTACAGTGATATATGAGGGGGAATAACACAGCTCCTGGCACACACTGATATGTGGTATTATTATTATATAAGGGAGAGGGGACAGTACAGTGATATATGAGGGGAATAACACAGCTCCCGGCACACTCTGATATGTGGTATTATTATTATATAGGGGAGAGGGGACAGTACAGTGATATATGAATGGGAATAACACAGCTCCCGTCACACACTGTTATGTGGTATTATTATTATATAGATGAGAGGGGACCGTACAGTGATATATGAGGGGGAATAACACAGCTCCCGGCACACGCTGATATGTGGTATTATTATATAGGGGAGAGGGGACCGTACAGTGATATATGAGGGGGAATAACACAGCTCCCGGCACACACTGATATGTGGTATTATTATTATATAGGGGAGAGGGGACCGTACAGTGATATATGAGGGGGAATAACACAGCTCCCGGCACACACTGATATGTGGTATTATTATTATATAGGGGAGAGGGGACCGTACAGTGATATATGAGGAGGAATAACACAGCTCCCGGCACACGCTGATATGTGGTATTATTATTATATAGGGGAGAGGGGGCCATACAGTGATATATGAGCGGGAATAACACAGCTCCCGGCACACTCTGATATGTGGTATTAATATTATATAGGGGAGAGGGGGCCATACAGTGATATATGAGGAGGAATAACACAGCTCCCTGCACACACTGATATGTGGTATTATGATTTTATAGAGTAGCGGGGACCGTACAGTGATATATGAGGGGGAATAACACAGCTCCCGGCACACGCTGATATGTGGTATTATTATTATATAGGGGAGAGGGGACCGTACAGTGATATATGAGGGGGAATAACACAGCTCCCGGCACACGCTGATATGTGTTGTTGTTGTTATTATTATTATATAGGGGAGAGGGGACCGTACAGTGATATATGAGGGAGAATAACACAGGTCCCAGCATACGCTGATATGTGGTATTATTATATAGGGGAGAGGGGACCGTACAGTGATATATGAGGGAGAATAACACAGCTCCCGGCACACACTGATATGTGGTATTATTATTATATAGGGGAGAGGGGACCGTACAGTGATATATGAGGGGGAATAACACAGCTCCCGGCACACGCTGATATGTGGTATTATTATTATATAGGGGAGAGGGAACCGTACAGTGATATATGAGGAGGAATAACACAGCTCCCGGCACACACTGATATGTGGTATTATTATTATATAGCGGAGAGGGGACCGTACAGTGATATATGAGGGGGAATACCACAGCTCCCTGCACACACTGATATGTAGTATTATTATTATATAGGGGAGAGGGGACCGTACAGTGATATATGAGGGGGAATAACACAGCACTCGGCACACACTGATATGTGGTATTATTATTATATAGGGGAGAGGGGACCGTACAGTGATATATGAGGGGAATAACACAGCTCCCGGCACACACTGATATGTGGTATTATTATTATATAGGAGAGAGGAGACCGTACAGTGATATATGAGGGGGAATAACACAGCTCCCGGCACACGCTGATATGTGGTATTATTATTATATAGAGGAGAGGGGACCGTACAGTGATATATGAGGAGGAATAACACAGCTCCCGGCACACGCTGATATGTGGTATTATTATTATATAGGGGAGAGGGGACCGTACAGTGATATATGAGGAGGAATAACACAGCCCCCGGCACACACTGATATGTGGTATTATTATTATATAGGAAAGAGGAGACCGTACAGTGATATATGAGGGGGAATAACACAGCTCCCAGCACACGCTGATATGTGGTATTATTATTATATAGGGGAGAGAGGACCGTACAGTGATATATGAGAGGGAATAACACAGCTCCCGGCACACGCTGATATGTGGTATTATTATTATATAGAGGAGAGGGGACCGTACAGTGATATATGAGGAGGAATAACACAGCTCCCGGCACACACTGATATGTGGTATTATTATTATATAGGGGAGAGGGGACCGTACAGTGATATATGAGGGGGATAACACACCTCCCGGCACACGCTGATATGTGGTATTATTATTATATAGGGAGAGGGGACCGTACAGTGATATATGAGAGGAAAAACACAGCTCCCGGCACACACTGATATGTGGTATTATTATTATATAGGGGAGAGTGGACCGTACAGTGATATATGAGGGGGAATAACACAGCTCCCGGCACACACTGATATGTGGTATTATTATTATATAGCGGAGAGGGGACCGTACAGTGATATATGAGGAGGAATAACACAGCTCCCGGCACACGCTGATATGTGGTATTATTATTATATAGAGGAGAGGGGACAGTACAGTGATATATGAGGAGGAATAACACAGCTCCCGGCACACGCTGATATGTGGTATTATTATTATATAGGGGAGAGGGGACCGTACAGTGATATATGAGGGGGAATAACACAGCTCCCGGCATACACTGATATGTGATATTATTATATAGGGGAGAGGGGTCCGTACAGTGATATATGAGGAGGAATAACACAGCTCCCGGCACATGCTGATATGTGGTATTATTATTATATAGAGGAGAGGGGACCGTACAGTGATAAATGAGGGGAATGTCACAGCTCCCGGCACACGCTGATATGTGGTATTATTATTATATAGGGGAGAGGGGACCGTACAGTGATATATGAGGAGGAATAACACAGCTCCCGGCACACGCTGATATGTGGTATTATTATTATATAGAGGAGAGGGGACAGTACAGTGATATATGAGGAGGAATAACACAGCTCCCGGCACACGCTGATATGTGGTATTATTATTATATAGGGAGAGGGGACCGTACAGTGATATATGAGAGGAATAACACAGCTCCCGGCACACACTGATATGTGGTATTATTATTATATAGGGGAGAGTGGACCGTACAGTGATATATGAGGGGGAATAACACAGCTCCCGGCACACACTGATATGTGGTATTATAATTATATAGGGGAGAGGGGACCGTACAGTGATATATGAGGAGGAATAACACAGCTCCCGGCACACGCTGATATGTGGTATTATTATTATATAGGGGAGAGGGGACCGTACAGTGATATATGAGGAGGAATAACACATCTCCCGGCACACGCTGATATGTGGTATTATTATTATATAGGGAGAGGGGACCGTACAGTGATATATGAGAGGAATAACACAGCTCCCGGCACACGCTGATATGTGGTATTATTATTATATAGGGGAGAGGGGACAGTACAGTGATATATGAGGAGGAATAACACAGCTCCCGGCACACGCTGATATGTGGTATTATTATTATATAGAGGAGAGGGGACCGTACAGTGATATATGAGGAGAAATAACGCAGCTCCCGGCACACACTGATATGTGATATTATTATTATGTAGGGGAGAGGGGACCGTACAGTGATATATGAGGAGGAATAACACAGCTCCCGGCACACGCTGATATGTGGTATTATTATTATATAGAGGAGAGGGGACAGTACAGTGGTATATGAGGAGGAGTAACACAGCTCCCGGCACACACTGATATGTGGTATTATTATTATATAGGGGAGAGGAGACCGTACAGTGATATATGAGGGGGAATAACACAGCTCCCGGCACACGCTGATATGTGGTATTATTATTATATAGAGGAGAGGGGACCGTACAGTGATATATGAGGGGTATAACACAGCTCCCGGCACACACTGATATGTGGTATTATTATTATATAGGGGAGAGGGGACCGTACAGTGATATATGAGGAGGAATAACACAGCTCCCGGCACACACTGATATGTGGTATTATTATTATATAGGGAGAGGGGACCGTACAGTGATATATGAGAGGAATAACACAGCTCCCGGCACACGCTGATATGTGGTATTATTATTATATAGGGGAGAGGGGGCCATACAGTGATATATGAGCGGGAATAACACAGCTCCCGGCACACTCTGATATGTGGTATTAATATTATATAGGGGAGAGGGGGCCATACAGTGATATATGAGGAGGAATAACACTGCTCCCGGTACACTCTGATATGTGGTATTATTATTATATAGGGGAGAGGGGACCGTACAGTGATATATGAGGAGGAATAACACAGCTCCCGGCACACACTGATATGTGGTATTATTATTATATAGAGGAGAGTAGACCGTACAGTGATATATGAGGGGAATAACACAGCCCCCGGCACACACTGATATGTGGTATTATTATTATATAGGGGAGAGGGGACCGTACAGTGATATATGAGGGGGAATAACACAGCTCCCGGCACACGCTGATATGTGGTATTATTATTATATAGGGGAGAGGGGACCGTACAGTGATATATGAGGAGGAATAACACAGCTCCCGGCACACACTGATATGTGGTATTATTATTATATAGGGGAGAGGGGACCGTACAGTGATATATGAGGGAGAATACCACAGCTCCCTGCACACACTGATATGTAGTATTATTATTATATAGGGGAGAGGGGACCGTACAGTGATATATGAGGGGGAATAACACAGCACTCGGCACACACTGATATGTGGTATTATTATTATATAGGGGAGAGGGGACCGTACAGTGATATATGAGGGGAATAACACAGCTCCCGGCACACACTGATATGTGGTATTATTATTATATAGGAGAGAGGAGACCGTACAGTGATATATGAGGGGGAATAACACAGCTCCCGGCACACGCTGATATGTGGTATTATTATTATATAGAGGAGAGGGGACCGTACAGTGATATATGAGGAGGAATAACACAGCTCCCGGCACACGCTGATATGTGGTATTATTATTATATAGGGGAGAGGGGACCGTACAGTGATATATGAGGAGGAATAACACAGCTCCCGGCACACACTGATATGTGGTATTATTATTATATAGGGGAGAGGGGACCGTACAGTGATATATGAGGGGGATAACACAGCTCCCGGCACACGCTGATATGTGGTATTATTATTATATAGGGGAGAGGGGACCGTACAGTGATATATGAGGGGGAATAACACAGCTCCCGGCACACACTGATATGTGGTATTATTATTATATAGAGGAGAGGGGACCGTACAGTGATATATGAGGGGAAATAACACAGCTCCCGGCACACACTGATATGTGGTATTATTATTATATAGGGGAGAGGTGACCATACAGTGATATATGAGGGGAATAACACAGCTCCCGGCACACACTGATATGTGGTATTATTATTATATAGGGGAGAGGGGACCGTACAGTGATATATGAGGAGGAATAACACAGCTCCCGGCACACACTGATATGTGGTATTATTATTATATAGAGGAGAGGGGACCGTACAGTGATATATGAGGGGGAATAACACAGCTCCCGGCACACGCTGATATGTGGTATTATTATTATATAGGGGAGAGGGGACCGTACAGTGATATATGAGGGGGAATAACACAGCTCCCGGCACACGCTGATATGTGGTATTATTATTATATAGGGGAGAGGGGACCGTACAGTGATATATGAGGGGGAATAACACAGCTCCTGGCACACACTGATATGTGGTATTATTATTATATAGGGGAGAGGGGACAGGACAGGGATATATGAGGGGAATAACACAGCTCCCGGCACACTCTGATATGTGGTATTATTATTATATAGGGGAGAGGGGACAGTACAGTGATATATGAGGGGGAATAACACAGCTCCCGTCACACACTGATATGTGGTATTATTATTATATAGATGAGAGGGGACCGTACAGTGATATATGAGGGGGAATAACACAGCTCCCGGCACACACTGATATGTGGTATTATTATTATATAGGGGAGAGGGGACCGTACAGTGATATATGAGGGGGAATAACACAGCTCCCGGCACACGCTGATATGTGTTGTTATTATTATTATATAGGGGAGAGGGGACCGTACAGTGATATATGAGGGAGAATAACACAGGTCCCAGCATACGCTGATATGTGGTATTATTATATAGGGGAGAGGGGACCGTACAGTGATATATGAGGGAGAATAACACAGCTCCCGGCACACACTGATATGTGGTATTATTAATATATAGGGGAGAGGGGACCGTACAGTGATATATGAGGGGGAATAACACAGCTCCCGGCACACGCTGATATGTGGTATTATTATTATATAGGGGAGAGGGGACCGTACAGTGATATATGAGGAGGAATAACACAGCTCCCGGCACACACTGATATGTGGTATTATTATTATATAGGGGAGAGGGGACCGTACAGTGATATATGAGGGGGAATACCACAGCTCCCTGCACACACTGATATGTAGTATTATTATTATATAGGGGAGAGGGGACCGTACAGTGATATATGAGGGGGAATAACACAGCACTCGGCACACACTGATATGTGGTATTATTATTATATAGGGGAGAGGGGACCGTACAGTGATATATGAGGGGAATAACACAGCTCCCGGCACACACTGATATGTGGTATTATTATTATATAGGGGAGAGGGGACCGTACAGTGATATATGAGGGGGAATAACACAGCTCCTGGCACACACTGATATGTGGTATTATTATTATATAAGGGAGAGGGGACAGTACAGTGATATATGAGGGGAATAACACAGCTCCCGGCACACTCTGATATGTGGTATTATTATTATATAGGGGAGAGGGGACAGTACAGTGATATATGAATGGGAATAACACAGCTCCCGTCACACACTGTTATGTGGTATTATTATTATATAGATGAGAGGGGACCGTACAGTGATATATGAGGGGGAATAACACAGCTCCCGGCACACGCTGATATGTGGTATTATTATATAGGGGAGAGGGGACCGTACAGTGATATATGAGGGGGAATAACACAGCTCCCGGCACACACTGATATGTGGTATTATTATTATATAGGGGAGAGGGGACCGTACAGTGATATATGAGGGGGAATAACACAGCTCCCGGCACACACTGATATGTGGTATTATTATTATATAGGGGAGAGGGGACCGTACAGTGATATATGAGGAGGAATAACACAGCTCCCGGCACACGCTGATATGTGGTATTATTATTATATAGGGGAGAGGGGGCCATACAGTGATATATGAGCGGGAATAACACAGCTCCCGGCACACTCTGATATGTGGTATTAATATTATATAGGGGAGAGGGGGCCATACAGTGATATATGAGGAGGAATAACACAGCTCCCTGCACACACTGATATGTGGTATTATGATTTTATAGAGTAGCGGGGACCGTACAGTGATATATGAGGGGGAATAACACAGCTCCCGGCACACGCTGATATGTGGTATTATTATTATATAGGGGAGAGGGGACCGTACAGTGATATATGAGGGGGAATAACACAGCTCCCGGCACACGCTGATATGTGTTGTTGTTGTTATTATTATTATATAGGGGAGAGGGGACCGTACAGTGATATATGAGGGAGAATAACACAGGTCCCAGCATACGCTGATATGTGGTATTATTATATAGGGGAGAGGGGACCGTACAGTGATATATGAGGGAGAATAACACAGCTCCCGGCACACACTGATATGTGGTATTATTATTATATAGGGGAGAGGGGACCGTACAGTGATATATGAGGGGGAATAACACAGCTCCCGGCACACGCTGATATGTGGTATTATTATTATATAGGGGAGAGGGAACCGTACAGTGATATATGAGGAGGAATAACACAGCTCCCGGCACACACTGATATGTGGTATTATTATTATATAGCGGAGAGGGGACCGTACAGTGATATATGAGGGGGAATACCACAGCTCCCTGCACACACTGATATGTAGTATTATTATTATATAGGGGAGAGGGGACCGTACAGTGATATATGAGGGGGAATAACACAGCACTCGGCACACACTGATATGTGGTATTATTATTATATAGGGGAGAGGGGACCGTACAGTGATATATGAGGGGAATAACACAGCTCCCGGCACACACTGATATGTGGTATTATTATTATATAGGAGAGAGGAGACCGTACAGTGATATATGAGGGGGAATAACACAGCTCCCGGCACACGCTGATATGTGGTATTATTATTATATAGAGGAGAGGGGACCGTACAGTGATATATGAGGAGGAATAACACAGCTCCCGGCACACGCTGATATGTGGTATTATTATTATATAGGGGAGAGGGGACCGTACAGTGATATATGAGGAGGAATAACACAGCCCCCGGCACACACTGATATGTGGTATTATTATTATATAGGAAAGAGGAGACCGTACAGTGATATATGAGGGGGAATAACACAGCTCCCAGCACACGCTGATATGTGGTATTATTATTATATAGGGGAGAGAGGACCGTACAGTGATATATGAGAGGGAATAACACAGCTCCCGGCACACGCTGATATGTGGTATTATTATTATATAGAGGAGAGGGGACCGTACAGTGATATATGAGGAGGAATAACACAGCTCCCGGCACACACTGATATGTGGTATTATTATTATATAGGGGAGAGGGGACCGTACAGTGATATATGAGGGGGAATAACACAGCTCCCGGCACACGCTGATATGTGGTATTATTATTATATAGGGAGAGGGGACCGTACAGTGATATATGAGAGGAAAAACACAGCTCCCGGCACACACTGATATGTGGTATTATTATTATATAGGGGAGAGTGGACCGTACAGTGATATATGAGGGGGAATAACACAGCTCCCGGCACACACTGATATGTGGTATTATTATTATATAGCGGAGAGGGGACCGTACAGTGATATATGAGGAGGAATAACACAGCTCCCGGCACACGCTGATATGTGGTATTATTATTATATAGAGGAGAGGGGACAGTACAGTGATATATGAGGAGGAATAACACAGCTCCCGGCACACGCTGATATGTGGTATTATTATTATATAGGGGAGAGGGGACCGTACAGTGATATATGAGGGGGAATAACACAGCTCCCGGCATACACTGATATGTGATATTATTATATAGGGGAGAGGGGTCCGTACAGTGATATATGAGGAGGAATAACACAGCTCCCGGCACATGCTGATATGTGGTATTATTATTATATAGAGGAGAGGGGACCGTACAGTGATAAATGAGGGGAATGTCACAGCTCCCGGCACACGCTGATATGTGGTATTATTATTATATAGGGGAGAGGGGACCGTACAGTGATATATGAGGAGGAATAACACAGCTCCCGGCACACGCTGATATGTGGTATTATTATTATATAGAGGAGAGGGGACAGTACAGTGATATATGAGGAGGAATAACACAGCTCCCGGCACACGCTGATATGTGGTATTATTATTATATAGGGAGAGGGGACCGTACAGTGATATATGAGAGGAATAACACAGCTCCCGGCACACACTGATATGTGGTATTATTATTATATAGGGGAGAGTGGACCGTACAGTGATATATGAGGGGGAATAACACAGCTCCCGGCACACACTGATATGTGGTATTATAATTATATAGGGGAGAGGGGACCGTACAGTGATATATGAGGAGGAATAACACAGCTCCCGGCACACGCTGATATGTGGTATTATTATTATATAGGGGAGAGGGGACCGTACAGTGATATATGAGGAGGAATAACACATCTCCCGGCACACGCTGATATGTGGTATTATTATTATATAGGGAGAGGGGACCGTACAGTGATATATGAGAGGAATAACACAGCTCCCGGCACACGCTGATATGTGGTATTATTATTATATAGGGGAGAGGGGACAGTACAGTGATATATGAGGAGGAATAACACAGCTCCCGGCACACGCTGATATGTGGTATTATTATTATATAGAGGAGAGGGGACCGTACAGTGATATATGAGGAGAAATAACGCAGCTCCCGGCACACACTGATATGTGATATTATTATTATGTAGGGGAGAGGGGACCGTACAGTGATATATGAGGAGGAATAACACAGCTCCCGGCACACGCTGATATGTGGTATTATTATTATATAGAGGAGAGGGGACAGTACAGTGGTATATGAGGAGGAGTAACACAGCTCCCGGCACACACTGATATGTGGTATTATTATTATATAGGGGAGAGGAGACCGTACAGTGATATATGAGGGGGAATAACACAGCTCCCGGCACACGCTGATATGTGGTATTATTATTATATAGAGGAGAGGGGACCGTACAGTGATATATGAGGGGTATAACACAGCTCCCGGCACACACTGATATGTGGTATTATTATTATATAGGGGAGAGGGGACCGTACAGTGATATATGAGGAGGAATAACACAGCTCCCGGCACACACTGATATGTGGTATTATTATTATATAGAGGAGAGTAGACCGTACAGTGATATATGAGGGGAATAACACAGCCCCCGGCACACACTGATATGTGGTATTATTATTATATAGGGGAGAGGGGACCGTACAGTGATATATGAGGGGGAATAACACAGCTCCCGGCACACGCTGATATGTGGTATTATTATTATATAGGGGAGAGGGGACCGTACAGTGATATATGAGGAGGAATAACACAGCTCCCGGCACACACTGATATGTGGTATTATTATTATATAGGGGAGAGGGGACCGTACAGTGATATATGAGGGAGAATACCACAGCTCCCTGCACACACTGATATGTAGTATTATTATTATATAGGGGAGAGGGGACCGTACAGTGATATATGAGGGGGAATAACACAGCACTCGGCACACACTGATATGTGGTATTATTATTATATAGGGGAGAGGGGACCGTACAGTGATATATGAGGGGAATAACACAGCTCCCGGCACACACTGATATGTGGTATTATTATTATATAGGAGAGAGGAGACCGTACAGTGATATATGAGGGGGAATAACACAGCTCCCGGCACACGCTGATATGTGGTATTATTATTATATAGAGGAGAGGGGACCGTACAGTGATATATGAGGAGGAATAACACAGCTCCCGGCACACGCTGATATGTGGTATTATTATTATATAGGGGAGAGGGGACCGTACAGTGATATATGAGGAGGAATAACACAGCTCCCGGCACACACTGATATGTGGTATTATTATTATATAGGGGAGAGGGGACCGTACAGTGATATATGAGGGGGATAACACAGCTCCCGGCACACGCTGATATGTGGTATTATTATTATATAGGGGAGAGGGGACCGTACAGTGATATATGAGGGGGAATAACACAGCTCCCGGCACACACTGATATGTGGTATTATTATTATATAGAGGAGAGGGGACCGTACAGTGATATATGAGGGGAAATAACACAGCTCCCGGCACACACTGATATGTGGTATTATTATTATATAGGGGAGAGGTGACCATACAGTGATATATGAGGGGAATAACACAGCTCCCGGCACACACTGATATGTGGTATTATTATTATATAGGGGAGAGGGGACCGTACAGTGATATATGAGGAGGAATAACACAGCTCCCGGCACACACTGATATGTGGTATTATTATTATATAGAGGAGAGGGGACCGTACAGTGATATATGAGGGGGAATAACACAGCTCCCGGCACACGCTGATATGTGGTATTATTATTATATAGGGGAGAGGGGACCGTACAGTGATATATGAGGGGGAATAACACAGCTCCCGGCACACGCTGATATGTGGTATTATTATTATATAGGGGAGAGGGGACCGTACAGTGATATATGAGGGGGAATAACACAGCTCCTGGCACACACTGATATGTGGTATTATTATTATATAGGGGAGAGGGGACAGGACAGGGATATATGAGGGGAATAACACAGCTCCCGGCACACTCTGATATGTGGTATTATTATTATATAGGGGAGAGGGGACAGTACAGTGATATATGAGGGGGAATAACACAGCTCCCGTCACACACTGATATGTGGTATTATTATTATATAGATGAGAGGGGACCGTACAGTGATATATGAGGGGGAATAACACAGCTCCCGGCACACACTGATATGTGGTATTATTATTATATAGGGGAGAGGGGACCGTACAGTGATATATGAGGGGGAATAACACAGCTCCCGGCACACGCTGATATGTGTTGTTATTATTATTATTATATAGGGGAGAGGGGACCGTACAGTGATATATGAGGGAGAATAACACAGGTCCCAGCATACGCTGATATGTGGTATTATTATATAGGGGAGAGGGGACCGTACAGTGATATATGAGGGAGAATAACACAGCTCCCGGCACACACTGATATGTGGTATTATTATTATATAGGGGAGAGGGGACCGTACAGTGATATATGAGGGGGAATACCACAGCTCCCTGCACACACTGATATGTAGTATTATTATTATATAGGGGAGAGGGGACCGTACAGTGATATATGAGGGGGAATAACACAGCACTCGGCACACACTGATATGTGGTATTATTATTATATAGGGGAGAGGGGACCGTACAGTGATATATGAGGGGAATAACACAGCTCCCGGCACACACTGATATGTGGTATTATTATTATATAGGAGAGAGGAGACCGTACAGTGATATATGAGGGGGAATAACACAGCTCCCGGCACACGCTGATATGTGGTATTATTATTATATAGAGGAGAGGGGACCGTACAGTGATATATGAGGAGGAATAACACAGCTCCCGGCACACGCTGATATGTGGTATTATTATTATATAGGGGAGAGGGGACCGTACAGTGATATATGAGGAGGAATAACACAGCCCCCGGCACACACTGATATGTGGTATTATTATTATATAGGAAAGAGGAGACCGTACAGTGATATATGAGGGGGAATAACACAGCTCCCAGCACACGCTGATATGTGGTATTATTATTATATAGGGGAGAGAGGACCGTACAGTGATATATGAGAGGGAATAACACAGCTCCCGGCACACGCTGATATGTGGTATTATTATTATATAGAGGAGAGGGGACCGTACAGTGATATATGAGGAGGAATAACACAGCTCCCGGCACACACTGATATGTGGTATTATTATTATATAGGGGAGAGGGGACCGTACAGTGATATATGAGGGGGATAACACACCTCCCGGCACACGCTGATATGTGGTATTATTATTATATAGGGAGAGGGGACCGTACAGTGATATATGAGAGGAAAAACACAGCTCCCGGCACACACTGATATGTGGTATTATTATTATATAGGGGAGAGTGGACCGTACAGTGATATATGAGGGGGAATAACACAGCTCCCGGCACACACTGATATGTGGTATTATTATTATATAGCGGAGAGGGGACCGTACAGTGATATATGAGGAGGAATAACACAGCTCCCGGCATACACTGATATGTGGTATTATTATTATATAGGAAAGAGGAGACCGTACAGTGATATATGAGGGGGAATAACACAGCTCCCAGCACACGCTGATATGTGGTATTATTATTATATAGGGGAGAGAGGACCGTACAGTGATATATGAGAGGGAATAACACAGCTCCCGGCACACGCTGATATGTGGTATTATTATTATATAGAGGAGAGGGGACCGTACAGTGATATATGAGGAGGAATAACACAGCTCCCGGCACACACTGATATGTGGTATTATTATTATATAGGGGAGAGGGGACCGTACAGTGATATATGAGGGGGATAACACACCTCCCGGCACACGCTGATATGTGGTATTATTATTATATAGGGAGAGGGGACCGTACAGTGATATATGAGAGGAAAAACACAGCTCCCGGCACACACTGATATGTGGTATTATTATTATATAGGGGAGAGGGGACCGTACAGTGATATATGAGGGGGAATAACACAGCTCCCGGCACACACTGATATGTAGTATTATTATTATTATATAGGAGAGGGGACCGTACAGTGATATATGAGGGGGAATAACACAGCTCCCAGCACACACTGATATGTGGTATTATTATTATATAGGGGAGAGGGGACCGTACAGTGATATATGAGGGAGAATACCACAGCTCCCTGCACACACTGATATGTAGTATTATTATTATATAGGGGAGAGGGGACCGTACAGTGATATATGAGGGGGAATAACACAGCACTCGGCACACACTGATATGTGGTATTATTATTATATAGGGGAGAGGGGACCGTACAGTGATATATGAGGGGAATAACACAGCTCCCGGCACACACTGATATGTGGTATTATTATTATATAGGAGAGAGGAGACCGTACAGTGATATATGAGGGGGAATAACACAGCTCCCGGCACACGCTGATATGTGGTATTATTATTATATAGAGGAGAGGGGACCGTACAGTGATATATGAGGAGGAATAACACAGCTCCCGGCACACGCTGATATGTGGTATTATTATTATATAGGGGAGAGGGGACCGTACAGTGATATATGAGGAGGAATAACACAGCTCCCGGCACACACTGATATGTGGTATTATTATTATATAGGGGAGAGGGGACCGTACAGTGATATATGAGGGGGATAACACAGCTCCCGGCACACGCTGATATGTGGTATTATTATTATATAGGGGAGAGGGGACCGTACAGTGATATATGAGGGGGAATAACACAGCTCCCGGCACACACTGATATGTGGTATTATTATTATATAGAGGAGAGGGGACCGTACAGTGATATATGAGGGGAAATAACACAGCTCCCGGCACACACTGATATGTGGTATTATTATTATATAGGGGAGAGGTGACCATACAGTGATATATGAGGGGAATAACACAGCTCCCGGCACACACTGATATGTGGTATTATTATTATATAGGGGAGAGGGGACCGTACAGTGATATATGAGGAGGAATAACACAGCTCCCGGCACACACTGATATGTGGTATTATTATTATATAGAGGAGAGGGGACCGTACAGTGATATATGAGGGGGAATAACACAGCTCCCGGCACACGCTGATATGTGGTATTATTATTATATAGGGGAGAGGGGACCGTACAGTGATATATGAGGGGGAATAACACAGCTCCCGGCACACGCTGATATGTGGTATTATTATTATATAGGGGAGAGGGGACCGTACAGTGATATATGAGGGGGAATAACACAGCTCCTGGCACACACTGATATGTGGTATTATTATTATATAGGGGAGAGGGGACAGGACAGGGATATATGAGGGGAATAACACAGCTCCCGGCACACTCTGATATGTGGTATTATTATTATATAGGGGAGAGGGGACAGTACAGTGATATATGAGGGGGAATAACACAGCTCCCGTCACACACTGATATGTGGTATTATTATTATATAGATGAGAGGGGACCGTACAGTGATATATGAGGGGGAATAACACAGCTCCCGGCACACACTGATATGTGGTATTATTATTATATAGGGGAGAGGGGACCGTACAGTGATATATGAGGGGGAATAACACAGCTCCCGGCACACGCTGATATGTGTTGTTATTATTATTATTATATAGGGGAGAGGGGACCGTACAGTGATATATGAGGGAGAATAACACAGGTCCCAGCATACGCTGATATGTGGTATTATTATATAGGGGAGAGGGGACCGTACAGTGATATATGAGGGAGAATAACACAGCTCCCGGCACACACTGATATGTGGTATTATTATTATATAGGGGAGAGGGGACCGTACAGTGATATATGAGGGGGAATACCACAGCTCCCTGCACACACTGATATGTAGTATTATTATTATATAGGGGAGAGGGGACCGTACAGTGATATATGAGGGGGAATAACACAGCACTCGGCACACACTGATATGTGGTATTATTATTATATAGGGGAGAGGGGACCGTACAGTGATATATGAGGGGAATAACACAGCTCCCGGCACACACTGATATGTGGTATTATTATTATATAGGAGAGAGGAGACCGTACAGTGATATATGAGGGGGAATAACACAGCTCCCGGCACACGCTGATATGTGGTATTATTATTATATAGAGGAGAGGGGACCGTACAGTGATATATGAGGAGGAATAACACAGCTCCCGGCACACGCTGATATGTGGTATTATTATTATATAGGGGAGAGGGGACCGTACAGTGATATATGAGGAGGAATAACACAGCCCCCGGCACACACTGATATGTGGTATTATTATTATATAGGAAAGAGGAGACCGTACAGTGATATATGAGGGGGAATAACACAGCTCCCAGCACACGCTGATATGTGGTATTATTATTATATAGGGGAGAGAGGACCGTACAGTGATATATGAGAGGGAATAACACAGCTCCCGGCACACGCTGATATGTGGTATTATTATTATATAGAGGAGAGGGGACCGTACAGTGATATATGAGGAGGAATAACACAGCTCCCGGCACACACTGATATGTGGTATTATTATTATATAGGGGAGAGGGGACCGTACAGTGATATATGAGGGGGATAACACACCTCCCGGCACACGCTGATATGTGGTATTATTATTATATAGGGAGAGGGGACCGTACAGTGATATATGAGAGGAAAAACACAGCTCCCGGCACACACTGATATGTGGTATTATTATTATATAGGGGAGAGTGGACCGTACAGTGATATATGAGGGGGAATAACACAGCTCCCGGCACACACTGATATGTGGTATTATTATTATATAGCGGAGAGGGGACCGTACAGTGATATATGAGGAGGAATAACACAGCTCCCGCCATACACTGATATGTGGTATTATTATTATATAGGAAAGAGGAGACCGTACAGTGATATATGAGGGGGAATAACACAGCTCCCAGCACACGCTGATATGTGGTATTATTATTATATAGGGGAGAGAGGACCGTACAGTGATATATGAGAGGGAATAACACAGCTCCCGGCACACGCTGATATGTGGTATTATTATTATATAGAGGAGAGGGGACCGTACAGTGATATATGAGGAGGAATAACACAGCTCCCGGCACACACTGATATGTGGTATTATTATTATATAGGGGAGAGGGGACCGTACAGTGATATATGAGGGGGATAACACACCTCCCGGCACACGCTGATATGTGGTATTATTATTATATAGGGAGAGGGGACCGTACAGTGATATATGAGAGGAAAAACACAGCTCCCGGCACACACTGATATGTGGTATTATTATTATATAGGGGAGAGTGGACCGTACAGTGATATATGAGGGGGAATAACACAGCTCCCTTCACACACTGATATGTGGTATTATTATTATATAGAGGAGAGGGGACAGTACAGTGATATATGAGGAGGAATAGCACAGCTCCCGGCACACGCTGATATGTGGTATTATTATTATATAGGGGAGAGGGGACCGTACAGTGATATATGAGGGGGAATAACACAGCTCCCACACACACTGATATGTGATATTATTATATAGGGGAGAGGGGTCCGTACAGTGATATATGAGGAGGAATAACACAGCTCCCGGCACATGCTGATATGTGGTATTATTATTATATAGAGGAGAGGGGACCGTACAGTGATAAATGAGGGGAATGTCACAGCTCCTGGCACACGCTGATATGTGGTATTATTATTATATAGGGGAGAGGGGACCGTACAGTGATATATGAGGAGGAATAACACAGCTCCCGGCACACGCTGATATGTGGTATTATTATTATATAGAGGAGAGGGGACAGTACAGTGATATATGAGGAGGAATAACACAGCTCCCGGCACACGCTGATATGTGGTATTATTATTATATAGGGAGAGGGGACCGTACAGTGATATATGAGAGGAATAACACAGCTCCCGGCACACACTGATATGTGGTATTATTATTATATAGGGGAGAGTGGACCGTACAGTGATATATGAGGGGGAATAACACAGCTCCCGGCACACACTGATATGTGGTATTATAATTATATAGGGGAGAGGGGACCGTACAGTGATATATGAGGAGGAATAACACAGCTCCCGGCACACGCTGATATGTGGTATAATTATTATATAGGGGAGAGGGGACCGTACAGTGATATATGAGGAGGAATAACACATCTCCCGGCACACGCTGATATGTGGTATTATTATTATATAGGGAGAGGGGACCGTACAGTGATATATGAGAGGAATAACACAGCTCCCGGCACACGCTGATATGTGGTATTATTATTATATAGGGGAGAGGGGACAGTACAGTGATATATGAGGAGGAATAACACAGCTCCCGGCACACGCTGATATGTGGTATTATTATTATATAGAGGAGAGGGGACCGTACAGTGATATATGAGGAGAAATAACGCAGCTCCCGGCACACACTGATATGTGGTATTATTATTATATAGGGGAGAAGAGACCGTACAGTGATATATGAGGGGGAATAACACAGCTCCCGGCACACGCTGATATGTGGTATTATTATTATATAGAGGAGAGGGGACCGTACAGTGATATATGAGGGGTATAACACAGCTCCCGGCACACACTGATATGTGGTATTATTATTATATAGGGGAGAGGGGGCCATACAGTGATATATGAGCGGGAATAACACAGCTCCCGGCACACTCTGATATGTGGTATTAATATTATATAGGGGAGAGGGGGCCATACAGTGATATATGAGCGGGAATAACACAGCTCCCGGCACACTCTGATATGTGGTATTAATATTATATAGGGGAGAGGGGGCCATACAGTGATATATGAGGAGGAATAACACTGCTCCCGGCACACACTGATATGTGGTATTATTATTATATAGAGGAGAGTAGACCGTACAGTGATATATGAGGGGAATAACACAGCTCCCTGCACACACTGATATGTGGTATTATTATTATATAGGGGAGAGGGGACCGTACAGTGATATATGAGGGGGAATAACACAGCTCCCGGCACACGCTGATATGTGTTGTTATTATTATTATATAGGGGAGAGGGGACCGTACAGTGATATATGAGGGAGAATAACACAGGTCCCAGCATACGCTGATATGTGGTATTATTATTATATAGGGGAGAGGGGACCGTACAGTGATATATGAGGGGGAATAACACAGCCCCTGGCACACACTGATATGTGGTATTATTATTATATAGGGGAGAGGGGACCGTACAGTGATATATGAGGGGGAATAACACAGCTCCCGGCACACGCTGATATGTGGTATTATTATTATATAGGGGAGAGGGGACCGTACAGTGATATATGAGGAGGAATAACACAGCTCCCGGCACACACTGATATGTGGTATTATTATTATATAGGGGAGAGGGGACCGTACAGTGATATATGAGGAGGAATAACACATCTCCCGGCACACGCTGATATGTGGTATTATTATTATATAGGGAGAGGGGACCGTACAGTGATTTATGAGAGGAATAACACAGCTCCCGGCACACGCTGATATGTGGTATTATTATTATATAGGGGAGAGGGGACAGTACAGTGATATATGAGGAGGAATAACACAGCTCCCGGCACACGCTGATATGTGGTATTATTATTATATAGAGGAGAGGGGACCGTACAGTGATATATGAGGAGAAATAACGCAGCTCCCGGCACACACTGATATGTGGTATTATTATTATATAGGGGAGAGGAGACCGTACAGTGATATATGAGGGGGAATAACACAGCTCCCGGCACACGCTGATATGTGGTATTATTATTATATAGAGGAGAGGGGACCGTACAGTGATATATGAGGGGTATAACACAGCTCCCGGCACACACTGATATGTGGTATTATTATTATATAGGGGAGAGGGGACCGTACAGTGATATATGAGGAGGAATAACACAGCTCCCGGCACACACTGATATGTGGTATTATTATTATATAGGGAGAGGGGACCGTACAGTGATATATGAGAGGAATAACACAGCTCCTGGCACACGCTGATATGTGGTATTATTATTATATAGGGGAGAGGGGGCCATACAGTGATATATGAGCGGGAATAACACAGCTCCCGGCACACTCTGATATGTGGTATTAATATTATATAGGGGAGAGGGGGCCATACAGTGATATATGAGCGGGAATAACACAGCTCCCGGCACACTCTGATATGTGGTATTAATATTATATAGGGGAGAGGGGGCCATACAGTGATATATGAGGAGGAATAACACTGCTCCCGGCACACACTGATATGTGGTATTATTATTATATAGAGGAGAGTAGACCGTACAGTGATATATGAGGGGAATAACACAGCTCCCTGCACACACTGATATGTGGTATTATTATTATATAGGGGAGAGGGGACCGTACAGTGATATATGAGGGGGAATAACACAGCTCCCGGCACACGCTGATATGTGTTGTTATTAATATTATTTAGGGGAGAGGGGACCGTACAGTGATATATGAGGGAGAATAACACAGGTCCCAGCATACGCTGATATGTGGTATTATTATTATATAGGGGAGAGGGGACCGTACAGTGATATATGAGGGGGAATAACACAGCCCCTGGCACACACTGATATGTGGTATTATTATTATATAGGGGAGAGGGGACCGTACAGTGATATATGAGGGGGAATAACACAGCTCCCGGCACACGCTGATATGTGGTATTATTATTATATAGGGGAGAGGGGACCGTACAGTGATATATGAGGAGGAATAACACAGCTCCCGGCACACACTGATATGTGGTATTATTATTATATAGGGGAGAGGGGACCGTACAGTGATATATGAGGGAGAATACCACAGCTCCCTGCACACACTGATATGTAGTATTATTATTATATAGTGGAGAGGGGACCGTACAGTGATATATGAGGGGAAATAACACAGCACTCGGCACACACTGATATGTGATATTATTATTATATAGGGGAGAGGGGACCGTACAATGATATATGAGGGGAATAACACAGCTCCCGGCACACACTATGTGGTATTATTATTATATAGGAGAGAGGAGACCGTACAGTGATATATGAGGGGGAATAACACAGCTCCCGGCACACGCTGATATGTGGTATTATTATTATATAGAGGAGAGGGGACCGTACAGTGATATATGAGGAGGAATAACACAGCTCCCGGCACACGCTGATATGTGGTATTATTATTATATAGGGGAGAGGGGACCGTACAGTGATATATGAGGAGGAATAACACAGCTCCCGGCACACACTGATATGTGGTATTATTATTATATAGGGGAGAGGGGACCGTACAGTGATATATGAGGGGGATAACACAGCTCCCGGCACACGCTGATATGTGGTATTATTATTATATAGGGGAGAGGGGACCGTACAGTGATATATGAGGGGGAATAACACAGCTCCCGGCACACACTGATATGTGGTATTATTATTATATAGAGGAGAGGCGACCGTACAGTGATATATGAGGGGAAATAACACAGCTCCCGGCACACACTGATATGTGGTATTATTATTATATAGGGGAGAGGTGACCATACAGTGATAATGAGGGGAATAACACAGCTCCCGGCACACACTGATATGTGGTATTATTATTATATAGGGGAGAGGGGACCGTACAGTGATATATGAGGAGGAATAACACAGCTCCCGGCACACACTGATATGTGGTATTATTATTATATAGAGGAGAGGGGACCGTACAGTGATATATGAGGGGGAATAACACAGCTCCCGGCACACGCTGATATGTGGTATTATTATGATATAGGGGAGAGGGGACCGTACAGTGATATATGAGGGGGAATAACACAGCTCCCGGCACACGCTGATATGTGGTATTATTATTATATAGGGGAGAGGGGACCGTACAGTGATATATGAGGGGGAATAACACAGCTCCTGGCACACACTGATATGTGGTATTATTATTATATAGGGGAGAGGGGACCATACAGGGATATATGAGGGGAATAACACAGCTCCCGGCACACTCTGATATGTGGTATTATTATTATATAGGGGAGAGGGGACAGTACAGTGATATATGAGGGGGAATAACACAGCTCCCGTCACACACTGATATGTGGTATTATTATTATATAGATGAGAGGGGACCGTACAGTGATATATGAGGGGGAATAACACAGATCCCGGCACACACTGATATGTGGTATTATTATTATATAGGGGAGAGGGGACCGTACAGTGATATATAAAGGGGAATAACACAGCTCCCGGCACACACTGATATGTGGTATTATTATTATATAGGGAAGAGGGGACCGTACAGTGATATATAAGGGGGAATAACACAGCTCCCGGCACACACTGATATGTGGTATTATTATTATATAGGGGAGAGGGGACCGTACAGTGATATATGAGGGGGAATAACACAGCTCCCGGCACACACTGATATGTGGTATTATTATTATATAGGGGAGAGGGGACCGTACAGTGATATATGAGGGGAATAACACCGCTCCCGGCACACACTGATATGTGGTATTATTATTATATAGGGGAGAGGGGACAGTACAGTGATATATGAGGGGGAATAACACAGCTCCCGTCACACACTGTTATGTGGTATTATTATTATATAGATGAGAGGGGACCGTACAGTGATATATGAGGGGGAATAACACAGCTCCCGGCACACACTGATATGTGGTATTATTATTATATAGGGGAGAGGGGACCGTACAGTGATATATGAGGGGGAATAACACAGCTCCCGGCACACACTGATATGTGGCATTATTATGATATAGGGGAGAGGGGACCGTACAGTGATATATGAGGGGGAATAACACAGCTCCCGGCACACACTGATATGTGGTATTATTATTATATAGGGGAGAGGGGACCGTACAGTGATATATGAGGGGGAATAACACAGCTCCTGGCACACACTGATATGTGGTATTATTATTATATAGGGGAGAGGGGACAGTACAGTGATATATGAGGGGAATAACACAGCTCCCGGCACACTCTGATATGTGGTATTATATAGGGGAGAGGGGACAGTACAGTGATATATGAGGGGGAATAACACAGCTCCCGTCACACACTGTTATGTGGTATTATTATTATATAGATGAGAGGGGACCGTACAGTGATATATGAGGGGGAATAACACAGCTCCCGGCACACACTGATATGTGGTATTATTATTATATAGGAGAGAGGGGACCGTACAGTGATATATGAGGGGGAATAACACAGCTCCCGGCACACACTGATATGTGGTATTATTATTATATAGGGGAGAGGGGACCGTACAGTGATATATGAGGAGGAATAACACAGCTCCCGGCACACGCTGATATGTGGTATTATTATTATATAGGGGAGATGGGACCGTACAGTGATATATGAGGAGGAATAACACAGCCCCCGTCACACGCTGATATGTGGTATTATTATTATATAGGGGAGGAATAACACAGCCCCCGGCACACACTGATATGTGGTATTATTATTATATAGGAAAGAGGAGACCGTACAGTGATATATGAGGGGGAATAACACAGCTCCCAGCACACGCTGATATGTGGTATTATTATTATATAGGAGAGAGGGGACCGTACAGTGATATATGAGGAGGAATAACACAGCTCCCGGCACACGCTATGTGATATTATTATTATATAGAGGAGAGGGGACCGTACAGTGATATATGAGGGGGAATAACACAGCTCCCGGCACACGCTGATATGTGGTATTATTATTATATAGGGGAGAGAGGACCGTACAGTGATATATGAGGAGGAATAACACAGCTCCCGGCACACACTGATATGTGGTATTATTATTATATAGGGGAGAGGGGACCGTACAGTAATGTATGAGGGGTATAACACAGCTCCCGGCACACACTGATATGTGGTATTATTATTATATAGGGGAGAGGGGACAGTACAGTGATATATGAGGGGGAATAACACAGCTCCCGGCACACACTGATATGTGGTATTATTAATATATAGGAGAGAGGGGACCGTACAGTGATATATGAGGGGGAATAACACCGCTCCCAGCACACGCTGATATGTGGTATTATTATTATATAGGAGAGAGGAGACCGTACAGTGATATATGAGGGGGAATAACACAGCTCCCGGCACACGCTGATATGTGGTATTATTATTATATAGGGGAGAGGGGGCCATACAGTGATATATGAGGAGGAATAACACAGCTCCCGGCACACACTGATATGTGGTATTATTATTATATAGGGGAGAGGGGACAGTACAGTGATATATGAGGGGAATAACACAGCTCCCGGCACACTCTGATATGTGGTATTATTATTATATAGAGGAGAGGGGACAGTACAGTGATATATGAGGGGAATAACACAGCTCCCGGCACACTCTGATATGTGGTATTATTATATAGGGAGAGGGGACCGTACAGTGATATATGAGAGGAATAACACAGCTCCCGGCACACGCTGATATGTGGTATTATTATTATATAGGGGAGAGGGTGCCATACAGTGATATATGAGCGGGAATAACACAGCTCCCGGCACACTCTGATATGTGGTATTAATATTATATAGGGGAGAGGGGGCCATACAGTGATATATGAGGAGGAATAACACTGCTCCCGGTACACTCTGATATGTGGTATTATTATTATTTAGGGGAGAGGGGACCGTACAGTGATATATGAGGAGGAATAACACAGCTCCCGGCACACACTGATATGTGGTATTATTATTATATAGAGGAGAGTAGACCGTACAGTGATATATGAGGGGAATAACACAGCTCCCTGCACACACTGATATGTGGTATTATGATTTTATAGAGTAGAGGGGACCGTACAGTGATATATGAGGGGGAATAACACAGCTCCCGGCACACGCTGATATGTGGTATTATTATTATATAGGGGAGAGGGGACCGTACAGTGATATATGAGGGGGAATAACACAGCTCCCGGCACACGCTGATATGTGTTGTTATTATTATTATATAGGGGAGAGGGGACCGTACAGTGATATATGAGGGAGAATAACACAGGTCCCAGCACACGCTGATATGTGGTATTATTATTATATAGGGGAGAGGGGACCGTACAGTGATATATGAGGGGGAATAACACAGCCCCCGGCACACACTGATATGTGGTATTATTATTATATAGGGGAGAGGGGACCGTACAGTGATATATGAGGGGGAATAACACAGCTCCCGGCACACGCTGATATGTGGTATTATTATTATATAGGGGAGAGGGGACCGTACAGTGATATATGAGGAGGAATAACACAGCTCCCGGCACACACTGATATGTGGTATTATTATTATATAGGGGAGAGGGGACCGTACAGTGATATATGAGGGGGAATACCACAGCTCCCTGCACACACTGATATGTAGTATTATTATTATATAGGGGAGAGGGGACCGTACAGTGATATATGAGGGGGAATAACACAGCACTCGGCACACACTGATATGTGGTATTATTATTATATAGGGGAGAGGGGACCGTACAGTGATATATGAGGGGAATAACACAGCTCCCGGCACACACTGATATGTGGTATTATTATTATATAGGAGAGAGGAGACCGTACAGTGATATATGAGGGGGAATAACACAGCTCCCGGCACACGCTGATATGTGGTATTATTATTATATAGAGGAGAGGGGACCGTACAGTGATATATGAGGAGGAATAACACAGCCCCCGGCACACACTGATATGTGGTATTATTATTATATAGGAAAGAGGAGACCGTACAGTGATATATGAGGGGGAATAACACAGCTCCCAGCACACGCTGATATGTGGTATTATTATTATATAGGAGAGAGGGGACCGTACAGTGATATATGAGGAGGAATAACACAGCTCCCGGCACACGCTATGTGATATTATTATTATATAGAGGAGAGGGGACCGTACAGTGATATATGAGGGGGAATAACACAGCTCCCGGCACACGCTGATATGTGGTATTATTATTATATAGGGGAGAGAGGACCGTACAGTGATATATGAGAGGGAATAACACAGCTCCCGGCACACGCTGATATTTGGTATTATTATTATATAGAGGAGAGGGGACCATACAGTGATATATGAGGAGGAATAACACAGATCCCGGCACACACTGATATGTGGTATTATTATTATTATATAGGGGAGAGGGGACCGTACAGTGATATATGAGGGGGATAACACAGCTCCCGGCACACGCTGATATGTGGTATTATTATTATATAGGGGAGAGGGGACCGTACAGTGATATATGAGGGGGAATAACACAGCTCCCGGCACACACTGATATGTGGTATTATTATTATATAGGGGAGAGGTGACCATACAGTGATATATGAGGGGAATAACACAGCTCCCGGCACACACTGATATGTGGTATTATTATTATATAGGGGAGAGGGGACCGTACAGTGATATATGAGGAGGAATAACACAGCTCCCGGCACACACTGATATGTGGTATTATTATTATTATATAGAGGAGAGGGGACCGTACAGTGATATATGAGGGGGAATAACACAGCTCCCGGCACACGCTGATATGTGGTATTATTATTATATAGGGGAGAGGGGACCGTACAGTGATATATGAGGGGGAATAACACAGCTCCCGGCACACGCTGATATGTGGTATTATTATTATATAGGGGAGAGGGGACCGTACAGTGATATATGAGGGGGAATAACACAGCTCCTGGCACACACTGATATGTGGTATTATTATTATATAGGGGAGAGGGGACAGTACAGGGATATATGAGGGGAATAACACAGCTCCCGGCACACTCTGATATGTGGTATTATTATTATATAGGGGAGAGGGGACAGTACAGTGATATATGAGGGGGAATAACACAGCTCCCGTCACACACTGATATGTGGTGGTATTATTATTATATAGATGAGAGGGGACCGTACAGTGATATATGAGGGGGAATAACACAGATCCCGGCACACACTGATATGTGGTATTATTATTATATAGGGGAGAGGGGACCGTACAGTGATATATAAGGGGGAATAACACAGCTCCCGGCACACACTGATATGTGGTATTATTATTATATAGGGGAGAGGGGACCGTACAGTGATATATAAGGGGGAATAACACAGCTCCCGGCACACACTGATATGTGGTATTATTATTATATAGGGGAGAGGGGACCGTACAGTGCTATATGAGGGGGAATAACACAGCTCCCGGCACACACTGATATGTGGTATTATTATTATATAGGGGAGAGGGGACCGTACAGTGATATATGAGGGGAATAACACCGCTCCCGGCACACACTGATATGTGGTATTATTATTATATAGGGGAGAGGGGACTGTACAGTGATATATGAGGAGGAATAACACAGCTCCCGGCACACACTGATATGTGGTATTATTATTATATAGAGGAGAGGGGACCGTACAGTGATATATGAGGGGGAATAACACAGCTCCCGGTACACGCTGATATGTGGTATTATTATTATATAGGGGAGAGGGGACCGTACAGTGATATATGAGGGGGAATAACACAGCTCCCGGCACACACTGATATGTGGTATTATTATTATATAGGGGAGAGGGGACCGTACAGTGATATATGAGGGGGAATAACACAGCTCCTGGCACACACTGATATGTGGTATTATTATTATAAAAGGGAGAGGGGACAGTACAGTGATATATGAGGGGAATAACACAGCTCCCGGCACACTCTGATATGTGGTATTATTATTATATAGGGGAGAGGGGACAGTACAGTGATATATGAGGGGGAATAACACAGCTCCCGTCACACACTGTTATGTGGTATTATTATTATATAGATGAGAGTGGACCGTACAGTGATATATGAGGGGGAATAACACAGCTCCCGGCACACGCTGATATGTGGTATTATTATATAGGGGAGAGGGGACCGTACAGTGATATATGAGGGGGAATAACACAGCTCCCGGCACACACTGATATGTGGTATTATTATTATATAGGGGAGAGGGGACCGTACAGTGATATATGAGGGGGAATAACACAGCTCCCGGCACACACTGATATGTGGTATTATTATTATATAGGGGAGAGGGGACCGTACAGTGATATATGAGGAGGAATAACACAGCTCCCGGCACACGCTGATATGTGGTATTATTATTATATAGGTGAGATGGGACCGTACAGTGATATATGAGGAGGAATAACACAGCCCCCGTCACACGCTGATATGTGGTATTATTATTATATAGGGGAGGAATAACACAGCCCCCGGCACACACTGATATGTGGTATTATTATTATATAGGAAAGAGGAGACCGTACAGTGATATATGAGGGGGAATAACACAGCTCCCAGCACACGCTGATATGTGGTATTATTATTATATAGGAGAGAGGGGACCGTACAGTGATATATGAGGAGGAATAACACAGCTCCCGGCACACGCTATGTGATATTATTATTATATAGAGGAGAGGGGACCGTACAGTGATATATGAGGGGGAATAACACAGCTCCCGGCACACGCTGATATGTGGTATTATTATTATATAGGGGAGAGAGGACCGTACAGTGATATATGAGGAGGAATAACACAGCTCCCGGCACACACTGATATGTGGTATTATTATTATATAGGGGAGAGGGGACCGTACAGTGATATATGAGGGGGATAACACAGCTCCCGGCACACGCTGATGTGTGGTATTATTATTATATAGGGGAGAGGGGACCGTACAGTGATATATGAGGGGGAATAACACAGCTCCCGGCACACACTGATATGTGGTATTATTATTATATAGAGGAGAGGGGACCGTACAGTGATATATGAGGGGAATAACACAGCTCCCGGCACACACTGCTATGTGGTATTATTATTATATAGGGGAGAGGGGACCGTACAGTAATGTATGAGGGGTATAACACAGCTCCCGGCACACACTGATATGTGGTATTATTATTATATAGGGGAGAGGGGACAGTACAGTGATATATGAGGGGGAATAACACAGCTCCCGGCACACACTGATATGTGGTATTATTATTATATAGGAGAGAGGGGACCGTACAGTGATATATGAGGGGGAATAACACAGCTCCCAGCACACGCTGATATGTGGTATTATTATTATTATATAGGAGAGAGGAGACCGTACAGTGATATATGAGGGGGAATAACACAGCTCCCGGCACACGCTGATATGTGGTATTATTATTATATAGGGGAGAGGGGGCCATACAGTGATATATGAGGAGGAATAACACAGCTCCCAGCACACACTGATATGTGGTATTATTATTATATAGAGGAGAGGGGACAGTACAGTGATATATGAGGGGAATAACACAGCTCCCGGCACACTCTGATATGTGGTATTATTATATAGGGAGAGGGGACCGTATAGTGATATATGAGAGGAATAACACAGCTCCCGGCACACGCTGATATGTGGTATTATTATTATATAGGGGAGAGGGGGCCATACAGTGATATATGAGCGGGAATAACACAGCTCCCGGCACACTCTGATATGTGGTATTAATATTATATAGGGGAGAGGGGGCCATACAGTGATATATGAGGAGGAATAACACTGCTCCCGGTACACTCTGATATGTGGTATTATTATTATATAGGGGAGAGGGGACCGTACAGTGATATATGAGGAGGAATAACACAGCTCCCGGCACACACTGATATGTGGTATTATTATTATATAGAGGAGAGTAGACCGTACAGTGATATATGAGGGGAATAACACAGCTCCCTGCACACACTGATATGTGGTATTATGATTTTATAGAGTAGAGGGGACCGTACAGTGATATATGAGGGGGAATAACACAGCTCCCGGCACACGCTGATATGTGGTATTATTATTATATAGGGGAGAGGGGACCGTACAGTGATATATGAGGGGGAATAACACAGCTCCCCGCACACGCTGATATGTGTTGTTATTATTATTATATAGGGGAGAGGGGACCGTACAGTGATATATGAGGGAGAATAACACAGGTCCCAGCACACGCTGATATGTGGTATTATTATTATATAGGGGAGAGGGGACCGTACAGTGATATATGAGGGGGAATAACACAGCCCCCGGCACACACTGATATGTGGTATTATTATTATATAGGGGAGAGGGGACCGTACAGTGATATATGAGGGGGAATAACACAGCTCCCGGCACACGCTGATATGTGGTATTATTATTATATAGGGGAGAGGGGACCGTACAGTGATATATGAGGAGGAATAACACAGCTCCCGGCACACACTGATATGTGGTATTATTATTATATAGGGGAGAGGGGACCGTACAGTGATATATGAGGGGGAATACCACAGCTCCCTGCACACACTGATATGTAGTATTATTATTATATAGGGGAGAGGGGACCGTACAGTGATATATGAGGGGGAATAACACAGCACTCGGCACACACTGATATGTGGTATTATTATTATATAGGGGAGAGGGGACCGTACAGTGATATATGAGGGGAATAACACAGCTCCCGGCACACACTGATATGTGGTATTATTATTATATAGGAGAGAGGAGACCGTACAGTGATATATGAGGGGGAATAACACAGCTCCCGGCACACGCTGATATGTGGTATTATTATTATATAGAGGAGAGGGGACCGTACAGTGATATATGAGGAGGAATAACACAGCCCCCGGCACACACTGATATGTGGTATTATTATTATATAGGAAAGAGGAGACCGTACAGTGATATATGAGGGGGAATAACACAGCTCCCAGCACACGCTGATATGTGGTATTATTATTATATAGGAGAGAGGGTACCGTACAGTGATATATGAGGAGGAATAACACAGCTCCCGGCACACGCTATGTGATATTATTATTATATAGAGGAGAGGGGACCGTACAGTGATATATGAGGGGGAATAACACAGCTCCCGGCACACGCTGATATGTGGTATTATTATTATATAGGGGAGAGAGGACCGTACAGTGATATATGAGAGGGAATAACACAGCTCCCGGCACACGCTGATATGTGGTATTATTATTATATAGAGGAGAGGGGACCGTACAGTGATATATGAGGAGGAATAACACAGCTCCCGGCACACACTGATATGTGGTATTATTAATATTATATAGGGGAGAGGGGACCGTACAGTGATATATGAGGGGGATAACACAGCTCCCGGCACTCGCTGATATGTGGTATTATTATTATATAGGGGAGAGGGGACCGTACAGTGATATATGAGGGGGAATAACACAGCTCCCGGCACACACTGATATGTGGTATTATTATTATATAGGGGAGAGGGGACCGTACAGTGATATATGAGGGGGAATAACACAGCTCCCGGCACACACTGATATGTGGTATTATTATTATATAGGGGAGAGGTGACCGTACAGTGATATATGAGGGGAATAACACAGCTCCCGGCACACACTGATATGTGGTATTATTATTATATAGATGAGAGGGGACCGTACAGTGATATATGAGGGGGAATAACACAGATCCCGGCACACACTGATATGTGGTATTATTATTATATAGGGGAGAGGGGACCGTACAGTGATATATGAGGGGGAATAACACAGCTCCCGGCACACACTGATATGTGGTATTATTATTATATAGGGGAGAGGGGACCGTACAGTGATATATGAGGGGAATAACACCGCTCCCGGCACACACTGATATGTGGTATTATTATTATATAGGGGAGAGGGGACTGTACAGTGATATATGAGGTGGAATAACACAGCTCCCGGCACACACTGATATGTGGTATTATTATTATATAGAGGAGAGGGCACCGTACAGTGATATATGAGGGGGAATAACACAGCTCCCGGCACACGCTGATATGTGGTATTATTATTATATAGGGGAGAGGGGACCGTACAGTGATATATGAGGGGGAATAACACAGCTCCCGGCACACACTGATATGTGGTATTATTATTATATAGGGGAGAGGGGACCGTACAGTGATATATGAGGGGGAATAACACAGCTCCTGGCACACACTGATATGTGGTATTATTATTATATAGGGGAGAGGGGACAGTACAGTGATATATGAGGGGGAATAACACAGCTCCCGTCACACACTGTTATGTGGTATTATTATTATATAGATGAGAGGGGACCGTACAGTGATATATGAGGGGGAATAACACAGCTCCCGGCACACGCTGATATGTGGTATTATTATATAGGGGAGAGGGGACCGTACAGTGATATATGAGGGGGAATAACACAGCTCCCGGCACACACTGATATGTGGTATTATTATTATATAGGGGAGAGGGGACCGTACAGTGATATATGAGGGGGAATAACACAGCTCCCGGCACACACTGATATGTGGTATTATTATTATATAGGGGAGAGGGGACCGTACAGTGATATATGAGGAGGAATAATACAGCTCCCGGCACACGCTGATATGTGGTATTATTATTATATAGGGGAGATGGGACCGTACAGTGATATATGAGGAGGAATAACACAGCCCCCGTCACACGCTGATATGTGGTATTATTATTATATAGGGGAGGAATAACACAGCCCCCGGCACACACTGATATGTGGTATTATTATTATATAGGAAAGAGGAGACCGTACAGTGATATATGAGGGGGAATAACACAGCTCCCAGCACACGCTGATATGTGGTATTATTATTATATAGGAGAGAGGGGACCGTACAGTGATATATGAGGAGGAATAACACAGCTCCCGGCACACGCTATGTGATATTATTATTATATAGAGGAGAGGGGACCGTACAGTGATATATGAGGGGGAATAACACAGCTCCCGGCACACGCTGATATGTGGTATTATTATTATATAGGGGAGAGAGGAGCGTACAGTGATATATGAGGAGGAATAACACAGCTCCCGGCACACACTGATATGTGGTATTATTATTATATAGGGGAGAGGGGACCGTACAGTGATATATGAGGGGGATAACACAGCTCCCGGCACACGCTGATATGTGGTATTATTATATAGGGGAGAGGGGACCGTACAGTGATATATGAGGGGGAATAACACAGCTCCCGGCACACACTGATATGTGGTATTATTATTATATAGAGGAGAGGGGACCGTACAGTGATATATGAGGGGAATAACACAGCTCCCGGCACACACTGCTATGTGGTATTATTATTATATAGGGGAGAGGGGACCGTACAGTAATGTATGAGGGGTATAACACAGCTCCCGGCACACACTGATATGTGGTATTATTATTATATAGGGGAGAGGGGACAGTACAGTGATATATGAGGGGGAATAACACAGCTCCCGGCACACACTGATATGTGGTATTATTATTATATAGGAGAGAGGGGACCGTACAGTGATATATGAGGGGGAATAACACAGCTCCCAGCACACGCTGATATGTGGTATTATTATTATATAGGAGAGAGGAGACCGTACAGTGATATATGAGGGGGAATAACACAGCTCCCGGCACACGCTGATATGTGGTATTATTATTATATAGGGGAGAGGGGGCCATACAGTGATATATGAGGAGGAATAACACAGCTCCCAGCACACACTGATATGTGGTATTATTATTATATAGGGGAGAGGGGACAGTACAGTGATATATGAGGGGAATAACACAGCTCCCGGCACACTCTGATATGTGGTATTATTATTATATAGAGGAGAGGGGACAGTACAGTGATATATGAGGGGAATAACACAGCTCCCGGCACACTCTGATATGTGGTATTATTATATAGGGAGAGGGGACCGTACAGTGATATATGAGAGGAATAACACAGCTCCCGGCACACGCTGATATGTGGTATTATTATTATATAGGGGAGAGGGGGCCATACAGTGATTTATGAGCGGGAATAACACAGCTCCTGGCACATTCTGATATGTGGTATTAATATTATATAGGGGAGAGGGGGCCATACAGTGATATATGAGGAGGAATAGCACTGCTCCCGGTACACTCTGATATGTGGTATTATTATTATATAGGGGAGAGGGGACCGTACAGTGATATATGAGGAGGAATAACACAGCTCCCGGCACACACTGATATGTGGTATTATTATTATATAGAGGAGAGTAGACCGTACAGTGATATATGAGGGGAATAACACAGCTCCCTGCACACACTGATATGTGGTATTATGATTTTATAGAGTAGAGGGGACCGTACAGTGATATATGAGGGGGAATAACACAGCTCCCGGCACACGCTGATATGTGTTGTTATTATTATTATATAGGGGAGAGGGCACCGTACAGTGATATATGAGGGAGAATAACACAGGTCCCAGCACACGCTGATATGTGGTATTATTATTATATAGGGGAGAGGGGACCGTACAGTGATATATGAGGGGGAATAACACAGCCCCCGGCACACACTGATATGTGGTATTATTATTATATAGGGGAGAGGGGACCGTACAGTGATATATGAGGGGGAATAACACAGCTCCCGGCACACGCTGATATGTGGTATTATTATTATATAGGGGAGAGGGGACCGTACAGTGATATATGAGGAGGAATAACACAGCTCCCGGCACACACTGATATGTGGTATTATTATTATATAGGGGAGAGGGGACCGTACAGTGATATATGAGGGGGAATACCACAGCTCCCTGCACACACTGATATGTAGTATTATTATTATATAGGGGAGAGGGGACCGTACAGTGATATATGAGGGGGAATAACACAGCACTCGGCACACACTGATATGTGGTATTATTATTATATAGGGGAGAGGGGACCGTACAGTGATATATGAGGGGAATAACACAGCTCCCGGCACACACTGATATGTGGTATTATTATTATATAGGAGAGAGGAGACCGTACAGTGATATATGAGGGGGAATAACACAGCTCCCGGCACACGCTGATATGTGGTATTATTATTATATAGAGGAGAGGGGACCGTACAGTGATATATGAGGAGGAATAACACAGCCCCCGGCACACACTGATATGTGGTATTATTATTATATAGGAAAGAGGAGACCGTACAGTGATATATGAGGGGGAATAACACAGCTCCCAGCACACGCTGATATGTGGTATTATTATTATATAGGAGAGAGGGTACCGTACAGTGATATATGAGGAGGAATAACACAGCTCCCGGCACACGCTATGTGATATTATTATTATATAGAGGAGAGGGGACCGTACAGTGATATATGAGGGGGAATAACACAGCTCCCGGCACACGCTGATATGTGGTATTATTATTATATAGGGGAGAGAGGACCGTACAGTGATATATGAGAGGGAATAACACAGCTCCCGGCACACGCTGATATGTGGTATTATTATTATATAGAGGAGAGGGGACCGTACAGTGATATATGAGGAGGAATAACACAGCTCCCGGCACACACTGATATGTGGTATTATTATTATTATATAGGGGAGAGGGGATCATACAGTGATATATGAGGGGGATAACACAGCTCCCGGCACACGCTGATATGTGGTATTATTATTATATAGGGGAGAGGGGACCGTACAGTGATATATGAGGGGGAATAACACAGCTCCCGGCACACACTGATATGTGGTATTATTATTATATAGAGGAGAGGGGACCGTACAGTGATATATGAGGGGGAATAACACAGCTCCCGGCACACACTGATATGTGGTATTATTATTATATAGGGGAGAGGTGACCGTACAGTGATATATGAGGGGAATAACACAGCTCCCGGCACACACTGATATGTGGTATTATTATTATATAGGGGAGAGGGGACCGTACAGTGATATATGAGGAGGAATAACACAGCTCCCGGCACACACTGATATGTGGTATTATTATTATATAGAGGAGAGGGGACCGTACAGTGATATATGAGGGGGAATAACATAGCTCCCGGCACACGCTGATATGTGGTATTATTATTATATAGGGGAGAGTGGACCGTACAGTGATATATGAGGGGGAATAACACAGCTCCTGGCACACACTGATATGTGGTATTTTTATTATATAGATGAGAGGGGACCGTACAGTGATATATGAGGGGGAATAACACAGATCCCGGCACACACTGATATGTGGTATTATTATTATATAGGGGAGAGGGGACCGTACAGTGATATATAAGGGGGAATAACACAGCTCCCGGCACACACTGATATGTGGTATTATTATTATATAGGGGAGAGGGGACTGTACAGTGATATATGAGGGGGAATAACACAGCTCCCGGCACACACTGATATGTGGTATTATTATTATATAGGGGAGAGGGGACCGTACAGTGATATATGAGGGGAATAACACAGCTCCCGGCACACACTGATATGTGGTATTATTATTATATAGGGGAGAGGGGACCGTACAGTGATATATGAGGAGGAATAACACAGCTCCCGGCACACGCTGATATGTGGTATTATTATTATATAGGGGAGATGGGACCGTACAGTGATATATGAGGAGGAATAATACAGCCCCCGTCACACGCTGATATGTGGTATTATTATTATATAGGGGAGGAATAACACAGCCCCCGGCACACACTGATATGTGGTATTATTATTATATAGGAAAGAGGAGACCGTACAGTGATATATGAGGGGGAATAACACAGCTCCCAGCACACGCTGATATGTGGTATTATTATTATATAGGAGAGATGGGACCGTACAGTGATATATGAGGAGGAATAACACAGCTCCCGGCACACGCTATGTGATATTATTATTATTATATAGAGGAGAGGGGACCGTACAGTGATATATGAGGGGGAATAACACAGCTCCCGGCACACGCTGATATGTGGTATTATTATTATATAGGGGAGAGAGGACCGTACAGTGATATATGAGGAGGAATAACACAGCTCCCGGCACACACTGATATGTGGTATTATTATTATATAGGGGAGAGGGGACCGTACAGTGATATATGAGGGGGATAACACAGCTCCCGGCACACGCTGATATGTGGTATTATTATTATATAGGGGAGAGGGGACCGTACAGTGATATATGAGGGGGAATAACACAGCTCCCGGCACACACTGATATGTGGTATTATTATTATATAGAGGAGAGGGGACCGTACAGTGATATATGAGAGGAATAACACAGCTCCCGGCACACACTGCTATGTGGTATTATTATTATATAGGGGAGAGGGGACCGTACAGTAATGTATGAGGGGTATAACACAGCTCCCGGCACACACTGATATGTGGTATTATTATTATATAGGGGAGAGGGGACAGTACAGTGATATATGAGGGGGAATAACACAGCTCCCGGCACACACTGATATGTGGTATTATTATTATATAGGAGAGAGGGGACCGTACAGTGATATATGAGGGGGAATAACACAGCTCCCAGCACACGCTGATATGTGGTATTATTATTATATAGGAGAGAGGAGACCGTACAGTGATATATGAGGGGGAATAACACAGCTCCCGGCACACGCTGATATGTGGTATTATTATTATATAGGGGAGAGGGGGCCATACAGTGATATATGAGGAGGAATAACACAGCTCCCGGCACACACTGATATGTGGTATTATTATTATATAGGGGAGAGGGGACTGTACAGTGATATATGAGGGGGAATAACACAGCTCCCGGCACACACTGATATGTGGTATTATTATTATATAGGGGAGAGGGGACCGTACAGTGATATATGAGGGGAATAACACAGCTCCCGGCACACACTGATATGTGGTATTATTATTATATAGGGGAGAGGGGACCGTACAGTGATATATGAGGAGGAATAACACAGCTCCCGGCACACACTGATATGTGGTATTATTATTATATAGAGGAGAGGGGACCGTACAGTGATATATGAGGGGGAATAACACAGCTCCCGGCACACGCTGATATGTGGTATTATTATTATATAGGGGAGAGGGGACCGTACAGTGATATATGAGGGGGAATAACACAGCTCCCGGCACACACTGATATGTGGTATTATTATTATATAGGGGAGAGGGGACCGTACAGTGATATATGAGGGGGAATAACACAGCTCCCGGCACACGCTGATATGTGGTATTATTATTATATAGGGGAGAGGGGACCGTACAGTGATATATGAGGGGGAATAACACAGCCCCCGTCACACGCTGATATGTGGTATTATTATTATATAGGGGAGATGGGACCGTACAGCGATATATGAGGAGGAATAACACAGCCCCCGTCACACGCTGATATGTGGTATTATTATTATATTGGGGAGGAATAACACAGCCCCCGGCACACACTGATATGTGGTATTATTATTATATAGGAAAGAGGAGACCGTACAGTGATATATGAGGGGGAATAACACAGCTCCCAGCACACGCTGATATGTGGTATTATTATTATATAGGAGAGAGGGGACCGTACAGTGATATATGAGGAGGAATAACACAGCTCCCGGCACACGCTATGTGATATTATTATTATTATTATTATATAGAGGAGAGGGGACCGTACAGTGATATATGAGGGGGAATAACACAGCTCCCGGCACACGCTGATATGTGGTATTATTATTATATAGGGGAGAGAGGACCGTACAGTGATATATGAGGAGGAATAACACAGCTCCCGGCACACACTGATATGTGGTATTATTATTATATAGGGGAGAGGGGACCGTACAGTGATATATGAGGGGGATAACACAGCTCCCGGCACACGCTGATATGTGGTATTATTATTATATAGGGGAGAGGGGACCGTACAGTGATATATGAGGGGGAATAACACAGCTCCCGGCACACACTGATATGTGGTATTATTATTATATAGAGGAGAGGGGACCGTACAGTGATATATGAGAGGAATAACACAGCTCCCGGCACACACTGCTATGTGGTATTATTATTATATAGGGGAGAGGGGACCGTACAGTAATGTATGAGGGGTATAACACAGCTCCCGGCACACACTGATATGTGGTATTATTATTATATAGGGGAGAGGGGACAGTACAGTGATATATGAGGGGGAATAACACAGCTCCCGGCACACACTGATATGTGGTATTATTATTATATAGGAGAGAGGGGACCGTACAGTGATATATGAGGGGGAATAACACAGCTCCCAGCACACGCTGATATGTGGTATTATTATTATATAGGAGAGAGGAGACCGTACAGTGATATATGAGGGGGAATAACACAGCTCCCGGCACACGCTGATATGTGGTATTATTATTATATAGGGGAGAGGGGGCCATACAGTGATATATGAGGAGGAATAACACAGCTCCCGGCACACACTGATATGTGGTATTATTATTATATAGGGGAGAGGGGACAGTACAGTGATATATGAGGGGAATAACACAGCTCCCGGCACACTCTGATATGTGGTATTATTATTATATAGAGGAGAGGGGACAGTACAGTGATATATGAGGGGAATAACACAGCTCCCGGCACACTCTGATATGTGGTATTATTATATAGGGGAGAGGGGACCGTACAGTGATATATGAGGAGGAATAACACAGCTCCCGGCACACGCTGATATGTGGTATTATTATTATATAGGGGAGAGGGGACCGTACAGTGATATATGAGGGGGAATAACACAGCTCCCGGCACATGCTGATATGTGGTATTATTATTATATAGGGGAGAGGGGACCGTACAGTGATATATGAGGGGGAATAACACAGCTCCCGGCACACACTGATATGTGGTATTATTATTATATAGGGGAGAGGGGACCGTACAGTGATATATGAGGGGAATAACACAGCTCCCGGCACACACTGATATGTGGTATTATTATTATATAGGGGAGAGGGGACCGTACAGTGATATATGAGGAGGAATAACACAGCTCCCGGCACACACTGATATGTGGTATTATTATTATATAGGGGAGAGGGGACCGTACAGTGATATATGAGGGGGATTAACACAGCTCCCGCAACACGCTGATATGTGATATTATTATTATATAGGGGAGAGGGGACCATACAGTGATATATGAGGGGGAATAACACAGATCCCGACACACACTGATATGTGGTATTATTATTATTATATAGGGGAGAGGGGACCGTACAGTGATATATGAGGGGAATAACACAGCTCCCGGCACACACTGATATGTGGTATTATTATTATATAGGGGAGAGGGGACCGTACAGTGATATATGAGGAGGAATAACACAGCTCCCGGCACACACTGATATGTGGTATTATTATTATATAGGGGAGAGGGGACCGTACAGTGATATATGAGGGGGATTAACACAGCTCCCGGCACACGCTGATATGTGGTATTATTATTATATTGGTGAGAGGGGACCGTACAGTGATATATGAGGGGGAATAACACAGCTCCCGGCACACACTGATATGTGGTATTATTATTATATAGGGGAGAGGGGACCGTACAGTGATATATGAGGGGGAATAACACAGCTCCCGGCACACGCTGATATGTGGTATTATTATTATTATATAGAGGAGAGGGGACCGTACAGTGATATATGAGGAGGAATAACACAGCTCCCCGCACACGCTGATATGTGGTATTATTATTGTATAGGGGAGAGGACCGTACAGTGATATATGAGGAGGAATAACACAGCTCCCGGCACACGCTGATATGTGGTATTATTATTATATAGGGGAGAGGGGACCGTACAGTGATATATGAGGAGGAATAACACAGGTCCCGGCACACGCTGATATGTGCTATTATTATTGTATAGGGGAGATGGGACCATACAGTGATATATGAGGGGGAATAACACAGCTCCCGGCACACACTGATATGTGGTATTATTATTATATAGGGGAGAGGGGACCGTACAGTGATATATAAGGAGGAATAACACAGCTCCCGCCACACACTGATATGTGGTATTATTATTATATAGGGGAGAGGGGACCGTACAGTGATATATGAGGGTGAATAACACAGCTCCCGGCACACACTGATATGTGGTATTATTATTATATAGGGGAGAGGGGACCGTACAGTGATATATGACGGGGAATAACACAGCTCCCTGGCACACACTGATATGTGGTATTATTATTATATAGGGGAGAGGGGACCGTACATTGATATATGAGGGGGAATAACACAGCTCCCGGCACACACTGATTGTGGTATTATTATTATATAGGTGAGAGGGGACCGTACAGTGATATATGAGGGGAATAACACAGCTCCCGGCACACACTGATATGTGGTATTATTATTATATAGGGGAGAGGGGACCGTACAGTGATATATGAGGAGGAATAACACAGCTTCCGGCACACACTGATATGTAGTATTATTATTATATAGGGGGGAGGGGACCGTACAGTGATATATGAGGAGGAATAACACAGCCCCCGGCACACACTGATATGTGGTATTATTATTATATAGGGGAGAGGGGACCGTACAGTGATATATGAGGAGGAATAACACATCTCCCGGCACACGCTGATATGTGGTATTATTATTATATAGAGGAGAGGGGACCGTACAGTGATATATGAGGAGGAATAACACAGCTCCCGGCACACCCTGATATGTGGTATTATTATTATATAGGGGAGAGGGGACCGTACAGTGATATATGAGGGGGAATAACACAGCTCCCGGCACACACTGATATGTGGTATTATTATATAGAGGAGAGGGGACCGTACAGTGATATATGAGGGGGAATAACACAGCTCCCGGCACACACTGATATGTGGTATTATTATTATATAGGGGAGAGGGGACCGTACAGTGATATATGAGGGGGAATAACACAGCTCCCGGCACACACTGATATGTGGTATTATTATTATATAGGGGAGAGGGGACCGTACAGTGATATATGAGGGGGAATAACACAGCTCCCGGCACACACTGATATGTGGTATTATTATTATATAGGGGAGAGGGGACCGTACAGTGATATATGAGGGGGAATAACACAGCTACCGGCACACACTGATATGTGGTATTATTATTATATAGGGGAGAGGGGACCGTACAGTGATATATGAGTTGGAATAACACAGCTCCCGGCACACACTGATATGTGGTATTATTATTATATAGGGGAGAGGGGACCGTACAGTGATATATGAGGGGAATAACACAGCTCCCGGCACACACTGATATGTGGTATTATTATTATATAGGGGAGAGGGGACCGTACAGTGATATATGAGGAGGAATAACACAGCTCCCGGCACACACTGATATGTGGTATTATTATTATATAGAGGAGATGGGACAGTACAGTGATATATGAGGGGGAATAACACAGCTCCCGGCACACACTGATATGTGGTATTATTATTATATAGGGTAGAGGGGACCGCACAGTGATATATAAGGGGGAATAACACAGCTCCCGGCACACACTGATATGTGGTATTATTATTATATAGGGGAGAGGGGACCGTACAGTGATATATGACGGGGAATAACACAGCTACCGGCACACACTGATATGTGGTATTATTATTATATAGGGGAGAGGGGACCGTACAGTGATATATGAGGGGGAATAACACAGCTCCCGGCACACACTGATATGTGGTATTATTATTATATAGGGGAGAGGGGACCGTACAGTGATATATGAGGGGAATAACACAGCTCCCGGCACACACTGATATGTGGTATTATTATTATATAGGGGAGAGTGGACCGTACAGTGATATATGAGGAGGAATAACACAGCTCCCGGCACACACTGATATGTGGTATTATTATTATATAGAGGAGAGGGGACCGTACAGTGATATATGAGGGGGAATAACACAGCTCCCGGCACACACTGATATGTGGTATTATTATTATATAGGGGAGAGGGCACCGTACAGTGATATATGAGGGGGAATAACAGCTCCTGGCACACACTGATATGTGGTATTATTATTATATAGGGGAGAGGGGACCGTACAGTGATATATGAGGGGGAATAACACAGCTCCCGCAACACGCTGATATGTGATATTATTATTATATAGGGGAGAGGGGACCATACAGTAATATATGAGGGGGAATAACACAGCTCCCGGCACACACTGATATGTGGTATTATTATATAGAGGAGAGGGGACCGTACAGTGATATATGAGGGGGAATAACACAGCTCCTGGCACACGCTGATATGTGGTATTATTATATAGGGGAGAGGGGACCGTACAGTGATATATGAGGAGGAATAACACAGGTCCCGGCACACGCTGATATGTGGTATTATTATTATTATAAAGGGGAATAGGGACCATACAGTGATATATGAGGGGGAATAACACAGCTCCCGGCACACACTGATATGTTGTATTATTATATAGAGGAGAGGGGACCGTACAGTGATATATGAGGGGGAATAACACAGCTCCTGGCACACGCTGATATGTGGTATTATATAGGGGAGAGGGGACCGTACAGTGATATATGAGGGGGAATAACACAGCTCCTGGCACACGCTGATATGTGGTATTATTATTATATATGGGAGAGGTGACCGTACAGTGATATATGAGGAGGAATAACACAGCTCCCCGCACACTGATATGTGGTATTATTATATAGGGGAGAGGGGACCGTACAGTGATATGAGGGGGAATAACACAGCTCCCGGCACACGCTGATATGTGGTATTATTATTATATAGGGGAGAGGGGACCGTACAGTGATATATGAGGGGGAATAACACAGCTCCTGGCACACGCTGATATGTGGTATTATTATTATATAGGGGAGAGGTGACCGTACAGTGATATATGAGGAGGAATAACACAGCTCCCCGCACACTGATATGTGGTATTATTATTATATAGGGGACCGTACAGTGATATGAGGGGGAATAACACAGCTCCCGGTACACGCTGATATGTGGTATTATTGTTATATAGGGGAGAGGGGACCGTACAGTGATATATGAGGGGGAATAACACAGCTCCCGGCACACGCTGATATGTGGTATTATTATATAGGGGAGAGGGGACCGTACAGTGATATATGAGGAGGAATAACACAGCTCCCGACACACTGATATGTGGTATTATTATTATATAGGGGAGAGGGGACCGTACAGTGATATGAGGGGGAATAACACAGCTCCTGGCACACGCTGATATGTGGTATTATTATTATATAGGGGAGAGGTGACCGTACAGTGATATATGAGGAGGAATAACACAGCTCCCCGCACACTGATATGTGGTATTATTATTATATAGGGGAGAGGGGACCGTACAGTGATATGAGGGGGAATAACACAGCTCCCGGTACACGCTGATATGTGGTATTATTATTATATAGGGGAGAGGGGACCGTACAGTGATATATGAGGGGGAATAACACAGCTCCCGGCACACGCTGATATGTGGTATTATTATTATATAGGGGAGAGGGAACCGTACAGTGATATATGAGGGGGAATAACACAGCTCCCGGCACACGCTGATATGTCGTATTATTATTATATAGGGGACGGGATCGTTCAGTGATATATGAGTGGGAATAACACAGCTCATGGGTAACACGCTGACCGTAACACCAGGGGACGTGTCTGTGTGATGACTAGAGGGGTGACTGCCCGGAATGGGACATTATACAGTAACACCAGGGGATGTGGCTGGGTGATGACTGGAGAGGTGGCTGCTGGGAATGGGACATTATACAGTAACAAAGGAACTGTTTGGGTGATGACTGGAGAAGTGGCTGCCGGGAATGGAATATTATACAGTTACACCAGGGAATGTGTCTGGGTGATGACTGGAGAGGTGGCTGCCGGAAATGGGACATTATGCAGTAACACAGGGGGAACGTGTCTGGGTGATGACTGGAGAGGTGACTGCTGGGAATGGGACATTATACAATAACACCAGGGGATGTGTCTGGTTGATGACTGGAGAGGTGACTGCCAGGGATGGGACATTATAAAGTAACACTAGGGGATGTGTCTGGGTGATGACTGGAGAGGTGTCTGCTGTGGATGGGACATTATACAATAACACCGGGATATGTGTCTGGATGATGACTGGAGAGGTGACTGCCGGGAATGGGGCATTATACAGTAACACCAGGGGACGTGTCTGGGTGATGACTGGACAGGTGTCTGCTGTGGATGGGACATTATGCAATAACACCAGAGGATGTGTCTGGGTGATGACTGGAGATGTGACTGCCGGAAATGGGACATTATACAGTAAAAGCGGGGAACGTGTCTGGGTGATGTCCGGAGAGGTGGCTGCCGGGAATGGGGCATTGTACAGTAACACCGGGGAACATGTCTGGTTGATGATTGGAGAGGTGACTGCTGGGAATAGGGCATTATACAGTACCACCGGGGAATGTGTCTGGGTGATGTGGGGAGAGGTGACTGCTGGGAATGGGGTAGGATACAGTAACACCAGGGGGCATATATGGGTGATGACTGGAGAGGTGACTTCTGGGAATGGGGCATTATACAGTAACACCGGGCAATGTGTCTGGGTGATGACCGGTGAGGTGGCGGTCGGGAATGGGGCATTATACAGTAACACTGGGGGATGTGTCTGGGTGATGACTGGAGAGGTGACTGCTGGAAATGGGGCATTATACAGTACCACAAGGGGATGTGGCTGGGTGATGACTGGAGAGGTGACTGCTGGGAATGGGACATTATACAGTAACACCAGGGGACATGCTTGGTTGATGATTGGACTGCTGGAAATGGGGCATTATACAGTACCACAAGGGGATGTGTCTGGGTGATGTGTGGAGAGGTGACTTCTGGGAATGGGGCATTATACAGTAACACCGGGCAATGTGTCTGGGTGATGACCGGTGAGGTGGCGGTCGGTAATGGGGCATTATACAGTAACACAAGGGGATGTGTCTGGGTGATGACCTGGAGAGGTGACTGCTGGGAATGGGACATTATACAGTAACACTGGGGGATGTGTCTGGGTGATGACTGGCGAGGTGTCTGCTGGGAATGGGACATTATACAGTAACACCAGGGGATGTGTCTGGGTGGTGATTGGAGAGGTGACTGCTGGGAATAGGGCATTATACATTACCACCAGGGGATGTGTCTGGGTGATGTGTGGAGAGGTGACTGCTGGGAATGGGGCATGATACAGTAACACCAGGGGACATGTCTGGTTGATGATTGGAGAGGTGACTGCTGGGAATGGGACATTATACAGTAACAATGGGGGATGTGTCTGGGTGATGACTGGCGAGGTGTCTGCTGGGAATGGGACATTATACAGTAACACCAGGGGATGTGTCTGGGTGGTGATTGGAGAGGTGACTGCTGGGAATAGGGCATTATACATTACTACCAGGGGATGTGTCTGGGTGATGTGTGGAGAGGTGACTGCTGGGAATGGGGCATGATACAGTAACACCAGGGGACATGTCTGTTTGATGATTGGAGAGGTGACTGCTGGGAATGGGACATTATACAGTAACACCAGGGGACGTGTCTGGGTGATGTCCGGAGAGACGGCTGCCGGGAATGGAATATTATACAGTTACACCAGGGGATGTGTCTGGGTGATGACTGGAGAGGTGACTGCTGGAAATGGGACATTATACAGTAACACCAGGTGACGTGTCCAGATAATGACTGGAGAGGTGACTGCCGGGAATGGGGCATTATACAGTAACACCAGGGGGCGTGTCTGGGTAATGACCGGAGAGGTGGCTGCCAGGAATGGGATATTATACAGTAACACTGGGGGACATGTCTGGTTGATGATTGGAGAGGTGACTGCTGGAAATGGGGCATTATACAGTAACACCAGGAGCTGTGTCTGGATGATGACTGGAGAGGTGTCTGCTAGGAATGGGACATTATGCAATAACACCAGGGGATGTGTCTGGGTGATGACTGGAGAGGTGACTACCGGAAATGGAGCATTATACAGTAACACCAGGGAAACGTGTCTGGGTGATGTCCGGAGAGGTGGCTGCCGGGAATGGAATATTATACAGTTACACCAGGGAAACGTGTCTGGTTGATGACTGGAGAGGTGACTGCCGGGAATGGGGCATTATACAGTAACACTAGGGGGGGTGTCTGGGTGATGACTGGAGAGATGACTGCTGGGAATGGGACATTATACAGTAACACCGGGGGACATGTCTGGTTGCTGATTGGAGAGGTGACTGCTGGGAATGGGTCATTATACATTAACACAGGGCAATGTGTCTGGGTGATGACCGGTGAGGTGGCGGTCGGGAATGGGGCATTATACAGTAATAGTGGGGGATATGTCTGGGTGATGACTGGAAAGGTGACTGCCGGGAATGGGGCATTATACAGTAACACCGGAGTATGTGTCTGGGTGATGACTGGAGATGTGACTGCCGGGAATGGGGCATTATACAGTAACACCAGGGTAACGTGTCTGGGTGATGTCCGGAGAGACGGCTGCCGGGAATGGAATATTACACAGTTACACCAGGGGATGTGTCTGGGTGATGACTGGAGAGGTAACTGCTGGGAATGGGACATTATACAGTAACACCAGGTGACGTGTCTAGATAATGACTGGAGAGGTGACTGCCGGGAATGGGGCATTATACAGTAACACTAGGGGATGTGTCTGGGTGATGACTGGAGGGGTGACTGCCGGGAATGGGACATTATACAGTAACACCGGGGGGGGGGTCTGTGTGATGACTGGAGTGGTGACTGCTGGGAATGGGACATTATACAGTAACCCCAGGGGACGTGTCTGGGTGATGACTGGAGAGGTGACTGCCGGGAATGGGGCATTATACAGTAACACTAGGGGATGTGTCTGGGTGATGTGTGGAGAGGTGACTTCTGGGAATGGGGCATTATACAGTAATACCAGGGGACGTATCTGGGTGAGGACTGGAGAGGTGACTGCCGGCAATGGGGCATTATACAGTAACACCAGGGGACGTGTCTGGGTGATGACTGGAGAGGTGACTGCTGGGGATGTGACATTATACAGTAACACTGGTGGATGTGTCTGGGTGATGACTGGAGAGGTGACTGCTGGAAATGGGGCATTATACAGTAACACCGGGGGACATGCTTGGTTGATGATTGGACTGCTGGAAATGGGGCATTATACAGTACCACAAGGGGATGTGTCTGGGTGATGTGTGGAGAGGTGACTTCTGGGAATGGGGCATTGTACAGTAACACCGGGCAATGTGTCTGGGTGATGACCGGTGAGGTGGCGGTCGGTAATGGGGCATTATACAGTAACACAAGGGGATGTGTCTGGGTGATGACCTGGAGAGGTGACTGCTGGGAATGGGACATTATACAGTAACACTGGGGGATGTGTCTGGGTGATGACTGGCGAGGTGTCTGCTGGGAATGGGACATTATACAGTAACACCAGGGGATGTGTCTGGGTGGTGATTGGAGAGGTGACTGCTGGGAATAGGGCATTCTACATTACCACCAGGGGATGTGTCTGGGTGATGTGTGGAGAGGTGACTGCTGGGAATGGGGCATGATACAGTAACACCAGGGGACATGTCTGGTTGATGATTGGAGAGGTGACTGCTGGGAATGGGACATTATACAGTAACAATGGGGGATGTGTCTGGGTGATGACTGGCGAGGTGTCTGCTGGGAATGGGACATTATACAGTAACACCAGGGGATGTGTCTGGGTGGTGATTGGAGAGGTGACTGCTGGGAATAGGGCATTATACATTACTACCAGGGGATGTGTCTGGGTGATGTGTGGAGAGGTGACTGCTGGGAATGGGGCATGATACAGTAACACCAGGGGACATGTCTGTTTGATGATTGGAGAGGTGACTGCTGGGAATGGGACATTATACAGTAACACCAGGGGACGTGTCTGGGTGATGTCCGGAGAGACGGCTGCCGGGAATGGAATATTATACAGTTACACCAGGGGATGTATCTGGGGGTGACTGGAGAGGTGACTGCTGGAAATGGGACATTATACAGTAACACCAGGTGACGTGTCCAGATAATGACTGGAGAGGTGACTGCCGGGAATGGGGCATTATACAGTAACACCAGGGGGCGTGTCTGGGTAATGACCGGAGAGGTGGCTGCCAGGAATGGGATATTATACAGTAACACTGGGGGACATGTCTGGTTGATGATTGGAGAGGTGACTGCTGGAAATGGGGCATTATACAGTACCACCAGGGGATGTGTCTGGGTGATGACCGGAGAGGTGAATGCTGGGAATGGGACATTATACAGTAACACCGGGCAATGTGTCTGGGTGATGACCGGAGAGGTGACTGCCGGGAATTGAGCATTATACAGTAACACCAGGAGCTGTGTCTGGATGATGACTGGAGAGGTGTCTGCTAGGAATGGGACATTATGCAATAACACCAGGGGATGTGTCTGGGTGATGACTGGAGAGGTGACTACCGGAAATGGAGCATTATACAGTAACACCAGGGAAACGTGTCTGGGTGATGTCCGGAGAGGTGGCTGCCGGGAATGGAATATTATACAGTTACACCAGGGAAACGTGTCTGGTTGATGACTGGAGAGGTGACTGCCGGGAATGGGGCATTATACAGTAACACTAGGGGGGGTGTCTGGGTGATGACTGGAGAGATGACTGCTGGGAATGGGACATTATACAGTAACACCGGGGGACATGTCTGGTTGCTGATTGGAGAGGTGACTGCTGGGAATGGGTCATTATACATTAACACAGGGCAATGTGTTTGGGTGATGACCGGTGAGGTGGCGGTCGGGAATGGGGCATTATACAGTAATAGTGGGGGATATGTCTGGGTGATGACTGGAGAGGTGACTGCCGGGAATGGGGCATTATACAGTAACACCGGAGTATGTGTCTGGGTGATGACTGGAGATGTGACTGCCGGGAATGGGGCATTATACAGTAACACCAGGGTAACGTGTCTGGGTGATGTCCGGAGAGACGGCTGCCGGGAATGGAATATTACACAGTTACACCAGGGGATGTGTCTGGGTGATGACTGGAGAGGTGACTGCTGGGAATGGGACATTATACAGTAACACCAGGTGACATGTCTAGATAATGACTGGAGAGGTGACTGCCGGGAATGGGGCATTATACAGTAACACTAGGGGATGTGTCTGGGTGATGACTGGAGGGGTGACTGCCGGGAATGGGACATTATACAGTAACACCGGGGGGGTGTCTGTGTGATGACTGGAGTGGTGACTGCTGGGAATGGGACATTATACAGTAACACTGGGGGATGTGTCTGGGTGATGACTGAAGAGGTGACTGCTGGGAATGGGGCATTATACAGTAACCCCAGGGGACGTGTCTGGGTGATGACTGGAGAGGTGACTGCCGGGAATGGGGCATTATACAGTAACACTAGGGGATGTGTCTGGGTGATGTGTGGAGAGGTGACTTCTGGGAATGGGGCATTATACAGTAATACCAGGGGACGTATCTGGGTGAGGACTGGAGAGGTGACTGCCGGCAATGGGGCATTATACAGTAACACCAGGGGACGTGTCTGGCTGATGACTGGAGAGGTGACTGCTGGGGATGGGACATTATACAGTAACACTGGTGGATGTGTCTGGGTGATGACTGGAGAGGTGACTGCTGGAAATGGGGCATTATACAGTAACACCGGGTAATGTGTCTGGGTGATGACCGGAGAGGTGACTGCCGGCAATGGGGCATTATACAGTAACACGGGGGATGTGTCTGGGTGATGACTGGAGAGGTGACTGCTGGGAATGGAACATTATACAGTAACACCGGGGGACATGCCTGGTTGATGATTGGAGAGGTTAGTGCTGGGAATGGGACATTATACAGTAACACTGGGGGATGTGTCTGGGTGATGACTGGAGAGGTGTCTGCTGGGAGTGGGACATTATACAGTAACACCAGGGGATGTGTCTGGGTGGTGATTGGAGAGGTGACTGCTGGGAATAGGGCATTATACATTACCACCAGGGGATGTGTCTGGGTGATGTGTGGAGAGGTGACTGCTGGGAATGGGGCATGATACAGTAACACCAGGGGACATGCTGGTTGATGATTGGAGAGGTGACTGCTGGGAATGGGACATTATACAGTAACAATGGGGGATGTGTCTGGGTGATGTGTGGAGAGATGACTTCTGGGAATGAGGCATGATACAGTAACACCAGGGGACGTGTCTGGGTGATGTCTGGAGAGACGGCTGCCGGGAATGGAATATAATACAGTTACACCAGGGGATGTGTCTGGGTGATGACTGGAGAGGTGACTGCTGGGAATGGTACATAATACAGTAACACCAGGTGATGTGTCTAGATAATGACTGGATAGGTGACTGCCGGGAATGGGGCATTATACAGTAACACCAGGGGGCGTGTCTGGGTAATGACCGGAGCGGTGGCTACCGGGAATGGAATATTATACAGTAACACCAGGGAATGTGTCTGGGTGATGACTGGACAGGTGGCTGCCGGGAATGGGATATTATGCAGTAACACCGGGGGACATGTCTGGCTGATGATTGGAGAGGTGACTGCTGGAAATGGGGCATTATACAGTACCACCAGGGGATGTGTCTGGGTGATGTGTGGAGAGGTGACTTCTGGGAATGGGGCATTATACTGTAATACCAGGGGACGTATCTGGGTGAGGACTGGAGAGGTGACTGCCGGCAATGGGGCATTATACAGTAACACCGGGCAATGTGTCTGGGTGATGACCGGAGAGGTGACTGCCGGGAATTGAGCATTATACAGTAACACCAGGGGATGTGCCTGGGTGATGACTGGAGAGGTGACTGCTGGGAATGGGACATTATACAGTAACAAAGGAACTGCTTGGGTGATACCTGGAGAAGTGGCTGCCGGGAATGGAATATTATACAGTTACACCAGGAGCTGTGTCTGGATGATGACTGGAGAGGTGACTGCCGGCAATGGGACATTATACAGTAACACTAGGGGATGTGTCTGGGTGATGACTGGAGAGGTGTCTGCTGGGAATGGGACATTATGCAATAACACCAGGGGATGTGTCTGGGTGATGACTGGAGATGTGACTGCCGGAAATGGGAAATTATACAGTAACACCGGGGTATGTGTCTGGGTGATGACTGGAGAGGTGACTACCGGAAATGGAGCCTTATACACTAACACCACGGGATGTGTCTGGTTGATGACTGGAGAGGTGACTGCCCGGAATGGGGCATTATACAGTAACACTAGGGGGTGTGTCTGGGTGATGACTGGAGAGATGACCGCTGGGAATGGGACATTATACAGTAACACCGGGGGACATGTCTAGTTGCTGATTGGAGAGGTGACTGCTGGGAATGGGACATTATACAGTAACACTGGTGGATGTGTCTAGGTGATGATTGGAGAGGTAACTAGTGGGAATGGGACATTATACAGTAACACCGGGCAATGTGTCTGGGTGATGACCGGTGAGGTGGCGGTCGGGAATGGGGCATTATACAGTAACAGTGGGGGATATGTCTGGGTGATGACTGGAGAGGTGACTGCTAGGAATGGGGCATTATACAGTAACACTGGGGGATGTGCCTGGGTGATGACTGGAGAGGTGACTACTGGGAATGGAACATTATACAGTAACACCAGGGTATGTGTCTGGTTGATAATGACTGGAGAGGTGACTGCCGGAAATGTAGCATTATACAGTAACACCGGGGTAACGTGTCTGGGTGATGACCGGACAGGTGACTGCCGGGAATGGGGTATTATACAGTAACACCAGGGGACGTGTCTGGGTGATGTCCGGAGAGGTGGCTGCCGGGAATGGAATATTATACAGTTACACCAGGGGATGTGTCTGGGTGATGACTGGAGAGGTGACTGCTGGGAATGGGGTATTATACAGTAACACCAGGGGACGTGTCTGGGTGATGTCCGGAGAGGTGGCTGCCGGGAATGGAATATTATACAGTTACACCAGGGGATGTGTCTGGGTGATGACTGGAGAGGTGACTGCCGGGAATGGGGCATTATACAGTAACACCGGGGTATTTGTCTGGATGATGACTAGAGAGGTGACTGCTGGGAATGGGGCATTATACAGTAACACTGGGGAATGTGTCTGGGTGATGACTGGTGGGGTGTCTGCTGGGAATTGGACATAATACAGTAACACCGGGGGACGTGTCTGGGTGATGACTGGAGAGGTGACTGCTGGGAATAGGGCATTATACAGTAACACCAGGGGATGTGTCTGGGTGATGACTGGAGAGGTGACTGCTGGGAATAGGGCATTATACAGTACCACCAGGGGATGTGTCTGGGTGATGTGTGGAGACGTAACTGCTGGGAATGGGGCATGATACAGTAACACCTGGGGACATGTCTGGTTGATGATTGGAGAGGTGACTGCTGGGAATGGGACATTATACAGTAACACTGGGGGATGTGTCTGGGTGATGTGCGGAGAGGTGACTCGTGGGAATGGGGCATGATACAGTAATACCAGGGGTTGTGGCTGGGTGATGACTGGAGAGGTGACTGCCGGGAATGGGGCATTATACAGTAACAGCAGGGAATGTGTCTGGGTGATGACCGGAGAGGTGGCTGCCGGGAATGGGGCATTATACAGTAACACTGGGGGATGTGTCTGGGTGATGACCGGAGAGGTGACTGCTGGGAATGGGACATTATACAGTAACACCGGGGGACGTGTCTGGGTGATGACTGGAGAGGTGACTGCTGGGAATAGGGCATTATACAGTAACATCAGGGGACGTGTTTGGGTGATGACCGGAGAGGTGACTGCTGGGAATGGGACATTATACAGTAACACCGGGGGAACGTGTCTGGGTGATGACCGGAGAGGTGACTGCCGGGAATGGGGCATTATACAGTTACACCAGGGGATGTGTCTGGGTGATGACTGGAGAGGTGACTGCTGGGAATGTGACATTGTACAGTAACACTGGGGGATGTGTCTGGGTGATGTGCGGAGAGGTGACTCCTGGGAATGGGGCATGATACAGTAATACCAGGGGTCGTGGCTGGGTGATGACTGGAGAGGTGACTGCCGGGAATGGGGCATTATACAGTAACAGCGGGGAATGTGTCTGGGTGATGACCGGAGAGGTGGCTGCCGGGAATGGTGCATTATACAGTAACACTGGGGGATGTGTCTGGGTGATGACCGAAGAGGTGACTGCTGGGAATGGGACATTATACAGTAACACCAGGGGATGTGTCTGGGTGATGACTGGAGAGGTGACTGCTGGGAATGGGGCATTATACAGTAACACGGGGGACGTGTCTGGGTGATGATTGGAGAGGTGACTGCTGGGAATAGGGCATTATACAGTAACACCAGGGGACGTGTTTGGGTGATGACCGGAGAGGTGACTGCTGGGAATGGGACATTATACAGTAACACCGGGGGAACGTGTCTGGGTGATGACCGGAGAGGTGACTGCCGGGAATGGGGCATTATACAGTTACACCAGGGGATGTGTCTGGGTGATGACTGGAGAGGTGACTGCTGGGAATGTGACATTGTACAGTAACACCAGGGGACGTGTCTGGGTAATGACCGAAGAGGTGGCTGCCAGGAATGGGGCATTATACAGTAACACTGGGGGATGTGTCTGGATGATGACTAGAGAGGTGACTGCTGGGAATGGGACATTATACAGTAATACCGGGGGATGTGTTTGGGTGATGACTGGAGAGATGACTGCTGGGAATGGGACATTATACAGTAACACTAGGGGACGAGTCTGGGTGATGACTGGAGAGGTGACTGCTGGGAATGGGACATTATACAGTAACACCAGGGGACGTGTCTGGGTGATGACTGTAGAGGTGACTGCTGGGAATGGGGCATTATACAATAACACCGGGGGACGTGTCTGGGTGATGACCGGAGAGGTGACTGCTGGGAATGGGACATTATACAGTAATACCGGGGGATGTGTCTGGGTGATGACTATAGAGGTGACTGCTGGGAATGGGGCATTATACAGTGACTGCTGGGAATGGGGCATTATACAGTATCACCAGGGGATGTGTCTTGGTGATGACTGGAGAGGTGACTGCTGGGAATGGGACATTATACAGTAACACCGGGGGATGTGTCTGGGTGATGACTGGAGAGGTGACTGCTGGGAATAGGGCATTATACAGTAACACCAGGGGACGTGTTTGGGTGATGACCGGAGAGGTGACTGCTGGGAATGGGACATTATACAGTAACACCAGGGGAACGTGTCTGGGTGATGACCAGAGAGGTGACTGCCGGGAATGGGGCATTATACAGTTACACCAGGGGATGTGTCTGGGTGATGACTGGAGAGGTGACTGCTGGGAATGTAACATTGTACAGTAACACCAGGGGACGTGTCTGGGTAATGACCGAAGAGGTGGCTGCCGGGAATGGAATATTATACAGTAACACCAGGGGACGTGTCTGGGTGATGCCTGGACAGGTGGCTACCGGGAATGGGACATTATACAGTAACACCGGGGTATGTGTCTGGGTGATGTGTGGAGAGGTGACTTCTGGGAATGGGTCATAATACAGTAATACCAGGGAATGTGTCTAGGTGATGACCGGAGAGGTGGCTGCCGGGAATGGTGCATTATACAGTAACACTGGGGGATGTGTCTGGGTGATGACTGGATAGGTGACTGCTGGGAATGGGACATTATACAGTAATACCGGGGGATGTGTTTGGGTGATGACTGGAGAGATGACTGCTGGGAATGGGACATTATACAGTAACACCAGGGGATGCGTCTGGGTGATGGCTGGAGAGGTGACTGCTGGGAATGGGACAGTATACAGTAATACCAGGTGATGTGTCTGGGTGATGACTGGAGAGGTGACTGCCGGGAATGGGACATTATACAGTAACACCAGGGGATGTGTCTGGGTGATGACTGGAGAGGTGACTGCTGGGAATGGGGCATTATACAGTGACTGCTGGGAATGGGGCATTATACAGTAACACCAGGGGATGTGTCTGGGTGATGACTGGAGAGGTGACTGCTGGGAATGGGACATTATACAGTAACACCAGGAGATGTGTCTGGGTGATGACTGGAGAGGTGACTGCTGGGAATGGGGCATTATACAGTAACACTAGGGGCTGTGTCTGGGTGATGACTGCTGGGAATAGGACATTATACAGTAACACCGGGGGATGTGTCTGGGTGATGACTGGAGAGGTGACTGCCGGGAATGTGACATTATACAGTAACACAGGGGTATTTGTCTGGATGATGACTAGAGAGGTGACTACTGGGAATGGGGCATTATACAGTAACACTGGGGAATGTGTTTGGGTGATGACCAGAGAGGTGGCTGCCGGGAATGGGACATTATACAGTAACACCAGGGGACGTGTCTGGGTGATGACCGGAGAGGTGACTGCCGGGAATGGGACATTATACAGTAACACCATGGGACGTGTATGGGTGATGACTGGAGAGGTGACTGCCTGGAATGATACATTATACAGTAACACTAGGGGGGGTGTCTGGGTGATGACTGCTGGGAATAGGACATTATACAGTAACACCGGGGGATGTGTCTGGGTGATGACTGGAGGGGTGTCTGCTGGGAATTGGACATAATACAGTAACACCGGGGGAGGTGTCTGGGTGATGACTGGAGAGGTGACTGCTGGGAATAGGGCATTATACAGTACCACCAGGGGATGTGTCTGGTTGATGATTGGAGAGGTGACTGTTGGGAATGGGACATTATACAGTAACACTGGGGCATGTGTCTTGGTGATGTGTGGAGAGGTGACTCCTGGGAATGGGGCATGATACAGTAATACCAGGGGTCGTGGCTGGGTGATGACTGGAGAGGTGACTGTCGAGAATGGGGCATTATACAGTAACAGCGGGGAATGTGTCTGGGTGATGACTGGAGAGGTGACTGCTGGGAATGGGACATTATACAGTAACGCCAGGGGATGTGTCTGTGTGATGACTGGAGAGGTGACTGCTGGGAATGGGGCATTATACAGTGACTGCTGGGAATGGGGCATTATACAGTAACACCAGGGGATGCGTCTGGGTGATGGCTGGAGAGGTGACTGCTGGGAATGGGACAGTATACAGTAATACCGGGTGATGTGTCTGGGTGATGACTGGAGAGGTGACTGCCGGGAATGGGACATTATACAGTAACACCAGGGGATGTGTCTGGGTGATGACTGGAGAGGTGACTGCTGGGAATGGGGCATTATACAGTAACACTAGGGGGTGTGTCTGGGTGATGACTGCTGGGAATAGGACATTATACAGTAACACCGGGGGATGTGTCTGTGTGATGACTGGAGAGGTGACTGCTGGGAATGGGGCATTATACAGTGACTGCTGGGAATGGGGCATTATACTGTAACACCAGGGGATGCGTCTGGGTGATGGCTGGAGAGGGGACTGCTGGGAATGGGACAGTATACAGTAATACCGGGTGATGTGTCTGGGTGATGACTGGAGAGGTGACTGCCGGGAATGGGACATTATACAGTAACACCAGGGGATGTGTCTGGGTGATGACTGGAGAGGTGACTGCTGGGAATGGGGCATTATACAGTGACTGCTGGGAATGGGGCATTATACAGTAACACCAGGGGATGTGTCTGGGTGATGACTGGAAAGGTGACTGCTGGGAATGGGACATTATACAGTAACACCAGGAGATGTGTCTGGGTGATGACTGGAGAGGTGACTGCTGGGAATGGGGCATTATACAGTAACACTAGGGGGTGTGTCTGGGTGATAACTGCTGGGAATAGGACATTATACAGTAACACCGGGGGATGTGTCTGGGTGATGACTGGAGAGGTGACTGCCGGGAATGTGACATTATACAGTAACACAGGGGTATTTGTCTGGATGATGACTAGAGAGGTGACTACTGGGAATGGGGCATTATACAGTAACACTGGGGAATGTGTTTGGGTGATGACCAGAGAGGTGGCTGCCGGGAATGGGACATTATACAGTAACACCGGGGGACGTGTCTGGGTGATGACCGGAGAGGTGACTGCCGGGAATGGGGCATTATACAGTTACACCAGGGGATGTGTCTGGGTGATGACTGGAGAGGTGACTGCTGGGAATGGGGCATTATACAGTAACACTGGGGAATGTGTTTGGGTGATGACCAGAGAGGTGTCTGCCGGGAATAGGACATTTTACAGTAACACTGGGGGATGTGTCTGGGTGATGACCGGAGAGGTGACTGCCGGGAATGGGACATTATACAGTAACACCAGGGGACGTGTCTGGGTAATGACCGGAGAAGTGGCTGCCGGGAATGGAATATTATACAGTAACACCAGGGGACGTGTCTGGGTGATAACTGGACAGATGGCTGCCAGGAATGGGATATTATACAGTAACTCCGGGGGACATGTCTGGTTGATGATTGGAGAGGTGAATGCTGGAAATGGGGCATTATACAGTACTACCACCAGGGGATGTGTCTGGGTGATGTGTGGAGAGGTGACTGCCGGCAATGGGGTATTATACAGTAACACCGGCAATGTGTCTGGGTGATGACCGGAGAGGTGACTGCTGGGAATGGGACATTATACAGTAACACTAGGGGACGCGTCTGGGTGATGACTGGAGAGGTGACTGCTGGGAATGGGACATTGGTGGTCATTCCGAGTTGTTCGCTCGCAAGCTGCTTTTAGCAGCATTGCACACGCTAAGCCGCCGCCTACTGGGAGTGAATCTTAGCATAGTAAAATTGCGAACGAAAGATTCGCAATATTGCGATAAGACATCTCTGTGCAGTTTCTGAGTAGCTCGACACTTACTCGGCATCTGCGATCAGTTCAGTGCTTGTCGTTCCAGGTTTGACGTCACAAACACACCTAGCGTTCGCCCAGACACTCCTCCGTTTCTCCAGCCACTCCCGCGTTTTTCCCAGAAACGGTAGCGTTTTTCCCCGCACGCCCATAAAACGGCCTGTTTCCGCCCAGAAACACCCACTTTCTGTCAATCTCACTCCGATCGCCTGAGCGATGAAAAAGCCGTGAGTAAAAATCCAAACTTCTTAGCAAATTTACTTGGCGCAGTCGCAGTGCGGACATTGCGCATGCGCACTAAGCGGAAAATCGCTGCAGTGCGATGACATTTTCCGAGCGAACAACTCGGAATGAGGGCCATTATACAGTAACACCAGGGGACGTGTCTGGGTGATGACTGGAGAGGTGACTGCCGGGGATGGGACATTATACAGTAACACCATGGGACGTGTCTGGGTGATGACTGGAGAGGTGACTGCTGGGAATGGAGTATTATACAATAACACCAGTGGATGTGTCTGGGTTATGACTGGAGAGGTGAATGCTGAGAATGGGGCATTATACAGTAACACCAGTGGATGTGTCTGGGTGATGACTGGAGAGGTGACTCCTGGGAATGGGGCATGATACAGTAATACCAGGGGTCGTGGCTGGGTGATGACTGGAGAGGTGACTGTCGGGAATGGGGCATTATACAGTAACAGCGGGGAATGTGTCTGGGTGATGACTGGAGAGGTGACTGCTGGGAATGGGACATTATACAGTAACGCCAGGGGATGTGTCTGTGTGATGACTGGAGAGGTGACTGCTGGGAATGGGGCATTATACAGTGACTGCTGGGAATGGGGCATTATACAGTAACACCAGGGGATGCGTCTGGGTGATGACTGGAGAGGTGACTGCTGGGAATGGGACAGTATACAGTAATACCGGGTGATGTGTCTGGGTGATGACTGGAGAGGTGACTGCCGGGAATGGGACATTATACAGTAACACCAGGGGATGTGTCTGGGTGATGACTGGAGAGGTGACTGCTGGGAATGGGGCATTATACAGTGACTGCTGGGAATGGGGCATTATACAGTAACACCAGGGGATGTGTCTGGGTGATGACTGGAGAGGTGACTGCTGGGAATGGGACATTATACAGTAACACCAGGGGATGTGTCTGGGTGATGACTGGAGAGGTGACTGCTGGGAATGGGGCATTATACAGTAACACTAGGGGGTGTGTCTGGGTGATGACTGCTGGGAATAGGACATTATACAGTAACACCGGGGGATGTGTCTGGGTGATGACTGGAGAGGTGACTGCTGGGAATAGGGCATTATACAGTAACACCAGGGGATGTGTCTGGGTGATGACTGGAGAGGTGACTGCTGGGAATAGGGCATTATACAGTACCACCAGGGGATGTGTCTGGGTGATGTGTGGAGAGGTAACTGCTGGGAATGGGGCATGATACAGTAACACCTGGGGACATGTCTGGTTGATGATTGGAGAGGTGACTGCTGGGAATGGGACATTATACAGTAACACTGGGGGATGTGTCTGGGTGATGTGCGAAGAGGTGACTCCTGGGAATGGGGCATGATACAGTAATACCAGGGGTTGTGGCTGGGTGATGACTGGAGAGGTGACTGCCGGGAATGGGGCATTATACAGTAACAGCGGGGAATGTGTCTGGGTGATGACCGGAGAGGTGGCTGCTGGGAATGGGACATTATACAGTAACACCGGGGGATGTGTCTGGGTGATGACTGGAGAGGTGACTGCTGGGAATAGGGCATTATACAGTAACACCAGGGGACGTATTTGGGTGATGACTGGAGAGGTGACTGCTGGGAATGGGACATTATACAGTAACACCGGGGGAACGTGTCTGGGTGAAGACCAGAGAGGTGACTGCCGGGAATGGGGCATTATACAGTTACACCAGGGGATGTGTCTGGGTGATGACTGGAGAGGTGACTGCTGGGAATGTGACATTGTACAGTAACACCAGGGGACGTGTCTGGGTAATGACCGAAGAGGTGGCTGCCGGGAATGGAATATTATACAGTAACACCAGGGGACGTGTCTGGGTGATGCCTGGACAGGTGGCTACCGGGAATGGGACATTATACAGTAACACCGGGGTATGTGTCTGGGTGATGTGTGGAGAGGTGACTTCTGGGAATGGGTCATAATACAGTAATACCAGGGAATGTGTCTAGGTGATGACCGGAGAGGTGGCTGCCGGGAATGGGGCATTATACAGTAACACTGGGGGATGTGTCTGGGTGATGACTGGATAGGTGACTGCTGGGAATGGGACATTATACAGTAATACCGGGGGATGTGTTTGGGTGATGACTGGAGAGATGACTGCTGGGAATGGGACATTATACAGAAAAACCCGGGGACGAGTCTGGGTGATGACTGGAGAGGTTACTGCAGGGAATGGGACATTATACAGTAACACCAGGGGACGTGTCTGGGTGATGACTGGAGAGGTGACTGCCGGGGATGGGACATTATACAGTAACACCATGGGACGTGTCTTGGTGATGACTGGAGAGGTGACTGCCTGGAATGATACATTATACAGTAACACTAGGGGGTGTGTCTGGGTGATGACTGCTGGGAATAGGACATTATACAGTAACACCGGGGGATGTGTCTGGGTGATGACTGGAGAGGTGACTACTGGGAATGGGGCATTATACAGTACCACAAGGGGATGTGTCTGGGTGATTTGTGGAGAGGTGACTTCTGGGAATGGGGCATTATACAGTAACACTGGGGGATGTGTCTGGGTGATGACTGGAGGGGTGTCTGCTGGGAATTGGACATAATACAGTAACACCGGGGGAGGTGTCTGGGTGATGACTGGAGAGGTGACTGCTGGGAATAGGGCATTATACAGTACCACCAGGGGATGTGTCTGGTTGATGATTGGAGAGGTGACTGTTGGGAATGGGACATTATACAGTAACACTGGGGCATGTGTCTTGGTGATGTGTGGAGAGGTGACTCCTGGGAATGGGGCATGATACAGTAATACCAGGGGTCGTGGCTGGGTGATGACTGGAGAGGTGACTGTCGGGAATGGGGCATTATACAGTAACAGCGGGGAATGTGTCTGGGTGATGACTGGAGAGGTGACTGCTGGGAATGGGACATTATACAGTAACGCCAGGGGATGTGTCTGTGTGATGACTGGAGAGGTGACTGCTGGGAATGGGGCATTATACAGTGACTGCTGGGAATGGGGCATTATACAGTAACACCAGGGGATGCGTCTGGGTGATGGCTGGAGAGGTGACTGCTGGGAATGGGACAGTATACAGTAATACCGGGTGATGTGTCTGGGTGATGACTGGAGAGGTGACTGCCGGGAATGGGACATTATACAGTAACACCAGGGGATGTGTCTGGGTGATGACTGGAGAGGTGACTGCTGGGAATGGGGCATTATACAGTGACTGCTGGGAATGGGGCATTATACAGTAACACCAGGGGATGTGTCTGGGTGATGACTGGAGAGGTGACTGCTGGGAATGGGACATTATACAGTAACACCAGGAGATGTGTCTGGGTGATGACTGGAGAGGTGACTGCTGGGAATGGGGCATTATACAGTAACACTAGGGGGTGTGTCTGGGTGATGACAGCTGGGAATAGGACATTATACAGTAACACCAGGGGATGTGTCTGGGTGATGACTGGAGAGGTGACTGCCGGGAATGTGACATTATACAGTAACACAGGGGTATTTGTCTGGATGATGACTAGAGAGGTGACTACTGGGAATGGGGCATTATACAGTAACACTGGGGAATGTGTTTGGGTGATGACCAGAGAGGTGGCTGCCGGGAATGGGACATTATACAGTAACACCGGGGGACGTGTCTGGGTGATGACCGGAGAGTTGACTGCCGGGAATGGGGCATTATACAGTTACACCAGGGGATGTGTCTGGGTGATGACTGGAGAGGTGACTGCTGGGAATGTGACATTATACAGTAACACCAGGGGACGTGTCTGGGTAATGACCGGAGAAGTGGCTGCCGGGAATGGAATATTATACAGTAACACCAGAGGACGTGTCTGGGTGATAACTGGACAGATGGCTGCCAGGAATGGGATATTATACAGTAACACCGGGGAACATGTCTGGTTGATGATTGGAGAGGTGAATGCTGGAAATGGGGCATTACACAGTACTACCACCAGGGGATGTGTCTGGGTGATGTGTGGGGAGGTGACTGCCGGCAATGGGGTATTATACAGTAACACCGGCAATGTGTCTGGGTGATGACCGGAGAGGTGACTGCTGGGAATGGGACATTATACAGTAACACTAGGGGACGAGTCTGGGTGATGACTGGAGAGGTGACTGCTGGGAATGGGACATTGGTGGTCATTCCGAGTTGTTAGCTCGCAAGCTGCTTTTAGCAGCATTGCACACGCTAAGCCGCCGCCTACTGGGAGTGAATCTTAGCATAGTAAAATTGCGAACAAAAGATTCGCAATATTGCGATAAGACATCTCTGTGCAGTTTCTGAGTAGCTCGACACTTACTCGGCATCTGCGATCAGTTCAGTGCTTGTCGTTCCAGGTTTGACGTCACAAACACACCTAGCGTTCGCCCAGACACTCCTCCGTTTCTCCAGCCACTCCCGCGTTTTTCCCAGAAACGGTAGCGTTTTTCCCCGCACGCCCATAAAACGGCCTGTTTCCGCCCAGAAACACCCACTTTCTGTCAATCTCACTCCGATCGCCTGAGCGATGAAAAAGCCGTGAGTAAAAATCCAAACTTCTTAGCAAATTTACTTGGCGCAGTCGCAGTGCGGACATTGCGCATGCGCACTAAGCGGAAAATCGCTGCAATGCGATGACATTTTCCGAGCGAACAACTCGGAATGAGGGCCATTATACAGTAACACCAGGGGACGTGTCTGGGTGATGACTGGAGAGGTGACTGCTGGGAATGGGACATTATACAGTAACACCAGGGGATGTGTCTGGGTGATGACTGGAGAGGTGACTGCTGGGAATGGGGCATTATACAGTAACACTAGGGGGTGTGTCTGGGTGATGACTGCTGGGAATAGGACATTATACAGTAACACCGGGGGATGTGTCTGGGTGATGACTGGAGAGGTGACTGCCGGGAATGTGACATTATACAGTAACACAGGGGTATTTGTCTGGATGATGACTAGAGAGGTGACTACTGGGAATGGGGCATTATACAGTAACACTGGGGAATGTGTTTGGGTGATGACCAGAGAGGTGGCTGCCGGGAATGGGACATTATACAGTAACACCGGGGGACGTGTTTGGGTGATGACCGGAGAGGTGACTGCCGGGAATGGGGCATTATACAGTTACACCAGGGGATGTGTCTGGGTGATGACTGGAGAGGTGACTGCTGGGAATGGAGTATTATACAATAACACCAGTGGATGTGTCTGGGTTATGACTGGAGAGGTGAATGCTGAGAATGGGGCATTATACAGTAACGCCAGGGGATGTGTCTGTGTGATGACTGGAGAGGTGACTGCTGGGAATGGGGCATTATACAGTGACTGCTGGGAATGGGGCATTATACAGTAACAGCGGGGAATGTGTCTGGGTGATGACTGGAGAGGTGACTGCTGGGAATGGGACATTATACAGTAACGCCAGGGGATGTGTCTGTGTGATGACTGGAGAGGTGACTGCTGGGAATGGGGCATTATACAGTGACTGCTGGGAATGGGGCATTATACTGTAACACCAGGGGATGCGTCTGGGTGATGACTGGAGAGGTGACTGCTGGGAATGGGACATTATACAGTAATACCGGGTGATTTGTCTGGGTGATGACTGGAGAGGTGACTGCCGGGAATGGGACATTATACAGTAACACCAGGGGATGTGTCTGGGTGATGACTGGAGAGGTGACTGCTGGGAATGGGGCATTATACAGTGACTGCTGGGAATGGGGCATTATACAGTAACACTAGGGGGTGTGTCTGGGTGATGACTGCTGGGAATAGGACATTATACAGTAACACCGGGGGATGTGTCTGGGTGATGACTGGAGAGGTGACTGCTGGGAATAGGGCATTATACAGTAACACCAGGGTTATGTGTCTGGGTGATGACTGGAGAGGTGACTGCTGGGAATAGGGCATTATACAGTAACACCAGGGTTATGTGCCTGGGTGGTGACTGGAGAGGTGACTGCTGGGAATGGGACATTATACAGTAACACCAGGGGATGTGTCTGGGTGATGTGTGGAGAGGTGACTTCTGGGAATGGGTCATAATACAGTAATACCAGGGAATGTGTCTAGGTGATGACCGGAGAGGTGGCTGCCGGGAATGGTGCATTATACAGTAACACTGGGGGATGTGTTTGGGTGATGACTGGAGAGATGACTGCTGGGAATGGGACATTATACAGTAACACCAGGGGACGAGTCTGGGTGATGACTGGAGAGGTTACTGCAGTGAATGGGACATTATACAGTAACACCAGGGGATGTGTCTGGGTGATGACTGGAGAGGTGACTGCCGGGGATGGGACATTATACAGTAACACCATGGGACGTGTCTGGGTGATGACTGGAGAGGTGACTGACTGGAATGATACATTATACAGTAACACTAGGGGGTGTGTCTGGGTGATGACTGCTGGGAATAGGACATTATACAGTAACACCGGGGGATGTGTCTGGGTGATGACTGGAGAGGTGACTACTGGGAATGGGGCATTATACAGTAACACCAGGGGATGTGTCTGGGTGATGACTGGAGAGGTGACTGCTGGGAATGGGGCATTATACAGTGACCGCTGGGAATGGGGCATTATACAGTAACACCAGGGGATGTGTCTGGGTGATGACTGGAGAGGTGACTGCTGGGAATGGGACATTATACAGTAACACCAGGGGATGTGTCTGGGTGATGACTGGAGAGGTGACTGCTGGGAATGGGGCATTATACAGTAACACTAGGGGGTGTGTCTGGGTGATGACTGCTGGGAATAGGACATTATACAGTAACACCGGGGGATGTGTCTGGGTGATGACTGGAGAGGTGACTGCCGGGAATGTGACATTTATACAGTAACACAGGGGTATTTGTCTGGATGATGACTAGAGAGGTGACTACTGGGAATGGGGCATTATACAGTAACACTGGGGAATGTGTTTGGGTGATGACCAGAGAGGTGGCTGCCGGGAATGGGGCATTATACAGTTACACCAGGGGATGTGTCTGGGTGATGACTGGAGAGGTGACTGCTGGGAATGTGACATTATACAGTAACACCATGGGACGTGTCTGGGTAATGACCGGAGAAGTGGCTGCCGGGAATGGAATATTATACAGTAACACCAGGGGACGTGTCTGGGTGATAACTGGACAGATGGCTTCCAGGAATGGGATATTATACAGTAACACCGGGGGACATGTCTGGTTGATGATTGGAGAGGTGAATGCTGGAAATGGGGCATTATACAGTACTACCACCAGGGGATGTGTCTGGGTGATGTGTGGAGAGGTGACTGCCGTCAATGGGGTATTATACAGTAACACCGGCAATGTGTCTGGGTGATGACCGGAGAGGTGACTGCTGGGAATGGGACATTATACAGTAACACTAGGGGACGAGTCTGGGTGATGACTGGAGAGGTGACTGCTGGGATTGGGACATTGGAGGTCATTCCGAGTTGTTCGCTCGCAAGCTGCTTTTAGCAGCATTGCACACGCTAAGCCGCCGCCTACTGGGAGTGAATCTTAGCATAGTAAAATTGCGAACGAAAGATTCGCAATATTGCGATAAGACATCTCTGTGCAGTTTCTGAGTAGCTCGACACTTACTCGGCATCTGCGATCAGTTCAGTGCTTGTCGTTCCAGGTTTGACGTCACAAACACACCTAGCGTTCGCCCAGACACTCCTCCGTTTCTCCAGCCACTCCCGCGTTTTTCCCAGAAACGGTAGCGTTTTTCCCCGCACGCCCATAAAACGGCCTGTTTCCGCCCAGAAACACCCACTTTCTGTCAATCTCACTCCGATCGCCTGAGCGATGAAAAAGCCGTGAGTAAAAATCCAAACTTCTTAGCAAATTTACTTGGCGCAGTCGCAGTGCGGACATTGCGCATGCGCACTAAGCGGAAAATCGCTGCAATGCGATGACATTTTCCGAGCGAACAACTCGGAATGAGGGCCATTATACAGTAACACCAGGGGACGTGTCTGGGTGATGACTGGAGAGGTGACTGCCGGGGATGCGACATTATACAGTAACACCATGGGACGTGTCTGGGTGATGACTGGAGAGGTGACTGCCTGGAATGAGACATTATACAGTAACACCAGGGGATGTGTCTGGGTGATGACTGGAGAGGTGACTGCCTGGAATGAGACATTATACAGTAACACTAGGGGATGTTCTGGGTGATGACTGCTGGGAATGGGACATGGGGGGTCATTCCGAGTTGTTCGCTCCCGCCTACTGGGAGTGAATCTTAGCTTCTTAAAATTGCGAACGAAAGATTCGCAATATTGCGATAAGACATCTCTGTGCAGTTTCTGAGTAGCTCGAGACTTACTCTGCCAGTGCGATCAGTTCAGTGCTTGTCGTTCCTGGTTTGACGTCACAAACACACCCAGCGTTCGCCCAGACACTCCCCCGTTTCTCCAGCCACTCCCGCGTTTTTCCCAGAAACGGTAGCGTTTTTTCACACACGCCCATAAAACGGCCTGTTTCCGCCCAGAAACACCCACTTCCTGTCTATCTCACTCCGATTGCCTGAGCGATGAAAAGGCAGTGAGTAAAACTCCAAACTTCTTAGCAAATTTACTTGGCGCAGTCGCAGTGCGGACATTGCGCATGCGCACTTAGTGAGAAATCGCTGCAATGCGAAGAAATTTTCAGAGCGAACAACTCGGAATGAGCGCCATTATACAGTAACACTAGGGGACGTGTCTGGGTGATGACTGGAGAGGTGATTGCTTCGAATGGGGCATTATACAGTAACACCAGGAGATGTGTCTGGGTGATGACTGGAGAGGTGACTGCTGGGAATGAGATATTATACAGTAACACCAGGGGATGTGTCTGGGTGATGACTGGAGAGGTGACTGCTGGGAATGGGACATTATACAGTAACACCTGGGGACGTGTCTGGGTTATGACTGGAGAGGTGAATGCTGAGAATGGGGCATTATACAGTAACACCAGTGGATGTGTCTGGGTGATGACTGGAGAGGTGACTGCTGGGAATGGGACATTATACAGTAACACTGAGGGATGTGTCTGGGTGATGACTGGAGAGGTGAATGCTGAGAATGGGGCATTATACAGTAACACCAGGGGACGTGTCTGGGTGATGACTGGAGAGGTGACTGCTGGGAATGGGGCATTATACAGTAACACCGGGGGGCGTTTCTGGGTGATGACTGGAGATGTGATTGCTGGGAATGGGACATTATACAGTAACACCAGAGATGTGTCTGGGTGATGACTGGAGAGGTGACTGCTGGGAATGGGACATTATACAGTAACACCAGGGGACGTGTATGGGTGATGACTGGAGAGGTGACTGCTGGGAATGGGGCATTATACAGTAACACCGGGGGGCGTGTCTGGGTGATGACTGGAGAGGTGATTGCTGGGAATGGGACATTATACAGTAACATCGGGGGCGTGTCTGGGTGATGATTGGAGAGGTGACTGCTGGGAATGGGACATTATACAGTAACACCGGGGGATGTGTCTGGGTGATGACTGGAGAGGTGACTGCTGGGAATGGGGCATTATACAGTAACACTGGGGGATGTGTCTGGGTGATGGCTAGAGAGGTGACTGCTGGGAATGGGACATTATACAGTAACACCAGGGGATGTGTCTGGGTGATGACTGGAGAGGTGACTGCTGGGAATGGGGCATTATACAGTAACACTGGGGGATGTGTCTGGGTGATGGCTAGAGAGGTGACTGCTGGGAATGGGACATTTTACAGTAACACCAGGGGATGTGTCTGGGTGATGACTGGAGAGGTGACTGCTGGGAATGGGACATTATACTGTAATACCAGGGGACGTATCTGGGTGAGGACTGGAGAGGTGACTGCCGGCAATGGGGCATTATACAGTAACACCGGGCAATGTGTCTGGGTGATGACCGGAGAGGTGACTGCCGGGAATTGAGCATTATACAGTAACACCAGGGGATGTGCCTGGGTGATGACTGGAGAGGTGACTGCTGGGAATGGGACATTATACAGTAACAAAGGAACTGCTTGGGTGATACCTGGAGAAGTGGCTGCCGGGAATGGAATATTATACAGTTACACCAGGAGCTGTGTCTGGATGATGACTGGAGAGGTGACTGCCGGCAATGGGACATTATACAGTAACACTAGGGGATGTGTCTGGGTGATGACTGGAGAGGTGTCTGCTGGGAATGGGACATTATGCAATAACACCAGGGGATGTGTCTGGGTGATGACTGGAGATGTGACTGCCGGAAATGGGAAATTATACAGTAACACCGGGGTATGTGTCTGGGTGATGACTGGAGAGGTGACTACCGGAAATGGAGCCTTATACACTAACACCACGGGATGTGTCTGGTTGATGACTGGAGAGGTGACTGCCCGGAATGGGGCATTATACAGTAACACTAGGGGGTGTGTCTGGGTGATGACTGGAGAGATGACCGCTGGGAATGGGACATTATACAGTAACACCGGGGGACATGTCTAGTTGCTGATTGGAGAGGTGACTGCTGGGAATGGGACATTATACAGTAACACTGGTGGATGTGTCTAGGTGATGATTGGAGAGGTAACTAGTGGGAATGGGACATTATACAGTAACACCGGGCAATGTGTCTGGGTGATGACCGGTGAGGTGGCGGTCGGGAATGGGGCATTATACAGTAACAGTGGGGGATATGTCTGGGTGATGACTGGAGAGGTGACTGCTAGGAATGGGGCATTATACAGTAACACTGGGGGATGTGCCTGGGTGATGACTGGAGAGGTGACTACTGGGAATGGAACATTATACAGTAACACCAGGGTATGTGTCTGGTTGATAATGACTGGAGAGGTGACTGCCGGAAATGTAGCATTATACAGTAACACCGGGGTAACGTGTCTGGGTGATGACCGGACAGGTGACTGCCGGGAATGGGGTATTATACAGTAACACCAGGGGACGTGTCTGGGTGATGTCCGGAGAGGTGGCTGCCGGGAATGGAATATTATACAGTTACACCAGGGGATGTGTCTGGGTGATGACTGGAGAGGTGACTGCTGGGAATGGGGTATTATACAGTAACACCAGGGGACGTGTCTGGGTGATGTCCGGAGAGGTGGCTGCCGGGAATGGAATATTATACAGTTACACCAGGGGATGTGTCTGGGTGATGACTGGAGAGGTGACTGCCGGGAATGGGGCATTATACAGTAACACCGGGGTATTTGTCTGGATGATGACTAGAGAGGTGACTGCTGGGAATGGGGCATTATACAGTAACACTGGGGAATGTGTCTGGGTGATGACTGGTGGGGTGTCTGCTGGGAATTGGACATAATACAGTAACACCGGGGGACGTGTCTGGGTGATGACTGGAGAGGTGACTGCTGGGAATAGGGCATTATACAGTAACACCAGGGGATGTGTCTGGGTGATGACTGGAGAGGTGACTGCTGGGAATAGGGCATTATACAGTACCACCAGGGGATGTGTCTGGGTGATGTGTGGAGACGTAACTGCTGGGAATGGGGCATGATACAGTAACACCTGGGGACATGTCTGGTTGATGATTGGAGAGGTGACTGCTGGGAATGGGACATTATACAGTAACACTGGGGGATGTGTCTGGGTGATGTGCGGAGAGGTGACTCGTGGGAATGGGGCATGATACAGTAATACCAGGGGTTGTGGCTGGGTGATGACTGGAGAGGTGACTGCTGGGAATGGGGCATTATACAGTAACAGCAGGGAATGTGTCTGGGTGATGACCGGAGAGGTGGCTGCCGGGAATGGGGCATTATACAGTAACACTGGGGGATGTGTCTGGGTGATGACCGGAGAGGTGACTGCTGGGAATGGGACATTATACAGTAACACCAGGGGATGTGTCTGGGTGATGACTGGAGAGGTGACTGCTGGGAATGGGGCATTATACAGTAACACCGGGGGACGTGTCTGGGTGATGACTGGAGAGGTGACTGCTGGGAATAGGGCATTATACAGTAACATCAGGGGACGTGTTTGGGTGATGACCGGAGAGGTGACTGCTGGGAATGGGACATTATACAGTAACACCGGGGGAACGTGTCTGGGTGATGACCGGAGAGGTGACTGCCGGGAATGGGGCATTATACAGTTACACCAGGGGATGTGTCTGGGTGATGACTGGAGAGGTGACTGCTGGGAATGTGACATTGTACAGTAACACTGGGGGATGTGTCTGGGTGATGTGCGGAGAGGTGACTCCTGGGAATGGGGCATGATACAGTAATACCAGGGGTCGTGGCTGGGTGATGACTGGAGAGGTGACTGCCGGGAATGGGGCATTATACAGTAACAGCGGGGAATGTGTCTGGGTGATGACCGGAGAGGTGGCTGCCGGGAATGGTGCATTATACAGTAACACTGGGGGATGTGTCTGGGTGATGACCGGAGAGGTGACTGCTGGGAATGGGACATTATACAGTAACACCAGGGGATGTGTCTGGGTGATGACTGGAGAGGTGACTGCCGGGAATGGGGCATTATACAGTAACAGCGGGGAATGTGTCTGGGTGATGACCGGAGAGGTGGCTGCCGGGAATGGTGCATTATACAGTAACACTGGGGGATGTGTCTGGGTGATGACCGGAGAGGTGACTGCTGGGAATGTGACATTGTACAGTAACACCAGGGGACGTGTCTGGGTAATGACCGAAGAGGTGGCTGCCAGGAATGGGGCATTATACAGTAACACTGGGGGATGTGTCTGGATGATGACTAGAGAGGTGACTGCTGGGAATGGGACATTATACAGTAATACCGGGGGATGTGTTTGGGTGATGACTGGAGAGATGACTGCTGGGAATGGGACATTATACAGTAACACTAGGGGACGAGTCTGGGTGATGACTGGAGAGGTGACTGCTGGGAATGGGACATTATACAGTAACACCAGGGGACGTGTCTGGGTGATGACTGTAGAGGTGACTGCTGGGAATGGGGCATTATACAATAACACCGGGGGACGTGTCTGGGTGATGACCGGAGAGGTGACTGCTGGGAATGGGACATTATACAGTAATACCGGGGGATGTGTCTGGGTGATGACTATAGAGGTGACTGCTGGGAATGGGGCATTATACAGTGACTGCTGGGAATGGGGCATTATACAGTATCACCAGGGGATGTGTCTTGGTGATGACTGGAGAGGTGACTGCTGGGAATGGGACATTATACAGTAACACCGGGGGATGTGTCTGGGTGATGACTGGAGAGGTGACTGCTGGGAATAGGGCATTATACAGTAACACCAGGGGACGTGTTTGGGTGATGACCGGAGAGGTGACTGCTGGGAATGGGACATTATACAGTAACACCAGGGGAACGTGTCTGGTTGATGACCAGAGAGGTGACTGCCGGGAATGGGGCATTATACAGTTACACCAGGGGATGTGTCTGGGTGATGACTGGAGAGGTGACTGCTGGGAATGTAACATTGTACAGTAACACCAGGGGACGTGTCTGGGTAATGACCGAAGAGGTGGCTGCCGGGAATGGAATATTATACAGTAACACCAGGGGACGTGTCTGGGTGATGCCTGGACAGGTGGCTACCGGGAATGGGACATTATACAGTAACACCGGGGTATGTGTCTGGGTGATGTGTGGAGAGGTGACTTCTGGGAATGGGTCATAATACAGTAATACCAGGGAATGTGTCTAGGTGATGACCGGAGAGGTGGCTGCCGGGAATGGTGCATTATACAGTAACACTGGGGGATGTGTCTGGGTGATGACTGGATAGGTGACTGCTGGGAATGGGACATTATACAGTAATACCGGGGGATGTGTTTGGGTGATGACTGGAGAGATGACTGCTGGGAATGGGACATTATACAGTAACACCAGGGGATGCGTCTGGGTGATGGCTGGAGAGGTGACTGCTGGGAATGGGACAGTATACAGTAATACCAGGTGATGTGTCTGGGTGATGACTGGAGAGGTGACTGCCGGGAATGGGACATTATACAGTAACACCAGGGGATGTGTCTGGGTGATGACTGGAGAGGTGACTGCTGGGAATGGGGCATTATACAGTGACTGCTGGGAATGGGGCATTATACAGTAACACCAGGGGATGTGTCTGGGTGATGACTGGAGAGGTGACTGCTGGGAATGGGACATTATACAGTAACACCAGGAGATGTGTCTGGGTGATGACTGGAGAGGTGACTGCTGGGAATGGGGCATTATACAGTAACACTAGGGGCTGTGTCTGGGTGATGACTGCTGGGAATAGGACATTATACAGTAACACCGGGGGATGTGTCTGGGTGATGACTGGAGAGGTGACTGCCGGGAATGTGACATTATACAGTAACACAGGGGTATTTGTCTGGATGATGACTAGAGAGGTGACTACTGGGAATGGGGCATTATACAGTAACACTGGGGAATGTGTTTGGGTGATGACCAGAGAGGTGGCTGCCGGGAATGGGACATTATACAGTAACACCAGGGGACGTGTCTGGGTGATGACCGGAGAGGTGACTGCCGGGAATGGGACATTATACAGTAACACCATGGGACGTGTATGGGTGATGACTGGAGAGGTGACTGCCTGGAATGATACATTATACAGTAACACTAGGGGGTGTGTCTGGGTGATGACTGCTGGGAATAGGACATTATACAGTAACACCGGGGGATGTGTCTGGGTGATGACTGGAGGGGTGTCTGCTGGGAATTGGACATAATACAGTAACACCGGGGGAGGTGTCTGGGTGATGACTGGAGAGGTGACTGCTGGGAATAGGGCATTGTACAGTACCACCAGGGGATGTGTCTGGTTGATGATTGGAGAGGTGACTGTTGGGAATGGGACATTATACAGTAACACTGGGGCATGTGTCTTGGTGATGTGTGGAGAGGTGACTCCTGGGAATGGGGCATGATACAGTAATACCAGGGGTCGTGGCTGGGTGATGACTGGAGAGGTGACTGTCGAGAATGGGGCATTATACAGTAACAGCGGGGAATGTGTCTGGGTGATGACTGGAGAGGTGACTGCTGGGAATGGGACATTATACAGTAACGCCAGGGGATGTGTCTGTGTGATGACTGGAGAGGTGACTGCTGGGAATGGGGCATTATACAGTGACTGCTGGGAATGGGGCATTATACAGTAACACCAGGGGATGCGTCTGGGTGATGGCTGGAGAGGTGACTGCTGGGAATGGGACAGTATACAGTAATACCGGGTGATGTGTCTGGGTGATGACTGGAGAGGTGACTGCCGGGAATGGGACATTATACAGTAACACAAGGGGATGTGTCTGGGTGATGACTGGAGAGGTGACTGCTGGGAATGGGGCATTATACAGTAACACTAGGGGGTGTGTCTGGGTGATGACTGCTGGGAATAGGACATTATACAGTAACACCGGGGGATGTGTCTGTGTGATGACTGGAGAGGTGACTGCTGGGAATGGGGCATTATACAGTGACTGCTGGGAATGGGGCATTATACTGTAACACCAGGGGATGCGTCTGGGTGATGGCTGGAGAGGTGACTGCTGGGAATGGGACAGTATACAGTAATACCGGGTGATGTGTCTGGGTGATGACTGGAGAGGTGACTGCCGGGAATGGGACATTATACAGTAACACCAGGGGATGTGTCTGGGTGATGACTGGAGAGGTGACTGCTGGGAATGGGGCATTATACAGTGACTGCTGGGAATGGGGCATTATACAGTAACACCAGGGGATGTGTCTGGGTGATGACTGGAGAGGTGACTGCTGGGAATGGGACATTATACAGTAACACCAGGAGATGTGTCTGGGTGATGACTGGAGAGGTGACTGCTGGGAATGGGGCATTATACAGTAACACTAGGGGGTGTGTCTGGGTGATAACTGCTGGGAATAGGACATTATACAGTAACACCGGGGGATGTGTCTGGGTGATGACTGGAGAGGTGACTGTCGGGAATGTGACATTATACAGTAACACAGGGGTATTTGTCTGGATGATGACTAGAGAGGTGACTACTGGGAATGGGGCATTATACAGTAACACTGGGGAATGTGTTTGGGTGATGACCAGAGAGGTGGCTGCCGGGAATGGGACATTATACAGTAACACCGGGGGACGTGTCTGGGTGATGACCGGAGAGGTGACTGCCGGGAATGGGGCATTATACAGTTACACCAGGGGATGTGTCTGGGTGATGACTGGAGAGGTGACTGCTGGGAATGGGGCATTATACAGTAACACTGGGGAATGTGTTTGGGTGATGACCAGAGAGGTGTCTGCCGGGAATGGGACATTTTACAGTAACACTGGGGGATGTGTCTGGGTGATGACCGGAGAGGTGACTGCCGGGAATGGGACATTATACAGTAACACCAGGGGACGTGTCTGGGTAATGACCGGAGAAGTGGCTGCCGGGAATGGAATATTATACAGTAACACCAGGGGACGTGTCTGGGTGATAACTGGACAGATGGCTGCCAGGAATGGGATATTATACAGTAACTCCGGGGGACATGTCTGGTTGATGATTGGAGAGGTGAATGCTGGAAATGGGGCATTATACAGTACTACCACCAGGGGATGTGTCTGGGTGATGTGTGGAGAGGTGACTGCCGGCAATGGGGTATTATACAGTAACACCGGCAATGTGTCTGGGTGATGACCGGAGAGGTGACTGCTGGGAATGGGACATTATACAGTAACACTAGGGGACGCGTCTGGGTGATGACTGGAGAGGTGACTGCTGGGAATGGGACATTGGTGGTCATTCCGAGTTGTTCGCTCGCAAGCTGCTTTTAGCAGCATTGCACACGCTAAGCCGCCGCCTACTGGGAGTGAATCTTAGCATAGTAAAATTGCGAACGAAAGATTCGCAATATTGCGATAAGACATCTCTGTGCAGTTTCTGAGTAGCTCGACACTTACTCGGCATCTGCGATCAGTTCAGTGCTTGTCGTTCCAGGTTTGACGTCACAAACACACCTAGCGTTCGCCCAGACACTCCTCCGTTTCTCCAGCCACTCCCGCGTTTTTCCCAGAAACGGTAGCGTTTTTCCCCGCACGCCCATAAAACGGCCTGTTTCCGCCCAGAAACACCCACTTTCTGTCAATCTCACTCCGATCGCCTGAGCGATGAAAAAGCCGTGAGTAAAAATCCAAACTTCTTAGCAAATTTACTTGGCGCAGTCGCAGTGCGGACATTGCGCATGCGCACTAAGCGGAAAATCGCTGCAATGCGATGACATTTTCCGAGCGAACAACTCGGAATGAGGGCCATTATACAGTAACACCAGGGGACGTGTCTGGGTGATGACTGGAGAGGTGACTGCCGGGGATGGGACATTATACAGTAACACCATGGGACGTGTCTGGGTGATGACTGGAGAGGTGACTGCTGGGAATGGAGTATTATACAATAACACCAGTGGATGTGTCTGGGTTATGACTGGAGAGGTGAATGCTGAGAATGGGGCATTATACAGTAACACCAGTGGATGTGTCTGGGTGATGACTGGAGAGGTGACTCCTGGGAATGGGGCATGATACAGTAATACCAGGGGTCGTGGCTGGGTGATGACTGGAGAGGTGACTGTCGGGAATGGGGCATTATACAGTAACAGCGGGGAATGTGTCTGGGTGATGACTGGAGAGGTGACTGCTGGGAATAAGACATTATACAGTAACGCCAGGGGATGTGTCTGTGTGATGACTGGAGAGGTGACTGCTGGGAATGGGGCATTATACAGTGACTGCTGGGAATGGGGCATTATACAGTAACACCAGGGGATGCGTCTGGGTGATGACTGGAGAGGTGACTGCTGGGAATGGGACAGTATACAGTAATACCGGGTGATGTGTCTGGGTGATGACTGGAGAGGTGACTGCCGGGAATGGGACATTATACAGTAACACCAGGGGATGTGTCTGGGTGATGACTGGAGAGGTGACTGCTGGGAATGGGGCATTATACAGTGACTGCTGGGAATGGGGCATTATACAGTAACACCAGGGGATGTGTCTGGGTGATGACTGGAGAGGTGACTGCTGGGAATGGGACATTATACAGTAACACCAGGAGATGTGTCTGGGTGATGACTGGAGAGGTGACTGCTGGGAATGGGGCATTATACAGTAACACTAGGGGGTGTGTCTGGGTGATAACTGCTGGGAATAGGACATTATACAGTAACACCGGGGGATGTGTCTGGGTGATGACTGGAGAGGTGACTGTCGGGAATGTGACATTATACAGTAACACAGGGGTATTTGTCTGGATGATGACTAGAGAGGTGACTACTGGGAATGGGGCATTATACAGTAACACTGGGGAATGTGTTTGGGTGATGACCAGAGAGGTGGCTGCCGGGAATGGGACATTATACAGTAACACCGGGGGACGTGTCTGGGTGATGACCGGAGAGGTGACTGCCGGGAATGGGGCATTATACAGTTACACCAGGGGATGTGTCTGGGTGATGACTGGAGAGGTGACTGCTGGGAATGGGGCATTATACAGTAACACTGGGGAATGTGTTTGGGTGATGACCAGAGAGGTGTCTGCCGGGAATGGGACATTTTACAGTAACACTGGGGGATGTGTCTGGGTGATGACCGGAGAGGTGACTGCCGGGAATGGGACATTATACAGTAACACCAGGGGACGTGTCTGGGTAATGACCGGAGAAGTGGCTGCCGGGAATGGAATATTATACAGTAACACCAGGGGACGTGTCTGGGTGATAACTGGACAGATGGCTGCCAGGAATGGGATATTATACAGTAACTCCGGGGGACATGTCTGGTTGATGATTGGAGAGGTGAATGCTGGAAATGGGGCATTATACAGTACTACCACCAGGGGATGTGTCTGGGTGATGTGTGGAGAGGTGACTGCCGGCAATGGGGTATTATACAGTAACACCGGCAATGTGTCTGGGTGATGACCGGAGAGGTGACTGCTGGGAATGGGACATTATACAGTAACACTAGGGGACGCGTCTGGGTGATGACTGGAGAGGTGACTGCTGGGAATGGGACATTGGTGGTCATTCCGAGTTGTTCGCTCGCAAGCTGCTTTTAGCAGCATTGCACACGCTAAGCCGCCGCCTACTGGGAGTGAATCTTAGCATAGTAAAATTGCGAACGAAAGATTCGCAATATTGCGATAAGACATCTCTGTGCAGTTTCTGAGTAGCTCGACACTTACTCGGCATCTGCGATCAGTTCAGTGCTTGTCGTTCCAGGTTTGACGTCACAAACACACCTAGCGTTCGCCCAGACACTCCTCCGTTTCTCCAGCCACTCCCGCGTTTTTCCCAGAAACGGTAGCGTTTTTCCCCGCACGCCCATAAAACGGCCTGTTTCCGCCCAGAAACACCCACTTTCTGTCAATCTCACTCCGATCGCCTGAGCGATGAAAAAGCCGTGAGTAAAAATCCAAACTTCTTAGCAAATTTACTTGGCGCAGTCGCAGTGCGGACATTGCGCATGCGCACTAAGCGGAAAATCGCTGCAATGCGATGACATTTTCCGAGCGAACAACTCGGAATGAGGGCCATTATACAGTAACACCAGGGGACGTGTCTGGGTGATGACTGGAGAGGTGACTGCCGGGGATGGGACATTATACAGTAACACCATGGGACGTGTCTGGGTGATGACTGGAGAGGTGACTGCTGGGAATGGAGTATTATACAATAACACCAGTGGATGTGTCTGGGTTATGACTGGAGAGGTGAATGCTGAGAATGGGGCATTATACAGTAACACCAGTGGATGTGTCTGGGTGATGACTGGAGAGGTGACTCCTGGGAATGGGGCATGATACAGTAATACCAGGGGTCGTGGCTGGGTGATGACTGGAGAGGTGACTGTCGGGAATGGGGCATTATACAGTAACAGCGGGGAATGTGTCTGGGTGATGACTGGAGAGGTGACTGCTGGGAATGGGACATTATACAGTAACGCCAGGGGATGTGTCTGTGTGATGACTGGAGAGGTGACTGCTGGGAATGGGGCATTATACAGTGACTGCTGGGAATGGGGCATTATACAGTAACACCAGGGGATGCGTCTGGGTGATGACTGGAGAGGTGACTGCTGGGAATGGGACAGTATACAGTAATACCGGGTGATGTGTCTGGGTGATGACTGGAGAGGTGACTGCCGGGAATGGGACATTATACAGTAACACCAGGGGATGTGTCTGGGTGATGACTGGAGAGGTGACTGCTGGGAATGGGGCATTATACAGTGACTGCTGGGAATGGGGCATTATACAGTAACACCAGGGGATGTGTCTGGGTGATGACTGGAGAGGTGACTGCTGGGAATGGGACATTATACAGTAACACCAGGAGATGTGTCTGGGTGATGACTGGAGAGGTGACTGCTGGGAATGGGGCATTATACAGTAACACTAGGGGGTGTGTCTGGGTGATAACTGCTGGGAATAGGACATTATACAGTAACACCGGGGGATGTGTCTGGGTGATGACTGGAGAGGTGACTGTCGGGAATGTGACATTATACAGTAACACAGGGGTATTTGTCTGGATGATGACTAGAGAGGTGACTACTGGGAATGGGGCATTATACAGTAACACTGGGGAATGTGTTTGGGTGATGACCAGAGAGGTGTCTGCCGGGAATGGGACATTTTACAGTAACACTGGGGGATGTGTCTGGGTGATGACCGGAGAGGTGACTGCCGGGAATGGGGCATTATACAGTTACACCAGGGGATGTGTCTGGGTGATGACTGGAGAGGTGACTGCCGGGAATGGGACATTATACAGTAACACCAGGGGACGTGTCTGGGTAATGACCGGAGAAGTGGCTGCCGGGAATGGAATATTATACAGTAACACCAGGGGACGTGTCTGGGTGATAACTGGACAGATGGCTGCCAGGAATGGGATATTATACAGTAACTCCGGGGGACATGTCTGGTTGATGATTGGAGAGGTGAATGCTGGAAATGGGGCATTATACAGTACTACCACCAGGGGATGTGTCTGGGTGATGTGTGGAGAGGTGACTGCCGGCAATGGGGTATTATACAGTAACACCGGCAATGTGTCTGGGTGATGACCGGAGAGGTGACTGCTGGGAATGGGACATTATACAGTAACACTAGGGGACGCGTCTGGGTGATGACTGGAGAGGTGACTGCTGGGAATGGGACATTGGTGGTCATTCCGAGTTGTTCGCTCGCAAGCTGCTTTTAGCAGCATTGCACACGCTAAGCCGCCGCCTACTGGGAGTGAATCTTAGCATAGTAAAATTGCGAACGAAAGATTCGCAATATTGCGATAAGACATCTCTGTGCAGTTTCTGAGTAGCTCGACACTTACTCGGCATCTGCGATCAGTTCAGTGCTTGTCGTTCCAGGTTTGACGTCACAAACACACCTAGCGTTCGCCCAGACACTCCTCCGTTTCTCCAGCCACTCCCGCGTTTTTCCCAGAAACGGTAGCGTTTTTCCCCGCACGCCCATAAAACGGCCTGTTTCCGCCCAGAAACACCCACTTTCTGTCAATCTCACTCCGATCGCCTGAGCGATGAAAAAGCCGTGAGTAAAAATCCAAACTTCTTAGCAAATTTACTTGGCGCAGTCGCAGTGCGGACATTGCGCATGCGCACTAAGCGGAAAATCGCTGCAATGCGATGACATTTTCCGAGCGAACAACTCGGAATGAGGGCCATTATACAGTAACACCAGGGGACGTGTCTGAGTGATGACTGGAGAGGTGACTGCCGGGGATGGGACATTATACAGTAACACCATGGGACGTGTCTGGGTGATGACTGGAGAGGTGAATGCTGAGAATGGGGCATTATACAGTAACACCAGTGGATGTGTCTGGGTGATGACTGGAGAGGTGACTCCTGGGAATGGGGCATGATACAGTAATACCAGGGGTCGTGGCTGGGTGATGACTGGAGAGGTGACTGCTGGGAATGGGACATTATACAGTAACGCCAGGGGATGTGTCTGTGTGATGACTGGAGAGGTGACTGCTGGGAATGGGGCATTATACAGTGACTGCTGGGAATGGGGCATTATACAGTAACACCAGGGGATGCGTCTGGGTGATGACTGGAGAGGTGACTGCTGGGAATGGGACAGTATACAGTAATACCGGGTGATGTGTCTGGGTGATGACTGGAGAGGTGACTGCCGGGAATGGGACATTATACAGTAACACCAGGGGATGTGTCTGGGTGATGACTGGAGAGGTGACTGCTGGGAATGGGGCATTATACAGTGACTGCTGGGAATGGGGCATTATACAGTAACACCAGGGGATGTGTCTGGGTGATGACTGGAGAGGTGACTGCTGGGAATGGGACATTATACAGTAACACCAGGGGATGTGTCTGGGTGATGACTGGAGAGGTGACTGCTGGGAATGGGGCATTATACAGTAACACTAGGGGGTGTGTCTGGGTGATGACTGCTGGGAATAGGACATTATACAGTAACACCGGGGGATGTGTCTGGGTGATGACTGGAGAGGTGACTGCTGGGAATAGGGCATTATACAGTAACACCAGGGGATGTGTCTGGGTGATGACTGGAGAGGTGACTGCTGGGAATAGGGCATTATACAGTACCACCAGGGGATGTGTCTGGGTGATGTGTGGAGAGGTAACTGCTGGGAATGGGGCATGATACAGTAACACCTGGGGACATGTCTGGTTGATGATTGGAGAGGTGACTGCTGGGAATGGGACATTATACAGTAACACTGGGGGATGTGTCTGGGTGATGTGCGAAGAGGTGACTCCTGGGAATGGGGCATGATACAGTAATACCAGGGGTTGTGGCTGGGTGATGACTGGAGAGGTGACTGCCGGGAATGGGCATTATACAGTAACAGCGGGGAATGTGTCCGGGTGATGACCGGAGAGGTGGCTGCTGGGAATGGGACATTATACAGTAACACCGGGGGATGTGTCTGGGTGATGACTGGAGAGGTGACTGCTGGGAATAGGGCATTATACAGTAACACCAGGGGACGTATTTGGGTGATGACTGGAGAGGTGACTGCTGGGAATGGGACATTATACAGTAACACCGGGGGAACGTGTCTGGGTGATGACCAGAGAGGTGACTGCCGGGAATGGGGCATTATACAGTTACACCAGGGGATGTGTCTGGGTGATGACTGGAGAGGTGACTGCTGGGAATGTGACATTGTACAGTAACACCAGGGGACGTGTCTGGGTAATGACCGAAGAGGTGGCTGCCGGGAATGGAATATTATACAGTAACACCAGGGGACGTGTCTGGGTGATGCCTGGACAGGTGGCTACCGGGAATGGGACATTATACAGTAACACCGGGGTATGTGTCTGGGTGATGTGTGGAGAGGTGACTTCTGGGAATGGGTCATAATACAGTAATACCAGGGAATGTGTCTAGGTGATGACCGGAGAGGTGGCTGCCGGGAATGGGGCATTATACAGTAACACTGGGGGATGTGTCTGGGTGATGACTGGATAGGTGACTGCTGGGAATGGGACATTATACAGTAATACCGGGGGATGTGTTTGGGTGATGACTGGAGAGATGACTGCTGGGAATGGGACATTATACAGAAAAACCCGGGGACGAGTCTGGGTGATGACTGGAGAGGTTACTGCAGGGAATGGGACATTATACAGTAACACCAGGGGACGTGTCTGGGTGATGACTGGAGAGGTGACTGCCGGGGATGGGACATTATACAGTAACACCATGGGACGTGTCTTGGTGATGACTGGAGAGGTGACTGCCTGGAATGATACATTATACAGTAACACTAGGGGGTGTGTCTGGGTGATGACTGCTGGGAATAGGACATTATACAGTAACACCGGGGGATGTGTCTGGGTGATGACTGGAGAGGTGACTACTGGGAATGGGGCATTATACAGTAACACTGGGGAATGTGTTTGGGTGATGACCAGAGAGGTGTCTGCCGGGAATGGGACATTATACAGTAACACTGGGGGATGTGTCTTGGTGATGACTGGAGGGGTGTCTGCTGGGAATTGGACATAATACAGTAACACCGGGGGAGGTGTCTGGGTGATGACTGGAGAGGTGACTGCTGGGAATAGGGCATTATACAGTACCACCAGGGGATGTGTCTGGTTGATGATTGGAGAGGTGACTGTTGGGAATGGGACATTATACAGTAACACTGGGGCATGTGTCTTGGTGATGTGTGGAGAGGTGACTCCTGGGAATGGGGCATGATACAGTAATACCAGTGGTCGTGGCTGGGTGATGACTGGAGAGGTGACTGTCGGGAATGGGGCATTATACAGTAACAGCGGGGAATGTGTCTGGGTGATGACTGGAGAGGTGACTGCTGGGAATGGGACATTATACAGTAACGCCAGGGGATGTGTCTGTGTGATGACTGGAGAGGTGACTGCTGGGAATGGGGCATTATACAGTGACTGCTGGGAATGGGGCATTATACAGTAACACCAGGGGATGCGTCTGGGTGATGGCTGGAGAGGTGACTGCTGGGAATGGGACAGTATACAGTAATACCGGGTGATGTGTCTGGGTGATGACTGGAGAGGTGACTGCCGGGAATGGGACATTATACAGTAACACCAGGGGATGTGTCTGGGTGATGACTGGAGAGGTGACTGCTGGGAATGGGGCATTATACAGTGACTGCTGGGAATGGGGCATTATACAGTAACACCAGGGGATGTGTCTGGGTGATGACTGGAGAGGTGACTGCTGGGAATGGGACATTATACAGTAACACCAGGAGATGTGTCTGGGTGATGACTGGAGAGGTGACTGCTGGGAATGGGGCATTATACAGTAACACTAGGGGGTGTGTCTGGGTGATGACAGCTGGGAATAGGACATTATACAGTAACACCAGGGGATGTGTCTGGGTGATGACTGGAGAGGTGACTGCCGGGAATGTGACATTATACAGTAACACAGGGGTATTTGTCTGGATGATGACTAGAGAGGTGACTACTGGGAATGGGGCATTATACAGTAACACTGGGGAATGTGTTTGGGTGATGACCAGAGAGGTGGCTGCCGGGAATGGGACATTATACAGTAACACCGGGGGACGTGTCTGGGTGATGACCGGAGAGTTGACTGCCGGGAATGGGGCATTATACAGTTACACCAGGGGATGTGTCTGGGTGATGACTGGAGAGGTGACTGCTGGGAATGTGACATTATACAGTAACACCAGGGGACGTGTCTGGGTAATGACCGGAGAAGTGGCTGCCGGGAATGGAATATTATACAGTAACACCAGAGGACGTGTCTGGGTGATAACTGGACAGATGGCTGCCAGGAATGGGATATTATACAGTAACACCGGGGAACATGTCTGGTTGATGATTGGAGAGGTGAATGCTGGAAATGGGGCATTACACAGTACTACCACCAGGGGATGTGTCTGGGTGATGTGTGGGGAGGTGACTGCCGGCAATGGGGTATTATACAGTAACACCGGCAATGTGTCTGGGTGATGACCGGAGAGGTGACTGCTGGGAATGGGACATTATACAGTAACACTAGGGGACGAGTCTGGGTGATGACTGGAGAGGTGACTGCTGGGAATGGGACATTGGTGGTCATTCCGAGTTGTTAGCTCGCAAGCTGCTTTTAGCAGCATTGCACACGCTAAGCCGCCGCCTACTGGGAGTGAATCTTAGCATAGTAAAATTGCGAACAAAAGATTCGCAATATTGCGATAAGACATCTCTGTGCAGTTTCTGAGTAGCTCGACACTTACTCGGCATCTGCGATCAGTTCAGTGCTTGTCGTTCCAGGTTTGACGTCACAAACACACCTAGCGTTCGCCCAGACACTCCTCCGTTTCTCCAGCCACTCCCGCGTTTTTCCCAGAAACGGTAGCGTTTTTCCCCGCACGCCCATAAAACGGCCTGTTTCCGCCCAGAAACACCCACTTTCTGTCAATCTCACTCCGATCGCCTGAGCGATGAAAAAGCCGTGAGTAAAAATCCAAACTTCTTAGCAAATTTACTTGGCGCAGTCGCAGTGCGGACATTGCGCATGCGCACTAAGCGGAAAATCGCTGCAATGCGATGACATTTTCCGAGCGAACAACTCGGAATGAGGGCCATTATACAGTAACACCAGGGGACGTGTCTGGGTGATGACTGGAGAGGTGACTGCTGGGAATGGGACATTATACAGTAACACCAGGGGATGTGTCTGGGTGATGACTGGAGAGGTGACTGCTGGGAATGGGGCATTATACAGTAACACTAGGGGGTGTGTCTGGGTGATGACTGCTGGGAATAGGACATTATACAGTAACACCGGGGGATGTGTCTGGGTGATGACTGGAGAGGTGACTGCCGGGAATGTGACATTATACAGTAACACAGGGGTATTTGTCTGGATGATGACTAGAGAGGTGACTACTGGGAATGGGGCATTATACAGTAACACTGGGGAATGTGTTTGGGTGATGACCAGAGAGGTGGCTGCCGGGAATGGGACATTATACAGTAACACCGGGGGACGTGTCTGGGTGATGACCGGAGAGGTGACTGCCGGGAATGGGGCATTATACAGTTACACCAGGGGATGTGTCTGGGTGATGACTGGAGAGGTGACTGCTGGGAATGGAGTATTATACAATAACACCAGTGGATGTGTCTGGGTTATGACTGGAGAGGTGAATGCTGAGAATGGGGCATTATACAGTAACGCCAGGGGATGTGTCTGTGTGATGACTGGAGAGGTGACTGCTGGGAATGGGGCATTATACAGTGACTGCTGGGAATGGGGCATTATACAGTAACAGCGGGGAATGTGTCTGGGTGATGACTGGAGAGGTGACTGCTGGGAATGGGACATTATACAGTAACGCCAGGGGATGTGTCTGTGTGATGACTGGAGAGGTGACTGCTGGGAATGGGGCATTATACAGTGACTGCTGGGAATGGGGCATTATACAGTAACACCAGGGGATGCGTCTGGGTGATGACTGGAGAGGTGACTGCTGGGAATGGGACATTATACAGTAATACCGGGTGATGTGTCTGGGTGATGACTGGAGAGGTGACTGCCGGGAATGGGACATTATACAGTAACACCAGGGGATGTCTCTGGGTGATGACTGGAGAGGTGACTGCTGGGAATGGGGCATTATACAGTGACTGCTGGGAATGGGGCATTATACAGTAACACTAGGGGGTGTGTCTGGGTGATGACTGCTGGGAATAGGACATTATACAGTAACACCGGGGGATGTGTCTGGGTGATGACTGGAGAGGTGACTGCTGGGAATAGGGCATTATACAGTAACACCAGGGTTATGTGTCTGGGTGATGACTGGAGAGGTGACTGCTGGGAATAGGGCATTATACAGTAACACCAGGGTTATGTGTCTGGGTGGTGACTGGAGAGGTGACTGCTGGGAATGGGACATTATACAGTAACACCAGGGGATGTGTCTGGGTGATGTGTGGAGAGGTAACTGCTGGGAATGGGGTATGATACAGTAACACCTGGGGACATGTCTGGTTGATGATTGGAGAGGTGACTGCTGGGAATGGGGCATTATACAGTAACACTGGGGGATGTGTCTGGGTGATGTGCGGAGAGGTGACTCGTGGGAATGGGGCATGATACAGTAATACCAGGGGTTGTGGCTGGGTGATGACTGGAGAGGTGACTGCCGGGAATGGGGCATTATACAGTAACAGCGGGGAATGTGTCTGGGTGATGACCGGAGAGGTGGCTGCCGGGAATGGGGCATTATACAGTAACACTGGGGGATGTGTCTGGGTGATGACCGGAGAGGTGACTGCTGGGAATGGGACATTATACAGTAACACCAGGGGATGTGTCTGGGTGATGACTGGAGAGGTGACTGCTGGGAATGGGGCATTATACAGTAACACCGGGGGACGTGTCTGGGTGATGATTGGAGAGGTGACTGCTGGGAATAGGGCATTATACAGTAACACCAGGGGACGTGTTTGGGTGATGACCGGAGAGGTGACTGCTGGGAATGGGGCATTATACAGTAACACTGGGGGATGTGTCTGGGTGATGACCGGAGAGGTGACTGCCGGGAATGGGGCATTATACAGTTACACCAGGGGATGTGTCTGGGTGATGACTGGAGAGGTGACTGCTGGGAATGTGACATTGTACAGTAACACCAGGGGACGTGTCTGGGTAATGACCGAAGAGGTGGCTGCCAGGAATGGGGCATTATACAGTAACACTTGGGGATGTGTCTGGGTGATGAATGGAGAGGTGACTGCTGGGAATGGGACATTATACAGTAATACCGGGGGATGTGTTTGGGTGATGACTGGAGAGGTGACTGCTGGGAATGGGACATTATACAGTAACACCAGGGGACGTGTCTGGGTGATGACTGTAGAGGTGACTGCTGGGAATGGGGCATTATACAATAACACCGGGGGACGTGTCTGGGTGATGACCGGAGAGGTGACTGCTGGGAATGGGACATTATACAGTAATACCGGGGGATGTGTCTGGGTGATGACTATAGAGGTGACTGCTGGGAATGGGGCATTATACAGTGACTGCTGGGAATGGGGCATTATACAGTATCACCAGGGGATGTGTCTTGGTGATGACTGGAGAGGTGACTGCTGGGAATGGGACATTATACAGTAACACCGTGGGGATGTGTCTGGGTGATGACTGGAGAGGTGACTGCTGGGAATAGGGCATTATACAGTAACACCAGGGGACGTGTTTGGGTGATGACCGGAGAGGTGACTGCTGGGAATGGGACATTATACAGTAACACCGGGGGAACGTGTCTGGGTGATGACCAGAGAGGTGACTGCCGGGAATGGGGCATTATACAGTTACACCAGGGGATGTGTCTGGGTGATGCCTGGACAGATGGCTACCGGGAATGGGACATTATACAGTAACACCGGGGTATGTGTCTGGGTGATGTGTGGAGAGGTGACTTCTGGGAATGGGTCATAATACAGTAATACCAGGGAATGTGTCTAGGTGATGACCGGAGAGGTGGCTGCTGGGAATGGGACATTATACAGTAACACTGGGGGATGTGTCTGGGTGATGACTGGATAGGTGACTGCTGGGAATGGGACATTATACAGTAATACCGTGGGATGTGTTTGGGTGATGACTGGAGAGATGACTGCTGGGAATGGGACATTATACAGTAACACCAGGGGACGAGTCTGGGTGATGACTGGAGAGGTTACTGCAGTGAATGGGACATTATACAGTAACACCAGGGGATGTGTCTGGGTGATGACTGGAGAGGTGACTGCCGGGGATGGGACATTATACAGTAACACCATGGGACGTGTCTGGGTGATGACTGGAGAGGTGACTGACTGGAATGATACATTATACAGTAACACTAGGGGGTGTGTCTGGGTGATGACTGCTGGGAATAGGACATTATACAGTAACACCGGGGGATGTGTCTGGGTGATGACTGGAGAGGTGACTACTGGGAATGGGGCATTATACAGTAACACCAGGGGATGTGTCTGGGTGATGACTGGAGAGGTGACTGCTGGGAATGGGGCATTATACAGTGACCGCTGGGAATGGGGCATTATACAGTAACACCAGGGGATGTGTCTGGGTGATGACTGGAGAGGTGACTGCTGGGAATGGGACATTATACAGTAACACCAGGGGATGTGTCTGGGTGATGACTGGAGAGGTGACTGCTGGGAATGGGGCATTATACAGTAACACTAGGGGGTGTGTCTGGGTGATGACTGCTGGGAATAGGACATTATACAGTAACACCGGGGGATGTGTCTGGGTGATGACTGGAGAGGTGACTGCCGGGAATGTGACATTTATACAGTAACACAGGGGTATTTGTCTGGATGATGACTAGAGAGGTGACTACTGGGAATGGGGCATTATACAGTAACACTGGGGAATGTGTTTGGGTGATGACCAGAGAGGTGGCTGCCGGGAATGGGGCATTATACAGTTACACCAGGGGATGTGTCTGGGTGATGACTGGAGAGGTGACTGCTGGGAATGTGACATTATACAGTAACACCATGGGACGTGTCTGGGTAATGACCGGAGAAGTGGCTGCCGGGAATGGAATATTATACAGTAACACCAGGGGACGTGTCTGGGTGATAACTGGACAGATGGCTTCCAGGAATGGGATATTATACAGTAACACCGGGGGACATGTCTGGTTGATGATTGGAGAGGTGAATGCTGGAAATGGGGCATTATACAGTACTACCACCAGGGGATGTGTCTGGGTGATGTGTGGAGAGGTGACTGCCGGCAATGGGGTATTATACAGTAACACCGGCAATGTGTCTGGGTGATGACCGGAGAGGTGACTGCTGGGAATGGGACATTATACAGTAACACTAGGGGACGAGTCTGGGTGATGGCTGGAGAGGTGACTGCTGGGAATGGGACATTGGTGGTCATTCCGAGTTGTTCGCTCGCAAGCTGCTTTTAGCAGCATTGCACACGCTAAGCCGCCGCCTACTGGGAGTGAATCTTAGCATAGTAAAATTGCGAACGAAAGATTCGCAATATTGCGATAAGACATCTCTGTGCAGTTTCTGAGTAGCTCGACACTTACTCGGCATCTGCGATCAGTTCAGTGCTTGTCGTTCCAGGTTTGACGTCACAAACACACCTAGCGTTCGCCCAGACACTCCTCCGTTTCTCCAGCCACTCCCGCGTTTTTCCCAGAAACGGTAGCGTTTTTCCCCGCACGCCCATAAAACGGCCTGTTTCCGCCCAGAAACACCCACTTTCTGTCAATCTCACTCCGATCGCCTGAGCGATGAAAAAGCCGTGAGTAAAAATCCAAACTTCTTAGCAAATTTACTTGGCGCAGTCGCAGTGCGGACATTGCGCATGCGCACTAAGCGGAAAATCGCTGCAATGCGATGACATTTTCCGAGCGAACAACTCGGAATGAGGGCCATTATACAGTAACACCAGGGGACGTGTCTGGGTGATGACTGGAGAGGTGACTGCCGGGGATGCGACATTATACAGTAACACCATGGGACGTGTCTGGGTGATGACTGGAGAGGTGACTGCCTGGAATGAGACATTATACAGTAACACCAGGGGATGTGTCTGGGTGATGACTGGAGAGGTGACTGCCTGGAATGAGACATTATACAGTAACACTAGGGGATGTTCTGGGTGATGACTGCTGGGAATGGGACATGGGGGGTCATTCCGAGTTGTTCGCTCCCGCCTACTGGGAGTGAATCTTAGCTTCTTAAAATTGCGAACGAAAGATTCGCAATATTGCGATAAGACATCTCTGTGCAGTTTCTGAGTAGCTCGAGACTTACTCTGCCAGTGCGATCAGTTCAGTGCTTGTCGTTCCTGGTTTGACGTCACAAACACACCCAGCGTTCGCCCAGACACTCCCCCGTTTCTCCAGCCACTCCCGCGTTTTTCCCAGAAACGGTAGCGTTTTTTCACACACGCCCATAAAACGGCCTGTTTCCGCCCAGAAACACCCACTTCCTGTCTATCTCACTCCGATTGCCTGAGCGATGAAAAGGCAGTGAGTAAAACTCCAAACTTCTTAGCAAATTTACTTGGCGCAGTCGCAGTGCGGACATTGCGCATGCGCACTTAGTGAGAAATCGCTGCAATGCGAAGAAATTTTCAGAGCGAACAACTCGGAATGAGCGCCATTATACAGTAACACTAGGGGACGTGTCTGGGTGATGACTGGAGAGGTGATTGCTTCGAATGGGGCATTATACAGTAACACCAGGAGATGTGTCTGGGTGATGACTGGAGAGGTGACTGCTGGGAATGGGATATTATACAGTAACACCAGGGGATGTGTCTGGGTGATAACTGGAGAGGTGACTGCTGGGAATGGGACATTATACAGTAACACCTGGGGACGTGTCTGGGTTATGACTGGAGAGGTGAATGCTGAGAATGGGGCATTATACAGTAACACCAGTGGATGTGTCTGGGTGATGACTGGAGAGGTGACTGCTGGGAATGGGACATTATACAGTAACACTGAGGGATGTGTCTGGGTGATGACCGGAGAGGTGACTGCTGGGAATGGGACATTATACAGTAACACCAGGGGATGTGTCTGGGTGATGACTGGAGAGGTGACTGCTGGGAATGGGGCATTATACAGTTACACCAGGGGATGTGTCTGGGTGATGACTGGAGAGGTGACTGCTGGGAATGTGACATTGTACAGTAACACTGGGGGATGTGTCTGGGTGATGTGCGGTGAGGTGACTCCTGGGAATGGGGCATGATACAGTAATACCAGGGGTCGTGGCTGGGTGATGACTGGAGAGGTGACTGCCGGGAATGGGGCATTATACAGTAACAGCGGGGAATGTGTCTTGGTGATGACCGGAGAAGTGGCTGCCGGGAATGGGGCATTATACAGTAACACTGGGGGATGTGTCTGGGTGATGACCGGAGAGGTGACTGCTGGGAATGGGACATTATACAGTAACACCAGGGGATGTGTCTGGGTGATGACTGGAGAGGTGACTGCTGGGAATGGAGTATTATACAATAACACCAGTGGATGTGTCTGGGTTATGACTGGAGAGGTGAATGCTGAGAATGGGGCATTATACAGTAACACCAGGGGATGTGTCTGGGTGATGACTGGAGAGGTGACTGCTGGGAATGTGACATTGTACAGTAACACCAGGGGACGTGTCTGGGTAATGACCGAAGAGGTGGCTGCCAGGAATGGGGCATTATACAGTAACACTTGGGGATGTGTCTGGGTGATGAATGGAGAGGTGACTGCTGGGAATGGGACATTATACAGTAATACCGGGGGATGTGTTTGGGTGATGACTGGAGAGGTGACTGCTGGGAATGGGACATTATACAGTAACACCAGGGGACGTGTCTGGGTGATGACTGTAGAGGTGACTGCTGGGAATGGGGCATTATACAATAACACCGGGGGACGTGTCTGGGTGATGACCGGAGAGGTGACTGCTGGGAATGGGACATTATACAGTAATACCGGGGGATGTGTCTGGGTGATGACTATAGAGGTGACTGCTGGGAATGGGGCATTATACAGTGACTGCTGGGAATGGGGCATTATACAGTATCACCAGGGGATGTGTCTTGGTGATGACTGGAGAGGTGACTGCTGGGAATGGGACATTATACAGTAACACCGTGGGGATGTGTCTGGGTGATGACTGGAGAGGTGACTGCTGGGAATAGGGCATTATACAGTAACACCAGGGGACGTGTTTGGGTGATGACCGGAGAGGTGACTGCTGGGAATGGGACATTATACAGTAACACCGGGGGAACGTGTCTGGGTGATGACCAGAGAGGTGACTGCCGGGAATGGGGCATTATACAGTTACACCAGGGGATGTGTCTGGGTGATGCCTGGACAGATGGCTACCGGGAATGGGACATTATACAGTAACACCGGGGTATGTGTCTGGGTGATGTGTGGAGAGGTGACTTCTGGGAATGGGTCATAATACAGTAATACCAGGGAATGTGTCTAGGTGATGACCGGAGAGGTGGCTGCTGGGAATGGGACATTATACAGTAACACTGGGGGATGTGTCTGGGTGATGACTGGATAGGTGACTGCTGGGAATGGGACATTATACAGTAATACCGTGGGATGTGTTTGGGTGATGACTGGAGAGATGACTGCTGGGAATGGGACATTATACAGTAACACCAGGGGACGAGTCTGGGTGATGACTGGAGAGGTTACTGCAGTGAATGGGACATTATACAGTAACACCAGGGGATGTGTCTGGGTGATGACTGGAGAGGTGACTGCCGGGGATGGGACATTATACAGTAACACCATGGGACGTGTCTGGGTGATGACTGGAGAGGTGACTGACTGGAATGATACATTATACAGTAACACTAGGGGGTGTGTCTGGGTGATGACTGCTGGGAATAGGACATTATACAGTAACACCGGGGGATGTGTCTGGGTGATGACTGGAGAGGTGACTACTGGGAATGGGGCATTATACAGTAACACCAGGGGATGTGTCTGGGTGATGACTGGAGAGGTGACTGCTGGGAATGGGGCATTATACAGTGACCGCTGGGAATGGGGCATTATACAGTAACACCAGGGGATGTGTCTGGGTGATGACTGGAGAGGTGACTGCTGGGAATGGGACATTATACAGTAACACCAGGGGATGTGTCTGGGTGATGACTGGAGAGGTGACTGCTGGGAATGGGGCATTATACAGTAACACTAGGGGGTGTGTCTGGGTGATGACTGCTGGGAATAGGACATTATACAGTAACACCGGGGGATGTGTCTGGGTGATGACTGGAGAGGTGACTGCCGGGAATGTGACATTTATACAGTAACACAGGGGTATTTGTCTGGATGATGACTAGAGAGGTGACTACTGGGAATGGGGCATTATACAGTAACACTGGGGAATGTGTTTGGGTGATGACCAGAGAGGTGGCTGCCGGGAATGGGGCATTATACAGTTACACCAGGGGATGTGTCTGGGTGATGACTGGAGAGGTGACTGCTGGGAATGTGACATTAGACAGTAACACCATGGGACGTGTCTGGGTAATGACCGGAGAAGTCGCTGCCGGGAATGGAATATTATACAGTAACACCAGGGGACGTGTCTGGGTGATAACTGGACAGATGGCTTCCAGGAATGGGATATTATACAGTAACACCGGGGGACATGTCTGGTTGATGATTGGAGAGGTGAATGCTGGAAATGGGGCATTATACAGTACTACCACCAGGGGATGTGTCTGGGTGATGTGTGGAGAGGTGACTGCCGGCAATGGGGTATTATACAGTAACACCGGCAATGTGTCTGGGTGATGACCGGAGAGGTGACTGCTGGGAATGGGACATTATACAGTAACACTAGGGGACGAGTCTGGGTGATGACTGGAGAGGTGACTGCTGGGAATGGGACATTGGTGGTCATTCCGAGTTGTTCGCTCGCAAGCTGCTTTTAGCAGCATTGCACACGCTAAGCCGCCGCCTACTGGGAGTGAATCTTAGCATAGTAAAATTGCGAACGAAAGATTCGCAATATTGCGATAAGACATCTCTGTGCAGTTTCTGAGTAGCTCGACACTTACTCGGCATCTGCGATCAGTTCAGTGCTTGTCGTTCCAGGTTTGACGTCACAAACACACCTAGCGTTCGCCCAGACACTCCTCCGTTTCTCCAGCCACTCCCGCGTTTTTCCCAGAAACGGTAGCGTTTTTCCCCGCACGCCCATAAAACGGCCTGTTTCCGCCCAGAAACACCCACTTTCTGTCAATCTCACTCCGATCGCCTGAGCGATGAAAAAGCCGTGAGTAAAAATCCAAACTTCTTAGCAAATTTACTTGGCGCAGTCGCAGTGCGGACATTGCGCATGCGCACTAAGCGGAAAATCGCTGCAATGCGATGACATTTTCCGAGCGAACAACTCGGAATGAGGGCCATTATACAGTAACACCAGGGGACGTGTCTGGGTGATGACTGGAGAGGTGACTGCCGGGGATGCGACATTATACAGTAACACCATGGGACGTGTCTGGGTGATGACTGGAGAGGTGACTGCCTGGAATGAGACATTATACAGTAACACCAGGGGATGTGTCTGGGTGATGACTGGAGAGGTGACTGCCTGGAATGAGACATTATACAGTAACACTAGGGGATGTTCTGGGTGATGACTGCTGGGAATGGGACATGGGGGGTCATTCCGAGTTGTTCGCTCCCGCCTACTGGGAGTGAATCTTAGCTTCTTAAAATTGCGAACGAAAGATTCGCAATATTGCGATAAGACATCTCTGTGCAGTTTCTGAGTAGCTCGAGACTTACTCTGCCAGTGCGATCAGTTCAGTGCTTGTCGTTCCTGGTTTGACGTCACAAACACACCCAGCGTTCGCCCAGACACTCCCCCGTTTCTCCAGCCACTCCCGCGTTTTTCCCAGAAACGGTAGCGTTTTTTCACACACGCCCATAAAACGGCCTGTTTCCGCCCAGAAACACCCACTTCCTGTCTATCTCACTCCGATTGCCTGAGCGATGAAAAGGCAGTGAGTAAAACTCCAAACTTCTTAGCAAATTTACTTGGCGCAGTCGCAGTGCGGACATTGCGCATGCGCACTTAGTGAGAAATCGCTGCAATGCGAAGAAATTTTCAGAGCGAACAACTCGGAATGAGCGCCATTATACAGTAACACTAGGGGACGTGTCTGGGTGATGACTGGAGAGGTGATTGCTTCGAATGGGGCATTATACAGTAACACCAGGAGATGTGTCTGGGTGATGACTGGAGAGGTGACTGCTGGGAATGGGATATTATACAGTAACACCAGGGGATGTGTCTGGGTGATGACTGGAGAGGTGACTGCTGGGAATGGGACATTATACAGTAACACCTGGGGACGTGTCTGGGTTATGACTGGAGAGGTGAATGCTGAGAATGGGGCATTATACAGTAACACCAGTGGATGTGTCTGGGTGATGACTGGAGAGGTGACTGCTGGGAATGGGACATTATACAGTAACACTGAGGGATGTGTCTGGGTGATGACTGGAGAGGTGAATGCTGAGAATGGGGCATTATACAGTAACACCAGGGGACGTGTCTGGGTGATGACTGGAGAGGTGACTGCTGGGAATGGGGCATTATACAGTAACATCGGGGGGCGTTTCTGGGTGATGACTGGAGATGTGATTGCTGGGAATGGGACATTATACAGTAACACCAGAGATGTGTCTGGGTGATGACTGGAGAGGTGACTGCTGGGAATGGGACATTATACAGTAACACCAGGGGACGTGTATGGGTGATGACTGGAGAGGTGACTGCTGGGAATGGGGCATTATACAGTAACACCGGGGGGCGTGTCTGGGTGATGACTGGAGAGGTGATTGCTGGGAATGGGACATTATACAGTAACATCGGGGGCGTGTCTGGGTGATGATTGGAGAGGTGACTGCTGGGAATGGGACATTATACAGTAACACCGGGGGATGTGTCTGGGTGATGACTGGAGAGGTGACTGCTGGGAATGGGGCATTATACAGTAACACTGGGGGATGTGTCTGGGTGATGGCTAGAGAGGTGACTGCTGGGAATGGGACATTATACAGTAACACCAGGGGATGTGTCTGGGTGATGACTGGAGAGGTGACTGCTGGGAATGGGACATTATACAGTAACACCGGGGGACGTGTCTGGGTGATGACTGGAGAGGTGACTGCTGGGAATGGGGCATTATACAGTAACACCAGGGGATGTGTCTGGGTGATGACTGGAGACGTGACTGCTGGGAATGGGGCATTATACAGTAACACTGGGGGATGTGTCTGGGTGATGACTGGAGAGGTGACTGCTGGGAATGGGACATTATACAGTAACATCAGGGGACGTGTCTGGGTGATGACTGGAGAGGTGACTGCTGGGAATGGGATATTATACAGTAACACCAGGGGATGTGTCTGGGTGATGACTGGAGAGGTGACTGCTGGGAATGGGGCATTATACAGTAACACCAGGGGATGTGTCTGGGTGATGACTGTATCACTGTGTGTGTCAGGTTCCTATAAGGTGTCAGGATGTCACTGTCTATGTCTCCATGCAGGAGGAGGAGTATATAGAGGAACACAGGGGTCTGTACAAGGACGTGATGATGGAGAATCACCGGCCCCTCACATCACTGGGTAAGAGGAGACTGTCATGTATTGTACAGGGGAGAGCAGGTATGGGGGCCCCCTATATACACACATCATCTGATAATCACATATATACACTGTACTTAGTCACTGTGTGTCTCCTACAGATGGACCCAGTAACAGAGATACCCCAGAGAGATGTCCCCGTCCTCTGTATTCCCAGGACTGTACAGAGGAGAATCACAGGATCCCACAGGAGGATCAGGTAGGTGTAAATTGTAGAGATGCTGTGTGTGTATCCAATTATTTTTGTTGCCTAAGCTTTTACTTGAATAAAAAATGAGTAATGTCTTATTTTATTGCTGTTTTATGTAGGGTGTTGACCACTTGAATACTATTAAGTCAGAAGATATAGAGGGAGAAGAAGAGACGTATGTGACTGATATAAAGGCAGAAGATATAGAGGGAGAAGAAGAGACGTATGTGACTGATATGGAGGGAGAAGAAGAGACGTATGTGACTGATATAAAGGCAGAAGATATAGAGGGAGAAGAAGAGACGTATGTGACTGATATAAAGGCAGAAGATATAGAGGGAGAAGAAGAGACGTATGTGACTGATATAAAGGCAGAAGATACAGAGGGAGAAGAAGAGACGTATATGACTGATATAAAGGCTGAAGATATGGAGGGAGAAGAAGAGACGTATGTGACTGATATAAAGGCAGAAGATACAGAGGGAAAAGAAGAGACGTATGTGACTGATATAAAGGCAGAAGATACAGAGGGAAAAGAAGAGACGTATGTGACTGATATAAAGGCAGAAGATATAGAGGGAGAAGAGGAGACGTATATAACTGTTATAAAGGCAGAAGATATAGACGGAGAAGAAGAGACGTATGTGAGGGGTGATCAGCAGTGTAAGGATGAAGAAATCCCTACAGATATCAGCACAGGTGAGTAATAATCACTTATTACAGAATACTGGGCGGAATTCATGTTTGTATGTAAAGCAAAACAAGCAAGTAACCATGTTGCCATGTAATTTTTTCTATGCAGGGTAAATACTGGCTGGTTTTTGCATGTAGCCCTTACAAATGTTAGTCATTTGTTCACCACATGCAATCTGTTACATGCATGTAAGAAACATAGCCTAAATACACCCATACCTTACACAAGACACTGCTAAAACTCTTATCCACGCTCTCATTATCTTCTGCATTAGTCTCCTAACTGGTCTTATCAAAATGAGACTCTCACCACTACAATCCATTCTGAATGCAGTGGCGAGGCTAATCTTCCTCGCTAGACGTTCATCGTCTGCCGATCCGCTCTGTCAGTCCCTTCATTAGTTGCCGGTGTTCTACCGTATCCAATATAAAATACTTACACACAAGGCTAATAACAAAACTTCACCAATCTTATCTCAAAATATTTCCCAACCCGTCCTCTTTGCTTTTCACAAGATCTACGTCTCTCATCCACATGCATTAATTGCTCTCACTTAAAATCACAGGACTTTTTCTGTGCTGCACCCACTCTGTGGAATGCCCTCCCACGCACAATAAGACTCTCCTCTAGTCTCCAAACCTTCAAGCATTCTCTGAAATCTGACCTCTTCAGACAAGCCCATCACATTCCTGACCTGCCCACATAAGCTCCCTATCTAATTACAACCTCTGTATAGTACACATAACCTCACATATTTTGTCTTTCTTTACACCCTTGGCCAGCATTGCTGGGTGACCATATCATACAGCCCACCAAGAACCTTTGCAATCTGGGGGACCCTTATGCAATAAGTAACATCTATACTTGTGTATCATTGCCTAATTCCCTATAGATTGTAAGCTTACGAGCAGGGCTCTCTTACCTCTACACCCATTGATTAGACCTCCTTGCTCAGTCGCTACATCAATCTCTGATTCTATTCCCTCATCTGTCAGTGCAAACTATCTGCCCCCAATTAGACTCCAAATAAAAGTGGTACCACCTACCTTAAAATTGGGACCAGCAACAAGGTTGGTGGTTCCTGAACTCCACTGCATTTTTAGTGTTGACAGATCCCATTAGTATTTTGGCCCCAGCCACCCCAAGATAGAATGGTGTTTAAAGTTTAGAAATTTGGACACCTGGTACATTCGGTTCCTTGGATCCTAGTAGCTAGGTACCTCCTTTGCGGAGTCTTTATGCCACTACCAGGGGAAGCTAGAGCTCCCCAACGGCAGTATGTCAGATACAATCTCTAGGCCATTGGGTACCAGTTTGCCCCTTGACAGCTTTGAATCCCATCTTGATCCAATTTGATAGTGATGAAGTCTGTGGCCTTTTACCTCTGCATAAGCCATGCTTGGCCCATCCTGTAGACCAGATGAAAGTAGAATATCTAACCTTTAAACCCTACATAAACAAAGTTGGGGAGTACTACCTGGATTTGAATCCTGAGTGGCCTACTAATGATGGTAGACCCCAATATTCGAGAAATTTAGGGGCCTGATAGTATTAAGTTTTAGTCTTAGTGAGACCGTATAAAATTGAACACAAAATCCATGACCTATGATATCTTAGACAAGTAGAAGAAACCTTTTGAAGCAAAGAAATCACCCTTAGCCAGATTAAAATCCAGGGTGTGCACAGAATGATGCTGGACCCCAAAAATGCAGATTTTTTTTGTCCTGAAAACCCCTCTATGGCAGACATTTAGAAGCTTTTTTTTCTAGTCTTAGTGGTCACCCAGGAAATTGAACCCAAAGTTACTATCCAGGGATTAGCTGGTAATTTATTACAGCTGGTAGACCCCGTCTTTCCAAAGAGCCCTTTTCTGAGGCCCTACACTTACAGGAGGGGGGGTGGAAACAAGTCTTTTGAACCTAGGTAGACAGGCACCTGTGGGACTCGTCTACAGAGGTGCACTCCCCCACATACCACCTCCACCACCGTAATTAGTAGTCACCCATGGCTTATTTGAATGTAGATGTAAACATTTAAAATACATAAAGAATCAGTGACTGACACATAATAAAGATAGGATCAGTGACTGGTAAATAATACAGACACCATCACAGTGACTGCCTGTGGCCAGAGACCCTGGCAGCCAAGGCACGTAAAGGGTTAACCCTTAAGTGCATGGCGATGTTTTAATGACAATAGGTGCTTGGCACCACTGTTAAATGTACTTACGGCGCCAGGCGCGGACTGTTTAATGGTGTGTTCTAACATGTCATATGTAGTGCTCTGTGCACAGTTGTAGGATTGCATGTTTCAAATGTATATATTTAAGATGTGGTCAAATATATCTTAAAGGGAAAAATGCAGTGTGTGTATGTGTATATATATATATATATATATATATATATGTGTGTATATATAAACTGAATAGGGGTCCCCTATCTTCTGTGACTAGGAAATGGGATGCTAATTGCCCTCTCCTAGCAGATCGGGTGAATGACAAAACCTTTTTGATGTTGGACAGGTCACGGCAGGTAATGGCAGAGAGTGTGAGTTCCTTAGACAAAGGCGTTAATCACTGGTGGTTTCCTTATTACATATGTAAAGTCAAGTGTCAGATTGGGTTTGGAACCTGTATTTATTTATGTAGCTGGTTTGAGTGATATACAAATCCTGAATGGTAGATGCAGGAAGGATGAGGAACATTTGTTTGGGCAATCAAATATAAACCGTATTTTGAAGCTATGTGATAAATGTATCATAGGCGAATTGTAAACTCCCTGGTGGTAAGGACTGGACTTTAAAGGAGACCAAACTTTGTGTGTGACAGGAAGGAGGAAATTGCTTCATGTACTTATATCCTTTTTAAAATGTAATTTATTTATATTTTGTAAGATGTCCTGATTGGATGGAAAATACTCTGGGAGGAGGGGGGGGGGGTACTACTACCCCCTGAGATGCATTCTGGTTTTACTGTATAAAAAGAGGAGGCCTGTGAGCTTCAGAGTTGTATTATACCAACTACTTTCTGCTGTTACCTCTTGCTGTATTGCTGTTTCCCCTAGCAACAGGGAAGAGTTCTCTTTAGAACTGTTTGGGCGAATAAACATCATCTGCCTCAAGAAGACCGCTTCATCTTGTGACCTGCAGGGCTAGGCGAAACCTAGATCCGTTTTCCAGCTGTCCAGGATACAGCCAGCGTCTCCAATGTCCGCCTCCAGGCAGCTACCGGCAGAGGCCTAGTCAAGTGACTATTGGGGACTCGTCAACACCTCACAGGTGTGGTAAGACAGCGTGTTGACGCATACAGAGCAGAACCATTGTTCCAGATGCCACGGAGGAGTATGGGGGTGGCAGCGTAGTACCTGCCCACTGCGTATTGGGTGGAGCCAGTAACAGGTAGTTACTGATGGTAAGCGGGAATCCCCTAATTGGCCAGGTCCCGTGTGACCTAAACTCCATACAGTGACTGAGGGCGGAACGCAAAAGGCGGTGAGGGTTTACGTACGGGACCGTCCGGTCACACTGCCATATAGTGGAGAATGGATCAGTGACATCCATATAATACAGAGAGGATCAGTTACCAACATGTAATACAGATACCAGCACAGTGACCACTATATAATATGGGGGTGTGGAGGGACATGCTATGCGTAATGACAAGCACAGTATGGGGGTGAGCAGGGACACGCTATGGGGAATGAGCAAGCACAGTATGGGGGAGCAGGGACACACTATGGGGAATGAGCAAGCACAGTATGGGGGTGAGCACAGACACGCTATGGGGAATGAGCAAGCACAGTATGGGGGGAGCAGGGACACGCTATGGGGAATGAGCAAGCACAGTATGGGGTGAGCAGGGACACGCTATGGGGAATGAGCAAGCACAGTATGGGGGTGAGCAGGGACATGCTATAGGGAATGAGCAAGCACAGTATGGGGGGGAGCAGGGACATGCTATGGGGAATGATCAAGAACAGTATGGGGGGGTGAGCAGGGACACGCTATAGGGAATGAGCAAGCACAGTATGGGAGTGAGCAGGGACATGCTATGGGGAATGAGCAAGCACAGTATGGGAGTGAGCAGGGACACGCTGTAGGGAATGAACAATCACAGTATGGGTGGAGCAGGGACACGCTATGGGGAATGAGCAAGCACAGTATGGGGTGGTGAGCAGGGACATGCTATGGGGAATGAGCAAGCACAGTATGGGGGAGCAGGGACATGCTATGGGGAATGAGCAAGCACAGTATGGGGGGGAGCAGGGACATGCTATGGGGAATGATCAAGAACAGTATGGGGGGGGTGAGCAGGGACACGCTATAGGGAATGAGCAAGCACAGTATGGGAGTGAGCAGGGACATGCTATGGGGAATGAGCAAGCACAGTATGGGAGTGAGCAGGGACACGCTGTAGGGAATGAACAATCACAGTATGGGTGGAGCAGGGACACGCTATGGGGAATGAGCAAGCACAGTATGGGGGGAGCAGGGACACTATGGGGAATGAGCAAGCACAGTATGGGGGAGCAGGGACACGCTATGGGGAATGAGCAAGCACAGTATGGGGTGAGCAGGGACATGCTATAGGGAATGAGCAAGCACAGTATGGGGGTGAGCAGGGACACGCTATGGGGAATGAGCAAGCACAGTATGGGGTGAGCAGGGCCACACTATGGGGAATGAGCAAGCACAGTATGGGGGGAGCAGGGACACGCTATGGGGAATGAGCAAGCACAGTATGGGGTGAGCAGGGACACGCTATGGAGAATGAGCAAGCACCGTATGGGGGTGAGCAGGGACACGCTATGGGGAATGAGCAAGCACAGTATGGGGTGAGCAGGGACACGCTATGGGGAATGAGCAAGCACAGTATGGGGGGAGCAGGGACACGCTATGGGGAATGTACAAGCACAGTATGGGGGTGAGCACAGACACGCTATGGGGAATGAGCAAGCACAGTATGGGGGGAGCAGGGACACGCTATGGGGAATGAGCAAGCACAGTATGGTGGTGAGCAGGGACACGCTATGGGGAATGAGCAAGCACAGTATGGGGGGAGCAGGGACATGCTATGGGGAATGAGCAAGCACAGTATGGTGGTGAGCAGGGACACGCTATGGGGAATGAGCAAGCACAGTATGGGGTGAGCAGGGACACGCTATGGAGAATGAGCAAGCACAGTATGGGGGTGAGCAGGGACACGCTATGGGGAATGAGCAAGCACAGTATGGGGTGAGCAGGGACACGCTATGGGGAATGAGCAAGCACAGTATGGGGGTGAGCACAGACACGCTATGGGGAATGAGCAAGCACAGTATGGGGTGAGCAGGGACACGCTATGGGGAATGAACAAGCACAGTATGGGTGGAGCAGGGACACGCTATGGGGAATGAGCAAGCACAGAATGGGGGTGAGCATAGACACGCTATGGGGAATGAGCAAGCACAGTATGGGGGGAGCAGGGACACGCTATGGGGAATGAGCAAGCACAGTATGGTGGTGAGCAGGGACACGCTATGGGGAATGAGCAAGCTCAGTATGGGGGGAGCAGGGACACGCTATGGGGAATGAGCAAGCACAGTATGGGGTGGTGAGCAGGGACATGCTATGGGGAATGAGCAAGCACAGTATGGGGGAGCAGGGACATGCTATGGGGAATGAGCAAGCACAGTATGGGGGGGAGCAGGGACATGCTATGGGGAATGATCAAGAACAGTATGGGGGGGTGAGCAGGGACACGCTATAGGGAATGAGCAAGCACAGTATGGGAGTGAGCAGGGACATGCTATGGGGAATGAGCAAGCACAGTATGGGAGTGAGCAGGGACACGCTTTAGGGAATGAACAATCACAGTATGGGTGGAGCAGGGACACGCTATGGGGAATGAGCAAGCACAGTATGGGGGGAGCAGGGACACACTATGGGGAATGAGCAAGCACAGTATGGGGTGCAGGGACACGCTATGGGGAATGAGCAAGCACAGTATAGGGGTGAGCAGGGACATGCTATAGGGAATGAGCAAGCACAGTATGGGGGTGAGCAGGGACACGCTATGGGGAATGAGCAAGCACAGTATGGGGTGAGCAGGGCCACACTATGGGGAATGAGCAAGCACAGTATGGGGGGAGCAGGGACACGCTATTGGGAATGAGCAAGCACAGTATGGGGTGAGCAGGGACACGCTATGGAGAATGAGCAAGCGCAGTATGGGGGTGAGCAGGGACACGCTATGGGGAATGAGCAAGCACAGTATGGGGTGAGCAGGGACACGCTATGGGGAATGAGCAAGCACAGTATGGGGGGAGCAGGGACATGCTATGGGGAATGAGCAAGCACAGTATGGTGGTGAGCAGGGACACGCTATGGGGAATGAGCAAGCACAGTATGGTGGTGAGCAGGGACACGCTATGGGGAATGAGCAAGCACAGTATGGGGTGAGCAGGGACACGCTATGGGGAATGAGCAAGCACAGTATGGGGGGGAGCAGGGACACGCTATGGAGAATGTACAAGTACAGTATGGGGTGAGCAGGGACACGCTATAGGGAATGAGCAAGCACAGTATGGGGTGAGCAGGGACACGCTATGGGGAATGAGCAAGCACAGTATGGGGGTGAGCAGGGACACGCTATGGAGAATGAGCAAGCACAGTATGGGGGGAGCAGGGACATGCTATGGGGAATGAGCAAGCACAGTATGGGGGGGAGCAGGGACACGCTATGGGGAATGAGCAAGCACAGTATGGGGGGGGAGCAGGGACACGCTATGGGGAATGAGCAAGCACAGTATGGGGGGAGCAGGGACATGCTATGGGGAATGAGCAAGCACAGTATGGGGGGGAGCAGGGACACGCTATGGGGAATGAGAAAGCACAGTATGGTGGTAGCAGGGACACACTATGGGGAATGTACAAGCACAGTATGGGGGGGGAGCAGGGACACACTATGGGGAATGAACAAGCACAGTATGGGGGGGTGAGCAGGGACACGCTATAGGGAATGAGCAAGCACAGTATGGTGGTGAGCAGGGACACGCTATGGGGAATGAGCAAACACAGTATGGGGTGAGCAGGGACACGCTATAGGGAATGAGCAAGCACAGTATGGGGTGAGCAGGGACACGCTATGGGGAATGAGCAAGCACAGTATGGTGGTGAGCAGGGACACGCTATGGGGAATGAGCAAGCACAGTATGGGGTGAGCAGGGACACGCTATGGGGAATGAATAAGCACAGTATGGTGGGTGAGCAGGGACACGCTATGGGGAATAAATAAGCACAGTATGGGGGGAGCAGGGACACACTATGGGGAATGAACAAGCACAGTATGGGGGTGCAGGGACACGCTATGGGGAATGAGCAAGCACAGTATGGGGGAGCAGGGACACACTATGGGGAATGAACAAGCACAGTATGGGGGGGGAGCAGGGACACGCTATGGGGAATGAGCAAGCACAGTGTGGGGGTGAGCACAGACACGCTATGGGGAATGAGCAAGCCCAGTATGGGGGGAGCAGGGACACGCTATGGGGAATGAGCAAGCACAGTATGGTGGTGAGCAGGGACACGCTATGGGGAATGAGCAAGCACAGTATGGGGGGAGCAGGGACACGCTATGGGGAATGAGCAAGCACAGTATGGGGTGGTGAGCAGGGACATGCTATGGGGAATGAGCAAGCACAGTATGGGGGAGCAGGGACATGCTATGGGGAATGAGCAAGCAGTATGGGGGGGGAGCAGGGACATGCTATGGGGAATGATCAAGCACAGTATGGGGGGGTGAGCAGGGACACGCTATAGGGAATGAGCAAGCACAGTATGGGAGTGAGCAGGGACATGCTATGGGGAATGAGCAAGCACAGTATGGGAGTGAGCAGGGACACGCTATGGGGAATGAGCAAGCACAGTATGGGAGTGAGCAGGGACACGCTGTAGGGAATGAACAATCACAGTATGGGTGGAGCAGGGACACGCTATGGGGAATGAGCAAGCACAGTATGGGGGTGAGCAGGGACATGCTATAGGGAATGAGCAAGCACAGTATGGGGGTGAGCAGGGACACGCTATGGGGAATGAGCAAGCACAGTATGGGGGGAGCAGGGACACACTATGGGGAATGAGCAAGCACAGTATGGGGTGAGCAGGGCCACGCTATGGGGAATGAGCAAGCACAGTATGGGGGGAGCAGGGACACGCTATGGGGAATGAGCAAGCACAGTATGGGGGGAGCAGGGACACGCTATGGGGAATGAGCAAGCACAGTATGGGGGTGAGCAGGGACATGCTATAGGGAATGAGCAAGCACAGTATGGGGGTGAGCAGGGACACGCTATGGGGAATGAGCAAGCACAGTATGGGGTGAGCAGGGCCACGCTATGGGGAATGAGCAAGCACAGTATGGGGGGAGCAGGGACACGCTATGGGGAATGAGCAAGCACAGTATGGGGTGAGCAGGGACACGCTATGGAGAATGAGCAAGCACAGTATGGGGGTGAGCAGGGACACGCTATGGGGAATGAGCAAGCACAGTATGGGGTGAGCAGGGACACGCTATGGGGAATGAGCAAGCACAGTATGGGGGGAGCAGGGACACGCTATGGGGAATGAGCAAGCACAGTATGGTGGTGAGCAGGGACACGCTATGGGGAATGAGCAAGCACAGTATGGTGGTGAGCAGGGACACGCTATGGGGAATGAGCAAGCACAGTATGGGGTGAGCAGGGACACGCTATGGGGAATGAGCAAGCACAGTATGGGGGGAGCAGGGACACGCTATGGGGAATGAGCAAGCACAGTATGGTGGTGAGCAGGGACACGCTATGGGGAATGAGCAAGCACAGTATGGTGGTGAGCAGGGACACGCTATGGGGAATGAGCAAGCACAGTATGGGGTGAGCAGGGACACGCTATGGGGAATGAGCAAGCACAGTATGGGGGGGAGCAGGGACACGCTATGGAGAATGTACAAGTACAGTATGGGGTGAGCAGGGACACGCTATGGGGAATGAGCAAGCACAGTATGGGGTGAGCAGGGACACGCTATGGGGAATGAGCAAGCACAGTATGGGGGTGAGCAGGGCCACGCTATGGGGAATGAGCAAGCACAGTATGGGGGGAGCAGGGACACGCTATGGGGAATGAGCAAGCACAGTATGGGGTGAGCAGGGACACGCTATGGAGAATGAGCAAGCACAGTATGGGGGTGAGCAGGGACACGCTATGGGGAATGAGCAAGCACAGTATGGCGTGAGCAGGGACACGCTATGGGGAATGAGCAAGCACAGTATGGGGGGAGCAGGGACACGCTATGGGGAATGAGCAAGCACAGTATGGTGGTGAGCAGGGACACGCTATGGGGAATGAGCAAGCACAGTATGGTGGTGAGCAGGGACACGCTATGGGGAATGAGCAAGCACAGTATGGGGTGAGCAGGGACACGCTATGGGGAATGAGCAAGCACAGTATGGGGGGAGCAGGGACACGCTATGGGGAATGAGCAAGCACAGTATGGTGGTGAGCAGGGACACGCTATGGGGAATGAGCAAGCACAGTATGGTGGTGAGCAGGGACACGCTATGGGGAATGAGCAAGCACAGTATGGGGTGAGCAGGGACACGCTATGGGGAATGAGCAAGCACAGTATGGTGGTGAGCAGGGACACGCTATGGGGAATGAGCAAGCACAGTATGGGGTGAGCAGGGACACGCTATGGGGAATGAGCAAGCACAGTATGGGGTGAGCAGGGACATGCTATGGGGAATGAGCAAGCACAGTATGGGGGTGAGCAGGGACACGCTATGGGGAATGAATAAGCACAGTATGGTGGGTGAGCAGGGACACGCTATGGGGAATAAATAAGCACAGTATGGGGGGAGCAGGGACACACTATGGGGAATGAACAAGCACAGTATGGGGGAGCAGGGACACGCTATGGGGAATGAGCAAGCACAGTATGGGGGAGCAGGGACACACTATGGGGAATGAACAAGCACAGTATGGGGTGAGCAGGGACACGCTATGGGGAATGAGCAAGCACAGTATGGGGGAGCAGGGACACACTATGGGGAATGAACAAGCACAGTATGGGGGGAGCAGGGACATGCTATGGGGAATGAGCAAGCACAGTATGGGGGAGCAGGGACATGCTATGGGGAATGAGCAAGCACAGTATGGGGTGAGCAGGGACACGCTATGGGGAATGAGAAAGCACAGTATGGGGGGAGTAGGGACATGCTATGGGGAATGAGCAAGCACAGTATGGGGGGAGCAGGGACACGCTATGGGGAATGTGCAAGCAAAGTATGGTGGTGAGCAGGGACACGCTATGGGGAATGAGCAAGCACAGTATGGGGGGAGCAGGGACACGCTATGGGGAATGAGCAAGCACAGTATGGGTGGAGCAGGGACACGCTATGGGGAATGAGCAAGCACAGTATTGGGGGGGGGGGCAGGGACACGCTATAGGGAATGAGCAAGCACAGTATGGTGGTGAGCAGGGACACGCTATGGGGAATGAGCAAGCACAGTATGGGGGGAGCAGGGACGCTATGGGGAATGAGCAAGCACAGTATGGGGGTGAGCAGGGACATGCTATAGGGAATGAACAAGCACAGTATGGGGGGGGAGCAGGGACACACTATGGGGAATGAGCAAGCACAGTATGGGGGTGAGCAGGGACACAGTATGGGGGTGAGCAGGGACACACTATGGGGAATGATCAAACAGAGTTTTGGGGAGCAGGGACACGCTATGGGGAATGATCAAACAGAGTATGGGGGGAGCAGGGACACGCTATGGGGAATGAGCAAGCACAGTATGGGGGGGGGGGTGAGGAGGGACATGCTATGGGGAATGATCAAGCACAGTATGGGGGGAGCAGGGACACGCTATGGGGAATGAGCAAGCACAGTATGGGGGGGTGAGGAGGGACATGCTATGGGGAATGAGCAAGCACAGTATGGGGGGAGCAGGGACATGCTATGGGGAATGAGCAAGCACAGTATGGGGGGAGCAGGGACACGCTATGGGGAATGAGCAAGCACAGTATGGGGGGGTGAGGAGGGACACGCTATGGGGAATGATCAAGCACAGTATGGGGGGAGCAGGGACACGCTATGGGGAATGAGCAAGCACAGTATGGGGGGGTGAGGAGGGACATGCTATGGGGAACGAGCTAGCACAGTATGGGGGGAGCAGGGACACACTATGGGGAATGAGCAAGCACAGTATGGGGGGGTGAGGAGGGACACACTATGGGGAATGAGCAAGCACAGTATGGGGGGAGCAGGGACACGCTATAGGGAATGAACAAGCACAGTATGGGGGGAGCATGGACATGCTATGGGGAATTAATAAGCACAGTATGGGGGGGTGAGGAGGGACATGCTATGGGGAATGAACAAGCACAGTATGGGGGAGCAGGGGCATTTTATGGGGAATGAGCAAGCACAGTATGGGGGGTGAGGAGGGACACGTTATGGGGAATGAGCAAGCACAGTATGGGGGTGAGCAGGGACACGCTATGGGGAATGATCGAGCACAGTATGGGGGGTGAGCAGGGACACGCTATGGGGAATGAATAAGCACAGTATGGGGGGTGAGCAGGGACACGCTATGGGGAATGAATAAGCACAGTATGGGGTGAGCAGGGACACGCTATGGGGAATGAGCAAGCACAGTATGGGGGGAGCAGGGACATGCTATGGGGAATGAGCAAGCACAGTATGGTGGTGAGCAGGGACACGCTATGGGGAATGAGCAAGCACAGTATGGTGGTGAGCAGGGACACGCTATGGGGAATGAGCAAGCACAGTATGGGGTGAGCAGGGACACGCTATGGGGAATGAGCAAGCACAGTATGGGGGGGAGCAGGGACACGCTATGGAGAATGTACAAGTACAGTATGGGGTGAGCAGGGACACGCTATAGGGAATGAGCAAGCACAGTATGGGGTGAGCAGGGACACGCTATGGGGAATGAGCAAGCACAGTATGGGGGTGAGCAGTGACACGCTATGGAGAATGAGCAAGCACAGTATGGGGGGAGCAGGGACATGCTATGGGGAATGAGCAAGCACAGTATGGGGGGGAGCAGGGACACGCTATGGGGAATGAGCAAGCACAGTATGGGGGGGGAGCAGGGACACGCTATGGGGAATGAGCAAGCACAGTATGGGGGGAGCAGGGACATGCTATGGGGAATGAGCAAGCACAGTATGGGGGGGAGCAGGGACACGCTATGGGGAATGAGAAAGCACAGTATGGTGGTAGCAGGGACACACTATGGGGAATGTACAAGCACAGTATGGGGGGGGAGCAGGGACACACTATGGGGAATGAACAAGCACAGTATGGGGGGGTGAGCAGGGACACGCTATAGGGAATGAGCAAGCACAGTATGGTGGTGAGCAGGGACACGCTATGGGGAATGAGCAAACACAGTATGGGGTGAGCAGGGACACGCTATAGGGAATGAGCAAGCACAGTATGGGGTGAGCAGGGACACGCTATGGGGAATGAGCAAGCACAGTATGGTGGTGAGCAGGGACACGCTATGGGGAATGAGCAAGCACAGTATGGGGGTGAGCAGGGACACGCTATGGGGAATGAATAAGCACAGTATGGTGGGTGAGCAGGGACACGCTATGGGGAATAAATAAGCACAGTATGGGGGGAGCAGGGACACACTATGGGGAATGAACAAGCACAGTATGGGGGTGCAGGGACACGCTATGGGGAATGAGCAAGCACAGTATGGGGGAGCAGGGACACACTATGGGGAATGAACAAGCACAGTATGGGGGGGGAGCAGGGACACGCTATGGGGAATGAGCAAGCACAGTGTGGGGGTGAGCACAGACACGCTATGGGGAATGAGCAAGCCCAGTATGGGGGGAGCAGGGACACGCTATGGGGAATGAGCAAGCACAGTATGGTGGTGAGCAGGGACACGCTATGGGGAATGAGCAAGCACAGTATGGGGGGAGCAGGGACACGCTATGGGGAATGAGCAAGCACAGTATGGGGTGGTGAGCAGGGACATGCTATGGGGAATGAGCAAGCACAGTATGGGGGAGCAGGGACATGCTATGGGGAATGAGCAAGCAGTATGGGGGGGGAGCAGGGACATGCTATGGGGAATGATCAAGCACAGTATGGGGGGGTGAGCAGGGACACGCTATAGGGAATGAGCAAGCACAGTATGGGAGTGAGCAGGGACATGCTATGGGGAATGAGCAAGCACAGTATGGGAGTGAGCAGGGACACGCTATGGGGAATGAGCAAGCACAGTATGGGAGTGAGCAGGGACACGCTGTAGGGAATGAACAATCACAGTATGGGTGGAGCAGGGACACGCTATGGGGAATGAGCAAGCACAGTATGGGGGTGAGCAGGGACATGCTATAGGGAATGAGCAAGCACAGTATGGGGGTGAGCAGGGACACGCTATGGGGAATGAGCAAGCACAGTATGGGGGGAGCAGGGACACACTATGGGGAATGAGCAAGCACAGTATGGGGTGAGCAGGGCCACGCTATGGGGAATGAGCAAGCACAGTATGGGGGGAGCAGGGACACGCTATGGGGAATGAGCAAGCACAGTATGGGGGGAGCAGGGACACGCTATGGGGAATGAGCAAGCACAGTATGGGGGTGAGCAGGGACATGCTATAGGGAATGAGCAAGCACAGTATGGGGGTGAGCAGGGACACGCTATGGGGAATGAGCAAGCACAGTATGGGGTGAGCAGGGCCACGCTATGGGGAATGAGCAAGCACAGTATGGGGGGAGCAGGGACACGCTATGGGGAATGAGCAAGCACAGTATGGGGTGAGCAGGGACACGCTATGGAGAATGAGCAAGCACAGTATGGGGGTGAGCAGGGACACGCTATGGGGAATGAGCAAGCACAGTATGGGGTGAGCAGGGACACGCTATGGGGAATGAGCAAGCACAGTATGGGGGGAGCAGGGACACGCTATGGGGAATGAGCAAGCACAGTATGGTGGTGAGCAGGGACACGCTATGGGGAATGAGCAAGCACAGTATGGTGGTGAGCAGGGACACGCTATGGGGAATGAGCAAGCACAGTATGGGGTGAGCAGGGACACGCTATGGGGAATGAGCAAGCACAGTATGGGGGGAGCAGGGACACGCTATGGGGAATGAGCAAGCACAGTATGGTGGTGAGCAGGGACACGCTATGGGGAATGAGCAAGCACAGTATGGTGGTGAGCAGGGACACGCTATGGGGAATGAGCAAGCACAGTATGGGGTGAGCAGGGACACGCTATGGGGAATGAGCAAGCACAGTATGGGGGGGAGCAGGGACACGCTATGGAGAATGTACAAGTACAGTATGGGGTGAGCAGGGACACGCTATGGGGAATGAGCAAGCACAGTATGGGGTGAGCAGGGACACGCTATGGGGAATGAGCAAGCACAGTATGGGGGTGAGCAGGGCCACGCTATGGGGAATGAGCAAGCACAGTATGGGGGGAGCAGGGACACGCTATGGGGAATGAGCAAGCACAGTATGGGGTGAGCAGGGACACGCTATGGAGAATGAGCAAGCACAGTATGGGGGTGAGCAGGGACACGCTATGGGGAATGAGCAAGCACAGTATGGCGTGAGCAGGGACACGCTATGGGGAATGAGCAAGCACAGTATGGGGGGAGCAGGGACACGCTATGGGGAATGAGCAAGCACAGTATGGTGGTGAGCAGGGACACGCTATGGGGAATGAGCAAGCACAGTATGGTGGTGAGCAGGGACACGCTATGGGGAATGAGCAAGCACAGTATGGGGTGAGCAGGGACACGCTATGGGGAATGAGCAAGCACAGTATGGGGGGAGCAGGGACACGCTATGGGGAATGAGCAAGCACAGTATGGTGGTGAGCAGGGACACGCTATGGGGAATGAGCAAGCACAGTATGGGGTGAGCAGGGACACGCTATGGGGAATGAGCAAGCACAGTATGGGGGGAGCAGGGACACGCTATGGGGAATGAGCAAGCACAGTATGGTGGTGAGCAGGGACACGCTATGGGGAATGAGCAAGCACAGTATGGTGGTGAGCAGGGACACGCTATGGGGAATGAGCAAGCACAGTATGGGGTGAGCAGGGACACGCTATGGGGAATGAGCAAGCACAGTATGGGGGGGAGCAGGGACACGCTATGGAGAATGTACAAGTACAGTATGGGGTGAGCAGGGACACGCTATGGGGAATGAGCAAGCACAGTATGGGGTGAGCAGGGACACGCTATGGGGAATGAGCAAGCACAGTATGGGGGTGAGCAGGGCCACGCTATGGGGAATGAGCAAGCACAGTATGGGGGGAGCAGGGACACGCTATGGGGAATGAGCAAGCACAGTATGGGGTGAGCAGGGACACGCTATGGAGAATGAGCAAGCACAGTATGGGGGTGAGCAGGGACACGCTATGGGGAATGAGCAAGCACAGTATGGCGTGAGCAGGGACACGCTATGGGGAATGAGCAAGCACAGTATGGGGGGAGCAGGGACACGCTATGGGGAATGAGCAAGCACAGTATGGTGGTGAGCAGGGACACGCTATGGGGAATGAGCAAGCACAGTATGGTGGTGAGCAGGGACATGCTATGGGGAATGAGCAAGCACAGTATGGGGTGAGCAGGGACACGCTATGGGGAATGAGCAAGCACAGTATGGGGGGAGCAGGGACACGCTATGGGGAATGAGCAAGCACAGTATGGTGGTGAGCAGGGACACGCTATGGGGAATGAGCAAGCACAGTATGGTGGTGAGCAGGGACACGCTATGGGGAATGAGCAAGCACAGTATGGGGTGAGCAGGGACACGCTATGGGGAATGAGCAAGCACAGTATGGTGGTGAGCAGGGACACGCTATGGGGAATGAGCAAGCACAGTATGGGGTGAGCAGGGACACGCTATGGGGAATGAGCAAGCACAGTATGGGGTGAGCAGGGACATGCTATGGGGAATGAGCAAGCACAGTATGGGGGTGAGCAGGGACACGCTATGGGGAATGAATAAGCACAGTATGGTGGGTGAGCAGGGACACGCTATGGGGAATAAATAAGCACAGTATGGGGGGAGCAGGGACACACTATGGGGAATGAACAAGCACAGTATGGGGGAGCAGGGACACGCTATGGGGAATGAGCAAGCACAGTATGGGGGAGCAGGGACACACTATGGGGAATGAACAAGCACAGTATGGGGTGAGCAGGGACACGCTATGGGGAATGAGCAAGCACAGTATGGGGGAGCAGGGACACCATATGGGGAATGAACAAGCACAGTATGGGGGGAGCAGGGACATGCTATGGGGAATGAGCAAGCACAGTATGGGGGGAGCAGGGACATGCTATGGGGAATGAGCAAGCACAGTATGGGGTGAGCAGGGACACGCTATGGGGAATGAGAAAGCACAGTATGGGGGGAGTAGGGACATGCTATGGGGAATGAGCAAGCACAGTATGGGGGGAGCAGGGACACGCTATGGGGAATGTGCAAGCACAGTATGGTGGTGAGCAGGGACACGCTATGGGGAATGAGCAAGCACAGTATGGGGGGAGCAGGGACACGCTATGGGGAATGAGCAAGCACAGTATGGGTGGAGCAGGGACACGCTATGGGGAATGAGCAAGCACAGTATTGGGGGGGGGGGCAGGGACACGCTATAGGGAATGAGCAAGCACAGTATGGTGGTGAGCAGGGACACGCTATGGGGAATGAGCAAGCACAGTATGGGGGGAGCAGGGACGCTATGGGGAATGAGCAAGCACAGTATGGGGGTGAGCAGGGACATGCTATAGGGAATGAACAAGCACAGTATGGGGGGGGAGCAGGGACACACTATGGGGAATGAGCAAGCACAGTATGGGGGTGAGCAGGGACACAGTATGGGGGTGAGCAGGGACACACTATGGGGAATGATCAAACAGAGTTTTGGGGAGCAGGGACACGCTATGGGGAATGAGCAAGCACAGTATGGGGGGGGGTGAGGAGGGACATGCTATGGGGAATGATCAAGCACAGTATGGGGGGAGCAGGGACACGCTATGGGGAATGAGCAAGCACAGTATGGGGGGGGGTGAGGAGGGACATGCTATGGGGAATGATCAAGCACAGTATGGGGGGAGCAGGGACACGCTATGGGGAATGAGCAAGCACAGTATGGGGGGGTGAGGAGGGACATGCTATGGGGAATGAGCAAGCACAGTATGGGGGGAGCAGGGACATGCTATGGGGAATGAGCAAGCACAGTATGGGGGGAGCAGGGACACGCTATGGGGAATGAGCAAGCACAGTATGGGGGGGTGAGGAGGGACACGCTATGGGGAATGATCAAGCACAGTATGGGGGGAGCAGGGACACGCTATGGGGAATGAGCAAGCACAGTATGGGGGGGTGAGGAGGGACATGCTATGGGGAACGAGCTAGCACAGTATGGGGGGAGCAGGGACACACTATGGGGAATGAGCAAGCACAGTATGGGGGGGTGAGGAGGGACACACTATGGGGAATGAGCAAGCACAGTATGGGGGGAGCAGGGACACGCTATAGGGAATGAACAAGCACAGTATGGGGGGAGCATGGACATGCTATGGGGAATTAATAAGCACAGTATGGGGGGGTGAGGAGGGACATGCTATGGGGAATGAACAAGCACAGTATGGGGGAGCAGGGGCATTTTATGGGGAATGAGCAAGCACAGTATGGGGGGTGAGGAGGGACACGTTATGGGGAATGAGCAAGCACAGTATGGGGGTGAGCAGGGACACGCTATGGGGAATGATCGAGCACAGTATGGGGGGTGAGCAGGGACACGCTATGGGGAATGAATAAGCACAGTATGGGGGGTGAGCAGGGACACGCTATGGGGAATGAATAAGCACAGTATGGGGGGAGCAGGGACATGCTATGGGGAATGAGCAAGAACAGTATGGGGGGGAGCAGGGACACACTATGGGGAATGAACATGCACAGTATGGGGGGAGCAGGGACACGCTATGGGGAATGAACAAGCACAGTATGGGGGGAGCAGGGACACGCTATGGGGAATGAACAAGCACAGTATGGGGGGAGCAGGGACATGCTATGGGGAATGAACAATCACAGTATGGGGGGAGCAGGGACACACTATGGGGAATGAACAAGTACAGTATGGGGGAGCAGGGACATGCTATGGGGAATGAGCAAGCACAGTATGGGGGGAGGGACACACTATGAGGAATGAGCAAGCACAGTATGGGGGAGCAGGGACATGCTATGGGGAATGAGCAAGCACAGTATGGGGGGGTGAGGAGGGACACGTTATGGGGAATGAACAAGCACAGTATGGGGTGAGCAGGGACATGCTATGGGGAATGAACAAGCACAGTATGGGGGGGAGCAGGGACATGCTATGGGGAATGAGCAAGCACAGTATGGGGGGGTTAGGAGGGACACGTTATGGGGAATGAACAATCACAGTATGGGGGGAGCAGGGAGATGCTATGGGGAAATGAACAAGCACAGTATGGGGGAGCAGGGACACGCTGTGGGGAATGAACAAGCACAGTATGGGGGTAAGCAGGGACATGCTATGGGGAATGAGCAAGCACAGTATGGGGGTGAGCAGGGACACACTATGGGGAATGAACAAGCACAGTATGGGGGGAGCAGGGACATGCTATGGGGAATGAGCAAGCACAGTATGGGGGGGAGCAGGGACATGCTATGGGGAATGAGCAAGCACAGTATGGGGGGAGCAGGGACACACTATGGGGAATGATCAAGCACAGTATGGGGGGGAGCAGGGACACACTATGGGGAATAAGCAAGCACAGTATGGGGGGGAGCAGGGACATGCTATGGGGAATGATCAAGCACAGTATGGGGGGAGCAGGGACATGCTATGGGGAATGAGCAAGCACAGTATGGGGGGAGCAGGGACACACTATGGGGAATGATCAAGCACAGTATGGGGGGGAGCAGGGACACACTATGGGGAATAAGCAAGCACAGTATGGGGGGGAGCAGGGACACGCTATGGGGAATGAGCAAGCGCAGTATGGGGGTGAGCAGGGACATGCTATGGGGAATGAACAAACACAGTATGGGGGGAGCAGGGACACGCTATGGGGAATGAGCAAGCACAGTATGAGGGGAGCAGGGACACGCTATGGGGAATGAGCAAGCACAGTATGGGGTGGTGAGGAGGGACACGCTATGGGGAATGAACAAGCACAGTATGGGGTGAGCAGGGACATGCTATGGGGAATGAGCAAGCACAGTATGGGGGAGCAGGGACACGCTATGGGGAATGAGCAAGCACAGTATGGGGGAGCAGGGACACGCTATGGGGAATGAGCAAGCACAGTATGGGGGGAGCAGGGACACGCTATGGGGAATGAACATGCACAGTATGGGGGGAGTGGGGACACGCTATGGGGAATGAACATGCACAGTATGGGGGAGCAGGGACATGCTATGGGGAATGAACAAGCACAGTATGGGGGGAGCAGGGGCACACTATGGGGAATGAGCAAGCACAGTATGGGGGGGAGGGACACACTATGAGGAATGAGCAAGCACAGTATGGGGGAGCAGGGACATGCTATGGGGAATGAGCAAGCACAGTATGGGGGGGTGAGGAGGGACACGTTATGGGGAATGAACAATCACAGTATGGGGGGAGCAGGGACACGCTATGGGGAATGAACAAGCACAGTATGGGGGAGCAGGGACATGCTATAGGGAATGATCAAGCACAGTATGGGGGGGTGAGGAGGGACACGTTATGGGGAATGAACAATCACAGTATGGGGGAGCAGGGACACGCTATGGGGAATGAACAAGCACAGTATGGGGGGAGCAGGGGCACACTATGGGGCATGAGCAAGCACAGTATGGGGGGAGGGACACACTATGAGGAATGAGCAAGCACAGTATGGGGGAGCAGGGACACACTATGGGGAATGAGCAAGCACAGTATGGGGTGGTGAGGAGGGACACGTTATGGGGAATGAACAATCACAGTATGGGGGAGCAGGGACACGCTATGGGGAATGAACAAGCACAGTATGGGGGAGCAGGGACATGCTATGGGGAATGATCAAGCACAGTATGGGGGGGTGAGGAGGGACACGTTATGGGGAATGAACAATCACAGTATGGGGGAGCAGGGACACGCTATGGGGAATGAACAAGCACAGTATGGTGGTGAGCAGGGACACGCTATGGGGAATGAGCAAGCACAGTATGGGGGGAGCAGGGACACGCTATGGGGAATGAGCAAGCACAGTATGGGGGGTGAGCAGGGACACGCTATGGGGAATGAGCAAGCACAGTATGGTGGTGAGCAGGGACACGCTATGGGGAATGAGCAAGCACAGTATGGGGGTGAGCAGGGACACGCTATGGGGAATGAGCAAGCACAGTATGGGGGGAGCAGGGACACACTATGGGGAATGAGCAAGCACAGTATTGGGGTGAGCAGGGACACACTATGGGGAATGAGCAAGCACAGTATGGGGGGAGCAGGGACACGCTATGGGGAATGAGCAAGCACAGTATGGGGGTGAGCAGGGACACGCTATGGGGAATGAGCAAGCACAGTATGGGGTGAGCAGGGACACGCTATAGGGAATGAACAAGCACAGTATGGGGGGGGAGCAGGGACACACTATGGGGAATGAGCAAGCACAGTATGGGGGTGAGCAGGGACACAGTATGGGGAATGATCAAACAGAGTATGGGGGGAGCAGGGACACGCTATGGGGAATGAGCAAGCACAGTATGGGGGGGTGAGGAGGGACATGCTATGGGGAATGATCAAGCACAGTATGGGGGGAGCAGGGACACGCTATGGGGAATGAGCAAGCACAGTATGGGGGGGGTGAGGAGGGACATGCTATGGGGAATGATCAAGCACAGTATGGGGGGAGCAGGGACACGCTATGGGGAATGAGCAAGCACAGTATGTGGGGGGGTGAGGAGGGACATGCTATGGGGAACGAGCAAGCACAGTATGGGGGAGCAGGGACACGCTATGGGGAATGAGCAAGCACAGTATGGGGGGGTGAGGAGGGACACACTATGGGGAATGAGCAAGCACAGTATGGGGGGAGCAGGGACACACTATGGGGAATGAGCAAGCACAGTATGGGGTGAGCAGGGACACGCTATGGGGAATGAGCAAGCACAGTATGGGGGGAGCATGGACATGCTATGGGGAATTAATAAGCACAGTATGGGGGGGGTGAGGAGGGACATGCTATGGGGAACGAGCAAGCACAGTATGGGGAGAGCAGGGACACGCTATGGGGAATGAGCAAGCACAGTATGGGGGGTGAGGAGGGACACACTATGGGGAATGAGCAAGCACAGTATGGGGGGAGCAGGGACACACTATGGGGAATGAGCTAGCACAGTATGGGGGGAGCAGGGACACACTATGGGGAATGAGCAAGCACAGTATGGGGGGGTGAGGAGGGACACACTATGGGGAATGAGCAAGCACAGTATGGGGGGAGCAGGGACACACTATGGGGAATGAGCAAGCACAGTATGGGGGGGGGTGAGGAGGGACACACTATGGGGAATGAGCAAGCACAGTATAGGGGGAGCAGGGACACACTATGGGGAATGAGCAAGCACAGTATGGGGGGAGCAGGGACACACTATGGGGAATGAGCAAGCACAGTATGGGGGTGAGCAGGGACACGCTATGGGGAACGAGCAAGCACAGTATGGGGGGAGCATGGACACGCTATGGGGATTGAGCAAGCACAGTATGGGGGGGTGAGGAGGGACATGCTATGGGGAATGAGCAAGCACAGTATGGGGGAGCAGGGGCACACTATGGGGAATGAGCAAGCACAGTATGGGGGGGAGCAGGGACACGCTATGGGGAATGTACAAGCACAGTATGGGGGCAGCAGGGAGATGCTATTGGGAATGAGCAAGCACAGTATGGGTGGAGCAGGGGCACACTATGGGGAATGAGCAAGCACAGTATGGGGGGAGGGACACACTAAGGAATGAGCAAGCACAGTATGGGGGAGCAGGGACACGCTATGGGGAATGAGCAAGCACAGTATGGGGGGAGCAGGGACATGCTATGGGGAATGAGCAAGCACAGTATGGGGGAGCAGGGACATGCTATGGGGAATGATCAAACAGTATGGGGGGAGCAGGGACACACTGGGGAATGAGCAAGCACAGTATGGGGGGGTGAGGAGGGACATGCTATGGGGAATGATCAAACAGTATGGGGGGAGCAGGGACACACTGGGGAATGAGCAAGCACAGTATGGGGGGTGAGGAGGGACATGCTATGGGGAATGATCAAACAGTATGGGGGGAGCAGGGACACACTGGGGAATGAGCAAGCACAGTATGGGGGGGTGAGGAGGGACATGCTATGGGGAATGAACAAGCACAGTATGGGGGGAGCAATGACACGCTATGGGGAATGATCAAGCACAGTATGGGGGGGTGAGGAGGGACATGCTATGGGGAATGAGCAAGCACAGTATGGGGGAGCAGGGACACGCTATGGGGAATGAGCAAGCACAGTATGGGGGGAGCGGGGACGCTATGGGGAATGAACAAGCACAGTATGGGGGGAGCAGGGACATGCTATGGGGAATGAGCAAGCACAGTAGGGGGGGAGCAGGGACATGCTATAGGGAATGAACAATCACAGTATGGGGGTGAGCAGGGACACGCTATGGTGAATGAACAAGCACAGTATGGGGGGAGCAGGGACACGCTATGGGGAATGAGCAAGCACAGTATGGGGCTGAGCAGGGACACACTATGGGGAATGAGCAAGCACAGTATGGGGGTGAGCAGGGACACACTATGGGGAATGAACAAGCACAGTATGGGGGAGCAGGGGCACACTATGGGGAATGAGCAAGCACAGTATGGGGGGAGCAGGGACACGCTATGGGGAATGAGCAAGCACAGTATGGGGGGGTGAGGAGGGACATGCTATGGGGAATGAGCAAGCACAGTATGGGGGAGCAGGGACACGCTATGGGGAATGAGCAAGCACAGTATGGGGGGAGCGGGGACATGCTATGGGGAATGAACATGCACAGTATGGGGGAGCAGGGACATGCTATGGGGAATGAACAAGCACAGTATGGGGGGAGCAGGGGCACACTATGGGGAATGAGCAAGCACAGTATGGGGGGAGGGACACACTATGAGGAATGAGCAAGCACAGTATGGGGGAGCAGGGACATGCTATGGGGAATGAGCAAGCACAGTATGGGGGGGTGAAGAGGACACGTTATGGTGAATGAACAATCACAGTATGGGGGGAGCAGGGACACACTATGGGGAATGAACAAGCACAGTATGGGGGAACAGGGACATGCTATGGGGAATGATCAAGCACAGTATGGGGGGGTGGGGAGGGACACGTTATGGGGAATGAACCATCACAGTATGGGGGGAGCAGGGACACGCTATGGGGAATGAACAAGCACAGTATGGGGGGAGCAGTGGCACACTATGGGGAATGAGCAAGCACAGTATGGGGGGAGGGACACACTATGAGGAATGAGCAAGCACAGTATGGGGGAGCAGGGACATGCTATGGGGAATGAGCAAGCACAGTATGGGGGGGTGAGGAGGGACACGTTATGGGGAATGATCAAGCACAGTATGGGGGGAGCAGGGACACGCTATGGGGAATGAACAAGCACAGTATGGGGGAGCAGGGACATGCTATGGGGAATGATCAAACAGTATGGGGGGAGCAGGGACACACTGGGGAATGAGCAAGCATGCTATGGGGAATGAATAAGCACAATATGGGGGGAGCAGGGACACGCTATGGGGAATGAGCAAGCACAGTATGGGGGGGTGAGGAGGGACACGCTATGGGGAATGAGCAAGCACAGTATGGGGGGGGAGCAAGGACACGCTATGGGGAATGATCAAGCACAGTGGGGGGAGCAGGGACACGCTATGGGGAATGATCAAGCACAGTATGGTGGTGAGCAGGGACACGCTATGGGGAATGAGCAAGCACAGTATGGGGGTGAGCAGGGACATGCTATAGGGAATGAACAAGCACAGTATGGGGGGGGAGCAGGGACACGCTATGGGGAATGAGCAGGGACACGCTATGGGGAATGATCAAGCACAGTATGGTGGTGAGCAGGGACACGCTATGGGGAATGAGCTAGCACAGTATGGGGGTGAGCAGGGACATGCTATAGGGAATGAACAAGCACAGTATGGGGGGAGCAGGGACACGCTATGGGGAATGAGCAAGCACAGTATGGGGGGGGTGAGGAGGGACATGCTATGGGGAATGAGAAAGCACAGTATGGGGGAGCAGAGACACGCTATGGGGAATGAGCAAGCACAGTATGGGGGGAGCAGGGACACGCTATGGGGAATGAACATCACAGTATGGGGGAGCAGGGACATGCTATGGGGAATGAACAAGCACAGTATGGGGGGAGCAGGGGCACACTATGGAGAATGAACATGCACCGTATGGGGGAGCAGGGACATGCTATGGGGAATGAACAAGCACAGTATGGGGGGAGCAGGGGCACACTATGGGGAATGAGCAAGCACAGTATGGGGGGAGGGACACACTGAGGAATGAACAATCACAGTATGGGGGGAGCAGGAACACGCTATGGGGAATGAACAATCAGTATGGGGGGAGCAGGGACACGCTATGGGGAATGAACAAGCACAGTTTGGGGGGGAGCAGGGACATGCTATGGGGAATGAGCAAGCACAGTATGGGGGGAGCAGGGGCACGCTATGGGGAATGAACAATCACAGTATGGGGGGAGCAGGGACACGCTATGGGGAATGAACAAGCACAGTATGGGGGGGAGCAGGAACATGCTATGGGGAATGATCAAGCACAGTATGGGGGGGAGCAGGAACATGCTATGGGGAATGATCAAGCACAGTATGGGGGGGTGAGGAGGGACATGCTATGGGGAATGAACAAGCACAGTATGGGGGAGCAGGGACACGCTATGGGGAATGAACAAGCACAGTATTGGGGGGGGGCAGGGACACACTATGGGGAATGAGCAAGCACAGTATGGGGGGAGCAGGGACACGCTATGGGGAATGAGCAAGCACAGTATGGGGGGAGCAGGGACACGCTATGGGGAATGAGCAAGCACAGTATGGGGGTGAGCAGGGACATGCTATAGGGAATGAACAAGCACAGTATGGGGGGAGCAGGGACACGCTATGGTGAATGAACAAGCACAGTATGGGGGGGTGAGGAGGGACACGCTATGGGGAATGAGCAAGCACAGTATGGGGGTGAGCAGGGACATGCTATAGGGAATGAACAAGCACAGTATGGGGGGGGAGCAGGGACACGCTATGGGGAATGAGCAAGCACAGTATGGGGGGGTGAGGAGGGACATGCTATGGGGAATGATCAAGCACAGTATGGGGGGAGCAGGGACACGCTATGGGGAATGAGCAAGCACAGTATGGGGGGGTGAGGAGGGACATGCTATGGGGAATGAGCAAGCACAGTATGGGGGAGCAGGGACACGCTATGGGGAATGAGCAAGCACAGTATGGGGGTGAGCAGGGACACGCTATGGGGAATGAACATGCACAGTATGGGGGAGCAGGGACATGCTATGGGGAATGAACAAGCACAGTATGGGGGGAGCGGGGACACGCTATGGAGAATGAACATGCACAGTATGGGGGAGCAGGGACATGCTATGGGGAATGAACAAGCACAGTATGGGGGAGCAGGGGCACACTATGGGGAATGAGCAAGCACAGTATGGGGGGTGGGACACACTATGAGGAATGAGCAAGCACAGTATGGGGGAGCAGGGACATACTATGGGGAATGAGCAAGCACAGTATGGGGGGGTGAGGAGGGACACGTTATGGGGAATGAACAATCACAGTATGGGGGGAGCAGGGACACGCTATGGGGAATGAACAAGCACAGTATGGGGGAGCAGGGACACGCTATGGGGAATGAACAAGCACAGTATGGGGGGAGCAGGGACACGCTATGGGGAATGAACAAGCACAGTATGGGGGGAGCAGGGACACGCTATGGGGAATGTACGAGCACAGTATGGGGGGAGCAGGGACACGCTATGGGGAATGTACGAGCACAGTATGGGGGGAGCAGGGACACGCTGTGGGGAATGATCAAGCACAGTGGGGGGGAGCACGAACACACTATGGGGAATGAATAAGCACAGTATGGGGGGGAGCAGGGACATGCTATGGGGAATGATCAAGCACAGTATGGGGGGGTGAGGAGGGACATGCTATGGGGAATGAACAAGCACAATATGGGGGGAGCAGGGAGATGCTATGGGGAATGAACAAGCACAGTATTGGGGGGGCAGGGACACACTATGGGGAATGAGCAAGCACAATATGGGGGAGCAGGGACACGCTATGGTGAATGAACAAGCACAGTATGGGGGGGAGCAGGGACATGCTATGGGGAATGATCAAGCACAGTATGGGGGGGTGAGGAGGGACACGCTATGGTGAATGAACAAGCACAGTATGGGGGGGGCAGGGACACACTATGGGGAATGAGCAAGCACAATATGGGGGGGGAGCAGGGACATGCTATGGGGAATGATCAAGCACAGTATGGGGGGTGAGGAGGGACATGCTATGGTGAATGAACAAGCACAGTATGGAGGGGGCAGGGACACACTATGGGGAATGAGCAAGCACAATATGGGGGGGAGCAGGGACATGCTATGGGGAATGAACAAGCACAGTATGGGGGGGCAGGGACACACTATGGGGAATAAACAAGCACAGTATGGGGGGAGCAGGGAGATGCTATGGGGAATGATCAAGCACAGTATCGGGGGAGCAGGGAAATGCTATGGGGAATGAACAAGCATAGTATGGGGGGAGTAGGGACACGCTATGGGGAATGAACAAACACAGTATGGGGGGAGCAGGGACACACTATGGGGAAAGTCTGGAGTTCCGGAAGAGAAGCCAATTCCTTTTGAAAGAAAATGGATAGGGCCGAAATCTGAACCTTAATGGAGCCTAACTTTGGGCCCAAATTCACTCCAGTTTGCAGGAAGTGTAGAAAACGGCCCAGATGGAATTCTTCCGGAGGAGCAGTCTTGGCTTCACACCAAGACACATACTTCCTCCAGATACGGTGATAATGTTTCGATGTCACCTCCTTCCTAGCCTTAATCAGAGTAGGAATGACCTCCTCCGGAATGCCCTTCTCCGCTAGTATCCTGTGTTCAACCGCCATGCCGTCAAACGCAGTCGCGGTAAGTCCTGGAACAGACAGGGCCCTTGTTGTAACAGGTCTTCCCTGAGAGGAAGAGGCCACGGATCTTCTGTGAGCATTTCCTGCAGATCCGGATACCAGGCCCTTCGAGGCCAATCTGGAACAATGAGAATTGCCTGAACCCCTCTTCGTCTTATGATTCTCAGTATTTTTGAGAGGAAGAGGAGGGAACACATAGACCGACTGAAACACCCACAGTGTCACCAGTGCGTCCACTGCAACCGCCTGAGGGTCCCTTGACCTGGCGCAATATCTCGGAAGTTTCTTGTTGAGACGTGAAGCCATCATGTCTATTTGGGCAGTCCCTACTGACTTGCAATCTTTGCAAAGACTTGCTGAGGAAGTCCCCACTCTCCTGGATGCAGATCGTGTCTGCTGAGGAAGTCTGCTTCCCAGTTGTCCACTCCCGGAATGAAGACTGCTGTCAGATCACTTACTTGACTCTCCGCCCATCGAAGAATCTTTGAGGCTTCTGCCATTGCCGCTCTGCTCCTTGTGCCGCCTTGGCAGGTTTACATGAGCCACTGCTGTGATGTTGTCTGACTTAATCAGAACCGGTAGACCTTGAAGTAAGGTCTGCGCCTGCCGAAGGCCGATGTATATTGCCCTTAATTCCAGAATGTTGATGTGTAGACAATCCTCCTGGCTTGGCCACAGACCTTGCAAGTTTCTTCCCTGTGTGACTGCTCCCCATCCTCGGAGTCTCGTGTCCTTGGTCACCAGAACCCAGTCCTGGATGCCGAACCTGCGACCCTCTAGAAGGTGAGTACTCTGCAGCCACCACAGGATAGACACCCTGGCCCTGGGGGACAGGCGGATCATATGATGAATCTGTAGATGTGACCTGGACCACTTGTCCAGAAGGTCCCACTGAAAAGTCCTGTCATGGAACCTGCCGAATGGAATGGCCTCGTAAGACGCCATAATTTTTCCCAGCACTCGAGTGCAGTGATGTACCGACACCCTGTGGCTTCAACACGTCCTTGACCAAGCTCTGAAATTCCTGGGCCTTTTCTTTTGGAAGAAAAACCCTCTTTTGTTCCGTGTCCAGAATCATGCCTAAGAAAGGCAATCGGGTCGTTGGAACTAACTGTGACTTTGGTAGGTTTAGGATCCAACCGTGTTGTTGCAACACCCTCAGGGAGAGTGATACGCTGTCCACCAATCGTTTTCTCGATCTCGCTTTTATCAGGAGATCGTATGTGATAATTGTGACACCCTGCTTGCGCAGGAGCACCATCATCTCTGCCATTAATTTGGTAAAAATCCTCCGGGCCGTGGAAAGCCCAAACGGCAACGTCTGAAATTGGTAATGACCATCCTGCACCACAAATCTCAGGAACGCCTGATGAGGTTGATATATGGGGACATGAAGGTATGCATCCTTTATGTCTAGGGACACCATATAATCTCCCCCCTCCAGACTTGCGATTACCGCTCTGAGCGATTCCATCTTGAACTTGAACCTCTTCAAATATAGGTTTAAGGATTTTAAATTCAGAATGGGTCTGACCGAACCGTCCGGTTTTGGGACCACAAACAGGGTTGAGTAATAGCCCATCCCCTGCTGTAGCGGGGGAACTTTGACCACCACTTGTTGAAGGCACAACTTTTGAATTGCTGTCAGAACTACCTCCCTCTCTGGGGAAGAAGTCGGCAGTGCCGATTTGAAAAAACCGACGAGGAGGCACCTCTTCGAATTCCAGCTTGTACCTCTGGGAAACAATGTCTATTGCCCAGGGATCCACCTGAGAGTGAACCCATACTTGGCTGAAAAGACGAAGACGTGCCCCCACAGGAGCGGACTCCTCCCACGGAGCCCCAGCGTCATGCGGTGGATTTAGTAGAAGCCGGGGAGGACCTTTGTTCCTGGGAACTGGATGTAGCTGGCAGCTTTTTCCCCTTGCCCTTACCTCTGGCAAGAAAGGAAGATCCCCGAGCTCTCTTGGATTTATACGACCGAAAGGACTGCATCTGATAATGTGGCGCTTTCTTAGGCTATGAGGAAACATAAGGTAAAAAAGTTGATTCACCTGCAGTAGCCGTGGAAACTAGGTCCGCGATACCTTCCCCAAACAATTCTTCACCCTTGTAAGCTAAAACCTCCATATACCGTTTTGAATCGACATCACCCGTCCACTGTCAGGCTCACAGAGAAATCGCCATAGCGTTCGCTCTGGACCCCAGTATGCCTACATCCCTCTGAGCCTATCTCATATGAAGGACCGCATCCTTAATATGGCCCAGGGTAAATAAAATAGTTTCCTTATCCATTGTATCCATGTCGGCAGATAAGGTATCAGTCCACGCTATTACAGCGCTACAAACCCAAGCAGATGCTATTGCCGGTCCGATCAATGTACTGGTATGTGTGTAAATTGACTTCAAGGTAGTTTCCTGCTTGCGGTCAGCAGGATCCCCGAGGGCAGCGGTATCCTGAGACGGCAGTGCCACCTTTTTGGAAAAGCGCGTCTACGCTTTGTCCACCCTTGGGGAGGATTCCCACCGTATCCTATCCTTGATCGGGAAAGGATACGTCATAAGAATCCTTTTGGGAATCTGCAGTTTCTTGTCTGGAGTTTCCCAAGCACTTTCAAATAACTCATTTAATTCAAAAGAAGGCGGAAAAGTAACCTCAGGCTTCTTTAAAAATGTGGATTTTTGGATTCGGCACCGCGGGGTCATCTATAATATGCAGCACATCCTTATTAGCAATAATCATATAATGAATACTCTTTGCCAATTTTGGCTGCAACCTCGCATCATCATAATCGATACTGGTTTCAGAATCTGTGTCGATATCGGTGTCAACTACTGGAGAAAGTGGGCGTTTTTGAGACTCCGAAGGCCCCTGTGACATAGGGAAAGGCAGGGTATGACCCTCTGCACTGTCCCTGGACTCTGCTTTGTCCAAACGTTTGTGCAATAAATTCACATTTGCATTTAAAATATTCCACATTTCCATCCAGTCATGTGTCGGCGTTGCCGACGGAGACACCACACTCATGCGCTCCACCTTATCCCTAGGAGAGCCTTCCGCTTCAGACATGCCGACACGCACGTACTGACACACCACACACTCAGGGAAGACTCCATCTGGAGACAGTTTCCCCACAATGCCCTTTGGAGAGCCAGCACACACCCAGCGCCAATAACCATGGGGGAAAAAAATTACCCAGATACAGTGCTATTTGTATATTGACAGCGCCAAATTATGTGCCCCCCCTTCTTTAAAACCCTCTGTCACGGGGGGGCGTGGCTTGTGGCCTGACTGAGAGGACGTGTCCCTGGAGAGCTCCTGCTCATTAAATTAGCCCTCACATTGCCTAAACCCCCTCTATATTGTCCTACACCAACTCCTACGACTAGAGGCACCTGGGGAGCGAGTTGCGGAGCCAGAGCACGGGCTTGCCCCGTGCTTGCAGGTTGCGGCCCTCCCTGTGCAGTGAAGCCGGGACCTCAATTAGCCTCCACCCCCGCCCGAGAACGATCATCCCCCGGCCGCTTTAAAAAACAAGCAGGAACTTGCCCCGCTGTCCAGCTGTGTGCCCCTCACCTGGGAAGGACGGGACGTGAGGCTGAAGTAAGCCCGGGTGCCGCGGAAACTGCAGGGTCGGAGCCGAGCAGCGCTGCGGAGGTCCGGTGGCAGCGGCCATCTTGGATGTGGCGTCTGAAGGGAATCAGGCGCTGCATCACAGTGATCAGCCGGCTGGCCGCAAAAACAGCGGGGGCAATTTAGCTGGGGGCGCTGGGGAGACCAGGAGCATCAATGTTGTGAAATCCCGTAGGGACACACCTCACACATTGCTGACGGCAGCCATCTTGGAGGTGGCAGGACAGACCCCTCTACTCTGAGCTGTGCTGCCCCTGCTGGAGCTGAATGGAAACGAGCTCATCGCTCTATCAGGCTTATTTTAATTGTTTTATAAGTCCAGAACCTGAACCCTACAGCTGAGGATATACCTTTCCATACACTCACGGACAGACGTGTGATAGATCAGGTCGCTCTCCTGGTGATCCCTCTCACTGATTTAACGGATAAATAGGACCCAGGTCCTGTAAATGATGTAACACTGCGGATGCCTGACTTCCCCCTCACCCGGACCAACTGTTGAACACGTAACATCCAAGTGGATCATTCTTGTTACCACTCCTTAAACGGTCGTTTTAATCCTACCAGATATTATGAGCAGAGCAAACACCAGAGCAAAAAAACCGGGAGCTTCACAAGATATCTCGCAACATTTCTCACGCCGGGAAAAACTGTCTGAAACTTCATCTCCACCCTCACCGATGCCTACCCCCATTATGGATCAGACGGATGCACCCTCAACTAAGGCGGACATTCAATCCCTTCAGAACATGATCTTAGACCTTAAGAACTCCTTCACGACAGCTCTCCAGTCAGCGATCGGGGAATTAAAATCTGATATGGCGGCTCTAGACTCCCGCACAACCGCGCTGGAATCACGGGAAGACCACCAACAAAATTTCCGTAAGCAAGTGGGCGAGGACATGAGCTACCTATCCAGCGAGCCGGAACTCCTTAAAGATAAAGTTGAGGACAGCAAAAATCGCGAGAGACGGAATAATTTACGCATCCGCAATATCCCCGAATCTGTCTCTGCCTCCGAACTGGAAGCATACCTTCGACGCTTGTTTCTTCACTTGGTCCCGTCGCTCTCGGATTCTGCCATCTCGATAGAGAGAGCACACCGCGCCCTGAGACCTAAACCGAAGGACTCGGACCCTCCCCGCGATGTTATCCTCCGGTTTCTGTCCTTCATGATTAAAAACAGCATCACACTGGCGTGCAGGAATTCAACCACAATTTTATTCGAAGACTCCCAGATACAGATCTACCAAGACTTGTCGCCGGTGACCATTGCCAAACGGCGTGATCTACGGTCCGTTACCTCAACACTGCGCGACAATGGTTACAAGTACCGCTGGGGTTTTCCTTTTCGCCTCATGGTGGAGATTGATGGCAAAGTTCACACCATCCGCTCTCCTGATGAAGGGGACAAGCTTCTTCGAAAATTGCAGCTATCCCCAGTTGCCACTTCATAGATGTGATGCTCCCTACGGTTACGTTTAAATTCTGTGTTTTTGGAACGTTTAGTATACTTGATTTTGTTCTCTACTTTGCTCAACTGCTATGTAATCCATGTTTTAGATACCATTTTTGTACACTAACAACCTTTTTACTTTTTTCCCACAATGTTCTTGTTGGCGGACCTTTATACCTCACAATTTGCTGCGTTGTTGTTTCGCTGGCATGGTCGGCAGGTCGGGGGCACGGCCTTATGGTTGGGGTTCTGGATTGACTCCTTTGCCGCTGCCGTGGGGCCTGTCTCGGGGCGCCGGCCTGTTCGGCGACTTTACTGTATGCTCTAGTGTTATTATGTTATTGATCCTAGCTGTAATATGATCACTTTTTCTACAGCGCTCTGTATCTAGGATGTTCCGCCCCAGTGTTAGGTCTTAGATACAAGACGGTCCATTCTTTTTGTTTATTAATGGTTTCGGGTGGGGGTTGTCAGTGCCCTGTCTTGATACATCCTCCCCCGACTCATAGGGATCAAAGTTACATTCAAACATAGTGGGTTAATACCCTCTTGCTATAGTGCATTTGTATCCCGCCAGTGAGCTCTTTCTTTCTACTAGAGCTCAATCTTGGCAGCCGAGTATCCTGCCTATTGGATACTACGTCTGCTTTTTTCTTATTTGTTTCTCTTTCTTCTATTCTCTTCCTCTCTTAGACCCCTGTTACAGTACACCTGCAAGTTGACATCTCTGTATTCACAGACAGATAGACCTATTTATTAAATATTGATCGTATACAGTAATATACATTTCCATTTTTCCCTTTCTATTCTTCCTTTCTGTTTTTCTCGTCCACCCTAGCAGAGTCCGGGACCCTAGAGATCTCCAGCAAACTACTCCCTCTCTTGCTTCAACCATGCCGTTGACATGCCTGTCCATTAATGCCAAGGGACTGACTACTCCCCAGAAGCGCTCTCATCTCCACAGGTCTCTTAAAACATTAAATGGTGACGTAATTTTCTTACAGGAGACACACCTGAAATCAGACTCCCATCCCTCCCTGACATCTAAACAATTTCCCATGGCCTGGTACTCCAATCACACAGCAAAAAGACATGGTGTGGCCATCTTGGTAAGGGGGTCGGTCCCTTTCCAATTCCTAGACTGTAAATGCGACACTGAAGGTCGCTATATAATGGTGAGAGGCAAAATTGGACACGAGGAGGTGACCTTCGCTAATCTGTACGCTCCAAACACTGCCCAGTCCAAATTCTTCTGCAATTTTTTTCACAACCTTTACTCATATAGGCGAGGCAAAACACTTGTCTGCGGAGACTTCAATATGGCTCTCACAAACCTGGACAGATCCGGCCCCTTGCGTAGTAGTCAAACCCTAAACTCCTCAGTATTTTACACAGGAGCATGGCCGAGGCTGGTTTGTTCGATGTATAGCGCTTTCTTAATCCGACCACCAGGGACTACACTTTTTATTCCAATCCACACGATGTGTACTCTCGCATTGACATGTTTTTGAGTTGTGCACCTCTTTCCCGGACCGCTAGCTCTTCCTCGATAACTCCGCTTACCTGGACTGACCACGCAGCATTAGCTGCGACATTTGACATTTTTGATATCCCTGACGGTAGACCGACATGGAGACTTAACGAGACATTATTGAAGATCCCTAAGTTCCAAGACCTAATTAAAACTGAGCTTCGGGAATATTTTGAGGTTAATGTAGAAAGTGACTGCAGTATAGCCACTATATGGGAAGCCCATAAGGTGGTCATCAGAGGATCCATTATCCAATTTGCATCCCGCAGTAAGAGAAACCAGGAAAACCAAATTACTCTGTTAACAAATAACATTGCAACATTGGATCAGGAACACAAACGTACACGCTCCAAAAAAACTTTAGCCGAACTTTCTAAAGCACGTGATGGCCTACACTCACTTTTGGCGGAAAATATCGAGCGCTCGCTTCGATGGGCTAATCAATCGTTTTATGACAAAAGTAACAAAGCACACACATTGTTGGCCAATCGCTTACGTGCCAAAAAGGCTAACCAATGCATCCATTCTATAAGACAACCCTCAGGTAACATTACCTACGACCCCAAAAAAATTAATAGTGTCTTTTTTGATTACTATAAGACACTCTATAATCTTGAACCCCCCGTCTGACCCTTTAGCACAAGCCGACCAGGCAAAACAATATCTAGACTCGAGCGCTCTCCCTCGGTTAGACGAGGAGACTAATTCAGCTCTTAATGCTGAAATCTCTGTAGAGGAAATTGAAGCTGCACTAAAAACCCAGAAACCTTCTAAAGCACCTGGCCCGGATGGCTATCCGATGGTGTACTATAAAACCTTCGCCCCTCAACTCATTCCTCACATGGTTTCTCTGTTTAATAAAATACTACAGGGCACACCTTTTCACACTGACTCCACGACGTCCCGCATTATAGTAATCCCGAAACCCGGAAAGGATCCCTCGCACTGCTCAAATTATAGACCCATATCTTTGATAAATACCGATCTCAAACTTTTTGCCAATGTACTGGCATCACGTCTAAACACTGTGCTGCCATCATTAATAGATCCTGATCAAGTAGGATTTGTTCCTGGCCGCCAGGCCTCGGACAACACCAGACGCATAGTTAATTTGATTCATCAAATAAACTTGACGAAAACACCAGCGATTGCTTTGGCGCTAGACGCCGAAAAGGCATTTGATCGCATCTCTTGGCCCTTTTTGTTTTCTACCTTATCTACATTCAGCTTCCACGGTCATTTCATCACTGCAATAGCGGCTCTCTATTCTAACCCCTCATCTGCGGTCTTGACCAATGGCTTGAGCTCACCTCGATTTAGCCTGAAGAATGGTACTCGGCAGGGTTGCCCCCTCTCGCCCCTACTTTTTGCCTTATGCATTGAACCTCTTGCGGCCCGAATTAGACTTAATACTGACATTGGGGGTGTTCCAGTGGGACAGAACTCGTATAAAATATCTTTGTTTGCAGATGACGTGTTCTTGACTCTCTCTAACCCTCTGATCTCTCTCCCTAATCTACAGAAAGTATTACTCTTATATGGTTCCCTATCTGGTTACAAAATAACCCACACCAAATCTGAGGCCCTTACATTTAATATTCCATCCCATACCCGTTTGATTTTAACTTCCTCCTTTCCCTTTCTTTGGAGACCTTCGGCTATTAAATACCGTGGCATATTTATTACTAAATCCTACACCAGCCTATACCAGGCTAATTATGTTCCCATGATTAAAACTCTCACTCAAGATCTAGATAAATGGGACCGTTTATTTGTTTCATGGATCGGACGGATCAATGCCCTAAAAATGAATTTCCTACCACGTATTCTTTACCTGTTTCAGACCATTCCAATAATGGTACCCCAAGTGACTTTGGCTTCCCTACAATCAATGTGCAACAAATTTATTTGGGCTCATCGTAAATCTCGATTGAGACGAACACTGTTGACTAAGAGTGCCTCCTCAGGTGGTTTGGGATACCCTGACCTTCAGGCTTACTTTAACGCCTGTCACCTCAATCATATAGTGTCCTGGCATTCCCCCCAAGGGAACAGAAAATGGGTCGATATTGAGAACTCAATATATCAGGGTATACCCCTCGACTCTCTTCCATGGCTCCCCAGGTCCTGCAGACCAGCCTCGGCCTATTCAGTCCCCACGATTAAATTCACCCTTGGGCTGTGGGACAAACTCTGCAGTACTCACAACCTATCTTCATACCCCTCACCTTTATCGCTCATTTGGGGACACCCTGCCTTCCCCCCAGGCTGCGATCGTAGAATAGCGGCCCCATGGCAATCCCAGGGTGTCACGAGATTTATCCATGTTAAAGGCCACTCAGCACCGACCTCTTTTGGAGATTTTCAAGAGCGCTTTGGTATCCGTTCCTCGTGTCAATACCATTATGTCCAAATTCTTAGCTTCCTCAAATCTCAGCTTAAAACTACCCCTTTGAAATCACCCACCTCCTTTGAACATATGTGTCTACTTTCAATTGGCAAAAAGGGGAATATCTCAACAATATACAACTCAATCTTGGCTCCAGATCCCCCGACCCGTGAACCCCATGAATTAGCTTGGGAATCAGATCTCTCCCATCCGTTGGAAGATGATCAATGGGAGGAAATTAGAACGCGCATAGCGAAAGCTTCTATGAGTGTGGCACTTAGGGAAACATGTTATAAGGTCTACACCAGGTGGTATCTGGTTCCCTCCAGACTTCACTCCATTTTCCCTACGACATCAAACTTGTGTTGGAGACTCTGTGGAGAGGAGGGCACCTTTTTTCACATATGGTGGACATGCCCCTCTGTCCGCCCCTTCTGGAACACTGTTGGAGCACTTGTTGCTCAAACCTGCGGGCATAACCTTGCCCTCTCCCCTGAAATCGCTTTGCTTCACGCCCTCACACCGTCACTACCCAAAACCCAAGACAAGCTTACCATGCAAATTTGCATGGCGGCTAAATCACTGATTGCTAAATGCTAGAAAGATCAGAAACCACCCTCCAAGGCTGTACTGTTGACCAAGATTAACCACATAGCCAATATGGAATATATTACAAGCCTAAGGAATAATACTGTGGCTCAGTTCCACAACGTTTGGACTCCTTGGTACCTCGCACGCTCTTTATTGATGCCCGGACTCTGCTAACATTGCCAACACTGCTCACAATACTATTTCCTCTAGCACTTCAATTGTCCCTCCCTCTGTTATCAATACAGAGGACTGTTCCCAACCTCTTACTTCCCTATAGGTAACATTCATTACGTTCCTCCTTTATTAACATTTGTTTTCTTGCTTCTTCTCTCCTTTCCTCCTCTTTCTCTCTCTTGCTTCCACTCACCACAGGATTATACTCTGTTTTGATATAGACTAGATCCGATATTTGAAAAAATAAAATGAGACTGATCAAGTACACACTCGGATTTACACAGAACACATATTGCTATTACCTGTTAGCCTATATCACCACAAAATTGTCTTTATTGGTATGGTATAATATGTACACTGCATGTTCTTATGTTCAATACCTTAATCTGTACAACTGTGTTACTGTTACTGTTTTGGTTATCGATCACTCTCAATAAAAAAATCTAACTTAAAAAAAAAAAACCTCTGTCACCGGTGATCAGCAGGGTAGAGTCTGGGGAGCCAGCTTCTCAGCATGTCCTTGTGGAGAAAATGGCGCTGGTGAGTGCTGAGGAAGAAGCCCCGCCCCTCAGTGGCGGGCTTCGTTCCTGCTCATTGAACAAACTGGCGGGGATACCAAAACACACAAATAAGTGTATATTTACTTACAGCCAGTCCTAGAGGAATACATTGCTGCCCAGGGCGCCCCCCTCGCGCCCTGCACCCAACAGTGTGCGCTGTTTGTGTTCTGTGGGAGCAATGGCGCGCAGTGTTACCGCTGCGCGATACCTCAGTGAAGATCTGAAGTCTTCTGCCACCTCTGAAGTCTTCTGCCTTCCTATACTCACCCGGCTCCTATCTTCCGGCTCTGCGAGGAGGACGGCGGCACGGCTCCGGGATGAACCGCTAGGGGAGACCTGCGTTCTGACTCCCTCCGGAGCTAATGATTGTCCAGTAGCCCTAGAAGCAGAGCCTTGAAACTCACAGAAGTAGGGCTGCTTCTCCTCAGTCCCACGATGCAGGGAGCCTGTTGCCAGCAGAGCTACCTGAAAATAAAAAACCTAACAAATATACTTTCTTTACAGGAAGCTCAGGAGAGCTCCCTGTAATGCACCCATCTCCTCTGGGCACAGTATTAAACTGAGGTCTGGAGGAGGGGCATAGAAGGAGGAGCCAGTGCACACCCCATACCTGAAGTTCGTTTTGGTGACCATGTCTCCTGTGGAGCCCGTCTATTCTCCATGGTCCTTACGGAGTCCCCAGCATCCTCTAGGACGTAAGAGAAAAGCCATACCTGCAATGTGAAACAAGGCTAAGCGACTCAACTATGCACAAAAACATAGGAACTGGGCTGCAGAAAAATAGCAGCAGGTACTCTGGACTGAGGAGTCACAATGTGAAATATTTGGCTGTAACAAAAGGCAGTTTGTTCACCGGAATGGCTGGAGAGAGGTACAATGAGTGTCTGCAGGCAACAGTGACGGGATCCGGTCTAAAAGTCGACAGTAACTAGGTCGACAATGTCTAGGTCGACAGGGTCTTTAGGTCGACATGTTCTAGGGCGACAGGTCAAAAAGTAGACATGAGTTTTTCACAATTTTTTACTTTTTTTGAATCTTTTCATCCTTAACGATCCATGTGGACTACGATTGGTACGGTAATCTGTGCCGAGCGAAGCACCTTGCCCGAAGCATGGCCAGCTAAGCGAGCCATGTGAGGGGACGCGGTGCACTAATTGGGGTTCCCGGTCACTCTACGAAGAAAACGACACCCAAAAAAAAATTAAAAACTCATGTCGACCTTTTAACCTGTCGACCTAGAACATGTCGACCTAAAGACCCTGTTGACCTAGTTACTGTCGACCTTCCATACCACACCCACAGTGACGCATGGTGGAGGTGCCTTGCAAGTTTGGGGCTGCATTTCAGCAAATGGAGTTGGGGATTTGGAAGGGGGGTGTTCAGAGTAGTTAGCAAACTAGAAAAGTTAGCAATTAGGCAAAACCATGCTGCACTGCAGGTAGGGCTGATGTAACATGTGCAGAGAGCGGTAGATTTGGGTGGGTTATATTGTTTCTGTGCATGGTAAATACTGGCTTCTTTATTTTTACACTGCAATTTAGATTTCAGTTTGAACACACCCAACTCAGATCTAACTCCCTGTGCACATATTACATCTGCCCCAACTGCAGTGCACATGGTTTTGCCCATATGCTTACTTTTTGGGTTGCTAACAACTCTGAATAAACCTGTTGATCAGGTTTAATGATGTCCTCAATGCTGAGAAATACATAAAGATACTTAGCCATCATGCAGTACCATCAGGGAGGCTTCTTATTGGCTCTAAATGTATTCTGCAGCTGAACAACGACCCCAAACATACAGCCAATGTCATTAAAAATTCCTTCAGCATAAAGAAGAACAAGGAGTCCTGGAAGGGATGATATGACAGAGCCCTAATCTCACCATCATCAAGTCTGTCTGGGATTACATGAAGAGACACAAGGATTTCAGCCATCCTACATCACAAAAGATATGTGGTTTTCCAAGATGTTTGGAACAACCTCCCTGCCAAGTTCCTTCAAAAACTGTGCAAGTGTAAATTTAGTGTGAGAAACTGACCAGCCTCAATACTTCCTGGTAGTCTAGGGAGTTGAAAGTAATTAGAGGGGTTCCAAGGGTGCCTACCTGATCAAGAGGGAGAGGGTGCAGTGGGAAGCATTGTATCTCTCTCTTGCTTCCCACATCTACTGACCACTCTGGTCCTTACCCCACTGTTCTCAATGCTTAGCTGCTTGTTCTTGACCTCGCCCTTTTCTGGCCTCTCTTGCCTCTCAGAACTCTTCCTCCCACAAACTCTTCTTTCTTGAATCACTATACCTTAACTGAGCTCTCTCCTCAGTCATGGCTCACCACTACTGCTCTAGATTAGCTGTCTACTTGGCAGTGCCTCTTATTTCAAACCAGGGATGCTATGTTTGAAATTGAAGGCACTGATTGGCTTATCTTTAGTTTCAAAGCAGCACACCCAAACTGTTCCATATGACGCTGTACTAACCACAGAGCTAGGGGAATATGAGTGAGACCAAATATCCTATATGTTTTGCATACCGGCAGTCACTAGATAGTGCCCAACGGAGCAATTCAAGTATTGCTCTGTTCCGGCGCGCACAGCCTCCAGTGCTGACATTACTGTTATGTTGTTCTGTCATTACCAGGCTGGTAACTAGTTAATTCATGACGCCTTTTGCTGTGGGATATTTGGTTAACTATTTTATTTCTACCAGATGGACGCAATACAAGGAATACCTCGGAGGGGCATCTTGTTTGGTCTCCAGATTTTAAATTAGAAGATAAGAACATCATGCAAAAGTCTCCAGAAGAAAACAATATAACCCTAAATATACATCCAGCACTTCACAGTGCAGATATATCATTGGATACCCGTATTCCTGAGGAATGTTCTCCTTGCAACTCACAGGTTGCTGCACATAGGACAGATCATAGGTGTGATACAGTCATTTCCTCTTCTGAAGATGGAAAATGTTTTACACGTAACCTAGCTCTTGCTGGACATGGTAAAAGTCACATAGGTGAGAAGCCATTTACATGTTCTGAGTGTGGGAAAAGTTTTACACATAAATTAGCTCTTGTTAGACATCAGAGAACTCATACAGGTGAGAAACCATTTCCATGCTCTAAGTGTGGGAAATGTTTTACACAGAAATCAGCTCTTGTTATACATGAAAGAAGTCATACAGGTGAGAAACCATTTCAATGTGCTGAATGTGGGAAATGTTTTATACAGAAATCAGATCTTCTTATACACAGGAGACGTCACACAGGTGAGAAACCATTTACCTGTTCTGAGTGTGGGAAATGTTTTACAGATAAATCAGGTCTTGTTATACATGAGAGAATTCACACTGGTGAGAAGCCATTTCCATGCCGTGAGTGTGGGAAAAGTTTTACACATAAATTAGCTCTTGTTAACCATCAGAGAACTCATATAGGTGAGAAACCATTTCCATGTTCTGAGTGTGGGAAATGTTTTACACAGAAATCAGCTCTTGTTATACATAGGAGACGTCACACAGGTGAGAAACCATTTACCTGCTCTGAGTGTGGAAGATGTTATACACATAAATCAGGTTTTCTTATACATGAGAGAATTCACACAGGTGAAAAGCCATTTCCATGCCATGATTGTGGGAAATGTTTTACACACAAATCAGCTCTTGTTAGACATGAGAGATGCCATACAGATGAAAAGCCATTTCCATGCTCTGACTGTGGGAAATGTTTCTCATGCAAAGCAGCTCTTGTTATACATGAGAAAAGTCACACAGGTGAGAAGCCATTTCCGTGTTCTGAGTGTGGGAAATGTTTTATGAATAAATCAGGTCTTGTTACACATCATAGACATCACACAGGTGAGAAACCGTTTACATGCTCTGAGTGTGGGAAATGTTTTTCACGCAAATCAACTCTTGTTATGCATGAGAGAATACACACAGGTGAGAAACCATTTAGATGTGCTGAATGTGGGAAATGTTTTTTCACTCAAATCAGATCTTGTTATACATGAGATAATGCATGGAGGTAAGAAACAATTTCCATGCTCTGAGTGTGGGAAATATTTTATACACAAATCAGATCTTATTAGACATGAGAGAAGTCACACAGGTGAAAAACCTTTTACATGTTCGGAGTGTGGGAAATGTTTCTCACGCAGATCAGCTGTTGTTAGACATCAGAGAAGTCACACAGGTGAGAGGCCATTTACATGCTGTGAGTGTGGGAAATGTTTTATAAAGAAATCAGATCTTGTTACACATCAGAGAAGTCACACAGGTGAGAGACCATTCACATGTGAGTGTGGGAAATGTTTTATGTGGAAATCATCTCTTCTTAGACATCAGAGAAGTCACACAGGAGAGAACCAGCTATTGAAAGACAAGTCACAGTTGAATTGACTTGATTAAACAATGTTGCATTAATAATTGTATAATAAATCTGTAATAAGAATGTGTATTTAGTTCCTTCCAATAGAATTCAAAGCACTTTGCATTATTGTATATGGTGAGGCAGCAATTTTGTGTATGTGCAGTTTTTATTCTGAGAAAGCATTCACAACAATCCCTGCTCCATTGGAGCTTACATTCTACCTTACATATGAGACGACAGGTTTCAATTGTGCCAAAAACCACTTAATCTATCAGTCTGTGAACTTGTGGGAGGTGACCTGTGGCAGTATGGAGAGAACATGCAAAGTCCACAGAAATAGGCCTTGGGAACCATAGCTGAGAATCCAGTGCAGTGTAGAAGCAATTCTAAACACTATGCCGCGTAAACCTAATTAATCAAAATGATTAAATGTAAAGAGTGTACTCAGTGCACGGGGGAGAGAATGCCTCTCCTAACATAAAACCTGTTCCCAGTGGTGCCTTCAGGGGGATAGAAGCTCAGCCACCCCTCCATTATCCATTACTAGCAACTACAAAACAAGCCGAGCTTCCATGCAACATACAAAGCAGGAAGAAAAAGAAGACTCCTTTTGGGTGCACTCTTAAGGATCAAAGATGGAATTTATTAAAACATAACTTTTATTTGGTTATTTAATATATTGGTGTATTCAACAAAGACTAACAACATTTATGTAACAAGAGTATCAGTCAATATTAATAAATATTCATGAACCCCATGATCTGCGGTTTGATATTACTATATCAGTGTACCTTTAATGGAGAGGTCATTACTTAGATAAATTAATAGTATAACAGTCTATCGTTACTCATATTGGGTTGATGAGTTTAAAGCCTCAGGTAGGGCATATATGGTGCTTGCTTATATACCCTTTTTTATAGGTTCATTCGTTACACCTGGGCAAAAAGATATTGGCATAGGATAATGACGATGCTGGAGAATTACAGGCAAAAGATATGTACGAAGTTAGTTGGTGTCCAAGGCTCCTAGGCCTTTTGTTTGTAGTAGTTCCTAGTAGGAAGGAATTGTGATTCTGCTGTCCGTGTAAGGCACAATGTTCCAAGTCCCCACAGATTTCTACAACACTTGGTCTTCCTAGGAGGTCTCCCATCCAGGTACTGGCCAAGCCCACAACTGCTTAGCTTCCAAGATCGGACAGTATTGGGTGTTTACATGTGCTGTAGTAGTAGATTATAAAGTTCCAATTGTCCGTTCCTCTGGGATTACTGATGAGAGTTCACTTAGCAGGTTTCTAGCAAGAATTCTGTAAAGTTTAAAGTAAAGAGGAAGAGAAAACCAGAATAATTTTTTTTTTTTTTTTAGAAAATAGGACTGGAGTAGGGTATTCCTCCAGGCAGAAGGCAGTAGTACGTGTATCTGCTGTCAGCGTTAGACCGGGGTTTGTGTGTATACACTCATACCTTCGCCATAGGGTGTGTGGACCCTGGAATCACTGATGAGAGTCCGCATTGAAAAATAATGATTTGATAGAAAGTGTGGTTGGTGAAAGAGGGGTATTGACAAATTCACATGAACAGGATTGGTTTAGATGAGCGTTCCTGTGTGTGAGAGGAGTACACTTGAGAATTTTACTGTTAGATCCAACATTTGCATCTGCTTGGCTACATGGGGACTCTGATGGGTACCCTTGATTCCATTCTTCTCCAGTATTATGTTTATTGGGTGTGGAATGCAACACACCCAGAGTGTTCCACATGAGGCTGTACTAACCACAGAGCTATGGGAATATGAGTGAGATCAAACAGCCTATATAATAAAAGACTAACTCTGGAATTCAAGTGTTTTGCATGCCAGCAGCCACTAGATGGTGCCCAATGGATCAATTTAAGTATTGCTCTGTTCAGGCTCGCACAGCCTCCAGCTCTGACATTACTGTTATGTTGTTCCGTCATTTTGACGGGTTTGTTACTAGTTAATTAATGATGTCTTTGCTGTGGGATATTTGCTTAACTATTTTATTTCTACCAGATGGACGTAATACAAGGAATACCTTGGAAGGACATCTTGTTTGGTCTCCAGATTTTAAATTAGAAGATAAGAACATGACACGAGGGTCTCCAGAAGAAAACTGCATCACCCTAAATATACATCCAGCACTTCATAGTGCAGATATATCATCGGATACCTGTATTGCTGAGGAATGTTCTCCTTGCAACTCACAGATTGCTGCACATAGTACAGATCATAGCTGTGATACAGTCATTTCCTCTTCTGAATATGGAAAATGTTTTACACCTAACCCAGCTCTTGCTAGACTTGGTAGAAGTCATGCAGGTGAGGAGCCATTTCCATGTTCTGAGTGTGGGAAGAGTTTTACAAATAAATTAGCTCTTTTTAGACATCAGAGAACTCATATAGGTGAGAAACCATTTCCATGTTCTGAGTGTGGGAAATGTTTTACACAGAAATCAGCTCTTGTTATACATAGGAGACGTCACACAGGTGAGAAACCATTTACCTGCTCTGAGTGCAGGAAATGTTTTACAGACAAATCATCCCTTATTATTCATGAGAGAAGGCACAAAGGTGAGAAGCCATTTCCATGTTCTGAGTGTGGGAAATGTTTTCTAAAGAAATCAGATCTTGTTACGCATCAAAGACGTCACACAGGTGAAAAACCATTTCCATGCTCTGAGTGTGGGAAATATTTTTCACACAAATCAGCACTTGTCATACATGAAAGAAGACACACAGGTGAGAAACCATTTCCATGCTCTGAGTGTGGGAAATGTTTTACATGTAAATCAGATCTTGTAATACATAAGAGAAATCACACAGGTGAGAAATTATTTACCTGCCCTGAGTGTGGGAAATGTTTCACATACAAATTAGCTCTTGTCGTACATCTGAGAAGTCACACAGGTGAGAAACCATTTCCATGTTTTGAATGTGGGAAATGTTTTTCAATGAAATCAGATCTTGTTATACATGAGATAATTCACACAGGTGAGAAACCATTTCCATGCTCTGAGTGTGGGAAAAGTTTTTCACACAAATCAGCTCTAGTTAGACATGAGAAATGTCATACATGTGAAAAACCATTTACATGTTCAGAGTGTGGGAAATGTTATAACCTGAAATCAGATCTTATTATTCATGACAGAAGTCACACAGGTTTGAAACCATTTATATGCTCTGAGTGTGGGAAATCTTTTTCACGCAAATCATCCCTTGTTATCCATGAGAGAAGTCACACAGGTGAGAAACCATTTCCATGTTCTGAGTGTGGGAAATCTTTTTCACAGAATTCAGCTCTTGTTATACATAAGAGAATACACACAGGTGAGAAACCATTTCCATGTTCTGAGTGTGGGAAATGTTTTACAAGTAAATCAGATCTTGTTATACATGAGAGAAATCACACAGGTGAGAGACCATTCACATGTGAGTGTGGGATATGTTTTACACGGAAATCATCTCTTCTTAGACATCAGAGAAGTCACACAGGAGAGTACCAGCTATTGTAAGATATCAGAAAAGTCACAGTTGAATTGACTTGATTGGTAGACATGAAACAAGGTTGCATTAATAGTTTACGTATAATAAATCTGTATTAAGAGAATTTGTGTATGTAGTTCCTATCTCCCAATAGGATTAAAAGCACTTTGCATTTTTGTTTAAGGTGAGGAAGCCAAGCATTTACAACAATCCATAAAGCTTAGAATCTAACTTTCATATCACACACCAAGTATAATTTATGTCAGAAACCACTTAATCTACCAGTATGTTTTTGAACTTGTCAGGTGACCAGTAGTGGGTACAAACACATGGTTGTTTAACTTCATACATGGCATACCTAGGAGTGGCACTGCAGTATTAAAGATGGCAGATTAATAAACTATATGACCCTATAGAAAGTTACAAAGAATGTTTTCATTAATCAAGAACTAGATCAGAGGTCTGAGGTCAGAACAGGAAGATAGAGGTGGAGTATGTAGTAGAAGTCAAGTAAAAGAATTATCATTTGAATGATTGATTAAGATTAAAATGTGTGAGGCATCACATAATTTCTTGTTAAAAATATGTTGAAAATTGGTAATGATAAGACTATGTAAAGAAGAGTGGTGAAAAATAGAAGTGTCCTTGGGCCTGTCCACCAACTTTTATGAAGGTCGTGCACAGTTTAACAAACCAAGCACTTCAGCGATATGGATTGCTACTTTTGTGGCTGAAGTGCTTCGATTGTGTAGGCCCCACAAACCTTTTTTGAATGGACTATCTCCGATCACTAATGAGGTTGATGATGGGGCTGTTTATTACATTAATTTTTAGAAATACATATCCTGAATACACCGCTAATGACAAAACATGGAGATGATTCCTAGATGGTTAACGTCCCTAGCTCTACTAACTTTGGCCTCACAAATGGAGCAGATGCCTTCACAAACATTGTCAGGATTTTGGTAAAAATAATCCCACACCCAAGAGGTGACTTTTTTATCTCATGCAAACCAATCACATTAGCTTTCTTTTTATCAAGGGCAAGAACATCCTCAATAGCTCCCCCTTTATAATAATAATAATAAGACACCACAGGCCACTATAATAATAAGATACCACATATGCTCCACCTGAATAATAATAACAGGACACCACAGACTGCTCCTCATTTATAATAACGACACCACAGGCTGCTCCTGTATAATAATAACGACACCACAGCCCGCTTCCCTTGAATAATAATAACTACACCACAGGCTGCTCCTCCTGTATAATAACACCACAGGCTGCTCCCACTGTATAATAACAGACACCACAGACAGCTACCCCTGTATAATAAACAACACCACAGGCTGCTCCACCTGTATAATAATAACAACAGGAAACCACATGCCGCTACCCCTGTATATAACAGGACACCACAGGTTGCTCTTCCTGTATAAAAATAATAAGACACCACAGATGCTCCACCTGTATAATAATAACAGGACAACATAGGCTGCTTCACCTGTGTAATAATAATAACAGGACACCACACAGTGCTCCCCCTATGTAATAACGACACCACAGTCTGCTCCCCTGTATAATAATAACAACAGGATACTACACAGGCCGCTCCCCCTGTATAATAATAATAGCAAGACACCACAGGCTGCTCCCCCTGTATAATAAGAGGACACCTCAGACTGCTCCCCCTGTATAATAACAACAGGATACCACTAGACTGCTTCAACAACAAGACACCACAGATGCTCCACCTGTATGATAATAATAACAGGATACCACAGCCTGCTCCCCCTGTATAATAACAACAGGATACCACAGGCCGCTCCCCCTGTATAATAATAATAGCAAGACACCACAGGCTGCTCCCCCTGTATAATAACAACAGGATACCACTAGTCTGCTCCTCCTGTATAATAATAATAACACCATAGGCTGCTCCCCCTGTATAATAATAACAAGATACAACTAGGTTGCTCCTCCTGTATAATAATAACAGGACGCCACAGGCCACTCCTACTGTATAATAATTATAACAGTCCACCACAGGCTGCTCCCCTTGTATGATAATATTAATAAAAGGACACCACAGGCTGCACCCCCTGTATAATAATAACAACAACAGGACACCTTAGGCTGCTCCCACTGTATAATAATAACGACACCACAGGCCGCTACCCCTGTATAATATAGTAATGACACCACAGGCTGCTGCTCCTCCTGTATAATAATAATGACACCACAGGCTGCTCCCACTGTATAATAATTATAATAGGACACCACAGGCTGGTCCCCCTGTATAATAGTATTAACAGGACACCACAGGCTACTCCCCCTGTATAATAACAGGACACACAGGCTTCTCCCCCTGTATAATAATAAAAGGACACCACAGACTGCTCCCACTGTATAATAATAACGACACCACAGGCAGCTACCCCAGTATAAAAATAACACCACAGGCCGCTATGCCTGTATATAATAATAACGACACCACAGGCTGCTCCACCCGTATAATAACAGGACACCACAGGCTGCTACCCCTGTATATAATAATAACACCACAGGCTGCATTACCTGTATAATAATAACAAGACACCACAGATGCTTCACCTGTATGATAATAACAGGACACCACAGGCTGCTTCACCTGTGTAATAAAAACGACACCACACACTGCTCCCCCTGTATAATAATAACAGGATACCACAGGCCCCTCCCCCTGTATAATAATAATAACAGGATACCACAGCCTGCTCCCCCTGTATAATAATAACAGGATACCACAGGCCACTATACCTGTATAATAATAATAACGACACCACAGGCTGCTCCCCCTGTATAATAATAATAACAACAACAGGATACCATTAGGCTGCTCCTGTATAATAATAATGACACCACAGGCTGCTCCTCCTATATAATAACATACCACAGGCCGCTACCCCTGTATATAATAACACCACAGGCTGCTTTACCTGTATAATAATAATAACAACAAGACACCACAGATTCTCCACCTGTATGATAATAACAGGACACCACATTCTGCTTCACCTGTGTAATAATAACGACACCACACACTGCTCCCCCTGTATAATAACAACAGGATACCACAGGTCCCTCCCCCTGTATAATAATAATAACAGGACGCCACAGGCCACTCCTACTGTATAATAATTATAACAGTCCACCACAGGCTGCTCCCCTTGTATGATAATATTAATAAAAGGACACCACAGGCTGTTCCCCTGTATAATAATAACAACAACAGGACACCTTAGGCTGCTCCCACTGTATAATAATAACGACACCACAGGCCGCTACCCCTGTATAATATAGTAATGACACCACAGGCTGCTGCTCCTCCTGTATAATAATAATGACACCACAGGCTGCTCCCACTGTATAATAATTATAATAGGACACCACAGGCTGGTCCCCCTGTATAATAGTATTAACAGGACACCACAGGCTACTCCCCCTGTATAATAACAGGACACACAGGACACACCCTGTATAATAACAACAGGATACCACAGGTCCCTCCCCCTGTATAATAATAATAACAGGACACCACAGGCTGCTCCCCCTGTATAATAATAATAACAACAGGATACCATTAGGCTGCTTCTCCTGTATAATGATAATGACACCACAGGCTGTTCCCCCTATATAATAACAACAACAGGATAATACTAGGCTGATATATAATAATAATAATAACTGAATACCATAGGCTGCTGCCCTTTATAATAATACCCCCTTTATAATAATAACAACATAATACCATAGGCTGCTGCCCTTTATAATAATAATAACAGGATACCACTAGGCTGCTTCTGTATAATAGGATGACACAGGCAACCCCCCCTGTATAATAATAATTACAGTCCACCACAGGCTGCTTCCACTGTATGATAATATTAATAACAGGACAGCATAGGCTGCTCCCCCTGTATAATATTAATAAAAGGACACCACAGGCTGCACCCCCTGTATAATAATAATAACAACAGGACACCTTAGGCTGCTCTCACTGTATAATAATAATAACAGGACACAACAGGCTGCTCCCCATTATATTAATAACAGGACACCACAGGCTGCTCCCACTGTATAATAATAACAGGACACCACAGGCTGCTCCCCACGGCCCTCATTCTAAGTTGATTGCTCGCTAGCTGCTTTTAGCAGTGCAAACGCTAAGCCACCGCCCTCTGGGAGTGTATCTTAGCTTAGCAGAAGTGCGAACGAAAGGTTAGCAGAATTGCTCGTAAAAATTTTCATGCCGTTTTTGAGTAGCTCCAGACCTACCCCTACCTTGCGATCACTTCAGTCTGTTTAGTTCCTGCTTTGACGTCACAAACACGCCCTGCGTTCGGCCATTGTTTCCCCAGGCATGCCTGCATTTTCACCTGTCACGCCTACATTTCTCTGACGTCCTAGTGGATGCTGGGGACTCCGTAAGGACCATGGGGAATAGACGGCTCCGCAGGAGACTGGGCACATCTAAAGAAAGATTTAGGACTATCTGGTGTGCACTGGCTCCTCCCCCTATGACCCTCCTCCAAGCCTCAGTTAGATTTCTGTGCCCGGCCGAGCTGGATGCACACTAGGGGCTCTCCTGAGCTCCTAGAAAGAAAGTATAATTTAGGTTTTTTATTTTACAGTGAGACCTGCTGGCAACAGGCTCACTGCATCAAGGGACTAAGGGGAGAAGAAGCGAGCCTACCTAACTGGTGGTAACTTGGGCTTCTTAGGCTACTGGACACCATTAGCTCTAGAGGGATCGCACACAGGACCCGACCTCGTCGTCCGTTCCCTGAGCCGCGCCGCCGTCCCCCTTACAGAGCCAGAAGAAAGAAGGTCCGGAAAATCGGCAGCTGAAGACTTCTGTCTTCTCCAAGGTAGCGCACAACACTGCAGCTGTGCGCCATTGCTCCTCATGCACACCACTCACTGCGGTCACTGATGGGTGCAGGGCGCTGGGAGGGGCGCCCTGAGCAGCAATATTTACACCTTGGCTGGCAAAACTAACACCATATATAACCCCAGGGGCTCTATAGGTGTAAAAATACCCCTGCCAGAATTACTAAAAAAGCGGGAGAAAGCCCGCCGAGAAAAGGGCGGAGCCTTCTCCCTCAGCACACTGGCGCCATTTTCCCTCACAGCTCCGCTGGAAGGATCGCTCCCTGGCTCTCCCCTGCAGTCCTGCACTACAGAAAGGGTAAAAAAAGAGAGAGGGGGCACAAATAGGCGCAGTATAATATATATATATGCAGCTATAAGGGAAAACACTCTATAGGTGATATCCCTGTGGTATATAGCGCTCTGGTGTGTGCTGGCATACTCTCCCTCTGTCTCCCCAAAGGGCTTTGTGGGGTCCTGTCCTCTGTCAGAGCATTCCCTGTGTGTGTGCTGTGTCGGTACTGCTGTGTCGACATGTATGATGAGGAAAATGATGTGGAGGCGGAGCAAATGCCTGTGAATGTGATGTCACCCCCTGCGGGGTCGACACCTGTGTGGATGGACTTATGGAAGGAATTACGTGAAAGTGTCAACTCCTTACATAAAAGGTTTGACGACATAGGACAGCCGGCTACTCAGCTTGTGCCTGTTCCAGCGTCTCAATTGTCATCAGGGGCCTTAAAACGCCCGCTACCTCAGGTGACAGACACAGATGTCGACACGGATACCGACTCCAGTGTCGACGACGATGAGACTAGTGTACCCTCCAATAGGTCCACCCGTTACATGATTGAGGCAATGAAAAATGTATTACATATTTCTGATAATACCCCAGGTACCACAAAAAAGGGTATTATGTTTGGTGATAAAAAACTACCTGTAGTTTTTCCTGCATCTGAGGAATTAAATGAGGTGTGTGAGGAAGCGTGGACTTCCCCCGATAAGAAATTGATAATTTCTAAACGGTTATTGGCAGCGTACCCTTTTCCGCCAGAGGATAGGTCACGTTGGGAAATACCCCCTAGGGTAGATAAAGCGCTTACACGCTTATCAAAAAAGGTGGCACTACCGTCTCCGGATACGGTCGCCCTGAAGGAACCTGCTGATAGAAAGCAGGAGGTTACCCTAAAAGCTATATACACACACACAGGCATTATATTGCGACCAGCCATTGCTCCGGCATGGATGTGCAGTGCTGCCGCTGCGTGGTCAGATTCCCTGTCGGATAATATTGATACTATGGATAGGGACAATATTTTGCTGACAATAGAGCATATAAAAGACGCAGTCTTATACATGCGTGATGCACAGAGGGATATTTGCCGGCTGGCATAAAAAATAAGCGCTATGTCCATTGCCGCCAGGCGGGGGTTATGGACTCGGCAATGGTCAGGCGATGCCGACTCGAAACGGCACATGGAAGTTTTGCCCTATAAGGGGGTGGGACTGTTTGGGGAGGGTCTTTCGGACCTCGTTTCCACAGCTACTGCTGGGAAATCAACCTTTCTGCTACAGGCTACCCCACAACAAAAGAAAGCACCGTATTATCAGGTACAGTCCTTTCGGCCCCAGAAAAGCAAGAGGGCTAGAGGCTCATCCTTTCTGTCGAGAGGCAAAGGTAGAGGGAAAAAGCTGCAGCACACAGCTAGTTCCCAAGAGCAGAAGTCCTCCCCTGCGTCCGGTAAGTCCACAGCATGACGCTGGGGCTGCTCAGGCGGACCCGGGTACGGTGGGGGCCCGTCTCAGAAATTTCAGCGCACAGTGGGCTCTCTCACAGGTGGATCCCTGGGTCCTTCAAGTAGTATCTCAGGGGTACAGGCTGGAATTTGAGACGTCTCCCCCCCGCCGTTTCCTAAAATCTGCCTTACCGGCAACTCCCTCTGCCAGGGAGGCAGTGTTGGTGGCTATTCAAAAACTATTCGCAACAAGTGATTGTCAAGGTACCCCTCCTTCAGCAAGGAAAGGGTTACTATTCCACAATGTTTGTCGTACCGAAACCGGACAGTTCGGTGAGACCCATCTTAAATTTAAAATCCTTGAACACTTATATCAAAAGTTTCAAGTTCAAGATGGAATCGCTCAGGGCGGTTATTGCGAGCCTGGAAGAGGGGGATTACATAGTCTCCCTGGACATCAAGAATGCGTACCTGCATGTCCCCATTTACCCTCCTCACCAGGAGTATCTCAGATTTGTGGTACAGGACTGTCACTATCAGTTCCAGACGCTGCTGTTTGGGTTGTCCACGGCACCGAGGGTCTTTACCAAGGTAATGGCCGAAATGATGATACTCCTTCGCAAGAAGGGAGTTTTAATTATCCCGTACTTGGACGATCTCCTGATAAAGGCGAGGTCCAAGGAACAGTTGGTAGTGGGGGTAGCACTTTCTCGAGAAGTGCTGCAACAGCACGGCTAGATTCTCAATATTCCAAAGTCACAGCTGGTCCCGACGACACGTCTTCTGTTCCTGGGAATGATTCTGGACACAGACCAGAAAAAAGTGTTTCTTCCAGTGGAAAAAGCAGAGGAGTTGTCATCTCTAGTCAGAAACCTCCTAAAACCAGGACAGGTGTCGGTACATCAATGCACACGAGTCCTGGGAAAAATGGTAGCTTTGTACGAAGCAATTCCATTCGGAAGGTTCCACGCAAGGACGTTCCAGTGGGACCTGTTGGACAAATGGTCCGGTTCCCATCTCCAGATGCAGCAGCGGATAACCCTGTCAGCAAGGACCAGGGTGTCGCTACTGTGGTGGTTGCAGAGGCCTCATCTACTAGAGGGCCGCAGATTCGGAACACAGGACTGGGTCCTGGTGACCACGGATGCCAGCCTTCGGGGCTGGGGTGCAGTCACACAGGGAAGAAATTTCCAAAGACTGGTCAACTCAGGAGAGTTCACTTCACATAAATATTCTGGAGCTAAGGGCCATTTACAATGCCCTAAGCCAAGCAAGGCCCATGCTTCAGAACCAGCCGGTACTGATCCAGTCAGACAACATCACGGCGGTCGCCCATGTAAACAGATAGGGCGGCACAAGAAGCAGGAGGGCAATGGCGGAAGCCACAAGGATTCTCCGATGGGCAGAGAATCACGTGCTAGCACTGACAGCAGTGTTCATTCCGGGAGTGGACAACTGGGAAGCAGACTTCCTCAGCAGACACGACCTCCACCCGGGAGAATGGGGACTTCATCCAGAAGTCTTCCAACTGCTGGTAAACCGTTGGGAAAGACCACATGTGGACATGATGGCGTCCCGCCTCAACAAAAAGCTAAAAAGATATTGCGCCAGGTCAAGGGACCCTCAGGCGATCGCTGTGGACGATCTAGTGACACCGTGGGTGTACCATTCGGTTTTTGTGTTTCCTCCTCTGCCTCTCATTCCCAAGGTACTGAGAATAATACGAAGGCGAGGAATAAGAACTATCCTCGTGGTTCCGGATTGGCCAAGAAGAACTTGGTACCCGGAACTTCAGGAGATGCTTTCAGAGGACCCTTGGCCTCTGCCGCTCAGACAAGACCTGCTGCAGCAGGGGCCCTGTCTGTTCCAAGACTTACCGCGGCTGCGTTTGACGGCATGGCGGTTGAACACCGGATCCTGAAGAAAAAAGGCATTCCGGAGAAAGTCATCCCTACCCTGATCAAAGTCAGGAAGGATGTCACTGCAAAACATTATCACCGCATTTGGCGGAAATATGTTGCTTGGTGTGAGGCCAGGAAGGCCCCAACGAAGGAATTTCAACTGGGTCGATTCCTGCATTTCCTGCAAGCAGGGGTGACGTTGGGCCTCAAATTGGGGTCCATTAAGGTCCAGATTTCGGCTCTGACGATTTTCTTCCAGAAAGAACTGGCTTTATTGCCTGAAGTTCAGACTTTTGTCAAAGGAGTTCTGCATATTCAGCCTCCTTTTGTGCCCCCAATGGCACCTTGGGGTCTCAATGTGGTTTTGGAGTTCCTGAAATCACATTGGTTTGAGCCACTTAAGACTGTGGATTTGAAATATCTCACGTGGAAAGTGGTCATGCTGTTGGCCCTGGCTTCGGCCAGGCTTGTATCAGAATTGGCGGCTTTGTCTTGTAAGAGCCCTTATCTGATTTTTCATATGGATAGGGCAGAGTTGAGGACTCGTCCTCAGTTTCTCCCGAAGGTGGTATCAGCTTTTCACTTGAACCAACCTATTGTGGTGCCTGCGGCTACTAGGGACTTGGAGGATTCCAAGTTACTGGACGTAGTCAGGGCCCTGAAAACGTATGTTTCTAGGATGGCTGGAGTCAGGAAAACTGACTCGCTGTTTATTCTGTATGCACCCTACAAACTGGGTGCTCCTGCTTCTAAGCAGACGATCGCGCGCTGGATTTGTAGCACTATTCAGATGGCGCATTCTGCGGTGGGATTACCGCAGCCAGGAAGGTGGGCTCATCTTGGGCGGCTGCCCGAGGGGTCTCGGCTTTACAACTTTGCCGAGCTGCTACTTGGTCAGGGACAAACATGTTTGCTAAATTCTACAAATTTGATACCCTGGCTGAGGAGGACCTGGAGTTCTCTCATTCGGTGCTGCAGAGTCATCTGCACTCTCCCGCCCGTTTGGGAGCTTTGGTATAATCCCCATGGTCCTTACGGAGTACCCAGCATCCACTAGGACGTCAGAGAAAATAAGAATTTACTCACTGGTAATTCTATTTCTCATAGTCCGTAGTGGATGCTGGGCGCCCATCCCAAGTGCGGATTGTCTGCAATACTTGTAAATAGTTATTGTTACAAAAATCGGGTTGTTATTAAGAGCCATCTGTTCAGAGGCTCCATTGTTATCATACTGTTAACCGGGGTTCCTGTCACGAGTTATATGGTGTGATTGGTGTGGCTGGTATGAGTCTTACCCGGGATTCAAAATCCTTCCTTATTGTGTCAGCTCTTCCGGGCACAGTGTCCTAACTGAGGCTTGGAGGAGGGTTATAGGGGGAGGAGCCAGTGCACACCAGATAGTCCTAAATCTTTCTTTAGATGTGACCAGTTTCCTGCGGAGCCGTCTATTCCCCATGGTCCTTACGGAGTCTCCAGCATCCACTACGGACTACGAGAAATAGAATTACCGGTGAGTAAATTCTTATTTTTTGAGCACACTCCCAGAAACACCCACTTCCTGTCAATCACTCACTAATCAGCAGAGCGACAGAAAAGCGTCACACACCCTTGTGTAAAACTGCATAGTTTTGTGTGAAAGTACTTCGCTCGTGCGTACTGCAGCCCGTTCGCAGGCACAGAAGGGACAATTTTTTTTTATACATTCTTTATTTTGGTTTTACAGAAAAAGTTAGGACATTTTCAAGAGTACAACAAGTCGTACAGTGTAGAAATACATGGGTTAAAGTAACTGTAAAATATAAAACATCCAACATCTACACACAAAACAAGACAAAGGTTAGAGGGGGGAATGGGAATAGAAACGGGGGGGGGAACGAGCAAGCTAATCAGTCTTAATTAAATATTAGCGCGGGTTCCACGTAGCAAGGCGTGTTACACAGATAAGTGGCATCATGTTGAGTCTAGTGGGATCTGGTCTTTGTAGGTAGAGGTAGTTTTAAACTCTATCCAAGAGAACCACGTGGCAACATAATCGGCACGTGAGTCAAGGACCGAGTGAAAAATATCGTCCATTGATCTATAGAATTCTATCCGCTGAAACCATTCCCATATTTGAGGGGGGGCCGGGACTTCCAATGGACTGGTACTACAGCTCTCGCTGCGTTATTGAGGTGTTTGAGAAGGGAATGTTTATACTTTGCCAGTGGGATTGTAGTGTGGGAGAGCAACCAGAAGTCAATCCCAGTGGGCACCTGAAACCCCAGGATCTTGGAGGATATTTGAATTATTTGGTTCCAAAAGGTAGCAATCAGGGGACAGTCCCACCATATATGTAGAAGGGAGCCACATTCTTTTCCACACCTCCAGCACAAGGGGGATACTGAGGGATAAAACTTATGGAGAAGGGAGGGGCAGCGATACCATCTGGTAAGCAGTTTATACTGTGTTTCAATAACTTCTAAGCTAGTAGAGCAACGGGACATAACTTCACAGTGTTTCTGCCAGTTGATGTGTATCCCTCTAGGTATAAGATCTGCGTCCCATTTCTCACAGAAAGCGGGGTTACCGGGGTAACGACCATGTAGTAATATCTTATAGATACCTGATATAACATGTGAGGGTTCAGAGGATTGGGCGCACATTGCTTCAAAAGGGGTAAGACTACCAGTCAGTGTAGCAGCTGTCCTATGAGATAAAATAAAATGGCGAGTTTGGAGATAGAACCAGAAGTCAGTCGCAGGAATATCAGTTCCCTCTCTAATGTCATTGAAAGCTTTGATCTTCCCTCCAGAGAGCAAATGTGTTATTCTAGTCAAACCTGCCCTGTTCCACCTAGCGGGCACACCCCCACCCATGCCTGGTCCAAACAGTGGGTTGTCAAGGAGTGGGAGAAGCAGAGAAGTTGATGAGGAAAGACCCATTTTGAATCTCAGTGTTCTCCATAGAGCCAAGGTGGGCCCAACCGTCAGATTTAGCATAATTAATCTTGAAATTGGATAATGCTCCAAAGCGTGTAAATTCCTTCATAAGTCTAGACAGGGAAACAGCAGGGTTTGTAACTATCGCTAAAAGGTCGTCCGCGAATAATGCAAGTTTATGTTCGTTTCCGCCCATTCTCAGGCCAGTGATATCCGGATTCTGTCTAATTGCTCTTGCCAGAGCTTCCATACAGATAACATATATTAATGGTGACAGCGGGCATCCCTGTCTAGTCCCATTAGAGATGACTATCGGGTCAGATAGTATTCCGTTTATCTGCACTTGTGCTGAGGGTGTTCGATATAGTGCCAATATTGTTTTCGCCAAGAGTTTAGCATATAATTTAAGGTCAACGTTAAGGAGGGAGATTGGCCTGTAATAAGATGGCAATGAAGGATCTTTTCCGTCTTTAGGGATGACAGTGACATGGGCCTCCAGGGACTGGTTTGAGAAGGGGATCTGTGGGGAGACCGCGTTACATGCCCGGAGCAGGAGGGGGAGAAGTTTATCCTGGAATGCTTTGTAATAGGATATGGGAAAGCCGTCAGGACCTGGGCTCTTTCCAGACGGGGAGGATTTCAGAGCAGACAGCAATTCGTCGGATGTAAAAGGGACGTCAAGGGCCTCAATTATAGCAGGGGAGAGGGACGGGAATTTAATCTCTTCTAGATAATCCTCTATTGCCTTCCCATGTACCGACTGCTCACATTGGGAGCGCTGAGAGGTCAGATTATAGAGTTTCGTATAGTACGTATGGAAAATCTCAGCCATCTTGTCGTCAGAAGCATGGGGGACACCAGAGGAGTCCTTAATCTCTCTGATATAAGTCAGGGATCTTTGGGCGCGAAGGGCGCGGGCAAGAAGTTTCCCAGGTTTATTACCCCATCTGTGGAACTTGTGTCGACAGCAGCGGAATGCCCTACGAGTGCCTTCGTCTAGCAGGCCATTAAGAGAAGATCGAGCGTCTTGCAATTCTGCTAACACGTCTGAAGTTAGTGTGAATTTATGAATGGATTCCAGCCGTTTAATTTTAGTAAGTAGGGCTTCCCGACATTCGTTTTTTTGTTTTTTAAGGAGGGAGCCCAGTTGGATACATTTGCCCCTAATCACACATTTATGGGCTTCCCACAGCGTCACTGGGGAGACTTCATTAGTCATGTTAAGAGCTATATAGTCCTCCATGGCACTGTCCAGTTGGGCTCGGCAGTCTGGGTCTCTGAGGAAATGCTCATTAAAGCGCCAGCGCCATTGACGTGGGGGGGGGGCAGCGCAAGGACAGGGTAACAGTTGTTGGGGCATGGTCAGATCCGACTATTTGACCTATTGTGGCATCTACTAGAAAATCGAGGGAGTTATGTTCTATAAAGATATAGTCAATACGGGTATAGGAATTATGTGGGTGGGAATAAAACGTGTAGTCTCCATCTTTGGGATGGAGCAGGCGCCAGGTGTCCATTAACTGAAAATCATGCAAAATTGACTTGAAGCGTCTAACATCAGTCTTAGAGGATCTAAGCGCTCCAGTTGAAGTATCTAGAAGAGGCTCCAATGCCCAATTAAGATCGCCTCCTATCACTAATACCCCTGTTAAAGATTGTTCTATCAACTCCAAGGCCTCCCTCATAAAGCGAATCTGACCCTGATTAGGAAGATAAAGGTTAACAAATGTAAAAATTTGTTCAGCAATGGTAGCCTTCACCATCAGGCCCCTCCCATCTCCAATAGGGATTTCTAACACATCATGTAATCTAATATATTTGGCAAACAGGATTGCAACTCCCTTAGCCTTAGCCCCAGAGAAATTATTATAATATCCCTGCGGGAAATGACGAGAGTGTAGCTTCGGAGAGGCACCTTTTTTAAAGTGCGTCTCCTGAAGGAACACCACGTCCGCTTTGTCGGTGTGTAGAGAGTGTAGGATCCGGGACCTCTTCTCAGGGATGTTGAGGCCTTTCACATTAAACGATACCAGCTTTAAGGTAGCCATATTGGTCTGATGGTCGTGGGTACCAGCATTGCTAGTTCGCTGTGGTACCCATACAGTCTTACGAAAAGAGCAGCCGCCCAGAACACCTTATCTAAATAAGGGGAGGGGGATAGGAAAACACAAGAGGGAGGGAGGGGGGTGACAGAGACTTAAAGAGATAAAGACAACTGCTGTCAATGCAACAGCAATAATCTGCATCATTAGTCATGGGAAACCAGAAAAGGCCCATGATCTACGAATGTATAGCAGAGCAAGGGGGGGGTCTGGGGGGAACCGGGACACGCCACCATAGGTAGCATTGAGGTATAAACAGTACTGTTCAAAGCTAATCAGTGGATATAACAGTTCCAGTAAGGGAGAGACTAGATCAGTAAACTGCAAGAACCCAGTAGGGCAGTAGGTACATGGAGGCAAGACAACGTAACAGGAGTCGGTAGTCCAGTATAAAAGTGACAACCTAGAAACCAGGAAACAAACACATAAGCCAGAGTATATAATGTGGCAGGGGGTATCAATACGTAGGCATCTATGAGTGGCAATCGCGTGCTTGAGTAACCATCGGAGTAGACTATTCAACCTGTATTGAAAGAACAGCGTAAAAGAGAAAACAATATATCGCTATTCAATAAACATATCTAATAGTCACGTGTCTTTATGGATCTTAGCCGGAACTCTTGTCCGGTCCTGTCATCTCATGTCATCTGTGGTATTCGCAGCATCAGGCACAGGTGGGGGCTCTCCGGACGTGTCATTCCGCCGACGCCTCCGAGGATTACGGACTTTTTGCCATCGCTCCCTTTGGGGTGGAGGAGCCAGTGAAAGTTCAAACGGGTCTAGCCAATTAGGGAGGGTCGGGGCCGGGATATCTAGAGCTAAGCAGAAGTCCTTGATGCCATCATATTCCTGCAGAACATAAAGGGATCCTTTATAGGTCACTTGGATAGATATTGGGAAACCCCAGCGGAATTTGATGTTACGGCTTTTAAGTTCATCTGTGATGGGGCGAAGTATACGCCTCTGCTGTAAGGTAGACCACGAAATGTCCGGGAAGATTTGTATCCTCTGGCCCTGAAAAGTAATGTCCGGTGCTCGTCTGGCTGCTCTGAGAATCTCCTCCTTCTCTTGAAAGTAGTGGAGTCTGCAGATAACGTCTCGGGGTCGTTCCGTCGGCGCTCCTCTAGGACGCAAAGCCCGATGTGCTCTGTCAAACACTATCTGGTATTCAGAGTCCATCTCCAAAAGTTCATTGAATATTTTGGTTAGGGCAGACTCAAGGTTTTGGGGCGCTACGTCTTCAGATAAACCTCGTATTCTTAGGTTATTCCGGCGACCTCTGTTATCTACGTCATCGAGTCGTCGACCCATGGCTACAAGAGAACACGACTGCCGAGAGATAAGATCGTGGAGGTCTGAAATTTTTGTATCCGTCTTCTCAGCGCAATCTTCCAGTGTTACTACTCTATCTACACCTTGCGTGATGTCCGACTGCAAGGAAGAGAGACAGGTCTGGATAGAATCCTGTATTCGTTGTTCCATGGATTGAAGGTCTTGCTGTAGGTCCTGCCGGGTGGGCAGGGACCGCAATGTGGAGAGAATCGTAGATAAGTCTGAGGATTCCACCACAGGAGAAGATGGCGGAGGGAGAGCAGATTTCTCCCCAGCCGTCCTGTCTGCCATAACTCTGGAGGGCAAGGAGGACGAAGAAAGAGTGGTGGAAGTTGGAACAGTTATCGGCGGTCGAAATAGCGTCTGAAAGGCCTTGGTTCGGGATGAGTTGGCTGAGGCAGATGACCCTTTTTTGGTTGACCGTCTGCCCGGTATGAGGCACGATGCTAGGCGTGATCGGAGGAGGTTATCGTCGAGCTGGGCATCCACGTACAGGTGCGGGTGTCATATCGCGCGTTCCCCCCAGCGTGGCTTGATCAGGTCATTGTAGTTTAAAGTCCAGGTACCATAGAGCGAAGGGTTAAGTAGCATAATTGGAGAGTGTCGGCATATCGTTCATCCATCTTGATGTGTTCCTAGCCTCTCTGCCAAAAATGTGAGGTAGTATAAGAGAATCTGGGGAAAGGGGTGCAGTTTCAAGATTCGCCACAAGAGGGAGATCCAATCCCAGCAGTAGTATAGAGAGGTGAGGCTGACTGCCTGCTTCTCAGCAAGTAAGAGTGCTGGGCAGTTTTTAATATACAGATACAGGGGGGGCCCAGAAGATTGGGGTGTTGTCACCACATATAATTAGTCTCCTGACTATTTTGGTGTGCAGCAGGGTGTTATAAATGCAGCCCAAGACGTACAGGGAGCTGAGTGGGCATGCAGCCCATAACCAATATGGCGGCGCCGGCTTCACTTATAGGGCTTTCGGGATTGTGTTATCTGAAGTGTCCCTGGAGTGGCCCGTAGCATTGGTGGCAGTGTAGGATACTCCCCAGGTGGCAAGATGTCCAGGAGGCTGAGCAGGCGGCTGGGTCCGGCGCACCTACGCTCGCGGTCGCGCCAGCTCCTGTGCTCCGCCGTCACCCGGCGCGATCTCCAGGGCCCCGCTCCAGGCCGCACAGCGGGCTCGTCAGGCGGAGGACGTGCCACGGAGGTAAGGCAGGGATGGGGGAGCTGCTGCTACACTCTAGCGCACCGCTCTGTGCGGAAGGGTGGAAGGATGGGGGGCACTGACCCGATACAGAGATGGCCGCCGGGCCTCCGTCAGCTCCGTCCCGTGCGGCGAGTCCCAGGGTCCCCGCCATGCAGAGGCGTGCAGCTGGCAGCAGGGAAGTCTCTTCTGGCCGCGGTCAGCGGCGGCATGTATAAAGGAGCTCCGAAGGAAGTCCGCAGCCCGAACTGTGGGTCCCGATGCCGCGTCTGGCTTGAGAGGGAAATTGAGGTCCCGGCTTCTGTGTTCCCCACAGCCCGCAACCCGCAGGAGCAGTGAAAACTGCTCCCCGATTCCGCGGCACCCCAGGGGGGGACAGCAGGGACAAAGCGAGTACTGGGGCAATTGGAAGAGGGCAGGAAAGGATTATATATATAATATATAGCTGTTGGTCCCAGGAGCACTTTCAGAACACAGCTGCCTCCTTCAGCAGCCAAGCCACGCCCCCAGAAGGGACAATTTTTAGCCTGATTGATGCGCTGTGAACAATGGCAGCTAGCGATCAATTCAGAATGAAGGCCCCTGTGTAATAATAACAGGACACCAGAGGCTGCTCCCCCTGTTTAATAATTATAACGACACCACAGGCTGTTCCCAGTGTATAATAATAACAACAGGATATCACTAGGCCACCCCCCCTGTATAATAATAATAATAACAACAACAGGATATCACAGCCTGCTCCCCCTGTATAATAATAATAATAATAACAACAACAGGATATCACTAGGCTGGTCCCCCTGTATAATAATAATAACAGGACACCACAGGCCGCTCCCCCTGTATAATAATAACAGGATACCACAGGCTGCTCTCCCTGTATAATAATAATAATAACAGGATACCACAGGCCGCTCCCCCTGTATAATAATAACAAGATACAACTAGGCTGCTCCCCCTGTATAATAATAATAACAGGATACCACAGGCCGCTCCCCCTGTATAATAATAACAGGATACCACAGCCTGCTCTTCCTTAATAATAATAATAGTGCCTGCTCCCCCTGTATAATAATAATAACAGGACACCACAGGCTTCTCCCCTGTATAATAATAACAACAGGACACCACATGCTGCTCCCCCTGTATAATAATAATAAGAGGACACCACAGGCCGCTCCCCCTGTATAATAATAACAGGACACCTCAGGCCCAACCCCTGTATACTAATAATAAAAATAATGATACCACAGACTGCTCCACCTGTATAATAATACCAGGACACAACAGGCCGCTACCCCTGTATAATAATAGTAACAGGACATCACAGGCTGCTCCTCCTGTATAATAATAATAATAACAAGATACCACAGATGCTCCACCTGTATAATAATGACAGGACACCACAGGCTGCTCCTCCTGTATAATAAAAATAACAGGACACCACAGGCTGCTCCTCCTGTGTAATAATAATAACAGGACACCACATGCTGCTCCCCCTGTATAATAACAGGATACCACTAGGCTGCTCCCCCTGCATTATAATAATAATAATAACAGGATCCCACAGGCCACTCCCCCTGTATAATAATAATAACAACAACAGGATACCACTAGGCTGCTCCCCCTGTATAATAATAATAACGACACCACAGGCCGCTCCCCCTGTATAATAATAACAGGATACCACAGGCTGCTCTCCCTGTATAATAATAATAATAATAACAGGATACCACAGGCCGCTCCCCCTGTATAATAATAACAGGATACCACTAGGCTGCTCCCCCTGTATAATAATAATAACAGGATACCACAGGCCGCTCCCCCTGTATAATAATAACAGCCTGCTCTTCCTGAATAATAATAATAGCAACAGGATACCACAGCCTGCTCCCCCTGTATAATAATAATAATAATAATAACAGGACACCACAGGCTCTCCCCTGTATAATAATAGTAATAATAATAGGACATCACAGGCTGCTCCCCCTGTATAATAATAACAACAACAGGATACCACTAGGCTGCTTCCCCTGTATAATAATAATCAGGATACCACAGACTGCTCCCCCTGTATAATAATAATAACAACAAAAAACAGGATACCACTAGGCTGCCCCCCTTGTATAATAATAATAATATTAATAACAACAACAGGACACCACAGGCTGCTCCTCCTGTATAATAATATCAGAACACCACAAGCTGCTTCCCCTGTGTAATAATAATAACAGGACACCACAGGCTGCTCCCCTGTATAATAATAACAGGACGCCACGGGCCCCTTCCCCTGTATAATAATATTTACAGTCCACCACAGGCTGCTCCCCCTGTATGATAATAATAATAACAGGACAGCACAGGCTGCTCCTCCTGTATAATATTAATTAAAGGACACCACAGGCTGCACCCCCTGTATATTAATAATAACAGGACACCTTAGGCTGCTCCTACTGTATATTAATAACAAGACAACACAGGCTGCTCCCCCATTATAATAATAACAGGACACCACAGGCTGCTCCTACTGTATTATAATAATAGTAAATAATAGTAAATAACAACAGGACACCACAGGCTGCTCCTCCTGTATAATATTAATAACAGGACACCACAGGCTGCTCCCACAGTATAATAATAATACCAACAGGACACCACAGGCTGCTCCTCCTGTGTAATAACAGGACACCACAGGCTGATCCCCCTGTATAATAATAATAACAGGACACCACAGGCTGCTCTCCCTGTATAATAATAACAGGACACCATAGGCTGCTCCTCTATAATTTCAGTTTTCTAGACTCTCTGGTATGAGAGGCATAGAGGGAGAAGCTAGTGCACACTATTGATTTCTCCGGGTGGATTATGAACCTACCAAAATCCCACCTGGAATCAACACGGAGACTGACGTTCCTGGTGATGATTCTTGATAATGAGGAACAGAAAGTATTCCTTCCGTTGGAAAAGGCATTGGTAATCCAGTTGATGTGCGGGATGTTCTAAAACCAACCCGGATATCAGTGCATCTATGCATTCACCTTCTGGGGAAGATGGTAGCTTCTTTCAAGGCTCTGCAGTACGGAAGTTTTCATGCAAAGCCCTTCCAGCTGGGTCTGTTGGACAAAGGATCCGGATCGCATCTACCAATGCCACAGAGGATACGTCTGTTGCCAAAAGCCAGGATTTATTTTCCGTGGTGGCTTCGGACTTCTCACCTGACCGAGGGGCGAAGGTTTGGGATTCAAAACTGGATTCTGCTAACCACAGATGCAAGCTTCAGAGATTGGGGAGCAGTCACCCAAGGGAAAGAGTTTCAAGGAAAATGGTAATTTCAGGAAACCATTCTTCCAATCAACATTCTGGAACTAAGGGCCATATACAACGCCATTCTACAGGCGGCACATCTTCAAGATCACGCCATTCAAGTTCAGTCGGACAATGTGACTTCAGTCGGATTATGTGCAGTAATGTACATAAACCGACAGGTTGAAACGCAGAGCAGCAATGTCAGAGGTAACAAACATTCTCCTCTGGGCAGAAAGGCACGCGCTGGCACTGTCTGCCATCTTCATTCCGGGAGTAGAGAACTGGGAAGCAAATTTCCTCAGCAGACACGACCTCCACCCAGGAGAGTGGGGCCTTCACCCGCAGGTGTTCGAGTCCTTGACAAGGTGGGGAATTCCACAAATCGACATGATGACCTCTCGTCTCAACAAGAAGCTAATGCGGTATTGTTCCAGTTTGAGGGACCCACAAACAGTGGTGGTGGATGCTCTGGTGACTCCATGGGTCTACCAGAGGGTGTACGTGTTTCCACCACTTCCATTGATCCCAAGAGTTCTCAAAACAATAAAAAGGGAAAAGGTTCAATCAATTCTCATTGCTCCGGACTGGCCAAGAATGGCCCGGTACGCGGATCTACTGGAGATGCTCCTAGCAGGCCCTTGGCCTCTGCCTCTTCGTGAGGATCTTCTACAACAGGGGACGTTCGTCTATCAAGACTTACCATGGCTACGTTTGACGGCATGGAGGTTGAGCGTTAAATTCTAGCCTGGAAAGGGATTATGGACAGGGTTATTCCAACCTTGATCAAAGCCAGAAAAGGGGTAACGTCTAAACATTACCACCGTATTTGGAAACAATACATCTCTTTGTGTGAAAACAGAAAATTTCCTGCAGTGGAATGTCAACTGGGAAATTTTCTCCTTTTTCTACAGTCTGGTGTGGATGTGGGCCAACGTTTGGGATCCTTAAAAGTCCAGATTTCGTCTTTATTCATTTTCTTCCAGAAACAATTGGCTTCCCTCCCTGAGGTTCAGACATTTTTATGCCTCCTACGACACCTTGTGCAGTTCCTACAGTCGGAGGTGGATGTAAAGTTTCTTACGTGGAAGACTGTCAGACTGTTGGGCTTGGCTTCAGCAAGGTGTGTGTCAGAGCTGGGGGCGCTGTCTTACAAGAGCCCCTATTTGATTATTCATGAAGATATAGCTGAACTCAGAACTCATCAGCAATTTCTTCCTAAGGTGGAACTAACCTATTGTGGGTCCGGTGCTTACTGACACCTCTGCTACCTCAACGTCCTTGGATATTGTGAGGGCTTGGAAGATCTATGTGAAGTGGACAGCTCGTCACAGAAAATCTGACTCGATGTTTGTTCTCTATGATCCCAAGAAAATTGGGTGTCCTGCTTCAAAGCAATCTATTGCTTGCTGGATCAGGCCTACTATCCAGGATGCTTATTCTATGGCAGGATTGCTGGATCCTAAAGTACAGGCCCACCCTACTAGGTCGGTGGATTCTTCCTGGGTGGCTTCCCGGGGTGTCTCGGCTTTACAGCTCTGCTGAGCTGTATAGCTCTCTTGCTTCCCACCACTGCCAGCATCTTTTATCCTTAGCTTCTATCTTGACTTTCACTGACAACAGCTGTCTTCAATGCTTAGCTGTCACTTCAGATTCTTCTCCCGTTGCTCATGTAATCTTCTTGCTTGATCTCACCTCTCCAGGCCTTTTTTGAGGCCAAAAATACTCTTCTTCCCAGGAGCTCTTCTTTCTTAAAGTGCTGCAACTGGACTGTGCTCTCTCCATGATCACTGCTCACCATAGCTGCTGCAGAGTTGTTGTCTTCTGGCAGTGCTTCCTATTTTTAACCAAGATGCCATGTTTGAAATGGGAGGCTTTGATTGGCTCAGTTTGAATCCCTTTCGTTTCAGGCTTGCTATTACACTTGGAAGGACACAACTTGCGTGCCTCACAATGATGTTCTCGCTAGATCCGACTTCCACAGGATGGATGAGTAAGAGATGAACACCTCCATCTGCAGGGCTTTCAGGGCACTCTGACAGGGACCCAGCCACACTCAAAAACTCGTTTCCTTTATTCTCCAGTAATATGTTTGAGTATGAATGGTAGCACACACCCAAAATGTTCCACATGAGGTTGTACTAAGCACACATATGAGAATCAGGGTGAGATCAAATATTGATTAATGATGTCTTTGCTGTGGGATACTTGATTAACTATTTTATTTTTACCGGATGGATGCAATACAAGGAATACCACGGAGGGACATCTTAGTTCATCTCTTCACAGTGCAGATATATCATCTGATCTCTTTATACCTGAGGACTGTTCTCCTGGTAACTCACATATTGTTGCACATAGTACAGATCGTAGCGGTGATATAATTATTTATTCTTATGAAAGAGGGAAATGTTCTACACATAATCTAGCTGTTGTCAGACACAAAAGAATTCACACAGATGAGAAACTTACATGCTCTGAGTGGGAACTGTTTTACATACAAATCAGCTCTTGATAGACATGAGAGACGTCACACAGGTGAAAAACTTTCCATGTTCTGAGGAAAGGTTTTCCATGCAAATCAAACCTTGGCCCTCATTCCGAGTTGTTCGCTCGGTAAATTTCATCGCATCGCAGCGATATTCCGCTTAGTGCGCATGCGCAGTGTCCGCACTGCGCCAAGTAAATTTGCTAAGAAGTTAGGATTTTTACTCACGGCCTTTTCTTCGCTCAGGCGATCGTAGTGTGATTGACAGGAAATGGGTGTTTCTGGGCGGAAACAGGCCGTTTTATGGGCGCGTGGGAAAAAACGCTACCGTTTCCGGAAAAAACGCAGGAGTGGCCGGAGAAACGGGGGAGTGTCTGGGCGAACGCTGGGTGTGTTTGTGACGTCAAACCAGGAACGACAAGCACTGAACTGATCGCAGATGCCGAGTAAGTGTGGAGCTACTCTGAAACTGCTAAGAAGTGTGTAATCGCAATATTGCGAATACGTCGTTCGCAATTTTGAGATGCTAAGATTCACTCCCAGTAGGCGGCGGCTTAGCGTGAGCAACTCTGCTAAAATCGCCTTGCGAGCGAACAACTCGGAATGACCTCCCTTGTTTCACATCAGAAAATTCACACAGGTGAGAAAGCATTCCATGTTCTGAGTGTGGGAAATGTTTTACATGGAAATCAGATCTTGTTATACATGAGACGTCACACAGGTGAGAAACCATTTTCATGATCTGAGTGTGGGAAATGTTTTACATGCAAATCAAATCTTGTTTCACATCAAAGAATTCACACAGGTGAGAATCCATTTCCATGTTCTGAATGTCCGAAATGTTATACTGAGAAATCAGCTCTTGTTAGACACAAGAGAACTCGCACAGATGCCGTGACTTCTTTAAAAAAAATTCTATTAGTAATCCCCCTGGTATTCCACATTCCTGTTGCTTGTGGTATTCATTTTAGTGAGCTGAACCAATGCATTAAATTCACACACACAACAGAGAAATAGGGAGAACCAGATCAGAAAGCTCTTGTTACACGTCAGAGAAGTCACACAGGTGAGAAACCAATTCCATGTTCTGAGTGGGAAATGTTTTACAAAAAAATCATATCTTGTTAAACATTAGAGACTTCACACAGGTGAGGACCCCTTTCCATGTTCTGAGTTTGGTAAATTTTTCACCAGTAAAGGCCCATACACATTAGACGATGTCGCTCTGTGAGCGACATCGTCAAATGTTTCCCCCTCCCGGGCCGGCGGCCGACTATGTACACTGAGCGATATGACAGCTCATATCGCTCAATGACGTCACACCCCCACCAGCTCTGCATGAATGTCGTGGACGACAGTCCACATCCTTCATGCATGTCCTACCGACAGCGACGATCGTTGCCGACCTGCGGGGCCGCGCATCGTCCGTCGCTGGCGGCATACACACTTAACGATAAAATGAGCGACGTCGCTCATTTAATCGTTAAGTGTGTACGGACCATTAGACATCCGAAAGTTATAGTTTAATTCCCTTGAGTTGGTAGACATGAAAGAGCATTAATATTTCACGTACAAGAAATCTGTAATAACGTTATTTGTGTATACAGTATACAGCACCTTTTTCACAATAGGAGTCAAAGCAATTTGTATAAGGAGAGGCAGCCATCATGAGCATATATGGTTGAACTTCTGATTTAAGCAGTCACTACGGACCATGCCCCATTGGAGCTTACAATCTAAATTTCATATCACACCATGTTCCATTTTTGTCAGTAGCTTGTGTGAGGATACCGGGTATTGGCACCGTAGTGCGCTAAGTATTCTCGGATCTTTATTTTTGCCAATCACACAGGTAGGGGGGAGCGAAATATATAAACAGACACTTTAGTGCACAAAAAACACAAATCGTGCAATACAGCAATGTACATAACCATTATAAATTATAACCTAGTGAATAACATGCCAGGTAGTTACCAGTCTGCTTAACAGCCCTGAAGAGTCCCAAACCAGTGGCAGTTACTGCAAATATGTCCAGTCTATTGTCCTGATGGCACGGTGTACATCTGGTGAAGATCCTCCTGCTTGCGGTCTCCTGATATTTACTGGGTCCAACTCCTGGGGTACAGCAGCTTCAGACACTCCTGCTCAAGTCCTTCCAAGATGGGGGAGTGAATGCTTCCTCTAATATAAAACCTGTTCCCAGTGGTGCCTTCAGGGGGATAGGAGCTCAGCCACCCCTCCATTATCCATTACTAACAACTACAAAACAGGCTGAGCTGCTGTGTAGGCAGAAGAGAGGGAGGGGCCATGTCTAAGACAGAGGTTGTGGCTATGGTGGAAGGGTAACCACTACCCCAGCTGGTAAGGTAAGAGGGAGGTGGGTCACTATATTGTGTATGTGTGACACTAATTGTCTTCTCTTTGTCTGCAGGATGTACCAAGTAGGGAGGCCAATCCCGGGCCGTTTTTTCAATCCCGGGATTCGGGATTGAAAAACGCTCAATCCCAGGATTGCAGTAGGGATCAGTGAAGAAGGGTGTAGGGAGCAGCGCTGGAAGGTAGGTAGCGGTGCGGGAGGGTGTAGGTAGTGGCGGGGGAGGGAGGGTGTTGGTAGCAGTGCAGGAGGGTGTAGGTAGCGGTGCGGGAGGGTGCGGGTAGCTGGGCATGAGAATGTAGGTAGCTGGGCGGGAGGATGTAGGTAGCAGGGAGGGTTGGTAGTGGCGCGGGAGGGAGGCTGTTAGCACTGCACGGAGGGAGGGTGGGTGTAAGCAATACCACTTACTATTAGGTGGGCTCCAGCCATGGACACACTGAACGTGGTGGCATTTCAAATGAAGTGCCGGCCGCCAGCCAACCAGAGCTGGCGGACCAGCAGCCAATCAGGGAAGCAGCCGCAGCAGTCGCTCCTGTTTGGCAGCCGCTGCTGCGGCAGCTTCCCTGATTGGCTGCCGGTCCGCTAGCTCTGATTGGCTGCCGGCTGGCGCCACATTTGAAGTGCCGCCGCGTTCAGCATTTGTCTATGGCTGCCGCCCGCCTAATTGTAAGTAGTATTACACACACTCCTTCCCGCACATGCGCAGTGTAATCTCGTGGATGCTTCAATCCCGGGATTCAAATCCCTGCATTTTTGGGCCCAAATCCCGGGGTCCCGCCGATCCCGGGATTGGCCTCCCTAGTACCAAGCAAAGCTTCTGTGATGGCGTGCACCCTGCCACTTACCGCAGCAATACATAATGCATACATACTTACATATGAGAACAGTATCTCCAGATAAGAGCTGTCCTTTGTGATGTTGGGACTTTCCCTCCCAGAGGGAATTGCAGAAAAAAGCCCAGCCGTGGCCAAAAGTTCTGAGAATGACACAAGTATTGGTTTTCACAATGTTTCCTGCTTCAGTGATTTTGGACCTTTTTGTCAGATGTTACTTTGGTGTAGTGAAGTAAAATTACAGCATTTCATAAGTGTCAGAGGCGGTTAGTGACAATGACATTAAGTTTATGGAGTCAATATCTGCAGTGTTGACCCTTTTTTTTCAAGACCTCTGCAATTTGCCCTGGATTGCTATCTATCAACTTCTGGGCCACATACTGACTGATGGCCACCCCTTCCTGTATAATCACTGCTTGGAGTTTGTCAGAATTTATGGGGTTTTGTTTGTCCACCCGCCTCTTGAGGATTGACCACAAGTTCTCAATGGGATTAAGGTCTGGGAAGATTCCTGGCCATGGACCCAATATGTAGATGTTTTGTTCCCCGAGCCACTTAGTTATCACATTTGCCTTATGGTAAGATGCTCCATTATGCTGGAAAAGCCATTGTTCCTCATCAAACTGTTCTTAGGGGGGGTGTGGCTTGGCAGCCATTGAATGCATACACGCTTTGAAAGAGCTCCTGCTAATTTAGCCTAATAGATCCCTTTCCAGTGTCTCTATCACCCCATCTTGCATCCATAAACACCCTACTTGGTGCCTGGAAGCATCCCCTGTCACGGGAACCGGGTTCGCGGAGCCGAAGGGGGGGGGGTGTCTCCTACCCCTCTGCAGGTTGCGGCCTGTTCCCTGCCTGGAAGCCGGGGACTCAATTTTCCCTCCTACCCTGCTGGAGCCACCTCGGTGGAACCGGACAATCCTCCCACCTCAGATCCCCCCTCCGCAGCTTACCGCTACTTTAAGAACGGGGAGACAGTCCTCTGCAGCGGCTCGGCTGCTATACAGCTTTGCCTCCCTCTGCCCGCACAGCCCCTAAATTATCTGTCCTCCCCTCAGCATGGTCAGATCCATGAAGAAGAAAGGTAATATTACGCAACCGAGGGAGACCGTGACCCAGCCGGGAATGAGATCATTCCTACAACCTACTCCCGCTACGCCTTCCAGAGATCTCTCTCCCTCAAGCCCCTCTTCCTGCCATCCCACCTCTCCTGCCTCCCCTTTAGGGATGGAAAAACCTTCCCCAAGTGGTCATGGCGATGCCGCTCTCCAGGACATCTTGAAGTTCATGAAAACGCTTCCAACTAAGCAGGATCTCCAGGATACCATGCGTAGAGAGTTGGCATCTATTAAACATGATATATCGCAACTTTCTGATAAGGTGACCGTTCTGGAGGACCATCGTGATTCTGCGGATGCTTTTCTGGGGTCCCTTACAGATGTTATCAAGGCTCAATCGGATGAAATCCGGTCGCTGAGGTCCCGTGTGTTGGGTTTGGACAATAGAGGTAGGAGAAACAATGTCCGGGTGAGAGGAATCCCCAAGGATGTCCCCTAGATGGGCTTAGTAGACGCTCTAACGAAAATATTCAACGCAGTTCTGGGTAAAGACTCGGACAACATCATAACCTTTGACAGAGCTCACCATGCCCTGAAACCGAGAGGACTCCCAGCCGACCGACCTCGGGACGTCATATGTCGATTGCATTACTACTCTCAGAAGGAGGAAATTATGAGTAAAGTGCGTTGCCTAGATGGCCTGGACTTTAATGGCAACCCGATTTCCATCTTCCAGGATCTTTCCTGGCATACGCTTCAACAAAGGAAGACCCTCCGCCCCCTCACGGAGGAACTCCGCAAACGACAACTGAAATACCGATGGGGTTTTCCTTTCAACCTCCAGGTCTCCTTTTCTGGAAAGATCCACACCCTGCATATTCCTTCCGACCTTCCCACTTTCTGCTCCGGTCTCAGTATCCCACCCATAAAGATTCCTGATTGGGACTTCATCTTTCCCGACCTGCATCCGCCACAACCTGTCGGGAGTGGAGCGTCATGTTCTCAGAAGAAAACCTCGAAAACCCTCTCCGTTTGCCAGGACTCTTCCGCTACCTGAAGACATCTTTCTTTATTGCCCTGCAAACTGGATTTTCTCTTATTATGCAGCAGGATTGAGCGCTGCAGAGGTGGCATGCCGGGTGAGTTACATCCAATGCCGCCCCACGCTTCTGCTGCTCCGTATCACACTCTTCTCCCCGGTTTCACCTTCAAATTTGGAGATTAGTATAGAGACTATGCTTTTAGACAGTTAATTGTTACTGCCGGTTAATGTATAATGTTTACAATATATATGATGCCTGTATGGGTGACTCCCTTGCCCCGGTCCCGCACACGGCCACTGTGCCCTATGGGGATGCTGGTATATATTGCAAAAAAATGGTGAACTGCTCAATCAGATAGTGATGTCACTCAGGTGCTAAAAGGGAGGGGTAATTCTGTGAAGGAAAAAACAATGGTTCCCTAATGCACACTGAGTGAATAATATTCCTACATAATAGTCAGATAATACGGAGATCTTGGTTGCGTATATCTGCAGATATAGGGTTAAGCCCCCAGGCCGATCGACAAGGCCTCTCCGTCACTGGGGGTCCCTAATATTAGGTATGGGTCCGGGGTGCAGGACCCCATAATGTCGGCACAGGCCGGCCACCCCAGGTCAGCACACAGGTGAGAGTTAATAGGGTTAATAAGAAGCACAGAAGTGCTATGTGAGTGGTGTGATTAAAATAATACAAAAATATATACAAAGTGATAGGGAAACTCATAAGTGTTAATAAAGTGTTAGGGTGTGCCGACCTGAAGCAGCCCAGCGATACCGACACAGGGGCCACCACACCCCACACCCACCCCATAAATAATTCCAAATATGTCTGGGTTGAATTCCCAGTGTAAGGCCACATGGTAATGGCTCCTACAGCATCTGAGAGCCAGCTTACCTGGGGATACCCCTGACTTCCCCCTATGGCATATATATATACTATATATACTTACCAGCTCTCCCATTACAGGTGTTTCTTTGTTCATGATGTTTCTATTTTCTGTGACTTGCTTTCTTTTCTATCTTTCTCTCCTGAACTGTTTTTTTATTTTCTTTGGTGACCTGTCCGAGTGTTTTGCTATCCTGTGTTGTGATATGATTTGATGGCTACTTAAATTCACCTCAATTAACGCCAAAGGTCTTAACATCTCCGAGAAACGGTCCCAATTTTTTCGGACGCTGCGATCAGACGGAGTAGATGTGGCTCTGATTCAGGAGACACACTTTAGGATCTCTGCTCTCAGGCCCTCTTAGGTGAATCATAGATTCCCCCTTGCTTTCTACTCCAACAATCCTGAGAGTAAATCTAAAGGGGTCGCTATACTTTTCTCTAAAGCTCTCCAAGTAACCGATGTTTCTGTCCATAAATTAGTTCCAGGGAGATTGCTGGTGGTCCAATGCACTATATTTTCTCAGGCATACACTCTCATAGCCCTCTATGCTCCAAACCAGGGTCAACTGTCCTTTTTTCGATCCCAACTTCCCCGACTTGAAGCTCTTATGATGGGTATTGTAGTTTTGGGTGGTGACTTAAACTGGTCCATGGACCCCTCCATGGATACCTCCTCGTCAGCCCCTAAATTCTCTGAAAAAGAACACAGGCAAGTTAGGAAGGTCTTCCACGAATTTCAACTAGCTGACACCTGGCGGGTCACACATCCCGCTGACAGAGACTTTTCATTCTTCTCACACCCACATCAGGTTTACTCATGCCTAGACTATTTGTTTTTGAGCCATAAACACCTTCCCTTAATAGTGGATGCCTCCATTGGCTCCATTACTTGGTCAGACCATACCCCAGTATTCCTGTCTCTTTCAGCCCCTCCCGAACCCCTGGTCCTTGGACCTGGAGACTTAATGAATCCCTTCTATATGATGAGTATTGCAAGTCAGAATTAGATAAGGCGCTATCTGATTATTTTGCCATTAATGATACAGAAGATGTATCCAAACTTATGGTCTGGGAGGCCCACAAATGTGTTATACGGGGTAAATTGATTCCATTAGGCTCCTTTGTGAAGAAAAATAGACTGGCCTTAACCACCACACTACTACATAAAATTCATTCCTTAGAGGCCCGCCACAAATCCTCCCTGTCTCCCTCCGATTTGGTGGAGCTGGCCGAAGCTCGGACATACCTCCGGACAGCCCTCAACAATAAAACCCAAGCCTCTTTGGGTAAATGTAACAGCAAATACTATAAGTGCGGTAATAAGCTAGGGCGCCTGCTGGCACAAGCACTTAGGTCCCAGAGATTGGCCTCTTTTATCCCCTCAATGAAAAACAGTGCGGGCTCCATATGCTTTAAGACACCAGAGATAGCAACGTGCTTTAAAAATTATTATATAACTTTATACAACCTAGGTGACCCTTCTCCGACTTATGACCCCCTTTCTAATATGTTGAGATTCAGGAAATACTTAGCTAAAGTAGCGTTCCCTCAGTTGTCGATCTCCGTTTTGTGACTCTCTGGAAGCACCTTTCAGCTTAGCTGAGGTGGAACACGTTATTTCCATCACGCCCCTACGTAAAAGCCCGGGCCTGGATGGTTTTACCACCACCTATCATAAGACATTTAAGGAGACTCTTACCCCCAGATTATTACAGGCCTTTCACTCCATATCCGCTGAAACTCACTTCTCACGTCAGTCCCTGGAGGCCCACATTACTGTGATCCCTAAACAGGGGAAGGACCCCTCAGTGTGCTCCAGTTACAGACCCATTTCTTTGCTCAATGTGGACCCTAAACTTTTTGCGAAATTGATGGCTCTTAGATTGAACGAGTTTCTCCCATCCCTCATTCACAGCGATCAGGTGGGCTTTGTCCCTGGCCGTGAGGCAAAAGACAATACGACAAAAATCCTCAACCTTATACATCTGGCCTCTAATAGCAGGACACCTACTGTGTTGCTGTCTACTGACGCCGAAAAGGCCTTCGACAGAGTAAATTGGGACTTCATGAGGGCGGTGCTGGAGCACATTGGGTTGGGTCCACGGGCCCTCCATAGAATACTTTCACTTTATACGCAGCCATCGGCCAGAGTGCGGGTTAAAGGGACCCTTTCTGACAACTTCTTTATAAGTAATGGAATGAGACAGGGCTGCCCCTTGTCTCCCCTGATTTTCGTTCTTTGTATCGAAGCCTTGGCCAGGGCTATTAGAGCGAATTATGGTATTAAGGGGCTTCAAGTCGGTGACATAGAATATAAACTTATTCTATTTGCAGACGACCTGCTGACGGCTGTCACACAACCTGCCCACTCACTTTCTCACCTTATGTGTGAGTTAGACATTTTCAGTTCACTCTCTGGTTTTAAAGTCAACACATCTAAATCCTATGCCCTTCATATCTCAAACCCTCAAAAGATCTTAACTGTCTTGAAATCCACTTTCCCATTTATATGGAGAGACTCCCACATTACATACCTGGGATTCCAACTTTCCAGCGACTCATCACATTTTGGTGTCCCTGAACTTCCACCCTATTCTCCAGGCCATTAGAAATGATTATTGCAGATGGCAACATCATAATCTTTCGTGGCTAGGCAGAATCAATGTTGTAAAGATGAACACACTACCCAAATTGCTCTATCTCCTCCAGACCTTACCGATTCGAGTCCCGGACTCCTGGTTCCAGACTGTAATATCCTTGATCCAACAATTTATTTGGTGCCGTAAGAGGCCCAGAATTGGTAGATCTGTTCTGACTCGCCCGCTTAAAAAAGGTGAATTTCAACTCCCAGATATTAAAACCTACTACCATGCAATCCTCTTAAAAAGGGTCTTGGACTGGACCAGGAGTCGAGAGGTCAAACAATGGGTGGTCTTGGAGGGCCTATGTGTTCAGATGTACCCTACAATCTTTCCTTGGCTCCCGACTCTACCCAAACTCCTGCACCCTCACCCGACTGTTTCTCCTACGCTATCTTTTTGGAAAGGGATAAGACGACATTCATACATCGCCTCGGTCTTTGGCCCCCTTGCCTCCTTTTTGAGCAACCCGACCTTCCCACCTGGCCTCTCGCTGGGATATTACCAAAACTGGGCGCTGGAGGGACTTTTTAGGGTAGGTCAGCTAGTTCACCCGTCCGGGATTAAGCAATTCTCGGAGATTCAAGCAAAATGGGAGATCCTGCAGGCGGACTTCTGGAAGTTCTTACAGGTTCGACACTTTCTATAAATGGACAATATGTACCGTCGGGCGTGCCGGGAGCTGATGGCATTTGAAAAAATGTGTGTTGCGCCCCTAAACCCCTTACATACTGTGTCCACTCTGTATAAGCTCCTAGGTGCGTCTGACTCCTTGACCCCTCCTCTTTTCACCCAGAAATGGGAGAGGGATTTGAACATCTCTCTCTGACAGGGATTGGGACACTATTTTTCTTAAAGCCCATAAAAGTTCCATATGCATACAGGTCAGAGAAACTCAATATAAGATCCTGATGAGATGGTACAGACACCCGACCCTCCTCCACGCCATTTCCCCATCTATCTCTCCTGACTGCTGGAGATGTCATGGAGACCTAGGATCTCTGTTGCATATCTGGTGGACCTGTCTTCTTATTAAAACTTTCTGGGGGGTTGTAATTTCCATTTCCGGTGATATCCTACATGTCCCTGTTCCATCTAACCTGGCCTATTGGTTATTGAATCACTCCAAGACCCCACTCTCTTCCTATAAGTCCTCACTACTACAACACCTTGGCAATGCTGCACGGGCAGTAATTCCCACTCTGTGGAGGTCCTCTAGTTCTCCAACACAGTACACCTTGTTTACTAGATTACACTATTACATGAATATGGAATATATATTACTGAGTGCTGGGGATAGACGGTCGGAGTTTATTGCTACGTGGTTGCCTTGGATAGAATATAAGACCTCTGAGTCGTACAAAACCTATATTTCTTCTATGAATTGAGATGGAGGGTGGGAGCCTATTTGCTGTATGTTATTTGACATCTGCCCCGGGCCAACAGGTTTGAACATTTCGGTTAATTTAGCATATTCTTCCCTTCTCTTCTCTGCATTCTCGGCTCGGTCACCTTTCCTCCCTATTATTTTCTTTTTGTTATGAGCCACAGCTGTGGCTCATTCCTGTTTTGCCTGTCAGTTATGTATTTTATGTTTATAAGTTGTCTTGCAGGCCAGGATTTCCATTTGCTCTGTTTTAGAATACTCTTGGTTGCTGCCGCTGGTGAGTCTGTGTAATTGCAGTTTGTTCTCATGTGTTCAGCCTCACCTGGCTGCTAATTGCATCTTGTCAGTTTGGAGTCATGCAACAGGGCAGCTGCATGAAATTATTAATTAGGCCTCTCTGTTATATGCTGGCTCAGTGCTATTCACAGATGCTGGTGATATTTCTGGGTTCCAGTTTGCTTGAGTTCTGAGCTTGGTTCCTGCTAGTTCTTGAGCTCCAAGTAGCAGTGTCAGTCAAGCTGCTTCCTGTGTTGATTCCTGCCGTTAGGCGTTCCTGTCCTGAGGTCCAGTGGCTTTGCCTGTGCCTGGTCAAGTTTCTGGCTTCTTGGTGTCCACTGGTCTGTCGTTTGGGATTCTACCTGTCCTCCAGTTCTGAGAGTCTGTGCCAGCAGCATTGGGAGTTCCGGTCCGTTTGCCAGTATTCGTACTGGTTCCGTGAGTAGCGGCTCTGCCGCGTCCGTCGGCCTAGGCCGCTGTATTCGTTATTATTTCTGTCACTGGTGTTTTGCAGAGGGTTCTGCTTATGCTGTCACCGCCGGTACACAAAAGTATTGTGTCGGCGTGTGGTCAGCATTTCCTTTGTTGTTCTTTTCCTTTGGCGGCAAGCCGCACATACATTTAGTATTTGGCTAGTTAGTAGCCCCTGGCTTTAGTTGTTTCAGTAAGAGGGCCCCTTGTTATCACCCTGTCTCGGTACACTCTTTGTCTCGCATTAAGAGCTGAGGGGGCATCGAAGTTGGGCAGACGTAATCCGTCCTTCAAACGCGGCTGCCATGGGCTCAAGCAACCGTAGTCTCGCAAGAGTGTACTGACAGCACGGGCGAGACAACGGAGATAGGGTGCCAGGGGCTATTCCCTTTCCATTCCCCTTTCTCAGCGTTACGTCCTGGTGCTCTGGACTCACTTCATAACATCTCCCTTGTTCTGAGCACCAGGAACCTAACTTTATCACCAGCCATACCACAAAAAAGAAATAAAACTTTTTTTCTTTTTTGGCCCAGTCCAGTGTCTAGTCTAGAATTCAGTATGCAGAATCCAATCCGGTGTTTAAAAATCCAGTCCTGTCTTGTCTAGTTTAAAAATTCAGTCTTGTCTTGCCTTGTCTAATCTTGCCTTGTCTAGTTTTAAATCCTCCTATGTCTACTATGCAAGCCCTGCAGGCATCTCTCGCAGCCCTGAACTCTGCTTTCAGTGCTTTGAGACCAGAGCGACTAGAAGTTTTGCAGCAATCCCTAAAGCAACTGCAAAACCTTCTGACTAAAATCTTGCTCATCTTGCCAGAAGTCGTTGAGAGTACATCTATCTCTAAAGAGACTCTTGTTCACAGTATGGTGACAAGAGAATCCTCTGGTTTAATTGAAGAGAAAAGGTTTAAAAGTTTTCTGCGGCCCAGGCTCTCAGAAGAGGAGCGTCTGCGTCGCAGAAACTTAAACTTATGCCTATATTGTGGGGGTTTAGTCCACTATCTGCAGACCTGTGAGTTGCGCAAGCCAAAGTGTGGTGATGAGTCTTGCCCTCTGGCCAAGTTGAGTCAGGATACAGGACCTACTCCTGTCTCTACTGTGGCAGAGGTACTTGTCACACAACCCACACTAAAAAGCTCTCTGTCCTATAATTGGAGTCCTTGGGCAAGGGAACCCCATTATAGATTCAGGAATCAAAAGAGAATGTTTCTCTCCTCTCTTGAGGTTCCTGTTGAAGCAGAATTGCAAGCCCCTGGAGTGGTGCCCATAGCCCAGGGTCCTGGAGTGGTGCCCGTAGCCCAGGGTCTTGGAGTGGTGCCCGTAGCCCAGGGTCCTGGAGTGGTGCCCGTAGCCCAGCATCCTGGAGTGGTGCCCGTAGCCCAGGGTCCTGGAGTGGTGCCCGATGCTCAGGATCTTGGTGCGGTACCCGATGCCCAGAGTGCTGGAGCGGTACCCGATGCCCAGAGTGCTGGAGCGGTACCCGATGTCCAGAGTGCTGGAGCGGTACCCGATGTCCAGAGTGCTGGAGCGGTACCCGATGCCCAGAGTGCTGGAGCTTTACCCGATGCCCAGAGTGCTGGAGTGGTACCCGATGCCCAAGCTTATAGAGGGACATCAAATATTGTAGCTCAGGTGTCCATACCAGAAGGGGTCTCAGAAGCTGTTACCCCAGGTAGGGACTTGAAAAGCGCAACCCCAGAAAGGGTATCTAAAACCATAGTTCTAGAAGGGAACTTGAGAAGCAAAACCCCAGAAGGGATATTTGAAGTGATATCCCCAAGTGGGGTCTCGAGAGACGCAGCCTCTAAGAAGGGTCTAGAGGTCGCTTCCCCAGGAAAGAACTTAAGAGGCATAGCGTTAGTGGAGGTGCTGAAGGTTATAGCTTCAGCAAAAGTCCCGGAAGTCATAGTCCCGGGAGAAGTTTCGATAATTATCGACTCGGAGAGGGAGGCCGATGGCTCGGTCCCAGTGTGGGAGGCCGACGGCTCGGTCCCAGTAAAAGAATCCGAGGTGCTGACCCAAGCGGGGTTCACGGAGGCCACTGCCCCAGTGGGGTTCCCGGAGGACACTGCCCCAGCGGGGTTCCTGGAGGCCACTGCCCCAGCGGGGTTCCCGGAGGCCACTGCCCCAGTGGGGTTCCCAGAGGCCACTGCCCCAGCGGGGTTCCCGGAGGCCACTGCCCCGGCAGGGTTCCAGAAAGTCACTGCCCTGGCGGGGTTCCAGAAAGTCACTGCCCCATGTGGGGTTCAGAAAGTCACTGCCCCAGGTGGAGTTCAGAAAGTAACTGCCCCGGGTGGGGTTCAGAAGGTCACTACCCCGGGTGGGGTTCAAAAAGTCACTGCCCCGTGTGGGGTTCAGAGAGTCTCAGCCTCGAGTAAGGTCAATAGTGACCAGGTCCTAGCAAAGCACTCAGGACCTGGTCACTATTTTCCTTCCCATCAGTCAGATGGGAAGGAAACAGATCCTGACTCTGTTGATATCTCAACATCCATAATCTTTGATGGGGACTTAGCCCAATTTCTGGCGCTTTACAAACACTATTACATTATTATGTTGTCTAGACCATTTCTGGGCATCACTTCAGAGAACCTTGTGCTCTATCTGATTTATTCTTTTAGAGGAGAGCCTTTTGAGTGGGTGACCAGCCTAATGAAAGCTGAAGATCCCATTCTTCAGGATCTCCCAGCATTCAGTGATGCAATTATTAAAAGATATGGTCCCAAAGAAATTGGTTCAGGTTCCTCTAAGTCACCCGTCTTGTCTGTTGAGAATCCACCAAATACTGTAAACTCGGCACAAGAGTCCCAGCCCGTTGTTTTGACTGCAGGATGTGCTTTTCTGACTTCTTCTTCTAATAATAGTACTTTGCCAGAAAGTTCAGCTCCCAAGGGTAAAAAACCTGTCTCTGATTTAAACGCAGCCTTGCTGGGTGGTACCATCAGTTCAGACAATGTTTGGGGAATTACCTTGGTCAGACCTAAAGAGCTTTGTAAAAAGAAGAAAAAAAAATAATTTTGACTCTTGCCTTGATAAAAAAAAAAAAAAATTTTTTCCTTGTCTTGTGTCCAGTGGCCACCGTCAGGGGGAGGGTACTATTACAAGCTGTGGTTGCAGCTTGTTTCTGTTTTCGTGTCTGTTAGACCAGTGTGTCAGGTTTTTTTTTGTATCCCTTGTTTTGGATAGTCTGTATTTTGGGGTCCTTTGACCCCTCCTCAAGGGGGTGGGGTACTGTTATGAGCCACAGCTGCGGCTCATTCCTGTTTTGCATGTCAGTTATGTATTTTATGTTTATAAGTTGTCTTGCAGGCCAGAATTTCCAGTTGCTCTGTTTTAAAATACTCTTGGTTGCTGCCGCTGGTGAGTCTGTGTAATTGCGGCTTGTTCCCATGTGTTCAGCCTCACCTGGCTGCTAATTGCATCTTGTCAGTTTGGAGTCATGCAACAGGGCAGCTGCATGAAATTATTAATTAGGCCTCTCTGTTATATGCTGGCTCAGTGCAATTCACAGACGCTGGTGATATTTCTAGGTTTCCAGTCTGCTTGAGTTCTGAGCTTGGTTCCTGCTAGTTCTTGAGCTCCAAGTAGCAGTGTCAGTCGAGCTGCTTCCTGTGTCGATTCCTGTGTCAGTCCGTGTGTCGATTCCTGTGACTTATCCCGTGTCCTGCCGTTAGGCATTCCTGTCCTGAGGTCCAGTGGCTTTGCCTGTGCCTGGTCTAGTTTCTGGCTTCTTGGTGTCCACCGGTCTGTCGTTTGGGATTCTGCCTGTCCTCCAGTTCTGAGAGTCTGTGTCAGCAGCTTTGGGAGTTCCTGTCCGTTTGCCAGTATTCGTACCAGTTCCGTGAGTAGCGGCTCTGCCGCGTCCGTCGGCCTAGGCCACTGCATTCCGTTATTATTTCTGTCACTGGTGTTTTGCAGAGGGTTCTGCTTATGCTGTGTTATGCACACCAGTGCCTGCAGGAATGTACTGGTGTCAGAACAGTTATGCACTCCAGTGCCTGCAGGAATGTACTGGTGTTTGAACTGTTATGCACACCAGTGCCTGCAGGAATGTACTGGTGTCTGAACGGATAGGTATGCAAAACAAATGAACTCACAGACAGACTGGGGAATATGACATTGCGTACACAGAAGGTGATAGGGTAACAAAATACACACAAAGTGAACAGAGAAGCCCAGAAGCTAAGGAACTGGGTGTCTCCCTAGTATTAGTAATGCTCAGATGGGAAAAGCAAGATGTTGTGTTTTAATACGTAGAGAACCCGAAATGCTGTTGCTAAGGGCAACAGCAAAACCCTAAAGGGTTACCAACGGGTGTGGCAGTAAACTCCTTGGTCAGAGATGGAATGATAGACACAAGGAGAGTCTCCACAATCCTAATTCTCACCCAGTCTGTCTGTAAGTCCATTTGTTTTGCATAACAGTTCAAACACCAGTTTATTCCTGCAGGCACTGGAGTGCATAACAGTCCTGACACCAGTACTTTCCTGCAGGCACTGGTGTGCATAACATATTCAGCAGCCTAATACTACTGTTGAAATTTTGTGGGAATATGGAGCATACCCCTCAAAATATGTTGCAACAGGTGGTCGATCAGGTGCAGGTCCTGACTCGACAATTTAATGATTTGTCCATTAAAATGCACACCTCCCAGGCTGCTGGCGGAGCTCCCGCAGCAGCAGCACCTGCAGGGGTTAAGGAGCCGAAAGTAAATCTCCCGGATCGTTTTTCTGGAGATCGCTCGCAGTTCTTTTGTTTCAAGGAGAGCTGCAAGCTATACTTCCGGCTTAGGCCTCAGTCTTCTGGGTCGGAGATTCAGCGGGTGGGCATAGTGATTTCCTTGCTACAAGGAGACCCACAGGTCTGGGCATATGGGTTGCAGCCTGACTGTCCGTCGCTTAAAAGTGTTGATGCTTTTTTTACGGCACTGGGCATGTTGTATGATGACCCTGACAAGACGGCCTCAGCCGAGGCTCAGATTTCGATCCTTAAGCAAGGGCGAAGGCCAGTTGAGGTTTACTGTACGGAGTTTCGGAGGTTGGCCCATGATACCGAGTGGAATGACCCAGCCCTGAGACACCAGTACCGAAGAGGTCTTTCTAACCAGATAAAGGCACAAACAGAAGAAAAGATTGTCTCTTTGTTGGCGCACTAATGGAGAAAGAATGATTTAATCTAAAAAGTAACTTTTATTAGTGATTAATTAAAATAGATGTGAAATATATTTGGAAAAATGTTTAAATAATAAAGATATTATATCAATTAAAAAATTTTCTGTGTCACTTATTACATTTGTATTTATTAATTCCGGACCATTCGTAACTTGTACTCATTAATTGGTATGATTTTAAGTGATGTGTCACTTTACAGGGGACCGAAAAAGAAATTCGTGTGGAATGGGTTCACGATATTCTTTCTTAAGCTTATATAAATTATACTGGAATCTCCTTTCCACAGTGTTAATTTATTACAGGAATGTCCCGTAATGCATTGCACTTTTTAGTTGTAATTTCCTTCTATAATGCCCCCCCGTTCTGTACTCAATTATACAGTGGGTTACTTGCCTGTTCTTATTACTGAAACAGGATGTAGAAACAAGACACTAGCATGATTGAGATCATACAGTGTTGCGATCCCCTTTTGAGTTGACACAATACTGTCACATGTATTACTTGCCTATAATCAGGGGTTCCTATGTTAAGGGAATTTATGAGTATAATGGGATAAATCAATACATAATATATTTATGTTCAAAAATTATTATACATCTTTCTTTTACAATTTTATCCCATTATAATATGTCAAGTGTATAGTGCAGTAATTAATAATTTAATGTATTTCTCATCTATATCTCAAAGGGTATCAAGATATGTGCGGGCAAGGGGTCACTGAGACCTATGCAATAAGTATCTTTTTGTTGCAAATAAAGATACACCTAATGTGTCTTTGCAATGATAGTTTGATGTTTAATTAATCTTTCATATGTCTCTCACTGGATAAGAGAACAGCAACACTGAAACATGTATATTGTTTTGATTCCACACCTGTATAACAAACCACACGCAGTTTTAGTTAGCGTGTCACTGCGGTGGCTGTTTTTGTGAGAGGGTGAATGATTAATTACCACAGCAGCCGTTCCTAGATCTATACACGCAGCCGCACGCAATTTTAATTATCATAAGCGTGTCCCTGCAGTGGCTGTTTTTATACTGAGAGATTATATGGTTGATTACCACAACACCTGTTCTTATGGCAATTACGGTCTATCTAATTTCCTCCAAATTTATTGCCAATCAAATCTGTGTTGTATCATTACAGATGTCAATGTTACGATTTTAGTGCAGCTGCTTGTCTTAATTAGGTGTGATGACAGCTATAAGGAAGCGTGCAGCGTCCGTGTATTAATAAAGGTTCAGTGCCCAAATATATTAATCCTGCCATGCAATAGTATCTTTGCACATTGAAACGTACCACACTGTTGCGGCTGCTGGTACGTATTGAATACCTATTGTATTCTTACACACAGGTCCATCACTGACATTGCTCGTACATAATTACTGCATATACATTGAGTTCTCTTAATAGCTCCCTTAAATCACTCCTGATCTGGCTAGGTACTAGTGCGAATGGTCCTAATTCTATTCCATATATCTGTTAATTACATTTCATTTATATACATGGTTGTGACATTTTTAGTAAGTGTAGCGGACAGATTTCATGCCGCTCTGAGACGTCACCTATTGATTACATTTCATTTATGTACATGGTTGTGACATTTTTAGTAAGTATAGCGGACAGATTTCATGCCGCTCTGAAACGCCACCAACGTGCACGTTTCACATCAGCTTCCTCAGGGCAAACACGATTGTCCTAACGAGGATGGCTATAAGAGGGAGTTCAGCCAATCATTTCAAAATAGCGTGACGCGTCACATAATCGCGTGACACGTCATTCCTACCCGTGCTTATGCTAACACTGTAATTAAAGATATATAATCAGTTTACACTTGTCATCTGAATGTCTGATGGTATGCTTGTCATATCCAAGAAATCCTGGAGGGAGTAAAGGTTATAATAATAATACCCTGTTACAAGTTTAAAGATGTGCTTGTCAAATGTTTAGCCAAATTGCTCCGGGAGAATTTATTACTGGAATGGAAGCACTTTATCACTGACTTTAGGAATAATAGAATACTGTATATTATGGTCTATAGACTCCCATCGTATCCCTCATAATTAAGTATAGGGAAAAGGGAAATGAACAATGATGTCTATGAATAAAAGGTTTTTGAATTTTTTAATTGATTATAGCAAACTATTACTTAATCTGTTAGTGTGATGTGAAATATGTATATTTGGCTATTTATTACGTGATGGAGTGATACCTCATGAATGTGTATAGGTGATCTGTGTGAAAATTGAATAATATGTGGGACGACATAAATCTTCTGTAATGTGTTGGTGAGGTGAAATTGACATAATGATCCACATTAAATTGTGTAAAGTGACAGAGAAAAGTGATTATAATTAATGGGGACGTGAAAAAATGCCGTGAAAAATAAAAGTGGAAATAAAAAATATTAAAAACCATTATATGAAGTGGACAGTTTATCCACTATATATACGTGTGAAAAAACGTGAAATCAAAAATAGGGGGGGTTTTATGTATATATATTTTGTAAATGAATTGTATATATGATATAATAATTGTCCAATGATTACGATGTCCTTGAGATTGCTTCATGTAGAGTCTTTGCTTCTATTTGTATAATAATCTATATGTACTTGTCATATCCCTATTACTTTTGGAATATATCAGATCAATAATATACAGTAAAGATATATGGAGTACTATTTGATATTTTCATCTAATCAGTCCCCATTAAGTATATAGTTTTGTCGAGATCTTACAAATTTCTATATTATATCCCATCACCCATCTAATCTATCTTTGAATAGATGGATGCATGTTTCAAAAAATATATATATATAGGGCTGTTTCGTCATCCTTGGAAATTACATGTGCTTCCTATCTCATAATATTTTCTTCTAATGTGCAATCTGCTGTGCTTTTATATGCACATTTCGGGTGTTTACCACTCTCATATGGGAAATTTCCTGGTAGTCTTGGATATACATATATATGCATCCCATAGGTAAGTATGGTATAGATGTTGTACTATAGTATTTGATTTCATATAGTTTCCACTGTATGATTACCATTTTCACACAGAAGGTTACAGATGATCTTAGGTATGCATGTAGGTGAGTTTCACGGGTAAGTATAGTACAGGTGTTGTGACGTGGCACTTTATTCAATGTGGTTCCCATGATTACAGAAAGGGTAGATAACTGTTGTTTTCATTTAGTCCTTTTGGGTATTGGCAGCCCATCAAGAAGATCATTTTGCTCTCAAATCTGAGGAGATCTCCATTTATATCACCCCCTCGAATGTTTAATTCGAAGTGTCTCATACCGAAGGCCTGAAGGCCCTTTGGGATCCCATTGTGAAATTGTAGAAAATGGCTAGCTACTGGAGCCAGAGTCTTAAATTTTAATTTGTCCTGCCTGGCATTCCTAATGCTGCCGATATGCTCCAACAGTCTCACCTTTAAAGGTCTGATTGTTTTTCCAATATAAATTTGATTGCAGGGGCATATCAATTCATATACCACCCCTGTTGTGGTGCAATCGATGTAGCTGTTGATCTCCCATTTTTTGCCATACTTGTCCATATAGTCTGTTTTAGGGATCATGTATTGGCAAGCTCTACATTGTCTACAACAATAGGATCCTTTCTTTTGATGTAGGGGTCTCTTTAATGATGGTAGATGGCTTCTCACCAAATGGTCCTTCAAATTACGTGATCTTCTCCAACTGGTTTGGACCTTATTTGGTAGAATCTCATTCAGATCATCATCTGTTTTCAGGACTGACCAATGTTTCTGTAGGATGGTGTTTATTTCACGCCATTTGTTGTTGAAAGTGCCTATAAATCGGACTGGCTCATCTCTTATAATTTTGGATTTAGGGACAAGTAGAGATTCTCTGGAGTATGTTTTGATGTCTCTTTTGGCTGTTTTCAGGACCCTATTACTGTAACCCCTCTGTTTCAATCTGTCAACCAGCTGTTGTTCTCTAAAGGCAAAGTTAGTTGGTTCTGAGCAATTCCTCTTGATGCGTAATAGTTCGCCCTTTGGTATTCCTTTAATGGTTGTGGGCAGATGTGAGCTATCCGCATGGAGGATGCTATTCGTAGCCGTTTTTTTCCTGAAAGTATCAGTGGAAATTGAGCCATCACCATTTATATTAATAGTGAGGTCCAAAAAATTGATGGTTTCTTGACTCATTACACCTGTGAGTTTTAGGTTCAAATCATTGGTGTTAAGTGTGATTATGAATTCTTCCAATAGGTTCTGATCCCCATCCCAAAGGATGAGGACGTCGTCTATGTATCTAAGATACAGTACGATGTGGTCTGTATATTTTGCATAATCATCTTGAAAGACCGTCTCTCTCTCCCACCATCCCAGGTAGAGGCCAGCATAAGTGGGGGCACAAGCCGTCCCCATAGCTGTGCCTCTAACCTGGAGATAGTATCTTTCATTACATGTAAAATAATTTTTCGTTAATATAAACTCAAGTAAGGAGAGGAGGAATGTGTTCAACTCATGTTGTATGTTCATGTCAAGAAAGAATTTTATTGCACTGATGCCTTTCTTATGGTCTATGCTGGTGTATAGGCTCTCGACATCATATGTCGCTAGCCATGTGCCTGGGGTAACAGTGATGTTCTGGATTCGATTAAGAACATCCATAGTGTCCCTGACATAGGAAGGTAAGGTCAAAACGAAGTGTCGCAGGTACTGGTCCACATAAATGCTGGCCTTTTCAGTCAGGCTTCCCATGCCAGAGACAATCGGTCTCCCAGGAGGGTTAACTTCATTTTTGTGCACTTTGGGGAGTAGATAAAGGGTTGGGACAGTAGGGTTCTCTATCTGCAAAAATTCAAAATCTTTTTTAGAGATAATACTTTGAGTTAATGCTTGTGTAATGATATTGTTGTACTGAGTCTGAAAATTTAATGTTGGGTTGAAGGTTAGAGGTTGATAACAGGAGCGATCTCTTAATTGCTTATTTAGTTCTTTAACATAAAGAGTTCTGGGCCAAAGGACCACATTGCCCCCTTTATCCGAGGGTTTAATAATGGTATCCTGCCACTCAGAAATTTCTTTTAGGGCAGACCTTTCGTCCCTTGTGAGATTGTCATTCCGCACTTGATGGAAATTATGTTCCTTGAACAGCTTATCTAAATCTTTAGATACCAAGTCTAAGTATACTTTGACTGGCGGACAGATTTTGGCATCCGGGAAAAAGGTTGATTTCTTTTTAATTTTGGATGCATCATATGGCTGTAGTTCATGAGAGTCTGTTTCATTTTCAGTATGCAGTTCTTCTAACATCCTTAATATGGATTGATCTTCAACAGATAATGTCGTGGTAGATTGTGGTTCTTGTGAGGAATTGATTTGTCCAGGGAAAGAGTCCCTGTTTTTGAAAAAAAATTTTAATAATATTTTTCGAGTGAAAAGGTGGAGATCCTTCTCACATTCAAAACGATCTGGCTTAGTCACAGGGGAGAAGGAGAGGCCTTTGGAGAGAAGAGAGATCTGATTGGATGTTAATGTTCTCTCTGTCAGATTGATAATACGTAAATCCTCATCCATTACTTCCTGTATTTTCTCTGTTCCCTGGGTTCCTCTCTCCAGTCCCGCGTGTCTCGTTTTCTTCTTTCTCCCCTTCCCCCTCCTGATCTTATATTTCCTCGACCAATGCCCTCCCGGAGTTCCTGCGGAGTTCTCTCTAAAAAATGATGATATCTACCACGTTCTTTGTTGAACATACTGATAGTACCTTCCCCTTCTGATGAATCGACATCAGAGGTTGTATAGTTTGATACACTGTTGGTTCTTTCTCTTGCTGCATAGGATTTCCATCTATATGCTCTGTTTTGTGCGAAATCTGTTATATCTCTGTGCAGCTTCCTGCGTTTCCTCTCAATAATTACTTTCTCCACTTCCTCAATCTCTTTTTTATATTTGTTATAAGTTGACTGAAATTTTTCAACTGTCTCAAACCTCTTCAGTCTTTCCCCCAGATCTGTAATTTCTTGTGTGTATTTGTTGAGTAGGATCTCATCATGTTTGATGAGAACCCTAATTAATTCTTTCGAACACTGTGTAAGGATGGTTTCCCATTCTTTTTGTAAATCCGAATTGGCCAGTTCAAAGGCCGGAAAAACCCTTGGTCTTAAACCGCGGGGAGTTACATTATTTTTGAGATAGTTATCAAATGTGGTTTTGTTCCACCACGTTTTACTCTGTTTAATCAGAGTCTGTTTCAATGTATAGAGATCCTCTGTCCAATCCTTATGTAGTGGGTCATTTGATGTTGCATCCTCATTCATTAACATATCTACTCCAGAGATAAGTCTATCTCGCCTGTCAACTAGATCTTTGGTTAAATTAAATGTTGCCATCCTTAGTGAAAGGTTTTAATCGTGTTTATTTAGATAATATGTAATTAGCTTGTAATTAAATGCTTTTATTGCTGTTTTGCTGTGCTAGAAGGTTGAAAGGTTGGATGACCAACTTATTCAATGGTTTCAACAAAAAAGGGAAACAGGGGAAGGGAAGAAACTTCTGCACCAGTCAAAAGGTCACTATATGTTCTTTATTAAATGAAAAAAACCCCATTAATACATGCATTGTGGTATTAATTCACTATTATACGTTGGGGGTGCCGCCATAGACAATAAGATTGAAGACACAAACAGAAGAAAAGATTGTCTCTTTGTTGGCGCACTAATGGAGAAAGAATGATTTAATCTAAAAAGTAACTTTTATTAGTGATTAATTAAAATAGATGTGAAATATATTTGGAAAAATGTTTAAATAATAAAGATATTATATCAATTAAAAATTTTTCTGTGTCACTTATTACATTTGTATTTATTAATTCCGGACCATTCGTAACTTGTACTCATTAATTGGTATGATTTTAAGTGATGTGTCACTTTACAGGGGACCGAAAAAGAAATTCGTGTGGAATGGGTTCACGATATTCTTTCTTAAGCTTATATAAATTATACTGGAATCTCCTTTCCACAGTGTTAATTTATTACAGGAATGTCCCGTAATGCATTGCACTTTTTAGTTGTAATTTCCTTCTATAATGCCCCCCCGTTCTGTACTCAATTATACAGTGGGTTACTTGCCTGTTCTTATTACTGAAACAGGATGTAGAAACAAGACACTAGCATGATTGAGATCATACAGTGTTGCGATCCCCTTTTGAGTTGACACAATACTGTCACATGTATTACTTGCCTATAATCAGGGGTTCCTATGTTAAGGGAATTTATGAGTATAATGGGATAAATCAATACATAATATATTTATGTTCAAAAATTATTATACATCTTTCTTTTACAATTTTATCCCATTATAATATGTCAAGTGTATAGTGCAGTAATTAATAATTTAATGTATTTCTCATCTATATCTCAAAGGGTATCAAGATATGTGCGGGCAAGGGGTCACTGAGACCTATGCAATAAGTATCTTTTTGTTGCAAATAAAGATACACCTAATGTGTCTTTGCAATGATAGTTTGATGTTTAATTAATCTTTCATATGTCTCTCACTGGATAAGAGAACAGCAACACTGAAACATGTATATTGTTTTGATTCCACACCTGTATAACAAACCACACGCAGTTTTAGTTAGCGTGTCACTGCGGTGGCTGTTTTTGTGAGAGGGTGAATGATTAATTACCACAGCAGCCGTTCCTAGATCTATACACGCAGCCGCACGCAATTTTAATTATCATAAGCGTGTCCCTGCAGTGGCTGTTTTTATACTGAGAGATTATATGGTTGATTACCACAACACCTGTTCTTATGGCAATTACGGTCTATCTAATTTCCTCCAAATTTATTGCCAATCAAATCTGTGTTGTATCATTACAGATGTCCTAATCAGACCACCATTAGTATATTTATTACATCACCATCAGTTTGTTTTTTCTCTATTGTCAATGTTACGATTTTAGTGCAGCTGCTTGTCTTAATTAGGTGTGATGACAGCTATAAGGAAGCGTGCAGCGTCCGTGTATTAATAAAGGTTCAGTGCCCAAATATATTAATCCTGCCATGCAATAGTATCTTTGCACATTGAAACGTACCACACTGTTGCGGCTGCTGGTACGTATTGAATACCTATTGTATTCTTACACACAGGTCCATCACTGACATTGCTCGTACATAATTACTGCATATACATTGAGTTCTCTTAATAGCTCCCTTAAATCACTCCTGATCTGGCTAGGTACTAGTGCGAATGGTCCTAATTCTATTCCATATATCTGTTAATTACATTTCATTTATATACATGGTTGTGACATTTTTAGTAAGTGTAGCGGACAGATTTCATGCCGCTCTGAGACGTCACCTATTGATTACATTTCATTTATGTACATGGTTGTGACATTTTTAGTAAGTATAGCGGACAGATTTCATGCCGCTCTGAAACGCCACCAACGTGCACGTTTCACATCAGCTTCCTCAGGGCAAACACGATTGTCCTAACGAGGATGGCTATAAGAGGGAGTTCAGCCAATCATTTCAAAATAGCGTGACGCGTCACATAATCGCGTGACACGTCATTCCTACCCGTGCTTATGCTAACACTGTAATTAAAGATATATAATCAGTTTACACTTGTCATCTGAATGTCTGATGGTATGCTTGTCATATCCAAGAAATCCTGGAGGGAGTAAAGGTTATAATAATAATACCCTGTTACAAGTTTAAAGATGTGCTTGTCAAATGTTTAGCCAAATTGCTCCGGGAGAATTTATTACTGGAATGGAAGCACTTTATCACTGACTTTAGGAATAATAGAATACTGTATATTATGGTCTATAGACTCCCATCGTATCCCTCATAATTAAGTATAGGGAAAAGGGAAATGAACAATGATGTCTATGAATAAAAGGTTTTTGAATTTTTTAATTGATTATAGCAAACTATTACTTAATCTGTTAGTGTGATGTGAAATATGTATATTTGGCTATTTATTACGTGATGGAGTGATACCTCATGAATGTGTATAGGTGATCTGTGTGAAAATTGAATAATATGTGGGACGACATAAATCTTCTGTAATGTGTTGGTGAGGTGAAATTGACATAATGATCCACATTAAATTGTGTAAAGTGACAGAGAAAAGTGATTATAATTAATGGGGACGTGAAAAAATGCCGTGAAAAATAAAAGTGGAAATAAAAAATATTAAAAACCATTATATGAAGTGGACAGTTTATCCACTATATATACGTGTGAAAAAACGTGAAATCAAAAATAGGGGGGGTTTTATGTATATATATTTTGTAAATGAATTGTATATATGATATAATAATTGTCCAATGATTACGATGTCCTTGAGATTGCTTCATGTAGAGTCTTTGCTTCTATTTGTATAATAATCTATATGTACTTGTCATATCCCTATTACTTTTGGAATATATCAGATCAATAATATACAGTAAAGATATATGGAGTACTATTTGATATTTTCATCTAATCAGTCCCCATTAAGTATATAGTTTTGTCGAGATCTTACAAATTTCTATATTATATCCCATCACCCATCTAATCTATCTTTGAATAGATGGATGCATGTTTCAAAAAATATATATATATAGGGCTGTTTCGTCATCCTTGGAAATTACATGTGCTTCCTATCTCATAATATTTTCTTCTAATGTGCAATCTGCTGTGCTTTTATATGCACATTTCGGGTGTTTACCACTCTCATATGGGAAATTTCCTGGTAGTCTTGGATATACATATATATGCATCCCATAGGTAAGTATGGTATAGATGTTGTACTATAGTATTTGATTTCATATAGTTTCCACTGTATGATTACCATTTTCACACAGAAGGTTACAGATGATCTTAGGTATGCATGTAGGTGAGTTTCACGGGTAAGTATAGTACAGGTGTTGTGACGTGGCACTTTATTCAATGTGGTTCCCATGATTACAGAAAGGGTAGATAACTGTTGTTTTCATTTAGTCCTTTTGGGTATTGGCAGCCCATCAAGAAGATCATTTTGCTCTCAAATCTGAGGAGATCTCCATTTATATCACCCCCTCGAATGTTTAATTCGAAGTGTCTCATACCGAAGGCCTGAAGGCCCTTTGGGATCCCATTGTGAAATTGTAGAAAATGGCTAGCTACTGGAGCCAGAGTCTTAAATTTTAATTTGTCCTGCCTGGCATTCCTAATGCTGCCGATATGCTCCAACAGTCTCACCTTTAAAGGTCTGATTGTTTTTCCAATATAAATTTGATTGCAGGGGCATATCAATTCATATACCACCCCTGTTGTGGTGCAATCGATGTAGCTGTTGATCTCCCATTTTTTGCCATACTTGTCCATATAGTCTGTTTTAGGGATCATGTATTGGCAAGCTCTACATTGTCTACAACAATAGGATCCTTTCTTTTGATGTAGGGGTCTCTTTAATGATGGTAGATGGCTTCTCACCAAATGGTCCTTCAAATTACGTGATCTTCTCCAACTGGTTTGGACCTTATTTGGTAGAATCTCATTCAGATCATCATCTGTTTTCAGGACTGACCAATGTTTCTGTAGGATGGTGTTTATTTCACGCCATTTGTTGTTGAAAGTGCCTATAAATCGGACTGGCTCATCTCTTATAATTTTGGATTTAGGGACAAGTAGAGATTCTCTGGAGTATGTTTTGATGTCTCTTTTGGCTGTTTTCAGGACCCTATTACTGTAACCCCTCTGTTTCAATCTGTCAACCAGCTGTTGTTCTCTAAAGGCAAAGTTAGTTGGTTCTGAGCAATTCCTCTTGATGCGTAATAGTTCGCCCTTTGGTATTCCTTTAATGGTTGTGGGCAGATGTGAGCTATCCGCATGGAGGATGCTATTCGTAGCCGTTTTTTTCCTGAAAGTATCAGTGGAAATTGAGCCATCACCATTTATATTAATAGTGAGGTCCAAAAAATTGATGGTTTCTTGACTCATTACACCTGTGAGTTTTAGGTTCAAATCATTGGTGTTAAGTGTGATTATGAATTCTTCCAATAGGTTCTGATCCCCATCCCAAAGGATGAGGACGTCGTCTATGTATCTAAGATACAGTACGATGTGGTCTGTATATTTTGCATAATCATCTTGAAAGACCGTCTCTCTCTCCCACCATCCCAGGTAGAGGCCAGCATAAGTGGGGGCACAAGCCGTCCCCATAGCTGTGCCTCTAACCTGGAGATAGTATCTTTCATTACATGTAAAATAATTTTTCGTTAATATAAACTCAAGTAAGGAGAGGAGGAATGTGTTCAACTCATGTTGTATGTTCATGTCAAGAAAGAATTTTATTGCACTGATGCCTTTCTTATGGTCTATGCTGGTGTATAGGCTCTCGACATCATATGTCGCTAGCCATGTGCCTGGGGTAACAGTGATGTTCTGGATTCGATTAAGAACATCCATAGTGTCCCTGACATAGGAAGGTAAGGTCAAAACGAAGTGTCGCAGGTACTGGTCCACATAAATGCTGGCCTTTTCAGTCAGGCTTCCCATGCCAGAGACAATCGGTCTCCCAGGAGGGTTAACTTCATTTTTGTGCACTTTGGGGAGTAGATAAAGGGTTGGGACAGTAGGGTTCTCTATCTGCAAAAATTCAAAATCTTTTTTAGAGATAATACTTTGAGTTAATGCTTGTGTAATGATATTGTTGTACTGAGTCTGAAAATTTAATGTTGGGTTGAAGGTTAGAGGTTGATAACAGGAGCGATCTCTTAATTGCTTATTTAGTTCTTTAACATAAAGAGTTCTGGGCCAAAGGACCACATTGCCCCCTTTATCCGAGGGTTTAATAATGGTATCCTGCCACTCAGAAATTTCTTTTAGGGCAGACCTTTCGTCCCTTGTGAGATTGTCATTCCGCACTTGATGGAAATTATGTTCCTTGAACAGCTTATCTAAATCTTTAGATACCAAGTCTAAGTATACTTTGACTGGCGGACAGATTTTGGCATCCGGGAAAAAGGTTGATTTCTTTTTAATTTTGGATGCATCATATGGCTGTAGTTCATGAGAGTCTGTTTCATTTTCAGTATGCAGTTCTTCTAACATCCTTAATATGGATTGATCTTCAACAGATAATGTCGTGGTAGATTGTGGTTCTTGTGAGGAATTGATTTGTCCAGGGAAAGAGTCCCTGTTTTTGAAAAAAAATTTTAATAATATTTTTCGAGTGAAAAGGTGGAGATCCTTCTCACATTCAAAACGATCTGGCTTAGTCACAGGGGAGAAGGAGAGGCCTTTGGAGAGAAGAGAGATCTGATTGGATGTTAATGTTCTCTCTGTCAGATTGATAATACGTAAATCCTCATCCATTACTTCCTGTATTTTCTCTGTTCCCTGGGTTCCTCTCTCCAGTCCCGCGTGTCTCGTTTTCTTCTTTCTCCCCTTCCCCCTCCTGATCTTATATTTCCTCGACCAATGCCCTCCCGGAGTTCCTGCGGAGTTCTCTCTAAAAAATGATGATATCTACCACGTTCTTTGTTGAACATACTGATAGTACCTTCCCCTTCTGATGAATCGACATCAGAGGTTGTATAGTTTGATACACTGTTGGTTCTTTCTCTTGCTGCATAGGATTTCCATCTATATGCTCTGTTTTGTGCGAAATCTGTTATATCTCTGTGCAGCTTCCTGCGTTTCCTCTCAATAATTACTTTCTCCACTTCCTCAATCTCTTTTTTATATTTGTTATAAGTTGACTGAAATTTTTCAACTGTCTCAAACCTCTTCAGTCTTTCCCCCAGATCTGTAATTTCTTGTGTGTATTTGTTGAGTAGGATCTCATCATGTTTGATGAGAACCCTAATTAATTCTTTCGAACACTGTGTAAGGATGGTTTCCCATTCTTTTTGTAAATCCGAATTGGCCAGTTCAAAGGCCGGAAAAACCCTTGGTCTTAAACCGCGGGGAGTTACATTATTTTTGAGATAGTTATCAAATGTGGTTTTGTTCCACCACGTTTTACTCTGTTTAATCAGAGTCTGTTTCAATGTATAGAGATCCTCTGTCCAATCCTTATGTAGTGGGTCATTTGATGTTGCATCCTCATTCATTAACATATCTACTCCAGAGATAAGTCTATCTCGCCTGTCAACTAGATCTTTGGTTAAATTAAATGTTGCCATCCTTAGTGAAAGGTTTTAATCGTGTTTATTTAGATAATATGTAATTAGCTTGTAATTAAATGCTTTTATTGCTGTTTTGCTGTGCTAGAAGGTTGAAAGGTTGGATGACCAACTTATTCAATGGTTTCAACAAAAAAGGGAAACAGGGGAAGGGAAGAAACTTCTGCACCAGTCAAAAGGTCACTATATGTTCTTTATTAAATGAAAAAAAACCCATTAATACATGCATTGTGGTATTAATTCACTATTATACGTTGGGGGTGCCGCCATAGACAATAAGATTGAAAAAGATTGGACAGAGGATCTCTATACATTGAAACAGACTCTGATTAAACAGAGTAAAACGTGGTGGAACAAAACCACATTTGATAACTATCTCAAAAATAATGTAACTCCCCGCGGTTTAAGACCAAGGGTTTTTCCGGCTTTTGAACTGGCCAATTCGGATTTACAAAAAGAATGGGAAACCATCCTTACACAGTGTTCGAAAGAATTAATTAGGGTTCTCATCAAACATGATGAGATCCTACTCAACAAATACACACAAGAAATTACAGATCTGGGGGAAAGACTGAAGAGGTTTGAGACAGTTGAAAAATTTCAGTCAACTTATAACAAATATAAAAAAGAGATTGAGGAAGTGGAGAAAGTAATTATTGAGAGGAAACGCAGGAAGCTGCACAGAGATATAACAGATTTCGCACAAAACAGAGCATATAGATGGAAATCCTATGCAGCAAGAGAAAGAACCAACAGTGTATCAAACTATACAACCTCTGATGTCGATTCATCAGAAGGGGAAGGTACTATCAGTATGTTCAACAAAGAACGTGGTAGATATCATCATTTTTTAGAGAGAACTCCGCAGGAACTCCGGGAGGGCATTGGTCGAGGAAATATAAGATCAGGAGGGGGAAGGGGAGAAAGAAGAAAACGAGACACGCGGGACTGGAGAGAGGAACCCAGGGAACAGAGAAAATACAGGAAGTAATGGATGAGGATTTACGTATTATCAATCTGACAGAGAGAACATTAACATCCAATCAGATCTCTCTTCTCTCCAAAGGCCTCTCCTTCTCCCCTGTGACTAAGCCAGATCGTTTTGAATGTGAGAAGGATCTCCACCTTTTCACTCGAAAAATATTATTAAAATTTTTTTTCAAAAACAGGGACTCTTTCCCTGGACAAATCAATTCCTCACAAGAACCACAATCTACCACGACATTATCTGTTGAAGATCAATCCATATTAAGGATGTTAGAAGAACTGCATACTGAAAATGAAACAGACTCTCATGAACTACAGCCATATGATGCATCCAAAATTAAAAAGAAATCAACCTTTTTCCCGGATGCCAAAATCTGTCCGCCAGTCAAAGTATACTTAGACTTGGTATCTAAAGATTTAGATAAGCTGTTCAAGGAACATAATTTCCATCAAGTGCGGAATGACAATCTCACAAGGGACGAAAGGTCTGCCCTAAAAGAAATTTCTGAGTGGCAGGATACCATTATTAAACCCTCGGATAAAGGGGGCAATGTGGTCCTTTGGCCCAGAACTCTTTATGTTAAAGAACTAAATAAGCAATTAAGAGATCGCTCCTGTTATCAACCTCTAACCTTCAACCCAACATTAAATTTTCAGACTCAGTACAACAATATCATTACACAAGCATTAACTCAAAGTATTATCTCTAAAAAAGATTTTGAATTTTTGCAGATAGAGAACCCTACTGTCCCAACCCTTTATCTACTCCCCAAAGTGCACAAAAATGAAGTTAACCCTCCTGGGAGACCGATTGTCTCTGGCATGGGAAGCCTGACTGAAAAGGCCAGCATTTATGTGGACCAGTACCTGCGACACTTCGTTTTGACCTTACCTTCCTATGTCAGGGACACTATGGATGTTCTTAATCGAATCCAGAACATCACTGTTACCCCAGGCACATGGCTAGCGACATATGATGTCGAGAGCCTATACACCAGCATAGACCATAAGAAAGGCATCAGTGCAATAAAATTCTTTCTTGACATGAACATACAACATGAGTTGAACACATTCCTCCTCTCCTTACTTGAGTTTATATTAACGAAAAATTATTTTACATGTAATAAAAGATACTATCTCCAGGTTAGAGGCACAGCTATGGGGACGGCTTGTGCCCCCACTTATGCTGGCCTCTACCTGGGATGGTGGGAGAGAGAGACGGTCTTTCAAGATGATTATGCAAAATATACAGACCACATCGTACTGTATCTTAGATACATAGACGACGTCCTCATCCTTTGGGATGGGGATCAGAACCTATTGGAAGAATTCATAATCACACTTAACACCAATGATTTGAACCTAAAACTCACAGGTGTAATGAGTCAAGAAACCATCAATTTTTTGGACCTCACTATTAATATAAATGGTGATGGCTCAATTTCCACTGATACTTTCAGGAAAAAAACGGCTACGAATAGCATCCTCCATGCGGATAGCTCACATCTGCCCACAACCATTAAAGGAATACCAAAGGGCGAACTATTACGCATCAAGAGGAATTGCTCAGAACCAACTAACTTTGCCTTTAGAGAACAACAGCTGGTTGACAGATTGAAACAGAGGGGTTACAGTAATAGGGTCCTGAAAACAGCCAAAAGAGACATCAAAACATACTCCAGAGAATCTCTACTTGTCCCTAAATCCAAAATTATAAGAGATGAGCCAGTCCGATTTATAGGCACTTTCAACAACAAATGGCGTGAAATAAACACCATCCTACAGAAACATTGGTCAGTCCTGAAAACAGATGATGATCTGAATGAGATTCTACCAAATAAGGTCCAAACCAGTTGGAGAAGATCACGTAATTTGAAGGACCATTTGGTGAGAAGCCATCTACCATCATTAAAGAGACCCCTACATCAAAAGAAAGGATCCTATTGTTGTAGACAATGTAGAGCTTGCCAATACATGATCCCTAAAACAGACTATATGGACAAGTATGGCAAAAAATGGGAGATCAACAGCTACATCGATTGCACCACAACAGGGGTGGTATATGAATTGATATGCCCCTGCAATCAAATTTATATTGGAAAAACAATCAGACCTTTAAAGGTGAGACTGTTGGAGCATATCGGCAGCATTAGGAATGCCAGGCAGGACAAATTAAAATTTAAGACTCTGGCTCCAGTAGCTAGCCATTTTCTACAATTTCACAATGGGATCCCAAAGGGCCTTCAGGCCTTCGGTATGAGACACTTCGAATTAAACATTCGAGGGGGTGATATAAATGGAGATCTCCTCAGATTTGAGAGCAAAATGATCTTCTTGATGGGCTGCCAATACCCAAAAGGACTAAATGAAAACAACAGTTATCTACCCTTTCTGTAATCATGGGAACCACATTGAATAAAGTGCCACGTCACAACACCTGTACTATACTTACCCGTGAAACTCACCTACATGCATACCTAAGATCATCTGTAACCTTCTGTGTGAAAATGGTAATCATACAGTGGAAACTATATGAAATCAAATACTATAGTACAACATCTATACCATACTTACCTATGGGATGCATATATATGTATATCCAAGACTACCAGGAAATTTCCCATATGAGAGTGGTAAACACCCGAAATGTGCATATAAAAGCACAGCAGATTGCACATTAGAAGAAAATATTATGAGATAGGAAGCACATGTAATTTCCAAGGATGACGAAACAGCCCTATATATATATATTTTTTGAAACATGCATCCATCTATTCAAAGATAGATTAGATGGGTGATGGGATATAATATAGAAATTTGTAAGATCTCGACAAAACTATATACTTAATGGGGACTGATTAGATGAAAATATCAAATAGTACTCCATATATCTTTACTGTATATTATTGATCTGATATATTCCAAAAGTAATAGGGATATGACAAGTACATATAGATTATTATACAAATAGAAGCAAAGACTCTACATGAAGCAATCTCAAGGACATCGTAATCATTGGACAATTATTATATCATATATACAATTCATTTACAAAATATATATACATAAAACCCCCCCTATTTTTGATTTCACGTTTTTTCACACGTATATATAGTGGATAAACTGTCCACTTCATATAATGGTTTTTAATATTTTTTATTTCCACTTTTATTTTTCACGGCATTTTTTCACGTCCCCATTAATTATAATCACTTTTCTCTGTCACTTTACACAATTTAATGTGGATCATTATGTCAATTTCACCTCACCAACACATTACAGAAGATTTATGTCGTCCCACATATTATTCAATTTTCACACAGATCACCTATACACATTCATGAGGTATCACTCCATCACGTAATAAATAGCCAAATATACATATTTCACATCACACTAACAGATTAAGTAATAGTTTGCTATAATCAATTAAAAAATTCAAAAACCTTTTATTCATAGACATCATTGTTCATTTCCCTTTTCCCTATACTTAATTATGAGGGATACGATGGGAGTCTATAGACCATAATATACAGTATTCTATTATTCCTAAAGTCAGTGATAAAGTGCTTCCATTCCAGTAATAAATTCTCCCGGAGCAATTTGGCTAAACATTTGACAAGCACATCTTTAAACTTGTAACAGGGTATTATTATTATAACCTTTACTCCCTCCAGGATTTCTTGGATATGACAAGCATACCATCAGACATTCAGATGACAAGTGTAAACTGATTATATATCTTTAATTACAGTGTTAGCATAAGCACGGGTAGGAATGACGTGTCACGCGATTATGTGACGCGTCACGCTATTTTGAAATGATTGGCTGAACTCCCTCTTATAGCCATCCTCGTTAGGACAATCGTGTTTGCCCTGAGGAAGCTGATGTGAAACGTGCACGTTGGTGGCGTTTCAGAGCGGCATGAAATCTGTCCGCTATACTTACTAAAAATGTCACAACCATGTACATAAATGAAATGTAATCAATAGGTGACGTCTCAGAGCGGCATGAAATCTGTCCGCTACACTTACTAAAAATGTCACAACCATGTATATAAATGAAATGTAATTAACAGATATATGGAATAGAATTAGGACCATTCGCACTAGTACCTAGCCAGATCAGGAGTGATTTAAGGGAGCTATTAAGAGAACTCAATGTATATGCAGTAATTATGTACGAGCAATGTCAGTGATGGACCTGTGTGTAAGAATACAATAGGTATTCAATACGTACCAGCAGCCGCAACAGTGTGGTACGTTTCAATGTGCAAAGATACTATTGCATGGCAGGATTAATATATTTGGGCACTGAACCTTTATTAATACACGGACGCTGCACGCTTCCTTATAGCTGTCATCACACCTAATTAAGACAAGCAGCTGCACTAAAATCGTAACATTGACAATAGAGAAAAAACAAACTGATGGCGATGTAATAAATATACTAATGGTGGTCTGATTAGGACATCTGTAATGATACAACACAGATTTGATTGGCAATAAATTTGGAGGAAATTAGATAGACCGTAATTGCCATAAGAACAGGTGTTGTGGTAATCAACCATATAATCTCTCAGTATAAAAACAGCCACTGCAGGGACACACTTATGATAATTAAAATTGCGTGCGGCTGCGTGTATAGATCTAGGAACGGCTGCTGTGGTAATTAATCATTCACCCTCTCACAAAAACAGCCACCGCAGTGACACGCTAACTAAAACTGCGTGTGGTTTGTTATACAGGTGTGGAATCAAAACAATATACATGTTTCAGTGTTGCTGTTCTCTTATCCAGTGAGAGACATATGAAAGATTAATTAAACATCAAACTATCATTGCAAAGACACATTAGGTGTATCTTTATTTGCAACAAAAAGATACTTATTGCATAGGTCTCAGTGACCCCTTGCCCGCACATATCTTGATACCCTTTGAGATATAGATGAGAAATACATTAAATTATTAATTACTGCACTATACACTTGACATATTATAATGGGATAAAATTGTAAAAGAAAGATGTATAATAATTTTTGAACATAAATATATTATGTATTGATTTATCCCATTATACTCATAAATTCCCTTAACATAGGAACCCCTGATTATAGGCAAGTAATACATGTGACAGTATTGTGTCAACTCAAAAGGGGATCGCAACACTGTATGATCTCAATCATGCTAGTGTCTTGTTTCTACATCCTGTTTCAGTAATAAGAACAGGCAAGTAACCCACTGTATAATTGAGTACAGAACGGGGGGGCATTATAGAAGGAAATTACAACTAAAAAGTGCAATGCATTACGGGACATTCCTGTAATAAATTAACACTGTGGAAAGGAGATTCCAGTATAATTTATATAAGCTTAAGAAAGAATATCGTGAACCCATTCCACACGAATTTCTTTTTCGGTCCCCTGTAAAGTGACACATCACTTAAAATCATACCAATTAATGAGTACAAGTTACGAATGGTCCGGAATTAATAAATACAAATGTAATAAGTGACACAGAAAAATTTTTAATTGATATAATATCTTTATTATTTAAACATTTTTCCAAATATATTTCACATCTATTTTAATTAATCACTAATAAAAGTTACTTTTTAGATTAAATCATTCTTTCTCCATTAGTGCGCCAACAAAGAGACAATCTTTTCTTCTGTTTGTGTCTTCAATCTTATTGTCTATGGCGGCACCCCCAACGTATAATAGTGAATTAATACCACAATGCATGTATTAATGGGGTTTTTTTCATTTAATAAAGAACATATAGTGACCTTTTGACTGGTGCAGAAGTTTCTTCCCTTCCCCTGTTTCCCTTTTTTGTTGAAACCATTGAATAAGTTGGTCATCCAACCTTTCAACCTTCTAGCACAGCAAAACAGCAATAAAAGCATTTAATTACAAGCTAATTACATATTATCTAAATAAACACGATTAAAACCTTTCACTAAGGATGGCAACATTTAATTTAACCAAAGATCTAGTTGACAGGCGAGATAGACTTATCTCTGGAGTAGATATGTTAATGAATGAGGATGCAACATCAAATGACCCACTACATAAGGATTGGACAGAGGATCTCTATACATTGAAACAGACTCTGATTAAACAGAGTAAAACGTGGTGGAACAAAACCACATTTGATAACTATCTCAAAAATAATGTAACTCCCCGCGGTTTAAGACCAAGGGTTTTTCCGGCCTTTGAACTGGCCAATTCGGATTTACAAAAAGAATGGGAAACCATCCTTACACAGTGTTCGAAAGAATTAATTAGGGTTCTCATCAAACATGATGAGATCCTACTCAACAAATACACACAAGAAATTACAGATCTGGGGGAAAGACTGAAGAGGTTTGAGACAGTTGAAAAATTTCAGTCAACTTATAACAAATATAAAAAAGAGATTGAGGAAGTGGAGAAAGTAATTATTGAGAGGAAACGCAGGAAGCTGCACAGAGATATAACAGATTTCGCACAAAACAGAGCATATAGATGGAAATCCTATGCAGCAAGAGAAAGAACCAACAGTGTATCAAACTATACAACCTCTGATGTCGATTCATCAGAAGGGGAAGGTACTATCAGTATGTTCAACAAAGAACGTGGTAGATATCATCATTTTTTAGAGAGAACTCCGCAGGAACTCCGGGAGGGCATTGGTCGAGGAAATATAAGATCAGGAGGGGGAAGGGGAGAAAGAAGAAAACGAGACACGCGGGACTGGAGAGAGGAACCCAGGGAACAGAGAAAATACAGGAAGTAATGGATGAGGATTTACGTATTATCAATCTGACAGAGAGAACATTAACATCCAATCAGATCTCTCTTCTCTCCAAAGGCCTCTCCTTCTCCCCTGTGACTAAGCCAGATCGTTTTGAATGTGAGAAGGATCTCCACCTTTTCACTCGAAAAATATTATTAAAATTTTTTTTCAAAAACAGGGACTCTTTCCCTGGACAAATCAATTCCTCACAAGAACCACAATCTACCACGACATTATCTGTTGAAGATCAATCCATATTAAGGATGTTAGAAGAACTGCATACTGAAAATGAAACAGACTCTCATGAACTACAGCCATATGATGCATCCAAAATTAAAAAGAAATCAACCTTTTTCCCGGATGCCAAAATCTGTCCGCCAGTCAAAGTATACTTAGACTTGGTATCTAAAGATTTAGATAAGCTGTTCAAGGAACATAATTTCCATCAAGTGCGGAATGACAATCTCACAAGGGACGAAAGGTCTGCCCTAAAAGAAATTTCTGAGTGGCAGGATACCATTATTAAACCCTCGGATAAAGGGGGCAATGTGGTCCTTTGGCCCAGAACTCTTTATGTTAAAGAACTAAATAAGCAATTAAGAGATCGCTCCTGTTATCAACCTCTAACCTTCAACCCAACATTAAATTTTCAGACTCAGTACAACAATATCATTACACAAGCATTAACTCAAAGTATTATCTCTAAAAAAGATTTTGAATTTTTGCAGATAGAGAACCCTACTGTCCCAACCCTTTATCTACTCCCCAAAGTGCACAAAAATGAAGTTAACCCTCCTGGGAGACCGATTGTCTCTGGCATGGGAAGCCTGACTGAAAAGGCCAGCATTTATGTGGACCAGTACCTGCGACACTTCGTTTTGACCTTACCTTCCTATGTCAGGGACACTATGGATGTTCTTAATCGAATCCAGAACATCACTGTTACCCCAGGCACATGGCTAGCGACATATGATGTCGAGAGCCTATACACCAGCATAGACCATAAGAAAGGCATCAGTGCAATAAAATTCTTTCTTGACATGAACATACAACATGAGTTGAACACATTCCTCCTCTCCTTACTTGAGTTTATATTAACGAAAAATTATTTTACATGTAATAAAAGATACTATCTCCAGGTTAGAGGCACAGCTATGGGGACGGCTTGTGCCCCCACTTATGCTGGCCTCTACCTGGGATGGTGGGAGAGAGAGACGGTCTTTCAAGATGATTATGCAAAATATACAGACCACATCGTACTGTATCTTAGATACATAGACGACGTCCTCATCCTTTGGGATGGGGATCAGAACCTATTGGAAGAATTCATAATCACACTTAACACCAATGATTTGAACCTAAAACTCACAGGTGTAATGAGTCAAGAAACCATCAATTTTTTGGACCTCACTATTAATATAAATGGTGATGGCTCAATTTCCACTGATACTTTCAGGAAAAAAACGGCTACGAATAGCATCCTCCATGCGGATAGCTCACATCTGCCCACAACCATTAAAGGAATACCAAAGGGCGAACTATTACGCATCAAGAGGAATTGCTCAGAACCAACTAACTTTGCCTTTAGAGAACAACAGCTGGTTGACAGATTGAAACAGAGGGGTTACAGTAATAGGGTCCTGAAAACAGCCAAAAGAGACATCAAAACATACTCCAGAGAATCTCTACTTGTCCCTAAATCCAAAATTATAAGAGATGAGCCAGTCCGATTTATAGGCACTTTCAACAACAAATGGCGTGAAATAAACACCATCCTACAGAAACATTGGTCAGTCCTGAAAACAGATGATGATCTGAATGAGATTCTACCAAATAAGGTCCAAACCAGTTGGAGAAGATCACGTAATTTGAAGGACCATTTGGTGAGAAGCCATCTACCATCATTAAAGAGACCCCTACATCAAAAGAAAGGATCCTATTGTTGTAGACAATGTAGAGCTTGCCAATACATGATCCCTAAAACAGACTATATGGACAAGTATGGCAAAAAATGGGAGATCAACAGCTACATCGATTGCACCACAACAGGGGTGGTATATGAATTGATATGCCCCTGCAATCAAATTTATATTGGAAAAACAATCAGACCTTTAAAGGTGAGACTGTTGGAGCATATCGGCAGCATTAGGAATGCCAGGCAGGACAAATTAAAATTTAAGACTCTGGCTCCAGTAGCTAGCCATTTTCTACAATTTCACAATGGGATCCCAAAGGGCCTTCAGGCCTTCGGTATGAGACACTTCGAATTAAACATTCGAGGGGGTGATATAAATGGAGATCTCCTCAGATTTGAGAGCAAAATGATCTTCTTGATGGGCTGCCAATACCCAAAAGGACTAAATGAAAACAACAGTTATCTACCCTTTCTGTAATCATGGGAACCACATTGAATAAAGTGCCACGTCACAACACCTGTACTATACTTACCCGTGAAACTCACCTACATGCATACCTAAGATCATCTGTAACCTTCTGTGTGAAAATGGTAATCATACAGTGGAAACTATATGAAATCAAATACTATAGTACAACATCTATACCATACTTACCTATGGGATGCATATATATGTATATCCAAGACTACCAGGAAATTTCCCATATGAGAGTGGTAAACACCCGAAATGTGCATATAAAAGCACAGCAGATTGCACATTAGAAGAAAATATTATGAGATAGGAAGCACATGTAATTTCCAAGGATGACGAAACAGCCCTATATATATATTTTTTTTGAAACATGCATCCATCTATTCAAAGATAGATTAGATGGGTGATGGGATATAATATAGAAATTTGTAAGATCTCGACAAAACTATATACTTAATGGGGACTGATTAGATGAAAATATCAAATAGTACTCCATATATCTTTACTGTATATTATTGATCTGATATATTCCAAAAGTAATAGGGATATGACAAGTACATATAGATTATTATACAAATAGAAGCAAAGACTCTACATGAAGCAATCTCAAGGACATCGTAATCATTGGACAATTATTATATCATATATACAATTCATTTACAAAATATATATACATAAAACCCCCCCTATTTTTGATTTCACGTTTTTTCACACGTATATATAGTGGATAAACTGTCCACTTCATATAATGGTTTTTAATATTTTTTATTTCCACTTTTATTTTTCACGGCATTTTTTCACGTCCCCATTAATTATAATCACTTTTCTCTGTCACTTTACACAATTTAATGTGGATCATTATGTCAATTTCACCTCACCAACACATTACAGAAGATTTATGTCGTCCCACATATTATTCAATTTTCACACAGATCACCTATACACATTCATGAGGTATCACTCCATCACGTAATAAATAGCCAAATATACATATTTCACATCACACTAACAGATTAAGTAATAGTTTGCTATAATCAATTAAAAAATTCAAAAACCTTTTATTCATAGACATCATTGTTCATTTCCCTTTTCCCTATACTTAATTATGAGGGATACGATGGGAGTCTATAGACCATAATATACAGTATTCTATTATTCCTAAAGTCAGTGATAAAGTGCTTCCATTCCAGTAATAAATTCTCCCGGAGCAATTTGGCTAAACATTTGACAAGCACATCTTTAAACTTGTAACAGGGTATTATTATTATAACCTTTACTCCCTCCAGGATTTCTTGGATATGACAAGCATACCATCAGACATTCAGATGACAAGTGTAAACTGATTATATATCTTTAATTACAGTGTTAGCATAAGCACGGGTAGGAATGACGTGTCACGCGATTATGTGACGCGTCACGCTATTTTGAAATGATTGGCTGAACTCCCTCTTATAGCCATCCTCGTTAGGACAATCGTGTTTGCCCTGAGGAAGCTGATGTGAAACGTGCACGTTGGTGGCGTTTCAGAGCGGCATGAAATCTGTCCGCTATACTTACTAAAAATGTCACAACCATGTACATAAATGAAATGTAATCAATAGGTGACGTCTCAGAGCGGCATGAAATCTGTCCGCTACACTTACTAAAAATGTCACAACCATGTATATAAATGAAATGTAATTAACAGATATATGGAATAGAATTAGGACCATTCGCACTAGTACCTAGCCAGATCAGGAGTGATTTAAGGGAGCTATTAAGAGAACTCAATGTATATGCAGTAATTATGTACGAGCAATGTCAGTGATGGACCTGTGTGTAAGAATACAATAGGTATTCAATACGTACCAGCAGCCGCAACAGTGTGGTACGTTTCAATGTGCAAAGATACTATTGCATGGCAGGATTAATATATTTGGGCACTGAACCTTTATTAATACACGGACGCTGCACGCTTCCTTATAGCTGTCATCACACCTAATTAAGACAAGCAGCTGCACTAAAATCGTAACATTGACAATAGAGAAAAAACAAACTGATGGCGATGTAATAAATATACTAATGGTGGTCTGATTAGGACATCTGTAATGATACAACACAGATTTGATTGGCAATAAATTTGGAGGAAATTAGATAGACCGTAATTGCCATAAGAACAGGTGTTGTGGTAATCAACCATATAATCTCTCAGTATAAAAACAGCCACTGCAGGGACACGCTTATGATAATTAAAATTGCGTGCGGCTGCGTGTATAGATCTAGGAACGGCTGCTGTGGTAATTAATCATTCACCCTCTCACAAAAACAGCCACCGCAGTGACACGCTAACTAAAACTGCGTGTGGTTTGTTATACAGGTGTGGAATCAAAACAATATACATGTTTCAGTGTTGCTGTTCTCTTATCCAGTGAGAGACATATGAAAGATTAATTAAACATCAAACTATCATTGCAAAGACACATTAGGTGTATCTTTATTTGCAACAAAAAGATACTTATTGCATAGGTCTCAGTGACCCCTTGCCCGCACATATCTTGATACCCTTTGAGATATAGATGAGAAATACATTAAATTATTAATTACTGCACTATACACTTGACATATTATAATGGGATAAAATTGTAAAAGAAAGATGTATAATAATTTTTGAACATAAATATATTATGTATTGATTTATCCCATTATACTCATAAATTCCCTTAACATAGGAACCCCTGATTATAGGCAAGTAATACATGTGACAGTATTGTGTCAACTCAAAAGGGGATCGCAACACTGTATGATCTCAATCATGCTAGTGTCTTGTTTCTACATCCTGTTTCAGTAATAAGAACAGGCAAGTAACCCACTGTATAATTGAGTACAGAACGGGGGGGCATTATAGAAGGAAATTACAACTAAAAAGTGCAATGCATTACGGGACATTCCTGTAATAAATTAACACTGTGGAAAGGAGATTCCAGTATAATTTATATAAGCTTAAGAAAGAATATCGTGAACCCATTCCACACGAATTTCTTTTTCGGTCCCCTGTAAAGTGACACATCACTTAAAATCATACCAATTAATGAGTACAAGTTACGAATGGTCCGGAATTAATAAATACAAATGTAATAAGTGACACAGAAAAATTTTTAATTGATATAATATCTTTATTATTTAAACATTTTTCCAAATATATTTCACATCTATTTTAATTAATCACTAATAAAAGTTACTTTTTAGATTAAATCATTCTTTCTCCATTAGTGCGCCAACAAAGAGACAATCTTTTCTTCTGTTTGTGTCTTCAATCTTATTGTCTATGGCGGCACCCCCAACGTATAATAGTGAATTAATACCACAATGCATGTATTAATGGGGTTTTTTTCATTTAATAAAGAACATATAGTGACCTTTTGACTGGTGCAGAAGTTTCTTCCCTTCCCCTGTTTCCCTTTTTTGTTGAAACCATTGAATAAGTTGGTCATCCAACCTTTCAACCTTCTAGCACAGCAAAACAGCAATAAAAGCATTTAATTACAAGCTAATTACATATTATCTAAATAAACACGATTAAAACCTTTCACTAAGGATGGCAACATTTAATTTAACCAAAGATCTAGTTGACAGGCGAGATAGACTTATCTCTGGAGTAGATATGTTAATGAATGAGGATGCAACATCAAATGACCCACTACATAAGGATTGGACAGAGGATCTCTATACATTGAAACAGACTCTGATTAAACAGAGTAAAACGTGGTGGAACAAAACCACATTTGATAACTATCTCAAAAATAATGTAACTCCCCGCGGTTTAAGACCAAGGGTTTTTCCGGCCTTTGAACTGGCCAATTCGGATTTACAAAAAGAATGGGAAACCATCCTTACACAGTGTTCGAAAGAATTAATTAGGGTTCTCATCAAACATGATGAGATCCTACTCAACAAATACACACAAGAAATTACAGATCTGGGGGAAAGACTGAAGAGGTTTGAGACAGTTGAAAAATTTCAGTCAACTTATAACAAATATAAAAAAGAGATTGAGGAAGTGGAGAAAGTAATTATTGAGAGGAAACGCAGGAAGCTGCACAGAGATATAACAGATTTCGCACAAAACAGAGCATATAGATGGAAATCCTATGCAGCAAGAGAAAGAACCAACAGTGTATCAAACTATACAACCTCTGATGTCGATTCATCAGAAGGGGAAGGTACTATCAGTATGTTCAACAAAGAACGTGGTAGATATCATCATTTTTTAGAGAGAACTCCGCAGGAACTCCGGGAGGGCATTGGTCGAGGAAATATAAGATCAGGAGGGGGAAGGGGAGAAAGAAGAAAACGAGACACGCGGGACTGGAGAGAGGAACCCAGGGAACAGAGAAAATACAGGAAGTAATGGATGAGGATTTACGTATTATCAATCTGACAGAGAGAACATTAACATCCAATCAGATCTCTCTTCTCTCCAAAGGCCTCTCCTTCTCCCCTGTGACTAAGCCAGATCGTTTTGAATGTGAGAAGGATCTCCACCTTTTCACTCGAAAAATATTATTAAAATTTTTTTTCAAAAACAGGGACTCTTTCCCTGGACAAATCAATTCCTCACAAGAACCACAATCTACCACGACATTATCTGTTGAAGATCAATCCATATTAAGGATGTTAGAAGAACTGCATACTGAAAATGAAACAGACTCTCATGAACTACAGCCATATGATGCATCCAAAATTAAAAAGAAATCAACCTTTTTCCCGGATGCCAAAATCTGTCCGCCAGTCAAAGTATACTTAGACTTGGTATCTAAAGATTTAGATAAGCTGTTCAAGGAACATAATTTCCATCAAGTGCGGAATGACAATCTCACAAGGGACGAAAGGTCTGCCCTAAAAGAAATTTCTGAGTGGCAGGATACCATTATTAAACCCTCGGATAAAGGGGGCAATGTGGTCCTTTGGCCCAGAACTCTTTATGTTAAAGAACTAAATAAGCAATTAAGAGATCGCTCCTGTTATCAACCTCTAACCTTCAACCCAACATTAAATTTTCAGACTCAGTACAACAATATCATTACACAAGCATTAACTCAAAGTATTATCTCTAAAAAAGATTTTGAATTTTTGCAGATAGAGAACCCTACTGTCCCAACCCTTTATCTACTCCCCAAAGTGCACAAAAATGAAGTTAACCCTCCTGGGAGACCGATTGTCTCTGGCATGGGAAGCCTGACTGAAAAGGCCAGCATTTATGTGGACCAGTACCTGCGACACTTCGTTTTGACCTTACCTTCCTATGTCAGGGACACTATGGATGTTCTTAATCGAATCCAGAACATCACTGTTACCCCAGGCACATGGCTAGCGACATATGATGTCGAGAGCCTATACACCAGCATAGACCATAAGAAAGGCATCAGTGCAATAAAATTCTTTCTTGACATGAACATACAACATGAGTTGAACACATTCCTCCTCTCCTTACTTGAGTTTATATTAACGAAAAATTATTTTACATGTAATGAAAGATACTATCTCCAGGTTAGAGGCACAGCTATGGGGACGGCTTGTGCCCCCACTTATGCTGGCCTCTACCTGGGATGGTGGGAGAGAGAGACGGTCTTTCAAGATGATTATGCAAAATATACAGACCACATCGTACTGTATCTTAGATACATAGACGACGTCCTCATCCTTTGGGATGGGGATCAGAACCTATTGGAAGAATTCATAATCACACTTAACACCAATGATTTGAACCTAAAACTCACAGGTGTAATGAGTCAAGAAACCATCAATTTTTTGGACCTCACTATTAATATAAATGGTGATGGCTCAATTTCCACTGATACTTTCAGGAAAAAAACGGCTACGAATAGCATCCTCCATGCGGATAGCTCACATCTGCCCACAACCATTAAAGCAATACCAAAGGGCGAACTATTACGCATCAAGAGGAATTGCTCAGAACCAACTAACTGTGCCTTTAGAGAACAACAGCTGGTTGACAGATTGAAACAGAGGGGTTACAGTAATAGGGTCCTGAAAACAGCCAAAAGAGACATCAAAACATACTCCAGAGAATCTCTACTTGTCCCTAAATCCAAAATTATAAGAGATGAGCCAGTCCGATTTATAGGCACTTTCAACAACAAATGGCGTGAAATAAACACCATCCTACAGAAACATTGGTCAGTCCTGAAAACAGATGATGATCTGAATGAGATTCTACCAAATAAGGTCCAAACCAGTTGGAGAAGATCACGTAATTTGAAGGACCATTTGGTGAGAAGCCATCTACCATCATTAAAGAGACCCCTACATCAAAAGAAAGGATCCTATTGTTGTAGACAATGTAGAGCTTGCCAATACATGATCCCTAAAACAGACTATATGGACAAGTATGGCAAAAAATGGGAGATCAACAGCTACATCGATTGCACCACAACAGGGGTGGTATATGAATTGATATGCCCCTGCAATCAAATTTATATTGGAAAAACAATCAGACCTTTAAAGGTGAGACTGTTGGAGCATATCGGCAGCATTAGGAATGCCAGGCAGGACAAATTAAAATTTAAGACTCTGGCTCCAGTAGCTAGCCATTTTCTACAATTTCACAATGGGATCCCAAAGGGCCTTCAGGCCTTCGGTATGAGACACTTCGAATTAAACATTCGAGGGGGTGATATAAATGGAGATCTCCTCAGATTTGAGAGCAAAATGATCTTCTTGATGGGCTGCCAATACCCAAAAGGACTAAATGAAAACAACAGTTATCTACCCTTTCTGTAATCATGGGAACCACATTGAATAAAGTGCCACGTCACAACACCTGTACTATACTTACCCGTGAAACTCACCTACATGCATACCTAAGATCATCTGTAACCTTCTGTGTGAAAATGGTAATCATACAGTGGAAACTATATGAAATCAAATACTATAGTACAACATCTATACCATACTTACCTATGGGATGCATATATATGTATATCCAAGACTACCAGGAAATTTCCCATATGAGAGTGGTAAACACCCGAAATGTGCATATAAAAGCACAGCAGATTGCACATTAGAAGAAAATATTATGAGATAGGAAGCACATGTAATTTCCAAGGATGACGAAACAGCCCTATATATATATATTTTTTGAAACATGCATCCATCTATTCAAAGATAGATTAGATGGGTGATGGGATATAATATAGAAATTTGTAAGATCTCGACAAAACTATATACTTAATGGGGACTGATTAGATGAAAATATCAAATAGTACTCCATATATCTTTACTGTATATTATTGATCTGATATATTCCAAAAGTAATAGGGATATGACAAGTACATATAGATTATTATACAAATAGAAGCAAAGACTCTACATGAAGCAATCTCAAGGACATCGTAATCATTGGACAATTATTATATCATATATACAATTCATTTACAAAATATATATACATAAAACCCCCCCTATTTTTGATTTCACGTTTTTTCACACGTATATATAGTGGATAAACTGTCCACTTCATATAATGGTTTTTAATATTTTTTATTTCCACTTTTATTTTTCACGGCATTTTTTCACGTCCCCATTAATTATAATCACTTTTCTCTGTCACTTTACACAATTTAATGTGGATCATTATGTCAATTTCACCTCACCAACACATTACAGAAGATTTATGTCGTCCCACATATTATTCAATTTTCACACAGATCACCTATACACATTCATGAGGTATCACTCCATCACGTAATAAATAGCCAAATATACATATTTCACATCACACTAACAGATTAAGTAATAGTTTGCTATAATCAATTAAAAAATTCAAAAACCTTTTATTCATAGACATCATTGTTCATTTCCCTTTTCCCTATACTTAATTATGAGGGATACGATGGGAGTCTATAGACCATAATATACAGTATTCTATTATTCCTAAAGTCAGTGATAAAGTGCTTCCATTCCAGTAATAAATTCTCCCGGAGCAATTTGGCTAAACATTTGACAAGCACATCTTTAAACTTGTAACAGGGTATTATTATTATAACCTTTACTCCCTCCAGGATTTCTTGGATATGACAAGCATACCATCAGACATTCAGATGACAAGTGTAAACTGATTATATATCTTTAATTACAGTGTTAGCATAAGCACGGGTAGGAATGACGTGTCACGCGATTATGTGACGCGTCACGCTATTTTGAAATGATTGGCTGAACTCCCTCTTATAGCCATCCTCGTTAGGACAATCGTGTTTGCCCTGAGGAAGCTGATGTGAAACGTGCACGTTGGTGGCGTTTCAGAGCGGCATGAAATCTGTCCGCTATACTTACTAAAAATGTCACAACCATGTACATAAATGAAATGTAATCAATAGGTGACGTCTCAGAGCGGCATGAAATCTGTCCGCTACACTTACTAAAAATGTCACAACCATGTATATAAATGAAATGTAATTAACAGATATATGGAATAGAATTAGGACCATTCGCACTAGTACCTAGCCAGATCAGGAGTGATTTAAGGGAGCTATTAAGAGAACTCAATGTATATGCAGTAATTATGTACGAGCAATGTCAGTGATGGACCTGTGTGTAAGAATACAATAGGTATTCAATACGTACCAGCAGCCGCAACAGTGTGGTACGTTTCAATGTGCAAAGATACTATTGCATGGCAGGATTAATATATTTGGGCACTGAACCTTTATTAATACACGGACGCTGCACGCTTCCTTATAGCTGTCATCACACCTAATTAAGACAAGCAGCTGCACTAAAATCGTAACATTGACAATAGAGAAAAAACAAACTGATGGTGATGTAATAAATATACTAATGGTGGTCTGATTAGGACATCTGTAATGATACAACACAGATTTGATTGGCAATAAATTTGGAGGAAATTAGATAGACCGTAATTGCCATAAGAACAGGTGTTGTGGTAATCAACCATATAATCTCTCAGTATAAAAACAGCCACTGCAGGGACACGCTTATGATAATTAAAATTGCGTGCGGCTGCGTGTATAGATCTAGGAACGGCTGCTGTGGTAATTAATCATTCACCCTCTCACAAAAACAGCCACCGCAGTGACACGCTAACTAAAACTGCCTGTGGTTTGTTATACAGGTGTGGAATCAAAACAATATACATGTTTCAGTGTTGCTGTTCTCTTATCCAGTGAGAGACATATGAAAGATTAATTAAACATCAAACTATCATTGCAAAGACACATTAGGTGTATCTTTATTTGCAACAAAAAGATACTTATTGCATAGGTCTCAGTGACCCCTTGCCCGCACATATCTTGATACCCTTTGAGATATAGATGAGAAATACATTAAATTATTAATTACTGCACTATACACTTGACATATTATAATGGGATAAAATTGTAAAAGAAAGATGTATAATAATTTTTGAACATAAATATATTATGTATTGATTTATCCCATTATACTCATAAATTCCCTTAACATAGGAACCCCTGATTATAGGCAAGTAATACATGTGACAGTATTGTGTCAACTCAAAAGGGGATCGCAACACTGTATGATCTCAATCATGCTAGTGTCTTGTTTCTACATCCTGTTTCAGTAATAAGAACAGGCAAGTAACCCACTGTATAATTGAGTACAGAACGGGGGGGCATTATAGAAGGAAATTACAACTAAAAAGTGCAATGCATTACGGGACATTCCTGTAATAAATTAACACTGTGGAAAGGAGATTCCAGTATAATTTATATAAGCTTAAGAAAGAATATCGTGAACCCATTCCACACGAATTTCTTTTTCGGTCCCCTGTAAAGTGACACATCACTTAAAATCATACCAATTAATGAGTACAAGTTACGAATGGTCCGGAATTAATAAATACAAATGTAATAAGTGACACAGAAAAATTTTTAATTGATATAATATCTTTATTATTTAAACATTTTTCCAAATATATTTCACATCTATTTTAATTAATCACTAATAAAAGTTACTTTTTAGATTAAATCATTCTTTCTCCATTAGTGCGCCAACAAAGAGACAATCTTTTCTTCTGTTTGTGTCTTCAATCTTATTGTCTATGGCGGCACCCCCAACGTATAATAGTGAATTAATACCACAATGCATGTATTAATGGGGTTTTTTTCATTTAATAAAGAACATATAGTGACCTTTTGACTGGTGCAGAAGTTTCTTCCCTTCCCCTGTTTCCCTTTTTTGTTGTAACCAGATAAAGGACCAACTGGTACAATATCCCTTGCCTGATAGCTTGGATCAGCTCATGCAGTTATCCATCCGGATGGATAGACGGCTGAGAGAGCGTAGGCTTGAAAGGGAGACTGAGATTTCCTTCCTTCCCAAGGGAACCTCAGACTCTGAGGAATTTTCCGAGGAGCCTATGCAGATTGGGGCTACCCGCCTCTCCTCGCGTGAGAAGACGCGGAGGAGACAGAAGGGGTTGTGTTTGTACTGTGGGAATAAAGGTCATGTGGTAGTATCATGCCCAGAAAAGCCGGAAAACTTCAGGGCCTGAGGGTGATGGGAAATATCCTGTCAGGCCAGAAGTCAGAATTTCCCAAGAAGACTTTTATCATTCCGGTGACCTTGAAGATCCTCGGTCAAACTGTCAAGACTGAGGCCTTTGTGGACAGTGGGGCCGACGGGGTTTTTATGGACCGCCAATTCGCCCTGAAACACTCTGTTCCCTTAGTACCCTTGGCATTGGAAATTGAGATTTGTGGGTTAAACGGGGAACCATTATCCCAAGGTAAAATTACCTCTTGCACTAGCCAGATTTCTTTGTTTATTGGAGCCACACACTCTGAAAAATTGTCCTATTATGTGACTGTCTGTACTTTTGCCCCATTGGTGTTGGGGTTACCCTGGTTAAGGGCCCACAATCCTCAATTTGACTGGGTCTCTGGGGAGATTCTTAGTTGGGGTACTGATTGTTTCAGGAGTTGCTTGAGCCTTCCAGTCAGGCTCTCGCAGCTAAGTTTGCCAGGATTGCCAGGGTGTTATGCAGATTTTGCGGACGTGTTCTCCAAAAAAGTTGCAGAGGTACTACCTCCCCATCGCCCCTATGACTGTGCCATTGATTTGTTGCCAAATGCTAAGCTTCCCAAGAGCAGGTTGTACTCCCTGTCACGTCCTGAGACTCAGGCTATGGCAGAGTACATTCAGGAGAACTTGGCTAAGGGATTTATCAGACCTTCACAGTCTCCAGTTGGGTCGGGGTTCTTCTTCGTGGGTAAAAAGGACGGTTCGTTGCGACCCTGCATCGACTTCAGGGAATTGAACCGTATCACGATTAAAAACTCATACCCACTGCCTCTCATTTCGGTCTTGTTTGACCAGCTTCGTACTGCCACCATTTTTTCTAAGATTGACCTACGCGGTGCGTACAATCTAATCCGAATAAGAGAGGGGGATGAATGGAAGACTGCCTTCAATACCCACTCAAGGCATTATGAATATTTGGTGATGCCTTTTGGGCTCTGTAATGCCCCGGCAGTCTTCCAGGATTTCATGAATGATGTGCTCAGGGAATATTTGGATAGATTCTTAGTTGTATACTTAGATGACATCCTAATCTTCTCCCATTCCCTGGAGGAACATCGGAAGCATGTACGCTTAGTCCTCCAGAAACTCAGAGACCACCGGCTTGGGGCGAAGCTGGAGAAGTGCGAATTTGAAGTTCAGCAAATCGCATTTCTAGGATATATTATCTCCCCAGAAGGTTTCCAAATGGAGGGTTCCAAGGTACAGGCAGTCCTGGATTGGGTGCAGCCCACTAGTTTGAAGGCGCTTCAGCGTTTCCTGGGCTTTGCGAATTTTTATAGACGATTTATCGCTGGATTTTCGTCTATAGTGGCGCCCTTGGTGGCACTCACTAAGAAAGGGGCGGATGTTGCTCACTGGTCTTGTGAGGCTAAAGCGGCTTTTGCCCGTCTCAAAAGGGCATTTGTTTCGGCCAAGGTGCTGCGACACCCAGATCCAGAGCGTCCTTTTGTGGTGGAGGTGGATGCCTCTGAGGTGGGTATTGGGGCAGTGCTTTCTCAGATGGGAGTGTCTGATAATCGCCTTCATCCCTGTGCTTACTTTTCCCGTAAATTTTCGCCTGCCGAGATGAATTATGACGTGGGTAACCGGGAATTGTTGGCTATTAGGATGCACTCGAGGAGTGGAGACACTGGCTTGAGGGGGCTAAGTTTGTGGTCTCAATTCTCACTGACCATAAGAATCTGGCATATTTAGAGTCAGCGAAGCGTCTCAATGCCAGGCAGGCACGATGTTCTTTGTTTTTTGCTCGCTTTAATTTTTTGATAACATATCGCCCTGGGTCAAAAAACATCAAGGCTGATGCGCTCTCGCGGAGTTTTGCTCCAATCCAGGAGACCACCGAGGAGCCGTTGCCCATTGTGTCCCCATCATGTATTAAAGTGGGCATTACCCAGGACCTCTTATCATTAGTCCTTAGAGCACAGGAGCAGGCTCCTCCAGACCTTCCGGTAGGTCTTTTGTTTGTGCCTCCTAGGTTAAGACAGCGAGTGTTCCTGGAATTCCATGCCAAGAAGTCTGCAGGTCACCCGGGTATTGCCAGAACTCGGGAGTTGCTATCTAGGGCGGTGTGGTGGCCCTCGGTGGCTAAGGATGTGGATCAGTGGGTTCGGGCATGTGACATCTGTGCCCGAAATAAGACTCCTAGAGGGGTTCCTGTTGGCCCATTACATCCACTCTCTATCCCATCTAAGCCATGGACCCACATTTCAATGGATTTTGTGGTGGACTTGCCCAAATCCTCGGGGATGACAGCCATCTGGGTGGTCGTTGACAGGTTTTCGAAGATGGCGCACTTCGTTCCACTGGTTGGGCTGCCATCGGCCAGACGCCTGTCTGAATTATTTATGCTGCATGTTGTGCGTCTCCACGGGTTGCCACTTGATGTGGTCTCTGACCGCGGATCCCAGTTTGTGGCCAAATTCTGGAGGGCATTTTGTTCCGATCTCCAGATTTCTGTCAGCTTGTCGTCGGGCTACCATCCGCAGTCTAATGGGCAGACTGAAAGGGTGAACCAGTCCTTGGAGCAGTTCCTCAGGTGTTATGTCTCCAAGTGTCAGACTGACTGGGTTGCTCATCTGTCCATGGCGGAGTTTGCCTATAACAACGCGGCTCACTCTGCTACAGGGATCTCTCCCTTCCTTTGTGTGTATGGGCATCATCCTAAGGCCAATTCTTTTGACCCCCTGGACTCCACGCCTGGTGGTTCCTCTGTGGTTTCGGTCCTTAGAGGTATTTGGCGGAAAGTGAAGAAAGCCCTTGTGTCTGTGTCATTAGTGACCAAAAGGGTTTTTGATAAGCGGAAAAGACCCTGCAGCTTCAAATTAGGAGACTTCGTCTGGTTGTCTACCAAGAATTTGAAGTTGAGACAGCCATCTCATAAGTTAGGCCCCCGGTTCATCGGCCCTTATAAGATCACCAGGGTTATCAATCCGGTGGCATTTCAGTTAGATCTGCCCCGTTCTTTGGGTATCAATAAAACATTTCATTGTTCCCTTTTAAAACGGGCGATTAGTAATCCTTCTTCCAGTGGAAGACCTTCCCCTCTTCTGATACGTGGCCAGAGGGAGTTTGTTGTTGAAAGGATTCTTGACTCCAAGGTGGTTCGGGGTCGGCTGTCATTTTTGGTGCACTGGAAGGGGTATGGCCCGGAGGAGCGGTCGTGGGTGCGCAGTTGTGATCTTCATGCCCCCAGACTGATACGCTCTTTCTTCTCGCAGTTCCCCGATAAACCCGGTGGTAGGGGTTCTTTGACCCCTCGTCAGAGGGGGGGGTACTGTTAGGGTCTCCTGCCCTGTGCTGCCACGTCGTCATGGCAACCGGGAGACAAGTGCTAGCGGAGTGACCTGAGCGCAGCTGATACTCCGGTTCGGGTCTTTCGCTGTGCAGTGGTTATAGGCTCTGTGCATGGCAGGGGATCCGGTGCTGGTTTTTGTGCTCACAGTCTGTGAGGTCTGAGTGGGGCGTGGACAGCACCTGCTTTATAAGGCCTCTTCTCAGGGTAAGCAGATGCTGCTGAATCTTTGTTGGTTAGTCAGTTTCTGAAAGTTAGCCAGTACTGTGTAGCTTTGTATTTGTTTGTGTCAGGAATCTGCATTTTCCATCGCATCACTGCTGTGGAACTACAGGTCCCAGCAGTTCAGTTCTGTTCCAGTCTTCAGTCTCCTGCAGCCCACAGCTCTCCGTGCTCCACCTAACCAGTTCAGTTCTGTTCCAGTTCTGGTTTTCAGTCCTCTGCAGCCTGGAATGCTTCAGCTAACTCACAGCTGATCTGGACACCTAATCCAGCTAGTATCTCTGCCTGCAGTTTGTGTCCAATCACTGCTGGGCAGGAGGTATAACTTCCAGTTTGTGGCTCTCTCACATCGCCTTGGACAACACGTCACATCCCGTGAACAGACTGCTCCTGTTTGCAATCCTCTGTCTACAGAGAGTTCCTTGTGTATTAGACCTGTGGAACAACAGGTCCCAGCTGTTCCAGTTCCGTTCCAGTTCCCAGTTGTTCCTGTGTTCCCGTGGAACTACAAGTTCCAGCAACCCCTCCAGCTCTCCTGCGACATTCCGTGTGCAAGTTCCTGTGTTCCTGTGTAACTACAAGTTCCAGCAACCCCTCTAGCTTTCCTGCGACATTCAGTGTGCAAGTTCCTGTGTTCCTGTGGAACTACAAGTTCCAGCAACCACTCCAGCTCTCCTACTGCATCCAGTGGTTCCCTGTGTTCCAGTCTCCAGATCCCCTGTGTTCCTGGTTATCCTCCTGCATCTCTGTGGAACTACAAGTTCCAGCAACCACTCCAGCTCTCCTGCTGCACCCAGTGGTTCCCTGTGTTCCAGTCTCTAGATCCCCTGTGTTCCTGGTTATCCTCCTGCATCTCCGTGGAACTACAAGCATCAGCAACCCCTGCATCTGTATTTGGCTCCACACCTATCTACAACCACAGTGTGCTTCAGCCTCAGCAGTAGAGACTCTCTCCAGGTGCATCCCTTCACCTCATCTGTGAAGCAGCTTGCTAGCTGCCTGTGCTTAACGAACTGCACTGTGAACATTCACCTGAGTCTCCTGCATCTGCTACCAGGTAGCTATACATTTATTACCATTCCTTCCATAGACTCTCAGCTTCCAAGCTGCACCATTTCCATTGCATACTTTTTATTGTTTATTCCTGCACGTTATTCTGCTGCCTTATTGTGTGAACTTTTATGTTAATAAATAACATTGCGCACATGCGCGGGAATCCAATCCAGTCTCCTCTCTTCCTCCATCCTACCTCCACTGACCCACTAGCGCCCCCTCCGGGGACACAAACCAGACCGAACCTGACATTCAGTATCCAAAGGCACTGGGTTTACTGGAGGGACTGGGATGGCTGACAGAGCTGCTCTGTCCTTCTAAGGTTTTAGAAGATGTATATGGTAGATCTGTTCAGGCTTTCTTTTCCCCACTCTTTCTAGGATTTCAAGGGGTCCTTGCCACTTAGCAAAAAGTTTACTTTAAACTGTAGGAACCAAAACAAGTACTCTAATCCCAGGAGCAAAGACACATAACTGACAATTGCAATTGTACCCCCACTGATGGGCCTGTTCCAAGTTCTCTGTAAGTATCAACACCAATGCAGCCATTCTTCCTACATCTGAGAAACATGCTCAACATAAGTTTTATAAGGACTCTATTACCCCTCCTATGTCTCTTTAGCAATGTCCAGTAATCCCCTTGGGTGTCTCCCATAAGGCAAATCAAAAAGGTGAAACCCTGTAGAGGATTGGGGGACTCTTATGGCCAGCAATAAATAAGGTGCTGCTGTGAGACCCCCATGTGATCCCCCCTCTGTGCTGCTGTGTGAAGCCCGCTCTGTGCTTCTGTGTGATCCTCCCCTCTGCTGCTGTGTGAGACCCCCCTGTGTGATTCCCCTCTGTGCTGCTTTGTGATCTACCCCCTGTGCTGCTGTGTGATCTCCCCTCTGTGTCACTGTGTGAGACCCCCATGTGTGAGCTACCTTCTGTGCTGCTGTGTTATCTTCCCTTTAAGCTGCTGTGTGTTCCCCCATGTGTGTTGCTGTGTGAAGCCCCCACTGTGCGGCAGTGTGATCTACTCTGTGATGCTGTGTGATCCCCCTCTATGTTACTGTGTGAGAACCCCTGTGTGACCCCTCCCCTCTGTGCTGCTGTGTAAGACTCCCTGTGTGATCTCTCTGTGCTGCTGTGATTCCCCTCTGTGCTGCTATGTGAGACACCCCCCCCCTGTGTGATCTCACCTCTGTGCTGCTGTGTGATCTTCCGTCTGTGCTGCTGTGTGTTCTCCCCTCTGTGCTGCTGTCACCCCCCTCTGGGCTGCTGTGCCTCCCCCCTGTGCTAGTGTGATATCTCCCTTCAGTGCTGCTGTGAGATCTCCCCTCTGTGCTGCTGTGTGATTCCCCCTTTGTTGCTGTGTGATCCATATTCTGTGCTGCTGTGAAATCTCTCCTCTGTGCTGCTGTGTGAATCCCCTTCTGAGCTGCTGTGAGATCTACCCTTCTGTGCTGCTGTGAGATCTCCCCTTCTGTGCTGCTGTGTGATCCCCCTACTCTGCTGCGGTATGATCCCCCCTCTGTTCTGCGGTGTGATGTCCCTTCTTTGCTGCTGTGTGATGTCCCCTCTGTGCTGCTGTGTGAACCCCCTCTGAGATGCTGTGAGATCTCCCCTCTCTGCTGCTCTGTGATCCCCCCTCTGTGCTGCTATGAGATCCCCCTCTGTGCTGCTGTGAGATCCCCCCTCTGTGGTGCTGTGTGATCCCCCTCTGTGCTACTGTGTGATATACCCTCTATGCTGCTGTGTGATCCCCCCTCTGTGCTGCTGAGAGACCTCCCTATGTGCTGCTGTGTGAGACCCCAACTGTGTGAACCATCCTCTGTGCTGCTGTGTGATACCTCTCTATGTGATCTCCCCTCTGTGTTGCTGTGTGATCCATATTTTGTGCTGCTGTGCGATACCCCTCTGTGCTGCTCTGCGATCCCCCCCTCTGTGCTGCTCTGAGATCCCCTTCTGTGCTGCTTTGTTATCCACCATCTGTGCTGCTGTGAGACCCCCCTGTGTGATTCCCCCTGTGATGGAGTGAGAATCCCCTGTGTGATTTCCTCTGTGCTGCTGTGTGATCTCCCCTGTGTGCTGCTGTGTGATACCCCTCTGTGCTGCTGTGTGAGACCCACCTGTGATCTACCCTCTGTGCTGCTGTGTGAGACCCCCCCTGTGTGATCCCCCCTCTGTGCTGCTGTGTGATCCCCCCTCTTGTGCTGCTGTGTGATCCCCCCTCTTATGCTGCTGTGTGATTCCCTCTGTGCTGCTGTGCGATCTCCCCTCTCTGCTGCTGTGTAATCCCCCCTATGTGCTGCTGAGAGATCTCCCCTCTCTGCACCTGTGTGATCCCCCCTCTGTGGTGCTGAGACCCCCTCTGTGCTGCTGTGTGATCCCCCTCTGTGCTGTTGTGTGATCCCCCCTCTGTGCTGTGGTGTAATTCCCCCTCTATGCTGCTGTGTGAGACCCCCTGTGTGATCCCCCCTCTGTGCTGTTGTGTGATTCCCCCTCTATGCTGCTGTGTGAGACCCCCTGTGTGATCTCCCTTCTGGGTTGCTGTGTGATCCATATTATCTGTGTGATCCATATTTGCTGCTGTGAGATTTCCCCTCTGTGCTGTTGTGTAATCCCCCGGGTGTAGTATGGCTGACCTTACCGACGCCAGGATCCCGGCAGCATACCAACGCCGGGATCCCGGCGGGGAGAGGCGAGTGCAGCAAGCCCCTTGCAGGCTTGGTGGCGACCTACGGTCACCACGGGTTCTATTCCCACTCTATGGGTGTCGTGGACACCCACGAGTGGAAATAGTCCCTGTTGGTCGGCATGCCGACCATCGGGATAGTGGGGTCAGGAGGCTGGAGGAGGTCATGTGACCGTCAGTCACATGAATACCACCCTGATCCCCCAGTGCTGCTGTGAGACCCTCCTGTGTGATTCCCTCTCTGTGCTGCTGTGAGACCCCCCTGTGTGATTCCAACTCTGTGCTGCTGTGAGACCCCCCTGTGTGATTGCCCCTCTGTGCTGCTGTGAGACCCCCCTGTGTGATTCCCTCTTTGTGCTGCTGTGTGAGACCCCCCTGTGTGATCCCCCTCTGTGCTGCTGTTTGATCTACCCTCTGTGCTGCTGTGTGACACCCCTGTGCGATTTCCCCTTTGTGCTGCTGTGAAACTCCCCTGTGTGATTCCCCCTCTGTGCTGCTGTGATACCCCCCCTGTGTGATTCCCCCTCTGTGCTGCTATGAGACCCCCTGTGTGATATCCCCTATGTGCTGTGTGATCCCCCCTCTTTGCTGCTGTGTGAGGCCCCGTGTGTGATCTACCCTCTGTGCTGCTGTTAAACCCCCTGTGTGATTCCCACACTGTGCTGTTGTGAGTCCCCCTGTGTGACTTCCCCTCTGTGCTGCTGTGAGACCCCATGTGTGATCGCCCCTCTGTGCTGCTGTGAGACCCCCATGTGTGATCCCCCTCTGTGCTGCTGTGTGATGTCCCCTCTGTGATGCTGTGTGATGTCCCCTCTGTGATGCTGTGTGATGTCCCCTCTGTGATGCTGTGTGATGTCCCCTCTTGTGCTGCTGTGTCATCCCCCCTCTTGTGCTGCTGTGTGATCCCCCCCTCTTGTGCTGCTGTGTGATCCCCTCTGTGCTGCTGTGAGATCCCCATCTGTGCTACTGTGAGATCTCCTCTCCCTGCACTTGTGTAATCCCCCCTCTGTGGTGCTGTGTGAGACCCCCTGTGTGATCCTCCCTCTCTGCTATTGTGTGATCCCCCTTTGTGCTGCTGTGTGATCCCCCCTCTCTGCTACTGTGTGATCCCCCTTTATGCTGCTGTATGATCCCCCTCTGTGCTGCTGTGTGATCTCCCTCTGTGCTGCTGTGTGATCTCCCCTCTGTGCTGCTGTGAGGCGCCCCTGTGTGATTCCAACTCTGTGCTGCTGTGAGACCCCCCTGTGTGATCCCCCTCTGTGCTGCTGTTTGATCTACCCTCTGTCACTGTGTGATCTACCCTCTGTGCTGCTGTGTGATCCCCCTCTGTGCTGCTGTGAGACCCCCCTGTGTGATTCTGTCTCTGTGCCGCTGTGTGAGACCCCCCTGTGTGATTCCCCTACTGTGCTGCTGTGTGATGCCCTCTCTGTGCTGCTGTGTGATCTACCCTCTGTGCTGCTGTTTGAGACCCCCCTGTGTGATCCCCTCTCTGTGCTGCTGTGTGATCCACCCTCTGTGCTGCTGTGTGATCCACCCTCTGAACTGCTGTGTGACCTACCCTCTGTGCTGCTGTGTGATCCCCCCTCTATGCTGCTGTGTGATCTCCCCACTCTGCAGCTCTGTGACCCCCCCTGTGTGACTTCCCCTCTGTGCTGCTGTGAGACCCCATGTGCGATCGCCCCTCTGTGCTGCTGTGAGACCCCCATGTGTGATATCCCTGCTGTGTGATCCCCCTCTGTGCTGCTGTGTGGTCCATCCTTTGTGATCCCCACTATGTGCTGCTGAGATCCCCCCTCTGTCCCCTTTGTGCTGCTATATGATGTCCCCTCTGTGCTGCTGTGTGATCCTCACCTGTGCTACTGTGTGATGTCCCCTCTGTGCTGCTGTGTGATCCCCACCTGTGCTGCTGTGTGATGTCCCCTCTGTGCTGCTGTGTGATCCCCCCTCTTGTGCTGCTGTGTGATCCCCTCTGTGCTGCTGTGAGTTCCCCATCTGTGCTGCTGTGACATCTGCTCTCTCTGCACTTGTGTGATCCCCCCTCTGTGGTGCTGTGTGAGACCCCCTGTGTGATCCTACCTCTCTGCTACTGTGTGATCCCCCTCTGTGGTGCTGTGTGAGACCCCCTGTGTGATCCTACCCCTCTGCTACTGTGTGATCCCCCTTTGTGCTGCTGTGTGATCCACCCTCTCTGCTACTGTGTGATCCCCTTTGTGCTGTTGTGTGATCCCCCCTCTGTGTTACTGTGTGATCTCCCTCTGTGCTGCTGTGTGATTTCCCCTCTGTGCTGCTGTGAGACGCCCCTGTGTGATTCCAACTCTGTGCTGCTGTGAGACCCAGGGCCGTCTTTTCGTATGGGCTCAATGGCCTCTTGCCCAATGGCCCCAGGAGTAAAAGGGCCCTAAGCTGATAGCTGAGGGTCCCCTCTTTCCAGGGGTACAAGATTTTTGAAAATCGGACCTGGGGAACCGGAGATATCCGACTTGAAAGCAGTGGTCCCCATCCAAGCCTGTTAATTGTTTTCCCAGCCAGGTATCTCGGGTTCTGTCTGACTTAGAGTGCTTCTGGGGGTACACTCTGAAAGCTGGGACTCTCCCCTTTCAGTTGATACTGGCAGCTTGTCTCTACTATGCCCAGAACCAGAGATATCAGCCTTCAAGCAGCTGGTCCCTGCTCCAGCTGTGTGATCCTCTCTCTGTGCTGCTGTGTGATCTCTCTGTGCTGCTGTGAATTCCCTCTGTGCTGCTGTGAATTCCCTCTGTGCTGCTGTTAGATCCCCCTCTGGCCTGCTGTGTGATCCCCTCTGTGATGCTGTGTGATCCCCCCTTCTGTGCTGCTGTGTGATCCCCCCTTCTGTGCTGCTGTGTGATCCCCCTCTGTGCTGCTGTGTGATCCCCCTCTGTGCTGCTGTGTGATCCCCCTGTGTTGCTGTGTGATCCTCCTCTGTGTTGCTGTGTGATCCCCCTCTGTGTTGCTGTGTAATCTCCCTCTGTTTTGCTGTGTGATCTCTCTGTGCTGCTGTGAATTCCCTCTGTGCTGCTGTGTGATCCCCTCTGTGCTGCTGTGTGATCCCCTCTGTGATGCTGTGTGATCCCCCTCTGTTCTGCTGTGTGATCCCCCCTTCTGTGCTGCTGTGTGATCCCCCTCTGTGCTGCTGTGTGATCCCCCTCTGTGCTGCTGTGTGATCCCCCTGTGTTGCTGTGTGATCCTCCTCTCTGATGCTGTGTGATCCCCCTCTGTGCTGCTGTGTGACCCTCCTCTGTGCTGCTGTGAGACCCCCCTGTGTGATTCCACCTCTTTGCTGCTGTGTGAGACCCCCTGTGTGATCCTCTCTCTGTGCTGCTGTGGGATCCTCTCTCTGTGCTGCTGTGTGATCTCTCTGTGCTGCTGTGAATTCCCTCTGTGCTGCTGTTAGATCCCCCTCTGTGCTGCTGTGTGATCCCCTCTGTGATGCTGTGTGATCCCCCTCTGTTCTTCTGTGTGATCCCCCCTTCTGTGCTGCTGTGTGATCCCCCTCTGTGTTGCTGTGTGATCCCCCTCTGTGTTGCTGTGTGACCTCCCTCTGTTTTGCTGTGTGATCCTCCCTCTGTGCTGCTGTGAGATTCCCCCTCTATGCTGCTGTGTGATCTCCCCTTCTGTGCTGCTGTGTGATCCCCCTCTGTGCTGCTGTGTGATCCTCCTGTGTTGCTGTGTGATCCTCCTCTGTGTTGCTGTGTGATCCTCCTCTGTGTTGCTGTGTGATCCCCCTCTGTGTTGCTGTGTGATCCCCCTCTGTGTTGCTGTGTGATCCCCCTCTGTGTTGCTGTGTGATCCCCCTCTGTGTTGCTGTGTGATCCCCCTCTGTGTTGCTGTGTGATCCCCGTGTTGCTGTGTGATCTCCCTCTGTGTTGCTGTGAGATTCCCCCTCTCTGCTGCTGTGTGATCTCTCCTCTGTGCTGCTGTGTGATCTCCCTCTGTGCTGCTGTGTGATTATCCCTCTGTGCTGCTGTGTGATCCTCCCTCTGTGCTGCTGAGATTCCCCCTCTGTGCTGCTGTGTGAAACCCCCTCTGTGCTGCTGTGTGACCCGCCTCTGTGCTGCTGTGTGATCCTCCCTCTGTGCTGCTATGAGACCCCCCTCTGTGCTGCTGTGATCCCCTCTGTGCTGCTGTGTGATCCCTCCTCTGTGCAGCAGAATCCTCCTCTGTGCTGCTGTGTGAACCCCCCCTCTGTGCTGCTGTGAGACCCCGCCCCTGTGCTGCTGTGTGATCCCCCTCTGTGTTGCTGTGTGATATCCCTCTGTGCTGCTGTGTGATCTCCCTCTGTGTTGCTGTGTGATCTCCCTCTGTGCTGCTGTGTGATCCTCCCTCTGTGCTGCTGTGTGATCGCCCCTCTGTGCTGCTCTGTGATCCCCCCTCTGTGCTGCTGTGTGATCGTCCCTCTGAGCTGCTGTGAGATTGCCCCTCTGTGCTGCTGAGATTCCCCCTCTGTGCTGCTGTGTGAACCCCCCTCTGTGCTGCTGTGTGATCCGCCTCTGTGCTGCTGTGTGATCCTCGCTCTGTGCTGCTAGGAGAACCCCCTCTGTGCTGCTGTGTGATCCCTCCTCTGTGCTGCTGTCAGATTCCCTCTCTGTGCTGCTGTGAGACCCCCATGTGTGATCCCCCTCTGTGCTGCTGTGTGGTCCCTCCTCTGTGCTGCTTTGTGATCCCCACTATGTGCTGCTGAGATCCCCCTTCTGTCCCCTTTATGCTGCTGTGTGATGTCCCCTCTGTGATGCTGTGTGATGTCCCCTCTTGTGCTGCTGTGTCATCCCCCCTCTTGTGCTGCTGTGTGATCCCCCCTCTTGTGCTGCTGTGTGATCCCCTCTGTGCTGCTGTGTGATCCCCATCTGTGCTACTGTGAGATCTCCTCTCCCTGCACTTGTGTAATCCCCCCTCTGTGGTGCTGTGTGAGACCCCCTGTGTGATCCTCCCTCTCTGCTATTGTGTGATCCTCCTTTGTGCTGCTGTGTGATCCCCCTCTCTGCTACTGTGTGATCCCCCTTTATGCTGCTGTGTGATCCCCCTCTGTGCTACTGTGTGATCTCCCTCTGTGCTGCTGTGTGATCCCCTCTGTGCTGCTGTGTGATCCCCATCTGTGCTACTGTGAGATCTCCTCTCCCTGCACTTGTGTAATCCCCCTCTGTGGTGCTGTGTGAGACCCCCTGTGTGATCCTCCCTCTCTGCTATTGTGTGATCCTCCTTTGTGCTGCTGTGTGATCCCCCTCTCTGCTACTGTGTGATCCCCCTTTATGCTGCTGTGTGATCCCCCTCTGTGCTACTGTGTGATCTCCCTCTGTGCTGCTGTGTGATCTCCCCTCTGTGCTGCTGTGAGGTGCCCCTGTGTGATTCCAACTCTGTGCTGCTGTGAGACCCCCCTGTGTGATCCCCTCTCTGTGCTGCTGTGTGATCCACCCTCTGTGCTGCTGTGTGATCCACCCTCTGTGCTGCTGTGTGATCCACCCTCTGAACTGCTGTGTGACCTACCCTCTGTGCTGCTGTGTGATCCCCCCTCTATGCTGCTGTGTGATCTCCCCACTCTGCAGCTCTGTGACCCCCCCCTGTGTGACTTCCCCTCTGTGCTGCTGTGAGACCCCATGTGTGATCGCCCCTCTGTGCTGCTGTGAGACCCCCATGTGTGATATCCCTGCTGTGTGATCCCCCTCTGTGCTGCTGTGTGGTCCCTCCTTTGTGCTGCTTTGTGATCCCCACTATGTGCTGCTGAGATCCCCCCTCTGTCCCCTTTGTGCTGCTATATGATGTCCCCTCTGTGCTGCTGTGTGATCCTCACCTGTGCTACTGTGTGATGTCCCCTCTGTGCTGCTGTGTGATCCCCACCTGTGCTGCTGTGTGATGTCCCCTCTGTGCTGCTGTGTGATCCCCCCTCTTGTGCTGCTGTGTGATCCCCTCTGTGCTGCTGTGAGTTCCCCATCTGTGCTGCTGTGACATCTCCTCTCTCTGCACTTGTGTGATCCCCCCTCTGTGGTGCTGTGTGAGACCCCCTGTGTGATCCTACCTCTCTGATACTGTGTGATCCCCCCTCTGTGGTGCTGTGTGAGACCCCCTGTGTGATCCTACCCCTCTGCTACTGTGTGATCCCCCTTTGTGCTGCTGTGTGATCCACCCTCTCTGCTACTGTGTGATCCCCTTTGTGCTGTTGTGTGATCCCCCCTCTGTGTTACTGTGTGATCTCCCTCTGTGCTGCTGTGTGATTTCCCCTCTGTGCTGCTGTGAGACGCCCCTGTGTGATTCCAACTCTGTGCTGCTGTGAGACCCAGGGCCGTCTTTTCGTATGGGCTCAATGGGCTCTTGCCCAAGGGCCCCAGGAGTAAAAGGGCCCTAAGCTGATAGCTGAGGGTCCCCTCTTTCCAGGGGTACAAGATTTTTGAAAATCGGACCTGGGGAACCGGAGATATCCGACTTGAAAGCAGTGGTCCCCATCCAAGCCTGTTAATTGTTTTCCCAGCCAGGTATCTCGGGTTCTGTCTGACTTAGAGTGCTTCTGGGGGTACACTCTGAAAGCTGGGACTCTCCCCTTTCAGTTGATACTGGCAGCTTGTCTCTACTATGCCCAGAACCAGAGATATCAGCCTTCAAGCAGCTGGTCCCTGCTCCAGCTGTGTGATCCTCTCTCTGTGCTGCTGTGTGATCTCTCTGTGCTGCTGTGAATTCCCTCTGTGCTGCTGTTAGATCCCCCTCTGTGCTGCTGTGTGATCCCCTCTGTGATGCTGTGTGATCCCCCTCTGTTCTGCTGTGTGATCCCCCATTCTGTGCTGCTGTGTGATCCCCCTCTGTGCTGCTGTGTGATCCCCCTGTGTTGCTGTGTGATCCTCCTCTGTGTTGCTGTGTGATCCTCCTCTGTGTTGCTGTGTGATCCCCCTCTGTGTTGCTGTGTAATCTCCCTCTGTTTTGCTGTGTGATCTCTCTGTGCTGCTGTGAATTCCCTCTGTGCTGCTGTTAGATCCCCCTCTGTGCTGCTGTGTGATCCCCTCTGTGATGCTGTGTGATCCCCCTCTGTTCTGCTGTGTGATCCCCCATTCTGTGCTGCTGTGTGATCCCCCTCTGTGCTGCTGTGTGATCCCCCTCTGTGCTGCTGTGTGATCCCCCTGTGTTGCTGTGTGATCCTCCTCTGTGTTGCTGTGTGATCCCCCTCTGTGTTGCTGTGTAATCCCCCTCTGTGTTGCTGTGTGATCTCTCTGTGCTGCTGTGAATTCCCTCTGTGCTGCTGTTAGATCCCCCTCTGTGCTGCTGTTAGATCCCCCTCTGTGCTGCTGTGTGATCCCCCTCTGTTCTGCTGTGTGATCCCCCCTTCTGTGCTGCTGTGTGATCCCCCTCTGTGCTGCTGTGTGATCCCCCTCTGTGCTGCTGTGTGATCCCCCTGTGTTGCTGTGTGATCCTCCTCTGTGTTGCTGTGTGATCCCCCTCTGTGTTGCTGTGTGATCTCCCTCTGTTTTGCTGTGTGATCCTCCCTCTGTGCTGCTGTGAGATTCCCCCTCTATGCTGCTGTGTGATCTCTCCTCTGTGCTGCTGTGTGATCTCCCCTTCTGTGCTGCTGTGTGATCCCCCTCTGTGCTGCTGTTAGATCCTCCTGTGTTGCTGTGTGATCCTCCTCTGTGTTGCTGTGTGATCCTCCTCTGTGTTGCTGTGTGATCCCCCTCTGTGTTGCTGTGTGATCCCCCTCTGTGTTGCTGTGTGATCCCCCTCTGTGTTGCTGTGTGATCCCCCTCTGTGTTGCTGTGTGATCCCCCTGTGTTGCTGTGTGATCTCCCTCTGTGTTGCTGTGTGATCCTCCCTCTGTGCTGCTGTGAGATTCCCCCTCTCTGCTGCTGTGTGATTCCACCTCTCTGCTGCTGTGTGATCTCTCCTCTGTGCTGCTGTGTGATCTCCCTCTGTGCTGCTGTGTGATTATCCCTCTGTGTTGCTGTGTAATCTCCCTCTGTTTTGCTGTGTGATCTCTCTGTGCTGCTGTGAATTCCCTCTGTGCTGCTGTGAATTCCCTCTGTGCTGCTGTGTGATCCCCTCTGTGATGCTGTGTGATCCCCCTCTGTGATGCTGTGTGATCCCCCTCTGTTCTGCTGTGTGATCCCCCATTCTGTGCTGCTGTGTGATCCCCCTCTGTGCTGCTGTGTGATCCCCCTCTGTGCTGCTGTGTGATCCCCCTGTGTTGCTGTGTGATCCTCCTCTGTGTTGCTGTGTGATCCCCCTCTGTGTTGCTGTGTAATCCCCCTCTGTGTTGCTGTGTGATCTCTCTGTGCTGCTGTGAATTCCCTCTGTGCTGCTGTTAGATCCCCCTCTGTGCTGCTGTTAGATCCCCCTCTGTGCTGCTGTGTGATCCCCCTCTGTTCTGCTGTGTGATCCCCCCTTCTGTGCTGCTGTGTGATCCCCCTCTGTGCTGCTGTGTGATCCCCCTCTGTGCTGCTGTGTGATCCCCCTGTGTTGCTGTGTGATCCTCCTCTGTGTTGCTGTGTGATCCCCCTCTGTGTTGCTGTGTGATCTCCCTCTGTTTTGCTGTGTGATCCTCCCTCTGTGCTGCTGTGAGATTCCCCCTCTATGCTGCTGTGTGATCTCTCCTCTGTGCTGCTGTGTGATCTCCCCTTCTGTGCTGCTGTGTGATCCCCCTCTGTGCTGCTGTTAGATCCTCCTGTGTTGCTGTGTGATCCTCCTCTGTGTTGCTGTGTGATCCCCCTCTGTGTTGCTGTGTGATCCCCCTCTGTGTTGCTGTGTGATCCCCCTCTGTGTTGCTGTGTGATCCCCCTCTGTGTTGCTGTGTGATCCCCCTGTGTTGCTGTGTGATCTCCCTCTGTGTTGCTGTGTGATCCTCCCTCTGTGCTGCTGTGAGATTCCCCCTCTCTGCTGCTGTGTGATTCCACCTCTCTGCTGCTGTGTGATCTCTCCTCTGTGCTGCTGTGTGATCTCCCTCTGTGCTGCTGTGTGATTATCCCTCTGTGCTGCTGTGTGATCCTCCCTCTGTGCTGCTGAGATTCCCCCTCTGTGCTGCTGTGTGAAACCCCCTCTGTGCTGCTGTGTGATCCGCCTCTGTGCTGCTGTGTGATCCTCCCTCTGTGCTGCTATGAGACCCCCCTCTGTGCTGCTGTGATCCCCTCTGTGCTGCTGTGTGATCCCTCCTCTGTGCAGCAGAATCCTCCTCTGTGCTGCTGTGTGAACCCCCCCCCTCTGTGCTGCTGTGAGACCCCACCCCTGTGCTGCTGTGTGATCCCCCTCTGTGTTGCTGTGTGATATCCCTCTGTGTTGCTGTGTGATATCCCTCTGTGTTGCTGTGTGATCTCCCTCTGTGTTGCTGTGTGATCTCCCTCTGTGTTGCTGTGTGATCCCCCTCTGTTCTGCTGTGTGATCCCCCCTTCTGTGCTGCTGTGTGAACCCCCTCTGTGCTGCTGTGTGATCCCCCTCTGTGCTGCTGTGTGATCCCCCTGTGTTGCTGTGTGATCCTCCTCTGTGTTGCTGTGTGATCCCCCTCTGTGTTGCTGTGTGATCTCCCTCTGTTTTGCTGTGTGATCTCCCTCTGTTTTGCTGTGTGATCCTCCCTCTGTGCTGCTGTGAGATTGCCCCTCTGTGCTGCTGAGATTCCCCCTCTGTGCTGCTGTGTGAACCCCCCCTCTGTGCTGCTGTGTGATCCGCCTCTGTGCTGCTGTGTGATCCTCGCTCTGTGCTGCTAGGAGAACCCCCTCTGTGCTGCTGTGTGATCCCTCCTCTGTGCTGCTGTCAGATTCCCTCTCTGTGCTGCTGTGAGACCCCCATGTGTGATCCCCCTCTGTGCTGCTGTGTGGTCCCTCCTCTGTGCTGCTTTGTGATCCCCACTATGTGCTGCTGAGATCCCCCTTCTGTCCCCTTTGTGCTGCTGTGTGATGTCCCCTCTGTGATGCTGTGTGATGTCCCCTCTTGTGCTGCTGTGTGATCCCCCCTCTTTTGCTGCTGTGAGATCCCCATCTGTGCTACTGTGAGATCTCCTCTCCCTGCACTTGTGTAATCCCCCCTCTGTGGTGCTGTGTGAGACCCCCTGTGTGATCCTCCCTCTCTGCTATTGTGTGATCCCCCTTTGTGCTGCTGTGTGATCCCCCCTCTCTGCTACTGTGTGATCCCCCTTTATGCTGCTGTGTGATCCCCCTCTGTGCTACTGTGTGATCTCCCTCTGTGCTGCTGTGTGATCTCCCCTCTGTGCTGCTGTGAGGCGCCCCTGTGTGATTCCAACTCTGTGCTGCTGTGAGACCCCCCTGTGTGATCCCCCTCTGTGCTGCTGTTTGATCTACCCTCTGTCACTGTGTGATCTACCCTCTGTGCTGCTGTGTGATCCCCCTCTGTGCTGCTGTGAGACCCCCTGTGTGATTCTGTCTCTGTGCCGCTGTGTGAGACACCCCTGTGTGATTCCCCTACTGTGCTGCTGTGTGATGCCCTCTCTGTGCTGCTGTGTGATCTACCCTCTGTGCTGCTGTTTGAGACCCCCCTGTGTGATCCCCTCTCTGTGCTGCTGTGTGATCCACCCTCTGTGCTGCTGTGTGATCCACCCTCTGAACTGCTGTGTGACCTACCCTCTGTGCTGCTGTGTGATCTCCCTCTATGCTGCTGTGAGACCCCCCTGTGTGATTCTGTCTCTGTGCCGCTGTGTGAGACCCCCCTGTGTGATCCCCCTACTGTGCTTCTGTGTGATGCCCTCTCTCTGCTGCTTTGTGATCTACCCTCTGTGCTGCTGTGTGAGATCCCCCTGTGTGATCCCCTCTCTGTGCTGCTGTGATCTACCCTCTGTGCTGCTGTGTGATTCACCCTCTGAACTGCTGTGTGACCTATCCTATGTGCTGCTGTGTGATCCCCCCTCTGCTGCTGTGTGATCTCCCTAGTCTGCAGCTCTGTGACCCCCCCCTGTGTGACTTCCCCTCTGTGCTGCTGTGAGACCCCATGTGTGATCGCCCCTCTGTGCTGCTGTGAGACCCCCATGTGTGATATCCCTGCTGTGTGATCCCCCTCTGTGCTGCTGTGTGGTCCCTCCTTTGTGCTGCTTTGTGATCCCCACTATGTGCTGCTGAGATCCCCCCTCTGTCCCCTTTGTGCTGCTATATGATGTCCCCTCTGTGCTGCTGTGTGATCCTCACCTGTGCTACTGTGTGATGTCCCCTCTGTGCTGCTGTGTGATCCCCACCTGTGCTGCTGTGTGATGTCCCCTCTGTGCTGCTGTGTGATCCCCCCTCTTGTGCTGCTGTGTGATCCCCTCTGTGCTGCTGTGAGATCCCCATCTGTGCTGCTGTGAGATCTCCTCTCTCTGCACTTGTGTGATCCCCCCTCTGTGGTGCTGTGTGAGACCCCCCTGTGTGATTCTGTCTCTGTGCCGCTGTGTGAGACCCCCTGTGTGATTCCCGTACTGTGCTTCTTTGTGATGCCCTCTCTGTGCTGCTTTGTGATCTACCCTCTGTGCTGCTGTGTGACCTATCCTATGTGCTGCTGTGTGATCCCCCTCTATGCTGCTGTGTGATCTCCCCACTCTGCAGCTCTGTGACCCCCCTCTGTGCTGCTGTGAGACCCCCCCTGTGTGATTCTCCCTCTGTGCTGCTGTGAGACCCCCTGTGTGATCTCCCCTATGTGCTGTGTGATCGCCCCTCTTTGCTGCTGTATGAGGCCCCCTGTGTGATCTACCCTCTGTGCTGCTGTTAAACCCCCTGTGTGATTCCCACACTGTGCTGTTGTGAGTCCCCCTGTGTGACTTCCCCTCTGTGCTGCTGTGAGACCCCATGTGTGATCGCCCCTCTGTGCTGCTGTGAGACCCCCATGTGTGATATCCCTGCTGTGTGATCCCCCTCTGTGCTGCTGTGTGGTCCCTCCTCTGTGCTGCTTTGTGATCCCCACTATGTGCTGCTGAGATCCCCCCTCTGTCCCCTTTGTGCTGCTATATGATGTCCCCTCTGTGCTGCTGTGTGATCCTCACCTGTGCTACTGTGTGATGTCCCCTCTGTGCTGCTGTGTGATCCGCACCCGTGCTGCTGTGTGATGTCCCCTCTGTGCTGCTGTGTGATCCCCCCTCTTGTGCTGCTGTGTGATCCCCTCTGTGCTGCTGTGAGTTCCCCATCTGTGCTGCTGTGACATCTCCTCTCTCTGCACTTGTGTGATCCCCCCTCTGTGGTGCTGTGTGAGACCCCCTGTGTGATCCTACCTCTCTGCTACTGTGTGATCCCCCCTCTGTGGTGCTGTGTGAGACCCCCTGTGTGATCCTACCCCTCTGCTACTGTGTGATCCCCCTTTGTGCTGCTGTGTGATCCACCCTCTCTGCTACTGTGTGATCCCCTTTGTGCTGTTGTGTGATCCCCCCTCTGTGTTACTGTGTGATCTCCCTCTGTGCTGCTGTGTGATTTCCCCTCTGTGCTGCTGTGAGACGCCCCTGTGTGATTCCAACTCTGTGCTGCTGTGAGACCCAGGGCCGTCTTTTCGTATGGGCTCAATGGGCTCTTGCCCAAGGGCCCCAGGAGTAAAAGGGCCCTAAGCTGATAGCTGAGGGTCCCCTCTTTCCAGGGGTACAAGATTTTTGAAAATCGGACCTGGGGAACCGGAGATATCCGACTTGAAAGCAGTGGTCCCCATCCAAGCCTGTTAATTGTTTTCCCAGCCAGGTATCTCGGGTTCTGTCTGACTTAGAGTGCTTCTGGGGGTACACTCTGAAAGCTGGGACTCTCCCCTTTCAGTTGATACTGGCAGCTTGTCTCTACTATGCCCAGAACCAGAGATATCAGCCTTCAAGCAGCTGGTCCCTGCTCCAGCTGTGTGATCCTCTCTCTGTGCTGCTGTGTGATCTCTCTGTGCTGCTGTGAATTCCCTCTGTGCTGCTGTTAGATCCCCCTCTGTGCTGCTGTGTGATCCCCTCTGTGATGCTGTGTGATCCCCCTCTGTTCTGCTGTGTGATCCCCCATTCTGTGCTGCTGTGTGATCCCCCTCTGTGCTGCTGTGTGATCCCCCTCTGTGCTGCTGTGATCCCCCTGTGTTGCTGTGTGATCCTCCTCTGTGTTGCTGTGTGATCCCCCTCTGTGTTGCTGTATAATCTCCCTCTGTTTTGCTGTGTGATCTCTCTGTGCTGCTGTGAATTCCCTCTGTGCTGCTGTTAGATCCCCCTCTGTGCTGCTGTGTGATTCTCTCTGTGATGCTGTGTGATCCCCCTCTGTTCTGCTGTGTGATCCCCCCTTCTGTGCTGCTGTGTGATCCCCCTCTGTGCTGCTGTGTGATCCCCCTCTGTGCTGCTGTGTGATCGCCCTGTGTTGCTGTGTGATCCTCCTCTCTGATGCTGTGTGATCCCCTTCTGTGCTGCTGTGACCCCCCTCTGTGCTGCTGTGAGACCCCCCCTGTGTGATTCCACCTCTTTGCTGCTGTGTGAGACCCCCTGTGTGATCCTCTCTCTGTGCTGCTGTGTGATCCTCTCTCTGTGCTGCTGTGTGATCTCTCTGTGCTGCTGTGAATTCCCTCTGTGCTGCTGTTAGATCCCCCTCTGTGCTGCTGTGTGATCCCCTCTGTGATGCTGTGTGATCCCCATCTGTTCTGCTGTGTGATCCCCCCTTCTGTGCTGCTGTGTGATCCCCCTCTGTGCTGCTGTGTGATCCCCCTCTGTGCTGCTGTGTGATCCCCCTCTGTGCTGCTGTGTGATCCCCCTGTGCTGCTGTGTGATTCACCCTCTGAACTGCTGTGTGACCTATCCTATGTGCTGCTGTGTGATCCCCCTCTATGCTGCTGTGTGATCCCCCTCTGTGTTGCTGTGTGATCCTCCTCTGTGTTGCTGTGTGATCCCCCTCTGTGTTGCTGTGTGATCTCCCTCTGTTTTGCTGTGTGATCCTCCCTCTGTGCTGCTGTGAGATTCCCCCTCTATGCTGCTGTGTGATCTCTCCTCTGTGCTGCTGTGTGATCTCCCCTTCTGTGCTGCTGTGTGATCCCCCTCTGTGCTGCTGTGTGATCCTCCTGTGTTGCTGTGTGATCCTCCTCTGTGTTGCTGTGTGATCCCCCTCTGTGTTGCTGTGTGATCCCCCTCTGTGTTGCTGTGTGATCCCCCTCTGTGTTGCTGTGTGATCCCCCTCTGTGTTGCTGCGTGATCTCCCTCTGTGTTGCTGTGTGATCCTCCCTCTGTGCTGCTGTGAGATTCCCCCTCTCTGCTGCTGTGTGATTCCACCTCTCTGCTGCTGTGTGATCTCTCCTCTGTGCTGCTGTGTGATCTCCCTCTGTGCTGCTGTGTGATTATCCCTCTGTGCTGCTGTGTGATCCTCCCTCTGTGCTGCTGAGATTCCCCCTCTGTGCTGCTGTGTGAAACCCCCTCTGTGTTGCTGTGTGATCCGCCTCTGTGCTGCTGTGTGATCCTCCCTCTGTGCTGCTATGAGACCCCCCTCTGTGCTGCTGTGATCCCCTCTGTGCTGCTGTGTGATCCCTCCTCTGTGCAGCAGAATCCTCCTCTGTGCTGCTGTGTGACCCCCCCCCTCTGTGCTGCTGTGAGACCCCGCCCCTGTGCTGCTGTGTGATCCCCCTCTGTGTTACTGTGTGATATCCCTCTGTGCTGCTGTGTGATATCCCTCTGTGTTTCTGTGTGATCTCCCTCTGTGTTGCTGTGTGATCCTCCCTCTGTGCTGCTGTGTGATCGTCCCTCTGTGCTGCTGTGTGATCGTCCCTCTGTGCTGCTGTGTGATCCCCCCTCTGTGCTGCTGTGTGATCGTCCCTCTGAGCTGCTGTGAGATTGCCCCTCTGTGCTGCTGAGATTCCCCCTCTGTGCTGCTGTGTGAACCCCCCCTCTGTGCTGCTGTGTGATCCGCCTCTGTGCTGCTGTGTGATCCTCCCTCTGTGCTGCTAGGAGAACCCCCTCTGTGCTGCTGTGTGATCCCTCCTCTGTGCTGCTGTCAGATTCCCTCTCTGTGCTGCTGTGTGATCCGCCTCTGTGCTGCTGTGAGACCCCCCTGTGCTGCTGTGTGATCCCCCTCTGTGCTGCTGTGTGATATCCCTCTGTGCTGCTGTGTGATCCGCCTCTGTGCTGCTGTGAGACCCCCGTGCTGCTGTATGATCTCCCTCTGTGCTGCTGTGTGATCTCCCTCTGTGCTGCTGTGTGACCCCTTCTGTGCTGCTGTGTGATATCCCTCTGTGCTGCTGTGTGATCCGCCTCTGTGCTGCTGTGAGATCCCCCCTGTGCTGCTGTGTGATCCCCCTCTGTGCTGCTGTGATCCGTCTCTGTGCTGCTGTGTGATCGCCCTCTGTGCTGCTGTGTGATCTCCCTCTGTGCTGCTGTGTGATCTCCCTCTGTGCTGCTGTGAGACCCCCCCTGTGCTGCTGTGTGATCCCCCTCTGTGCTGCTGTGTGATCTGCCTCTGTGTGATCCCCCTCTGTGCTGCTGTGTGATCCCCCTCTGTGCTGCTGTGTGATCCCCCTCTCTGCTGCTGTGTGATATCCCTCTGTGCTGCTGTGTGATCCGCCTCTGTGCTGCTGTGAGACCCCCCGTGCTTCTGTGTGATCTCCCTCTGTGCTGCTGTGTGATCTCCCTCTGTGCTGCTGAGACCCCCCCGTGCTGCTGTGTGATCCCCCTCTGTGCTGCTGTGAGACCCCCCGTGCTGCTGTGTGATCTCCCTCTGTGCTGCTGTAGGATCTCCCTCTGTGCTGCTGTGTGATCTGCCTCTGTGCTGCTGTGTGATCCCCCTCTGTGCTGCTGTGTGATATCCATCTGTGCTGCTGTGTGATCCGCCTCTGTGCTGCTGTGAGTTCCCCCCCTGTGCTGCTGTGTGACCCCCCTCTGTGCTGCTGTGTGATCCGCCTCTGTGCTGCTGTGAGACCCCCTCCCGTGCTGCTGTGTTATCTCCCTCTTTGCTGCTGTGAGACCCCCCCCCCCGTGCTGCTGTGTGATCCCCCTCTGTGCTGCTGTGTGATCCGCCTCTGTGCTGCTGTGATATCCCTCTGTGCTGCTGTGTGATATCCCTCTGTGCTGCTGTGTGATATCCCTCTGTGCTGCTGTGTGATATCCCTCTGTGCTGCTGTGTGATCCGCCTCTGTGCTGCTGTGAGACCCCCGTGCTGCTGTGTGATCTCCCTCTGTGCTGCTGTGAGATTCCCCCTCTATGCTGCTGTGTGATCTCTCCTCTGTGCTGCTGTGTGATCTCCCCTTCTGTGCTGCTGTGTGATCCTCCTGTGTTACTGTGTGATCCTCCTCTGTGTTGCTGTGTGATCCCCCTCTGTGTTGCTGTGTGATCCCCCTGTGTTGCTGTGTGATCCTCCCTCTGTGCTGCTGTGAGATTCCCCCTCTCTGCTGCTGTGTGATTCCACCTCTCTGCTGCTGTGTGATCTCTCCTCTGTGCTGCTGTGTGATCTCCCTCTGTGCTGCTGTATGATTATCCCTCTGTGCTGCTGTGTGATCCTCCCTCTGCTGCTGAGATTCCCCCTCTGTGCTGCTGTGTGAAACCCCCTCTGTGCTGCTGTGTGATCCGCCTCTGTGCTGCTGTGTGATCCTCCCTCTGTGCTGCTATGAGACCCCCCTCTGTGCTGCTGTGATCCCCTCTGTGCTGCTGTGTGATCCCTCCTCTGTGCAGCAGAATCCTCCTCTGTGCTGCTGTGTGAACCCCCCCTCTGTGCTGCTGTGAGACCCCGCCCCTGTGCTGCTGTGTGATCCCCCTCTGTGTTGCTGTGTGATATCCCTCTGTGCTGCTGTGTGATATCCCTCTGTGTTGCTGTGTGATTTCCCTCTGTGCTGCTGTGTGATCCTCCCTCTGTGCTGCTGTGTGATCGCCCCTCTGTGCTGCTGTGTGATCGCCCCTCTGTGCTGCTGTGTGATCGCCCCTCTGTGCTGCTGTGATCGTCCCTCTGAGCTGCTGTGAGATTGCCCCTCTGTGCTGCTGAGATTCCCCCTCTGTGCTGCTGTGTGAACCCCCCCTCTGTGCTGCTGTGTGATCCTCCCTCTGTGCTGCTAGGAGAACCCCCTCTGTGCTGCTGTGTGATCCCTCCTCTGTGCTGCTGTCAGATTCCCTCTCTGTGCTGCTGTGTGATCCGCCTCTGTGCTGCTGTGAGACCCCCCCTGTGCTGCTGTGTGATCCCCCTCTGTGCTGCTGTGTGATATCCCTCTGTGCTGCTGTGTGATCCGCCTCTGTGCTGCTGTGAGACCCCCGTGCTGCTGTATGATCTCCCTCTGTGCTGCTGTGTGATCTCCCTCTGTGCTGCTGTGCGATCCCCCTCTGTGCTGCTGTGTGATATCCCTCTGTGCTGCTGTGAGATCCGCCTCTGTGCTGCTGTGAGATCCCCCCTGTGCTGCTGTGTGATCCCCCTCTGTGCTGCTGTGTGATCCGTCTCTGTGCTGCTGTGTGATCTCCCTCTGTGCTGCTGTGTGATCTCCCTCTGTGCTGCTGTGTGATCCCCCTGTGCTGCTGTGTGATCCCCCTCTGTGCTGCTGTGTGATCTCCCTCTGTGCTGCTGTGAGACCCCCCCTGTGCTGCTGTGTGATCCCCCTCTGTGCTGCTGTGTGATCCGCCTCTGTGTGATATCCCTCTGTGCTGCTGTGTGATCCCCCTCTGTGCTGCTGTGTGATCCCCCTCTCTGCTGCTGTGTGATATCCCTCTGTGCTGCTGTGTGATCCGCCTCTGTGCTGCTGTGAGATCCCCCCCTGTGCTGCTGTGTGATCCGCCTCTGTGCTGCTTTGAGACCCCCCGTGCTGCTGTGTGATCTCCCTCTGTGCTGCTGTGTGATCTCCCTCTGTGCTTCTGTGAGACCCCCCCTGTGCTGCTGTGTGATCCCCCTCTGTGCTGCTGTGAGACCCCCCGTGCTGCTGTGTGATCTCCCTCTGTGCTGCTGTAGGATCTCCCTCTGTGCTGCTGTGTGATCCGACTCTGTGCTGCTGAGTTCCCCCCCTGTGCTGCTGTGTGACCCCCTCTGTGCTGCTGTGTGATCCGCCTCTGTGCTGCTGTGAGACCCCCTCCCATGCTGCTGTGTGATCTCCCTCTGTGCTGCTGTGAGACCCCCCCCGTGCTGCTGTGTGATCCCCCTCTGTGCTGCTGTGTGATCCGCCTCTGTGCTGCTGTGATATCCCTCTGTGCTGCTGTGTGATATCCCTCTGTGCTGCTGTGTGATATCCATCTGTGCTGCTGTGTGATATCCCTCTGTGCTGCTGTGTGATCCGCCTCTGTGCTGCTGTGAGACCCCCGTGCTGCTGTGTGATCTCCCTCTGTGTTGCTGTGTGATCCTCCCTCTGTGCTGCTGTGAGATTCCCCCTCTCTGCTGCTGTGTGATTCCACCTCTCTGCTGCTGTGTGATCTCCCTCTGTGCTGCTGTATGATTATCCCTCTGTGCTGCTGTGTGATCCTCCCTCTGCTGCTGAGATTCCCCCTCTGTGCTGCTGTGTGAAACCCCCTCTGTGCTGCTGTGTGATCCGCCTCTGTGCTGCTGTGTGATCCTCCCTCTGTGCTGCTATGAGACCCCCCTCTGTGCTGCTGTGATCCCCTCTGTGCTGCTGTGTGATCCCTCCTCTGTGCAGCAGAATCCTCCTCTGTGCTGCTGTGTGAACCCCCCCCTCTGTGCTGCTGTGAGACCCCGCCCCTGTGCTGCTGTGTGATCCCCCTCTGTGTTGCTGTGTGATATCCCTCTGTGCTGCTGTGTGATATCCCTCTGTGTTGCTGTGTGATCTCCCTCTGTGTTGCTGTGTGATCCTCCCTCTGTGCTGCTGTGTGATCTGTCAGAGTCAGAAAAATGTCTCAATGCACGTTGCCATATTTGCACCGCACACTGGTCCGCGCTGCGCGTGCGTACGCTCTCCCGTGGAAGCGCATACCCGCAATAGCGTGCACACGCAGGCGCGGTATGCGTATTTACGGTAGAGTTTATGTGGTCGTAGCGTGCGACTCATTCGTTACATATTTTCACAATTAATGTAGTTTATAGATCATGGTCCCTTTGATAGATTCTGAAAGTTTGGTTAAAATACAATGTCCCAGAGTTGAGGAATCCCTCTTTATATCGTACGAAGGGTCTAACAGGAATCATACAGCAGTGTTTGGTACCCATCGGAAGAGTATTTAATTAGCAATATTCCGGTGTTGGTTTGGAGCGTATTAATCGCTCGTGCGAATAGTTATGGACATAAGAAGTTTATGTCCATTTCTATTATTTACACATACTCAGGTATGCGGCGGGAAACCCAGTTTCCCACCCACCTGAGCTGTTGGAAATCGTCACAGCCCACCTGTATGAATCACCCTATGACCTTTTGTTATGATGCAGGGCCGAATTCCTTCGGCCAATGGACAATGGGATTGTAGGACCAGGAGATTGCATTATGTGTGGGGCATAAATAGGCAGGCCGACCACATCCAGCTCTCACTCTCTCATCAACGGTTATCTGCTGATAGCCGGGAGCTGGATATCGAGGCGCAGGCGATCATACCCTTTGTGCGTAAGTTTCTCTCCGTAATCATTGTCTTTCTGTGAGCCAAATTTCTCTCTCTCTCTCTCTCTCTCTCTCTCTCTCTCTCTCTCTCTCTCTCTCTCTCTCTCTCTCCTCTTTTCTCTTATATCTCTCATAGTATTATAGTATTGTACTGTATTGCATTTAGGTCAGTGTAGTATTGTCTTTTTGTATTTATTGTTTAGTTCTGTGGTTAGGAAGTCTCTGTTATATTGTAGTGTATCATTTGTACTGTTATCCCCTTTTACAAGCATATTAGATATAATACAGTTAATAGGCCTTGGAACCTAAACCAGTATCTGTGTATTTCCTATAGTGTTAAGTGTTCACTTGAGCGTCGGTGACGCTCAAGCAGCTTTGTAGTTAGTCAGGTTACACAAGGTTGCACTTACACCCTGTACTCACATTAAGGTATTCAGTGTATTTCATTGGTATAAGGTTTTAACATAAAGGTATAGTGTTGTGAGCGTCTGCATCGCTGGTGACCTCCTCGTGGTCTCGAGCGTACGCTACGCTACAGCGAATCATTCCCCTAGACATAGCCAATAACGTGTCCTGTGATCACTGGGCCGTGAGCGAACGTGACGCTTGAGCGTCTCGCCTACGGCTGAGCGATCGCTACGCCAATAGCGTACCATTACGGTACTTCTTAAGTAAACAGCGTACAGTGTTCTTAGCTTCATAAAGGGTTGTTTATACGACAAGGAATTTAGCATTGTCAGATCCTCCCTCTGTGCTGCTGTGTGATCGCCCCTCTGTGCTGCTGTGTGATCCCCCCTCTGTGCTGCTGTGTGATCGTCCCTCTGAGCTGCTGTGAGATTGCCCCTGTGCTGCTGAGATTCCCCCTCTGTGCTGCTGTGTGAACCCCCCCTCTGTGCTGCTGTGTGATCCGCCTCTGTGCTGCTGTGTGATCCTCCCTCTGTGCTGCTAGGAGAACCCCCTCTGTGCTGCTGTGTGATCCCTCCTCTGTGCTGCTGTCAGATTCCCTCTCTGTGCTGCTGTGTGATCCGCCTCTGTGCTGCTGTGAGACCCCCCTGTGCTGCTGTGTGATCCCCCTCTGTGCTGCTGTGTGATATCCCTCTGTGCTGCTGTGTGATCCGCCTCTGTGCTGCTGTGAGACCCCCGTGCTGCTGTATGATCTCCCTCTGTGCTGCTGTGTGATCTCCCTCTGTGCTGCTGTGTGATCCCCCTCTGTGCTGCTGTGTGATATCCCTTTGTGCTGCTGTGTGATCCGCCTCTGTGCTGCTGTGATATCCCCTCTGTGCTGCTGTGTGATCCCCCTCTGTGCTGCTGTGTGATCCGTCTCTGTGCTGCTGTGTGATCTCCCTCTGTGCTGCTGTGTGATCTCCCTCTGTGCTGCTGTGTGATCACCCTCTGTGCTGCTGTGAGACCCCCCCCTGTGCTGCTGTGTGATCCCCCTCTGTGCTGCTGTGTGATCTCCCTCTGTGCTGCTGTGAGACCCCCCTGTGCTGCTGTGTGATCCCCCTCTGTGCTGCTGTGTGATCCGCCTCTGTGTGATATCCCTCTGTGCTGCTGTGTGATCCCCCTCTGTGCTGCTGTGTGATCCCCCTCTCTGCTGCTGTGTGATATCCCTCTCTGCTGCTGTGTGATCCGCCTCTGTGCTGCTGTGAGATCCCCCCCTGTGCTGCTGTGTGATCCGCCTCTGTGCTGCTGTGAGACCCCCCGTGCTGCTGTGTGATCTCCCTCTGTGCTGCTGTGTGATCTCCCTCTGTGCTGCTGTGAGACCCCCCCTGTGCTGCTGTGTGATCCCCCTCTGTGCTGCTGTGAGACCCCCCGTGCTGCTGTGTGATCTCCCTCTGTGCTGCTGTAGGATCTCCCTCTGTGCTGCTGTGTGATCTGCCTCTGTGCTGCTGTGTGATCCCCCTCTGTGCTGCTGTGTGATATCCATCTGTGCTGCTGTGTGATCCGACTCTGTGCTGCTGTGAGTTCCCCTCCCGTGCTGCTGTGTGATCTCCCTCTGTGCTGCTGTGAGACCCCCCCCGTGCTGCTGTGTGATCCCCCTCTGTGCTGCTGTGTGATCCGCCTCTGTGCTGCTGTGATATCCCTCTGTGCTGCTGTGTGATATCCCTCTGTGCTGCTGTGTGATATCCCTCTGTGCTGCTGTGTGATCCGCCTCTGTGCTGCTGTGAGACCCCCGTGCTGCTGTGTGATCTCCCTCTGTGCTGCTGTCAGATTCCCCCCTGTGCTGCTGTGAGACTCCCCTTGGAAACATATGACAGACATAATACAGCTCCTTATGGCAGCGGCGGCCATTTTCTCGTGATGCATCGCTGACTTATCCTGTTTCTATAGCAACATACCACGAGTGTCATGTGACTACAAGACATCCAATCACACACTGGCAAAGTCATCACTAGAATAACAAGTTTTTCTGAGGAAATGACAGACGGCGGCCAGTGAGATTCCCCCTCTCTGCTGCTGTGTGATCTCTCCTGTGCTGCTGTGTGATCTCCCTCTGTGCTGCTGCGTGATCCTCCCTCTGTGCTGCTGTGTGATCCTCCCTCTGTGCTGCTGTGAGATCGCCCCTCTGTGCTGCTGTGTGATCCCCCCTCTGTGCTGCTGTGTGATCCCCCTCTGTGCTGCTGTGTGATCGTCCCTCTGAGCTGCTGTGAGATTGCCCCTCTGTGCTGCTGTGTGATCTCCCTCTGTGCTGCTGTGTGATCCTCCCTCTGTGCTGCTGTGAGATCGCCCCTCTGTGCTGCTGTGTGATCCCCCCTCTGTGCTGCTGTGTGATCCCCCTCTGTGCTGCTGTGTGATCGTCCCTCTGAGCTGCTGTGAGATTGCCCCTCTGTGCTGCTGAGATTCCCCCTCTGTGCTGCTGTGTGATCCCTCCTCTGTGCTGCTGTCAGATTCCCCCTCTGTGCTGCTGTGTGATCCGCCTCTGTGCTGCTGTGAGACCCCCCCTGTGCTGCTGTGTGATCCCCCTCTGTGCTGCTGTGTGATATACCTCTGTGCTGCTGTGTGATCCACCTCTGTGCTGCTGTGAGACCCCGGTGCTGCTGTATGATCTCCCTCTGTGCTGCTGTGTGATCTCCCTCTGTGCTGCTGTGTGATCTCCCTCTGTGCTGCTGTGTGATCCCCCTCTGTGCTGCTGTGTGATATCCCTCTGTGCTGCTGTGTGATCCGCCTCTGTGCTGCTGTGAGATCCCCCTGTGCTGCTGTGTGATCCCCCTCTGTGCTGCTGTGTGATCCGTCTCCGTGCTGCTGTGAGACCCCCCGTGCTGCTGTGTGATCTCCCTCTGTGCTGCTGTGTGATCTCCCTCTGTGCTGCTGTGAGACCCCCCTATGCTGCTGTGTGATCCCCCTCTGTGCTGCTGTGTGATCCGCCTCTGTGCTGCTGTGTGATATCCCTCTGTGCTGCTGTGTGATCCCCCTCTGTGCTGCTGTGTGATATCCCTCTGTGCTGCTGTGTGATCCGCCTCTGTGCTGCTGTGAGAACCCCCCCCTGTTCTGCTGTGTGATCCGCCTCTGTGCTGCTGTGAGACCCCCCGTGCTGCTGTGTGATCTCCCTCTGTGCTGCTGTGAGACCCCCCTGTGCTGCTGTGTGATCCCCCTCTGTGCTGCTGTGAGACCCCCTGTGCTGCTGTGTGATCTCCCTCTGTGCTGCTGTGTGATCTGCCTCTGTGCTGCTGTGTGATCCCCCTCTGTGCTGCTGTGTGATATCCCTCAGTGCTGCTGTGATATCCCTCTGTGCTGCTGTGTGATATCCCTCTGTGCTGCTGTGTGATATCCCTCTGTGCTGCTGTGTGATATCCATCTGTGCTGCTGTGTGATCCGCCCCTGTGCTGCTGTGAGACCCCCTCCCGTGCTGCTGTGTGATCCCCCTCTGTGCTGCTGTGTGATCAGCCTCTGTGCTGCTGTGATATCCCTTAGTGCTGCTGTGATATCCCTCTGTGCTGCTGTGATATCCCTCTGTGCTGCTGTGTGATATCCCTCTGTGCTGCTGTGTGATATCCCTCTGTGCTGCTGTGTGATATCCATCTGTGCTGCTGTGTGATCCGCCTCTGTGCTGCTGTGAGATCCCCCCCTGTGCTGCTGTGTGACCCCCCTCTGTGCTGCTGTGTGATCCGCCTCTGTGCTGCTGTGAGACCCCCTCCCGTGCTGCTGTGTGATCCCCCTCTGTGCTGCTGTGTGATCCGCCTCTGTGCTGCTGTGATATCCCTCAGTGCTGCTGTGATATCCCTCAGTGCTGCTGTGATATCCCTCTGTGCTGCTGTGATATCCCTCTGTGCTGCTGTGATATCCCTCTGTGCTGCTGTGTGATATCCCTCTGTGCTGCTGTGTGATATCCCTCTGTGCTGCTGTGTGATCTCCCTCTGTGCTGCTGTGTGATCTCCCTCTGTGCTGCTGTGAGACCCCAGTGCTGCTGTGTGATCTCCCTCTGTGCTGCTGTGTGAACCCCCTGTGCTGCTGTGAGACCCCTGTGCTGCTGTGTGATATCCCTCTGTGCTGCTGTGTGATATCCCTCTGTGCTGCTGTGAGACCCCCTCCCGTGCTGCTGTGTGATCCCCCTCTGTGCTGCTGTGTGATATCCCTCTGTGCTGCTGTGTGATATCCATCTGTGCTGCTGTGTGATCCGCCTCTGTGCTGCTGTGAGATCTCCCCCTGTGCTGCTGTGTGACCCCCCCTCTGTGCTGCTGTGTGACCCCCCTCTGTGCTGCTGTGAGAACCCCCTGTGCTGCTGTGTGATATCCCTCTGTGCTGCTGTGTGATATCCCTCTGTGCTGCTGTGCGACCCCCCCCTGTGCTGCTGTGAGATTCCCCCCTGTGCTGCTGTGAGACTCCCCTTGGAAACATATGACAGACATATTACAGCTCCTTATGGCAGCGGCGGCCATTTTCTCGTGATGCATAGCTGACTTATGCTGTTTCTATAGCAACATACCACGAGTGTCATGTGACTACAAGACATCCAATCACACACTGACAAAAAAATCACTAGAGTAGCACACATTACATTATGACATGTCAGGCGGCGGCCATCTTGTTGTTGTCTCCCAGTCGTTATGTCGAATCACATCTGCAGGATTACAGCACGTGATACAGCCGGGGGCGGGGCCACAATCCCTTCCAGCAGCCATTATCCGATCTGGTGGTCTACAAGCTGATGTTACCCAGAGACCCCAGAGGTGATGTATATCCCCCCATAGTGTTATATATAGGAGAGGGGACCGTACAGTGATATATGAGGGGGAATAACACAGCTCCCGGCACACTGATATGTGGTATTATTATTATATAGAGGAGAGGGGACCGTACAGTGATATATGAGGAGGAATAACACAGCTCCCGGTACACGCTGATATGTGGTATTATTATTATATAGGGGACAGGGGACCGTACAGTGATATATGAGGAGGAATAACACAGCTCCCGGCACACGCTGATATGTGGTATTATTATTATATAGGAGAGAGGGGACCGTACAGTGATATATGAGGAGGAATAACACAGCTCCCGGCACACACTGATATGTGGTATTATTATTATATAGGGGAGAGGGGACAGTACAGTGATATATGAGGAGGAATAACACAGCTCCCGGCACACACTGATATGTGGTATTATTATTATTATATAGAGGAGAGGGGACCGTACAGTGATATATGAGGGGGAATAACACAGCTCCCGGCACACGCTGATATGTGGTATTATTATTATATAGGGGAGAGGTGACCTACAGTGATATATGAGGGGGAATAACACAGCTCCCGGCACACGCTGATATGTGGTATTATTATTATATAGGGGAGAGGGGACCGTACAGTGATATATGAGGGGAATAACACAGCTCCCGGCACACACTGATATGTGGTATTATTATTATATAGGGGAGAGGGGACAGTACAGTGATATATGAGGAGGAATAACACAGCTCCCGGCACACCCTGATATGTGGTATTATTATTATATAGGGGAGAGGGGACCGTACAGTGATATATGAGGAGGAATAACACAGCTCCCGGCACACCCTGATATGTGGTATTATTATTATATAGGGGAGAGGGGACCGTACAGTGATATATGAGGGGGAATAACACAGCTCCCGGCACACACTGATATGTGGTATTATTATTATATAGGGGAGAGGGGACCGTACAGTGATATATGAGGGGGAATAACACAGCTCCCGGCACACACTGATATGTGGTATTATTATTATATAGGGGAGAGGGGACCGTACAGTGATATATGAGGGGGAATAATACAGCTCCCGGCACACTGATATGTGGTATTATTATTATATAGGGGAGAGGGGACAGTACAGTGATATATGAGGAGGAATAACACAGCTCCCGGCACACGCTGATATGTGGTATTATTATTATATAGGGGAGAGGTGACCGTACAGTGATATATGAGGGGGGAATAACACAGCTCCCGGCACACACTGATATGTGGTATTATTATTATATAGGGGAGAGGGGACTGTACAGTGATATATGAGGGGGAATAACACAGCTCCCGGTACACACTGATATGTGGTATTATTATTATATAGGGGAGAGGGGACCGTACAGTGATATATGAGGAGGAATAACACAGCTCCCGGCACACACTGATATGTGCTATTATTATTATATAGGGGAGAGGGGACCGTACAGTGATATATGAGGGGGAATAACACAGCTCCCGGCACACACTGCTATGTGGTATTATTATTATATAGGGGAGAGGGGACCGTACAGTGATATATGAGGGGGAATAACACAGCTCCCGGCACACACTGATATGTGGTATTATTATTATATAGGGAGAGGGGTCCGTACAGTGATATATGAGGGGGAATAACACAGCTCCCGGCACACACTGATATGTGGTATTATTATTATATAGAGTTAAGAGGACCGTACAGTAATGTATGAGGGGTATAACACAGCTCCCGGCACACACTGATATGTGGTATTATTATTATATAGGGGAGAGAGGACCGTACAGTGATATATGAGGGGGAATAACACAGCTCCCGGTACACACTGATATGTGGTATTATTATTATATAGGAGAGAGGGGACCGTACAGTGATATATGAGGGGGAATAACACAGCTCCCGGTACACACTGATATGTGGTATTATTATTATATAGAGGAGAGTGGACCGTACAGTGATATATGAGGGGGAATAACACAGCTCCCGGCACACGCTGATATGTGGTATTATTATTATATAGGAGAGAGGGGACCGTACAGTGATATATGAGGGGGAATAACACAGCTCCCGGTACACACTGATATGTGGTATTATTATTATATAGAGGAGAGTGGACCGTACAGTGATATATGAGGGGGAATAACACAGCTCCCGGCACACGCTGATATGTGGTATTATTATTATATAGGGGAGAGGGGACCGTACAGTGATATATGAGGGGGAATAACACAGCTCCCGGTACACACTGATATGTGGTATTATTATTATATAGAGGAGAGTGGACCGTACAGTGATATATGAGGAGGAATAACACAGCTCCCGGCACACACTGATATGTGTTGTTATTATTATTATATAGGGGAGGGGACCGTACAGTGATATATGAGGGGAATAACACAGCTCCCGGCACACACTGATATGTGTTATTATTATTATATAGGGGAGGGGACCGTACAGTGATATATGAGGGGAATAACACAGCTCCCCGCACACACTGATATGTGGTATTATTATTATATAGGGGAGAGGGGACAGTACAGTGATATGAGGAGGAATAACACAGCTCCCGGCACATTCTGATATGTGGTATTATTATTATATAGGGGAGAGGGGACAGTACAGTGATATATGAGGAGGAATAACACAGCTACCGGCACACACTGATATGTGGTATTATTATTATATAGGGGAGAGGGGACCGTACAGTGATATATGAGGGGAATAACACAGCTCCCGGCACACACTGATATGTGGTATTATTATATAGGGGAGAGGGGACCGTACAGTGATATATGAGGGGGAATAACACAGCTCCCGGCACACACTGATATGTGGTATTATTATTATATAGGGGAGGGGACCGTACAGTGATATATGAGGGGAATAACACAGCTCCCGGCACACACTGATATGTGGTATTATTATTATATAGGGGAGAGGGGACAGTACAGTGATATATGAGGAGTAATATAACACAGCTCCCGGCACACGCTGATATGTGGTATTATTATTATATAGGGGAGAGGGGACCGTACAGTGATATATGAGGGGAATAACACAGCTCCCTGCACACTCTGATATGTGGTATTATTATTATATAGGGGAGAGGGGACCGTACAGTGATATATGAGGGGGAATAACACAGCTCCCGGCACACACTGATATGTGGTATTATTATATAGGGGACAGGGGACCGTACAGTGATATATGAGGAGGAATAACACAGCTCCCGGCACATGCTGATATGTGGTGTTATTATTATATAGGGGAGAGGGAACCGTACAGTGATATATGAGAAGGAATAACACAGCTCCCAGCACACACTGATATGTGGTATTATTATTATATAGAGGAGAGGGGACAGTACAGTGATATATGAGGGGAATAACACAGCTCCCGGCACACACTGATATGTGGTATTATTATTATATAGGGGAGAGCGGACCGTACAGTGATATATGAGGAGGAATAACACAGCTCCCGGCACACACTGATATGTGGTATTATTATATAGGGGACAGGGGACCGTACAGTGATATATGAGGGGAATAACACAGCTCCCGGCACATGCTGATATGTGGTATTATTATTATATAGGGGAGAGGGGACCGTACAGTGATATATGAGGGGGAATAACACAGCTCCCGGCACACACTGATATGTGGTATTATTATTATATAAGGGAGAGGGGACTGTACAGTGATATATGAGGGGGAATAACACAGCTCCCGGCACACTCTGATATGTGGTATTATTATATAGGGGACAGGGGACCGTACAGTGATATATGAGGGGAATAACACAGCTCTCGGCACACACTGATATGTGGTATTATTATTATATAGGGGAGAGGGGACTGTACAGTGATATATGAGGAGGAATAACACAGCTCCCGGCACACACTGATATGTGGTATTATTATTATATAGGGGAGAGAGGACCGTACAGTGATATATGAAGGGGAATAACACAGCTCCCGGCACACGCTGATATGTGGTATTATTATTATACAGGGAAGAGGGGATCGTACAGTGATATATGAGGAGGAATAACACAGCTCCCGGCACACACTGATATGTGGTATTATTATTATATAGAGGAGAGGGGACCGTACAGTGATATATGAGGAGGAATAACACAGCTCCCGGCACACTCTGATATGTGGTATTATTATATAGGGGACAGGGGACCGTACAGTGATATATGAGGGGAATAACACAGCTCCCGGCACACACTGATATGTGGTATTATTATTATATAGGGGAGAGGGGACAGTACAGTGATATATGAGGGGGAATAACACAGCTCCCGGCACACGCTGATATGTGGTATTATTATTATATAGGGGGGAGGGGACCGTACAGTGATATATGAGGGGGAATAACACAGCTCCCGGCACACACTGATATGTGGTATTATTATTATATAGGGAAGAGGGGACCGTACAGTGATATATGAGGAGGAATAACACAGCTCCCGGCACACACTGATATGTGGTATTATTATTATATAGGGGAGAGGGGACCGTACAGTGATATATGAGGAGGAATAACAGCTCCCGGTACACACTGATATGTGGTATTATTATTATATAGAGGAGAGGGGACCGTACAGTGATATATGAGGGGGAATAACGCACCTCCCGGCACACGCTGATATGTGGTATTATTATTATATAGGGGAGAGGGGACCATACAGTGATATATGAGAGGAATAACACTGCTCCTGGCACACACTGATATGTGGTATTATTATTATATAGGGGAGAGGGACCGTACAGTGATATATGAGGAGGAATAACACAGCTCCCGGCACACTGATATGTGGTATTATTATTATATAGGGGAGAGGGGACCGTACAGTGATATATGAGGGGGAATAACACAGCTCCCGGCACACACTGATATGTGGTATTATTATTATATAGAGGAGAGGGGACCGTACAGTGATATATGAGGGGGAATAACACACCTCCCGGCACACGCTGATATGTGGTATTATTATTATATAGGGGAGAGGGGACCATACAGTGATATATGAGAGGAATAACACTGCTCCCGGCACACACTGATATGTGGTATTATTATTATATAGGGGAGAGGGGACCGTACGGTGATATATGAGGAGGAATAACACAGCTCCCAGCACACTGATATGTGGTATTATTATTATATAGAGGAGTGGGGACAGTACAGTGATATATGAGGGGGAATAACACAGCTCCCTGCACACGCTGATATGTGGTATTATTATTATATAGGGGAGAGGGGACTGTACAGTGATATATGAGGGGGAATAACACATCTCCCGGCACACTGATATGTGGTATTATTATTTATATAGGGGAGAGGGGACCGTACAGTGATATATGAGGGGGAATAACACAGCTCCCGGCACACACTGATATGTGGTATTATTATTATATAGGGGAGAGGGGACCCTACAGTGATATATGAGTGGGAATAACACAGCTCCCGGCACACACTGATATGTGGTATTATTATTATATAGGGGAGAGGGGACAGTACAGTGATATATGAGGGGGAATAACACAGCTCCCGGCACACACTGATATGTGGTATTATTATTATATAGGGGAGAGGACAGTACAGTGATATATGAGGAGGAATAACAGCTTCCGGTACACACTGATATGTGGTATTATTATTATATAGAGGAGAGGGGACCGTACAGTGATATATGAGGGGGAATAACACACCTCCCGGCACACGCTGATATGTGGTGTTATTATTATATAGGGGAGAGGGGACCATACAGTGATATATGAGAGGAATAACACTGCTCCCGGCACACGCTGATATGTGGTATTATTATTATATAGGGGAGAGGGGACCGTACAGTGATATATGAGGAGGAATAACACAGCTCCCGGCACACGCTGATATGTGGTATTATTAATATTATATAGAGGAGAGGGGACCGTACAGTGATATATGAGGGGGAATAACACTGCCCCCGGCACACACTGATATGTGATATTATTATTATATAGAGGAGAGGGGACCGTACAGTGATATATGAGGGGGAATAACACAGCTCCCGGCACACGCTGGTATGTGGTATTATTATTATATAGGGGAGAGGGGACCGTACAGTGATATATGAGGGGGAATAACACAGCTCCCGGCACACGCTGATATGTGGTATTATTATATAGGGGAGAGGGGACCGTACAGTGATATATGAGGGGGAATAACACAGCTCCCGGCACACGCTGCTATGTAGTATTATTATTATATAGAGGAGAGGGGACCGTACAGTGATATATGAGGGGAATAACACAGCTCCCGGCACACGCTGATATGTGGTATTATTATTATATAGGGGAGAGGGGACCGTACAGTGATATATGAGGAGGAATAACACAGCTCCCGGCACACGCTGATATGTGGTATTATTATTATATAGGGGAGAGGGGACCGTACAGTGATATATGAGGAGGAATAACACAGCTCCCGGCACACACTGATATATGGTATTATTATTATATAGAGGAGAGGGGACAGTACAGTGATATATGAGGAGGAATAACACCGCTCCCGGCACACTGATATGTGGTATTATTATTATGTAGGGAGAGGGGACCGTACAGTGATATATGAGGGGAATAACACAGCTCCCGGCACACGCTGATATGTGGTATTATTATTATATAGAGGAGAGGGGACAGTACAGTGATATATGAGGGGGAATAACACAGCCCCCGGCACACACTGATATGTGGTATTATTATTATATAGGGGAGAGGGGACAGTACAGTGATATATGAGGAGTAATAACACAGCTCCCGGCACACGCTGATATGTGGTATTATTATTATATAGGGGAGAGGGGACCGTACAGTGATATATGAGGGGAATAACACAGCTCCCGGCACACGCTGATATGTGGTATTATTATTATATAGGAGAGAGGGGACCGTACAGTGATATATGAGGGGAATAACACTAACACAGCTCCCGGCACACACTGATATGTGGTATTATTATTATATAGGAGAGAGGGGACCGTACAGTGATATATGAGGAGGAATAACACATCTCCCGGCACACTCTGATATGTGGTATTATTATTATATAGAGGAGAGGGGACCGTACAGTGATATATGAGGGGGAATAACACAGCTCCCGGCACACACTGATATGTGGTGTTATTATATAGGGGACAGGGGACCGTACAGTGATATATGAGGGGAATAACACAGCTCCCGGCACATGCTGATATGTGGTATTATTATTATATAGGGGAGAGGGGACCGTACAGTGATATATGAGGGGGAATAACACAGCTCCCGGCACACACTGATATGTGGTATTATTATATAGGGGACAGGGGACCGTACAGTGATATATGAGGAGGAATAACACAGCTCCCGGCACATGCTGATATGTGGTGTTATTATTATATAGTGGAGAGGGAACCGTACAGTGATATATGAGAAGGAATAACACAGCTCCCAGCACACACTGATATGTGGTATTATTATTATATAGAGGAGAGGGGACAGTATAGTGATATATGAGGGGAATAACACAGCTCCCGGCACACACTGATATGTGGTATTATTATTATATAGGGGAGAGGGGACCGTACAGTGATATATGAGGAGGAATAACACAGCTCCCGGCACACATTGATATGTGGTATTATTATATAGGGGACCGTACAGTGATATATGAGGGGAATAACACAGCTCCCGGCACATGCTGATATGTGGTATTATTATTATATAGGGGAGAGGGGACCGTACAGTGATATATGAGGGGGAATAACACAGCTCCCGGCACACACTGATATGTGGTATTATTATTATATAGGGGAGAGGGGACTGTACAGTGATATATGAGGGGGAATAACACAGCTCTCGGCACACTCTGATATGTGGTATTATTATATAGGGGACAGGGGACCGTACAGTGATATATGAGGGGAATAACACAGCTCCCGGCACACACTGATATGTGGTATTATTATTATATAGGGGAGAGGGGACTGTACAGTGATATATGAGGAGGACTAACACAGCTCCCGGCACACACTGATATGTGGTATTATTATTATATAGGGGAGAGAGGACCGTACAGTGATATATGAGGAGGAATAACACAGCTCCCGGCACACACTGATATGTGGTATTATTATTATATAGGGGAGAGGGGACCGTACAGTGATATATGAGGGGGAATAACACAGCTCCCGGCACACACTGATATGTGGTATTATTATTATATAAGGGAGAGGGGACTGTACAGTGATATATGAGGGGGAATAACACAGCTCCCGGCACACACTAATATGTGGTATTATTATTATATAGAGGAGAGGGGACCGTACAGTGATATATGAGGAGGAATAACACAGCTCCCGGCACACTCTGATATGTGGTATTATTATATAGGGGACAGGGGACCGTACAGTGATATATGAGGGGGAATAACACAGCTCCCAGCACACACTGATATGTGGTATTATTATTATATAGAGGAGAGGGGATATATGAGGGGAATAACACAGCTCCCGGCACACACTGATATGTGGTATTATTATTATATAGGGGAGAGGGGACCGTACAGTGATATATGAGGAGGAATAACACAGCTCCCGGCACACACTGATATGTGGTATTATTATATAGGGGACAGGGGACCGTACAGTGATATATGAGGGGAATAACACAGCTCTCGGCACATGCTGATATGTGGTATTATTATTATATAGGGGAGAGGGGACCGTACAGTGATATATGAGGGGGAATAACACAGCTCCCGGCACACACTGATATGTGGTATTATTATTATATAGGGGAGAGGGGACTGTACAGTGATATATGAGGAGGAATAACACAGCTCCCGGCACACACTGATATGTGGTATTATTATTATATAGAGGAGAGGGGACCGTACAGTGATATATGAGGAGGAATAACACAGCTCCCGGCACACACTGATATGTGGTATTATTATTATATAGAGGAGAGGGGACCATACAGTGATATATGAGGAGGAATAACACAGCTCCCGGCACACTCTGATATGTGGTATTATTATATAGGGGACAGGGGACCGTACAGTGATATATGAGGGGAATAACACAGCTCCCGGCACACACTGATATGTGGTATTATTATTATATAGGGGAGAGGGGACAGTACAGTGATATATGAGGGGGAATAACACAGCTCCCGGCACACGCTGATATGTGGTATTATTATTATATAGGGGGGAGGGGACCGTACAGTGATATATGAGGGGGAATAACACAGCTCCCGGCACACACTGATATGTGGTATTATTATTATATAGGGAAGAGGGGACCGTACAGTGATATATGAGGAGGAATAACACAGCTCCCGGCACACACTGATATGTGGTATTATTATTATATAGGGGAGAGGGGACCGTACAGTGATATATGAGGAGGAATAACAGCTCCCGGTACACACTGATATGTGGTATTATTATTATATAGAGGAGAGGGGACCGTACAGTGATATATGAGGGGGAATAACACACCTCCCGGCACACGCTGATATGTGGTATTATTATTATATAGGGGAGAGGGGACCATACCGTGATATATGAGAGGAATAACACTGATCCCGGCACACACTGATATGTGGTATTATTATTATATAGGGGAGAGGGGACCGTACAGTGATATATGAGGAGGAATAACACAGCTCCCGGCACACTGATATGTGGTATTATTATTATATAGGGGAGAGGGGACCGTACAGTGATATATGAGGGGGAATAACACAGCTCCCGGCACACACTGATATGTGGTATTATTATTATATAGAGGAGAGGGGACCGTACAGTGATATATGAGGAGGAATAATACAGCTCCCAGCACACTGATATGTGGTATTATTATTATGTAGAGGAGAGGGGACAGTACAGTGATATATGAGGGGGAATAACACAGCTCCCTGCACACGCTGATATGTGGTATTATTATTATATAGGGGAGAGGGGACTGTACAGTGATATATGAAGGGGAATAACACATCTCCCGGCACACTGATATGTGGTATTATTATTATATAGAGGAGAGGGGACCGTACAGTGATATATGAGGGGGAATAACACAGCTCCCGGCACACACTGATATGTGGTATTATTATTATATAGGGGAGAGGGGACCGTACAGTGATATATGAGTGGGAATAACACAGCTCCCGGCACACACTGATATGTGGTATTATTATTATATAGGGGAGAGGGGACAGTACAGTGATATATGAGGGGGAATAACACAGCTCCCGGCACACACTGATATGTGGTATTATTATTATATAGGGGAGAGGACAGTACAGTGATATATGAGGAGGAATAACAGCTCCCGGTACACACTGATATTTGGTATTATTATTATATAGAGGAGAGGGGACCGTACAGTGATATATGAGGGGGAATAATACACCTCCCGGCACACGCTGATATGTGGTGTTATTATTATATAGGGGAGAGGGGACCATACAGTGATATATGAGAGGAATAACACTGCTCCCGGCACACGCTGATATGTGGTATTATTATTATATAGGGGAGAGGGGACCGTACAGTGATATATGAGGAGGAATAACACAGCTCCCGGCACACGCTGATATGTGGTATTATTAATATTATATAGAGGAGAGGGGACCGTACAGTGATATATGAGGGGGAATAACACAGCCCCCGGCACACACTGATATGTGATATTATTATTATATAGAGGAGGGGACCGTACAGTGATATATGAGGGGGAATAACACAGCTCCCGGCACACGCTGGTATGTGGTATTATTATTATATAGGGGAGAGGGGACCGTACAGTGATATATGAGGGGGAATAACACAGCTCCCGGCACACGCTGATATGTGGTATTATTATATGGGGGAGAGGGGACCGTACAGTGATATATGAGGGGGAATAACACAGCTCCCGGCACACGCTGATATGTAGTATTATTATTATATAGAGGAGAGGGGACCGTACAGTGATATATGAGGGGAATAACACAGCTCCCGGCACACGCTGATATGTGGTATTATTATTATATAGGGGAGAGGGGACCGTACAGTGATATATGAGGAGGAATAACACAGCTCCCGGCACACGCTGATATGTGGTATTATTATTATATAGGGGAGAGGGGACCGTACAGTGATATATGAGGAGGAATAACACAGCTCCCGGCACACACTGATATATGGTATTATTATTATATAGAGGAGAGGGGACAGTACAGTGATATATGAGGAGGAATAACACAGCTCCCGGCACACTGATATGTGGTATTATTATTATGTAGGGAGAGGGGACCGTACAGTGATATATGAGGGGAATAACACAGCTCCCGGCACACGCTGATATGTGGTATTATTATTATATAGAGGAGAGGGGACAGTACAGTGATATATGAGGGGGAATAACACAGCCCCCGGCACACGCTGATATGTGGTATTATTATTATATAGGGGAGAGGGGACAGTACAGTGATATATGAGGAGTAATAACACAGCTCCCGGCACACGCTGATATGTGGTATTATTATTATATAGGGGAGAGGGGACCGTACAGTGATATATGACGGGAATAACACAGCTCCCGGCACACGCTGATATGTGGTATTATTATTATATAGGAGAGAGGGGACCGTACAGTGATATATGAGGGGAATAACACAGCTCCCGGCACACACTGATATGTGGTATTATTATTATATAGGAGAGAGGGGACCGTACAGTGATATATGAGGAGGAATAACACAGCTCCCGGCACATGCTGATATGTGGTGTTATTATTATATAGTGGAGAGGGAACCGTACAGTGATATATGAGAAGGAATAACACAGCTCCCGGCACACACTGATATGTGGTATTATTTTTATATAGAGGAGAGGGGACAGTACAGTGATATATGAGGGGAATAACACAGCTCCCGGCACACACTGATATGTGGTATTATTATTATATAGGGGAGAGGGGACCGTACAGTGATATATGAGGAGGAATAACACAGCTCCCGGCACACACTGATATGTGGTATTATTATATAGGGGACAGGGGACCGTACAGTGATATATGAGGGGAATAACACAGCTCCCGGCACATGCTGATATGTGGTATTATTATTATATAGGGGAGAGGGGACTGTACAGTGATATATGAGGGGGAATAACACAGCTCTCGGCACACTCTGATATGTGGTATTATTATATAGGGGACAGGGGACCGTACAGTGATATATGAGGGGAATAACACAGCTCCCGGCACACACTGATATGTGGTATTATTATTATATAGGGGAGAGGGGACTGTACAGTGATATATGAGGAGGACTAACACAGCTCCCGGCACACACTGATATGTGGTATTATTATTATATAGGGGAGAGAGGACCGTACAGTGATATATGAGGGGGAATAACACAGCTCCCGGCACACGCTGATATGTGGTATTATTATTATACAGGGAAGAGGGGATCGTACAGTGATATATGAGGAGGAATAACACAGCTCCCGGCACACACTGATATGTGGTATTATTATTATATAGGGGAGAGGGGACCGTACAGTGATATATGAGGAGGAATAACACAGCTCCCGGCACACACTAATATGTGGTATTATTATTATATAGAGGAGAGGGGACCGTACAGTGATATATGAGGAGGAATAACACAGCTCCCGGCACACTCTGATATGTGGTATTATTATATAGGGGACAGGGGACCGTACAGTGATATATGAGGGGAATAACACAGCTCCCGGCACACACTGATATGTGGTATTATTATTATATAGGGGAGAGAGGACAGTACAGTGATATATGAGGGGGAATAACACAGCTCCCGGCACACGCTGATATGTGGTATTATTATTATATAGGGGGGAGGGGACCGTACAGTGATATATGAGGGGGAATAACACATCTCCCGGCACACACTGATATGTGGTATTATTATTATATAGGGGAGAGGGGACCGTACAGTGATATATGAGGAGGAATAACACAGCTCCCCGCACACACTGATATGTGGTATTATTATTATATAGAGGAGAGGGGACTGTACAGTGATATATGAGGGGAATAACACAGCTCCCGGCACACACTGATATGTGGTATTATTATTATACAGGGAAGAGGGGACCGTACAGTGATATATGAGGAGGAATAACACAGCTCCCGGCACACACTGATATGTGGTATTATTATTATTATATAGGGGAGAGGGGACCGTACAGTGATATATGAGGAGGAATAACACAGCTCCCGGCACACTGATATGTGGTATTATTATTATATAGGGGAGAGGGGACCGTACAGTGATATATGAGGGGGAATAACACAGCTCCCGGCACACACTGATATGTGGTATTATTATTATATAGAGGAGAGGGGACCGTACAGTGATATATGAGGAGGAATAATACAGCTCCCAGCACACTGATATGTGGTATTATTATTATATAGAGGAGAGGGGACAGTACAGTGATATATGAGGGGGAATAACACAGCTCCCTGCACACGCTGATATGTGGTATTATTATTATTATATAGGGGAGAGGGGACTGTACAGTGATATATGAGGGGGAATAACACATCTCCCGGCACACTGATATGTGGTATTATTATTATATAGAGGAGAGGGGACCGTACAGTGATATATGAGGGGGAATAACACAGCTCCCGGCACACACTGATATGTGGTATTATGATTATATAGGGGAGAGGGGACCGTACAGTGATATATGAGTGGGAATAACACAGCTCCCGGCACACACTGATATGTGGTATTATTATTATATAGGGGAGAGGGGACAGTACAGTGATATATGAGGGGGAATAACACAGCTCCCGGCACACACTGATATGTGGTATTATTATTATATAGGGGAGAGGACAGTACAGTGATATATGAGGAGGAATAACAGCTCCCGGTACACACTGATATGTGGTATTATTATTATATAGGGGAGAGGGGACCGTACAGTGATATATGAGGGGGAATAACACACCTCCCGGCACACGCTGATATGTTGTATTATTATTATATAGAGGAGAGGGGACCATACAGTGATATATGAGAGGAATAACACTGCTCCCGGCACACGCTGATATGTGGTATTATTATTATATAGGGGAGAGGGGACCGTACAGTGATATATGAGATGGAATAACACAGCTCCCGGCACACGCTGATATGTGGTATTATTAATATTATATAGAGGAGAGGGGACCGTACAGTGATATATGAGGGGGAATAACACAGCCCCCGGCACACACTGATATGTGATATTATTATTATATAGAGGAGAGGGGACCATACAGGGATATATGAGGAGGAATAACACAGCTCCCGGCACACACTGATATGTGGTATTATTATTATATAGAGGAGAGGGGACAGTACAGTGATATATGAGGGGGAATAACACAGCTCCCGGCACACACTGATATGTGGTATTATTATTATATAGAGGAGAGGGGACAGTACAGTGATATATGAGGAGGAATAACACAGCTCCCAGCACACGCTAATATGTGGTATTATTATTATATAGGGGAGAGGGTACCGTACAGTGATATATGAGGAGGAATAACACTGCTCCCGGCACACACTGATATGTGGTATTATTATTATTATTATATAGGGGAGAGGGGACAGTACAGTGATATATGAGGGGAATAACACTGCTCCCGGCACACGCTGATATGTGGTATTATTATTATATAGGGGAGAGGGGACCGTACAGTGATATATGAGGGGGAATAACACAGCTCCCGGCACACGCTGATATGTGGTATTATTATTATATAGAGGAGAGGGGACAGTACAGTGATATATGAGGAGGAATAACACAGCTCCCGGCACACGCTGATATGTGGTATTATTAATATTATATAGAGGAGAGGGGACCGTACAGTGATATATGAGGGGGAATAACACAGCCCCCGGCACACACTGATATGTGATATTATTATTATATAGAGGAGAGGGGACCGTACAGTGATATATGAGGGGGAATAACACAGCTCCCGGCACACGCTGGTATGTGGTATTATTATTATATAGGGGAGAGGGGACCGTACAGTGATATATGAGGGGGAATAACACAGCTCCCGGCACACGCTGATATGTGGTATTATTATATAGGGGAGAGGGGACCGTACAGTGATATATGAGGGGGAATAACACAGCTCCCGGCACACGCTATGTAGTATTATTATTATATAGAGGAGAGGGGACCGTACAGTGATATATGAGGGGAATAACACAGCTCCCGGCACACGCTGATATGTGGTATTATTATTATATAGGGGAGAGGGGACCGTACAGTGATATATGAGGAGGAATAACACAGCTCCCGGCACACGCTGATATGTGGTATTATTATTATATAGAGGAGAGGGGACAGTACAGTGATATATGAGGAGGAATAACACAGCTCCCGGCACACGCTGATATGTGGTATTATTAATATTATATAGAGGAGAGGGGACAGTACAGTGATATATGAGGAGGAATAACACAGCTCCCGGCACACGCTGATATGTGGTATTATTAATATTATATAGAGGAGAGGGGACCGTACAGTGATATATGAGGGGGAATAACACAGCCCCCGGCACACACTGATATGTGATATTATTATTATATAGAGGAGAGGGGACCGTACAGTGATATATGAGGGGGAATAACACAGCTCCCGGCACACGCTGGTATGTGGTATTATTATTATATAGGGGAGAGGGGACCGTACAGTGATATATGAGGGGGAATAACACAGCTCCCGGCACACGCTGATATGTGGTATTATTATATAGGGGAGAGGGGACCGTACAGTGATATATGAGGGGGAATAACACAGCTCCCGGCACACGCTGATATGTGGTATTATTATATAGGGGAGAGGGGACCGTACAGTGATATATGAGGAGGAATAACACAGCTCCCGGCACACGCTGATATGTGGTATTATTAATATTATATAGAGGAGAGGGGACCGTACAGTGATATATGAGGGGGAATAACACAGCCCCCGGCACACACTGATATGTGATATTATTATTATATAGAGGAGAGGGGACCGTACAGTGATATATGAGGGGGAATAACACAGCTCCCGGCACACGCTGGTATGTGGTATTATTATTATATAGGGGAGAGGGGACCGTACAGTGATATATGAGGGGGAATAACACAGCTCCCGGCACACGCTGATATGTGGTATTATTATATAGGGGAGAGGGGACCGTACAGTGATATATGAGGGGGAATAACACAGCTCCCGGCACACGCTATGTAGTATTATTATTATATAGAGGAGAGGGGACCGTACAGTGATATATGAGGGGAATAACACAGCTCCCGGCACACGCTGATATGTGGTATTATTATTATATAGGGGAGAGGGGACCGTACAGTGATATATGAGGAGGAATAACACAGCTCCCGGCACACGCTGATATGTGGTATTATTATTATATAGAGGAGAGGGGACAGTACAGTGATATATGAGGGGGAATAACACAGCTCCCGGCACACGCTGATATGTAGTATTATTATTATATAGAGGAGAGGGGACCGTACAGTGATATATGAGGGGAATAACACAGCTCCCGGCACACGCTGATATGTGGTATTATTATTATATAGGGGAGAGGGGACCGTACAGTGATATATGAGGAGGAATAACAGCTCCCGGCACACGCTGATATGTGGTATTATTATTATATAGGGGAGAGGGGACCGTACAGTGATATATGAGGAGGAATAACACAGCTCCCGGCACACACTGATATGTGGTATTATTATTATTATTATTATATAGGGGAGAGGGGACAGTACAGTGATAAATGAGGGGAATAACACTGCTCCCGGCACACGCTGATATGTGGTATTATTATTATATAGGGGAGAGGGGACCGTACAGTGATATATGAGGGGGAATAACACAGCTCCCGGCACACGCTGATATGTGGTATTATTATTATATAGAGGAGAGGGGACAGTACAGTGATATATGAGGAGGAATAACACAGCTCCCGGCACACGCTGATATGTGGTATTATTAATATTATATAGAGGAGAGGGGACCGTACAGTGATATATGAGGGGGAATAACACAGCCCCCGGCACACACTGATATGTGATATTATTATTATATAGAGGAGAGGGGACAGTACAGTGATATATGAGGAGGAATAACACAGCTCCCGGCACACGCTGGTATGTGATATTATTATTATATAGGGGAGAGGGGACCGTACAGTGATATATGAGGGGGAATAACACAGCTCCCGGCACACGCTGATATGTGGTATTATTATATAGGGGAGAGGGGACCGTACAGTGATATATGAGGGGGAATAACACAGCTCCCGGCACACGCTGATATGTAGTATTATTATTATATAGAGGAGAGGGGACCGTACAGTGATATATGAGGGGAATAACACAGCTCCCGACACACGCTGATATGTGGTATTATTATATAGGGGAGAGGGGACCGTACAGTGATATATGAGGAGGAATAACACAGCTCCCGGCACACGCTGAAATGTGGTATTATTATTATATAGGGGAGAGGGGACCGTACAATGATATATGAGGAGGAATAACACAGCTCCCGGCACACACTGATATATGGTATTATTATTATATAGAGGAGAGGGGACAGTACAGTGATATATGAGGAGGAATAACACAGCTCCCGGCACACACTGATATGTGGTATTATTATTATATAGGGGAGAGGGGACCGTACAGTGATATATAAGGGGGAATAACACAGCTTCCGGCACACACTGATATGTGGTATTATTATTATATAGGGGAGAGGGGACCGTACAGTGATATATGAAAGGGAATAACACAGCTCCCGGCATACTGATATGTGGTATTAATATTATATAGGGGAGAGGGGACAGTACAGTGATATATGAGGGGGAATAACACAGCTCCCGACACACGCTGATATGTGGTATTATTATTATATAGGGGAGAGGGGACCATACAGTGATATTTGAGGGGGAATAACACAGCTCCCGGCACACACTGATATGTGGTATTATTATTATATAGGGGAGAGGGGACAGTACAGTGATATATGAGAGGGAATAACACAGCTCCCGGCACACGCTGATATGTGGTATTATTATTATATAGGGGAGAGGGGAACGTACAGTGATATATGAGGAGGAATAACACAGCTCCCGGCACACGCTGATATGTGGTATTATTATTATATAGGGGAGAGGGGACCGTACAGTGATATATGAGGGAGAATAACACAGCTCCCGGCACACGCTGATATGTGGTATTATTATTATATAGGGGAGAGGGGACAGTACAGTGATATATGAGGGGAAATAACACAGCTCCCGGCACACACTGATATGTGGTATTATTATTATATAGGGGAGAGGAGACCGTACAGTGATATATGAGGGGGAATAACACAGCTCCCAGCACACGCTGATATGTGGTATTATTATTATTATGTAGGGGAGAGGGGACCGTACAGTGATATATGAGGAGGAATAACACAGCTCCCGGCACACACTGATATGTGGTATTATTATTATATAGAGGAGAGGGGACCATACAGGGATATATGAGGAGGAATAACACAGCTCCCGGCACACACTGATATGTGGTATTATTATTATATAGAGGAGAGGGGACAGTACAGTGATATATGAGGGGGAATAACACAGCTCCCGGCACACAGTGATATGTGGTATTATTATTATATAGAGGAGAGGGGACACTACAGTGATATATGAGGAGGAATAACACAGCTCCCAGCACACGCTAATATGTGGTATTATTATTATATAGGGGAGAGGGTACCGTACAGTGATATATGAGGAGGAATAACACTGCTCCCGGCACACACTGATATGTGGTATTATTATTATTATTATATAGGGGAGAGGGGACAGTACAGTGATATATGAGGGGAATAACACTGCTCCCGGCACACGCTGATATGTGGTATTATTATTATATAGGGGAGAGGGGACCGTACAGTGATATATGAGGGGGAATAACACAGCTCCCGGCACACGCTGATATGTGGTATTATTATTATATAGAGGAGAGGGGACAGTACAGTGATATATGAGGAGGAATAACACAGCTCCCGGCACACGCTGATATGTGGTATTATTAATATTATATAGAGGAGAGGGGACCGTACAGTGATATATGAGGGGGAATAACACAGCCCCCGGCACACACTGATATGTGATAATATTATTATATAGAGGAGAGGGGACCGTACAGTGATATATGAGGGGGAATAACACAGCTCCCGGCACACGCTGGTATGTGGTATTATTATTATATAGGGGAGAGGGGGCCGTACAGTGATATATGAGGGGGAATAACACAGCTCCCGGCACACGCTGATATGTGGTATTATTATATAGGGGAGAGGGGACCGTACAGTGATATATGAGGGGGAATAACACAGCTCCCGGCACACGCTATGTAGTATTATTATTATATAGAGGAGAGGGGACCGTACAGTGATATATGAGGGGAATAACACAGCTCCCGGCACACGCTGATATGTGGTATTATTATTATATAGGGGAGAGGGGACCGTACAGTGATATATGAGGAGGAATAACACAGCTCCCGGCACACGCTGATATGTGGTATTATTATATAGGGGAGAGGGGACCGTACAGTGATATATGAGGGGGAATAACACAGCTCCCGGCACACGCTATGTAGTATTATTATTATATAGAGGAGAGGGGACCGTACAGTAATATATGAGGGGAATAACACAGCTCCCGGCACACGCTGATATGTGGTATTATTATTATATAGGGGAGAGGGGACCGTACAGTGATATATGAGGAGGAATAACACAGCTCCCGGCACACGCTGATATGTGGTATTATTATTATATAGAGGAGAGGGGACAGTACAGTGATATATGAGGGGGAATAACACAGCTCCCGGCACACGCTGATATGTAGTATTATTATTATATAGAGGAGAGGGGACCGTACAGTGATATATGAGGGGAATAACACAGCTCCCGGCACACGCTGATATGTGGTATTATTATTATATAGGGGAGAGGGGACCGTACAGTGATATATGAGGAGGAATAACAGCTCCCGGCACACGCTGATATGTGGTATTATTATTATATAGGGGAGAGGGGACCGTACAGTGATATATGAGGAGGAATAACACAGCTCCCGGCACACACTGATATGTGGTATTATTATTATTATTATTATATAGGGGAGAGGGGACAGTACAGTGATAAATGAGGGGAATAACACTGCTCCCGGCACACGCTGATATGTGGTATTATTATTATATAGGGGAGAGGGGACCGTACAGTGATATATGAGGGGGAATAACACAGCTCCCGGCACACGCTGATATGTGGTATTATTATTATATAGAGGAGAGGGGACAGTACAGTGATATATGAGGAGGAATAACACAGCTCCCGGCACACGCTGATATGTGGTATTATTAATATTATATAGAGGAGAGGGGACCGTACAGTGATATATGAGGGGGAATAACACAGCCCCCGGCACACACTGATATGTGATATTATTATTATATAGAGGAGAGGGGACAGTACAGTGATATATGAGGAGGAATAACACAGCTACCGGCACACGCTGATATGTGGTATTATTAATATTATATAGAGGAGAGGGGACCGTACAGTGATATATGAGGGGGAATAACACAGCTCCCGGCACACACTGATATGTGATATTATTATTATATAGAGGAGGGGACCGTACAGTGATATATGAGGGGGAATAACACAGCTCCCGGCACACGCTGGTATGTGATATTATTATTATATAGGGGAGAGGGGACCGTACAGTGATATATGAGGGGGAATAACACAGCTCCCGGCACACGCTGATATGTGGTATTATTATATAGGGGAGAGGGGACCGTACAGTGATATATGAGGGGGAATAACACAGCTCCCGGCACACGCTGATATGTAGTATTATTATTATATAGAGGAGAGGGGACCGTACAGTGATATATGAGGGGAATAACACAGCTCCCGACACACGCTGATATGTGGTATTATTATATAGGGGAGAGGGGACCGTACAGTGATATATGAGGAGGAATAACACAGCTCCCGGCACACGCTGAAATGTGGTATTATTATTATATAGGGGAGAGGGGACCGTACAATGATATATGAGGAGGAATAACACAGCTCCCGGCACACACTGATATATGGTATTATTATTATATAGAGGAGAGGGGACAGTACAGTGATATATGAGGAGGAATAACACAGCTCCCGGCACACACTGATATGTGGTATTATTATTATATAGGGGAGAGGGGACCGTACAGTGATATATAAGGGGGAATAACACAGCTTCCGGCACACACTGATATGTGGTATTATTATTATATAGGGGAGAGGGGACCGTACAGTGATATATGAAAGGGAATAACACAGCTCCCGGCATACTGATATGTGGTATTAATATTATATAGGGGAGAGGGGACAGTACAGTGATATATGAGGGGGAATAACACAGCTCCCGACACACGCTGATATGTGGTATTATTATTATATAGGGGAGAGGGGACCATACAGTGATATTTGAGGGGGAATAACACAGCTCCCGGCACACACTGATATGTGGTATTATTATTATATAGGGGAGAGGGGACAGTACAGTGATATATGAGAGGGAATAACACAGCTCCCGGCACACGCTGATATGTGGTATTATTATTATATAGGGGAGAGGGGAACGTACAGTGATATATGAGGAGGAATAACACAGCTCCCGGCACACGCTGATATGTGGTATTATTATTATATAGGGGAGAGGGGACCGTACAGTGATATATGAGGGAGAATAACACAGCTCCCGGCACACGCTGATATGTGGTATTATTATTATATAGGGGAGAGGGGACAGTACAGTGATATATGAGGGGAAATAACACAGCTCCCGGCACACACTGATATGTGGTATTATTATTATATAGGGGAGAGGAGACCGTACAGTGATATATGAGGGGGAATAACACAGCTCCCAGCACACGCTGATATGTGGTATTATTATTATTATGTAGGGGAGAGGGGACCGTACAGTGATATATGAGGAGGAATAACACAGCTCCCGGCACACACTGATATGTGGTATTATTATTATATAGAGGAGAGGGGACCATACAGGGATATATGAGGAGGAATAACACAGCTCCCGGCACACACTGATATGTGGTATTATTATTATATAGAGGAGAGGGGACAGTACAGTGATATATGAGGGGGAATAACACAGCTCCCGGCACACAGTGATATGTGGTATTATTATTATATAGAGGAGAGGGGACACTACAGTGATATATGAGGAGGAATAACACAGCTCCCAGCACACGCTAATATGTGGTATTATTATTATATAGGGGAGAGGGTACCGTACAGTGATATATGAGGAGGAATAACACTGCTCCCGGCACACACTGATATGTGGTATTATTATTATTATTATATAGGGGAGAGGGGACAGTACAGTGATATATGAGGGGAATAACACTGCTCCCGGCACACGCTGATATGTGGTATTATTATTATATAGGGGAGAGGGGACCGTACAGTGATATATGAGGGGGAATAACACAGCTCCCGGCACACGCTGATATGTGGTATTATTATTATATAGAGGAGAGGGGACAGTACAGTGATATATGAGGAGGAATAACACAGCTCCCGGCACACGCTGATATGTGGTATTATTAATATTATATAGAGGAGAGGGGACCGTACAGTGATATATGAGGGGGAATAACACAGCCCCCGGCACACACTGATATGTGATAATATTATTATATAGAGGAGAGGGGACCGTACAGTGATATATGAGGGGGAATAACACAGCTCCCGGCACACGCTGGTATGTGGTATTATTATTATATAGGGGAGAGGGGGCCGTACAGTGATATATGAGGGGGAATAACACAGCTCCCGGCACACGCTGATATGTGGTATTATTATATAGGGGAGAGGGGACCGTACAGTGATATATGAGGGGGAATAACACAGCTCCCGGCACACGCTATGTAGTATTATTATTATATAGAGGAGAGGGGACCGTACAGTGATATATGAGGGGAATAACACAGCTCCCGGCACACGCTGATATGTGGTATTATTATTATATAGGGGAGAGGGGACCGTACAGTGATATATGAGGAGGAATAACACAGCTCCCGGCACACGCTGATATGTGGTATTATTATTATATAGAGGAGAGGGGACAGTACAGTGATATATGAGGAGGAATAACACAGCTCCCGGCACACGCTGATATGTGGTATTATTAATATTATATAGAGGAGAGGGGACAGTACAGTGATATATGAGGAGGAATAACACAGCTCCCGGCACACGCTGATATGTGGTATTATTAATATTATATAGAGGAGAGGGGACCGTACAGTGATATATGAGGGGGAATAACACAGCCCCCGGCACACACTGATATGTGATATTATTATTATATAGAGGAGAGGGGACAGTACAGTGATATATGAGGAGGAATAACACAGCTCCCGGCACACGCTGATATGTGGTATTATTAATATTATATAGAGGAGAGGGGACCGTACAGTGATATATGAGGGGGAATAACACAGCCCCCGGCACACACTGATATGTGATATTATTATTATATAGAGGAGAGGGGACCGTACAGTGATATATGAGGGGGAATAACACAGCTCCCGGCACACGCTGGTATGTGGTATTATTATTATATAGGGGAGAGGGGACCGTACAGTGATATATGAGGGGGAATAACACAGCTCCCGGCACACGCTGATATGTGGTATTATTATATAGGGGAGAGGGGACCGTACAGTGATATATGAGGGGGAATAACACAGCTCCCGGCACACGCTGATATGTAGTATTATTATTATATAGAGGAGAGGGGACCGTACAGTGATATATGAGGGGAATAACACAGCTCCCGACACACGCTGATATGTGGTATTATTATATAGGGGAGAGGGGACCGTACAGTGATATATGAGGAGGAATAACACAGCTCCCGGCACACGCTGATATGTGGTATTATTATTATATAGAGGAGAGGGGACAGTACAGTGATATATGAGGAGGAATAACACAGCTCCCGGCACACACTGATATGTGGTATTATTATTATATAGGGGAGAGGGGACCGTACAGTGATATATAGGGGGGAATAACACAGCTCCGGGCACACACTGATATGTGGTATTATTATATAGGGGAGAGGGGACCGTACAGTGATATATAAGGGGGAATAACACAGCTCCCGGCACACACTGATATGTGGTATTATTATTATATAGGGGAGAGGGGACCGTACAGTGATATATGAGGGGGAATAACACAGCTCCCGGCATACTGATATGTGGTATTATTATTATATAGGGGAGAGGGGACAGTACAGTGATATATGAGGGGGAATAACACAGCTCCCGACACACGCTGATATGTGGTATTATTATTATATAGGGGAGAGGGGACCGTACAGTGATATATGAGGGGGAATAACACAGCTCCCGGCACACACTGATATGTGGTATTATTATTATATAGGGGAGAGGGGACAGTACAGTGATATATGAGAGGGAATAACACAGCTCCCGGCACACGCTGATATGTGGTATTATTATTATATAGGGGAGAGGGGACAGTACAGTGATATATGAGGGGGAATAACACAGCTCCCGACACACGCTGATATGTGGTATTATTATTATATAGGGGAGAGGGGACCGTACAGTGATATATGAGGGGGAATAACACAGCTCCCGGCACACACTGATATGTGGTATTATTATTATATAGGGGAGAGGGGACAGTACAGTGATATATGAGAGGGAATAACACAGCTCCCGGCACACGCTGATATGTGGTATTATTATTATATAGGGGAGAGGGGAACGTACAGTGATATATGAGGAGGAATAACACAGCTCCCGGCACACGCTGATATGTGGTATTATTATATAGGGGAGAGGGGACCGTACAGTGATATATGAGGGGGAATAACACAGCTCCCGGCACACGCTGATATGTAGTATTATTATTATATAGAGGAGTGGGGACCGTACAGTGATATATGAGGGGAATAACACAGCTCCCGGCACACGCTGATATGTGGTATTATTATTATATAGGGGAGAGGGGACCGTACAGTGATATATGAGGAGGAATAACACAGCTCCCGGCACACGCTGATATGTGGTATTATTATTATATAGGGGAGAGGGGACCGTACAGTGATATATGAGGAGGAATAACACAGCTCCCGGCACACACTGATATATGGTATTATTATTATATAGAGGAGAGGGGACAGTACAGTGATATATGAGGAGGAATAACACAGCTCCCGGCACACTGATATGTGGTATTATTATTATGTAGGGAGAGGGGACCGTACAGTGATATATGAGGGGAATAACACAGCTCCCGGCACACGCTGATATGTGGTATTATTATTATATAGAGGAGAGGGGACAGTACAGTGATATATGAGGGGGAATAACACAGCCCCCGGCACACACTGATATGTGGTATTATTATTATATAGGGGAGAGGGGACAGTACAGTGATATATAAGGGGAAATAACACAGCTCCCGGCACACACTAATATGTGGTATTATTACTATATAGGGGAGAGGTGACCGTACAGTGATATATGAGGAGGAATAACACAGCTCCCGGCACATACTGATATTTGGTATTATTATATAGGGGAGAGGGGACCGTACAGTGATATATGAGGGGAATAACACAGCTCCCGGCACACGCTGATATGTGGTATTATTATTATATAGGGGAGAGGGGACCGTACAGTGATATATGAGGAGGAATAACACAGCTCCCGGCACACGCTGATATGTGATATTATTATTATATAGGGGAGAGGGGACCGTACAGTGATATATGAGGAGGAATAACACAGCTCCCGGCACACACTGATATGTGGTATTATTATTATATAGGGGAGAGGGGACCGTACAGTGATATATAAGGGGGAATAACACAGCTCCGGGCACACACTGATATGTGGTATTATTATTATATAGGGGAGAGGGGACCGTACAATGATATATAAGGGGGAATAACACAGCTCCCGGCACACACTGATATGTGGTATTATTATTATATAGGGGAGAGGGGACCATACAGTGATATATGAGGGGGAATAACACAGCTCCCGGCATACTGATATGTGGTATTATTATTATATAGGGGAGAGGGGACAGTACAGTGATATATGAGGGGGAATAATACAGCTCCCGACACACGCTGATATGTGGTATTATTATTATATAGGGGAGAGGGGACCGTACAGTGATATATGAGGGGGAATAACACAGCTCCCGGCACACACTGATATGTGGTATTATTATTATATAGTGGAGAGGGGACAGTACAGTGATATATGAGAGGGAATAACACAGCTCCCGGCACACGCTGATATGTGGTATTATTATTATATAGGGGAGAGGGGAACGTACAGTGATATATGAGGAGGAATAACACAGCTCCCGGCACACGCTGATATGTGGTATTATTATTATATAGGGGAGAGGGGACCGTACAGTGATATATGAGGGGGAATAACACAGCTCCCAGCACACACTGATATGTGGTATTATTATTATATAGGGGAGAGGGGACCATACAGTGATATATGAGGGGGAATAACACAGCTCCCGGCACTCGCTGATATGTGGTATTATTATTATTATGTAGGGGAGAGGGGACCGTACAGTGATATATGAGGAGGAATAACACCGCTCCCGGCACACACTGATATGTGGTATTATTATTATATAGAGGAGAGGGGACCGTACAGTGATATATGAGGAGGAATAACACAGCTCCCGGTCACACACTGATATGTGGTATTATTATTATATAGATGAGAGGGGACAGTACAGTGATATATGAGGGGGAATAACACAGCTCCCGGCACACACTGATATGTGGTATTATTATTATATAGAGGAGAGGGGACCGTACAGTGATATATGAGGAGGAATAACACTGCTCCCGGCACACACTGATATGTGGTATTATTATTATTATTATTATATAGGGGAGAGGGGACAGTACAGTGATATATGAGGGGGAATAACACCGCTCCCGGCACACACTGATATGTGGTATTATTATTATATAGAGGAGAGGGGACCGTACAGTGATATATGAGGGGGAATAACACAGCTCCCGGCACACACTGATATGTGGTATTATTATTATATAGGGGAGAGGGGACCGTACAGTGATATATGAGGAGGAATAACACAGCTCCCGGCACACACTGATATGTGGTATTATTATTATATAGGGGAGAGGGGACCGTACAATGATATATGAGGAGGAGTAACACAGCTCCCGGCACACGCTGATATGTGGTATTATTATTATATAGGGAGAGGGGACCGTACAGTGATATATGAGAGGAAAAACACAGCTCCCGGCACACACTGATATGTGGTATTATTATTATATAGGGGAGAGTGGACCGTACAGTGATATATGAGGTGGAATAACACAGCTCCCGGCACACACTGATATGTGGTATTATTATTATATAGAGGAGAGGGGACCGTACAGTGATATATGAGGAGGAATAACACAGCTCCCGGCACACACTGATATGTGGTATTTCTCTGACGTCCTAGTGGATGCTGGGACTCCGTAAGGACCATGGGGAATAGCGGCTCCGCAGGAGACAGGGCACAAAATAAAAGCTTAAGGATCAGGTGGTGTGTACTGGCTCCTCCCCCTATGACCCTCCTCCAAGCCTCAGTTAGATTTTTGTGACCGGCCGAGAAGGGTGCAATCTAGGTGGCTCTCCTGAGCTGCTTAGAATAAAAGTTTAGTTTAGGTTTTTTTTATTTTCAGTGAGTCCTGCTGGCAACAGGCTCACTGCATCGTGGGACTAAGGGGAGAAGAAGCGAACTCACCTGCGTGCAGAGTGGATTGGGCTTCTTAGGCTACTGGACATTAGCTCCAGAGGGACGATCACAGGTACAGCCTGGATGGGTCTCCGGAGCCGCGCCGCCGTCCCCCTTACAGAGCCAGAAGAGACGAAGAGGTCCGGTGAAATCGGCGGCAGAAGACATCCTGTCTTCAGACTAAGGTAGCGCACAGCACCGCAGCTGTGCGCCATTGCTCTCAGCACACTTCACACTCCGGTCACTGAGGGTGCAGGGCGCTGGGGGGGAGCGCCCTGAGACGCAATATAACAGTATATACCTTAGGTGGCAAAAAGAATACATCACATATAGCTCCTGGGCTATATGGATGTATTTTAACCCCTGCCATTTTTTACACAAAAAAGCGGGAGATAAGGATGACGTGAAGGGGCGGAGCCTATCTCCTCAGCACACAAGCGCCATTTTCCCTCACAGCTCCGCTGGAAGGACGGCTCCCTGACTCTCCCCTGCAGTCCTGCTTCAGAATCAGGGTAAAAAAGAGAAGGGGGGGCATTTTTGGCAGCAAATAACGATAATAACAGCAGCTATAAGGGAATAACACTTATATAAGGTTATCCCTGTATATATATAGCGCTGGGTGTGTGCTGGCAGACTCTCCCTCTGTCTCTCCAAAGGGCTAAGTGGGGTCCTGTCCTCTATCAGAGCATTCCCGGTGTGTGTGCTGTGTGTCGGTACGCGTGTGTCGACATGTATGAGGAGGAAAATGATGTGGAGGCGGAGCAGTTGCCTGTGTTGGTGATGTCACCCCCTAGGGAGTCGACACCTGACTGGATGATTGTATTTAAACAATTAAGTGATAATGTCAGCAATTTGCAAAAAACTGTTGACGACATGAGACAGCCGGCAAATCAATTAGTGCCTGTCCAGGCGTCTCAGACACCGTCAGGGGCGCTAAAACGCCCGTTACCTCAGTGGGTCGACACAGACCCTGACACAGATACTGAGTCTAGTGTCGACGGTGACGAGACAAACGTAATGTCCAGTAGGGCCACACGTTACATGATCACGGCAATGAAAGAGGCATTGAACCTTTCTGACACTACAAGTACCACAAAGAAGGGTATTATGTGGGGTGTGAAAAAACTACCAATAGTTTCTCTATCGTCCTAGTGGATGCTGGGGTTCCTGAAAGGACCATGGGAATAGCGGCTCCGCAGGAGACAGGGCACAAAAAGTAAAGCTTTAGGATCAGGTGGTGTGCACTGGCTCCTCCCCCTATGACCCTCCTCCAAGCCAGTTAGATTTTTGTGCCCGGCCGAGAAGGGTGCAATCTAGGTGGCTCTCCTAAAGAGCTGCTTAGGAAAGTTTAGCTTAGGTTTTTTATTTTACAGTGAGTCCTGCTGGCAACAGGATCACTGCAACGAGGGACTTAGGGGAGAAGAAGTGAACTCACCTGCGTGCAGGATGGATTGGCTTCTTGGCTACTGGACATCAGCTCCAGAGGGACGATCACAGGTACAGCCTGGATGGTCACCGGAGCCTTGCCGCCGGCCCCCTTGCAGATGCTGAAGTAAGAAGAGGTCCAGAATCGGCGGCAGAAGACTCCTCAGTCTTCTAAAGGTAGCGCACAGCACTGCAGCTGTGCGCCATTTTCCTCTCAGCACACTTCACACGGCAGTCACTGAGGGTGCAGGGCGCTGGGAGGGGGGCGCCCTGGGAGGCAAATGAATACCTATTTTGGCTAAAAATACCTCACATATAGCCTCCGGAGGCTATATGGAGATATTTAACCCCTGCCAGAATCCGTTAAGAGCGGGAGACGAGGCCGCCGAAAAAGGGGCGGGGCCTATCTCCTCAGCACACAGCGCCATTTTCCCTCACAGAAAGGCTGGAGGGAAGGCTCCCAGGCTCTCCCCTGCACTGCACTACAGAAACAGGGTTAAAACAGAGAGGGGGGGCACTAATTTGGCGATATGCTTATATATATATTAAGATGCTATAAGGGAAAACACTTATATAAGGTTGTCCCTATATAATTATAGCGTTTTTGGTGTGTGCTGGCAAACTCTCCCTCTGTCTCTCCAAAGGGCTAGTGGGTCCTGTCCTCTATCAGAGCATTCCCTGTGTGTGTGCTGTGTGTCGGTACGTGTGTGTCGACAGGTAGGAGGACGATGTTGGTGAGGAGGCGGAGCAATTGCCTGTAATGGTGATGTCACTCTCTAGGGAGTCGACACCGGAATGGATGGCTTATTTAGGAAATTACGTGATAATGTCAACACGCTGCAAGGTCGGTTGACGACATGAGACGGCCGACAAACAATTAGTACGGTCCAGACGTCTCAAAAACACCGTCAAGGGTTTTAAAACGCCCGTTTACTTTAGTCGGTCGACACAGACACAGACAGGGACACTGAATCCAGTGTCGACGGTGAATAAACAAACGTATTCCTTATTAGGGCCACACGTTAAAGGCAATGAAGGAGGTGTTACGTATTTCTGATACTACAAGTACCACAAAAGAGGGTATTATGTGGGATGTGAAAAAACTACCATAGTTTTTCCTGAATCAGATAAATTAAATAAAGTGTGTGATGATGCATGGGTTCCCCCCGATAGAAAATTATGGGCGGTATACCCTTTCCCGCCAGAAGTTAGGGCGCGTTGGGAAACACCCTTTAAGGTGGATAAGGCGCTCACACGCTTATCAAAACAAGTGGCGGTACCGTCTATAGATAGGGCCGTCCTCAAGGACCAGCTGACAAGGCTGGAAAATATAATAAAAAGTATATACACACATACTGGTGTTATACTGCGGCCAGCGATCGCCTCAGCCTGGATGTGCAGAGCTAGGGTGGCTTGGTCGGATTCCCTGACTAAAAATATTGATACCCTTGACAGGGACAGTATTTTATTGACTATAGAGCATTTCTATATATGCGAGATGCACAGAGGGATATTTGCACTCTGGCATCATGAATAAACGCGATGTCCATAACTGCCAGAAGATGTTATGGACACGACAGTGGTCAGGTGATGCAGATTCCAAACGGCACAGTATGGCCGTATACAGGAAGAGGACTTGTTTGGGGTCGGTCCATCGGACCTGGTGGTCACGGCAACTGCTGGAAAATCCACCGTTTTTTACCCTAAGTCACATCTCTGCAGAAAAAGACACCGTCTTTTCGGCCTCAGTCCTCTCGTCCCTATAAGATCATATCTGCCCAGGGATAGAGGAAAGGGAAGAAGACTGCAGCAGGCAGCCCATTCCCAGGAACAGAAGCGTTCCACCGCGTCTGACAAGTTCTCAGCATGGCGCTGAGACCGTACAGGACCCCTGGATCCTACAAGTAGTATCCCGGGGGTACAGATGGGAATGTCGAGACGTTTCCCCTTCGCAGGCTCCTGAAGTCTGCTTTACCAAGTCTCCCTCCGACAAGGAGGTAGTATGGGAAAAAATTCACAAGCTGTATTCCCAGCAGGTGATAATTAAATTACCCCTCCTACTACAGAAAAGGGGTATTATTCCACACTATATTGTGGTACTGAAGCCAGAAGGCTAGGTGAGACTTATTCTAAAAATTTGTTTTTGAACACTTACAAAGGTTCAAATTAAGATGAAGTCACTCAGAGCAGTGATAACGAACCAGGAATAAGGGGACTATATAGTGTCCCGGGACATCAGGGATGCTTACCTCTATGTCCCAAATTTGCCCTTCTCACTAAGGGTACCTCAGGTTCGTGGTGCAGAACTGTCACTATCAGTTTCAGACGCTGCCGTTTGGATTGTCCACGGCACCCTGGGGTCTTTACCAAGGTGATGGCCGAATTGATGATTCTTCTTCGAAGAAAAGGCGTCTTAATTATCCCTTACTTGGACGATCTCCTGATAGGGGCATAGTCCAGGGAACAGTTGGAGGTCGGAGTAGCACTATCTCGGATACTGCTACAATCAGCACGGGTGGATTCTAAATATTCCAAAATCGCAGCTGATCCCGACGACACGTCTGCTGTGCCTAGGGATGATTCTGGACACAGTCCAGAAAAAGGTGTTTCTCCCGGAAGAGAAAGCCAGGGAGTTATCCGAGCAAGTCAGGAACCTCCTAAAAACAGTGCATCATTGCACAAGGGTCCTGGTAAAAATGGTGGCTTCCTACGAAGCAATTCCATTCGGCAGATTTCACGTAAGAACTTTTCAGTGGGATCTGCTGGACAAATGGTCCGGATCGCATCTTCAGATGCATCAGCGGATAACCCAATATCCAAGGACAAGGGTGTCTCTCCTGTGGTGGTTATAGAGTGCTCATCTTCTAGAGGGCAGCAGATTCGGCATTCAGGATTGGATGCTGGTAACCACGGAGCCCAGCCTGAGAGGCTGGGGAGCAGTCACACAAGGAAAAAATTTCCAGGGAGTGTGATCAAGTATGGAGACTTTTCTCCACATAAATATACTGGAGCTAAGGGTAAATTTATAATGCTCTAAGCTTAGCAAGACCTCTGCTTCAAGGTCAGCCGGTATTGATCCAGTGGGAAAAACATCACGGCAGTCGCCCACGTAAACAGACAGGGCGACACAAGAAGCAGGAGGGCAATGGCAGAAACTGCAAGGACTTTTCGCTGGGCGGAAAATCATGTGATAACACTGTCAGCAGTTTTTCATCCCGGGAATGGAAACTGGGAAGCAGACTTCCTCAGCACGACCTCCACCCGGGAGAGTGGAAACTTCATTGAGAAGTTTTTTTCCACATGATTGTAAACCGTTGGGAAATACCAAAGGTGGACATGATGGCGTCCCGTCTGAACAAAAAACGGGACAGGTATTGCGCCAGGTCAAGAGACCCTCAGGCAATAGATGTGGACGTTCTGGTAACACCGTGGGTGTACCAGTCGGTGTATGTGTTCCCTCCTCTGCTTCTCATACCTAAGGTGCTGAGAATTATAAGACGTAGAGGAGTAAGAACTATACTCATGGCTCCGGATTGGCCAAGAAGGACTTGGTACCCGGAACTTCAAGAGATGCTTACAGAGGTCTTATGGCCTCTGCCGCTAAGAAGGGACTTGCTTCAGCAAGTACCATGTCTGTTCCAAGACTTACCGCAGCTGCGTTTGTCGGCATGGCGATGGAAAGCCGGATCCTAAGGGAAAAAAGGCATTCCGGAAGAGGTCATTCCTACCCTGGTCAAAGCCAGAAAGGAGGTGACCGCACAACATTATCACCACGTGTGGCGAAAATATGTTGCGTGGTGTGAGGCCAGGAAGGCCCCACAAAGAAATTTCAACTCGGTCGTTTCCTGCATTTCCTGCAAACAGGAGTGTCTATGGGCCTCAAATTGGGGTCCATTAAGGTTCAAATTCGGCCCTGTAAATTTTCTTCCAGAAAGAATTGGCTTCAGTTCCTGAAGTCCAGAAGTTTGTCAAGGGAGTATTGCATATACAAACCCCTTTTTTGTGCCTCCAGTGGCACTGTGGGATCTCAACGTAGTTCTGGGATTCCTCAAATCACATTGGTTTAAAACCAGTCAAATATGTGGATTTGAAGCATCTCACATAAAAAGTGACCATGCTCTTGGCCCTGGCCTGGACCAGGCGAGTGTCAAATTGGTGGTTTTTTCTTAAAAAAAGCCCATATCTGTTTGTCCATTCGGACAGGGCAGAGCTGCGGACTCGTCCCCAGTTCTCTCCCTAAGGTGGTGTCAGTGTTTCACCTGAACCAGCTTATTGTGGTGCCTTGCACCTACTAGGGACTTGGAGGACTCCAAGTTGCTAGGAGTTGTCAGGGCCCTGAAAATATGTTCCAGGACAGCTGGAGTCAGAAAATCTGACTCGCTGTTTATACTGTATGCACCCAACAAGTTGGGTGCGCCTGCTTCTAAGCAGGCGATTGCTCGTTGGATTTGTAACACAATTCAACTTGCACATTCTGAGGCAGGCCTGCCACAGTCTAAATCGGTTAAGGCCCATTCCACAAGGAAGGTGGGCTCATCTTGGGCGGCTGCCCGAGAGGTCTCGGCATTACAACTCTGCCGAGCAGCTACGTGGTCAGGGGAGAACACGTTTGTAAAATTCTACAAATTTGATATCCTGGCAAAAGAGGACCTGGAGTTCTCTCATTCGGTGCTGCAGAGTCATCCGCACTCTCCCGCCCGTTTGGGAGCTTTGGTATAATCCCCATGGTCCTTTCAGGAACCCCAGCATCCACTAGGACGATAGAGAAAATAAGAATTTACTTACCGATAATTCTATTTCTCGGAGTCCGTAGTGGATGCTGGGCGCCCATCCCAAGTGCGGATTATCTGCAATACTTGTACATAGTTACAAAAATCGGGTTATTATTGTTGTGAGCCATCTTTTCAGAGGCTCCGCTGTTATCATACTGTTAACTGGGTTTAGATCACAAGTTGTACGGTGTGATTGGTGTGGCTGGTATGAGTCTTACCCGGGATTCATAATTCCTCCCTTATTGTGTACGCTCGTCCGGGCACAGTACCTAACTGGCTTGGAGGAGGGTCATAGGGGGAGGAGCCAGTGCACACCACCTGATCCTAAAGCTTTACTTTTTGTGCCCTGTCTCCTGCGGAGCCGCTATTCCCATGGTCCTTTCAGGAACCCCAGCATCCACTACGGACTCCGAGAAATAGAATTATCGGTAAGTAAATTCTTATTTTTTCCTGAGTCTGAGGAAATAAATGAGGTGTGTGATAAAGCGTGGGTTTCCCCCGATAAAAAACAGCTAATTTCTAATAAATTATTAGCATTATATCCCTTCCCGCCAGAGGTTAGGGCGCGTTGGGAAACACCCCCTAGGGTAGATAAGGCGCTCACACGTTTATCTAAACAAGTAGCGTTACCGTCTCCTGATACGGCCACCCTCAAAGAACCAGCTGATAGAAGGCTGGAAAATATCCTAAAAAGTATATACACACATACTGGTGTTATACTGCGACCAGCAATCGCCTCAGCCTGGATGTGCAGTGCTGGAGTCGCATGGTCGGATTCCCTGACTGAGAATATTGATACCCTGGATAGGGACAATATTTTGTTAACTATAGAACATTTAAAGGATGCATTGCTATATATGCGTGATGCACAGAGGGATATTTGCACCCTGGCATCAAGAGTAAGTGCTATGTCCATCTCTGCCAGAAGAGCGTTATGGACGCGACAGTGGTCAGGGGATGCGGATTCCAAACGGCACATGGAAGTATTGCCGTATAAAGGGGAGGAGTTATTTGGGGCTGGTCTATCGGACCTGGTGGCCACGGCAACGGCTGGGAAATCCACCTTTTTACCCCAGGTCACTTCACATCAGCAGAAAAGGACACCGTCTTTTCAAACTCAGTCCTTTCGTTCCCATAAGTACAAGCGAGCAAAAGGCCACTCCTTTCTGCCCCGGGGCAGAGGAAGAGGAAAAAGACTGCACCGTGCAGCCGCTTCCCAGGAGCAGAAGCCCTCCCCTGCTTCTGCCAAGTCTTCAGCATGACGCTGGGGCTTTACAAGCAGACTCAGATATGGTGGGGGCCCGTCTCAAGAATTTCAACGCGCAGTGGGCTCACTCGCAAGTGGATCCCTGGATTCTACAGGTAGTATCGCAGGGGTACAAACTGGAATTCGAGGCGTTTCCCCCTCGTCGGTTCCTGAAGTCTGCTTTACCAAAGTCTCCCTCCGACAGGGAGGCAGTTTTGGAAGCCATTCACAAGCTGTATTCCCAGCAGGTGATAATCAAGGTACCCCTCCTGCAACAGGGAAAGGGGTATTATTCCACGCTGTTTGTGGTACCGAAGCCGGACGGCTCGGTGAGACCAATTTTAAATCTGAAATCCTTGAACACTTACATAAAAAGGTACAAATTCAAGATGGAGTCACTCAGAGCAGTGATAGCGAACCTGGAAGAAGGGGACTATATGGTGTCTCTGGACATCAAAGATGCTTATCTCCACGTCCCAATATACCCTTCTCACCAAGGGTACCTCAGGTTTGTAGTACAAAACTGTCATTATCAGTTTCAGACGCTGCCGTTTGGATTGTCCACGGCACCTCGGGTCTTTACCAAGGTAATGGCCGAAATGATGATTCTTCTACGAAGAAAAGGCATTTTAATCATCCCTTACTTGGACGATCTCCTGATAAGGGCAAGATCCAGGGAACAGTTAGAAGTCGGAGTAGCACTATCTCAGGTAGTGTTACGTCAGCACGGGTGGATTCTAAATATTCCAAAATCGCAGCTGATTCCAACGACACGTCTACTGTTCCTAGGAATGATTCTGGACACAGTCCAGAAGAAGGTGTTTCTCCCGGAGGAGAAGGCCAGGGAGTTATCCGAGCTAGTCAGGAACCTCCTAAAACCAGGCCAGGTCTCAGTGCATCAGTGCACGAGGGTCCTGGGAAAAATGGTGGCTTCTTACGAAGCGATTCCATTCGGAAGATTCCATGCAAGAACGTTTCAGTGGGATCTACTGGACAAATGGTCCGGATCGCATCTGCAGATGCATCAGCGGATAACCCTGTCGCCAAGGACAAGGGTGTCTCTCCTGTGGTGGCTGCAGAGTGCTCATCTACTAGAGGGCCGCAGATTTGGCATTCAGGATTGGATCCTGGTAACCACGGATGCCAGCCTGAGAGGCTGGGGAGCAGTCACACAGGGAAGGAATTTCCAGGGCTTGTGGTCAAGCATGGAAACATCTCTTCATATAAAATTCTGGAACTAAGGGCCATTTACAATGCCCTAAGTCAAGCAAAACCTCTGCTTCAGGGTCAGGCGGTGTTGATCCAATCGGACAACATCACGTCAGTCGCCCACGTAAACAGACAGGGCGGCACGAGAAGCAGGAGGGCAATGGCAGAAGCTGCAAGGATTCTTCGCTGGGCGGAAAATCATGTGATAGCACTGTCAGCAGTGTTCATTCCGGGAGTGGACAACTGGGAAGCAGACTTCCTCAGCAGACACGACCTTCACCCGGGAGAGTGGGGACTTCACCCAGAAGTCTTCCACCTGATTGTAAACCGTTGGGAAAAACCAAAGGTGGACATGATGGCGTCACGTCTAAACAAAAAACTGGACAGATATTGCGCCAGGTCAAGGGACCCTCAGGCAATAGCAGTGGACGCTCTGGTAACGCCGTGGGTGTACCAGTCAGTGTATGTGTTCCCTCCTCTGCCTCTCATACCAAAAGTACTGAGAATCATAAGAAGGAGAGGAGTAAGAACTATACTCGTGGTTCCGGATTGGCCAAGAAGGACTTGGTACCCGGAACTTCAAGAGATGCTCACGGACGAACCATGGCCTCTACCTCTAAGAAAGGACCTGCTACTGCAGGGACCTTGTCTGTTCCAAGACTTACCGCGGCTGCGTTTGACGGCATGGCGGTTGAACGCCGGATCCTGAGGGAAAAAGGCATTCCAGAAGAAGTCATCCCTACTCTGGTCAAAGCCAGGAAGGACGTAACCGCAAAACATTATCACCGCATTTGGCGTAAATATGTTGCGTGGTGTGAGGCCAAGAAGGCCCCTACAGAGGAATTTCAACTGGGTCGTTTCCTTCATTTCCTGCAAACAGGACTGTCTATGGGCCTAAAATTAGGGTCCATTAAGGTTCAAATTTCGGCCCTGTCGATTTTCTTCCAGAAAGAACTGGCTTCAGTACCTGAAGTTCAGACATTTGTAAAAGGGGTGCTGCACATACAGCCTCCTTTTGTGCCTCCAGTGGCACCTTGGGATCTCAATGTTGTGTTGAGTTTTCTAAAGTCACATTGGTTTGAACCACTTTCCACTGTGGACTTAAAATATCTCACATGGAAGGTGTCGATGCTGTTAGCCTTGGCTTCAGCCAGGCGTGTGTCAGAATTGGCGGCTTTATCATATAAAAGCCCTTACTTAATTTTTCATTCTGACAGGGCGGAATTGAGGACTCGTCCTCAATTTCTACCTAAGGTGGTTTCTGCATTTCACATGAACCAACCTATTGTGGTACCTGCGGCTACCAGGGACTTAGAGGACTCTAAGTTGCTTGACGTTGTCAGGGCCTTGAAAATATGTTTCCAGGACGGCTGGAGTCAGAAAATCTGACTCGCTGTTTATCCTGTATGCACCCAACAAGCTGGGTGCTCCTGCTTCAAAGCAGACGATTGCTCGTTGGATTTGTAGTACAATTCAGCTTGCACATTCTGTGGCAGGATTGCCACAGCCAAAATCAGTAAAAGCCCATTCCACAAGGAAAGTGGGCTCATCTTGGGCGGCTGCCCGAGGGGTCTCGGCTTTACAACTTTGCCGAGCAGCTACTTGGTCAGGGGCAAACACGTTTGCTAAATTCTACAAATTTGATACCCTGGCTGAGGAGGACCTGGAGTTCTCTCATTCGGTGCTGCAGAGTCATCCGCACTCTCCCGCCCGTTTGGGAGCTTTGGTATAATCCCCATGGTCCTTACGGAGTCCCAGCATCCACTAGGACGTCAGAGAAAATAAGATTTTACTTACCGATAAATCTATTTCTCGTAGTCCGTAGTGGATGCTGGGCGCCCATCCCTAGTGCGGATTGTCTGCAATACTTGTATATAGTTATTGTTACAAAAATTCGGGTTATTATTGTTATGAGCCATCTTTTCAGAGGCTCCTTTGCGTTTATCATACTGTTAACTGGGTTCAGATCACGAGTTGTACGGTGTGATTGGTGTGGCTGGTATGAGTCTTACCCGGGATTCAATATCCTTCCTTATTATGTACGCTCGTCCGGGCACAGTATCCTAACTGAGGCTTGAAGGAGGGTCATAGGGGGAGGAGCCAGTACACACCACCTGATCCTTAAGCTTTTATTTTGTGCCCTGTCTCCTGCGGAGCCGCTATTCCCCATGGTCCTTACGGAGTCCCAGCATCCACTACGGACTACGAGAAATAGATTTATCGGTAAGTAAAATCTTATTTATTATTATATAGGGGAGAGGGGACAGTACAGTGATATATGAGGAGGAATAACACAGCTCCCGGCACACACTGATATGTGGTATTATTATTATATAGGGGAGAGGGGACCGTACAGTGATATATGAGGAGGAATAACACAGCTCCCGGCACACGCTGATATGTGGTATTAATATTATAAAGAGGAGAGGGGACCGTACAGTGATATATGTGGAGGAATAACACAGCTCCCGGCACACGCTGATATGTGGTATTATTATTATATAGGGAGAGGGGACCGTACAGTGATATATGAGAGGAAAAACACAGCTCCCGGCACACACTGATATGTGGTATTATTATTATATAGGGGAGAGTGGACCGTACAGTGATATATGAGGGGGAATAACACAGCTCCCGGCACACGCTGATATGTGGTATTATTATTATATAGAGGAGAGGGGACAGTACAGTGATATATGAGGAGGAATAACACAGCTCCCGGCACACGCTGATATGTGGTATTATTATTATATAGGGGAGAGGGGACCGTACAGTGATATATGAGGGGGAATAACACAGCTCCCGGCACACACTGATATGTGATATTATTATATAGGGGAGAGGGGTCCGTACAGTGATATATGAGGAGGAATAACACAGCTCCCGGCACATGCTGATATGTGGTATTATTATTATATAGAGGAGAGGGGACCGTACAGTGATAAATGAGGGGAATGTCACAGCTCCCGGCACACGCTGAAATGTGGTATTATTATTATATAGGGAAGAGGGGACAGTACAGTGATATATGAGGAGGAATAACACAGCTCCCGGCACACGCTGATATGTGGTATTATTATTATATAGAGGAGAGGGGACAGTACAGTGATATATGAGGAGGAATAACACAGCTCCCGGCACACGCTGATATGTGGTATTATTATTATATAGGGAGAGGGGACCGTACAGTGATATATGAGAGGAATAACACAGCTCCCGGCACACGCTGATATGTGGTATTATTATTATATAGGGAGAGGGGACCGTACAGTGATATATGAGAGGAATAACACAGCTCCCGGCACACACTGATATGTGGTATTATTATTATATAGGGGAGAGTGGACCGTACAGTGATATATGAGGGGGAATAACACAGCTCCCGGCACACACTGATATGTGGTATTATAATTATATAGGGGAGAGGGGACCGTACAGTGATATATGAGGAGGAATAACACAGCTCCCGGCACACGCTGATATGTGGTATTATTATTATATAGGGGAGAGGGGACCGTAAAGTGATATATGAGGAGGAATAACACATCTCCCGGCACACGCTGATATGTGGTATTATTATTATATAGGGAGAGGGGACCGTACAGTGATATATGAGAGGATTAACACAGCTCCCGGCACACGCTGATATGTGGTATTATTATTATATAGGGGAGAGGGGACAGTACAGTGATATATGAGGAGGAATAACACAGCTCCCGGCACACGCTGATATGTGGTATTATTATTATATAGAGGAGAGGGGACCGTACAGTGATATATGAGGAGGAATAACGCAGCTCCCGGCACACACTGATATGTGATATTATTATTATATAGGGGAGAGGGGACCGTACAGTGATATATGAGGAGGAATAACACAGCTCCCGGCACACGCTGATATGTGGTATTATTATTATATAGAGGAGAGGGGACAGTACAGTGGTATATGAGGAGGAGTAACACAGCTCCCGCACACACTGATATGTGGTATTATTATTATATAGGGGAGAGGGGACCGTACAGTGATATATGAGGGGGAATAACACAGCTCCCGGCACACGCTGATATGTGGTATTATTATTATATAGAGGAGAGGGGACCGTACAGTGATATATGAGGGGTATAACACAGCTCCCGGCACACACTGATATGTGGTATTATTATTATATAGGGGAGAGGGGACCGTACAGTGATATATGAGGAGGAATAACACAGCTCCCGGCACACACTGATATGTGGTATTATTATTATATAGGGAGAGGGGACCGTACAGTGATATATGAGAGGAATAACACAGCTCCCGGCACACGCTGATATGTGGTATTATTATTATATAGGGGAGAGGGGGCCATACAGTGATATATGAGCGGGAATAACACAGCTCCCGGCACACTCTGATATGTGGTATTAATATTATATAGGGGAGAGGGGGCCATACAGTGATATATGAGGAGGAATAACACTGCTCCCGGTACACTCTGATATGTGGTATTATTATTATATAGGGGAGAGGGGACCGTACAGTGATATATGAGGAGGAATAACACAGCTCCCGGCACACACTGATATGTGGTATTATTATTATATAGAGGAGAGTAGACCGTACAGTGATATATGAGGGGAATAACACAGTTCCCTGCACACACTGATATGTGGTATTATGATTTTATAGAGTAGCGGGGACCGTACAGTGATATATGAGGGGGAATAACACAGTTCCCGGCACACGCTGATATGTGGTATTATTATTATATAGGGGAGAGGGGACCGTACAGTGATATATGAGGGGGAATAACACAGCTCCCGGCACACGCTGATATGTGTTGTTATTATTATTATATAGGGGAGAGGGGACCGTACAGTGATATATGAGGGAGAATAACACAGGTCCCAGCATACGCTGATATGTGGTATTATTATATAGGGGAGAGGGGACCGTACAGTGATATATGAGGGAGAATAACACAGCTCCCGGCACACACTGATATGTGGTATTATTATTATATAGGGGAGAGGGGACCGTACAGTGATATATGAGGGGGAATAACACAGCTCCCGGCACACGCTGATATGTGGTATTATTATTATATAGGGGAGAGGGGACCGTACAGTGATATATGAGGAGGAATAACACAGCTCCCGGCACACACTGATATGTGGTATTATTATTATATAGGGGAGAGGGGACCGTACAGTGATATATGAGGGGGAATACCACAGCTCCCTGCACACACTGATATGTAGTATTATTATTATATAGGGGAGAGGGGACCGTACAGTGATATATGAGGGGGAATAACACAGCACTCGGCACACACTGATATGTGGTATTATTATATAGGGGAGAGGGGACCGTACAGTGATATATGAGGGGAATAACACAGCTCCCGGCACACACTGATATGTGGTATTCTTATTATATAGGAGAGAGGAGACCGTACAGTGATATATGAGGGGGAATAACACAGCTCCCGGCACACGCTGATATGTGGTATTATTATTATATAGGGGAGAGGGGACCGTACAGTGATATATGAGGAGGAATAACACAGCTCCCGGCACACGCTGATATGTGGTATTATTATTATATAGGGGAGAGGGGACCGTACAGTGATATATGAGGGGGAATAACACAGCCCCCGGCACGCACTGATATGTGGTATTATTATTATATAGGAAAGAGGAGACCGTACAGTGATATATGAGGGGGAATAACACAGCTCCCAGCACACGCTGATATGTGGTATTATTATTATATAGGAGAGAGGGGACCGTACAGTGATATATGAGGAGGAATAACACAGCTCCCGGCACACGCTATGTGATATTATTATTATATAGAGGAGAGGGGACCGTACAGTGATATATGAGGGGGAATAACACAGCTCCCGGCACACGCTGATATGTGGTATTATTATTATATAGGGGAGAGAGGACCGTACAGTGATATATGAGAGGGAATAACACAGCTCCCGGCACACGCTGATATGTGGTATTATTATTATATAGAGGAGAGGGGACCGTACAGTGATATATGAGGAGGAATAACACAGCTCCCGGCACACACTGATATGTGGTATTATTATTATATAGGGGAGAGGGGACCGTACAGTGATATATGAGGGGGATAACACACCTCCCGGCACACGCTGATATGTGGTATTATTATTATATAGGGAGAGGGGACCGTACAGTGATATATGAGGGGGAATAACACAGCTCCCGGCACACACTGATATGTGGTATTATTATTATATAGCGGAGAGGGGACCGTACAGTGATATATGAGGAGGAATAACACAGCTCCCGGCACACGCTGATATGTGGTATTATTATTATATAGAGGAGAGGGGACAGTACAGTGATATATGAGGAGGAATAACACAGCTCCCGGCACACGCTGATATGTGGTATTATTATTATTATATAGGGGAGAGGGGACCGTACAGTGATATATGAGGGGGAATAACACAGCTCCCGGCACACACTGATATGTGATATTATTATATAGGGGAGAGGGGTCCGTACAGTGATATATGAGGAGATATAACACAGCTCCCGGCACATGCTGATATGTGGTATTATTATTATATAGAGGAGAGGGGACCGTACAGTGATAAATGAGGGGAATGTCACAGCTCCCGGCACACGCTGATATGTGGTATTATTATTATATAGGGGAGAGGGGACAGTACAGTGATATATGAGGAGGAATAACACAGCTCCCGGCACACACTGATATGTGGTATTATTATTATATAGGGGAGAGGGGACCGTACAGTGATATATGAGGAGGAATAACACAGCTCCCGGCACACGCTGATATGTGGTATTATTATTATATAGAGGAGAGGGGACAGTACAGTGATATATGAGGAGGAATAACACAGCTCCCGGCACACGCTGATATGTGGTATTATTATTATATAGGGAGAGGGGACCGTACAGTGATATATGAGAGGAATAACACAGCTCCCGGCACACACTGATATGTGGTATTATTATTATATAGGGGAGAGTGGACCGTACAGTGATATATGAGGGGGAATAACACAGCTCCCGGCACACACTGATATGTGGTATTATAATTATATAGGGGAGAGGGGACCGTACAGTGATATATGAGGAGGAATAACACAGCTCCCGGCACACGCTGATATGTGGTATTATTATTATATAGGGGAGAGGGGACCGTACAGTGATATATGAGGAGGAATAACACATCTCCCGGCACACGCTGATATGTGGTATTATTATTATATAGGGGAGAGGGGACAGTACAGTGATATATGAGGAGGAATAACACAGCTCCCGGCACACGCTGATATGTGGTATTATTATTATATAGAGGAGAGGGGACCGTACAGTGATATATGAGGAGGAATAACGCAGCTCCCGGCACACACTGATATGTGATATTATTATTATATAGGGGAGAGGGGACCGTACAGTGATATATGAGGAGGAATAACACAGCTCCCGGCACACGCTGATATGTGGTATTATTATTATATAGAGGAGAGGGGACAGTACAGTGGTATATGAGGAGGAGTAACACAGCTCCCGCACACACTGATATGTGGTATTATTATTATATAGGGGAGAGGGGACCGTACAGTGATATATGAGGGGGAATAACACAGCTCCCGGCACACGCTGATATGTGGTATTATTATTATATAGAGGAGAGGGGACCGTACAGTGATATATGAGGGGTATAACACAGCTCCCGGCACACACTGATATGTGGTATTATTATTATATAGGGGAGAGGGGACCGTACAGTGATATATGAGGAGGAATAACACAGCTCCCGGCACACACTGATATGTGGTATTATTATTATATAGGGAGAGGGGACCGTACAGTGATATATGAGAGGAATAACACAGCTCCCGGCACACGCTGATATGTGGTATTATTATTATATAGGGGAGAGGGGGCCATACAGTGATATATGAGCGGGAATAACACAGCTCCCGGCACACTCTGATATGTGGTATTAATATTATATAGGGGAGAGGGGGCCATACAGTGATATATGAGGAGGAATAACACTGCTCCCGGTACACTCTGATATGTGGTATTATTATTATATAGGGGAGAGGGGACCGTACAGTGATATATGAGGAGGAATAACACAGCTCCCGGCACACACTGATATGTGGTATTATTATTATATAGAGGAGAGTAGACCGTACAGTGATATATGAGGGGAATAACACAGTTCCCTGCACACACTGATATGTGGTATTATGATTTTATAGAGTAGCGGGGACCGTACAGTGATATATGAGGGGGAATAACACAGTTCCCGGCACACGCTGATATGTGGTATTATTATTATATAGGGGAGAGGGGACCGTACAGTGATATATGAGGGGGAATAACACAGCTCCCGGCACACGCTGATATGTGTTGTTATTATTATTATATAGGGGAGAGGGGACCGTACAGTGATATATGAGGGAGAATAACACAGGTCCCAGCATACGCTGATATGTGGTATTATTATATAGGGGAGAGGGGACCGTACAGTGATATATGAGGGAGAATAACACAGCTCCCGGCACACACTGATATGTGGTATTATTATTATATAGGGGAGAGGGGACCGTACAGTGATATATGAGGGGGAATAACACAGCTCCCGGCACACGCTGATATGTGGTATTATTATTATATAGGGGAGAGGGGACCGTACAGTGATATATGAGGAGGAATAACACAGCTCCCGGCACACACTGATATGTGGTATTATTATTATATAGGGGAGAGGGGACCGTACAGTGATATATGAGGGGGAATACCACAGCTCCCTGCACACACTGATATGTAGTATTATTATTATATAGGGGAGAGGGGACCGTACAGTGATATATGAGGGGGAATAACACAGCACTCGGCACACACTGATATGTGGTATTATTATATAGGGGAGAGGGGACCGTACAGTGATATATGAGGGGAATAACACAGCTCCCGGCACACACTGATATGTGGTATTATTATTATATAGGAGAGAGGAGACCGTACAGTGATATATGAGGGGGAATAACACAGCTCCCGGCACACGCTGATATGTGGTATTATTATTATATAGGGGAGAGGGGACCGTACAGTGATATATGAGGAGGAATAACACAGCTCCCGGCACACGCTGATATGTGGTATTATTATTATATAGGGGAGAGGGGACCGTACAGTGATATATGAGGGGGAATAACACAGCCCCCGGCACGCACTGATATGTGGTATTATTATTATATAGGAAAGAGGAGACCGTACAGTGATATATGAGGGGGAATAACACAGCTCCCAGCACACGCTGATATGTGGTATTATTATTATATAGGAGAGAGGGGACCGTACAGTGATATATGAGGAGGAATAACACAGCTCCCGGCACACGCTATGTGATATTATTATTATATAGAGGAGAGGGGACCGTACAGTGATATATGAGGGGGAATAACACAGCTCCCGGCACACGCTGATATGTGGTATTATTATTATATAGGGGAGAGAGGACCGTACAGTGATATATGAGAGGGAATAACACAGCTCCCGGCACACGCTGATATGTGGTATTATTATTATATAGAGGAGAGGGGACCGTACAGTGATATATGAGGAGGAATAACACAGCTCCCGGCACACACTGATATGTGGTATTATTATTATATAGGGGAGAGGGGACCGTACAGTGATATATGAGGGGGATAACACACCTCCCGGCACACGCTGATATGTGGTATTATTATTATATAGGGAGAGGGGACCGTACAGTGATATATGAGGGGGAATAACCCAGCTCCCGGCACACACTGATATGTGGTATTATTATTATATAGCGGAGAGGGGACCGTACAGTGATATATGAGGAGGAATAACACAGCTCCCGGCACACGCTGATATGTGGTATTATTATTATATAGAGGAGAGGGGACAGTACAGTGATATATGAGGAGGAATAACACAGCTCCCGGCACACGCTGATATGTGGTATTATTATTATTATATAGGGGAGAGGGGACCGTACAGTGATATATGAGGGGGAATAACACAGCTCCCGGCACACACTGATATGTGATATTATTATATAGGGGAGAGGGGTCCGTACAGTGATATATGAGGAGGAATAACACAGCTCCCGGCACATGCTGATATGTGGTATTATTATTATATAGAGGAGAGGGGACCGTACAGTGATAAATGAGGGGAATGTCACAGCTCCCGGCACACGCTGATATGTGGTATTATTATTATATAGGGGAGAGGGGACAGTACAGTGATATATGAGGAGGAATAACACAGCTCCCGGCACACACTGATATGTGGTATTATTATTATATAGGGGAGAGGGGACCGTACAGTGATATATGAGGAGGAATAACACAGCTCCCGGCACACGCTGATATGTGGTATTATTATTATATAGAGGAGAGGGGACAGTACAGTGATATATGAGGAGGAATAACACAGCTCCCGGCACACGCTGATATGTGGTATTATTATTATATAGGGAGAGGGGACCGTACAGTGATATATGAGAGGAATAACACAGCTCCCGGCACACACTGATATGTGGTATTATTATTATATAGGGGAGAGTGGACCGTACAGTGATATATGAGGGGGAATAACACAGCTCCCGGCACACACTGATATGTGGTATTATAATTATATAGGGGAGAGGGGACCGTACAGTGATATATGAGGAGGAATAACACAGCTCCCGGCACACGCTGATATGTGGTATTATTATTATATAGGGGAGAGGGGACCGTACAGTGATATATGAGGAGGAATAACACATCTCCCGGCACACGCTGATATGTGGTATTATTATTATATAGGGAGAGGGGACCGTACAGTGATATATGAGAGGAATAACACAGCTCCCGGCACACGCTGATATGTGGTATTATTATTATATAGGGGAGAAGGGACAGTACAGTGATATATGAGGAGGAATAACACAGCTCCCGGCACACGCTGATATGTGGTATTATTATTATATAGAGGAGAGGGGACCGTACAGTGATATATGAGGAGGAATAACGCAGCTCCCGGCACACACTGATATGTGATATTATTATTATGTAGGGGAGAGGGGACCGTACAGTGATATATGAGGAGGAATAACACAGCTCCCGGCACACGCTGATATGTGGTATTATTATTATATAGGGGAGAGGGGGCCATACAGTGATATATGAGGGGAATAACACAGCTCCCGGCACACACTGATATGTGGTATTATTATTATATAGGGGAGAGGGGACCGTACAGTGATATATGAGGAGGAATAACACAGCTCCCGGCACACACTGATATGTGGTATTATTATTATATAGAGGAGAGGGGACCGTACAGTGATATATGAGGGGGAATAACACAGCTCCCGGCACACGCTGATATGTGGTATTATTATTATATAGGGGAGAGGGGACCGTACAGTGATATATGAGGGGGAATAACACAGCTCCCGGCACACGCTGATATGTGGTATTATTATTATATAGGGGAGAGGGGACCGTACAGTGATATATGAGGGGGAATAACACAGCTCCTGGCACACACTGATATGTGGTATTATTATTATATAGGGGAGAGGGGACAGGACAGGGATATATGAGGGGAATAACACAGCTCCCGGCATACTCTGATATGTGGTATTATTATTATATAGGGGAGAGGGGACAGTACAGTGATATATGAGGGGGAATAACACAGCTCCCGGCACACGCTGATATGTGTTGTTATTATTATTATATAGGGGAGAGGGGACCGTACAGTGATATATGAGGGAGAATAACACAGGTCCCAGCATACGCTGATATGTGGTATTATTATATAGGGGAGAGGGGACCGTACAGTGATATATGAGGGAGAATAACACAGCTCCCGGCACACACTGATATGTGGTATTATTAATATATAGGGGAGAGGGGACCGTACAGTGATATATGAGGGGGAATAACACAGCTCCCGGCACACGCTGATATGTGGTATTATTATTATATAGGGGAGAGGGGACCGTACAGTGATATATGAGGAGGAATAACACAGCTCCCGGCACACACTGATATGTGGTATTATTATTATATAGGGGAGAGGGGACCGTACAGTGATATATGAGGGGGAATACCACAGCTCCCTGCACACACTGATATGTAGTATTATTATTATATAGGGGAGAGGGGACCGTACAGTGATATATGAGGGGGAATAACACAGCACTCGGCACACACTGATATGTGGTATTATTATTATATAGGGGAGAGGGGACCGTACAGTGATATATGAGGGGAATAACACAGCTCCCGGCACACACTGATATGTGGTATTATTATTATATAGGAGAGAGGAGACCGTACAGTGATATATGAGGGGGAATAACACAGCTCCCGGCACACGCTGATATGTGGTATTATTATTATATAGAGGAGAGGGGACCGTACAGTGATATATGAGGAGGAATAACACAGCTCCCGGCACACGCTGATATGTGGTATTATTATTATATAGGGGAGAGGGGACCGTACAGTGATATATGAGGAGGAATAACACAGCCCCCGGCACACACTGATATGTGGTATTATTATTATATAGGAAAGAGGAGACCGTACAGTGATATATGAGGGGGAATAACACAGCTCCCGGCACACACTGATATGTGGTATTATAATTATATAGGGGAGAGGGGACCGTACAGTGATATATGAGGAGGAATAACACAGCTCCCGGCACACGCTGATATGTGGTATTATTATTATATAGGGGAGAGGGGACCGTACAGTGATATATGAGGAGGAATAACACATCTCCCGGCACACGCTGATATGTGGTATTATTATTATATAGGGAGAGGGGACCGTACAGTGATATATGAGAGGAATAACACAGCTCCCGGCACACGCTGATATGTGGTATTATTATTATATAGGGGAGAGGGGACAGTACAGTGATATATGAGGAGGAATAACACAGCTCCCGGCACACGCTGATATGTGGTATTATTATTATATAGAGGAGAGGGGACCGTACAGTGATATATGAGGAGAAATAACGCAGCTCCCGGCACACACTGATATGTGGTATTATTATTATATAGGGGAGAGGAGACCGTACAGTGATATATGAGGGGGAATAACACAGCTCCCGGCACACGCTGATATGTGGTATTATTATTATATAGAGGAGAGGGGACCGTACAGTGATATATGAGGGGTATAACACAGCTCCCGGCACACACTGATATGTGGTATTATTATTATATAGGGGAGAGGGGACCGTACAGTGATATATGAGGAGGAATAACACAGCTCCCGGCACACACTGATATGTGGTATTATTATTATATAGGGAGAGGGGACCGTACAGTGATATATGAGAGGAATAACACAGCTCCTGGCACACGCTGATATGTGGTATTATTATTATATAGGGGAGAGGGGGCCATACAGTGATATATGAGCGGGAATAACACAGCTCCCGGCACACTCTGATATGTGGTATTAATATTATATAGGGGAGAGGGGGCCATACAGTGATATATGAGGAGGAATAACACTGCTCCCGGCACACACTGATATGTGGTATTATTATTATATAGAGGAGAGTAGACCGTACAGTGATATATGAGGGGAATAACACAGCTCCCTGCACACACTGATATGTGGTATTATTATTATATAGGGGAGAGGGGACCGTACAGTGATATATGAGGGGGAATAACACAGCTCCCGGCACACGCTGATATGTGTTGTTATTATTATTATATAGGGGAGAGGGGACCGTACAGTGATATATGAGGGAGAATAACACAGGTCCCAGCATACGCTGATATGTGGTATTATTATTATATAGGGGAGAGGGGACCGTACAGTGATATATGAGGGGGAATAACACAGCCCCTGGCACACACTGATATGTGGTATTATTATTATATAGGGGAGAGGGGACCGTACAGTGATATATGAGGGGGAATAACACAGCTCCCGGCACACGCTGATATGTGGTATTATTATTATATAGGGGAGAGGGGACCGTACAGTGATATATGAGGAGGAATAACACAGCTCCCGGCACACACTGATATGTGGTATTATTATTATATAGGGGAGAGGGGACCGTACAGTGATATATGAGGGAGAATACCACAGCTCCCTGCACACACTGATATGTAGTATTATTATTATATAGTGGAGAGGGGACCGTACAGTGATATATGAGGGGAAATAACACAGCACTCGGCACACACTGATATGTGATATTATTATTATATAGGGGAGAGGGGACCGTACAGTGATATATGAGGGGAATAACACAGCTCCCGGCACACACTGATATGTGGTATTATTATTATATAGGAGAGAGCAGACCGTACAGTGATATATGAGGGGGAATAACACAGCTCCCGGCACACGCTGATATGTGGTATTATTATTATATAGAGGAGAGGGGACCGTACAGTGATATATGAGGAGGAATAACACAGCTCCCGGCACACGCTGATATGTGGTATTATTATTATATAGGGGAGAGGGGACCGTACAGTGATATATGAGGAGGAATAACACAGCTCCCGGCACACACTGATATGTGGTATTATTATTATATAGGGGAGAGGTGACCATACAGTGATATATGAGGGGAATAACACAGCTCCCGGCACACACTGATATGTGGTATTATTATTATATAGGGGAGAGGGGACCGTACAGTGATATATGAGGAGGAATAACACAGCTCCCGGCACACACTGATATGTGGTATTATTATTATATAGAGGAGAGGGGACCGTACAGTGATATATGAGGGGGAATAACACAGCTCCCGGCACACGCTGATATGTGGTATTATTATTATATAGGGGAGAGGGGACCGTACAGTGATATATGAGGGGGAATAACACAGCTCCCGGCACACGCTGATATGTGGTATTATTATTATATAGGGGAGAGGGGACCGTACAGTGATATATGAGGGGGAATAACACAGCTCCCGGCACACACTGATATGTGGTATTATTATTATATAGGGGAGAGGGGACAGGACAGGGATATATGAGGGGAATAACACAGCTCCCGGCACACTCTGACATGTGGTATTATTATTATATAGGGGAGAGGGGACAGTACAGTGATATATGAGGGGGAATAACACAGCTCCCGTCACACACTGATATGTGGTATTATTATTATATAGATGAGAGGGGACCGTACAGTGATATATGAGGGGGAATAACACAGATCCCGGCACACACTGATATGTGGTATTATTATTATATAGGGGAGAGGGGACCGTACAGTGATATATAAAGGGGAATAACACAGCTCCCGGCACACACTGATATGTGGTATTATTATTATATAGGGGAGAGGGGACCGTACAGTGATATATAAGGGGGAATAACACAGCTCCCGGCACACACTGATATGTGGTATTATTATTATATAGGGGAGAGGGGACCGTACAGTGATATATGAGGGGGAATAACACAGCTCCCGGCACACACTGATATGTGGTATTATTATTATATAGGGGAGAGGGGACCGTACAGTGATATATGAGGGGAATAACACCGCTCCCGGCACACACTGATATGTGGTATTATTATTATATAGGGGAGAGGGGGCTGTACAGTGATATATGAGGAGGAATAACACAGCTCCCGGCACACACTGATATGTGGTATTATTATTATATAGAGGAGAGGGGACCGTACAGTGATATATGAGGGGGAATAACACAGCTCCCGGCACACGCTGATATGTGGTATTATTATGATATAGGGGAGAGGGGACCGTACAGTGATATATGAGGGGGAATAACACAGCTCCCGGCACACACTGATATGTGGTATTATTATTATATAGGGGAGAGGGGACCGTACAGTGATATATGAGGGGGAATAACACAGCTCCTGGCACACACTGATATGTGGTATTATTATTATATAGGGGAGAGGGGACAGTACAGTGATATATGAGGGGAATAACACAGCTCCCGGCACACTCTGATATGTGGTATTATATAGGGGAGAGGGGACAGTACAGTGATATATGAGGGGGAATAACACAGCTCCCGTCACACACTGTTATGTGGTATTATTATTATATAGATGAGAGGGGACCGTACAGTGATATATGAGGGGGAATAACACAGCTCCCGGCACACACTGATATGTGGTATTATTATTATATAGGGGAGAGGGGACCGTACAGTGATATATGAGGGGGAATAACACAGCTCCCGGCACACACTGATATGTGGCATTATTATGATATAGGGGAGAGGGGACCGTACAGTGATATATGAGGGGGAATAACACAGCTCCCGGCACACACTGATATGTGGTATTATTATTATATAGGGGAGAGGGGACCGTACAGTGATATATGAGGGGGAATAACACAGCTCCTGGCACACACTGATATGTGGTATTATTATTATATAGGGGAGAGGGGACAGTACAGTGATATATGAGGGGAATAACACAGCTCCCGGCACACTCTGATATGTGGTATTATATAGGGGAGAGGGGACAGTACAGTGATATATGAGGGGGAATAACACAGCTCCCGTCACACACTGTTATGTGGTATTATTATTATATAGATGAGAGGGGACCGTACAGTGATATATGAGGGGGAATAACACAGCTCCCGGCACACACTGATATGTGGTATTATTATTATATAGGGGAGAGGGGACCGTACAGTGATATATGAGGGGGAATAACACAGCTCCCGGCACACACTGATATGTGGTATTATTATTATATAGGGGAGAGGGGACCGTACAGTGATATATGAGGAGGAATAACACAGCTCCCGGCACACGCTGATATGTGGTATTATTATTATATAGGGGAGATGGGACCGTACAGTGATATATGAGGAGGAATAACACAGCCCCCGTCACACGCTGATATGTGGTATTATTATTATATAGGGGAGGAATAACACAGCCCCCGGCACACACTGATATGTGGTATTATTATTATATAGGAAAGAGGAGACCGTACAGTGATATATGAGGGGGAATAACACAGCTCCCAGCACACGCTGATATGTGTTATTATTATTATATAGGAGAGAGGGGACCGTACAGTGATATATGAGGAGGAATAACACAGCTCCCGGCACACGCTATGTGATATTATTATTCTATAGAGGAGAGGGGACCGTACAGTGATATATGAGGGGGAATAACACAGCTCCCGGCACACGCTGATATGTGGTATTATTATTATATAGGGGAGAGAGGACCATACAGTGATATATGAGGAGGAATAACACAGCTCCCGGCACACACTGATATGTGGTATTATTATTATATAGGGGAGAGGGGACCGTACAGTAATGTATGAGGGGTATAACACAGCTCCCGGCACACACTGATATGTGGTATTATTATTATATAGGGGAGAGGGGACAGTACAGTGATATATGAGGGGGAATAACACAGCTCCCGGCACACACTGATATGTGGTATTATTATTATATAGGAGAGAGGGGACCGTACAGTGATATATGAGGGGGAATAACACAGCTCCCAGCACACGCTGATATGTGGTATTATTATTATATAGGAGAGAGGAGACCGTACAGTGATATATGAGGGGGAATAACACAGCTCCCGGCACACGCTGATATGTGGTATTATTATTATATAGGGGAGAGGGGGCCATACAGTGATATATGAGGAGGAATAACACAGCTCCCGGCACACACTGATATGTGGTATTATTATTATATAGGGGAGAGGGGACAGTACAGTGATATATGAGGGGAATAACACAGCTCCCGGCACACTCTGATATGTGGTATTATTATTATATAGAGGAGAGGGGACAGTACAGTGATATATGAGGGGAATAACACAGCTCCCGGCACACTCTGATATGTGGTATTATTATATAGGGAGAGGGGACCGTACAGTGATATATGAGAGGAATAACACAGCTCCCGGCACACGCTGATATGTGGTATTATTATTATATAGGGGAGAGGGGGCCATACAGTGATATATGAGCGGGAATAACACAGCTCCCGGCACACTCTGATATGTGGTATTAATATTATATAGGGGAGAGGGGGCCATACAGTGATATATGAGGAGGAATAACACTGCTCCCGGTACACTCTGATATGTGGTATTATTATTATATAGGGGAGAGGGGACCGTACAGTGATATATGAGGAGGAATAACACAGCTCCCGGCACACACTGATATGTGGTATTATTATTATATAGAGGAGAGTAGACCGTACAGTGATATATGAGGGGAATAACACAGCTCCCTGCACACACTGATATGTGGTATTATGATTTTATAGAGTAGAGGGGACCGTACAGTGATATATGAGGGGGAATAACACAGCTCCCGGCACACGCTGATATGTGGTATTATTATTATATAGGGGAGAGGGGACCGTACAGTGATATATGAGGGGGAATAACACAGCTCCCGGCACACGCTGATATGTGTTGTTATTATTATTATATAGTGGAGAGGGGACCGTACAGTGATATATGAGGGAGAATAACACAGGTCCCAGCACACGCTGATATGTGGTATTATTATTATATAGGGGAGAGGGGACCGTACAGTGATATATGAGGGGGAATAACACAGCCCCCGGCACACACTGATATGTGGTATTATTATTATATAGGGGAGAGGGGACCGTACAGTGATATATGAGGGGGAATAACACAGCTCCCGGCACACGCTGATATGTGGTATTATTATTATATAGGGGAGAGGGGACCGTACAGTGATATATGAGGAGGAATAACACAGCTCCCGGCACACACTGATATGTGGTATTATTATTATATAGGGGAGAGGGGACCGTACAGTGATATATGAGGGGGAATACCACAGCTCCCTGCACACACTGATATGTAGTATTATTATTATATAGGGGAGAGGGGACCGTACAGTGATATATGAGGGGGAATAACACAGCACTCGGCACACACTGATATGTGGTATTATTATTATATAGGGGAGAGGGGACCGTACAGTGATATATGAGGGGAATAACACAGCTCCCGGCACACACTGATATGTGGTATTATTATTATATAGGAGAGAGGAGACCGTACAGTGATATATGAGGGGGAATAACACAGCTCCCGGCACACGCTGATATGTGGTATTATTATTATATAGAGGAGAGGGGACCGTACAGTGATATATGAGGAGGAATAACACAGCCCCCGGCACACACTGATATGTGGTATTATTATTATATAGAGGAGAGGGGACCGTACAGTGATATATGAGGAGGAATAACACAGATCCCGGCACACACTGATATGTGGTATTATTATTATTATATAGGGGAGAGGGGACCGTACAGTGATATATGAGGGGGATAACACAGCTCCCGGCACACGCTGATATGTGGTATTATTATTATATAGGGGAGAGGGGACCGTACAGTGATATATGAGGGGGAATAACACAGCTCCCGGCACACACTGATATGTGGTATTATTATTATATAGGGGAGAGGTGACCATACAGTGATATATGAGGGGAATAACACAGCTCCCGGCACACACTGATATGTGGTATTATTATTATATAGGGGAGAGGGGACCGTACAGTGATATATGAGGAGGAATAACACAGCTCCCGGCACACACTGATATGTGGTATTATTATTATATAGAGGAGAGGGGACCGTACAGTGATATATGAGGGGGAATAACACAGCTCCCGGCACACGCTGATATGTGGTATTATTATTATATAGGGGAGAGGGGACCGTACAGTGATATATGAGGGGGAATAACACAGCTCCCGGCACACGCTGATATGTGGTATTATTATTATATAGGGGAGAGGGGACCGTACAGTGATATATGAGGGGGAATAACAGCTCCTGGCACACACTGATATGTGGTATTATTATTATATAGGGGAGAGGGGACAGTACAGGGATATATGAGGGGAATAACACAGCTCCCGGCACACTCTGATATGTGGTATTATTATTATATAGGGGAGAGGGGACAGTACAGTGATATATGAGGGGGAATAACACAGCTCCCGTCACACACTGATATGTGGTGGTATTATTATTATATAGATGAGAGGGGACCGTACAGTGATATATGAGGGGGAATAACACAGATCCCGGCACACACTGATATGTGGTATTATTATTATATAGGGGAGAGGGGACCGTACAGTGATATATAAGGGGGAATAACACAGCTCCCGGCACACACTGATATGTGGTATTATTATTATATAGGGGAGAGGGGACCGTACAGTGATATATAAGGGGGAATAACACAGCTCCCGGCACACACTGATATGTGGTATTATTATTATATAGGGGAGAGGGGACCGTACAGTGATATATGAGGGGGAATAACACAGCTCCCGGCACACACTGATATGTGGTATTATTATTATATAGGGGAGAGGGGACCGTACAGTGATATATGAGGGGAATAACACCGCTCCCGGCACACACTGATATGTGGTATTATTATTATATAGGGGAGAGGGGACTGTACAGTGATATATGAGGAGGAATAACACAGCTCCCGGCACACACTGATATGTGGTATTATTATTATATAGAGGAGAGGGGACCGTACAGTGATATATGAGGGGGAATAACACAGCTCCCGGCACACACTGATATGTGGTATTATTATTAGATAGGGGAGAGGGGACCGTACAGTGATATATGAGGGGGAATAACACAGCTCCCGGCACACACTGATATGTGGTATTATTATTATATAGGGGAGAGGGGACCGTACAGTGATATATGAGGAGGAATAACACAGCTCCCGGCACACGCTGATATGTGGTATTATTATTATATAGGGGAGATGGGACCGTACAGTGATATATGAGGAGGAATAACACAGCCCCCGTCACACGCTGATATGTGGTATTATTATTATATAGGGGAGGAATAACAGCCCCCGGCACACACTGATATGTGGTATTATTATTATATAGGAAAGAGGAGACCGTACAGTGATATATGAGGGGGAATAACACAGCTCCCAGCACACGCTGATATGTGGTATTATTATTATATAGGAGAGAGGGGACCGTACAGTGATATATGAGGAGGAATAACACAGCTCCCGGCACACGCTATGTGATATTATTATTATATAGAGGAGAGGGGACCGTACAGTGATATATGAGGGGGAATAACACAGCTCCCGGCACACGCTGATATGTGGTATTATTATTATATAGGGGAGAGAGGACCGTACAGTGATATATGAGGAGGAATAACACAGCTCCCGGCACACACTGATATGTGGTATTATTATTATATAGGGGAGAGGGGACCGTACAGTGATATATGAGGGGGATAACACAGCTCCCGGCACACGCTGATGTGTGGTATTATTATTATATAGGGGAGAGGGGACCGTACAGTGATATATGAGGGGGAATAACACAGCTCCCGGCACACACTGATATGTGGTATTATTATTATATAGAGGAGAGGGGACCGTACAGTGATATATGAGGGGAATAACACAGCTCCCGGCACACACTGCTATGTGGTATTATTATTATATAGGGGAGAGGGGACCGTACAGTAATGTATGAGGGGTATAACACAGCTCCCGGCACACACTGATATGTGGTATTATTATTATATAGGGGAGAGGGGACAGTACAGTGATATATGAGGGGGAATAACACAGCTCCCGGCACACACTGATATGTGGTATTATTATTATATAGGAGAGAGGGGACCGTACAGTGATATATGAGGGGGAATAACACAGCTCCCAGCACACGCTGATATGTGGTATTATTATTATTATATAGAGGAGAGGGGACAGTACAGTGATATATGAGGGGAATAACACAGCTCCCGGCACACTCTGATATGTGGTATTATTATATAGGGAGAGGGGACCGTACAGTGATATATGAGAGGAATAACACAGCTCCCGGCACACGCTGATATGTGGTATTATTATTATATAGGGGAGAGGGGGCCATACAGTGATATATGAGCGGGAATAACACAGCTCCCGGCACACTCTGATATGTGGTATTAATATTATATAGGGGAGAGGGGGCCATACAGTGATATATGAGGAGGAATAACACTGCTCCCGGTACACTCTGATATGTGGTATTATTATTATATAGGGGAGAGGGGACCGTACAGTGATATATGAGGAGGAATAACACAGCTCCCGGCACACACTGATATGTGGTATTATTATTATATAGAGGAGAGTAGACCGTACAGTGATATATGAGGGGAATAACACAGCTCCCTGCACACACTGATATGTGGTATTATGATTTTATAGAGTAGAGGGGACCGTACAGTGATATATGAGGGGGAATAACACAGCTCCCGGCACACGCTGATATGTGGTATTATTATTATATAGGGGAGAGGGGACCGTACAGTGATATATGAGGGGGAATAACACAGCTCCCCGCACACGCTGATATGTGTTGTTATTATTATTATATAGGGGAGAGGGGACCGTACAGTGATATATGAGGGAGAATAACACAGGTCCCAGCACACGCTGATATGTGGTATTATTATTATATAGGGGAGAGGGGACCGTACAGTGATATATGAGGGGGAATAACACAGCCCCCGGCACACACTGATATGTGGTATTATTATTATATAGGGGAGAGGGGACCGTACAGTGATATATGAGGGGGAATAACACAGCTCCCGGCACACGCTGATATGTGGTATTATTATTATATAGGGGAGAGGGGACCGTACAGTGATATATGAGGAGGAATAACACAGCTCCCGGCACACACTGATATGTGGTATTATTATTATATAGGGGAGAGGGGACCGTACAGTGATATATGAGGGGGAATACCACAGCTCCCTGCACACACTGATATGTAGTATTATTATTATATAGGGGAGAGGGGACCGTACAGTGATATATGAGGGGGAATAACACAGCACTCGGCACACACTGATATGTGGTATTATTATTATATAGGGGAGAGGGGACCGTACAGTGATATATGAGGGGAATAACACAGCTCCCGGCACACACTGATATGTGGTATTATTATTATATAGGAGAGAGGAGACCGTACAGTGATATATGAGGGGGAATAACACAGCTCCCGGCACACGCTGATATGTGGTATTATTATTATATAGAGGAGAGGGGACCGTACAGTGATATATGAGGAGGAATAACACAGCCCCCGGCACACACTGATATGTGGTATTATTATTATATAGGAAAGAGGAGACCGTACAGTGATATATGAGGGGGAATAACACAGCTCCCAGCACACGCTGATATGTGGTATTATTATTATATAGGAGAGAGGGGACCGTACAGTGATATATGAGGAGGAATAACACAGCTCCCGGCACACGCTATGTGATATTATTATTATATAGAGGAGAGGGGACCGTACAGTGATATATGAGGGGGAATAACACAGCTCCCGGCACACGCTGATATGTGGTATTATTATTATATAGGGGAGAGAGGACCGTACAGTGATATATGAGAGGGAATAACACAGCTCCCGGCACACGCTGATATGTGGTATTATTATTATATAGAGGAGAGGGGACCGTACAGTGATATATGAGGAGGAATAACACAGCTCCCGGCACACACTGATATGTGGTATTATTATTATTATATAGGGGAGAGGGGACCGTACAGTGATATATGAGGGGGATAACACAGCTCCCGGCACTCGCTGATATGTGGTATTATTATTATATAGGGGAGAGGGGACCGTACAGTGATATATGAGGGGGAATAACACAGCTCCCGGCACACACTGATATGTGGTATTATTATTATATAGAGGAGAGGGGACCGTACAGTGATATATGAGGGGGAATAACACAGCTCCCGGCACACACTGATATGTGGTATTATTATTATATAGGGGAGAGGTGACCGTACAGTGATATATGAGGGGAATAACACAGCTCCCGGCACACACTGATATGTGGTATTATTATTATATAGATGAGAGGGGACCGTACAGTGATATATGAGGGGGAATAACACAGATCCCGGCACACACTGATATGTGGTATTATTATTATATAGGGGAGAGGGGACCGTACAGTGATATATAAGGGGGAATAACACAGCTCCCGGCACACACTGATATGTGGTATTATTATTATATAGGGGAGAGGGGACCGTACAGTGATATATAAGGGGGAATAACACAGCTCCCGGCACACACTGATATGTGGTATTATTATTATATAGGGGAGAGGGGACCGTACAGTGATATATGAGGAGGAATAACACAGCTCCCGGCACACACTGATATGTGGTATTATTATTATATAGAGGAGAGGGGACCGTACAGTGATATATGAGGGGGAATAACACAGCTCCCGGCACACGCTGATATGTGGTATTATTATTATATAGGGGAGAGGGGACCATACAGTGATATATGAGGGGGAATAACACAGCTCCCGGCACACACTGATATGTGGTATTATTATTATATAGGGGAGAGGGGACCGTACAGTGATATATGAGGGGGAATAACACAGCTCCTGGCACACACTGATATGTGGTATTATTATTATATAGGGGAGAGGGGACAGTACAGTGATATATGAGGGGGAATAACACAGCTCCCGTCACACACTGTTATGTGGTATTATTATTATATAGATGAGAGGGGACCGTACAGTGATATATGAGGGGGAATAACACAGCTCCCGGCACACGCTGATATGTGGTATTATTATATAGGGGAGAGGGGACCGTACAGTGATATATGAGGGGGAATAACACAGCTCCCGGCACACACTGATATGTGGTATTATTATTATATAGGGGAGAGGGGACCGTACAGTGATATATGAGGGGGAATAACACAGCTCCCGGCACACACTGATATGTGGTATTATTATTATATAGGGGAGAGGGGACCGTACAGTGATATATGAGGAGGAATAATACAGCTCCCGGCACACGCTGATATGTGGTATTATTATTATATAGGGGAGATGGGACCGTACAGTGATATATGAGGAGGAATAACACAGCCCCCGTCACACGCTGATATGTGGTATTATTATTATATAGGGGAGGAATAACACAGCCCCCGGCACACACTGATATGTGGTATTATTATTATATAGGAAAGAGGAGACCGTACAGTGATATATGAGGGGGAATATCACAGCTCCCAGCACACGCTGATATGTGGTATTATTATTATATAGGAGAGAGGGGACCGTACAGTGATATATGAGGAGGAATAACACAGCTCCCGGCACACGCTATGTGATATTATTATTATATAGAGGAGAGGGGACCGTACAGTGATATATGAGGGGGAATAACACAGCTCCCGGCACACGCTGATATGTGGTATTATTATTATATAGGGGAGAGAGGACCGTACAGTGATATATGAGGAGGAATAACACAGCTCCCGGCACACACTGATATGTGGTATTATTATTATATAGGGGAGAGGGGACCGTACAGTGATATATGAGGGGGATAACACAGCTCCCGGCACACGCTGATATGTGGTATTATTATTATATAGGGGAGAGGGGACAGTACAGTGATATATGAGGGGGAATAACACAGCTCCCGGCACACACTGATATGTGGTATTATTATTATATAGGAGAGAGGGGACCGTACAGTGATATATGAGGGGGAATAACACAGCTCCCAGCACACGCTGATATGTGGTATTATTATTATATAGGAGAGAGGAGACCGTACAGTGATATATGAGGGGGAATAACACAGCTCCCGGCACACGCTGATATGTGGTATTATTATTATATAGGGGAGAGGGGGCCATACAGTGATATATGAGGAGGAATAACACAGCTCCCAGCACACACTGATATGTGGTATTATTATTATATAGGGGAGAGGGGACAGTACAGTGATATATGAGGGGAATAACACAGCTCCCGGCACACTCTGATATGTGGTATTATTATTATATAGAGGAGAGGGGACAGTACAGTGATATATGAGGGGAATAACACAGCTCCCGGCACACTCTGATATGTGGTATTATTATATAGGGAGAGGGGACCGTACAGTGATATATGAGAGAAATAACACAGCTCCCGGCACACGCTGATATGTGGTATTATTATTATATAGGGGAGAGGGGGCCATACAGTGATTTATGAGCGGGAATAACACAGCTCCTGGCACATTCTGATATGTGGTATTAATATTATATAGGGGAGAGGGGGCCATACAGTGATATATGAGGAGGAATAACACTGCTCCCGGTACACTCTGATATGTGGTATTATTATTATATAGGGGAGAGGGGACCGTACAGTGATATATGAGGAGGAATAACACAGCTCCCGGCACACACTGATATGTGGTATTATTATTATATAGAGGAGAGTAGACCGTACAGTGATATATGAGGGGAATAACACAGCTCCCTGCACACACTGATATGTGGTATTATGATTTTATAGAGTAGAGGGGACCGTACAGTGATATATGAGGGGGAATAACACAGCTCCCGGCACACGCTGATATGTGGTATTATTATTATATAGGGGAGAGGGGACCGTACAGTGATATATGAGGGGGAATAACACAGCTCCCGGCACACGCTGATATGTGTTGTTATTATTATTATATAGGGGAGAGGGCACCGTACAGTGATATATGAGGGAGAATAACACAGGTCCCAGCACACGCTGATATGTGGTATTATTATTATATAGGGGAGAGGGGACCGTACAGTGATATATGAGGGGGAATAACACAGCCCCCGCACACACTGATATGTGGTATTATTATTATATAGGGGAGAGGGGACCGTACAGTGATATATGAGGGGGAATAACACAGCTCCCAGCACACGCTGATATGTGGTATTATTATTATATAGGGGAGAGGGGACCGTACAGTGATATATGAGGAGGAATAACACAGCTCCCGGCACACACTGATATGTGGTATTATTATTATATAGGGGAGAGGGGACCGTACAGTGATATATGAGGGGGAATACCACAGCTCCCTGCACACACTGATATGTAGTATTATTATTATATAGGGGAGAGGGGACCGTACAGTGATATATGAGGGGGAATAACACAGCACTCGGCACACACTGATATGTGGTATTATTATTATATAGGGGAGAGGGGACCGTACAGTGATATATGAGGGGAATAACACAGCTCCCGGCACACACTGATATGTGGTATTATTATTATATAGGAGAGAGGAGACCGTACAGTGATATATGAGGGGAATAACACAGCTCCCGGCACACGCTGATATGTGGTATTATTATTATATAGAGGAGAGGGGACCGTACAGTGATATATGAGGAGGAATAACACAGCCCCCGGCACACACTGATATGTGGTATTATTATTATATAGGAAAGAGGAGACCGTACAGTGATATATGAGGGGGAATAACACAGCTCCCAGCACACGCTGATATGTGGTATTATTATTATATAGGAGAGAGGGTACCGTACAGTGATATATGAGGAGGAATAACACAGCTCCCGGCACACGCTATGTGATATTATTATTATATAGAGGAGAGGGGACCGTACAGTGATATATGAGGGGGAATAACACAGCTCCCGGCACACGCTGATATGTGGTATTATTATTATATAGGGGAGAGAGGACCGTACAGTGATATATGAGAGGGAATAACACAGCTCCCGGCACACGCTGATATGTGGTATTATTATTCTATAGAGGAGAGGGGACCGTACAGTGATATATGAGGAGGAATAACACAGCTCCCGGCACACACTGATATGTGGTATTATTATTATTATATAGGGGAGAGGGGATCGTACAGTGATATATGAGGGGGATAACACAGCTCCCGGCACACGCTGATATGTGGTATTATTATTATATAGGGGAGAGGGGACCGTACAGTGATATATGAGGGGGAATAACACAGCTCCCGGCACACACTGATATGTGGTATTATTATTATATAGAGGAGAGGGGACCGTACAGTGATATATGAGGGGGAATAACACAGCTCCCGGCACACACTGATATGTGGTATTATTATTATATAGGGGAGAGGTGACCGTACAGTGATATATGAGGGGAATAACACAGCTCCCGGCACACACTGATATGTGGTATTATTATTATATAGAGGAGAGGGGACCGTACAGTGATATATGAGGGGGAATAACATAGCTCCCGGCACACGCTGATATGTGGTATTATTATTATATAGGGGAGAGTGGACCGTACAGTGATATATGAGGGGGAATAACACAGCTCCTGGCACACACTGATATGTGGTATTTTTATTATATAGATGAGAGGGGACCGTACAGTGATATATGAGGGGGAATAACACAGATCCCGGCACACACTGATATGTGGTATTATTATTATATAGGGGAGAGGGGACCGTACAGTGATATATAAGGGGGAATAACACAGCTCCCGGCACACACTGATATGTGGTATTATTATTATATAGGGGAGAGGGGACCGTACAGTGATATATGAGGGGAATAACACAGCTCCCGGCACACACTGATATGTGGTATTATTATTATATAGGGGAGAGGGGACCGTACAGTGATATATGAGGAGGAATAACACAGCTCCCGGCACACACTGATATGTGGTATTATTATTATATAGAGGAGAGGGGACCGTACAGTGATATATGAGGGGGAATAACACAGCTCCCGGCACACGCTGATATGTGGTATTATTATTATATAGGGGAGAGGGGACCGTACAGTGATATATGAGGGGGAATAACACAGCTCCCGGCACACACTGATATGTGGTATTATTATTATATAGGGGAGAGGGGACCGTACAGTGATATATGAGGGGGAATAACACAGCTCCCGGCACACACTGATATGTGGTATTATTATTATATAGGGGAGAGGGGACCGTACAGTGATATATGAGGAGGAATAACACAGCTCCCGGCACACGCTGATATGTGGTATTATTATTATATAGGGGAGATGGGACCGTACAGTGATATATGAGGAGGAATAACACAGCCCCCGTCACACGCTGATATGTGGTATTATTATTATATAGGGGAGGAATAACACAGCCCCCGGCACACACTGATATGTGGTATTATTATTATATAGGAAAGAGGAGACCGTACAGTGATATATGAGGGGGAATAACACAGCTCCCAGCACACGCTGATATGTGGTATTATTATTATATAGGAGAGATGGGACCGTACAGTGATATATGAGGAGGAATAACACAGCTCCCGGCACACGCTATGTGATATTATTATTATTATATAGAGGAGAGGGGACCGTACAGTGATATATGAGGGGGAATAACACAGCTCCCGGCACACGCTGATATGTGGTATTATTATTATATAGGGGAGAGAGGACCGTACAGTGATATATGAGGGGGAATAACACAGATCCCGGCACACACTGATATGTGGTATTATTATTATATAGGGGAGAGGGGACCGTACAGTGATATATAAGGGGGAATAACACAGCTCCCGGCACACACTGATATGTGGTATTATTATTATATAGGGGAGAGAGGACCGTACAGTGATATATGAGGGGGAATAACACAGATCCCGGCACACACTGATATGTGGTATTATTATTATATAGGGGAGAGGGGACCGTACAGTGATATATAAGGGGGAATAACACAGCTCCCGGCACACACTGATATGTGGTATTATTATTATATAGGGGAGAGGGGACCGTACAGTGATATATGAGGGGAATAACACAGCTCCCGGCACACACTGATATGTGGTATTATTATTATATAGGGGAGAGGGGACCGTACAGTGATATATGAGGAGGAATAACACAGCTCCCGGCACACACTGATATGTGGTATTATTATTATATAGAGGAGAGGGGACCGTACAGTGATATATGAGGGGGAATAACACAGCTCCCGGCACACGCTGATATGTGGTATTATTATTATATAGGGGAGAGGGGACCGTACAGTGATATATGAGGGGGAATAACACAGCTCCCGGCACACACTGATATGTGGTATTATTATTATATAGGGGAGAGGGGACCGTACAGTGATATATGAGGGGGAATAACACAGCTCCCGGCACACACTGATATGTGGTATTATTATTATATAGGGGAGAGGGGACCGTACAGTGATATATGAGGAGGAATAACACAGCTCCCGGCACACGCTGATATGTGGTATTATTATTATATAGGGGAGATGGGACCGTACAGTGATATATGAGGAGGAATAACACAGCCCCCGTCACACGCTGATATGTGGTATTATTATTATATAGGGGAGGAATAACACAGCCCCCGGCACACACTGATATGTGGTATTATTATTATATAGGAAAGAGGAGACCGTACAGTGATATATGAGGGGGAATAACACAGCTCCCAGCACACGCTGATATGTGGTATTATTATTATATAGGAGAGATGGGACCGTACAGTGATATATGAGGAGGAATAACACAGCTCCCGGCACACGCTATGTGATATTATTATTATTATATAGAGGAGAGGGGACCGTACAGTGATATATGAGGGGGAATAACACAGCTCCCGGCACACGCTGATATGTGGTATTATTATTATATAGGGGAGAGAGGACCGTACAGTGATATATGAGGAGGAATAACACAGCTCCCGGCACACACTGATATGTGGTATTATTATTATATAGGGGAGAGGGGACCGTACAGTGATATATGAGGGGGATAACACAGCTCCCGGCACACGCTGATATGTGGTATTATTATTATATAGGGGAGAGGGGACCGTACAGTGATATATGAGGGGGAATAACACAGCTCCCGGCACACACTGATATGTGGTATTATTATTATATAGAGGAGAGGGGACCGTACAGTGATATATGAGAGGAATAACACAGCTCCCGGCACACACTGCTATGTGGTATTATTATTATATAGGGGAGAGGGGACCGTACAGTAATGTATGAGGGGTATAACACAGCTCCCGGCACACACTGATATGTGGTATTATTATTATATAGGGGAGAGGGGACAGTACAGTGATATATGAGGGGGAATAACACAGCTCCCGGCACACACTGATATGTGGTATTATTATTATATAGGAGAGAGGGGACCGTACAGTGATATATGAGGGGGAATAACACAGCTCCCAGCACACGCTGATATGTGGTATTATTATTATATAGGAGAGAGGAGACCGTACAGTGATATATGAGGGGGAATAACACAGCTCCCGGCACACGCTGATATGTGGTATTATTATTATATAGGGGAGAGGGGGCCATACAGTGATATATGAGGAGGAATAACACAGCTCCCGGCACACACTGATATGTGGTATTATTATTATATAGGGGAGAGGGGACAGTACAGTGATATATGAGGGGAATAACACAGCTCCGGGCACACTCTGATATGTGGTATTATTATTATATAGAGGAGAGGGGACAGTACAGTGATATATGAGGGGAATAACACAGCTCCCGGCACACTCTGATATGTGGTATTATTATATAGGGGAGAGGGGACCGTACAGTGATATATGAGGAGGAATAACACAGCTCCCGGCACACGCTGATATGTGGTATTATTATTATATAGAGGAGAGGGGACCGTACAGTGATATATGAGGGGGAATAACACAGCCCCCGGCACACACTGATATGTGGTATTATTAATATATAGGAAAGAGGAGACCGTACAGTGATATATGAGGGGGAATAACACAGCTCCCAGCACACGCTGATATGTGGTATTATTATTATATAGGAGAGAGGGTACCGTACAGTGATATATGAGGAGGAATAACACAGCTCCCGGCACACGCTATGTGATATTATTATTATTATATAGAGGAGAGGGGACCGTACAGTGATATATGAGGGGGAATAACACAGCTCCCGGCACACGCTGATATGTGGTATTATTATTATATAGGGGAGAGAGGACCGTACAGTGATATATGAGGAGGAATAACACAGCTCCCGGCACACACTGATATGTGGTATTATTATTATTATATAGGGGAGAGGGGACCGTACAGTGATATATGAGGGGGATAACACAGCTCCCGGCACACGCTGATATGTGGTATTATTATTATATAGGGGAGAGAGGACCGTACAGTGATATATGAGGAGGAATAACACAGCTCCCGGCACACACTGATATGTGGTATTATTATTATTATATAGGGGAGAGGGGACCGTACAGTGATATATGAGGGGGATAACACAGCTCCCGGCACACACTGATATGTGGTATTATTATTATATAGAGGAGAGGGGACCGTACAGTGATATATGAGGGGGAATAACACAGCTCCCGGCACACACTATGTGGTATTATTATTATATAGGGGAGAGGTGACCGTACAGTGATATATGAGGGGAATAACACAGCTCCCGGCACACACTGATATGTGGTATTATTATTATATAGGGGAGAGGGGACCGTACAGTGATATATGAGGAGGAATAACACAGCTCCCGGCACACACTGATATGTGGTATTATTATTATATAGATGATAGGGGACCGTACAGTGATATATGAGGGGGAATAACATAGCTCCCGGCACACGCTGATATGTGGTATTATTATTATATAGGGGAGAGTGGACCGTACAGTGATATATGAGGGGGAATAACACAGCTCCTGGCACACACTGATATGTGGTATTTTTATTATATAGATGAGAGGGGACCGTACAGTGATATATGAGGGGGAATAACACAGATCCCGGCACACACTGATATGTGGTATTATTATTATATAGGGGAGAGGGGACCGTACAGTGATATATAAGGGGGAATAACACAGCTCCCGGCACACACTGATATGTGGTATTATTATTATATAGGGGAGAGGGGACTGTACAGTGATATATGAGGGGGAATAACACAGCTCCCGGCACACACTGATATGTGGTATTATTATTATATAGGGGAGAGGGGACCGTACAGTGATATATGAGGGGAATAACACAGCTCCCGGCACACACTGATATGTGGTATTATTATTATATAGGGGAGAGGGGACCGTACAGTGATATATGAGGAGGAATAACACAGCTCCCGGCACACACTGATATGTGGTATTATTATTATATAGAGGAGAGGGGACCGTACAGTGATATATGAGGGGGAATAACACAGCTCCCGGCACACGCTGATATGTGGTATTAATATTATATAGGGGAGAGGGGACCGTACAGTGATATATGAGGGGGAATAACACAGCTCCCGGCACACACTGATATGTGGTATTATTATTATATAGGGTAGAGGGGACCGTACAGTGATATATGAGGGGGAATAACACAGCTCCCGGCACACACTGATATGTGGTATTATTATTATATAGGGGAGAGGGGACCGTACAGTGATATATGAGGAGGAATAACACAGCTCCCGGCACACGCTGATATGTGGTATTATTATTATATAGGGGAGATGGGACCGTACAGCGATATATGAGGAGGAATAACACAGCCCCCTTCACACGCTGATATGTGGTATTATTATTATATTGGGGAGGAATAACACAGCCCCCGGCACACACTGATATGTGGTATTATTATTATATAGGAAAGAGGAGACCGTACAGTGATATATGAGGGGGAATAACACAGCTCCCAGCACACGCTGATATGTGGTATTATTATTATATAGGAGAGAGGGGACCGTACAGTGATATATGAGGAGGAATAACACAGCTCCCGGCACACGCTATGTGATATTATTATTATTATTATATAGAGGAGAGGGGACCGTACAGTGATATATGAGGGGGAATAACACAGCTCCCGGCACACGCTGATATGTGGTATTATTATTATATAGGGGAGAGAGGACCGTACAGTGATATATGAGGAGGAATAACACAGCTCCCGGCACACACTGATATGTGGTATTATTATTATATAGGGGAGAGGGGACCGTACAGTGATATATGAGGGGGATAACACAGCTCCCGGCACACGCTGATATGTGGTATTATTATTATATAGGGGAGAGGGGACCGTACAGTGATATATGAGGGGGAATAACACAGCTCCCGGCACACACTGATATGTGGTATTATTATTATATAGAGGAGAGGGGACCGTACAGTGATATATGAGAGGAATAACACAGCTCCCGGCACACACTGCTATGTGGTATTATTATTATATAGGGGAGAGGGGACCGTACAGTAATGTATGAGGGGTATAACACAGCTCCCGGCACACACTGATATGTGGTATTATTATTATATAGGGGAGAGGGGACAGTACAGTGATATATGAGGGGGAATAACACAGCTCCCGGCACACACTGATATGTGGTATTATTATTATATAGGAGAGAGGGGACCGTACAGTGATATATGAGGGGGAATAACACAGCTCCCAGCACACGCTGATATGTGGTATTATTATTATATAGGAGAGAGGAGACCGTACAGTGATATATGAGGGGGAATAACACAGCTCCCGGCACACGCTGATATGTGGTATTATTATTATATAGGGGAGAGGGGGCCATACAGTGATATATGAGGAGGAATAACACAGCTCCCGGCACACACTGATATGTGGTATTATTATTATATAGGGGAGAGGGGACAGTACAGTGATATATGAGGGGAATAACACAGCTCCCGGCACACTCTGATATGTGGTATTATTATTATATAGAGGAGAGGGGACAGTACAGTGATATATGAGGGGAATAACACAGCTCCCGGCACACTCTGATATGTGGTATTATTATATAGGGGAGAGGGGACCGTACAGTGATATATGAGGAGGAATAACACAGCTCCCGGCACACGCTGATATGTGGTATTATTATTATATAGGGGAGAGGGGACCGTACAGTGATATATGAGGGGGAATAACACAGCTCCCGGCACATGCTGATATGTGGTATTATTATTATATAGGGGAGAGGGGACCGTACAGTGATATATGAGGGGGAATAACACAGCTCCCGGCACACACTGATATGTGGTATTATTATTATATAGGGGAGAGGGGACCGTACAGTGATATATGAGGGGAATAACACAGCTCCCGGCACACACTGATATGTGGTATTATTATTATATAGGGGAGAGGGGACCGTACAGTGATATATGAGGAGGAATAACACAGCTCCCGGCACACACTGATATGTGGTATTATTATTATATAGGGGAGAGGGGACCGTACAGTGATATATGAGGGGGAATAACACAGATCCCGACACACACTGATATGTGGTATTATTATTATTATATAGGGGAGAGGGGACCGTACAGTGATATATGAGGAGGAATAACGCAGCTCCCGGCACACGCTGATATGTGGTATTATTATTATATTGGTGAGAGGGGACCGTACAGTGATATATGAGGGGGAATAACACAGCTCCCGGCACACACTGATATGTGGTATTATTATTATATAGGGGAGAGGGGACCGTACAGTGATATATGAGGGGGAATAACACAGCTCCCGGCACACGCTGATATGTGGTATTATTATTATTATATAGAGGAGAGGGGACCGTACAGTGATATATGAGGAGGAATAACACAGCTCCCCGCACACGCTGATATGTGGTATTATTATTGTATAGGGGAGAGGACCGTACAGTGATATATGAGGAGGAATAACACAGCTCCCGGCACACGCTGATATGTGGTATTATTACTATATAGGGGAGAGGGGACCTTACAGTGATATATGAGGAGGAATAACACAGGTCCCGGCACACGCTGATATGTGCTATTATTATTGTATAGGGGAGATGGGACCATACAGTGATATATGAGGGGGAATAACACAGCTCCCGGCACACACTGATATGTGGTATTATTATTATATAGGGGAGAGGGGACCGTACAGTGATATATAAGGAGGAATAACACAGCTCCCGCCACACACTGATATGTGGTATTATTATTATATAGGGGAGAGGGGACCGTACAGTGATATATGAGGGTGAATAACACAGCTCCCGGCACACACTGATATGTGGTATTATTATTATATAGGGGAGAGGGGACCGTACAGTGATATATGACGGGGAATAACACAGCTCCCTGGCACACACTGATATGTGGTATTATTATTATATAGGGGAGAGGGGACCGTACAGTGATATATGAGGGGGAATAACACAGCTCCCGGCACACACTGATTGTGGTATTATTATTATATAGGTGAGAGGGGACCGTACAGTGATATATGAGGGGAATAACACAGCTCCCGGCACACACTGATATGTGGTATTATTATTATATAGGGGAGAGGGGACCGTACAGTGATATATGAGGAGGAATAACACAGCTTCCGGCACACACTGATATGTAGTATTATTATTATATAGGGGGGAGGGGACCGTACAGTGATATATGAGGAGGAATAACACAGCCCCCGGCACACACTGATATGTGGTATTATTATTATATAGGGGAGAGGGGACCGTACAGTGATATATGAGGAGGAATAACACATCTCCCGGCACACGCTGATATGTGGTATTATTATTATATAGAGGAGAGGGGACCGTACAGTGATATATGAGGAGGAATAACACAGCTCCCGGCACACACTGATATGTGGTATTATTATTATATAGGGGAGAGGGGACCATACAGTGATATATGAGGGGGAATAACACAGCTCCCGGCACACACTGATATGTGGTATTATTATTATATAGAGGAGAGGGGACCGTACAGTGATATATGAGGGGGAATAACACAGCTCCCGGCACACACTGATATGTGGTATTATTATTATATAGGGGAGAGGGGACCGTACAGTGATATATGAGGGGGAATAACACAGCTCCCGGCACACACTGATATGTGGTATTATTATTATATAGGGGAGAGGGGACCGTACAGTGATATATGAGGGGGAATAACACAGCTCCCGGCACACACTGATATGTGGTATTATCATTATATAGGGGAGAGGGGACCGTACAGTGATATATGAGGGGGAATAACACAGCTACCGGCACACACTGATATGTGGTATTATTATTATATAGGGGAGAGGGGACCGTACAGTGATATATGAGGGGGAATAACACAGCTCCCGGCACACACTGATATGTGGTATTATTATTATATAGGGGAGAGGGGACCGTACAGTGATATATGAGGGGAATAACACAGCTCCCGGCACACACTGATATGTGGTATTATTATTATATAGGGGAGAGGGGACCGTACAGTGATATATGAGGAGGAATAACACAGCTCCCGGCACACACTGATATGTGGTATTATTATTATATAGAGGAGATGGGACCGTACAGTGATATATGAGGGGGAATAACACAGCTCCCGGCACACACTGATATGTGGTATTATTATTATATAGGGTAGAGGGGACCGCACAGTGATATATAAGGGGGAATAACACAGCTCCCGGCACACACTGATATGTGGTATTATTATTATATAGGGGAGAGGGGACCGTACAGTGATATATGAGGGGGAATAACACAGCTACCGGCACACACTGATATGTGGTATTATTATTATATAGGGGAGAGGGGACCGTACAGTGATATATGAGGGGGAATAACACAGCTCCCGGCACACACTGATATGTGGTATTATTATTATATAGGGGAGAGGGGACCGTACAGTGATATATGAGGGGAATAACACAGCTCCCGGCACACACTGATATGTGGTATTATTATTATATAGGGGAGAGGGGACCGTACAGTGATATATGAGGAGGAATAACACAGCTCCCGGCACACACTGATATGTGGTATTATTATTATATAGAGGAGAGGGGACCGTACAGTGATATATGAGGGGGAATAACACAGCTCCCGGCACACACTGATATGTGGTATTATTATTATATAGGGGAGAGGGCACCGTACAGTGATATATGAGGGGGAATAACAGCTCCCGGCACACACTGATATGTGGTATTATTATTATATAGGGGAGAGGGGACCGTACAGTGATATATGAGGGGGAATAACACAGCTCCCGCAACACGCTGATATGTGATATTATTATTATATAGGGGAGAGGGGACCATACAGTAATATATGAGGGGGAATAACACAGCTCCCGGCACACACTGATATGTGGTATTATTATATAGAGGAGAGGGGACCGTACAGTGATATATGAGGGGGAATAACACAGCTCCTGGCACACGCTGATATGTGGTATTATTATATAGGGGAGAGGGGACCGTACAGTGATATATGAGGAGGAATAACACAGGTCCCGGCACACACTGATATGTGGTATTATTATTATATAGATGATAGGGGACCGTACAGTGATATATGAGGGGGAATAACATAGCTCCCGGCACACGCTGATATGTGGTATTATTATTATATAGGGGAGAGTGGACCGTACAGTGATATATGAGGGGGAATAACACAGCTCCTGGCACACACTGATATGTGGTATTTTTATTATATAGATGAGAGGGGACCGTACAGTGATATATGAGGGGGAATAACACAGATCCCGGCACACACTGATATGTGGTATTATTATTATATAGGGGAGAGGGGACCGTACAGTGATATATGAGGAGGAATAACACAGCTCCCCGCACACTGATATGTGGTATTATTATATAGGGGAGAGGGGACCGTACAGTGATATGAGGGGGAATAACACAGCTCCCGGCACACGCTGATATGTGGTATTATTATTATATAGGGGAGAGGGGACCGTACAGTGATATATGAGGGGGAATAACACAGCTCCTGGCACACGCTGATATGTGGTATTATTATTATATAGGGGAGAGGTGACCGTACAGTGATATATGAGGAGGAATAACACAGCTCCCCGCACACTGATATGTGGTATTATTATTATATAGGGGACCGTACAGTGATATGAGGGGGAATAACACAGCTCCCGGTACACGCTGATATGTGGTATTATTGTTATATAGGGGAGAGGGGACCGTACAGTGATATATGAGGGGGAATAACACAGCTCCCGGCACACGCTGATATGTGGTATTATTATATAGGGGAGAGGGGACCGTACAGTGATATATGAGGAGGAATAACACAGCTCCCGACACACTGATATGTGGTATTATTATTATATAGGGGAGAGGGGACCGTACAGTGATATGAGGGGGAATAACACAGCTCCTGGCACACGCTGATATGTGGTATTATTATTATATAGGGGAGAGGTGACCGTACAGTGATATATGAGGAGGAATAACACAGCTCCCCGCACACTGATATGTGGTATTATTATTATATAGGGGAGAGGGGACCGTACAGTGATATGAGGGGGAATAACACAGCTCCCGGTACACGCTGATATGTGGTATTATTATTATATAGGGGAGAGGGGACCGTACAGTGATATATGAGGGGGAATAACACAGCTCCCGGCACACGCTGATATGTGGTATTATTATTATATAGGGGAGAGGGAACCGTACAGTGATATATGAGGGGGAATAACACAGCTACCGGCACACGCTGATATGTCGTATTATTATTATATAGGGGACGGGATCGTTCAGTGATATATGAGTGGGAATAACACAGCTCATGGGTAACACGCTGACCGTAACACCAGGGGACGTGTCTGTGTGATGACTAGAGGGGTGACTGCCCGGAATGGGACATTATACAGTAACACCAGGGGATGTGGCTGGGTGATGACTGGAGAGGTGGCTGCTGGGAATGGGACATTATACAGTAACAAAGGAACTGTTTGGGTGATGACTGGAGAAGTGGCTGCCGGGAATGGAATATTATACAGTTACACCAGGGAATGTGTCTGGGTGATGACTGGAGAGGTGGCTGCCGGAAATGGGACATTATGCAGTAACACAGGGGGAACGTGTCTGGGTGATGACTGGAGAGGTGACTGCTGGGAATGGGACATTATACAATAACACCAGGGGATGTGTCTGGTTGATGACTGGAGAGGTGACTGCCAGGGATGGGACATTATAAAGTAACACTAGGGGATGTGTCTGGGTGATGACTGGAGAGGTGTCTGCTGTGGATGGGACATTATACAATAACACCGGGATATGTGTCTGGATGATGACTGGAGAGGTGACTGCCGGGAATGGGGCATTATACAGTAACACCAGGGGACGTGTCTGGGTGATGACTGGAGAGGTGACTGCAGGGAATGGGACATTATACAGCAACACCAGGGGATGTGTCTGGGTGATGACTGGACAGGTGTCTGCTGTGGATGGGACATTATGCAATAACACCAGAGGATGTGTCTGGGTGATGACTGGAGATGTGACTGCCGGAAATGGGACATTATACAGTAAAAGCGGGGAACGTGTCTGGGTGATGTCCGGAGAGGTGGCTGCCGGGAATGGGGCATTGTACAGTAACACCGGGGAACATGTCTGGTTGATGATTGGAGAGGTGACTGCTGGGAATAGGGCATTATACAGTACCACCGGGGAATGTGTCTGGGTGATGTGGGGAGAGGTGACTGCTGGGAATGGGGTAGGATACAGTAACACCAGGGGGCATATATGGGTGATGACTGGAGAGGTGACTTCTGGGAATGGGGCATTATACAGTAACACCGGGCAATGTGTCTGGGTGATGACCGGTGAGGTGGCGGTCGGGAATGGGGCATTATACAGTAACACTGGGGGATGTGTCTGGGTGATGACTGGAGAGGTGACTGCTGGAAATGGGGCATTATACAGTACCACAAGGGGATGTGGCTGGGTGATGACTGGAGAGGTGACTGCTGGGAATGGGACATTATACAGTAACACCGGGGGACATGCTTGGTTGATGATTGGACTGCTGGAAATGGGGCATTATACAGTACCACAAGGGGATGTGTCTGGGTGATGTGTGGAGAGGTGACTTCTGGGAATGGGGCATTATACAGTAACACCGGGCAATGTGTCTGGGTGGTGACCGGTGAGGTGGCGGTCGGTAATGGGGCATTATACAGTAACACAAGGGGATGTGTCTGGGTGATGACCTGGAGAGGTGACTGCTGGGAATGGGACATTATACAGTAACACTGGGGGATGTGTCTGGGTGATGACTGGCGAGGTGTCTGCTGGGAATGGGACATTATACAGTAACACCAGGGGATGTGTCTGGGTGGTGATTGGAGAGGTGACTGCTGGGAATAGGGCATTATACATTACCACCAGGGGATGTGTCTGGGTGATGTGTGGAGAGGTGACTGCTGGGAATGGGGCATGATACAGTAACACCAGGGGACATGTCTGTTTGATGATTGGAGAGGTGACTGCTGGGAATGGGACATTATACAGTAACACCAGGGGACATGTCTGGGTGATGTCCGGAGAGACGGCTGCCGGGAATGGAATATTATACAGTTACACCAGGGGATGTGTCTGGGTGATGACTGGAGAGGTGACTGCTGGAAATGGGACATTATACAGTAACACCAGGTGACGTGTCCAGATAATGACTAAAGAGGTGACTGCCGGGAATGGGGCATTATACAGTAACACCAGGGGGCGTGTCTGGGTAATGACCGGAGAGGTGGCTGCCAGGAATGGGATATTATACAGTAACACCAGGGGACATGTCTGGTTGATGATTGGAGAGGTGACTGCTGGAAATGGGGCATTATACAGTACCACCAGGGGATGTGTCTGGGTGATGACCGGAGAGGTGAATGCTGGGAATGGGACATTATACAGTAACACCGGGCAATGTGTCTGGGTGATGACCGGAGAGGTGACTGCCGGGAATTGAGCATTATACAGTAACACCAGGAGCTGTGTCTGGATGATGACTGGAGAGGTGTCTGCTAGGAATGGGACATTATGCAATAACACCAGGGGATGTGTCTGGGTGATGACTGGAGAGGTGACTACCGGAAATGGAGCATTATACAGTAACACCAGGGAAACGTGTCTGGGTGATGTCCGGAGAGGTGGCTGCCGGGAATGGAATATTATACAGTTACACCAGGGAAACGTGTCTGGTTGATGACTGGAGAGGTGACTGCCGGGAATGGGGCATTATACAGTAACACTAGGGGGGGTGTCTGGGTGATGACTGGAGAGATGACTGCTGGGAATGGGACATTATACAGTAACACCGGGGGACATGTCTGGTTGCTGATTGGAGAGGTGACTGCTGGGAATGGGTCATTATACATTAACACAGGGCAATGTGTCTGGGTGATGACCGGTGAGGTGGCGGTCGGGAATGGGGCATTATACAGTAATAGTGGGGGATATGTCTGGGTGATGACTGGAAAGGTGACTGCCGGGAATGGGGCATTATACAGTAACACCGGAGTATGTGTCTGGGTGATGACTGGAGATGTGACTGCCGGGAATGGGGCATTATACAGTAACACCAGGGTAACGTGTCTGGGTGATGTCCGGAGAGACGGCTGCCGGGAATGGAATATTACACAGTTACACCAGGGGATGTGTCTGGGTGATGACTGGAGAGGTAACTGCTGGGAATGGGACATTATACAGTAACACCAGGTGACGTGTCTAGATAATGACTGGAGAGGTGACTGCCGGGAATGGGGCATTATACAGTAACACTAGGGGATGTGTCTGGGTGATGACTGGAGGGGTGACTGCCGGGAATGGGACATTATACAGTAACACCTGGGGGGTGTCTGTGTGATGACTGGAGTGGTGACTGCTGGGAATGGGACATTATACAGTAACCCCAGGGGACGTGTCTGGGTGATGACTGGAGAGGTGACTGCCGGGAATGGGGCATTATACAGTAACACTAGGGGATGTGTCTGGGTGATGTGTGGAGAGGTGACTTCTGGGAATGGGGCATTATACAGTAATACCAGGGGACGTATCTGGGTGAGGACTGGAGAGGTGACTGCCGGCAATGGGGCATTATACAGTAACACCAGGGGACGTGTCTGGGTGATGACTGGAGAGGTGACTGCTGGGGATGGGACATTATACAGTAACACTGGTGGATGTGTCTGGGTGATGACTGGAGAGGTGACTGCTGGAAATGGGGCATTATACAGTAACACTGGGTAATGTGTCTGGGTGATGACTGGAGAGGTGTCTGCTGGGAGTGGGACATTATACAGTAACACCAGGGGATGTGTCTGGGTGGTGATTGGAGAGGTGACTGCTGGGAATAGGGCATTATACATTACCACCAGGGGATGTGTCTGGATGATGTGTGGAGAGGTGACTGCTGGGAATGGGGCATGATACAGTAACACCAGGGGACATGCTGGTTGATGATTGGAGAGGTGACTGCTGGGAATGGGACATTATACAGTAACAATGGGGGATGTGTCTGGGTGATGTGTGGAGAGGTGACTTCTGGGAATGAGGCATGATACAGTAACACCAGGGGACGTGTCTGGGTGATGTCCGGAGAGACGGCTGCCGGGAATGGAATATAATACAGTTACACCAGGGGATGTGTCTGGGTGATGACTGGAGAGGTGACTGCTGGGAATGGTACATAATACAGTAACACCAGGTGACGTGTCTAGATAATGACTGGATAGGTGACTGCCGGGAATGGGGCATTATACAGTAACACCAGGGTACGTGTCTGGGTAATGACCGGAGCGGTGGCTACCGGGAATGGAATATTATACAGTAACACCAGGGAATGTGTCTGGGTGATGACTGGACAGGTGGCTGCCGGGAATGGGATATTATGCAGTAACACCGGGGGACATGTCTGGCTGATGATTGGAGAGGTGACTGCCGGCAATGGGGCATTATACAGTAACACCGGGCAATGTGTCTGGGTGATGACCGGAGAGGTGACTGCCGGGAATTGAGCATTATACAGTAACACCAGGGGATGTGCCTGGGTGATGACTGGAGAGGTGACTGCTGGGAATGGGACATTATACAGTAACAAAGGAACTGCTTGGGTGATGACTGGAGAAGTGGCTGCCGGGAATGGAATATTATACAGTTACACCAGGAGCTGTGTCTGGATGATGACTGGAGAGGTGACTGCCGGCAATGGGACATTATACAGTAACACTAGGGGATGTGTCTGGGTGATGACTGGAGAGGTGTCTGCTGGGAATGGGACATTATGCAATAACACCAGGGGATGTGTCTGGGTGATGACTGGAGATGTGACTGCCGGAAATGGGAAATTATACAGTAACACCGGGGTATGTGTCTGGGTGATGACTGGAGAGGTGACTACCGGAAATGGAGCATTATACACTAACACCACGGGATGTGTCTGGTTGATGACTGGAGAGGTGACTGCCCGGAATGGGGCATTATACAGTAACACTAGGGGGTGTGTCTGGGTGATGACTGGAGAGATGACCGCTGGGAATGGGACATTATACAGTAACACCGGGGGACATGTCTAGTTGCTGATTGGAGAGGTGACTGCTGGGAATGGGACATTATACAGTAACACTGGTGGATGTGTCTAGGTGATGATTGGAGAGGTAACTAGTGGGAATGGGACATTATACAGTAACACCGGGCAATGTGTCTGGGTGATGACCGGTGAGGTGGCGGTCGGGAATGGGGCATTATACAGTAACAGTGGGGGATATGTCTGGGTGATGACTGGAGAGGTGACTGCTAGGAATGGGGCATTATACAGTAACACTGGGGGATGTGCCTGGGTGATGACTGGAGAGGTGACTACTGGGAATGGAACATTATACAGTAACACCAGGGTATGTGTCTGATTGATAATGACTGGAGAGGTGACTGCCGGAAATGTAGCATTATACAGTAACACCGGGGTAACGTGTCTGGGTGATGACCGGACAGGTGACTGCCGGGAATGGGGTATTATACAGTAACACCAGGGGACGTGTCTGGGTGATGTCCGGAGAGGTGGCTGCCGGGAATGGAATATTATACAGTTACACCAGGGGATGTGTCTGGGTGATGACTGGAGAGGTGACTGCTGGGAATGGGGTATTATACAGTAACACCAGGGGACGTGTCTGGGTGATGTCCGGAGAGGTGGCTGCCGGGAATGGAATATTATACAGTTACACCAGGGGATGTGTCTGGGTGATGACTGGAGAGGTGACTGCCGGGAATGGGGCATTATACAGTAACACCGGGGTATTTGTCTGGATGATGACTAGAGAGGTGACTGCTGGGAATGGGGCATTATACAGTAACACTGGGGAATGTGTCTGGGTGATGACTGGTGGGGTGTCTGCTGGGAATTGGACATAATACAGTAACACCGGGGGACGTGTCTGGGTGATGACTGGAGAGGTGACTGCTGGGAATAGGGCATTATACAGTAACACCAGGGGATGTGTCTGGGTGATGACCTGGAGAGGTGACTGCTGGGAATGGGACATTATACAGTAACAAAGGAACTGTTTGGGTGATGACTGGAGAAGTGGCTGCCGGGAATGGAATATTATACAGTTACACCAGGGAATGTGTCTGGGTGATGACTGGACAGGTGTCTGCTGTGGATGGGACATTATGCAATAACACCAGAGGATGTGTCTGGGTGATGACTGGAGATGTGACTGACGGAAATGGGACATTATACAGTAAAAGCGGGGAACGTGTCTGGGTGATGTCCGGAGAGGTGGCTGCCGGGAATGGGGCATTGTACAGTAACACCGGGGAACATGTCTGGTTGATGATTGGAGAGGTGACTGCTGGGAATAGGGCATTATACAGTACCACCGGGGAATGTGTCTGGGTGATGTGGGGAGAGGTGACTGCTGGGAATGGGGTAGGATACAGTAACACCAGGTGGCATATATGGGTGATGACTGGAGAGGTGACTTCTGGGAATGGGGCATTATACAGTAACACCGGGCAATGTGTCTGGGTGATGACCGGTGAGGTGGCGGTCGGGAATGGGGCATTATACAGTAACACTGGGGGATGTGTCTGGGTGATGACTGGAGAGGTGACTGCTGGAAATGGGGCATTATACAGTACCACAAGGGGATGTGGCTGGGTGATGACTGGAGAGGTGACTGCTGGGAATGGGACATTATACAGTAACACCGGGGGACATGCTTGGTTGATGATTGGACTGCTGGAAATGGGGCATTATACAGTACCACAAGGGGATGTGTCTGGGTGATGTGTGGAGAGGTGACTTCTGGGAATGGGGCATTATACAGTAACACCGGGCAATGTGTCTGGGTGATGACCGGTGAGGTGGCGGTCGGTAATGGGGCATTATACAGTAACACAAGGGGATGTGTCTGGGTGATGACCTGGAGAGGTGACTGCTGGGAATGGGACATTATACAGTAACACCAGGGGACATGTCTGGTTGATGATTGGAGAGGTGTCTGCTGGGAATGGGACATTATACAGTAACACCAGGGGATGTGTCTGGGTGGTGATTGGAGAGGTGACTGCTGGGAATAGGGCATTATACATTACTACCAGGGGATGTGTCTGGGTGATGTGTGGAGAGGTGACTGCTGGGAATGGGGCATGATACAGTAACACCAGGGGACATGTCTGTTTGATGATTGGAGAGGTGACTGCTGGGAATGGGACATTATACAGTAACACCAGGGGACGTGTCTGGGTGATGTCCGGAGAGACGGCTGCCGGGAATGGAATATTATACAGTTACACCAGGGGATGTGTCTGGGGGTGACTGGAGAGGTGACTGCTGGAAATGGGACATTATACAGTAACACCAGGTGACGTGTCCAGATAATGACTGGAGAGGTGACTGCCGGGAATGGGGCATTATACAGTAACACCAGGGGGCGTGTCTGGGTAATGACCGGAGAGGTGGCTGCCAGGAATGGGATATTATACAGTAACACTGGGGGACATGTCTGGTTGATGATTGGAGAGGTGACTGCTGGAAATGGGGCATTATACAGTACCACCAGGGGATGTGTCTGGGTGATGACCGGAGAGGTGAATGCTGGGAATGGGACATTATACAGTAACACCGGGCAATGTGTCTGGGTGATGACCGGAGAGGTGACTGCCGGGAATTGAGCATTATACAGTAACACCAGGAGCTGTGTCTGGATGATGACTGGAGAGGTGTCTGCTAGGAATGGGGTATTATACAGTAACACCAGGGGACGTGTCTGGGTGATGTCCGGAGAGGTGGCTGCCGGGAATGGAATATTATACAGTTACACCAGGGGATGTGTCTGGGTGATGACTGGAGAGGTGACTGCTGGGAATGGGGTATTATACAGTAACACCAGGGGACGTGTCTGGGTGATGTCCGGAGAGGTGGCTGCCGGGAATGGAATATTATACAGTTACACCAGGGGATGTGTCTGGGTGATGACTGGAGAGGTGACTGCCGGGAATGGGGCATTATACAGTAACACCGGGGTATTTGTCTGGATGATGACTAGAGAGGTGACTGCCGGGAATGGGGCATTATACAGTAACACTAGGGGGGGTGTCTGGGTGATGACTGGAGAGATGACTGCTGGGAATGGGACATTATACAGTAACACCGGGGGACATGTCTGGTTGCTGATTGGAGAGGTGACTGCTGGGAATGGGTCATTATACATTAACACAGGGCAATGTGTTTGGGTGATGACCGGTGAGGTGGCGGTCGGGAATGGGGCATTATACAGTAATAGTGGGGGATATGTCTGGGTGATGACTGGAGAGGTGACTGCCGGGAATGGGGCATTATACAGTAACACCGGAGTATGTGTCTGGGTGATGACTGGAGATGTGACTGCCGGGAATGGGGCATTATACAGTAACACCAGGGTAACGTGTCTGGGTGATGTCCGGAGAGACGGCTGCCGGGAATGGAATATTACACAGTTACACCAGGGGATGTGTCTGGGTGATGACTGGAGAGGTGACTGCTGGGAATGGGACATTATACAGTAACACCAGGTGACATGTCTAGATAATGACTGGAGAGGTGACTGCCGGGAATGGGGCATTATACAGTAACACTAGGGGATGTGTCTGGGTGATGACTGGAGGGGTGACTGCCGGGAATGGGACATTATACAGTAACACCGGGGGGGTGTCTGTGTGATGACTGGAGTGGTGACTGCTGGGAATGGGACATTATACAGTAACACTGGGGGATGTGTCTGGGTGATGACTGAAGAGGTGACTGCTGGGAATGGGGCATTATACAGTAACCCCAGGGGACGTGTCTGGGTGATGACTGGAGAGGTGACTGCCGGGAATGGGGCATTATACAGTAACACTAGGGGACGTGTCTGGGTGATGACTGGAGAGGTGACTGCTGGGGATGGGACATTATACAGTAACACTGGTGGATGTGTCTGGGTGATGACTGGAGAGGTGACTGCTGGAAATGGGGCATTATACAGTAACACCGGGTAATGTGTCTGGGTGATGACTGGAGAGGTGTCTGCTGGGAGTGGGACATTATACAGTAACACCAGGGGATGTGTCTGGGTGGTGATTGGAGAGGTGACTGCTGGGAATAGGGCATTATACATTACCACCAGGGGATGTGTCTGGGTGATGTGTGGAGAGGTGACTGCTGGGAATGGGGCATGATACAGTAACACCAGGGGACATGTCTGGTTGATGATTGGAGAGGTGACTGCTGGGAATGGGACATTATACAGTAACAATGGGGGATGTGTCTGGGTGATGTGTGGAGAGGTGACTTCTGGGAAAGAGGCATGATACAGTAACACCAGGGGACGTGTCTGGGTGATGTCCGGAGAGACGGCTGCCGGGAATGGAATATAATACAGTTACACCAGGGGATGTGTCTGGGTGATGACTGGAGAGGTGACTGCTGGGAATGGTACATAATACAGTAACACCAGGTGACGTGTCTAGATAATGACTGGATAGGTGACTGCCGGGAATGGGGCATTATACAGTAACACCAGGGTACGTGTCTGGGTAATGACCGGAGCGGTGGCTACCGGGAATGGAATATTATACAGTAACACCAGGGAATGTGTCTGGGTGATGACTGGACAGGTGGCTGCCGGGAATGGGATATTATGCAGTAACACCGGGGGACATGTCTGGCTGATGATTGGAGAGGTGACTGCTGGAAATGGGGCATTATACAGTACCACTAGGGGATGTGTCTGGGTGATGTGTGGAGAGGTGACTTCTGGGAATGGGGCATTATACAGTAATACCAGGGGACGTATCTGGGTGAGGACTGGAGAGGTGACTGCCGGCAATGGGGCATTATACAGTAACACCGGGCAATGTGTCTGGGTGATGACCGGAGAGGTGACTGCCGGGAATTGAGCATTATACAGTAACACCAGGGGATGTGCCTGGGTGATGACTGGAGAGGTGACTGCTGGGAATGGGACATTATACAGTAACAAAGGAACTGCTTGGGTGATGACTGGAGAAGTGGCTGCCGGGAATGGAATATTATACAGTTACACCAGGAGCTGTGTCTGGATGATGACTGGAGAGGTGACTGCCGGCAATGGGACATTATACAGTAACACTAGGGGACGTGTCTGGGTGATGACTGGAGAGGTGTCTGCTGGGAATGGGACATTATGCAATAACACCAGGGGATGTGTCTGGGTGATGACTGGAGATGTGACTGCCGGAAATGGGAAATTATACAGTAACACCGGGGTATGTGTCTGGGTGATGACTGGAGAGGTGACTACCGGAAATGGAGCATTATACACTAACACCACGGGATGTGTCTGGTTGATGACTGGAGAGGTGACTGCCCGGAATGGGGCATTATACAGTAACACTAGGGGGTGTGTCTGGGTGATGACTGGAGAGATGACCGCTGGGAATGGGACATTATACAGTAACACCGGGGGACATGTCTAGTTGCTGATTGGAGAGGTGACTGCTGGGAATGGGACATTATACAGTAACACTGGTGGATGTGTCTAGGTGATGATTGGAGAGGTAACTAGTGGGAATGGGACATTATACAGTAACACCGGGCAATGTGTCTGGGTGATGACCGGTGAGGTGGCGGTCGGGAATGGGGCATTATACAGTAACAGTGGGGGATATGTCTGGGTGATGACTGGAGAGGTGACTGCTAGGAATGGGGCATTATACAGTAACACTGGGGGATGTGCCTGGGTGATGACTGGAGAGGTGACTACTGGGAATGGAACATTATACAGTAACACCAGGTTATGTGTCTGATTGATAATGACTGGAGAGGTGACTGCCGGAAATGTAGCATTATACAGTAACACCGGGGTAACGTGTCTGGGTGATGACCGGACAGGTGACTGCCGGGAATGGGGTATTATACAGTAACACCAGGGGACGTGTCTGGGTGATGTCCGGAGAGGTGGCTGCCGGGAATGGAATATTATACAGTTACACCAGGGGATGTGTCTGGGTGATGACTGGAGAGGTGACTGCTGGGAATGGGGTATTATACAGTAACACCAGGGGACGTGTCTGGGTGATGTCCGGAGAGGTGGCTGCCGGGAATGGAATATTATACAGTTACACCAGGGGATGTGTCTGGGTGATGACTGGAGAGGTGACTGCCGGGAATGGGGCATTATACAGTAACACCGGGGTATTTGTCTGGATGATGACTAGAGAGGTGACTGCTGGGAATGGGGCATTATACAGTAACACTGGGGAATGTGTCTGGGTGATGACTGGTGGGGTGTCTGCTGGGAATTGGACATAATACAGTAACACCGGGGGACGTGTCTGGGTGATGACTGGAGAGGTGACTGCTGGGAATAGGGCATTATACAGTAACACCAGGGGATGTGTCTGGGTGATGACCTGGAGAGGTGACTGCTGGGAATGGGACATTATACAGTAACACTGGGGGATGTGTCTGGGTGATGACTGGCGAGGTGTCTGCTGGGAATGGGACATTATACAATAACACCAGGGGATGTGTCTGGGTGGTGATTGGAGAGGTGACTGCTGGGAATAGGGCATTATACATTACCACCAGGGGATGTGTCTGGGTGATGTGTGGAGAGGTGACTGCTGGGAATGGGGCATGATACAGTAACACCAGGGGACATGTCTGGTTGATGATTGGAGAGGTGACTGCTGGGAATGGGACATTATACAGTAACAATGGGGGATGTGTCTGGGTGATGTGTGGAGAGGTGACTTCTGGGAATGAGGCATGATACAGTAACACCAGGGGACGTGTCTGGGTGATGTCTGGAGAGACCGCTGCCGGGAATGGAATATTATACAGTTACACCAGGGGATGTGTCTGGGTGATGACTGGAGAGGTGACTGCTGGGAATGGGACATTATACAGTAACACCAGGTGACGTGTCTAGATAATGACTGGAGAGGTGACTGCCGGGAATGGGGCATTATACAGTAACACCAGGGGGCGTGTCTGGGTAATGCCCGGAGAGGTGGCTGCCAGGAATGGGATATTATACAGTAACACCGGGGGACATGTCTGGTTGATGATTGGAGAGGTGACTGCTGGAAATGGGGCATTATACAGTACCACCAGGGGATGTGTCTGGGTGATGACCGGAGAGGTGAATGCTGGGAATGGGACATTATACAGTAACACCGGGCAATGTGTCTGGGTGATGACCGGAGAGGTGACTGCCGGGAATTGAGCATTATACAGTACCACAAGGGGATGTGTCTGGGTGATGTGTGGAGAGGTGACTTCTGGGAATGGGGCATTATACAGTAACACCGGGCAATGTGTCTGGGTGATGACCGGTGAGGTGGCGGTCGGTAATGGGGCATTATACAGTAACACAAGGGGATGTGTCTGGGTGATGACCTGGAGAGGTGACTGCTGGTAATGGGACATTATACAGTAACACTGGTGGATGTGTCTAGGTGATGACTGAAGAGGTGACTGCTGGAAATGGGGCATTATACAGTAACACCGGGGAATGTGTTTGGGTGATGACCAGATATGTGGCTTCTGGAAATGGGGCATTATACAGTAACACTAGAGGATGTGTCTGGGTCATGACTGGAGGGGTGACTGCCGGGAATGGGACATTACACAGTAACACCGGGGTATATGTCTGGTTGATGACTGGAGGGGTGACTGCCGGGAATGGGACATTATACAATAACCCCAGGGGATGTGTCTGGGTGATGACTGGAGAGGTGACTGCCGGGAATGGGGCATTATACAGTACCACTAGGGTATGTGTCTGGGCGATGACTGGAGAGGTGTCTGCTGGGAATGGGACATTATACAGTAACACCAGGGGATGTGTCTGGCTGATGATTGGAGAGGTGACTGCTGGGAATAGGGCATTATACAGTAACACCAGGGGACGTGTCTGGGTGATGACTGGAGAGGTGACTGCTGGGGATGGGACATTATACAGTAACACTGGTGGATGTGTCTGGGTGATGACTAGAGAGGTGACTGCTGGAAATGGGGCATTATACAGTACCACAAGGGGATGTGTCTGGGTGATTTGTGGAGAGGTGACTTCTGGGAATGGGGCATTATACAGTAACACCGGGCAATGTGTCTGGGTGATGACCGGTGAGGTGGCGGTCGGTAATGGGGTATTATACAGTAACACAAGGGGATGTGTCTGGGTGATGACCTGGAGAGGTGACTGCTGGGAATGGGACATTATACAGTAACACTGGGGGATGTGTCTGGGTGATGACTGGCGAGGTGTCTGCTGGGAATGGGACATTATACAGTAACACCAGGGGATGTGTCTGGGTGGTGATTGGAGAGGTGACTGCTGGGAATAGGGCATTATACATTACCACCAGGGGATGTGTCTGGGTGATGTGTGGAGAGGTGACTGCTGGGAATGGGGCATGATACAGTAACACCAGGGGACATGTCTGTTTGATGATTGGAGAGGTGTCTGCTGGGAATGGGACATTATACAGTAACAATGGGGGATGTGTCTGGGTGATGTGTGGAGAGGTGACTTCTGGGAATGAGGCATGATACAGTAACACCAGGGGACGTGTCTGGGTGATGTCCGGAGAGACGGCTGCCGGGAATGGAATATTATACAGTTACACCAGGGGATGTGTCTGGGTGATGACTGGAGAGGTGACTGCTGGAAATGGGACATTATACAGTAACACCAGGTGACGTGTCTAGATAATGACTGGAGAGGTGACTGCCGGGAATGGGGCATTATACAGTAACACCAGGGGGCGTGTCTGGGTAATGACCGGAGAGGTGGCTGCCAGGAATGGGATATTATACAGTAACACTGGGGGACATGTCTGGTTGTTGATGGGAGAGGTGACTGCTGGAAATGGGGCATTATACAGTACCACCAGGGGATGTGTCTGGGTGATGACCGGAGAGGTGAATGCTGGGAATGGGACATTATACAGTAACACCGGGCAATGTGTCTGGGTGATGACCGGAGAGGTGACTGCCGGGAATTGAGCATTATACAGTAACACCAGGAGCTGTGTCTGGATGATGACTGGAGAGGTGTCTGCTAGGAATGGGACATTATGCAATAACACCAGGGGATGTGTCTGGGTGATGACTGGAGAGGTGACTACCGGAAATGGAGCATTATACAGTAACACCAGGGAAACGTGTCTGGGTGATGTCCGGAGAGGTGGCTGCCGGGAATGGAATATTATACAGTTACACCAGGGAAACGTGTCTGGTTGATGACTGGAGAGGTGACTGCCGGGAATGGGGCATTATACAGTAACACTAGGGGGTGTCTGGGTGATGACTGGAGAGATGACTGCTGGGAATGGGACATTATACAGTAACACCGGGGGACATGTCTGGTTGCTGATTGGAGAGGTGACTGCTGGGAATGGGTCATTATACATTAACACAGGGCAATGTGTCTGGGTGATGACCGGTGAGGTGGCGGTCGGGAATGGGGCATTATACAGTAATAGTGGGGGATATGTCTGGGTGATGACTGGAGAGGTGACTGCCGGGAATGGGGCATTATACAGTAACACCGGAGTATGTGTCTGGGTGATGACTGGAGATGTGACTGCCGGGAATGGGGCATTATACAGTAACACCAGGGTAACGTGTCTGGGTGATGTCCGGAGAGACGGCTGCCGGGAATGGAATATTACACAGTTACACCAGGGGATGTGTCTGGGTGATGACTGGAGAGGTGACTGCTGGGAATGGGACATTATACAGTAACACCAGGTGACGTGTCTAGATAATGACTGGAGAGGTGACTGCCGGGAATGGGGCATTATACAGTAACACTAGGGGATGTGTCTGGGTGATGACTGGAGGGGTGACTGCCGGGAATGGGACATTATACAGTAACACCGGGGGGGTGTCTGTGTGATGACTTGAGTGGTGACTGCTGGGAATGGGACATTATACAGTAACACTGGGGGATGTGTCTGGGTGATGACTGAAGAGGTGACTGCTGGGAATGGGGCATTATACAGTAACCCCAGGGGACGTGTCTGGGTGATGACTGGAGAGGTGACTGCCGGGAATGGGGCATTATACAGTAACACTAGGGGATGTGTCTGGGTGATGTGTGGAGAGGTGACTTCTGGGAATGGGGCATTATACAGTAATACCAGGGGACGTATCTGGGTGAGGACTGGAGAGGTGACTGCCGGCAATGGGGCATTATACAGTAACACCAGGGGACGTGTCTGGGTGATGACTGGAGAGGTGACTGCTGGGGATGGGACATTATACAGTAACACTGGTGGATGTGTCTGGGTGATGACTGGAGAGGTGACTGCTGGAAATGGGGCATTATACAGTAACACCGGGTAATGTGTCTGGGTGATGACCGGAGAGGTGACTGCCGGCAATGGGGCATTATACAGTAACACGGGGGATGTGTCTGGGTGATGACTGGAGAGGTGACTGCTGGGAATGGAACATTATACAGTAACACCGGGGGACATGCCTGGTTGATGATTGGAGAGGTTAGTGCTGGGAATGGGACATTATACAGTAACACTGGGGGATGTGTCTGGGTGATGACTGGAGAGGTGTCTGCTGGGAGTGGGACATTATACAGTAACACCAGGGGATGTGTCTGGGTGGTGATTGGAGAGGTGACTGCTGGGAATAGGGCATTATACATTACCACCAGGGGATGTGTCTGGGTGATGTGTGGAGAGGTGACTGCTGGGAATGGGGCATGATACAGTAACACCAGGGGACATGCTGGTTGATGATTGGAGAGGTGACTGCTGGGAATGGGACATTATACAGTAACAATGGGGGATGTGTCTGGGTGATGTGTGGAGAGATGACTTCTGGGAATGAGGCATGATACAGTAACACCAGGGGACGTGTCTGGGTGATGTCCGGAGAGACGGCTGCCGGGAATGGAATATAATACAGTTACACCAGGGGATGTGTCTGGGTGATGACTGGAGAGGTGACTGCTGGGAATGGTACATAATACAGTAACACCAGGTGATGTGTCTAGATAATGACTGGATAGGTGACTGCCGGGAATGGGGCATTATACAGTAACACCAGGGTACGTGTCTGGGTAATGACCGGAGCGGTGGCTACCGGGAATGGAATATTATACAGTAACACCAGGGAATGTGTCTGGGTGATGACTGGACAGGTGGCTGCCGGGAATGGGATATTATGCAGTAACACCGGGGGACATGTCTGGCTGATGATTGGAGAGGTGACTGCTGGAAATGGGGCATTATACAGTACCACCAGGGGATGTGTCTGGGTGATGTGTGGAGAGGTGACTTCTGGGAATGGGGCATTATACTGTAATACCAGGGGACGTATCTGGGTGAGGACTGGAGAGGTGACTGCCGGCAATGGGGCATTATACAGTAACACCGGGCAATGTGTCTGGGTGATGACCGGAGAGGTGACTGCCGGGAATTGAGCATTATACAGTAACACCAGGGGATGTGCCTGGGTGATGACTGGAGAGGTGACTGCTGGGAATGGGACATTATACAGTAACAAAGGAACTGCTTGGGTGATACCTGGAGAAGTGGCTGCCGGGAATGGAATATTATACAGTTACACCAGGAGCTGTGTCTGGATGATGACTGGAGAGGTGACTGCCGGCAATGGGACATTATACAGTAACACTAGGGGATGTGTCTGGGTGATGACTGGAGAGGTGTCTGCTGGGAATGGGACATTATGCAATAACACCAGGGGATGTGTCTGGGTGATGACTGGAGATGTGACTGCCGGAAATGGGAAATTATACAGTAACACCGGGGTATGTGTCTGGGTGATGACTGGAGAGGTGACTACCGGAAATGGAGCCTTATACACTAACACCACGGGATGTGTCTGGTTGATGACTGGAGAGGTGACTGCCCGGAATGGGGCATTATACAGTAACACTAGGGGGTGTGTCTGGGTGATGACTGGAGAGATGACCGCTGGGAATGGGACATTATACAGTAACACCGGGGGACATGTCTAGTTGCTGATTGGAGAGGTGACTGCTGGGAATGGGACATTATACAGTAACACTGGTGGATGTGTCTAGGTGATGATTGGAGAGGTAACTAGTGGGAATGGGACATTATACAGTAACACCGGGCAATGTGTCTGGGTGATGACCGGTGAGGTGGCGGTCGGGAATGGGGCATTATACAGTAACAGTGGGGGATATGTCTGGGTGATGACTGGAGAGGTGACTGCTAGGAATGGGGCATTATACAGTAACACTGGGGGATGTGCCTGGGTGATGACTGGAGAGGTGACTACTGGGAATGGAACATTATACAGTAACACCAGGGTATGTGTCTGGTTGATAATGACTGGAGAGGTGACTGCCGGAAATGTAGCATTATACAGTAACACCGGGGTAACGTGTCTGGGTGATGACCGGACAGGTGACTGCCGGGAATGGGGTATTATACAGTAACACCAGGGGACGTGTCTGGGTGATGTCCGGAGAGGTGGCTGCCGGGAATGGAATATTATACAGTTACACCAGGGGATGTGTCTGGGTGATGACTGGAGAGGTGACTGCTGGGAATGGGGTATTATACAGTAACACCAGGGGACGTGTCTGGGTGATGTCCGGAGAGGTGGCTGCCGGGAATGGAATATTATACAGTTACACCAGGGGATGTGTCTGGGTGATGACTGGAGAGGTGACTGCCGGGAATGGGGCATTATACAGTAACACCGGGGTAACGTGTCTGGGTGATGACCGGACAGGTGACTGCCGGGAATGGGGTATTATACAGTAACACCAGGGGACGTGTCTGGGTGATGTCCGGAGAGGTGGCTGCCGGGAATGGAATATTATACAGTTACACCAGGGGATGTGTCTGGGTGATGACTGGAGAGGTGACTGCTGGGAATGGGGTATTATACAGTAACACCAGGGGACGTGTCTGGGTGATGTCCGGAGAGGTGGCTGCCGGGAATGGAATATTATACAGTTACACCAGGGGATGTGTCTGGGTGATGACTGGAGAGGTGACTGCCGGGAATGGGGCATTATACAGTAACACCGGGGTATTTGTCTGGATGATGACTAGAGAGGTGACTGCTGGGAATGGGGCATTATACAGTAACACTGGGGAATGTGTCTGGGTGATGACTGGTGGGGTGTCTGCTGGGAATTGGACATAATACAGTAACACCGGGGGACGTGTCTGGGTGATGACTGGAGAGGTGACTGCTGGGAATAGGGCATTATACAGTAACACCAGGGGATGTGTCTGGGTGATGACTGGAGAGGTGACTACTGGGAATGGAACATTATACAGTAACACCAGGGTATGTGTCTGGTTGATAATGACTGGAGAGGTGACTGCCGGAAATGTAGCATTATACAGTAACACCGGGGTAACGTGTCTGGGTGATGACCGGACAGGTGACTGCCGGGAATGGGGTATTATACAGTAACACCAGGGGACGTGTCTGGGTGATGTCCGGAGAGGTGGCTGCCGGGAATGGAATATTATACAGTTACACCAGGGGATGTGTCTGGGTGATGACTGGAGAGGTGACTGCTGGGAATGGGGTATTATACAGTAACACCAGGGGACGTGTCTGGGTGATGTCCGGAGAGGTGGCTGCCGGGAATGGAATATTATACAGTTACACCAGGGGATGTGTCTGGGTGATGACTGGAGAGGTGACTGCCGGGAATGGGGCATTATACAGTAACACCGGGGTAACGTGTCTGGGTGATGACCGGACAGGTGACTGCCGGGAATGGGGTATTATACAGTAACACCAGGGGACGTGTCTGGGTGATGTCCGGAGAGGTGGCTGCCGGGAATGGAATATTATACAGTTACACCAGGGGATGTGTCTGGGTGATGACTGGAGAGGTGACTGCTGGGAATGGGGTATTATACAGTAACACCAGGGGACGTGTCTGGGTGATGTCCGGAGAGGTGGCTGCCGGGAATGGAATATTATACAGTTACACCAGGGGATGTGTCTGGGTGATGACTGGAGAGGTGACTGCCGGGAATGGGGCATTATACAGTAACACCGGGGTATTTGTCTGGATGATGACTAGAGAGGTGACTGCTGGGAATGGGGCATTATACAGTAACACTGGGGAATGTGTCTGGGTGATGACTGGTGGGGTGTCTGCTGGGAATTGGACATAATACAGTAACACCGGGGGACGTGTCTGGGTGATGACTGGAGAGGTGACTGCTGGGAATAGGGCATTATACAGTAACACCAGGGGATGTGTCTGGGTGATGACTGGAGAGGTGACTGCTGGGAATAGGGCATTATACAGTACCACCAGGGGATGTGTCTGGGTGATGTGTGGAGACGTAACTGCTGGGAATGGGGCATGATACAGTAACACCTGGGGACATGTCTGGTTGATGATTGGAGAGGTGACTGCTGGGAATGGGACATTATACAGTAACACTGGGGGATGTGTCTGGGTGATGTGCGGAGAGGTGACTCGTGGGAATGGGGCATGATACAGTAATACCAGGGGTTGTGGCTGGGTGATGACTGGAGAGGTGACTGCCGGGAATGGGGCATTATACAGTAACAGCAGGGAATGTGTCTGGGTGATGACCGGAGAGGTGGCTGCCGGGAATGGGGCATTATACAGTAACACTGGGGGATATGTCTGGGTGATGACCGGAGAGGTGACTGCTGGGAATGGGACATTATACAGTAACACCAGGGGATGTGTCTGGGTGATGACTGGAGAGGTGACTGCTGGGAATGGGGCATTATACAGTAACACCGGGGGACGTGTCTGGGTGATGACTGGAGAGGTGACTGCTGGGAATAGGGCATTATACAGTAACATCAGGGGACGTGTTTGGGTGATGACCGGAGAGGTGACTGCTGGGAATGGGACATTATACAGTAACACCGGGGGAACGTGTCTGGGTGATGACCGGAGAGGTGACTGCCGGGAATGGGGCATTATACAGTTACACCAGGGGATGTGTCTGGGTGATGACTTTAGAGGTGACTGCTGGGAATGTGACATTGTACAGTAACACTGGGGGATGTGTCTGGGTGATGTGCGGAGAGGTGACTCCTGGGAATGGGGCATGATACAGTAATACCAGGGGTCGTGGCTGGGTGATGACTGGAGAGGTGACTGCCGGGAATGGGGCATTATACAGTAACAGCGGGGAATGTGTCTGGGTGATGACCGGAGAGGTGGCTGCCGGGAATGGTGCATTATACAGTAACACTGGGGGATGTGTCTGGGTGATGACCGGAGAGGTGACTGCTGGGAATGGGACATTATACAGTAACACCAGGGGATGTGTCTGGGTGATGACTGGAGAGGTGACTGCTGGGAATGGGGCATTATACAGTAACACCGGGGGACGTGTCTGGGTGATGATTGGAGAGGTGACTGCTGGGAATAGGGCATTATACAGTAACACCAGGGGACGTGTTTGGGTGATGACCGGAGAGGTGACTGCTGGGAATGGGACATTATACAGTAACACCGGGGGAACGTGTCTGGGTGATGACCGAAGAGGTGGCTGCCAGGAATGGGGCATTATACAGTAACACTGGGGGATGTGTCTGGATGATGACTAGAGAGGTGACTGCTGGGAATGGGGCATTATACAGTAACACCGGGGGACGTGTCTGGGTGATGATTGGAGAGGTGACTGCCGGGAATGGGGCATTATACAGTTACACCAGGGGATGTGTCTGGGTGATGACTGGAGAGGTGACTGCTGGGAATGTGACATTGTACAGTAACACCAGGGGACGTGTCTGGGTAATGACCGAAGAGGTGGCTGCCAGGAATGGGGCATTATACAGTAACACTGGGGGATGTGTCTGGATGATGACTAGAGAGGTGACTGCTGGGAATGGGACATTATACAGTAATACCGGGGGATGTGTTTGGGTGATGACTGGAGAGATGACTGCTGGGAATGGGACATTATACAGTAACACTAGGGGACGAGTCTGGGTGATGACTGGAGAGGTGACTGCTGGGAATGGGACATTATACAGTAACACCAGGGGACGTGTCTGGGTGATGACTGTAGAGGTGACTGCTGGGAATGGGGCATTATACAATAACACCGGGGGACGTGTCTGGGTGATGACCGGAGAGGTGACTGCTGGGAATGGGACATTATACAGTAATACCGGGGGATGTGTCTGGGTGATGACTATAGAGGTGACTGCTGGGAATGGGGCATTATACAGTGACTGCTGGGAATGGGGCATTATACAGTATCACCAGGGGATGTGTCTTGGTGATGACTGGAGAGGTGACTGCTGGGAATGGGACATTATACAGTAACACCGGGGGATGTGTCTGGGTGATGACTGGAGAGGTGACTGCTGGGAATAGGGCATTATACAGTAACACCAGGGGACGTGTTTGGGTGATGACCGGAGAGGTGACTGCTGGGAATGGGACATTATACAGTAACACCAGGGGAACGTGTCTGGGTGATGACCAGAGAGGTGACTGCCGGGAATGGGGCATTATACAGTTACACCAGGGGATGTGTCTGGGTGATGACTGGAGAGGTGACTGCTGGGAATGTAACATTGTACAGTAACACCAGGGGACGTGTCTGGGTAATGACCGAAGAGGTGGCTGCCGGGAATGGAATATTATACAGTAACACCAGGGGACGTGTCTGGGTGATGCCTGGACAGGTGGCTACCGGGAATGGGACATTATACAGTAACACCGGGGTATGTGTCTGGGTGATGTGTGGAGAGGTGACTTCTGGGAATGGGTCATAATACAGTAATACCAGGGAATGTGTCTAGGTGATGACCGGAGAGGTGGCTGCCGGGAATGGGGCATTATACAGTAACACTGGGGGATGTGTCTGGGTGATGACTGGATAGGTGACTGCTGGGAATGGGACATTATACAGTAATACCGGGGGATGTGTTTGGGTGATGACTGGAGAGATGACTGCTGGGAATGGGACATTATACAGTAACACCAGGGGATGCGTCTGGGTGATGGCTGGAGAGGTGACTGCTGGGAATGGGACAGTATACAGTAATACCAGGTGATGTGTCTGGGTGATGACTGGAGAGGTGACTGCCGGGAATGGGACATTATACAGTAACACCAGGGGATGTGTCTGGGTGATGACTGGAGAGGTGACTGCTGGGAATGGGGCATTATACAGTGACTGCTGGGAATGGGGCATTATACAGTAACACCAGGGGATGTGTCTGGGTGATGACTGGAGAGGTGACTGCTGGGAATGGGACATTATACAGTAACACCAGGAGATGTGTCTGGGTGATGACTGGAGAGGTGACTGCTGGGAATGGGGCATTATACAGTAACACTAGGGGCTGTGTCTGGGTGATGACTGCTGGGAATAGGACATTATACAGTAACACCGGGGGATGTGTCTGGGTGATGACTGGAGAGGTGACTGCCGGGAATGTGACATTATACAGTAACACAGGGGTATTTGTCTGGATGATGACTAGAGAGGTGACTACTGGGAATGGGGCATTATACAGTAACACTGGGGAATGTGTTTTGGTGATGACCAGAGAGGTGGCTGCCGGGAATGGGACATTATACAGTAACACCGGGGGACGTGTCTGGGTGATGACCGGAGAGGTGACTGCCGGGAATGGGGCATTATACAGTTACACCATGGGATGTGTCTGGGTGATGACTGGAGAGGTGACTGCTGGGAATGGGGCATTATACAGTAACACTGGGGAATGTGTTTGGGTGATGACCAGAGAGGTGTCTGCCGGGAATGGGACATTTTACAGTAACACTGGGGGATGTGTCTGGGTGATGACCGGAGAGGTGACTGCCGGGAATGGGACATTATACAGTAACACCAGGGGACGTGTCTGGGTAATGACCGGAGAAGTGGCTGCCGGGAATGGAATATTATACAGTAACACCAGGGGACGTGTCTGGGTGATAACTGGACAGATGGCTGCCAGGAATGGGATATTATACAGTAACTCCGGGGGACATGTCTGGTTGATGATTGGAGAGGTGAATGCTGGAAATGGGGCATTATACAGTACTACCACCAGGGGATGTGTCTGGGTGATGTGTGGAGAGGTGACTGCCGGCAATGGGGTATTATACAGTAACACCGGCAATGTGTCTGGGTGATGACCGGAGAGGTGACTGCTGGGAATGGGACATTATACAGTAACACTAGGTGACGCGTCTGGGTGATGACTGGAGAGGTGACTGCTGGGAATGGGACATTGGTGGTCATTCCGAGTTGTTCGCTCGCAAGCTGCTTTTAGCAGCATTGCACACGCTAAGCCGCCGCCTACTGGGAGTGAATCTTAGCATAGTAAAATTGCGAACGAAAGATTCGCAATATTGCGATAAGACATCTCTGTGCAGTTTCTGAGTAGCTCGACACTTACTCGGCATCTGCGATCAGTTCAGTGCTTGTCGTTCCAGGTTTGACGTCACAAACACACCTAGCGTTCGCCCAGACACTCCTCCGTTTCTCAAGCCACTCCCGCGTTTTTCCCAGAAACGGTAGCGTTTTTCCCCGCACGCCCATAAAACGGCCTGTTTCCGCCCAGAAACACCCACTTTCTGTCAATCTCACTCCGATCGCCTGAGCGATGAAAAAGCCGTGAGTAAAAATCCAAACTTCTTAGCAAATTTACTTGGCGCAGTCGCAGTGCGGACATTGCGCATGCGCACTAAGCGGAAAATCGCTGCAATGCGATGACATTTTCCGAGCGAACAACTCGGAATGAGGGCCATTATACAGTAACACCAGGGGACGTGTCTGGGTGATGACTGGAGAGGTGACTGCCGGGGATGGGACATTATACAGTAACACCATGGGACGTGTCTGGGTGATGACTGGAGAGGTGACTGCTGGGAATGGAGTATTATACAATAACACCAGTGGATGTGTCTGGGTTATGACTGGAGAGGTGAATGCTGAGAATGGGGCATTATACAGTAACACCAGTGGATGTGTCTGGGTGATGACTGGAGAGGTGACTCCTGGGAATGGGGCATGATACAGTAATACCAGGGGTCGTGGCTGGGTGATGACTGGAGAGGTGACTGTCGGGAATGGGGCATTATACAGTAACAGCGGGGAATGTGTCTGGGTGATGACTGGAGAGGTGACTGCTGGGAATGGGACATTATACAGTAACGCCAGGGGATGTGTCTGTGTGATGACTGGAGAGGTGACTGCTGGGAATGGGGCATTATACAGTGACTGCTGGGAATGGGGCATTATACAGTAACACCAGGGGATGCGTCTGGGTGATGACTGGAGAGGTGACTGCTGGGAATGGGACAGTATACAGTAATACCGGGTGATGTGTCTGGGTGATGACTGGAGAGGTGACTGCCGGGAATGGGACATTATACAGTAACACCAGGGGATGTGTCTGGGTGATGACTGGAGAGGTGACTGCTGGGAATGGGGCATTATACAGTGACTGCTGGGAATGGGGCATTATACAGTAACACCAGGGGATGTGTCTGGGTGATAACTGGAGAGGTGACTGCTGGGAATGGGACATTATACAGTAACACCAGGGGATGTGTCTGGGTGATGACTGGAGAGGTGACTGCTGGGAATGGGGCATTATACAGTAACACTAGGGGGTGTGTCTGGGTGATGACTGCTGGGAATAGGACATTATACAGTAACACCGGGGGATGTGTCTGGGTGATGACTGGAGAGGTGACTGCTGGGAATAGGGCATTATACAGTAACACCAGGGGATGTGTCTGGGTGATGACTGGAGAGGTGACTGCTGGGAATAGGGCATTATACAGTACCACCAGGGGATGTGTCTGGGTGATGTGTGGAGAGGTAACTGCTGGGAATGGGGCATGATACAGTAACACCTGGGGACATGTCTGGTTGATGATTGGAGAGGTGACTGCTGGGAATGGGACATTATACAGTAACACTGGGGGATGTGTCTGGGTGATGTGCGAAGAGGTGACTCCTGGGAATGGGGCATGATACAGTAATACCAGGGGTTGTGGCTGGGTGATGACTGGAGAGGTGACTGCCGGGAATGGGGCATTATACAGTAACAGCGGGGAATGTGTCTGGGTGATGACCGGAGAGGTGGCTGCTGGGAATGGGACATTATACAGTAACACCGGGGGATGTGTCTGGGTGATGACCAGAGAGGTGACTGCCGGGAATGGAATATTATACAGTAACACCAGGGGACGTGTCTGGGTGATGCCTGGACAGGTGGCTACCGGGAATGGGACATTATACAGTAACACCGGGGTATGTGTCTGGGTGATGTGTGGAGAGGTGACTTCTGGGAATGGGTCATAATACAGTAATACCAGGGAATGTGTCTAGGTGATGACCGGAGAGGTGGCTGCCGGGAATGGGGCATTATACAGTAACACTGGGGGATGTGTCTGGGTGATGACTGGATAGGTGACTGCTGGGAATGGGACATTATACAGTAATACCGGGGGATGTGTTTGGGTGATGACTGGAGAGATGACTGCTGGGAATGGGACATTATACAGAAAAACCCGGGGACGAGTCTGGGTGATGACTGGAGAGGTTACTGCAGGGAATGGGACATTATACAGTAACACCAGGGGACGTGTCTGGGTGATGACTGGAGAGGTGACTGCCGGGGATGGGACATTATACAGTAACACCATGGGACGTGTCTTGGTGATGACTGGAGAGGTGACTGCCTGGAATGATACATTATACAGTAACACTAGGGGGTGTGTCTGGGTGATGACTGCTGGGAATAGGACATTATACAGTAACACCGGGGGATGTGTCTGGGTGATGACTGGAGAGGTGACTACTGGGAATGGGGCATTATACAGTAACACTGGGGAATGTGTTTGGGTGATGACCAGAGAGGTGTCTGCCGGGAATGGGACATTATACAGTAACACTGGGGGATGTGTCTGGGTGATGACTGGAGGGGTGTCTGCTGGGAATTGGACATAATACAGTAACACCGGGGGAGGTGTCTGGGTGATGACTGGAGAGGTGACTGCTGGGAATAGGGCATTATACAGTACCACCAGGGGATGTGTCTGGTTGATGATTGGAGAGGTGACTGTTGGGAATGGGACATTATACAGTAACACTGGGGCATGTGTCTTGGTGATGTGTGGAGAGGTGACTCCTGGGAATGGGGCATGATACAGTAATACCAGGGGTCGTGGCTGGGTGATGACTGGAGAGGTGACTGTCGGGAATGGGGCATTATACAGTAACAGCGGGGAATGTGTCTGGGTGATGACTGGAGAGGTGACTGCTGGGAATGGGACATTATACAGTAACGCCAGGGGATGTGTCTGTGTGATGACTGGAGAGGTGACTGCTGGGAATGGGGCATTATACAGTGACTGCTGGGAATGGGGCATTATACAGTAACACCAGGGGATGCGTCTGGGTGATGGCTGGAGAGGTGACTGCTGGGAATGGGACAGTATACAGTAATACCGGGTGATGTGTCTGGGTGATGACTGGAGAGGTGACTGCCGGGAATGGGACATTATACAGTAACACCAGGGGATGTGTCTGGGTGATGACTGGAGAGGTGACTGCTGGGAATGGGGCATTATACAGTGACTGCTGGGAATGGGGCATTATACAGTAACACCAGGGGATGTGTCTGGGTGATGACTGGAGAGGTGACTGCTGGGAATGGGACATTATACAGTAACACCAGGAGATGTGTCTGGGTGATGACTGGAGAGGTGACTGCTGGGAATGGGGCATTATACAGTAACACTAGGGGGTGTGTCTGGGTGATGACAGCTGGGAATAGGACATTATACAGTAACACCAGGGGATGTGTCTGGGTGATGACTGGAGAGGTGACTGCCGGGAATGTGACATTATACAGTAACACAGGGGTATTTGTCTGGATGATGACTAGAGAGGTGACTACTGGGAATGGGGCATTATACAGTAACACTGGGTAATGTGTTTGGGTGATGACCAGAGAGGTGGCTGCCGGGAATGGGACATTATACAGTAACACCGGGGGACGTGTCTGGGTGATGACCGGAGAGTTGACTGCCGGGAATGGGGCATTATACAGTTACACCAGGGGATGTGTCTGGGTGATGACTGGAGAGGTGACTGCTGGGAATGTGACATTATACAGTAACACCAGGGGACGTGTCTGGGTAATGACCGGAGAAGTGGCTGCCGGGAATGGAATATTATACAGTAACACCAGAGGACGTGTCTGGGTGATAACTGGACAGATGGCTGCCAGGAATGGGATATTATACAGTAACACCGGGGAACATGTCTGGTTGATGATTGGAGAGGTGAATGCTGGAAATGGGGCATTATACAGTACTACCACCAGGGGATGTGTCTGGGTGATGTGTGGGGAGGTGACTGCCGGCAATGGGGTATTATACAGTAACACCGGCAATGTGTCTGGGTGATGACCGGAGAGGTGACTGCTGGGAATGGGACATTATACAGTAACACTAGGGGACGAGTCTGGGTGATGACTGGAGAGGTGACTGCTGGGAATGGGACATTGGTGGTCATTCCGAGTTGTTAGCTCGCAAGCTGCTTTTAGCAGCATTGCACACGCTAAGCCGCCGCCTACTGGGAGTGAATCTTAGCATAGTAAAATTGCGAACAAAAGATTTGCAATATTGCGATAAGACATCTCTGTGCAGTTTCTGAGTAGCTCGACACTTACTCGGCATCTGCGATCAGTTCAGTGCTTGTCGTTCCAGGTTTGACGTCACAAACACACCTAGCGTTCGCCCAGACACTCCTCCGTTTCTCCAGCCACTCCCGCGTTTTTCCCAGAAACGGTAGCGTTTTTCCCCGCACGCCCATAAAACGGCCTGTTTCCGCCCAGAAACACCCACTTTCTGTCAATCTCACTCCGATCGCCTGAGCGATGAAAAAGCCGTGAGTAAAAATCCAAACTTCTTAGCAAATTTACTTGGCGCAGTCGCAGTGCGGACATTGCGCATGCGCACTAAGCGGAAAATCGCTGCAATGCGATGACATTTTCCGAGCGAACAACTCGGAATGAGGGCCATTATACAGTAACACCAGGGGACGTGTCTGGGTGATGACTGGAGAGGTGACTGCTGGGAATGGGACATTATACAGTAACACTAGGGGGTGTGTCTGGGTGATGACTGCTGGGAATAGGACATTATGCAGTAACACCGGGGGATGTGTCTGGGTGATGACTGGAGAGGTGACTGCCGGGAATGTGACATTATACAGTAACACAGGGGGACGTGTCTGGGTGATGACTGCTGGGAATAGGACATTATACAGTAACACCGGGGGATGTGTCTGGATGATGACTAGAGAGGTGACTGCCGGGAATGGGGCATTATACAGTTACACCAGGGGATGTGTCTGGGTGATGACTGGAGAGGTGACTGCCGGGAATGTGACATTATACAGTAACACAGGGGTATTTGTCTGGGTGATGACTGGAGAGGTGGCTGCCGGGAATGGGGCATTATACAGTTACACCAGGGGATGTGTCTGGGTGATGACTGGAGAGGTGACTGCCGGGAATGTGACATTATACAGTAACACAGGGGTATTTGTCTGGGTGATGACTGGAGAGGTGGCTGCCGGGAATGGGGCATTATACAGTTACACCAGGGGATGTGTCTGGGTGATGACTGGAGAGGTGACTGCTGGGAATGGAGTATTATACAATAACACCAGTGGATGTGTCTGGGTTATGATTGGAGAGGTGAATGCTGAGAATGGGGCATTATACAGTAACACCAGGGGATGTGTCTGGGTGATGACTGGAGAGGTGACTGCTGGGAATGGGACAGTATACAGTAATACCGGGTGATGTGTCTGGGTGATGACTGGAGAGGTGACTGCCGGGAATGGGACATTATACAGTAACACCAGGGGATGTGTCTGGGTGATGACTGGAGAGGTGACTGCTGGAAATGGGACATTATACAGTAACACCAGGGGATGTGTCTGGGTGATGACTGGAGAGGTGACTGCTGGGAATGGGACATTATACAGTAACACCAGGGGACGTGTGGGGCTGATGACTGGGGAGGTGACTGCTGGGAATGGGGCATTATACAGTAACACCGGAGTATGTGTCTGGGTTATGACTGGAGAGGTGAATGCTGGGAATGGGGCATTATACAGTAACACCAGGGGATGTGTCTGGGTGATGACTGGAGAGGTGACTGCTGGGAATGGGACATTATACAGTAACACCAGGGGATGTGTCTGGGTGATGACTGGAGAGGTGACTGCTGGGAATGGGACATTATACAGTAACACCGGGGGATGTGTCTGGGTGATGACTGGAGAGGTGACTGCTGGGAATAGGGCATTATACAGTAACACCAGGGTTATGTGTCTTGGTGATGACTGGAGAGGTGACTGCTGGGAATAGGGCATTATACAGTAACACCAGGGTTATGTGTCTGGGTGATGACTGGAGAGGTGACTGCTGGGAATAGGACATTATACAGTAACACCAGGGGATGTGTCTGGGTGATGACTGGAGAGGTGACTGCTGGGAATGGGACATTATACAGTAACACCAGGTGATGTGTCTGGGTGATGACTGGAGAGGTGACTGCTGGGAATAGGACATTATACAGTAACACCGGGGGATGTGTCTGGGTGATGACTGGAGAGGTGACTGCTGGGAATAGGGCATTATACAGTAACACCAGGGTTATGTGTCTGGGTGATGACTGGAGAGGTGACTGCTGGGAATAGGGCATTATACAGTAACACCGGGGGATGTGTCTGGGTGATGACCGGAGAGGTGACTGCTGGGAATAGGACATTATACAGTAACACCAGGGGATGTGTCTGGGTGATGACTGGAGAGGTGACTGCTGGGAATGGGGCATTTATACAGTAACACCAGGGGACGTGTCTGGGTGATGACTGGAGAGGTGACTGCTGGGAATGGGACATTATACAGTAACACCGGGGGATGTATCTGGGTGATGACTGGAGAGGTGACTGCTGGGAATGGGGCATTATACAGTAACACCGGGGGACGTGTCTGGGTGATGACTGGAGAGGTGACTGCTGGGAATGGGTCATTATACAGTAACACCAGGGGACGTGTCTGGGTGATGACTGGAGAGGTGACTGCTGGGAATGGGGCATTATACAGTAACACCGGAGTATGTGTCTGGGTTATGACTGGAGAGGTGAATGCTGGGAATGGGTCATTATACAGTAACACCAGGGGACGTGTCTGGGTGATGACTGGAGAGGTGACTGCTGGGAATGGGGCATTATACAGTAACACCGGAGTATGTGTCTGGGTGATGACTGGAGAGGTGACTGCTGGGAATGGGACATTATACAGTAACACCGGGGGACGTGTCTGGGTGATGACTGGAGAGGTGACTGCTGGGAATGGGACATTATACAGTAACACCAGGGTATGTGTCTGGGTGATGACTGGAGAGGTGACTGCTGGGAATGGGACATTATACAGTAACACCAGGGTTATGTGTCTGGGTGATGACTGGAGAGGTGACTGCTGGGAATGGGACATTATACAGTAACACCAGGGGATGTGTCTGGGTGATGACTGGAGGGGTGACTGCTGGGAATGGGACATTATACAGTAACACCAGGTGATGTGTCTGGGTGATGACTGGAGAGGTGACTGCTGGGAATGAGGCATTATACAGTAACACCGGGGGATGTGTCTGGGTGATGACTGGAGAGGTGACTGCTGGTAATGGGAAATTATACAGTAACACAAGGGGATGTGTCTGGGTGATGACTGGAGAGGTGACTGCTGGGAATGGGACATTATACAGTAACACTGGGGGATGTGTCTGGGTGATGACTGGAGGGGTGACTGCTGGGAATGGGACATTATACAGTAACACCAGGTGATGTGTCTGGGTGATGACTGGAGAGGTGACTGCTGGGAATGAGGCATTATACAGTAACACCGGGGGATGTGTCTGGGTGATGACTGGAGAGGTGACTGCTGGGAATGGGACATTATACAGTAACACCAGGGGATGTGTCTGGGTGATGACTGGAGAGGTGACTGCTGGGAATAGGACATTATACAGTAACACCGGGGGATGTGTCTGGGTGATGACTGGAGAGGTGACTGCTGGGAATAGGGCATTATACAGTAACACCAGGGTTATGTGTCTGGGTGATGACTGGAGAGGTGACTGCTGGGAATAGGGCATTATACAGTAACACCAGGGTTATGTGTCTGGGTGATGACTGGAGAGGTGACTGCTGGGAATAGGACATTATACAGTAACACCAGGGGATGTGTCTGGGTGATGACTGGAGAGGTGACTGCTGGGAATAGGACATTATACAGTAACACCGGGGGATGTGTCTGGGTGATGACTGGAGAGGTGACTGCTGGGAATAGGACATTATACAGTAACACCGGGGGATGTGTCTGGGTGATGTGTGGAGAGGTAACTGCTGGGAATGGGGCATGATACAGTAACACCTGGGGACATGTCTGGTTGATGATTGGAGAGGTGACTGCTGGGAATGGGGCATTATACAGTAACACTGGGGGATGTGTCTGGGTGATGACCGGAGAGGTGACTGCCGGGAATGGGGCATTATACAGTTACACCAGGGGATGTGTCTGGGTGATGACTGGAGAGGTGACTGCTGGGAATGTGACATTGTACAGTAACACTGGGGGATGTGTCTGGGTGATGTGCGGTGAGGTGACTCCTGGGAATGGGGCATGATACAGTAATACCAGGGGTCGTGGCTGGGTGATGACTGGAGAGGTGACTGCCGGGAATGGGGCATTATACAGTAACAGCGGGGAATGTGTCTGGGTGATGACCGGAGAAGTGGCTGCCGGGAATGGGGCATTATACAGTAACACTGGGGGATGTGTCTGGGTGATGACCGGAGAGGTGACTGCTGGGAATGGGACATTATACAGTAACACCAGGGGATGTGTCTGGGTGATGACTGGAGAGGTGACTGCTGGGAATGGAGTATTATACAATAACACCAGTGGATGTGTCTGGGTTATGACTGGAGAGGTGAATGCTGAGAATGGGGCATTATACAGTAACACTGGGGGATGTGTCTGGGTGATGACCGGAGAGGTGACTGCCGGGAATGGGGCATTATACAGTTACACCAGGGGATGTGTCTGGGTGATGACTGGAGAGGTGACTGCTGGGAATGTGACATTGTACAGTAACACCAGGGGACGTGTCTGGGTAATGACCGAAGAGGTGGCTGCCAGGAATGGGGCATTATACAGTAACACTTGGGGATGTGTCTGGGTGATGAATGGAGAGGTGACTGCTGGGAATGGGACATTATACAGTAATACCGGGGGATGTGTTTGGGTGATGACTGGAGAGGTGACTGCTGGGAATGGGACATTATACAGTAACACCAGGGGACGTGTCTGGGTGATGACTGTAGAGGTGACTGCTGGGAATGGGGCATTATACAATAACACCGGGGGACGTGTCTGGGTGATGACCGGAGAGGTGACTGCTGGGAATGGGACATTATACAGTAATACCGGGGGATGTGTCTGGGTGATGACTATAGAGGTGACTGCTGGGAATGGGGCATTATACAGTGACTGCTGGGAATGGGGCATTATACAGTATCACCAGGGGATGTGTCTTGGTGATGACTGGAGAGGTGACTGCTGGGAATGGGACATTATACAGTAACACCGTGGGGATGTGTCTGGGTGATGACTGGAGAGGTGACTGCTGGGAATAGGGCATTATACAGTAACACCAGGGGACGTGTTTGGGTGATGACCGGAGAGGTGACTGCTGGGAATGGGACATTATACAGTAACACCGGGGGAACGTGTCTGGGTGATGACCAGAGAGGTGACTGCCGGGAATGGGGCATTATACAGTTACACCAGGGGATGTGTCTGGGTGATGCCTGGACAGATGGCTACCGGGAATGGGACATTATACAGTAACACCGGGGTATGTGTCTGGGTGATGTGTGGAGAGGTGACTTCTGGGAATGGGTCATAATACAGTAATACCAGGGAATGTGTCTAGGTGATGACCGGAGAGGTGGCTGCTGGGAATGGGACATTATACAGTAACACTGGGGGATGTGTCTGGGTGATGACTGGATAGGTGACTGCTGGGAATGGGACATTATACAGTAATACCGTGGGATGTGTTTGGGTGATGACTGGAGAGATGACTGCTGGGAATGGGACATTATACAGTAACACCAGGGGGCGAGTCTGGGTGATGACTGGAGAGGTTACTGCAGTGAATGGGACATTATACAGTAACACCAGGGGATGTGTCTGGGTGATGACTGGAGAGGTGACTGCCGGGGATGGGACATTATACAGTAACACCATGGGACGTGTCTGGGTGATGACTGGAGAGGTGACTGACTGGAATGATACATTATACAGTAACACTAGGGGGTGTGTCTGGGTGATGACTGCTGGGAATAGGACATTATACAGTAACACCGGGGGATGTGTCTGGGTGATGACTGGAGAGGTGACTACTGGGAATGGGGCATTATACAGTAACACCAGGGGATGTGTCTGGGTGATGACTGGAGAGGTGACTGCTGGGAATGGGGCATTATACAGTGACCGCTGGGAATGGGGCATTATACAGTAACACCAGGGGATGTGTCTGGGTGATGACTGGAGAGGTGACTGCTGGGAATGGGACATTATACAGTAACACCAGGGGATGTGTCTGGGTGATGACTGGAGAGGTGACTGCTGGGAATGGGGCATTATACAGTAACACTAGGGGGTGTGTCTGGGTGATGACTGCTGGGAATAGGACATTATACAGTAACACCGGGGGATGTGTCTGGGTGATGACTGGAGAGGTGACTGCCGGGAATGTGACATTTATACAGTAACACAGGGGTATTTGTCTGGATGATGACTAGAGAGGTGACTACTGGGAATGGGGCATTATACAGTAACACTGGGGAATGTGTTTGGGTGATGACCAGAGAGGTGGCTGCCGGGAATGGGGCATTATACAGTTACACCAGGGGATGTGTCTGGGTGATGACTGGAGAGGTGACTGCTGGGAATGTGACATTATACAGTAACACCATGGGACGTGTCTGGGTAATGACCGGAGAAGTGGCTGCCGGGAATGGAATATTATACAGTAACACCAGGGGACGTGTCTGGGTGATAACTGGACAGATGGCTTCCAGGAATGGGATATTATACAGTAACACCGGGGGACATGTCTGGTTGATGATTGGAGAGGTGAATGCTGGAAATGGGGCATTATACAGTACTACCACCAGGGGATGTGTCTGGGTGATGTGTGGAGAGGTGACTGCCGGCAATGGGGTATTATACAGTAACACCGGCAATGTGTCTGGGTGATGACCGGAGAGGTGACTGCTGGGAATGGGACATTATACAGTAACACTAGGGGACGAGTCTGGGTGATGACTGGAGAGGTGACTGCTGGGAATGGGACATTGGTGGTCATTCCGAGTTGTTCGCTCGCAAGCTGCTTTTAGCAGCATTGCACACGCTAAGCCACCGCCTACTGGGAGTGAATCTTAGCATAGTAAAATTGCGAACGAAAGATTCGCAATATTGCGATAAGACATCTCTGTGCAGTTTCTGAGTAGCTCGACACTTACTCGGCATCTGCGATCAGTTCAGTGCTTGTCGTTCCAGGTTTGACGTCACAAACACACCTAGCGTTCGCCCAGACACTCCTCCGTTTCTCCAGCCACTCCCGCGTTTTTCCCAGAAACGGTAGCGTTTTTCCCCGCACGCCCATAAAACGGCCTGTTTCCGCCCAGAAACACCCACTTTCTGTCAATCTCACTCCGATCGCCTGAGCGATGAAAAAGCCGTGAGTAAAAATCCAAACTTCTTAGCAAATTTACTTGGCGCAGTCGCAGTGCGGACATTGCGCATGCGCATTAAGCGGAAAATCGCTGCAATGCGATGACATTTTCCGAGCGAACAACTCGGAATGAGGGCCATTATTCAGTAACACCAGGGGACGTGTCTGGGTGATGACTGGAGAGGTGACTGCCGGGGATGCGACATTATACAGTAACACCATGGGACGTGTCTGGGTGATGACTGGAGAGGTGACTGCCTGGAATGAGACATTATACAGTAACACCAGGGGATGTGTCTGGGTGATGACTGGAGAGGTGACTGCCTGGAATGAGACATTATACAGTAACACTAGGGGATGTTCTGGGTGATGACTGCTGGGAATGGGACATGGGGGGTCATTCCGAGTTGTTCGCTCCCGCCTACTGGGAGTGAATCTTAGCTTCTTAAAATTGCGAACGAAAGATTCGCAATATTGCGATAAGACATCTCTGTGCAGTTTCTGAGTAGCTCGAGACTTACTCTGCCAGTGCGATCAGTTCAGTGCTTGTCGTTCCTGGTTTGACGTCACAAACACACCCAGCGTTCGCCCAGACACTCCCCCGTTTCTCCAGCCACTCCCGCGTTTTTCCCAGAAACGGTAGCGTTTTTTCACACACGCCCATAAAACGGCCTGTTTCCGCCCAGAAACACCCACTTCCTGTCTATCTCACTCCGATTGCCTGAGCGATGAAAAGGCAGTGAGTAAAACTCCAAACTTCTTAGCAAATTTACTTGTCGCAGTGCGGACATTGCGCATGCGCACTTAGTGAGAAATCGCTGCAATGCGAAGAAATTTTCAGAGCGAACAACTCGGAATGAGCGCCATTATACAGTAACACTAGGGGACGTGTCTGGGTGATGACTGGAGAGGTGATTGCTTCGAATGGGGCATTATACAGTAACACCAGGAGATGTGTCTGGGTGATGACTGGAGAGGTGACTGCTGGGAATGGGATATTATACAGTAACACCAGGGGATGTGTCTGGGTGATGACTGGAGAGGTGACTGCTGGGAATGGGACATTATACAGTAACACCTGGGGACGTGTCTGGGTTATGACTGGAGAGGTGAATGCTGAGAATGGGGCATTATACAGTAACACCAGTGGATGTGTCTGGGTGATGACTGGAGAGGTGACTGCTGGGAATGGGACATTATACCGTAACACTGAGGGATGTGTCTGGGTGATGACTGGAGAGGTGAATGCTGAGAATGGGGCATTATACAGTAACACCAGGGGACGTGTCTGGGTGATGACTGGAGAGGTGACTGCTGGGAATGGGGCATTATACAGTAACACCGGGGGGCGTGTCTGGGTGATGACTGGAGAGGTGATTGCTGGGAATGGGACATTATACAGTAACACCAGAGATGTGTCTGGGTGATGACTGGAGAGGTGACTGCTGGGAATGGGACATTATACAGTAACACCAGGGGACGTGTATGGGTGATGACTGGAGAGGTGACTGCTGGGAATGGGGCATTATACAGTAACACCGGGGGGCGTGTCTGGGTGATGACTGGAGAGGTGATTGCTGGGAATGGGACATTATACAGTAACATCGGGGGCGTGTCTGGGTGATGATTGGAGAGGTGACTGCTGGGAATGGGACATTATACAGTAACACCGGGGGATGTGTCTGGGTGATGACTGGAGAGGTGACTGCTGGGAATGGGGCATTATACAGTAACACTGGGGGATGTGTCTGGGTGATGGCTAGAGAGGTGACTGCTGGGAATGGGACATTATACAGTAACACCAGGGGATGTGTCTGGGTGATGACTGGAGAGGTGACTGCTGGGAATGGGACATTATACAGTAACACCGGGGGACGTGTCTGGGTGATGACTGGAGAGGTGACTGCTGGGAATGGGGCATTATACAGTAACACCAGGGGATGTGTCTGGGTGATGACTGGAGACGTGACTGCTGGGAATGGGGCATTATACAGTAACACTGGGGGATGTGTCTGGGTGATGACTGGAGAGGTGACTGCTGGGAATGGGACATTATACAGTAACATCAGGGGACGTGTCTGGGTGATGACTGGAGAGGTGACTGCTGGGAATGGGATATTATACAGTAACACCAGGGGATGTGTCTGGGTGATGACTGGAGAGGTGACTGCTGGGAATGGGGCATTATACAGTAACACCAGGGGATGTGTCTGGGTGATGACTGTATCACTGTGTGTGTCAGGTTCCTATAAGGTGTCAGGATGTCACTGTCTATGTCTCCATGCAGGAGGAGGAGTATATAGAGGAACACAGGGGTCTGTACAAGGACGTGATGATGGAGAATCACCGGCCCCTCACATCACTGGGTAAGAGGAGACTGTCATGTATTGTACAGGGGAGAGCAGGTATGGGGGCCCCCTATATACACACATCATCTGATAATCACATATATACACTGTACTTAGTCACTGTGTGTCTCCTACAGATGGACCCAGTAACAGAGATACCCCAGAGAGATGTCCCCGTCCTCTGTATTCCCAGGACTGTACAGAGGAGAATCACAGGATCCCACAGGAGGATCAGGTAGGTGTAAATTGTAGAGATGCTGTGTGTGTATCCAATTATTTTTGTTGCCTAAGCTTTTACTTGAATAAAAAATGAGTAATGTCTTATTTTATTGCTGTTTTATGTAGGGTGTTGACCACTTGAATACTATTAAGTCAGAAGATATAGAGGGAGAAGAAGAGACGTATGTGACTGATATAAAGGCAGAAGATATAGAGGGAGAAGAAGAGACGTATGTGACTGATATGGAGGGAGAAGAAGAGACGTATGTGACTGATATAAAGGCAGAAGATATAGAGGGAGAAGAAGAGACGTATGTGACTGATATAAAGGCAGAAGATATAGAGGGAGAAGAAGAGACGTATGTGACTGATATAAAGGCAGAAGATACAGAGGGAGAAGAAGAGACGTATATGACTGATATAAAGGCTGAAGATATGGAGGGAGAAGAAGAGACGTATGTGACTGATATAAAGGCAGAAGATACAGAGGGAAAAGAAGAGACGTATGTGACTGATATAAAGGCAGAAGATACAGAGGGAAAAGAAGAGACGTATGTGACTGATATAAAGGCAGAAGATATAGAGGGAGAAGAGGAGACGTATATAACTGTTATAAAGGCAGAAGATATAGACGGAGAAGAAGAGACGTATGTGAGGGGTGATCAGCAGTGTAAGGATGAAGAAATCCCTACAGATATCAGCACAGGTGAGTAATAATCACTTATTACAGAATACTGGGCGGAATTCATGTTTGTATGTAAAGCAAAACAAGCAAGTAACCATGTTGCCATGTAATTTTTTCTATGCAGGGTAAATACTGGCTGGTTTTTGCATGTAGCCCTTACAAATGTTAGTCATTTGTTCACCACATGCAATCTGTTACATGCATGTAAGAAACATATCCTAAATACACCCATACCTTACACAAGACACTGCTAAAACTCTTATCCACGCTCTCATTATCTTCTGCATTAGTCTCCTAACTGGTCTTATCAAAATGAGACTCTCACCACTACAATCCATTCTGAATGCAGTGGCGAGGCTAATCTTCCTCGCTAGACGTTCATCGTCTGCCGATCCGCTCTGTCAGTCCCTTCATTAGTTGCCGGTGTTCTACCGTATCCAATATAAAATACTTACACACAAGGCTAATAACAAAACTTCACCAATCTTATCTCAAAATATTTCCCAACCCGTCCTCTTTGCTTTTCACAAGATCTACGTCTCTCATCCACATGCATTAATTGCTCTCACTTAAAATCACAGGACTTTTTCTGTGCTGCACCCACTCTGTGGAATGCCCTCCCACGCACAATAAGACTCTCCTCTAGTCTCCAAACCTTCAAGCATTCTCTGAAATCTGACCTCTTCAGACAAGCCCATCACATTCCTGACCTGCCCACATAAGCTCCCTATCTAATTACAACCTCTGTATAGTACACATAACCTCACATATTTTGTCTTTCTTTACACCCTTGGCCAGCATTGCTGGGTGACCATATCATACAGCCCACCAAGAACCTTTGCAATCTGGGGGACCCTTATGCAATAAGTAACATCTATACTTGTGTATCATTGCCTAATTCCCTATAGATTGTAAGCTTACGAGCAGGGCTCTCTTACCTCTACACCCATTGATTAGACCTCCTTGCTCAGTCGCTACATCAATCTCTGATTCTATTCCCTCATCTGTCAGTGCAAACTATCTGCCCCCAATTAGACTCCAAATAAAAGTGGTACCACCTACCTTAAAATTGGGACCAGCAACAAGGTTGGTGGTTCCTGAACTCCACTGCATTTTTAGTGTTGACAGATCCCATTAGTATTTTGACCCCAGCCACCCCAAGATAGAATGGTGTTTAAAGTTTAGAAATTTGGACACCTGGTACATTCGGTTCCTTGGATCCTAGTAGCTAGGTACCTCCTTTGCGGAGTCTTTATGCCACTACCAGGGGAAGCTAGAGCTCCCCAACGGCAGTATGTCAGATACAATCTCTAGGCCATTGGGTACCAGTTTGCCCCTTGACAGCTTTGAATCCCATCTTGATCCAATTTGATAGTGATGAAGTCTGTGGCCTTTTACCTCTGCATAAGCCATGCTTGGCCCATCCTGTAGACCAGATGAAAGTAGAATATCTAACCTTTAAACCCTACATAAACAAAGTTGGGGAGTACTACCTGGATTTGAATCCTGAGTGGCCTACTAATGATGGTAGACCCCAATATTCGAGAAATTTAGGGGCCTGATAGTATTAAGTTTTAGTCTTAGTGAGACCGTATAAAATTGAACACAAAATCCATGACCTATGATATCTTAGACAAGTAGAAGAAACCTTTTGAAGCAAAGAAATCACCCTTAGCCAGATTAAAATCCAGGGTGTGCACAGAATGATGCTGGACCCCAAAAATGCAGATTTTTTTTGTCCTGAAAACCCCTCTATGGCAGACATTTAGAAGCTTTTTTTTTCTAGTCTTAGTGGTCACCCAGGAAATTGAACCCAAAGTTACTATCCAGGGATTAGCTGGTAATTTATTACAGCTGGTAGACCCCGTCTTTCCAAAGAGCCCTTTTCTGAGGCCCTACACTTACAGGAGGGGGGGTGGAAACAAGTCTTTTGAACCTAGGTAGACAGGCACCTGTGGGACTCGTCTACAGAGGTGCACTCCCCCACATACCACCTCCACCACCGTAATTAGTAGTCACCCATGGCTTATTTGAATGTAGATGTAAACATTTAAAATACATAAAGAATCAGTGACTGACACATAATAAAGATAGGATCAGTGACTGGTAAATAATACAGACACCATCACAGTGACTGCCTGTGGCCAGAGACCCTGGCAGCCAAGGCACGTAAAGGGTTAACCCTTAAGTGCATGGCGATGTTTTAATGACAATAGGTGCTTGGCACCACTGTTAAATGTACTTACGGCGCCAGGCGCGGACTGTTTAATGGTGTGTTCTAACATGTCATATGTAGTGCTCTGTGCACAGTTGTAGGATTGCATGTTTCAAATGTATATATTTAAGATGTGGTCAAATATATCTTAAAGGGAAAAATGCAGTGTGTGTATGTGTATATATATATATATATATATATATATGTGTGTGTATATATAAACTGAATAGGGGTCCCCTATCTTCTGTGACTAGGAAATGGGATGCTAATTGCCCTCTCCTAGCAGATCGGGTGAATGACAAAACCTTTTTGATGTTGGACAGGTCACGGCAGGTAATGGCAGAGAGTGTGAGTTCCTTAGACAAAGGCGTTAATCACTGGTGGTTTCCTTATTACATATGTAAAGTCAAGTGTCAGATTGGGTTTGGAACCTGTATTTATTTATGTAGCTGGTTTGAGTGATATACAAATCCTGAATGGTAGATGCAGGAAGGATGAGGAACATTTGTTTGGGCAATCAAATATAAACCGTATTTTGAAGCTATGTGATAAATGTATCATAGGCGAATTGTAAACTCCCTGGTGGTAAGGACTGGACTTTAAAGGAGACCAAACTTTGTGTGTGACAGGAAGGAGGAAATTGCTTCATGTACTTATATCCTTTTTAAAATGTAATTTATTTATATTTTGTAAGATGTCCTGATTGGATGGAAAATACTCTGGGAGGAGGGGGGGGGGGGGGGTACTACTACCCCCTGAGATGCATTCTGGTTTTACTGTATAAAAAGAGGAGGCCTGTGAGCTTCAGAGTTGTATTATACCAACTACTTTCTGCTGTTACCTCTTGCTGTATTGCTGTTTCCCCTAGCAACAGGGAAGAGTTCTCTTTAGAACTGTTTGGGCGAATAAACATCATCTGCCTCAAGAAGACCGCTTCATCTTGTGACCTGCAGGGCTAGGCGAAACCTAGATCCGTTTTCCAGCTGTCCAGGATACAGCCAGCGTCTCCAATGTCCGCCTCCAGGCAGCTACCGGCAGAGGCCTAGTCAAGTGACTATTGGGGACTCGTCAACACCTCACAGGTGTGGTAAGACAGCGTGTTGACGCATACAGAGCAGAACCATTGTTCCAGATGCCACGGAGGAGTATGGGGGTGGCAGCGTAGTACCTGCCCACTGCGTATTGGGTGGAGCCAGTAACAGGTAGTTACTGATGGTAAGCGGGAATCCCCTAATTGGCCAGGTCCCGTGTGACCTAAACTCCATACAGTGACTGAGGGCGGAACGCAAAAGGCGGTGAGGGTTTACGTACGGGACCGTCCGGTCACACTGCCATATAGTGGAGAATGGATCAGTGACATCCATATAATACAGAGAGGATCAGTTACCAACATGTAATACAGATACCAGCACAGTGACCACTATATAATATGGGGGTGTGGAGGGACATGCTATGCGTAATGACAAGCACAGTATGGGGGTGAGCAGGGACACGCTATGGGGAATGAGCAAGCACAGTATGGGGGAGCAGGGACACACTATGGGGAATGAGCAAGCACAGTATGGGGGTGAGCACAGACACGCTATGGGGAATGAGCAAGCACAGTATGGGGGGAGCAGGGACACGCTATGGGGAATGAGCAAGCACAGTATGGGGTGAGCAGGGACACGCTATGGGGAATGAGCAAGCACAGTATGGGGGTGAGCAGGGACATGCTATAGGGAATGAGCAAGCACAGTATGGGGGGGAGCAGGGACATGCTATGGGGAATGATCAAGAACAGTATGGGGGGGTGAGCAGGGACACGCTATAGGGAATGAGCAAGCACAGTATGGGAGTGAGCAGGGACATGCTATGGGGAATGAGCAAGCACAGTATGGGAGTGAGCAGGGACACGCTGTAGGGAATGAACAATCACAGTATGGGTGGAGCAGGGACACGCTATGGGGAATGAGCAAGAACAGTATGGGGTGGTGAGCAGGGACATGCTATGGGGAATGAGCAAGCACAGTATGGGGGAGCAGGGACATGCTATGGGGAATGAGCAAGCACAGTATGGGGGGGAGCAGGGACATGCTATGGGGAATGATCAAGAACAGTATGGGGGGGTGAGCAGGGACACGCTATAGGGAATGAGCAAGCACAGTATGGGAGTGAGCAGGGACATGCTATGGGGAATGAGCAAGCACAGTATGGGAGTGAGCAGGGACACGCTGTAGGGAATGAACAATCACAGTATGGGTGGAGCAGGGACACGCTATGGGGAATGAGCAAGCACAGTATGGGGTGAGCAGGGACACTATGGGGAATGAGCAAGCACAGTATGGGGGAGCAGGGACACGCTATGGGGAATGAGCAAGCACAGTATGGGGGTGAGCAGGGACATGCTATAGGGAATGAGCAAGCACAGTATGGGGGGGAGCAGGGACATGCTATGGGGAATGATCAAGAACAGTATGGGGGGGTGAGCAGGGACACGCTATAGGGAATGAGCAAGCACAGCATGGGGGAGCAGGGACACGCTATGGGGAATGAGCAAGCACAGTATGGGGTGAGCAGGGACACGCTATGGGGAATGAGCAAGCACAGTATGGGGGGAGCAGGGACACGCTATGGGGAATGTACAAGCACAGTATGGGGGTGAGCACAGACACGCTATGGGGAATGAGCAAGCACAGTATGGGGGGAGCAGGGACACGCTATGGGGAATGAGCAAGCACAGTATGGTGGTGAGCAGGGACACGCTATGGGGAATGAGCAAGCACAGTATGGGGGGAGCAGGGACATGCTATGGGGAATGAGCAAGCACAGTATGGTGGTGAGCAGGGACACGCTATGGGGAATGAGCAAGCACAGTATGGGGTGAGCAGGGACACGCTATGGAGAATGAGCAAGCACAGTATGGGGGTGAGCAGGGACGCTATGGGGAATGAGCAAGCACAGTATGGGGTGAGCAGGGACACGCTATGGGGAATGAGCAAGCACAGTATGGGGGTGAGCACAGACACGCTATGGGGAATGAGCAAGCACAGTATGGGGTGAGCAGGGACACGCTATGGGGAATGAACAAGCACAGTATGGGTGGAGCAGGGACACGCTATGGGGAATGAGCAAGCACAGAATGGGGGTGAGCATAGACACGCTATGGGGAATGAGCAAGCACAGTATGGGGGGAGCAGGGACACGCTATGGGGAATGAGCAAGCACAGTATGGTGGTGAGCAGGGACACGCTATGGGGAATGAGCAAGCTCAGTATGGGGGAGCAGGGACACGCTATGGGGAATGAGCAAGCACAGTATGGGGTGGTGAGCAGGGACATGCTATGGGGAATGAGCAAGCACAGTATGGGGGAGCAGGGACATGCTATGGGGAATGAGCAAGCACAGTATGGGGGGGAGCAGGGACATGCTATGGGGAATGATCAAGAACAGTATGGGGGGGTGAGCAGGGACACGCTATAGGGAATGAGCAAGCACAGTATGGGAGTGAGCAGGGACATGCTATGGGGAATGAGCAAGCACAGTATGGGAGTGAGCAGGGACACGCTGTAGGGAATGAACAATCACAGTATGGGTGGAGCAGGGACACGCTATGGGGAATGAGCAAGCACAGTATGGGGGGAGCAGGGACACACTATGGGGAATGAGCAAGCACAGTATGGGGTGCAGGGACACGCTATGGGGAATGAGCAAGCACAGTATAGGGGTGAGCAGGGACATGCTATAGGGAATGAGCAAGCACAGTATGGGGGTGAGCAGGGACACGCTATGGGGAATGAGCAAGCACAGTATGGGGTGAGCAGGGCCACACTATGGGGAATGAGCAAGCACAGTATGGGGGGAGCAGGGACACGCTATTGGGAATGAGCAAGCACAGTATGGGGTGAGCAGGGACACGCTATGGAGAATGAGCAAGCGCAGTATGGGGGTGAGCAGGGACACGCTATGGGGAATGAGCAAGCACAGTATGGGGTGAGCAGGGACACGCTATGGGGAATGAGCAAGCACAGTATGGGGGGAGCAGGGACATGCTATGGGGAATGAGCAAGCACAGTATGGTGGTGAGCAGGGACACGCTATGGGGAATGAGCAAGCACAGTATGGTGGTGAGCAGGGACACGCTATGGGGAATGAGCAAGCACAGTATGGGGTGAGCAGGGACACGCTATAGGGAATGAGCAAGCACAGTATGGGGTGAGCAGGGACACGCTATGGGGAATGAGCAAGCACAGTATGGGGGTGAGCAGGGACACGCTATGGAGAATGAGCAAGCACAGTATGGGGGGAGCAGGGACATGCTATGGGGAATGAGCAAGCACAGTATGGGGGGGAGCAGGGACACGCTATGGGGAATGAGCAAGCACAGTATGGGGGGGAGCAGGGACACGCTATGGGGAATGAGCAAGCACAGTATGGGGGGAGCAGGGACATGCTATGGGGAATGAGCAAGCACAGTATGGGGGGGAGCAGGGACACGCTATGGGGAATGAGAAAGCACAGTATGGTGGTAGCAGGGACACACTATGGGGAATGTACAAGCACAGTATGGGGGGGGAGCAGGGACACACTATGGGGAATGAACAAGCACAGTATGGGGGGGTGAGCAGGGACACGCTATAGGGAATGAGCAAGCACAGTATGGTGGTGAGCAGGGACACGCTATGGGGAATGAGCAAACACAGTATGGGGTGAGCAGGGACACGCTATAGGGAATGAGCAAGCACAGTATGGGGTGAGCAGGGACACGCTATGGGGAATGAGCAAGCACAGTATGGTGGTGAGCAGGGACACGCTATGGGGAATGAGCAAGCACAGTATGGGGTGAGCAGGGACACGCTATGGGGAATGAGCAAGCACAGTATGGGGGTGAGCAGGGACACGCTATGGGGAATGAATAAGCACAGTATGGTGGGTGAGCAGGGACACGCTATGGGGAATAAATAAGCACAGTATGGGGGGAGCAGGGACACACTATGGGGAATGAACAAGCACAGTATGGGGGTGCAGGGACACGCTATGGGGAATGAGCAAGCACAGTATGGGGGAGCAGGGACACACTATGGGGAATGAACAAGCACAGTATGGGGGGGAGCAGGGACACGCTATGGGGAATGAGCAAGCACAGTATGGGGGTGAGCACAGACACGCTATGGGGAATGAGCAAGCCCAGTATGGGGGGAGCAGGGACACGCTATGGGGAATGAGCAAGCACAGTATGGTGGTGAGCAGGGACAAGCTATGGGGAATGAGCAAGCACAGTATGGGGGGAGCAGGGACACGCTATGGGGAATGAGCAAGCACAGTATGGGGTGGTGAGCAGGGACATGCTATGGGGAATGAGCAAGCACAGTATGGGGGAGCAGGGACATGCTATGGGGAATGAGCAAGCAGTATGGGGGGGGAGCAGGGACATGCTATGGGGAATGATCAAGCACAGTATGGGGGGGTGAGCAGGGACACGCTATAGGGAATGAGCAAGCACAGTATGGGAGTGAGCAGGGACATGCTATGGGGAATGAGCAAGCACAGTATGGGAGTGAGCAGGGACACGCTATGGGGAATGAGCAAGCACAGTATGGGAGTGAGCAGGGACACGCTGTAGGGAATGAACAATCACAGTATGGGTGGAGCAGGGACACGCTATGGGGAATGAGCAAGCACAGTATGGGGGGAGCAGGGACACACTATGGGGAATGAGCAAGCACAGTATGGGGTGAGCAGGGCCACGCTATGGGGAATGAGCAAGCACAGTATGGGGGGAGCAGGGACACGCTATGGGGAATGAGCAAGCACAGTATGGGGTGAGCAGGGACACGCTATGGAGAATGAGCAAGCACAGTATGGGGGTGAGCAGGGACATGCTATAGGGAATGAGCAAGCACAGTATGGGGGTGAGCAGGGACACGCTATGGGGAATGAGCAAGCACAGTATGGGGGGAGCAGGGACACACTATGGGGAATGAGCAAGCACAGTATGGGGTGAGCAGGGCCACGCTATGGGGAATGAGCAAGCACAGTATGGGGGGAGCAGGGACACGCTATGGGGAATGAGCAAGCACAGTATGGGGGGAGCAGGGACACGCTATGGGGAATGAGCAAGCACAGTATGGGGGTGAGCAGGGACACGCTATAGGGAATGAGCAAGCACAGTATGGGGGTGAGCAGGGACACGCTATGGGGAATGAGCAAGCACAGTATGGGGTGAGCAGGGCCACGCTATGGGGAATGAGCAAGCACAGTATGGGGGGAGCAGGGACACGCTATGGGGAATGAGCAAGCACAGTATGGGGGGGGAGCAGGGACACACTATGGGGAATGAACAAGCACAGTATGGGGGGGTGAGCAGGGACACGCTATAGGGAATGAGCAAGCACAGTATGGTGGTGAGCAGGGACACGCTATGGGGAATGAGCAAACACAGTATGGGGTGAGCAGGGACACGCTATAGGGAATGAGCAAGCACAGTATGGGGTGAGCAGGGACACGCTATGGGGAATGAGCAAGCACAGTATGGTGGTGAGCAGGGACACGCTATGGGGAATGAGCAAGCACAGTATGGGGTGAGCAGGGACACGCTATGGGGAATGAGCAAGCACAGTATGGGGGTGAGCAGGGACACGCTATGGGGAATGAATAAGCACAGTATGGTGGGTGAGCAGGGACATGCTATGGGGAATAAATAAGCACAGTATGGGGGGAGCAGGGACACACTATGGGGAATGAACAAGCACAGTATGGGGGTGCAGGGACACGCTATGGGGAATGAGCAAGCACAGTATGGGGGAGCAGGGACACACTATGGGGAATGAACAAGCACAGTATGGGGGGGAGCAGGGACACGCTATGGGGAATGAGCAAGCACAGTATGGGGGTGAGCACAGACACGCTATGGGGAATGAGCAAGCCCAGTATGGGGGGAGCAGGGACACGCTATGGGGAATGAGCAAGCACAGTATGGTGGTGAGCAGGGACAAGCTATGGGGAATGAGCAAGCACAGTATGGGGGGAGCAGGGACACGCTATGGGGAATGAGCAAGCACAGTATGGGGTGGTGAGCAGGGACATGCTATGGGGAATGAGCAAGCACAGTATGGGGGAGCAGGGACATGCTATGGGGAATGAGCAAGCAGTATGGGGGGGGAGCAGGGACATGCTATGGGGAATGATCAAGCACAGTATGGGGGGGTGAGCAGGGACACGCTATAGGGAATGAGCAAGCACAGTATGGGAGTGAGCAGGGACATGCTATGGGGAATGAGCAAGCACAGTATGGGAGTGAGCAGGGACACGCTATGGGGAATGAGCAAGCACAGTATGGGAGTGAGCAGGGACACGCTGTAGGGAATGAACAATCACAGTATGGGTGGAGCAGGGACACGCTATGGGGAATGAGCAAGCACAGTATGGGGGGAGCAGGGACACACTATGGGGAATGAGCAAGCACAGTATGGGGTGAGCAGGGCCACGCTATGGGGAATGAGCAAGCACAGTATGGGGGGAGCAGGGACACGCTATGGGGAATGAGCAAGCACAGTATGGGGTGAGCAGGGACACGCTATGGAGAATGAGCAAGCACAGTATGGGGGTGAGCAGGGACATGCTATAGGGAATGAGCAAGCACAGTATGGGGGTGAGCAGGGACACGCTATGGGGAATGAGCAAGCACAGTATGGGGGGAGCAGGGACACACTATGGGGAATGAGCAAGCACAGTATGGGGTGAGCAGGGCCACGCTATGGGGAATGAGCAAGCACAGTATGGGGGGAGCAGGGACACGCTATGGGGAATGAGCAAGCACAGTATGGGGGGAGCAGGGACACGCTATGGGGAATGAGCAAGCACAGTATGGGGGTGAGCAGGGACATGCTATAGGGAATGAGCAAGCACAGTATGGGGGTGAGCAGGGACACGCTATGGGGAATGAGCAAGCACAGTATGGGGTGAGCAGGGCCACGCTATGGGGAATGAGCAAGCACAGTATGGGGGGAGCAGGGACACGCTATGGGGAATGAGCAAGCACAGTATGGGGTGAGCAGGGACACGCTATGGAGAATGAGCAAGCACAGTATGGGGGTGAGCAGGGACACGCTATGGGGAATGAGCAAGCACAGTATGGGGTGAGCAGGGACACGCTATGGGGAATGAGCAAGCACAGTATGGGGGGAGCAGGGACACGCTATGGGGAATGAGCAAGCACAGTATGGTGGTGAGCAGGGACACGCTATGGGGAATGAGCAAGCACAGTATGGTGGTGAGCAGGGACACGCTATGGGGAATGAGCAAGCACAGTATGGGGTGAGCAGGGACACGCTATGGGGAATGAGCAAGCACAGTATGGGGGGAGCAGGGACACGCTATGGGGAATGAGCAAGCACAGTATGGTGGTGAGCAGGGACACGCTATGGGGAATGAGCAAGCACAGTATGGTGGTGAGCAGGGACACGCTATGGGGAATGAGCAAGCACAGTATGGGGTGAGCAGGGACACGCTATGGGGAATGAGCAAGCACAGTATGGGGGGGAGCAGGGACACGCTATGGAGAATGTACAAGTACAGTATGGGGTGAGCAGGGACACGCTATGGGGAATGAGCAAGCACAGTATGGGGTGAGCAGGGACACGCTATGGGGAATGAGCAAGCACAGTATGGGGGTGAGCAGGGCCACGCTATGGGGAATGAGCAAGCACAGTATGGGGGAAGCAGGGACACGCTATGGGGAATGAGCAAGCACAGTATGGGGTGAGCAGGGACACGCTATGGAGAATGAGCAAGCACAGTATGGGGGTGAGCAGGGACACGCTATGGGGAATGAGCAAGCACAGTATGGGGTGAGCAGGGACACGCTATGGGGAATGAGCAAGCACAGTATGGGGGGAGCAGGGACACGCTATGGGGAATGAGCAAGCACAGTATGGTGGTGAGCAGGTACACGCTATGGGGAATGAGCAAGCACAGTATGGTGGTGAGCAGGGACACGCTATGGGGAATGAGCAAGCACAGTATGGGGTGAGCAGGGACACGCTATGGGGAATGAGCAAGCACAGTATGGGGGGAGCAGGGACACGCTATGGGGAATGAGCAAGCACAGTATGGTGGTGAGCAGGGACACGCTATGGGGAATGAGCAAGCACAGTATGGTGGTGAGCAGGGACACGCTATGGGGAATGAGCAAGCACAGTATGGGGTGAGCAGGGACACGCTATGGGGAATGAGCAAGCACAGTATGGTGGTGAGCAGGGACACGCTATGGGGAATGAGCAAGCACAGTATGGGGTGAGCAGGGACACGCTATGGGGAATGAGCAAGCACAGTATGGGGTGAGCAGGGACATGCTATGGGGAATGAGCAAGCACAGTATGGGGGTGAGCAGGGACACGCTATGGGGAATGAATAAGCACAGTATGGTGGGTGAGCAGGGACACGCTATGGGGAATAAATAAGCACAGTATGGGGGGAGCAGGGACACACTATGGGGAATGAACAAGCACAGTATGGGGGAGCAGGGACACGCTATGGGGAATGAGCAAGCACAGTATGGGGGAGCAGGGACACACTATGGGGAATGAACAAGCACAGTATGGGGTGAGCAGGGACACGCTATGGGGAATGAGCAAGCACAGTATGGGGGAGCAGGGACACACTATGGGGAATGAACAAGCACAGTATGGGGGGAGCAGGGACATGCTATGGGGAATGAGCAAGCACAGTATGGGGGAGCAGGGACATGCTATGGGGAATGAGCAAGCACAGTATGGGGTGAGCAGGGACACGCTATAGGGAATGAGAAAGCACAGTATGGGGGGAGTAGGGACATGCTATGGGGAATGAGCAAGCACAGTATGGGGGGAGCAGGGACACGCTATGGGGAATGTACAAGCACAGTATGGTGGTGAGCAGGGACACGCTATGGGGAATGAGCAAGCACAGTATGGGGGGAGCAGGGACACGCTATGGGGAATGAGCAAGCACAGTATGGGTGGAGCAGGGACAAGCTATGGGGAATGAGCAAGCACAGTATTGGGGGGGGGGGCAGGGACACGCTATAGGGAATGAGCAAGCACAGTATGGTGGTGAGCAGGGACACGCTATGGGGAATGAGCAAGCACAGTATGGGGGGAGCAGGGACGCTATGGGGAATGAGCAAGCACAGTATGGGGGTGAGCAGGGACATGCTATAGGGAATGAACAAGCACAGTATGGGGGGGGAGCAGGGACACACTATGGGGAATGAGCAAGCACAGTATGGGGGTGAGCAGGGACACAGTATGGGGGTGAGCAGGGACACACTATGGGGAATGATCAAACAGAGTTTTGGGGAGCAGGGACACGCTATGGGGAATGATCAAACAGAGTATGTGGGGAGCAGGGACACGCTATGGGGAATGAGCAAGCACAGTATGGGGGGGGGGTGAGGAGGGACATGCTATGGGGAATGATCAAGCACAGTATGGGGGGAGCAGGGACACGCTATGGGGAATGAGCAAGCACAGTATGGGGGGGAGCAGGGACACGCTATGGGGAATGAGAAAGCACAGTATGGTGGTAGCAGGGACACACTATGGGGAATGTACAAGCACAGTATGGGGGGGGAGCAGGGACACACTATGGGGAATGAACAAGCACAGTATGGGGGGGTGAGCAGGGACACGCTATAGGGAATGAGCAAGCACAGTATGGTGGTGAGCAGGGACACGCTATGGGGAATGAGCAAACACAGTATGGGGTGAGCAGGGACACGCTATAGGGAATGAGCAAGCACAGTATGGGGTGAGCAGGGACACGCTATGGGGAATGAGCAAGCACAGTATGGTGGTGAGCAGGGACACGCTATGGGGAATGAGCAAGCACAGTATGGGGTGAGCAGGGACACGCTATGGGGAATGAGCAAGCACAGTATGGGGTGAGCAGGGACACGCTATGGGGAATGAGCAAGCACAGTATGGGGGTGAGCAGGGACACGCTATGGGGAATGAATAAGCACAGTATGGTGGGTGAGCAGGGACACGCTATGGGGAATAAATAAGCACAGTATGGGGGGAGCAGGGACACACTATGGGGAATGAACAAGCACAGTATGGGGGTGCAGGGACACGCTATGGGGAATGAGCAAGCACAGTATGGGGGAGCAGGGACACTATGGGGAATGAACAAGCACAGTATGGGGGGGAGCAGGGACACGCTATGGGGAATGAGCAAGCACAGTATGGGGGTGAGCACAGACACGCTATGGGGAATGAGCAAGCCCAGTATGGGGGGAGCAGGGACACGCTATGGGGAATGAGCAAGCACAGTATGGTGGTGAGCAGGGACACGCTATGGGGAATGAGCAAGCACAGTATGGGGGGAGCAGGGACACGCTATGGGGAATGAGCAAGCACAGTATGGGGTGGTGAGCAGGGACATGCTATGGGGAATGAGCAAGCACAGTATGGGGGAGCAGGGACATGCTATGGGTAATGAGCAAGCAGTATGGGGGGGAGCAGGGACATGCTATGGGGAATGATCAAGCACAGTATGGGGGGGTGAGCAGGGACACGCTATAGGGAATGAGCAAGCACAGTATGGGAGTGAGCAGGGACATGCTATGGGGAATGAGCAAGCACAGTATGGGAGTGAGCAGGGACACGCTATGGGGAATGAGCAAGCACAGTATGGGAGTGAGCAGGGACACGCTGTAGGGAATGAACAATCACAGTATGGGTGGAGCAGGGACACGCTATGGGGAATGAGCAAGCACAGTATGGGGGGAGCAGGGACACACTATGGGGAATGAGCAAGCACAGTATGGGGTGAGCAGGGCCACGCTATGGGGAATGAGCAAGCACAGTATGGGGGGAGCAGGGACACGCTATGGGGAATGAGCAAGCACAGTATGGGGTGAGCAGGGACACGCTATGGAGAATGAGCAAGCACAGTATGGGGGTGAGCAGGGACATGCTATAGGGAATGAGCAAGCACAGTATGGGGGTGAGCAGGGACACGCTATGGGGAATGAGCAAGCACAGTATGGGGGGAGCAGGGACACGCTATGGGGAATGAGCAAGCACAGTATGGGGTGAGCAGGGCCACGCTATGGGGAATGAGCAAGCACAGTATGGGGGGAGCAGGGACACGCTATGGGGAATGAGCAAGCACAGTATGGGGGGAGCAGGGACACGCTATGGGGAATGAGCAAGCACAGTATGGGGGTGAGCAGGGACATGCTATAGGGAATGAGCAAGCACAGTATGGGGGTGAGCAGGGACACGCTATGGGGAATGAGCAAGCACAGTATGGGGTGAGCAGGGCCACGCTATGGGGAATGAGCAAGCACAGTATGGGGGGAGCAGGGACACGCTATGGGGAATGAGCAAGCACAGTATGGGGTGAGCAGGGACACGCTATGGAGAATGAGCAAGCACAGTATGGGGGTGAGCAGGGACACGCTATGGGGAATGAGCAAGCACAGTATGGGGTGAGCAGGGACACGCTATGGGGAATGAGCAAGCACAGTATGGGGGGAGCAGGGACACGCTATGGGGAATGAGCAAGCACAGTATGGTGGTGAGCAGGGACACGCTATGGGGAATGAGCAAGCACAGTATGGTGGTGAGCAGGGACACGCTATGGGGAATGAGCAAGCACAGTATGGGGTGAGCAGGGACACGCTATGGGGAATGAGCAAGCACAGTATGGGGGGAGCAGGGACACGCTATGGGGAATGAGCAAGCACAGTATGGTGGTGAGCAGGGACACGCTATGGGGAATGAGCAAGCACAGTATGGTGGTGAGCAGGGACACGCTATGGGGAATGAGCAAGCACAGTATGGGGTGAGCAGGGACACGCTATGGGGAATGAGCAAGCACAGTATGGGGGGGAGCAGGGACACGCTATGGAGAATGTACAAGCACAGTATGGGGTGAGCAGGGACACGCTATGGGGAATGAGCAAGCACAGTATGGGGTGAGCAGGGACACGCTATGGGGAATGAGCAAGCACAGTATGGGGGTGAGCAGGGCCACGCTATGGGGAATGAGCAAGCACAGTATGGGGGAAGCAGGGACACGCTATGGGGAATGAGCAAGCACAGTATGGGGTGAGCAGGGACACGCTATGGAGAATGAGCAAGCACAGTATGGGGGTGAGCAGGGACACGCTATGGGGAATGAGCAAGCACAGTATGGGGTGAGCAGGGACACGCTATGGGGAATGAGCAAGCACAGTATGGGGGGAGCAGGGACACGCTATGGGGAATGAGCAAGCACAGTATGGTGGTGAGCAGGGACACGCTATGGGGAATGAGCAAGCACAGTATGGTGGTGAGCAGGGACACGCTATGGGGAATGAGCAAGCACAGTATGGGGTGAGCAGGGACACGCTATGGGGAATGAGCAAGCACAGTATGGTGGTGAGCAGGGACACGCTATGGGGAATGAGCAAGCACAGTATGGGGTGAGCAGGGACACGCTATGGGGAATGAGCAAGCACAGTATGGTGGTGAGCAGGGACACGCTATGGGGAATGAGCAAGCACAGTATGGGGTGAGCAGGGACACGCTATGGGGAATGAGCAAGCACAGTATGGGGTGAGCAGGGACATGCTATGGGGAATGAATAAGCACAGTATGGTGGGTGAGCAGGGACACGCTATGGGGAATAAATAAGCACAGTATGGGGGGAGCAGGGACACACTATGGGGAATGAACAAGCACAGTATGGGGGAGCAGGGACACGCTATGGGGAATGAGCAAGCACAGTATGGGGGAGCAGGGACACACTATGGGGAATGAACAAGCACAGTATGGGGTGAGCAGGGACACGCTATGGGGAATGAGCAAGCACAGTATGGGGGAGCAGGGACACACTATGGGGAATGAACAAGCACAGTATGGGGGGAGCAGGGACATGCTATGGGGAATGAGCAAGCACAGTATGGGGGAGCAGGGACATGCTATGGGGAATGAGCAAGCACAGTATGGGGTGAGCAGGGACACGCTATGGGGAATGAGAAAGCACAGTATGGGGGGAGTAGGGACATGCTATGGGGAATGAGCAAGCACAGTATGGGGGGAGCAGGGACACGCTATGGGGAATGTACAAGCACAGTATGGTGGTGAGCAGGGACACGCTATGGGGAATGATCAAGCACAGTATGGGGGGAGCAGGGACACGCTATGGGGAATGAGCAAGCACAGTATGGGTGGAGCAGGGACACGCTATGGGGAATGAGCAAGCACAGTATTGGGGGGGGGGGCAGGGACACGCTATAGGGAATGAGCAAGCACAGTATGGTGGTGAGCAGGGACACGCTATGGGGAATGAGCAAGCACAGTATGGGGGGAGCAGGGACGCTATGGGGAATGAGCAAGCACAGTATGGGGGTGAGCAGGGACACGCTATAGGGAATGAACAAGCACAGTATGGGGGGGGAGCAGGGACACACTATGGGGAATGAGCAAGCACAGTATGGGGGTGAGCAGGGACACAGTATGGGGGTGAGCAGGGACACACTATGGGGAATGATCAAACAGAGTTTTGGGGAGCAGGGACACGCTATGGGGAATGATCAAACAGAGTATGGGGGGAGCAGGGACACGCTATGGGGAATGAGCAAGCACAGTATGGGGGGGGGGTGAGGAGGGACATGCTATGGGGAATGATCAAGCACAGTATGGGGGGAGCAGGGACACGCTATGGGGAATGAGCAAGCACAGTATGGGGGGGTGAGGAGGGACATGCTATGGGGAATGAGCAAGCACAGTATGGGGGGAGCAGGGACATGCTATGGGGAATGAGCAAGCACAGTATGGGGGGAGCAGGGACACGCTATGGGGAATGAGCAAGCACAGTATGGGGGGGTGAGGAGGGACACGCTATGGGGAATGATCAAGCACAGTATGGGGGGAGCAGGGACACGCTATGGGGAATGAGCAAGCACAGTATGGGGGGGTGAGGAGGGACATGCTATGGGGAACGAGCAAGCACAGTATGGGGGGAGCAGGGACACACTATGGGGAATGAGCAAGCACAGTATGGGGGGGTGAGGAGGGACACACTATGGGGAATGAGCAAGCACAGTATGGGGGGAGCAGGGACACGCTATAGGGAATGAGCAAGCACAGTATGGGGGGAGCATGGACATGCTATGGGGAATTAATAAGCACAGTATGGGGGGTGAGCAGGGACACGCTATGGGGAATGAATAAGCACAGTATGGGGGGTGAGCAGGGACACGCTATGGGGAATGAATAAGCACAGTATGGGGGGAGCAGGGACATGCTATGGGGAATGAGCAAGCACAGTATGGGGGGGAGCAGGGACACACTATGGGGAATGAACATGCACAGTATGGGGGGAGCAGGGACACGCTATGGGGAATGAACAAGCACAGTATGGGGGGAGCAGGGACAAACTATGGGGAATGAACAAGCACAGTATGGGGGGAGCAGGGACATGCTATGGGGAATGAACAATCACAGTATGGGGGGAGCAGGGACACACTATGGGGAATGAACAAGTACAGTATGGGGGAGCAGGGACATGCTATGGGGAATGAGCAAGCACAGTATGGGGGGAGGGACACACTATGAGGAATGAGCAAGCACAGTATGGGGGAGCAGGGACATGCTATGGGGAATGAGCAAGCACAGTATGGGGGGGTGAGGAGGGACACGTTATGGGGAATGAACAAGCACAGTATGGGGTGAGCAGGGACATGCTATGGGGAATGAACAAGCACAGTATGGGGGGGAGCAGGGACATGCTATGGGGAATGAGCAAGCACAGTATGGGGGGGTTAGGAGGGACACGTTATGGGGAATGAACAATCACAGTATGGGGGGAGCAGGGAGATGCTATGGGGAAATGAACAAGCACAGTATGGGGGAGCAGGGACACGCTGTGGGGAATGAACAAGCACAGTATGGGGGTGAGCAGGGACATGCTATGGGGAATGAGCAAGCACAGTATGGGGGTGAGCAGGGACACACTATGGGGAATGAACAAGCACAGTATGGGGGGAGCAGGGACATGCTATGGGGAATGAGCAAGCACAGTATGGGGGGGGAGCAGGGACATGCTATGGGGAATGAGCAAGCACAGTATGGGGGGAGCAGGGACACACTATGGGGAATGATCAAGCACAGTATGGGGGGGAGCAGGGACACACTATGGGGAATAAGCAAGCACAGTATGGGGGGGAGCAGGGACATGCTATGGGGAATGATCAAGCACAGTATGGGGGGAGCAGGGACATGCTATGGGGAATGAGCAAGCACAGTATGGGGGGAGCAGGGACACACTATGGGGAATGATCAAGCACAGTATGGGGGGGGAGCAGGGACACACTATGGGGAATAAGCAAGCACAGTATGGTGGTGAGCAGGGACACACTATGGGGAATGAGCAAGCGCAGTATGGGGGTGAGCAGGGACATGCTATGGGGAATGAACAAGCACAGTATGGGGGGAGCAGGGACACGCTATGGGGAATGAGCAAGCACAGTATGAGGGGAGCAGGGACACGCTATGGGGAATGAGCAAGCACAGTATGGGGTGGTGAGGAGGGACACGCTATGGGGAATGAACAAGCACAGTATGGGGTGAGCAGGGACATGCTATGGGGAATGAGCAAGCACAGTATGGGGGAGCAGGGACACGCTATGGGGAATGAGCAAGCACAGTATGGGGGGAGCAGGGACACGCTATGGGGAATGAACATGCACAGTATGGGGGAGCAGGGACATGCTATGGGGAATGAGCAAGCACAGTATGGGGGGGTGAGGAGGGACATGCTATGGGGAATGATCAAGCACAGTATGGGGGGAGCAGGGACACGCTATGGGGAATGAGCAAGCACAGTATGGGGGGGGTGAGGAGGGACATGCTATGGGGAATGATCAAGCACAGTATGGGGGGAGCAGGGACACGCTATGGGGAATGAGCAAGCACAGTATGTGGGGGGGTGAGGAGGGACATGCTATGGGGAACGAGCAAGCACAGTATGGGGGAGCAGGGACACGCTATGGGGAATGAGCAAGCACAGTATGGGGGGGTGAGGAGGGACACACTATGGGGAATGAGCAAGCACAGTATGGGGGGAGCAGGGACACACTATGGGGAATGAGCAAGCACAGTATGGGGTGAGCAGGGACACGCTATGGGGAATGAGCAAGCACAGTATGGGGGGAGCATGGACATGCTATGGGGAAATAATAAGCACAGTATGGGGGGGGTGAGGAGGGACATGCTATGGGGAACGAGCAAGCACAGTATGGGGAGAGCAGGGACACGCTATGGGGAATGAGCAAGCACAGTATGGGGGGGTGAGGAGGGACACACTATGGGAATTGAGCAAGCACAGTATGGGGGGAGCAGGGACACACTATGGGGAATGAGCAAGCACAGTATGGGGGGAGCAGGGACACACTATGGGGAATGAGCAAGCACAGTATGGGGGGGTGAGGAGGGACACACTATGGGGAATGAGCAAGCACAGTATGGGGGGAGCAGGGACACACTATGGGGAATGAGCAAGCACAGTATGGGGGGGTGAGGAGGGACACACTATGGGGAATGAGCAAGCACAGTATAGGGGGAGCAGGGACACACTATGGGGAATGAGCAAGCACAGTATGGGGGGAGCAGGGACACACTATGGGGAATGAGCAAGCACAGTATGGGGGTGAGCAGGGACACGCTATGGGGAACGAGCAAGCACAGTATGGGGGGAGCATGGACACGCTATGGGGAATGAGCAAGCACAGTATGGGGGGGTGAGGAGGGACATGCTATGGGGAATGAGCAAGCACAGTATGGGGGGAGCAGGGAGATGCTATGGGGAATGAGCAAGCACAGTATGGGGGAGCAGGGGCACACTATGGGGAATGAGCAAGCACAGTATGGGGGGGAGCAGGGACACGCTATGGGGAATGTACAAGCACAGTATGGGGGCAGCAGGGAGATGCTATGGGGAATGAGCAAGCACAGTATGGGTGGAGCAGGGGCACACTATGGGGAATGAGCAAGCACAGTATGGGGGGAGGGACACACTATGAGGAATGAGCAAGCACAGTATGGGGGAGCAGGGACACGCTATGGGGAATGAGCAAGCACAGTATGGGGGGAGCAGGGACATGCTATGGGGAATGAGCAAGCACAGTATGGGGGAGCACGGACATGCTATGGGGAATGATCAAACAGTATGGGGGGAGCAGGGACACACTGGGGAATGAGCAAGCACAGTATGGGGGGGTGAGGAGGGACATGCTATGGGGTATGATCAAACAGTATGGGGGGAGCAGGGACACACTGGGGAATGAGCAAGCACAGTATGGGGGGTGAGGAGGGACATGCTTTGGGGAATGATCAAACAGTATGGGGGGAGCAGGGACACACTGGGGAATGAGCAAGCACAGTATGGGGGGGTGAGGAGGGACATGCTATGGGGAATGAACAAGCACAGTATGGGGGGAGCAGGGACACGCTATGGGGAATGATCAAGCACAGTATGGGGGGGTGAGGAGGGACATGCTATGGGGAATGAGCAAGCACAGTATGGGGGAGCAGGGACACGCTATGGGGAATGAGCAAGCACAGTATGGGGGGAGCGGGGACACGCTATGGGGAATGAACAAGCACAGTATGGGGGGAGCAGGGACATGCTATGGGGAATGAGCAAGCACAGTAGGGGGGGAGCAGGGACATGCTATAGGGAATGAACAATCACAGTATGGGGGTGAGCAGGGACACGCTATAGTGAATGAACAAGCACAGTATGGGGGGAGCAGGGACACGCTATGGGGAATGAGCAAGCACAGTATGGGGCTGAGCAGGGACACACTATGGGGAATGAGCAAGCACAGTATGGGGGTGAGCAGGGACACACTATGGGGAATGAACAAGCACAGTATGGGGGAGCAGGGGCACACTATGGGGAATGAGCAAGCACAGTATGGGGGGAGCAGGGACACGCTATGGGGAATGAGCAAGCACAGTATGGGGGGGTGAGGAGGGACATGCTATGGGGAATGAGCAAGCACAGTATGGGGGAGCAGGGACACGCTATGGGGAATGAGCAAGCACAGTATGGGGGGAGCGGGGACACGCTATGGGGAATGAACATGCACAGTATGGGGGAGCAGGGACATGCTATGGGGAATGAACAAGCACAGTATGGGGGGAGCAGGGGCACACTATGGGGAATGAGCAAGCACAGTATGGGGGGAGGGACACACTATGAGGAATGAGCAAGCACAGTATGGGGGAGCAGGGACATGCTATGGGGAATGAGCAAGCACAGTATGGGGGGGTGAAGAGGACACGTTATGGTGAATGAACAATCACAGTATGGGGGGAGCAGGGACACACTATGGGGAATGAACAAGCACAGTATGGGGGAACAGGGACATGCTATGGGGAATGATCAAGCACAGTATGGGGGGGTGGGGAGGGACACGTTATGGGGAATGAACAATCACAGTATGGGGGAGCAGGGACACGCTATGGGGAATGAACAAGCACAGTATGGGGGGAGCAGTGGCACACTATGGGGAATGAGCAAGCACAGTATGGGGGGAGGGACACACTATGAGGAATGAGCAAGCACAGTATGGGGGAGCAGGGACATGCTATGGGGAATGAGCAAGCACAGTATGGGGGGGTGAGGAGGGACACGTTATGGGGAATGATCAAGCACAGTATGGGGGGAGCAGGGACACGCTATGGGGAATGAACAAGCACAGTATGGGGGAGCAGGGACATGCTATGGGGAATGATCAAACAGTATGGGGGGAGCAGGGACACACTGGGGAATGAGCAAGCATGCTATGGGGAATGAATAAGCACAATATGGGGGGAGCAGGGACACGCTATGGGGAATGAGCAAGCACAGTATGGGGGGGGTGAGGAGGGACACGCTATGGGGAATGAGCAAGCACAGTATGGGGGGGAGCAAGGACACGCTATGGGGAATGATCAAGCACAGTGGGGGGAGCAGGGACACGCTATGGGGAATGATCAAGCACAGTATGGTGGTGAGCAGGGACACGCTATGGGGAATGAGCAAGCACAGTATGGGGGTGAGCAGGGACATGCTATAGGGAATGAACAAGCACAGTATGGGGGGGAGCAGGGACACGCTATGGGGAATGAGCAGGGACACGCTATGGGGAATGATCAAGCACAGTATGGTGGTGAGCAGGGACACGCTATGGGGAATGAGCTAGCACAGTATGGGGGTGAGCAGGGACATGCTATAGGGAATGAACAAGCACAGTATGGGGGGAGCAGGGACACGCTATGGGGAATGAGCAAGCACAGTATGGGGGGGTGAGGAGGGACATGCTATGGGGAATGAGAAAGCACAGTATGGGGGAGCAGAGACACGCTATGGGGAATGAGCAAGCACAGTATGGGGGGAGCAGGGACACGCTATGGGGAATGAACATCACAGTATGGGGGAGCAGGGACATGCTATGGGGAATGAACAAGCACAGTATGGGGGGAGCAGGGGCACACTATGGAGAATGAACATGCACCGTATGGGGGAGCAGGGACATGCTATGGGGAATGAACAAGCACAGTATGGGGGGAGCAGGGGCACACTATGGGGAATGAGCAAGCACAGTATGGGGGGAGGGACACACTATGAGGAATGAGCAAGCACAGTATGGGGGGAGCAGGGACACGCTATGGGGAATGAGCAAGCACAGTATGGGGGGGTGAGGAGGGACACGTTATGGGGAATGAACAATCACAGTATGGGGGGAGCAGGAACACGCTATGGGGAATGAACAAGCACAGTTTGGGGGGGAGCAGGGACATGCTATGGGGAATGAGCAAGCACAGTATGGGGGGAGCAGGGGCACGCTATGGGGAATGAACAATCACAGTATGGGGGGAGCAGGGACACGCTATGGGGAATGAACAAGCACAGTATGGGGGGGAGCAGGAACATGCTATGGGGAATGATCAAGCACAGTATGGGGGGGAGCAGGAACATGCTATGGGGAATGATCAAGCACAGTATGGGGGGGTGAGGAGGGACATGCTATGGGGAATGAACAAGCACAGTATGGGGGAGCAGGGACACGCTATGGGGAATGAACAAGCACAGTATTGGGGGGGGGCAGGGACACACTATGGGGAATGAGCAAGCACAGTATGGGGGGAGCAGGGACACGCTATGGGGAATGAGCAAGCACAGTATGGGGGGAGCAGGGACACGCTATGGGGAATGAGCAAGCACAGTATGGGGGTGAGCAGGGACATGCTATAGGGAATGAACAAGCACAGTATGGGGGGAGCAGGGACACGCTATGGTGAATGAACAAGCACAGTATGGGGGGGTGAGGAGGGACACGCTATGGGGAATGAGCAAGCACAGTATGGGGGTGAGCAGGGACATGCTATAGGGAATGAACAAGCACAGTATGGGGGGGGAGCAGGGACACGCTATGGGGAATGAGCAAGCACAGTATGGGGGGGTGAGGAGGGACATGCTATGGGGAATGATCAAGCACAGTATGGGGGGAGCAGGGACACGCTATGGGGAATGAGCAAGCACAGTATGGGGGGGTGAGGAGGGACACGCTATGGGGAATGAGCAAGCACAGTATGGGGGTGAGCAGGGACACGCTATGGGGAATGAACATGCACAGTATGGGGGAGCAGGGACATGCTATGGGGAATGAACAAGCACAGTATGGGGGGAGCGGGGACACGCTATGGAGAATGAACATGCACAGTATGGGGGAGCAGGGACATGCTATGGGGAATGAACAAGCACAGTATGGGGGGAGCAGGGGCACACTATGGGGAATGAGCAAGCACAGTATGGGGGGTGGGACACACTATGAGGAATGAGCAAGCACAGTATGGGGGAGCAGGGACATACTATGGGGAATGAGCAAGCACAGTATGGGGGGGTGAGGAGGGACACGTTATGGGGAATGAACAATCACAGTATGGGGGGAGCAGGGACACGCTATGGGGAATGAACAAGCACAGTATGGGGGAGCAGGGACACGCTATGGGGAATGAACAAGCACAGTATGGGGGGAGCAGGGACACGCTATGGGGAATGAACAAGCACAGTATGGGGGGAGCAGGGACACGCTATGGGGAATGTACGAGCACAGTATGGGGGGAGCAGGGACACGCTATGGGGAATGTACGAGCACAGTATGGGGGGAGCAGGGACACGCTGTGGGGAATGATCAAGCACAGTGGGGGGGAGCACGAACACACTATGGGGAATGAATAAGCACAGTATGGGGGGGAGCAGGGACATGCTATGGGGAATGATCAAGCACAGTATGGGGGGGTGAGGAGGGACATGCTATGGGGAATGAACAAGCACAATATGGGGGGAGCAGGGAGATGCTATGGGGAATGAACAAGCACAGTATTGGGGGGGCAGGGACACACTATGGGGAATGAGCAAGCACAATATGGGGGAGCAGGGACACGCTATGGTGAATGAACAAGCACAGTATAGGGGGGAGCAGGGACATGCTATGGGGAATGATCAAGCACAGTATGGGGGGGTGAGGAGGGACACGCTATGGTGAATGAACAAGCACAGTATGGGGGGGCAGGGACACACTATGGGGAATGAGCAAGCACAATATGGGGGGGGAGCAGGGACATGCTATGGGGAATGATCAAGCACAGTATGGGGGGTGAGGAGGGACATGCTATGGTGAATGAACAAGCACAGTATGGAGGGGGCAGGGACACACTATGGGGAATGAGCAAGCACAATATAGGGGGGAGCAGGGACATGCTATGGGGAATGAACAAGCACAGTATGGGGGGGCAGGGACACACTATGGGGAATAAACAAGCACAGTATGGGGGGAGCAGGGAGATGCTATGGGGAATGATCAAGCACAGTATCGGGGGAGCAGGGAAATGCTATGGGGAATGAACAAGCATAGTATGGGGGGAGTAGGGACACGCTATGGGGAATGAACAAACACAGTATGGGGGGAGCAGGGACATGCTATGGGGAATGAGCAAGCACAGTATGGGGGTGAGCAGGGACACGCTATGGGGAATGAATAAGCACAGTATGGTGGGTGAGCAGGGACACGCTATGGGGAATAAATAAGCACAGTATGGGGGGAGCAGGGACACACTATGGGGAATGAACAAGCACAGTATGGAGGAGCAGGGACACGCTATGGGGAATGAGCAAGCACAGTATGGGGGAGCAGGGACACACTATGGGGAATGAACAAGCACAGTATGGGGTGAGCAGGGACACGCTATGGGGAATGAGCAAGCACAGTATGGGGGAGCAGGGACACACTATGGGGAATGAACAAGCACAGTATGGGGGGAGCAGGGACATGCTATGGGGAATGAGCAAGCACAGTATGGGGGAGCAGGGACATGCTATGGGGAATGAGCAAGCACAGTATGGGGTGAGCAGGGACACGCTATGGGGAATGAGAAAGCACAGTATGGGGGGAGTAGGGACATGCTATGGGGAATGAGCAAGCACAGTATGGGGGGAGCAGGGACACGCTATGGGGAATGTACAAGCACAGTATGGTGGTGAGCAGGGACACGCTATGGGGAATGAGCAAGCACAGTATGGGGGGAGCAGGGACACGCTATGGGGAATGAGCAAGCACAGTATGGGTGGAGCAGGGACACGCTATGGGGAATGAGCAAGCACAGTATTGGGGGGGGGCAGGGACACGCTATAGGGAATGAGCAAGCACAGTATGGTGGTGAGCAGGGACACGCTATGGGGAATGAGCAAGCACAGTATGGGGGGAGCAGGGACGCTATGGGGAATGAGCAAGCACAGTATGGGGGTGAGCAGGGACATGCTATAGGGAATGAACAAGCACAGTATGGGGGGGGAGCAGGGACACACTATGGGGAATGAGCAAGCACAGTATGGGGGTGAGCAGGGACACAGTATGGGGGTGAGCAGGGACACACTATGGGGAATGATCAAACAGAGTTTTGGGGAGCAGGGACACGCTATGGGGAATGATCAAACAGAGTATGGGGGGAGCAGGGACACGCTATGCGGAATGAGCAAGCACAGTATGGGGGGGGGGTGAGGAGGGACATGCTATGGGGAATGATCAAGCACAGTATGGGGGGAGCAGGGACACGCTATGGGGAATGAGCAAGCACAGTATGGGGGGGTGAGGAGGGACATGCTATGGGGAATGAGCAAGCACAGTATGTGGGGAGCAGGGACATGCTATGGGGAATGAGCAAGCACAGTATGGGGGGAGCAGGGACACGCTATGGGGAATGAGCAAGCACAGTATGGGGGGGTGAGGAGGGACACGCTATGGGGAATGATCAAGCACAGTATGGGGGGAGCAGGGACACGCTATGGGGAATGAGCAAGCACAGTATGGGGGGGTGAGGAGGGACATGCTATGGGGAACGAGCAAGCACAGTATGGGGGGAGCAGGGACACACTATGGGGAATGAGCAAGCACAGTATGGGGGGGTGAGGAGGGACACACTATGGGGAATGAGCAAGCACAGTATGGGGGGAGCAGGGACACGCTATAGGGAATGAGCAAGCACAGTATGGGGGGAGCATGGACATGCTATGGGGAATTAATAAGCACAGTATGGGGGGGTGAGGAGGGACATGCTATGGGGAATGAACAAGCACAGTATGGGGGAGCAGGGGCATGCTATGGGGAATGAGCAAGCACAGTATGGGGGTGAGCAGGGACACGCTATGGGGAATGATCGAGCACAGTATGGGGGGTGAGCAGGGACACGCTATGGGGAATGAATAAGCACAGTATGGGGGGTGAGCAGGGACACGCTATGGGGAATGAATAAGCACAGTATGGGGGGAGCAGGGACATGCTATGGGGAATGAGCAAGCACAGTATGGGGGGGAGCAGGGACACACTATGGGGAATGAACATGCACAGTATGGGGGGAGCAGGGACACGCTATGGGGAATGAACAAGCACAGTATGGGGGGAGCAGGGACAAACTATGGGGAATGAACAAGCACAGTATGGGGGGAGCAGGGACATGCTATGGGGAATGAACAATCACAGTATGGGGGGAGCAGGGACACACTATGGGGAATGAACAAGTACAGTATGGGGGAGCAGGGACATGCTATGGGGAATGAGCAAGCACAGTATGGGGGGAGGGACACACTATGAGGAATGAGCAAGCACAGTATGGGGGAGCAGGGACATGCTATGGGGAATGAGCAAGCACAGTATGGGGGGGTGAGGAGGGACACGTTATGGGGAATGAACAAGCACAGTATGGGGTGAGCAGGGACATGCTATGGGGAATGAACAAGCACAGTATGGGGGGGAGCAGGGACATGCTATGGGGAATGAGCAAGCACAGTATGGGGGGGTTAGGAGGGACACGTTATGGGGAATGAACAATCACAGTATGGGGGGAGCAGGGAGATGCTATGGGGAAATGAACAAGCACAGTATGGGGGAGCAGGGACACGCTGTGGGGAATGAACAAGCACAGTATGGGGGTGAGCAGGGACATGCTATGGGGAATGAGCAAGCACAGTATGGGGGTGAGCAGGGACACACTATGGGGAATGAACAAGCACAGTATGGGGGGAGCAGGGACATGCTATGGGGAATGAGCAAGCACAGTATGGGGGGGGAGCAGGGACATGCTATGGGGAATGAGCAAGCACAGTATGGGGGGAGCAGGGACACACTATGGGGAATGATCAAGCACAGTATGGGGGGGAGCAGGGACACACTATGGGGAATAAGCAAGCACAGTATGGGGGGGAGCAGGGACATGCTATGGGGAATGATCAAGCACAGTATGGGGGGAGCAGGGACATGCTATGGGGAATGAGCAAGCACAGTATGGGGGGAGCAGGGACACACTATCGGGAATGATCAAGCACAGTATGGGGGGGAGCAGGGACACACTATGGGGAATAAGCAAGCACAGTATGGGGGGGAGCAGGGACACGCTATGGGGAATGAGCAAGCGCAGTATGGGGGTGAGCAGGGACATGCTATGGGGAATGAACAAGCACAGTATGGGGGGAGCAGGGACACGCTATGGGGAATGAGCAAGCACAGTATGAGGGGAGCAGGGACACGCTATGGGGAATGAGCAAGCACAGTATGGGGTGGTGAGGAGGGACACGCTATGGGGAATGAACAAGCACAGTATGGGGTGAGCAGGGACATGCTATGGGGAATGAGCAAGCACAGTATGGGGGAGCAGGGACACGCTATGGGGAATGAGCAAGCACAGTATGGGGGGAGCAGGGACACGCTATGGGGAATGAACATGCACAGTATGGGGGAGCAGGGACATGCTATGGGGAATGAACAAGCACAGTATGGGGGGAGTGGGGACACGCTATGGGGAATGAACATGCACAGTATGGGGGAGCAGGGACATGCTATGGGGAATGAACAAGCACAGTATGGGGGGAGCAGGGGCACACTATGGGGAATGAGCAAGCACAGTATGGGGGGGAGGGACACACTATGAGGAATGAGCAAGCACAGTATGGGGGAGCAGGGACATGCTATGGGGAATGAGCAAGCACAGTATGGGGGGTGAGGAGGGACACGTTATGGGGAATGAACAATCATAGTATGGGGGGAGCAGGGACACGCTATGGGGAATGAACAAGCACAGTATGGGGGAGCAGGGACATGCTATAGGGAATGATCAAGCACAGTATGGGGGGGTGAGGAGGGACACGTTATGGGGAATGAACAATCACAGTATGGGGGAGCAGGGACACGCTATGGGGAATGAACAAGCACAGTATGGGGGGAGCAGGGGCACACTATGGGGCATGAGCAAGCACAGTATGGGGGGAGGGACACACTATGAGGAATGAGCAAGCACAGTATGGGGGAGCAGGGACACACTATGGGGAATGAGCAAGCACAGTATGGGGTGGTGAGGAGGGACACGTTATGGGGAATGAACAATCACAGTATGGGGGAGCAGGGACACGCTATGGGGAATGAACAAGCACAGTATGGGGGAGCAGGGACATGCTATGGGGAATGATCAAGCACAGTATGGGGGGGTGAGGAGGGACACGTTATGGGGAATGAACAATCACAGTATGGGGGAGCAGGGACACGCTATGGGGAATGAACAAGCACAGTATGGTGGTGAGCAGGGACACGCTATGGGGAATGAGCAAGCACAGTATGGGGGGAGCAGGGACACGCTATGGGGAATGAGCAAGCACAGTATGGGGGGTGAGCAGGGACACGCTATGGGGAATGAGCAAGCACAGTATGGTGGTGAGCAGGGACACGCTATGGGGAATGAGCAAGCACAGTATGGGGGTGAGCAGGGACACGCTATGGGGAATGAGCAAGCACAGTATGGGGGGAGCAGGGACACACTATGGGGAATGAGCAAGCACAGTATGGGGGTGAGCAGGGACACACTATGGGGAATGAGCAAGCACAGTATGGGGGGAGCAGGGACACGCTATGGGGAATGAGCAAGCACAGTATGGGGGTGAGCAGGGACACGCTATGGGGAATGAGCAAGCACAGTATGGGGTGAGCAGGGACACGCTATAGGGAATGAACAAGCACAGTATGGGGGGGGAGCAGGGACACACTATGGGGAATGAGCAAGCACAGTATGGGGGTGAGCAGGGACACAGTATGGGGAATGATCAGAGTATGGGGGGAGCAGGGACACGCTATGGGGAATGAGCAAGCACAGTATGGGGGGGTGAGGAGGGACATGCTTTGGGGAATGATCAAGCACAGTATGGGGGGAGCAGGGACACGCTATGGGGAATGAGCAAGCACAGTATGGGGGGGGTGAGGAGGGACATGCTATGGGGAATGATCAAGCACAGTATGGGGGGAGCAGGGACACGCTATGGGGAATGAGCAAGCACAGTATGTGGGGGGGTGAGGAGGGACATGCTATGGGGAACGAGCAAGCACAGTATGGGGGAGCAGGGACACGCTATGGGGAATGAGCAAGCACAGTATGGGGGGGTGAGGAGGGACACACTATGGGGAATGAGCAAGCACAGTATGGGGGGAGCAGGGACACACTATGGGGAATGAGCAAGCACAGTATGGGGTGAGCAGGGACACGCTATGGGGAATGAGCAAGCACAGTATGGGGGGAGCATGGACATGCTATGGGGAATTAATAAGCACAGTATGGGGGGGGTGAGGAGGGACATGCTATGGGGAACGAGCAAGCACAGTATGGGGAGAGCAGGGACACGCTATGGGGAATGAGCAAGCACAGTATGGGGGGGTGAGGAGGGACACACTATGGGGAATGAGCAAGCACAGTATGGGGGGAGCAGGGACACACTATGGGGAATGAGCAAGCACAGTATGGGGGGAGCAGGGACACACTATGGGGAATGAGCAAGCACAGTATGGGGGGGTGAGGAGGGACACACTATGGGGAATGAGCAAGCACAGTATGGGGGGAGCAGGGACACACTATGGGGAATGAGCAAGCACAGTATGGGGGGGGTGAGGAGGGACACACTATGGGGAATGAGCAAGCACAGTATAGGGGGAGCAGGGACACACTATGGGGAATGAGCAAGCACAGTATGGGGGGAGCAGGGACACACTATGGGGAATGAGCAAGCACAGTATGGGGGTGAGCAGGGACACGCTATGGGGAACGAGCAAGCACAGTATGGGGGGAGCATGGACACGCTATGGGGAATGAGCAAGCACAGTATGGGGGGGGGTGAGGAGGGACATGCTATGGGGAATGAGCAAGCACAGTATGGGGGGAGCAGGGAGATGCTATGGGGAATGAGCAAGCACAGTATGGGGGAGCAGGGGCACACTATGGGGAATGAGCAAGCACAGTATGGGGGGGAGCAGGGACACGCTATGGGGAATGTACAAGCACAGTATGGGGGCAGCAGGGAGATGCTATGGGGAATGAGCAAGCACAGTATGGGTGGAGCAGGGGCACACTATGGGGAATGAGCAAGCACAGTATGGGGGGAGGGACACACTATGAGGAATGAGCAAGCACAGTATGGGGGAGCAGGGACACGCTATGGGGAATGAGCAAGCACAGTATGGGGGGAGCAGGGACATGCTATGGGGAATGAGCAAGCACAGTATGGGGGAGCAGGGACATGCTATGGGGAATGATCAAACAGTATGGGGGGAGCAGGGACACACTGGGGAATGAGCAAGCACAGTATGGGGGGGTGAGGAGGGACATGCTATGGGGAATGATCAAACAGTATGGGGGGAGCAGGGACACACTGGGGAATGAGCAAGCACAGTATGGGGGGTGAGGAGGGACATGCTTTGGGGAATGATCAAACAGTATGGGGGGAGCAGGGACACACTGGGGAATGAGCAAGCACAGTATGGGGGGGTGAGGAGGGACATGCTATGGGGAATGAACAAGCACAGTATGGGGGGAGCAGGGACACGCTATGGGGAATGATCAAGCACAGTATGGGGGGGTGAGGAGGGACATGCTATGGGGAATGAGCAAGCACAGTATGGGGAGCAGGGACACGCTATGGGGAATGAGCAAGCACAGTATGGGGGGAGCGGGGACACGCTATGGGGAATGAACAAGCACAGTATGGGGGGAGCAGGGACATGCTATGGGGAATGAGCAAGCACAGTAGGGGGGGAGCAGGGACATGCTATAGGGAATGAACAATCACAGTATGGGGGTGAGCAGGGACACGCTATGGTGAATGAACAAGCACAGTATGGGGGGAGCAGGGACACGCTATGGGGAATGAGCAAGCACAGTATGGGGCTGAGCAGGGACACTATGGGGAATGAGCAAGCACAGTATGGGGGTGAGCAGGGACACACTATGGGGAATGAACAAGCACAGTATGGGGGAGCAGGGGCACACTATGGGGAATGAGCAAGCACAGTATGGGGGGAGCAGGGACACGCTATGGGGAATGAGCAAGCACAGTATGGGGGGGTGAGGAGGGACATGCTATGGGGAATGAGCAAGCACAGTATGGGGGAGCAGGGACACGCTATGGGGAATGAGCAAGCACAGTATGGGGGGAGCGGGGACACGCTATGGGGAATGAACATGCACAGTATGGGGGAGCAGGGACATGCTATGGGGAATGAACAAGCACAGTATGGGGGGAGCAGGGGCTCACTATGGGGAATGAGCAAGCACAGTATGGGGGGAGGGACACACTATGAGGAATGAGCAAGCACAGTATGGGGGAGCAGGGACATGCTATGGGGAATGAGCAAGCACAGTATGGGGGGGTGAAGAGGACACGTTATGGTGAATGAACAATCACAGTATGGGGGGAGCAGGGACACACTATGGGGAATGAACAAGCACAGTATGGGGGAACAGGGACATGCTATGGGGAATGATCAAGCACAGTATGGGGGGGTGGGGAGGGACACGTTATGGGGAATGAACAATCACAGTATGGGGGGAGCAGGGACACGCTATGGGGAATGAACAAGCACAGTATGGGGGGAGCAGTGGCACACTATGGGGAATGAGCAAGCACAGTATGGGGGGAGGGACACACTATGAGGAATGAGCAAGCACAGTATGGGGGAGCAGGGACATGCTATGGGGAATGAGCAAGCACAGTATGGGGGGGTGAGGAGGGACACGTTATGGGGAATGATCAAGCACAGTATGGGGGGAGCAGGGACACGCTATGGGGAATGAACAAGCACAGTATGGGGGAGCAGGGACATGCTATGGGGAATGATCAAACAGTATGGGGGGAGCAGGGACACACTGGGGAATGAGCAAGCATGCTATGGGGAATGAATAAGCACAATATGGGGGGAGCAGGGACACGCTATGGGGAATGAGCAAGCACAGTATGGGGGGGGTGAGGAGGGACACGCTATGGGGAATGAGCAAGCACAGTATGGGGGGGGAGCAAGGACACGCTATGGGGAATGATCAAGCACAGTGGGGGGAGCAGGGACACGCTATGGGGAATGATCAAGCACAGTATGGTGGTGAGCAGGGACACGCTATGGGGAATGAGCAAGCACAGTATGGGGGTGAGCAGGGACATGCTATAGGGAATGAACAAGCACAGTATGGGGGGGGAGCAGGGACACGCTATGGGGAATGAGCAGGGACACGCTATGGGGAATGATCAAGCACAGTATGGTGGTGAGCAGGGACACGCTATGGGGAATGAGCTAGCACAGTATGGGGGTGAGCAGGGACATGCTATAGGGAATGAACAAGCACAGTATGGGGGGAGCAGGGACACGCTATGGGGAATGAGCAAGCACAATATGGGGGGGTGAGGAGGGACATGCTATGGGGAATGAGAAAGCACAGTATGGGGGAGCAGAGACACGCTATGGGGAATGAGCAAGCACAGTATGGGGGGAGCAGGGACACGCTATGGGGAATGAACATCACAGTATGGGGGAGCAGGGACATGCTATGGGGAATGAACAAGCACAGTATGGGGGGAGCAGGGGCACACTATGGAGAATGAACATGCACCGTATGGGGGAGCAGGGACATGCTATGGGGAATGAACAAGCACAGTATGGGGGGAGCAGGGGCACACTATGGGGAATGAGCAAGCACAGTATGGGGGGAGGGACACACTATGAGGAATGAGCAAGCACAGTATGGGGGGAGCAGGGACACGCTATGGGGAATGAGCAAGCACAGTATGGGGGGGTGAGGAGGGACACGTTATGGGGAATGAACAATCACAGTATGGGGGGAGCAGGAACACGCTATGGGGAATGAACAATCAGTATGGGGGGAGCAGGGACACGCTATGGGGATTGAACAAGCACAGTTTGGGGGGGAGCAGGGACATGCTATGGGGAATGAGCAAGCACAGTATGGGGGGAGCAGGGGCACGCTATGGGGAATGAACAATCACAGTATGGGGGGAGCAGGGACACGCTATGGGGAATGAACAAGCACAGTATGGGGGGGAGCAGGAACATGCTATGGGGAATGATCAAGCACAGTATGGGGGGGAGCAGGAACATGCTATGGGGAATGATCAAGCACAGTATGGGGGGGTGAGGAGGGACATGCTATGGGGAATGAACAAGCACAGTATGGGGGAGCAGGGACACGCTATGGGGAATGAACAAGCACAGTATTGGGGGGGGGCAGGGACACACTATGGGGAATGAGCAAGCACAGTATGGGGGGAGCAGGGACACGCTATGGGGAATGAGCAAGCACAGTATGGGGGGAGCAGGGACACGCTATGGGGAATGAGCAAGCACAGTATGGGGGTGAGCAGGGACATGCTATAGGGAATGAACAAGCACAGTATGGGGGGAGCAGGGACACGCTATGGTGAATGAACAAGCACAGTATGGGGGGGTGAGGAGGGACACGCTATGGGGAATGAGCAAGCACAGTATGGGGGTGAGCAGGGACATGCTATAGGGAATGAACAAGCACAGTATGGGGGGGGGGCAGGGACACGCTATGGGGAATGAGCAAGCACAGTATGGGGGGGTGAGGAGGGACATGCTATGGGGAATGATCAAGCACAGTATGGGGGGAGCAGGGACACGCTATGGGGAATGAGCAAGCACAGTATGGGGGGGTGAGGAGGGACATGCTATGGGGAATGAGCAAGCACAGTATGGGGGAGCAGGGACACGCTATGGGGAATGAGCAAGCACAGTATGGGGGTGAGCAGGGACACGCTATGGGGAATGAACATGCACAGTATGGGGGAGCAGGGACATGCTATGGGGAATGAACAAGCACAGTATGGGGGGAGCGGGGACACGCTATGGAGAATGAACATGCACAGTATGGGGGAGCAGGGACATGCTATGGGGAATGAACAAGCACAGTATGGGGGGAGCAGGGGCACACTATGGGGAATGAGCAAGCACAGTATGGGGGGTGGGACACACTATGAGGAATGAGCAAGCACAGTATGGGGGAGCAGGGACATACTATGGGGAATGAGCAAGCACAGTATGGGGGGGTGAGGAGGGACACGTTATGGGGAATGAACAATCACAGTATGGGGGGAGCAGGGACACGCTATGGGGAATGAACAGGCACAGTATGGGGGAGCAGGGACACGCTATGGGGAATGAACAAGCACAGTATGGGGGGAGCAGGGACACGCTATGGGGAATGAACAAGCACAGTATGGGGGGAGCAGGGACACGCTATGGGGAATGTACGAGCACAGTATGGGGGGAGCAGGGACACGCTATGGGGAATGTACGAGCACAGTATGGGGGGAGCAGGGACACGCTGTGGGGAATGATCAAGCACAGTGGGGGGGAGCACGAACACACTATGGGGAATGAATAAGCACAGTATGGGGGGGAGCAGGGACATGCTATGGGGAATGATCAAGCACAGTATGGGGGGGTGAGGAGGGACATGCTATGGGGAATGAACAAGCACAATATGGGGGGAGCAGGGAGATGCTATGGGGAATGAACAAGCACAGTATTGGGGGGGCAGGGACACACTATGGGGAATGAGCAAGCACAATATGGGGGAGCAGGGACACGCTATGGTGAATGAACAAGCACAGTATGGGGGGGAGCAGGGACATGCTATGGGGAATGATCAAGCACAGTATGGGGGGGTGAGGAGGGACACGCTATGGTGAATGAACAAGCACAGTATGGGGGGGGCAGGGACACACTATGGGGAATGAGCAAGCACAATATGGGGGGGGAGCAGGGACATGCTATGGGGAATGATCAAGCACAGTATGGGGGGTGAGGAGGGACATGCTATGGTGAATGAACAAGCACAGTATGGAGGGGGCAGGGACACACTATGGGGAATGAGCAAGCACAATATGGGGGGGAGCAGGGACATGCTATGGGGAATGAACAAGCACAGTATGGGGGGGCAGGGTCACACTATGGGGAATAAACAAGCACAGTATGGGGGGAGCAGGGAGATGCTATGGGGAATGATCAAGCACAGTATCGGGGGAGCAGGGAAATGCTATGGGGAATGAACAAGCATAGTATGGGGGGAGTAGGGACACGCTATGGGGAATGAACAAACACAGTATGGGGGGAGCAGGGACACACTATGGGGAAAGTCTGGAGTTCCGGAAGAGAAGCCAATTCCTTTTGAAAGAAAATGGATAGGGCCGAAATCTGAACCTTAATGGAGCCTAACTTTGGGCCCAAATTCACTCCAGTTTGCAGGAAGTGTAGAAAACGGCCCAGATGGAATTCTTCCGGAGGAGCAGTCTTGGCTTCACACCAAGACACATACTTCCTCCAGATACGGTGATAATGTTTCGATGTCACCTCCTTCCTAGCCTTAATCAGAGTAGGAATGACCTCCTCCGGAATGCCCTAGTATCCTGTGTTCAACCGCCATGCCGTCAAACGCAGTCGCGGTAAGTCCTGGAACAGACAGGGCCCTTGTTGTAACAGGTCTTCCCTGAGAGGAAGAGGCCACGGATCTTCTGTGAGCATTTCCTGCAGATCCGGATACCAGGCCCTTCGAGGCCAATCTGGAACAATGAGAATTGCCTGAACCCCTCTTCGTCTTATGATTCTCAGTATTTTTGAGAGGAAGAGGAGGGAACACATAGACCGACTGAAACACCCACAGTGTCACCAGTGCGTCCACTGCAACCGCCTGAGGGTCCCTTGACCTGGCGCAATATCTCGGAAGTTTCTTGTTGAGACGTGAAGCCATCATGTCTATTTGGGCAGTCCCTACTGACTTGCAATCTTTGCAAAGACTTGCTGAGGAAGTCCCCACTCTCCTGGATGCAGATCGTGTCTGCTGAGGAAGTCTGCTTCCCAGTTGTCCACTCCCGGAATGAAGACTGCTGTCAGATCACTTACATGACTCTCCACCCATCGAAGAATCTTTGAGGCTTCTGCCATTGCCGCTCTGCTCCTTGTGCCGCCTTGGCAGGTTTACATGAGCCACTGCTGTGATGTTGTCTGACTTAATCAGAACCGGTAGACCTTGAAGTAAGGTCTGCGCCTGCCGAAGGCCGATGTATATTGCCCTTAATTCCAGAATGTTGATGTGTAGACAATCCTCCTGGCTTGGCCACAGACCTTGCAAGTTTCTTCCCTGTGTGACTGCTCCCCATCCTCGGAGTCTCGTGTCCTTGGTCACCAGAACCCAGTCCTGGATGCCGAACCTGCGACCCTCTAGAAGGTGAGTACTCTGCAGCCACCACAGGAGAGACACCCTGGCCCTGGGGGACAGGCGGATCATATGATGAATCTGTAGATGTGACCTGGACCACTTGTCCAGAAGGTCCCACTGAAAAGTCCTGTCATGGAACCTGCCGAATGGAATGGCCTCGTAAGACGCCATAATTTTTCCCAGCACTCGAGTGCAGTGATGTACCGACACCCTGTGGCTTCAACACGTCCTTGACCAAGCTCTGAAATTCCTGGGCCTTTTCTTTTGGAAGAAAAACCCTCTTTTGTTCCGTGTCCAGAATCATGCCTAAGAAAGGCAATCGGGTCGTTGGAACTAACTGTGACTTTGGTAGGTTTAGGATCCAACCGTGTTGTTGCAACACCCTCAGGGAGAGTGATACGCTGTCCACCAATCGTTTTCTCGATCTCGCTTTTATCAGGAGATCGTATGTGATAATTGTGACACCCTGCTTGCGCAGGAGCACCATCATCTCTGCCATTAATTTGGTAAAAATCCTCCGGGCCGTGGAAAGCCCAAACGGCAACGTCTGAAATTGGTAATGACCATCCTGCACCACAAATCTCAGGAACGCCTGATGAGGTTGATATATGGGGACATGAAGGTATGCATCCTTTATGTCTAGGGACACCATATAATCTCCCCCCTCCAGACTTGCGATTACCGCTCTGAGCGATTCCATCTTGAACTTGAACCTCTTCAAATATAGGTTTAAGGATTTTAAATTCAGAATGGGTCTGACCGAACCGTCCGGTTTTGGGACCACAAACAGGGTTGAGTAATAGCCCATCCCCTGCTGTAGCGGGGGAACTTTGACCACCACTTGTTGAAGGCACAACTTTTGAATTGCTGCCAGAACTACCTCCCTCTCTGGGGAAGAAGTCGGCAGTGCCGATTTGAAAAAACCGACGAGGAGGCACCTCTTCGAATTCCAGCTTGTACCTCTGGGAAACAATGTCTATTGCCCAGGGATCCACCTGAGAGTGAACCCATACTTGGCTGAAAAGACGAAGACGTGCCCCCACAGGAGCGGACTCCTCCCACGGAGCCCCAGCGTCATGCGGTGGATTTAGTAGAAGCCGGGGAGGACCTTTGTTCCTGGGAACTGGATGTAGCTGGCAGCTTTTTCCCCTTGCCCTTACCTCTGGCAAGAAAGGAAGATCCCCGAGCTCTCTTGGATTTATACGACCGAAAGGACTGCATCTGATAATGTGGCGCTTTCTTAGGCTATGAGGAAACATAAGGTAAAAAAGTTGATTCACCTGCAGTAGCCGTGGAAACTAGGTCCGCGATACCTTCCCCAAACAATTCTTCACCCTTGTAAGCTAAAACCTCCATATACCGTTTTGAATCGACATCACCCGTCCACTGTCAGGCTCACAGAGAAATCGCCATAGCGTTCGCTCTGGACCCCAGTATGCCTACATCCCTCTGAGCCTATCTCATATGAAGGACCGCATCCTTAATATGGCCCAGGGTAAATAAAATAGTTTCCTTATCCATTGTATCCATGTCGGCAGATAAGGTATCAGTCCACGCTATTACAGCGCTACAAACCCAAGCAGATGCTATTGCCGGTCCGATCAATGTACTGGTATGTGTGTAAATTGACTTCAAGGTAGTTTCCTGCTTGCGGTCAGCAGGATCCCCGAGGGCAGCGGTATCCTGAGACGGCAGTGCCACCTTTTTGGAAAAGCGCGTCTACGCTTTGTCCACCCTTGGGGAGGATTCCCACCGTATCCTATCCTTGATCGGGAAAGGATACGTCATAAGAATCCTTTTGGGAATCTGCAGTTTCTTGTCTGGAGTTTCCCAAGCACTTTCAAATAACTCATTTAATTCAAAAGAAGGCGGAAAAGTAACCTCAGGCTTCTTTAAAAATGTGGATTTTTGGATTCGGCACCGCGGGGTCATCTATAATATGCAGCACATCCTTATTAGCAATAATCATATAATGAATACTCTTTGCCAATTTTGGCTGCAACCTCGCATCATCATAATCGATACTGGTTTCAGAATCTGTGTCGATATCGGTGTCAACTACTGGAGAAAGTGGGCGTTTTTGAGACTCCGAAGGCCCCTGTGACATAGGGAAAGGCAGGGTATGACCCTCTGCACTGTCCCTGGACTCTGCTTTGTCCAAACGTTTGTGCAATAAATTCACATTTGTATTTAAAATATTCCACATTTCCATCCAGTCATGTGTCGGCGTTGCCGACGGAGACACCACACTCATGCGCTCCACCTTATCCCTAGGAGAGCCTTCCGCTTCAGACATGCCGACACGCACGTACTGACACACCACACACTCAGGGAAGACTCCATCTGGAGACAGTTTCCCCACAATGCCCTTTGGAGAGCCAGCACACACCCAGCGCCAATAACCATGGGGGAAAAAAATTACCCAGATACAGTGCTATTTGTATATTGACAGCGCCAAATTATGTGCCCCCCCTTCTTTAAAACCCTCTGTCACGGGGGGGCGTGGCTTGTGGCCTGACTGAGAGGACGTGTCCCTGGAGAGCTCCTGCTCATTAAATTAGCCCTCACATTGCCTAAACCCCCTCTATATTGTCCTACACCAACTCCTACGACTAGAGGCACCTGGGGAGCGAGTTGCGGAGCCAGAGCACGGGCTTGCCCCGTGCTTGCAGGTTGCGGCCCTCCCTGTGCAGTGAAGCCGGGACCTCAATTAGCCTCCACCCCCGCCCGAGAACGATCATCCCCCGGCCGCTTTAAAAAACAAGCAGGAACTTGCCCCGCTGTCCAGCTGTGTGCCCCTCACCTGGGAAGGACGGGACGTGAGGCTGAAGTAAGCCCGGGTGCCGCGGAAACTGCAGGGTCGGAGCCGAGCAGCGCTGCGGAGGTCCGGTGGCAGCGCCATCTTGGATGTGGCGTCTGAAGGGAATCAGGCGCTGCATCACAGTGATCAGCCGGCTGGCCGCAAAAACAGCGGGGGCAATTTAGCTGGGGGCGCTGGGGAGACCAGGAGCATCAATGTTGTGAAATCCCGTAGGGACACACCTCACACATTGCTGACGGCAGCCATCTTGGAGGTGGCAGGACAGACCCCTCTACTCTGAGCTGTGCTGCCCCTGCTGGAGCTGAATGGAAACGAGCTCATCGCTCTATCAGGCTTATTTTAATTGTTTTATAAGTCCAGAACCTGAACCCTACAGCTGAGGATATACCTTTCCATACACTCACGGACAGACGTGTGATAGATCAGGTCGCTCTCCTGGTGATCCCTCTCACTGATTTAACGGATAAATAGGACCCAGGTCCTGTAAATGATGTAACACTGCGGATGCCTGACTTCCCCCTCACCCGGACCAACTGTTGAACACGTAACATCCAAGTGGATCATTCTTGTTACCACTCCTTAAACGGTCGTTTTAATCCTACCAGATATTATGAGCAGAGCAAACACCAGAGCAAAAAAACCGGGAGCTTCACAAGATATCTCGCAACATTTCTCACGCCGGGAAAAACTGTCTGAAACTTCATCTCCACCCTCACCGATGCCTACCCCCATTATGGATCAGACGGATGCACCCTCAACTAAGGCGGACATTCAATCCCTTCAGAACATGATCTTAGACCTTAAGAACTCCTTCACGACAGCTCTCCAGTCAGCGATCGGGGAATTAAAATCTGATATGGCGGCTCTAGACTCCCGCACAACCGCGCTGGAATCACGGGAAGACCACCAACAAAATTTCCGTAAGCAAGTGGGCGAGGACATGAGCTACCTATCCAGCGAGCCGGAACTCCTTAAAGATAAAGTTGAGGACAGCAAAAATCGCGAGAGACGGAATAATTTACGCATCCGCAATATCCCCGAATCTGTCTCTGCCTCCGAACTGGAAGCATACCTTCGACGCTTGTTTCTTCACTTGGTCCCGTCGCTCTCGGATTCTGCCATCTCGATAGAGAGAGCACACCGCGCCCTGAGACCTAAACCGAAGGACTCGGACCCTCCCCGCGATGTTATCCTCCGGTTTCTGTCCTTCATGATTAAAAACAGCATCACACTGGCGTGCAGGAATTCAACCACAATTTTATTCGAAGACTCCCAGATACAGATCTACCAAGACTTGTCGCCGGTGACCATTGCCAAACGGCGTGATCTACGGTCCGTTACCTCAACACTGCGCGACAATGGTTACAAGTACCGCTGGGGTTTTCCTTTTCGCCTCATGGTGGAGATTGATGGCAAAGTTCACACCATCCGCTCTCCTGATGAAGGGGACAAGCTTCTTCGAAAATTGCAGCTATCCCCAGTTGCCACTTCATAGATGTGATGCTCCCTACGGTTACGTTTAAATTCTGTGTTTTTGGAACGTTTAGTATACTTGATTTTGTTCTCTACTTTGCTCAACTGCTATGTAATCCATGTTTTAGATACCATTTTTGTACACTAACAACCTTTTTACTTTTTTCCCACAATGTTCTTGTTGGCGGACCTTTATACCTCACAATTTGCTGCGTTGTTGTTTCGCTGGCATGGTCGGCAGGTCGGGGGCACGGCCTTATGGTTGGGGTTCTGGATTGACTCCTTTGCCGCTGCCGTGGGGCCTGTCTCGGGGCGCCGGCCTGTTCGGCGACTTTACTGTATGCTCTAGTGTTATTATGTTATTGATCCTAGCTGTAATATGATCACTTTTTCTACAGCGCTCTGTATCTAGGATGTTCCGCCCCAGTGTTGGGTCTTAGATACAAGACGGTCCATTCTTTTTGTTTATTAGTGGTTTCGGGTGGGGGTTGTCAGTGCCCTGTCTTGATACATCCTCCCCCGACTCATAGGGATCAAAGTTACATTCAAACATAGTGGGTTAATACCCTCTTGCTATAGTGCATTTGTATCCCGCCAGTGAGCTCTTTCTTTCTACTAGAGCTCAATCTTGGCAGCCGAGTATCCTGCCTATTGGATACTACGTCTGCTTTTTTCTTATTTGTTTCTCTTTCTTCTATTCTCTTCCTCTCTTAGACCCCTGTTACAGTACACCTGCAAGTTGACATCTCTGTATTCACAGACAGATAGACCTATTTATTAAATATTGATCGTATACAGTAATATACATTTCCATTTTTCCCTTTCTATTCTTCCTTTCTGTTTTTCTCGTACACCCTAGCAGAGTCCGGGACCCTAGAGATCTCCAGCAAACTACTCCCTCTCTTGCTTCAACCATGCCGTTGACATGCCTGTCCATTAATGCCAAGGGACTGACTACTCCCCAGAAGCGCTCTCATCTCCACAGGTCTCTTAAAACATTAAATGGTGACGTAATTTTCTTACAGGAGACACACCTGAAATCAGACTCCCATCCCTCCCTGACATCTAAACAATTTCCCATGGCCTGGTACTCCAATCACACAGCAAAAAGACATGGTGTGGCCATCTTGGTAAGGGGGTCGGTCCCTTTCCAATTCCTAGACTGTAAATGCGACACTGAAGGTCGCTATATAATGGTGAGAGGCAAAATTGGACACGAGGAGGTGACCTTCGCTAATCTGTACGCTCCAAACACTGCCCAGTCCAAATTCTTCTGCAATTTTTTTCACAACCTTTACTCATATAGGCGAGGCAAAACACTTGTCTGCGGAGACTTCAATATGGCTCTCACAAACCTGGACAGATCCGGCCCCTTGCGTAGTAGTCAAACCCTAAACTCCTCAGTATTACACAGGAGCATGGCCGAGGCTGGTTTGTTCGATGTATAGCGCTTTCTTAATCCGACCACCAGGGACTACACTTTTTATTCCAATCCACACGATGTGTACTCTCGCATTGACATGTTTTTGAGTTGTGCACCTCTTTCCCGGACCGCTAGCTCTTCCTCGATAACTCCGCTTACCTGGACTGACCACGCAGCATTAGCTGCGACATTTGACATTTTTGATATCCCTGACGGTAGACCGACATGGAGACTTAACGAGACATTATTGAAGATCCCTAAGTTCCAAGACCTAATTAAAACTGAGCTTCGGGAATATTTTGAGGTTAATGTAGAAAGTGACTGCAGTATAGCCACTATATGGGAAGCCCATAAGGCGGTCATCAGAGGATCCATTATCCAATTTGCATCCCGCAGTAAGAGAAACCAGGAAAACCAAATTACTCTGTTAACAAATAACATTGCAACATTGGATCAGGAACACAAACGTACACGCTCCAAAAAAACTTTAGCCGAACTTTCTAAAGCACGTGATGGCCTACACTCACTTTTGGCGGAAAATATCGAGCGCTCGCTTCGATGGGCTAATCAATCGTTTTATGACAAAAGTAACAAAGCACACACATTGTTGGCCAATCGCTTACGTGCCAAAAAGGCTAACCAATGCATCCATTCTATAAGACAACCCTCAGGTAACATTACCTACGACCCCAAAAAAATTAATAGTGTCTTTTTTGATTACTATAAGACACTCTATAATCTTGAACCCCCCGTCTGACCCTTTAGCACAAGCCGACCAGGCAAAACAATATCTAGACTCGAGCGCTCTCCCTCGGTTAGACGAGGAGACTAATTCAGCTCTTAATGCTGAAATCTCTGTAGAGGAAATTGAAGCTGCACTAAAAACCCAGAAACCTTCTAAAGCACCTGGCCCGGATGGCTATCCGATGGTGTACTATAAAACCTTCGCCCCTCAACTCATTCCTCACATGGTTTCTCTGTTTAATAAAATACTACAGGGCACACCTTTTCACACTGACTCCACGACGTCCCGCATTATAGTAATCCCGAAACCCGGAAAGGATCCCTCGCACTGCTCAAATTATAGACCCATATCTTTGATAAATACCGATCTCAAACTTTTTGCCAATGTACTGGCATCACGTCTAAACACTGTGCTGCCATCATTAATAGATCCTGATCAAGTAGGATTTGTTCCTGGCCGCCAGGCCTCGGACAACACCAGACGCATAGTTAATTTGATTCATCAAATAAACTTGACGAAAACACCAGCGATTGCTTTGGCGCTAGACGCCGAAAAGGCATTTGATCGCATCTCTTGGCCCTTTTTGTTTTCTACCTTATCTACATTCAGCTTCCACGGTCATTTCATCACTGCAATAGCGGCTCTCTATTCTAACCCCTCATCTGCGGTCTTGACCAATGGCTTGAGCTCACCTCGATTTAGCCTGAAGAATGGTACTCGGCAGGGTTGCCCCCTCTCGCCCCTACTTTTTGCCTTATGCATTGAACCTCTTGCGGCCCGAATTAGACTTAATACTGACATTGGGGGTGTTCCAGTGGGACAGAACTCGTATAAAATATCTTTGTTTGCAGATGACGTGTTCTTGACTCTCTCTAACCCTCTGATCTCTCTCCCTAATCTACAGAAAGTATTACTCTTATATGGTTCCCTATCTGGTTACAAAATAACCCACACCAAATCTGAGGCCCTTACATTTAATATTCCATCCCATACCCGTTTGATTTTAACTTCCTCCTTTCCCTTTCTTTGGAGACCTTCGGCTATTAAATACCGTGGCATATTTATTACTAAATCCTACACCAGCCTATACCAGGCTAATTATGTTCCCATGATTAAAACTCTCACTCAAGATCTAGATAAATGGGACCGTTTATTTGTTTCATGGATCGGACGGATCAATGCCCTAAAAATGAATTTCCTACCACGTATTCTTTACCTGTTTCAGACCATTCCAATAATGGTACCCCAAGTGACTTTGGCTTCCCTACAATCAATGTGCAACAAATTTATTTGGGCTCATCGTAAATCTCGATTGAGACGAACACTGTTGACTAAGAGTGCCTCCTCAGGTGGTTTGGGATACCCTGACCTTCAGGCTTACTTTAACGCCTGTCACCTCAATCATATAGTGTCCTGGCATTCCCCCCAAGGGAACAGAAAATGGGTCGATATTGAGAACTCAATATATCAGGGTATACCCCTCGACTCTCTTCCATGGCTCCCCAGGTCCTGCAGACCAGCCTCGGCCTATTCAGTCCCCACGATTAAATTCACCCTTGGGCTGTGGGACAAACTCTGCAGTACTCACAACCTATCTTCATACCCCTCACCTTTATCGCTCATTTGGGGACACCCTGCCTTCCCCCCAGGCTGCGATCGTAGAATAGCGGCCCCATGGTAATCCCAGGGTGTCACGAGATTTATCCATGTTAAAGGCCACTCAGCACCGACCTCTTTTGGAGATTTTCAAGAGCGCTTTGGTATCCGTTCCTCGTGTCAATACCATTATGTCCAAATTCTTAGCTTCCTCAAATCTCAGCTTAAAACTACCCCTTTGAAATCACCCACCTCCTTTGAACATATGTGTCTACTTTCAATTGGCAAAAAGGGGAATATCTCAACAATATACAACTCAATCTTGGCTCCAGATCCCCCGACCCGTGAACCCCATGAATTAGCTTGGGAATCAGATCTCTCCCATCCGTTGGAAGATGATCAATGGGAGGAAATTAGAACGCGCATAGCGAAAGCTTCTATGAGTGTGGCACTTAGGGAAACATGTTATAAGGTCTACACCAGGTGGTATCTGGTTCCCTCCAGACTTCACTCCATTTTCCCTACGACATCAAACTTGTGTTGGAGACTCTGTGGAGAGGAGGGCACCTTTTTTCACATATGGTGGACATGCCCCTCTGTCCGCCCCTTCTGGAACACTGTTGGAGCACTTGTTGCTCAAACCTGCGGGCATAACCTTGCCCTCTCCCCTGAAATCGCTTTGCTTCACGCCCTCACACCGTCACTACCCAAAACCCAAGACAAGCTTACCATGCAAATTTGCATGGCGGCTAAATCACTGATTGCTAAATGCTAGAAAGATCAGAAACCACCCTCAAAGGCTGTACTGTTGACCAAGATTAACCACATAGCCAATATGGAATATATTACAAGCCTAAGGAATAATACTGTGGCTCAGTTCCACAACGTTTGGACTCCTTGGTACCTCGCACGCTCTTTATTGATGCCCGGACTCTGCTAACATTGCCAACACTGCTCACAATACTATTTCCTCTAGCACTTCAATTGTCCCTCCCTCTGTTATCAATACAGAGGACTGTTCCCAACCTCTTACTTCCCTATAGGTAACATTCATTACGTTCCTCCTTTATTAACATTTGTTTTCTTGCTTCTTCTCTCCTTTCCTCCTCTTTCTCTCTCTTGCTTCCACTCACCACAGGATTATACTCTGTTTTGATATAGACTAGATCCGATATTTGAAAAAATAAAATGAGACTGATCAAGTACACACTCGGATTTACACAGAACACATATTGCTATTACCTGTTAGCCTATATCACCACAAAATTGTCTTTATTGGTATGGTATAATATGTACACTGCATGTTCTTATGTTCAATACCTTAATCTGTACAACTGTGTTACTGTTACTGTTTTGGTTATCGATCACTCTCAATAAAAAATCTAACTTTAAAAAAAAAAAACCCTCTGTCACCGGTGATCAGCAGGGTAGAGTCTGGGGAGCCAGCTTCTCAGCATGTGCTTGTGGAGAAAATGGCTCTGGTGAGTGCTGAGGGAGAAGCCCCGCCCCTCAGTGGCGGGCTTCGTTCCTGCTCTTTGAACAAACTGGCGGGGATACCAAAACACACAAATAAGTGTATATTTACTTACAGCCAGCCCTAGAGGAATACATTGCAGCCCAGGGCGCCCCCCTCGCACCCTGCACCCAACAGTGTGCGCTGTTTGTGTTCTGTGGGAGCAATGGCGCGCAGTGATACCGCTGCGCAATACCTCAGTGAAGATCTGAAGTCGTCTGCCACCTCTGAAGTCTTCTGCCTTCCTATACTCACCCGGCTTCTATCTTCCGGCTCTGCGAGGAGGACGGCGGCACGGCTCCGGGACGAACCGCTAGGGGAGACCTGCGTTCTGACTCCCTCCTGAACTAATGATTGTCCAGTAGCCCAAGAAGCAGAGCCTTGAAACTCGCATAAGTAGGGCTGCTTCTGCTCAGTCCCACGATGCAGGGAGCCTGTTGCCAGCAGGCTCCCTGAAAATAAAAAACCTAACAAATATACTTTCTTTTCAGGAAGCTCAGGAGAGCTTCCTGTAGTGCACCCAGTCTCCTCTGGGCACAGTATTAAACTGAGGTCTGGAGGAGGGGCATAGAAGGAGGAGCCAGTGCACACCCCATACCTGAAGTTCTTTTTGGCGCCCATGTCTCCTGTGGAGCCCGTCTATTCCCCATGGTCCTTAGGGAGTCCCCAGCATCCTCTAGGACGTAAGAGAAAAGCCATACCTGCAATGTGAAACAAGGCTAAGCGACTCAACTATGCACAAAAACATAGGAACTGGTGTGCAGAAAAATAGCAGCAGGTACTCTGGACTGCGGAGTCACAATGTGAAATATTTGGCTGTAACAAAAGGCAGTTTGTTCACCGGAATGGCTGGAGAGAGGTACAATGAGTGTCTGCAGGCAACAGTGACGGGATCCGGTCTAAAAGTCGACAGTAACTAGGTCGACAATGTCTAGGTCGACCACTATTGGTCGACAGGGTCTTTAGGTCGACATGTTCTAGGGCGACAGGTCAAAAGGTAGACATGAGTTTTTCACAATTTTTACCTTTTTTTGAATCTTTTCATACTTAACGATCCATGTGGACTACGATTGGTACAGTAATCGGTGCCGAGCGAAGCACCTTGCCCGAAGCATGGCGAGCGAAGCGAGCCATGTGAGGGGACACGGTGCACTAATTGGGGTTCCCGGTCATTCTACGAAGAAAACGACACCAAAAAAAAAACATTAAAAACTCATGTCGACCTTTTGACCTGTCGACCTAGAACATGTCGACCTAAAGACCCTGTTGACCTAGTTACTGTCGACCTTCCATACCACACCCACAGTGACGCATGGTGGAGGTGCCTTGCAAGTTTGGGGCTGCATTTCAGCAAATGGAGTTGGGGATTTGGAAGGGGGGTGTTCAGAGTAGTTAGCAAACTAAAAAAGTTAGCAATTAGGCAAAACCATGCTGCACTGCAGGTAGGGCTGATGTAACATGTGCAGAGAGCGGTAGATTTGGGTGGGTTATATTGTTTCTGTGCATGGTAAATACTGGCTACTTTATTTTTACACTGCAATTTAGATTTCAGTTTGAACACACCCAACTCAGATCTAACTCCCTGTGCACATATTACATCTGCCCCAACTGCAGTGCACATGGTTTTGCCCATATGCTTACTTTTTGGGTTGCTAACAACTCTGAATAAACCTGTTGATCAGGTTTAATGATGTCCTCAATGCTGAGAAATACATGAAGATACTTAGCCATCAGGCAGTACCATCAGGGAGGCTTCTTATTGGCTCTAAATTTATTCTGCAGCAGAACAACGACCCCAAACATACAGCCAATGTCATTAAAAATTCCCTTCAGCAAAAAGAAGAACAAGGAGTCCTGGAAGGGATGATATGACAGAGCCCTAATCTCACCATCATCAAGTCTGTCTGGGATTACATGAAGAGACACAAGGATTTCAGCCATCCTACATCACAAAAGATCTGTGGTTTTCCAAGATGTTTGGAACAACCTCCCTGCCAAGTTCCTTCAAAAACTGTGCAAGTGTAAATTTAGTGTGAGAAACTGACCAGTGTCAATACTTCCTGGTAGTCTAGGGAGTTGAAAGTAATTAGAGGGGTTCCAAGGGTGCCTACCTGATCAAGAGGGAGAGGGTGCAGTGGGAAGCATTGTATCTCTCTCTTGCTTCCCACATCTACTGACCACTCTGGTCCTTACCCCACTGTTCTCAATGCTTAGCTGCTTGTTCTTGACCTCGCCCTTTTCTGGCCTCTCTTGCCTCTCAGAACTCTTCCTCCCACAAACTCTTCTTTCTTGAATCACTATACCTTAACTGAGCTCTCTCCTCAGTCATGGCTCACCACTACTGCTCTAGATTAGCTGTCTACTTGGCAGTGCCTCTTATTTCAAACCAGGGATGCTATGTTTGAAATTGGAGGCACTGATTGGCTTATCTTTAGTTTCAAAGCAGCACACCCAAAGTGTTCCACATGACGCTGTACTAACCACAGAGCTAGGGGAATATTAGTGAGACCAAATATCCTATATGTTTTGCATACTGGCAGTCACTAGATAGTGCCCAACGGAGCAATTCAAGTATTGCTCTGTTCCGGCGCGCACAGCCTCCAGTGCTGACATTACTGTTATGTTGTTCTGTCATTACCAGGCTGGTAACTAGTTAATTCATGACGCCTTTTGCTGTGGGATATTTGGTTAACTATTTTATTTCTACCAGATGGACGCAATACAAGGAATACCTCGGAGGGGCATCTTGTTTGGTCTCCAGATTTTAAATTAGAAGATAAGAACATCATGCAAAAGTCTCCAGAAGAAAACAATATAACCCTAAATATACATCCAGCACTTCATAGTGCAGATATATCATCGGATACCCGTATTCCTGAGGAATGTTCTCCTTGCAACTCACAGGTTGCTGCACATAGGACAGATCATAGGTGTGATACAGTCCTTTCCTCTTCTGAATATGGAAAATGTTTTACACGTAACCTAGCTCTTGCTGGACATGGTAAAAGTCACATAGGTGAGAAGCCATTTACATGTTCTGAGTGTGGGAAAAGTTTTACACATAAATTAGCTCTTGTTAGACATCAGAGAACTCATACAGGTGAGAAACCATTTCCATGCTCTAAGTGTGGGAAATGTTTTACACAGAAATCAGCTCTTGTTATACATGAAAGAAGTCATACAGGTGAGAAACCATTTCAATGTGCTGAATGTGGGAAATGTTTTATACAGAAATCAGATCTTCTTATACACAGGAGACGTCACACAGGTGAGAAACCATTTACCTGTTCTGAGTGTGGGAAATGTTTTACAGATAAATCAGGTCTTGTTATACATGAGAGAATTCACACTGGTGAGAAGCCATTTCCATGCCGTGAGTGTGGGAAAAGTTTTACACATAAATTAGCTCTTGTTAACCATCAGAGAATTCATATAGGTGAGAAACCATTTCCATGTTCTGAGTGTGGGAAATGTTTTACACAGAAATCAGCTCTTGTTATACATAGGAGACGTCACACAGGTGAGAAACCATTTACCTGCTCTGAGTGTGGAAGATGTTATACACATAAATCAGGTTTTCTTATACATGAGAGAATTCACACAGGTGAAAAGCCATTTCCATGCCATGATTGTGGGAAATGTTTTACACACAAATCAGCTCTTGTTAGACATGAGAGATGCCATACAGATGAAAAGCCATTTCCATGCTCTGACTGTGGGAAATGTTTCTCATGCAAAGCAGCTCTTGTTATACATGAGAAAAGTCACACAGGTGAGAAGCCATTTCTGTGTTCTGAGTGTGGGAAATGTTTTATGAATAAATCAGGTCTTGTTACACATCATAGACATCACACAGGTGAGAAACCGTTTACATGCTCTGAGTGTGGGAAATGTTTTTCACGCAAATCAACTCTTGTTATGCATGAGAGAATACACACAGGTGAGAAACCATTTAGATGTGCTGAATGTGGGAAATGTTTTTCACTCAAATCAGATCTTGTTATACATGAGATAATGCATGGAGGTAAGAAACCATTTCCATGCTCTGAGTGTGGGAAATATTTTATACACAAATCAGATCTTATTAGACATGAGAGAAGTCACACAGGTGAAAAACCATTTACATGTTCTGAGTGTGGGAAATGTTTCTCACGCAGATCAGCTGTTGTTAGACATCAGAGAAGTCACACAGGTGAGAGGCCATTTACATGCTGTGAGTGTGGGAAATGTTTTATAAAGAAATCAGATCTTGTTACACATCAGAGAAGTCACACAGGTGAGAGACCATTCACATGTGAGTGTGGGAAATGTTTTATGTGGAAATCATCTCTTCTTAGACATCAGAGAAGTCACACAGGAGAGAACCAGCTATTGAAAGACAAGTCACAGTTGAATTGACTTGATTAAACAATGTTGCATTAATAATTGTATAATAAATCTGTAATAAGAATGTGTATTTCGTTCCTTCCAATAGAATTCAAAGCACTTTGCATTATTGTATAAGGTGAGGCAGCAATTTTGTGTATGTGCAGTTTTTATTCTGAGAAAGCATTCACAACAATCCCTGCTCCATTGGAGCTTACAATCTACCTTCCATATGAGATGACAGGTTTCAATTGTGCCAAAAACCACTTAATCTATCAGTCTGAACTTGTGGGAGGTGACCTGTGGCAGTATGGAGAGAACATGCAAAGTCCACAGAAATAGGCCTTGGGAACCATAGCTGAGAATCCAGTGCAGTGTAGAAGCAATTCTAAACACTATGCCGCGTAAACCTAATTAATCAAAATGATTAAATGTAAAGAGTGTACTCAGTGCACGGGGGAGAGAATGCCTCTCCTAACATAAAACCTGTTCCCAGTGGTGCCTTCAGGGGGATAGAAGCTCAGCCACCCCTCCATTATCCATTACTAGCAACTACAAAACAAGCCGAGCTTCCATGCAACATACAAAGCAGGAAGAAAAAGAAGACTCCTTTTGGGTGCACTCTTAAGGATCAAAGATGGAATTTATTAAAACATAACTTTTATTTGGTTATTTAATATATTGGTGTATTCAACAAAGACTAACAACATTTATGTAACAAGAGTATCAGTCAATATTAATAAATATTCATGAACCCCATGATCTGCGGTTTGATATTACTATCTCTATCAGTGTACCATTAATGGAGAGGTCATTGCTTAGATAAATTAATAGTATAACAGTCTATCGTTACTCATATTGGGTTGATGAGTTTAAAGCCTCAGGTAGGGCATATATGGTGCTTGCTTATATACCCTTTTTTATAGGTTCATTCGTTACACCTGGGCAAAAAGATATTGGCATAGGATAATGGCGATGCTGGAGAATTACAGGCAAAAGATATGTACGAAGTTAGTTGGTGTCCAAGGCTCCTAGGCCTTTTGTTTGTAGTAGTTCCTAGTAGGAAGGAATTGTGATTCTGCTGTCGGTGTAAGGCACAATGTTCCAAGTCCCCACAGATTTCTACAACACTTGGTCTTCCCAGGAGGTCTCCCATCCAGGTACTGGCCAAGCCCACAACTGCTTAGCTTCCAAGATCGGACAGTATTGGGTGTTTACATGTGCTGTAGTAGTAGATTATAAAGTTCCAATTGTCCGTTCCTCTGGGATTACTGATGAGAGTTCACTTAGCAGGTTTCTAGCAAGAATTAGGTAAAGTTAAAAGTAAAGAGGAAGAGAAAACCAGAATAATTTTTTTTTTGTTGTTGAGAAAATAGGACTGGAGTAGGGTATTCCTCCAGGCAGAAGGCAGTAGTACGTGTATCTGTTGTCAGCGTTAGACCGGGGTTTGTGTGTATACACTCATACCTTCGCCATAGGGTGTGTGGACCCTGGAATCACTGATGAGAGTCCGCATTGAAAAATAATGATTTGATAGAAAGTGTGGTTGGTGAAAGAGGGGTATTGACAAATTCACATGAACAGGATTGGTTTAGATGAGCGTTCCTGTGTGTGAGAGGAGTACACTTGAGAATTTTACTGTTAGATCCAACATTTGCATCTGCTTGGCTACATGGGGACTCTGATGGGTACCCTTGATTCCATTCTTCTCCAGTATTATGTTTATCGGGTGTGGAATGCAACACACCCAGAGTGTTCCACATGAGGCTGTACTAACCACAGAGCTATGGGAATATGAGTGAGATCAAACAGCCTATACAGGTTGAGTATCCCATATCCAAATATTCCGAAATACGGAATATTCCGAAATACGGACTTTTTTGAGTGAGAGTGATATAGTGAAACCTTTGTTTTTTGATGGCTCAATGTACACAAACTTTGTTTAATACACAAAGTTATTAAAAATATTGTATTAAATGACCTTCAGGCTGTGTGTATAAGGTGTATATGAAACATAAATGAATTGTGTGAATGTACACACACTTTGTTTAATGCACAAAGTTATGAAAAATATTGGCTAAAATTACCTTCAGGCTGTGTGTATACGGTGTATATGTAACATAAATGCATTCTGTGCTTAGATTTAGGTCCCATCACCATGATATCTCTTTATGGTATGCAATTATTCCAAAATACGGAAAAATCCGATATCCAAAATACCTCTGGTCCCAAGCATTTTGGATAAGGGATACTCAACCTGTATAATAAAAGACTAACTCTGGAATTCAAGTGTTTTGCATGCCAACAGCCACTAGATGGTGCCCAATGGATCAATTTAAGTATTGCTTTGTTCCGGCTCGCACAGCCTCCAGCTCTGACATTACTGTTATGTTGTTCCGTCATTTTGACGGGTTTGTTACTAGTTAATTAATGATGTCTTTGCTGTGGGATATTTGCTTAACTATTTTATTTCTACCAGATGGACGTAATACAAGGAATACCTTGGAGGGACATCTTGTTTGGTCTCCAGATTTTAAATTAGAAGATAAGAATATCACACGAGGGTCTCCAGAAGAAAACTGCATCACCCTAAATATACATCCAGCACTTCATAGTGCAGATATATCATCGGATACCTGTATTGCTGAGGAATGTTCTCCTTGCAACTCACAGATTGCTGCACATAGGACAGATCATAGCTGTGATACAGTCATTTCCTCTTCTGAATATGGAAAATGTTTTACACCTAACCCAGCTCTTGCTAGACTTGGTAGAAGTCATACAGGTGAGGAGCCATTTCCATGTTCTGAGTGTGGGAAGAGTTTTACACATAAATTAGCTCTTTTTAGACATCAGAGAACTCATATAGGTGAGAAACCATTTTCATGTTCTGAGTGTGGGAAATGTTTTACACAGAAATCAGCTCTTGTTATACATAGGAGACGTCACACAGGTGAGAAACCATTTACCTGCTCTGAGTGCAGGAAATGTTTTACAGACAAATCATGCCTTATTATTCATGAGAGAAGGCACACAGGTGAGAAGCCATTTCCATGTTCTGAGTGTGGGAAATGTTTTCTAAAGAAATCAGATCTTGTTACGCATCAAAGACGTCACACAGGTGAAAAACCATTTCCATGCTCTGAGTGTGGGAAATATTTTTCACACAAATCAGCACTTGTCATACATGAAAGAAGACACACAGGTGAGAAACCATTTCCATGCTCTGAGTGTGGGAAATGTTTTACATGTAAATCAGATCTTGTAATACATAAGAGAAATCACACAGGTGAGAAATTATTTACCTGTCCTGAGTGTGGGAAATGTTTCACATACAAATTAGCTCTTGTCGTACATCTGAGAAGTCACACAGGTGAGAAACCATTTCCATGTTCTGAATGTGGGAAATGTTTTTCAATGAAATCAGATCTTGTTATACATGAGATAATTCACACAGGTGAGAAACCATTTCCATGCTCTGAGTGTGGGAAAAGTTTTTCACACAAATCAGCTCTAGTTAGACATGAGAAATGTCATACATGTGAAAAACCATTTACATGTTCAGAGTGTGGGAAATGTTATAACCTGAAATCAGATCTTATTATTCATGACAGAAGTCACACAGGTTTGAAACCATTTATATGCTCTGAGTGTGAGAAATCTTTTTCACGCAAATCATCCCTTGTTATCCATGAGAGAAGTCACACAGGTGAGAAACCATTTCCATGTTCTGAGTGTGGGAAATCTTTTTCACAGAATTCAGCTCTTGTTATACATAAGAGAATACACACAGGTGAGAAACCATTTCCATGTTCTGAGTGTGGGAAATGTTTTACAAGTAAATCAGATCTTGTTATACATGAGAGAAATCACACAGGTGAGAGACCATTCACATGTGAGTGTGGGAAATGTTTTACACGGAAATCATCTCTTCTTAGACATCAGAGAACTCATATAGGTGAGAAACCATTTTCATGTTCTGAGTGTGGGAAATGTTTTACACAGAAATCAGCTCTTGTTATACATAGGAGACGTCACACAGGTGAGAAACCATTTACCTGCTCTGAGTGCAGGAAATGTTTTACAGACAAATCATCCCTTATTATTCATGAGAGAAGGCACACAGGTGAGAAGCCATTTCCATGTTCTGAGTGTGGGAAATGTTTTCTAAAGAAATCAGATCTTGTTACGCATCAAAGACGTCACACAGGTGAAAAACCATTTCCATGCTCTTGAGTGTGGGAAATATTTTTCACACACATCAGCACTTGTCATACATGAAAGAAGACACACAGGTGAGAAACCATTTCCATGCTCTGAGTGTGGGAAATGTTTTACATGTAAATCAGATCTTGTAATACATAAGAGAAATCACACAGGTGAGAAATTATTTACCTGTCCTGAGTGTGGGAAATGTTTCACATACAAATTAGCTCTTGTCGTACATCTGAGAAGTCACACAGGTGAGAAACCATTTCCATGTTCTGAATGTGGGAAATGTTTTTCAATGAAATCAGATCTTGTTATACATGAGATAATTCACACAGGTGAGAAACCATTTCCATGCTCTGAGTGTGGGAAAAGTTTTTCACACAAATCAGCTCTAGTTAGACATGAGAAATGTCATACATGTGAAAAACCATTTACATGTTCAGAGTGTGGGAAATGTTATAACCTGAAATCAGATCTTATTATTCATGACAGAAGTCACACAGGTTTGAAACCATTTATATGCTCTGTGTGGGAAATCTTTTTCACGCAAATCATCCCTTGTTATCCATGAGAGAAGTCACACAGGTGAGAAACCATTTCCATGTTCTGAGTGTGGGAAATCTTTTTCACAGAATTCAGCTCTTGTTATACATAAGAGAATACACACAGGTGACAAACCATTTCCATGTTCTGAGTGTGGGAAATGTTTTACAAGTAAATCAGATCTTGTTATACATGAGAGAAATCACACAGGTGAGAGACCATTCACATGTGAGTGTGGGAAATGTTTTACACGGAAATCATCTCTTCTTAGACATCAGAGAAGTCACACAGGAGAGTACCAGCTATTGTAAGATATCAGAAAAGTCACAGTTGAATTGACTTGATTGGTAGACATGAAACAAGGTTGCATTAATAGTTTACGTATAATAAATCTGTATTAAGAGAATTTGTGTATTTAGTTCCTATCTCCCAATAGGATTAAAAGCACTTTGCGTTTTTGTTTAAGGTGAGGAAGCCAAGCATTTACAACAATCCATGAAGCTTAGAATCTAACTTTCATATCACACACCAAGTATAATTTTTTGTCAGAAACCACTTAATCTACCAGTATGTTTTTGAACTTGTCAGAGGTGACCAGTAGTGGGTACAAACACATGGTTGTTTAACTTCATACATGGCATACCTAGGAGTGGCACTGCAGTATTAAAGATGGCAGATTAATAAACTATATGACCCTATAGAAAGTTACAAAGAATGTTTCATTAATCAAGAACTAGATCAGAGGTCTGAGGTCAGAACAGGAAGATAGAGGTGGAGTATGTAGTAGAAGTCAAGTAAAAGAATTATCGTTTGAATGATTGATTAAAATTAAAATGTGTGAGGCATCACAATTTCTTGTTGAAAATTGGTAATGATAAGACTTTGTAAAGAAAAGTGGTGAAAAATAGAAGTGTCCTTGGGCCTGTCCACCCACTTTTATGAAGGTCATGCACAGTTTAACAAACCAAGCACTTCAGCGATATGGATTGCTACTTTTGTGGCTGAAGTGCTTCGATTGTGTAGGCCCCACAAACCAATTTTTTGAATGGACAATCTCCGATCACTAATGAGGAGGTTGATGATGGGGCTGTTTATTACATTAATTTTTAAAAATACATTTCATGAATACGCCGCTAATGACAAAACATGGAGATGATGCCTAGATGGTTAACATCCCTAGCTCTACTAACTTTGGAGCAGATGCCTTTACAAACATTGTCAGGATTTTGGTAAAAATAATCCCACACCCAAGAGGTGACTTTTTTTTATCTCATGCAAAGCAATCACATTAGCTTTCTTTTTATCAAGGGCAAGAACATCCTCAATAGCTCCCCCTTTATAATAATAATAATAGGACACCACAGGTCGCTGTATAATAATAAGACACCACAGATGCTCCACCTGAATAATAACAGGACACCACAAACTGCTCATTTATAATAACAGGACACCACAGGCTGCTCCTGTATAATAATAATGACACCACAGGCCACTTCCCCTGAATAATAACCACCACAGGCTGCTCCTGTATAATAACACCACAGGCTGCTCCCACTGTATAATAGTAATAGGACACCACAGACAGCTACCCCTGTATAATAAGAACAACACCACAGGCTGCTCCACCTGTATAATAATTACAGGAAACCACAGGCCGCTACCCCTGTATATAACAGGACACCACAGGTTGCTCCTCCTGTATACAAATAAGACACCACAGATGCTCCACCTGTATAAAAACAGGACAGCATAGGCTGCTTCACCTGTGTAATAATGACACCACACACTGCTCCCCCTATATAATAACGACACCACAGGCTGCTCCCCTGTATAATGACAGGATACCACTGGCCGCTCCCCCTGTATAATAATAACAACAGGATACTACCACAGCCTGCTCCCCCTGTATAATAATAACAGGATACCACAGGCCGCTCCCCCTGTATAATAATAGCAAGACACCACAGGCTGCTCCCCCTGTATAATAATAGTAATAATAGGACACCACAGGCTGCTCCCCCTGTATAATAACAACAGGATAGCACTAGACTGATCCTCCTGTATAATAATAATAATAACACCACCACAGGCTGCTCCCCATGTATAATAATAATAGGATACAACTAGGCTGCTCCTCCTGTATAATAATAACAGGACGCCACAGGCCACTCCCACTGTATAATAATTATTACAGTCCACCACAGGCTGCTCCCCCTGTATGATAATATTAATAAAAGGACACCACAGGCTGCACCCCCTGTATAATAATAACAACAGTACACCTTAGGCTGCTCCTACTGTATAATAATAACAGGACACCCCTGGCTGCTACCCCTGTATAATATAATAACGACACCTCAGGCTGCTCTTCCTGTATAATAATAATATCAACAACAAGACCACAGATGCTCCACCTGTATAATAACAGGACACCACAGGCCGCTACCCCTGTATATAATAATACCACAGGCTGCTTTACCTGTATAATAATAATAATAATAATAATAAAAAATAGTGGAAAACTGCTCTGATCAAGCTGGTAACAATCCCCAGGTGCTGCGGGAGGGGGTTTCCACTATTTATTGCAGTTCAGTGAGGCATAGATGGAGCCAGCATTAGGAGGGCATGCTGGGTCCTGTGGTGCCATTTGGAGGATACAGGGGTAGTCTCCAGGTAAACTAGCTCTCAATCTGGATATGTTTTGTATGTGCTATTATCATGTGGCCATACATTAAGCAATTGTATGACCCATAGTGGATGTTATTATTATTATGCTGTGTATGGGTTTGGGGAGTGGTACCCCCTGGGTCTGGTGGGGCTGGGCCACCTTGGGGTAGCACACCATATTATTTATTTAGCACTTATGTAACACTCCTATTTTTTCACTAATATTACTCTTTTGAGTATTTTATTAACACCCTTATTTTTGTAGCACTTTCTAACCCATAGCTTCTGCTTCTTTCTTAACACATATTAACACTTTAGTATCTCAATGGTGTGCTGCCCTAGGGTGGTCGGGCCTGAGCCGACTTTGTGGGGTCCTAGCCCTGGACTTATGCTTAGTTAGGGACCTCCAGTAATAGAGCAGCCGTGAAGTGGCCTGGAGGCTTATCATATCTTTTGCAAAACATATGTAACGAAGAGCTCTAAATTTTATATTATTACATAGTGTATACAGTTCTTCTTACTAACAGCCAGCAGAGTGCGTGGGAAAAATCCCTTTTGTATTTCTAATAATAATAACAAGACACCACAGATGCTACACCTGTATGATAACAGGACACCACAGGCTGCTTCACCTGTGTAATAACAGGACACCACACACTGCTCCCCCTGTATAATTATAACAGGATACCACAGGCCCCTCCCCCTGTATAATAATAATAACAGGATACCACAGTCCACTATCCCTGTATAATAATAATAATAACAACAGGACACCACAGGCTGCTCCCCCTGTATAATAATAACAACAACAGGATACCATTAGGCTGCTCCTCCTGTATAATAATAATGACACCACAAGCTGCTCACCCTACATAATAACAACAACAACAGGATATTACTAGGCTGCTCCCCTTGTATAATAATAATAACAACAACAGGATACCATAGGCTGCTCCCCCTTTATAATAATAACAACAGGATACCATAGGCTGTTCCCCCTTTATAATAATAACAACAGGATACCATAGGCTGCTGCCCTTTATAATAATAATAACAGGATACCACTAGGCTGCGTCTCCTGTATAATAACAGGATGATACAGGCCACTCCCCCTGTATAATAATAATTACAGTCCACCACAGGCTGCTTCCCCTGTATGATAATATTAATAACAGGACAGCATGGGCTGCTCCCCCTGTATAATATTAATAAAAGGACACCACAGGCTGCACCCCCTGTATAATAATAACAACAGGACACCTTAGGCTGCTCCCACTGTATAATAATAATAACAGGACACCACAGGCTGCTCCCTCTGTATTATAATAACGACACCACAGAGTACTCCTGTATAATATTAATAACAGGACACCACAGGCTGCTCCCACTGTATAATAATAACAGGACACCACAGGCTGCTCTCCATGGCCCTTATTCCGAGTTGATCGCTCGCTAGCTGCTTTTAGCAGCAGTGCAAACGCTAAGCAGCCGCCCTCTGGGAGTGTATCTTAGCTTAGCAGAAGTGAGAAGTGCTCGTAAAAATTTCCATGCAGTTTTTGAGTAGCTCCAGACCTACTCCTACCTTGCGATCACTTCAATCTGTTTAGTTCCTGCTTTGACGTCACAAACACGCCCTGCGTTCGGCCACCCGTTTCCCCAGGCACGCCTGCGTTTTCACCTATCACGCCTACATGTTTTAGCACACTCCCAGAAAACAGTCTGTTACCACCCAGAAACACCCACTTCCTGTCAATCACTCACTGATCAGCAGAGCGACAGAAAAGCGTCACTCACCCTTGTGTAAAACTGCATAGTTTTGTGTGAAAGTACTTCGCTCGTGCGTACTGCAGCCCGTTCGCAGGCGCAGAAGTGCCAATTTTTAGCCTGATTGCTGCGCTGCGAACAACGGCAGCTAGCAATCAACTCGGAATGAAGGCCCCTGTGTAATAATAACAGGACACCAAAGGCTGCTCCCCCTGTATAATAATTATAATGACACCACAGGCTGCTCCTCCTGTATAATAATAATAACACCACAGGCTGCTCCCACTGTATAATAATTATAATAACAGGACACCACAGACTGCTCCCCCTGTATAATAATAACAGGACACCACATGCATCTCCCATGTATAATAATAAGAGGACACCACAGGCCGCTCCCCCTGTATAATAACAATAACAACAGGACACCTCAGGCCCAACCCCTGTATACTACTAATAAAAATAATGAAACCAAAGACTGCTCCACCTGTATAATAATAACGACACCACAGGCTGCTACCCCTGTATAATAATAATAATAATAATAGCAACACCACAGGTTGCTCCCCCTGTATAATAATTATAATAGCAGGACACCACATGCTGCTCCCCCTGTATAATAATAACAACAGGACACCTCAGGCCCAACCCCTGTATACTACTAATAATAAAAATAATGATACCACAGACTGCTCCACCTGTATAATAATAACAGGACACCACATGCCGCTACCCCTGTATAATAATAGTAACGACATCACAGCCTGCTTCTCCTGTATAATAATAATAAGACACCACAGATGCTCCACCTGTATAATAATAACAGGACACCACAGGCTGCTCCTCCTGTGTAATAATAATAATAACAGGACACCACATGCTGCTCCCCCTGTATAATAATAATAACAACAGGATACCACTAGGCTGCTCCCCCTGTATTATAATAACAGGATCCCACAGGCCACTCCCCCTGTATAATTATAATAATAACAACAGGATATCACAGCCTGCACCCCCTGTATAATAACAGGATACCACTAGGCTGCTCCCCCTGTATAATAATAATAACAGGATACCACTAGGCTGCTCCCCCTGTATAATAATAATAACAGGATACCACAGGCCGCTCCCCCTGTATTATAATAACAGGATACCACAGGCTGCTCTCCCTGTATAATAATAATAACAGGACACCACAGTCTGCTCTTCCTGAATAATAATAATAACAGGATACCACAGCCTGCTCCCCCTGTATAATAATAATAACAACAGAACACCACAGGCTTCTCCCCCTGTATAATAATAATAATAGTAATAATAATAGGACATCACAGGCTGCTACCCCTGTATAATAATAGTAACGACATCACAGACTGCTCCACCTGTATAATAATAACAGGACACCACATGCCGCTACCCCTGTATAATAATAGTAACGACATCACAGGCTGCTCCTCCTGTATAATAATAATAATAAGACACCACAGATGCTCCACCTGTATAATAATAACAGGACACCACAGGCTGCTCCTCCTGTGTAATACTAATAATAACGACACCACATGCTGCTCCCCCTGTATAATAATAATAACAGGATACCACTAGGCTGCTCCCCCTGTATTATAATAATAACAGGATCCCACAGGCCACTCCCCCTGTATAATAATAATAACAACAGGATATCACAGCCTGCACCCCCTGTATAATAATAATATCAGGATACCACTAGGCTGCTCCCCCTGTATAATAATAATAGGATACCACTAGGCTGCTCCCCCTGTATAATAATAATAATAATAACAGGATACCACAGGCCACTCCCCCTGTATTATAATAACAGGATACCACAGGCTGCTCTCCCTGTATAATAATAATAATAACAACAGGACACCACAGTCTGCTCTTCCTGAATAATAATAATAGCAACAGGATACCACAGCTTGCTCCCCCTGTATAATAATAATAACAACAGAACACCACAGGCTTCTCCCCCTGTATAATAATAGTAATAATAATAGGACATCACAGGCTGCTCCCCCTGTATAATAATAATAATAACAACAACAACAACAACAGGATACCACTAGGCTGCTCCCCCTGTATACTAATAATAATAAACAGGACCACAGACTGCTCCCCCTGTATAATAATAACAACAACAGTATACCACTAGGCTGCTCCCCTGTATAATAACAACAAGAGGACACCACAGGCTGCTCCTCCTGTATAATAATAATATCAGAACACCACAAGCTGCTACCCCTGTGTAATAATAATAACAGGACACCACAGGCTGCTCCCCTGTATAATAATAACAGGACGCCACGGGCCACTTCCCCTGTATAATAGTGACACCAGCTGTTTCCCCACCCACCTTTCCCATTTCTACTCCACGTCTTCATCTTCCAACGCCAGCAAAATTTGACGGATCTCCAAGATTCTGCAGGGGATTCCTCAACCAATGTGAAATCCATTTTGAGCTACAGCCTGGCATTTTCCCCAGTGATCGTACTAAAGTTGCCTATATTATTTCCCTTCTCAGTGGCTCAGCCCTTGACTGGGCATCACCTTTATGGGAGAAGTCTGATACCCTGCTGTCCTCCTATACTGACTTTGTAGCAACATTCAGGCGCATCTTCGACGAGCCAGGTTGGGTAACCTCTGCTTCATCTGAGATTCTCGTTTACGCCAGGGAACACGTACTGTGGGACAGTATCTTATGCAGTTCAAAATCCTGGCATCTGAACTGGCATGGAACGACGAGGCCCTGTATTCTGCATTCTGACATGGCTTATCTGAACGCGTCAAGGATGAATTAGCTACCAGAGACTTGCCCTCTAAATTGGATGAGCTAATTTCACTATGCACAAAAGTTGATCTACGGTTCAGAGAAAGAGCAACTGAGCGAGGAAGATCATGTATTCCAAAATCTTCTGCTCCTCCTCTTCGTCAACCGTCTCCATCCAAAGATGAGCCCATGCAAATTGGTCGTTCTCGTCTATCTTCCGCTGAGCGCCGAAGACGTCTCTATGAGTCTCTCTGTCTCGACTGTGCTGCTCCATCTCACGCCATCAATGCCTGTCCCAAACGTCCGGGAAACTCCAAATCCTAGCTCGCCAAGGAGAGGGCCGGCTAGGAGTAATGATCTCCTATCCATCTCCTCATGATTGTACTCTCACAGTCTCGCTTCAAATTGCTCAACGTTATAGGAACGTCATTGCCCTCCTAGATTCCGTAGCAGCTGGGAATTTCATAACCGAAGCTTATGTTAAACGGTGGTCCATATCCACCGAGAGACTTTCCTCGTCCATTTCTTTGACTGCCGTGGATGGCAGTAAGATTTTTGACGCAGTTATTTCTCTAAGGACTCTACCAGTTCGTCTGAGAGTGGGAGTTCTTCATTCAGAATTTATTTCTTTTTTAGTGATTCCAAGAGCCACACATCCAGTGGTTTTGGGCCTTCCATGGCTCCGTCTTCATAATCCATCGATTGACTGGACGACTACGCAAATACTAGCATGGGGTCCTTCCTGTGCTGAGACCTGTTTGTCCAAAGTGCTTCCTGTTTGTTCTTCCTTCCCCAGGTCGTCTGATGTTCCACCTCCTCCATATCCAAAAAAACGACACAGCAAAATCCCGGCGCCTTTATTGCTCAGAAAAAATCTAACAGCCTTCCCAGGGGTAATTGGTTTAAAAAACCCTTATTACCAGGAAAAAATAGAAAGAGACAATGGGAGGCGCAAATTTAATCTGTTTGTAGATTTTATTATATGATTATTGTATATTAAAACACAAATTCATACCGGCCAGTGTGCATAAATTACATATATTTAGAAATCTCAATAAAAATAACCTTAAAAAACCACAATATATAGTCTTCTCAAGCCTATATAAGATTAAATATACTTCAGGTGATACTTTATATTGCCTCTACTAGTAACTCACTTGCTATCTAGTGAATATATACCATGGTATCAAATAAGAAGTGCACTTCAGCGACTCTTTCCTGTGTATTTGATATTAGTCTGTGATTTAAATACTGCAATCGAATGTCTTGTTACCAAACACTTCAAATGTTCCATGCAATAATTATATGTATTCCTGTATGTCCATACAATATATTTATGGAAAGTTCCAAGCTCTTATGCAAACATCCAAATCACAGCGTGATGGTACTATTGAGCAAACCTATCATGACTCCCAGCAGGGTAAGCTATTCGTTCTCCCGGCTATTGGTCTCACTTTCAGCCTTGTCTGGAGTTCATGGAAAACTCACTTCGGATGTTGTCCCTCCCGGCTGTTTGTGTAGCCTTAGCCTTATCCGGAGTATGAGTACACTTCTGCTCCTCTGATATTTTTTAAGAGCTATAGATCACTCGTCAGCCGGCCGGCTAATAATTATGAAGCACTCGATCCCGTCAGTGGGAGAAAAACACAGACGCGTTTCCCCGCCTTCCAACCTCGGCGGCTTCCTCAGTGTGAATGGCTCTCCCTGACCGCACGGCTTTTTAAACACAGATATTTTCTATTAATTCTATTAATTAAATATCTGTGTTTAAAAAGCCGTGCGGTCAGGGAGAGCCATTCACACTGAGGAAGCCGCCGAGGTTTGAAGGCGGGGAAACGCGTCTGTGTTTTTCTCCCACTGACGGGATCGAGTGCTGCATAATTATTAGCCGGCCGGCTGACGAGTGATCTATAGCTCTTAAAAAATATCAGAGGAGCAGAAGTGTACTCATACTCCGGATAAGGCTAAGGCTACACAAACAGCCGGGAGGGACAACATCCGAAGTGAGTTTTCCATGAACTCCAGACAAGGCTGAAAATGAGACCAATAGCCGGGAGGACGAATAGCTTACCCTGCTGGGAGTCGTGATAGGTTTGCTCAATAGTACCATCACGCTGTGATTTGGATGTTTGCATAAGAGCTTGGAACTTTCCATAAATATATTGTATGGACATACAGGAATACATATAATTATTGCATGGAACATTTGAAGTGTTTGGTAACAAGACATTCGATTGCAGTATTTAAATCACAGACTAATATCAAATACACAGGAAAGAGTCGCTGAAGTGCACTTCTTATTTGATACCATGGTATATATTCACTAGATAGCAAGTGAGATACTAGTAGAGGCAATATAAAGTATCACCTGAAGTATATTTAATCTTATATAGGCTTGAGAAGACTATATATTGTGTTTTTTTAAGGTTATTTTTATTGAGATTTCTAAATATATGTAATTTACGCATACTGGCCGGTATGAATTTGTGTTTTAATATACAATAATCATATAATAAAATCTACAAACAGATTAAATTTGCGCCTCCCATTGTCTCTTTCTATTTTTTCCTCCATATCCAGACTACACGGACGTGTTCAGTAAAGCTTCCGCTGATATCCTTCCTCCTCATAGAGAATGGGACTGTCCAATTGATCTCATCCCAGGGAAGGTTCCACCTCGAGGCAGAACTTATCCATTGTCTCTACCAGAGACGCATTCCATGGAGGAGTACATCAAGGAGAACCTGGCGAAGGGTTTCATTCGACCTTCCTCTTCTCCAGCTGGCGTAGGCTTCTTTTTCGTTAAGAAGAAAGACGGTGGCCTGCGGCCGTGCATCGACTACAGAGTTCTGAACGACATTACCATCAAGAACCGTTATCCTTTACCCTTGATTACAGAGCTCTTCGATAGAGTTAGCAGAGAAACCATCTTTACAAAGTTGGATTTGAGGGGTGCTACAATCTCATCCGGATCCGTGAGGGTGACGAGTGGAAGACCGCCTTTAACACCCGTGATGGACATTATGAGTACCTCGTCATGCCCTTCGGCTTGAGCAACGCTCCAGCTGTCTTCCAGCATTTCGTGAATGAGATCTTCAGAGACATCTTGTACCGCCATGTCATGGTTTATCTAGATGATATCCTTATCTTCACCAGTAATCTAGAGGAACATCATCTCTGGGTAAAGGAGGTTCTGTCCCGTCTCCGTGTCAATCATCTCTATTGCAAATTAGAGAAATGTGTTTTTGAAGTCAAATCCATTCCATTTCTAGGTTACATTGTGTCCGGTTCCGGACTAGAGATGGATCCTGAGAAACTACAAGCAATCCAGAATTGGACGATACCCCTAACCCTCAAAGGGGTCCAGAGGTTCCTAGGGTTCGCCAATTACTACAGAAAGTTTATATGAGACTTTTTCACCATTGTGGCGCCTATCACTGCGTTAACCAAGAAGGGTGCTAATCCGTCCAAGTGGTCTGAAGAAGCTACGCGAGCTTTTCATCTATTAAAGCAACGGTTCATCTCTGCACTGGTTCTGAAACAGCCCGACATCGACTCTCCTTTCATCCTTGAGGTGGACGCCTCCTCCGTTGGAGTAGAAGCGGTGTTATCTCAGAGGGTTAAAGATGGTCATCTACATCCTTGCAGTTTCTTCTCCCGGAAGTTCTCCCCAGCTGAGCGCAACTATGCCATTGGCGACCAGGAGTTGCTAGCCATCAAGCTCGCTCTAGAGGAGTGGAGATATCTGTTGGAGGAAGCTTCTCATTCAATCAGTATCCTTTCCGACTACAAGAATCTTTTATATCTGAAAAGCGCACAATGTCTCAACCCTCGTCAGGCTAGATGGGCACATTTCTTTTCCAGGTTCGACTTTAAACTCCAGTTCTGTCCGGGCTCTCAGAATCGCAAGGCCGATGCCCTTTCCCGCTCATGGGAGCAAGAAAATGAGTCGGAGTCTTCAGACAAGCATCCTATTATTAATCCGTTGGCATTCTCCACGGTAGGGATGGACTCTACGCCCCCACCAGGGAAAAGTTTTGTGAAGCCGGTGTTAAGGAAGAAGCACATGCATTGGGCCTATGCTTCCCGCTTTTCCGGGCACACAGGCATTCAGAAGACCCTTGAGTTTATCTCTAGGTCCTATTGGTGGCCAACTCTGAAGAAGGACGTCATGGAGTTTATTGCCTCTAGCCCAAAGTGTGCCCAACACAAAGTCTCCCACCAGTCGCCTGCGGGGCAACTGGTTCCATTATCTGTTCCCCGTCGACCGTGGACCCATTTGTCGATGGACTTTGTTACAGACCTGCCTACGTGCAACAAGTTTAATACCATCTGGGTGGTAGTTGACCGGTCAGCTTCCAAGTTGGCTCAAGTGTTTATTCAAGAGATCTTCCGACTCCACGGTCTTCCTGAAGAGATCATCTCTGATCGAGGAGTACAATTTGTAGCCAAATTTTGGCGAAGTTTGTGTCAAGCCCTCCAAGTCAAGTTGAAGTTTTCTACAGCTTACCATCCTCAGACCAATGGTCAAACTGAGAGGGTGAATCAGGACTTGGAGGCCTTCCTCCGCATTTATGTGTCTTCCTCTCAAGATGACTGGGTTCAACTCCTTCCCTGGGCCGAGTTCATCCACAACAACCAATACCATTTCTCATCTTCTTCAACACCATTCTTCATCAACTATGGATTCCACCCTAAAGTTCCAGAATTCCAACCGCTTCCAGCAACTTCTGTTCCAGCAGTGGATGTCACCTTGCGTCAGTTTTCAAATAACTGGAAGAATGTGCGAGCGGTCCTGCTCAAAGCCTCGTTCAGGTACAAGAAGTTTGCAGATAGAAAGCGTAGAGCGGTTCCTGCTCTCAAAGTGGGTGATTGTGTGTGGTTGTCCACGAAGAATTTGAGGTTGAGAGTTCCCAGCATGAAATTTGCACCTCGTTACATCGGTCCTTTTAAAATTGAACAAGTCATCAATCCTGTTGTTTACAGACTCCAGTTACCTCCCTTCTTGAAAATACCCAGGACATTCCATGTTTCCCTGTTGAAACCGCTGATCCTGAATCAGTTTCATTCTGCACTTCCTCCGGCTCCTAAGGTCCAGACTCAACGGGGAGTTGAGTATGAAGTTGCCAAGATTATGGACTCACGTTCCCGTTACGGTCAGTTGCAGTATCTTATTGACTGGAAGGGCTATGGTCCTGAAGAATGCTCTTGGACCAATGCGCCAGATGTCCATGCTCCTGCCTTGGTCCGGAATTTCCACTCGAAGTGTCCTCAAAAGCCTTAGAAGTGTCCTGGGGCCACTCCTAAAGGTGGGGGGGTGCTGTCATGATCCGGGTATCTGGACGCCATTACTTGCCTTTTAGATGTCTCCTAAGGCTGGCTCAGCATTCCAAGGCCGGATCTCATCTGTGTCTACACTCCGCATGTCCCTCCTGTCTCGCTGAGACGCTGTCGCAGCGGCGCCATGCTTGAATCCTGTGTGGCGTCTCCCGTCCTCCGCAGCCTCCGCCGCCGCTCCTGTGTTCCAGTGTGCAGGTTGTTAGAGTGGTGTCACATGCCTGCCGCGGCCTCCGCTGTCATCCATGTGTCTCAGTGTGCAGTTGTCAGTTTGGCGTCTCCTGTCCTCCGTGGCCGGCGCCGCCATTGCTGTTATGTTTCCACATGGTTTTCCAAACCAACTTTCCCTCCAGTACTAACATGGGCGCAGCCATGTTGGTTCCAGTCACATGTTCAATCTCCACCAATCCGCTGCACTGTGAATCTGCACGATTGGCCAGCCAATGCCTACCCTGCAGCAGGTATAAGTATCCTGTGCCTGAACCAGGAAATGGTCAGTGCTTTGGTTGTCAAACCTAGTTCCAGTCTCTCTTTCCTGTGGTTGTTTCTCCAGGTTCCAGCTCCTGTCTCCAGCATCCACTAAGAGACCCGCAACTGCCTTCCATCCTGCGGTGCAGCCTGACTCTGCAGTCCTCCGTGGCTATTCCAGCTTCCAGCTATTATCCATCTGCTTCCAGCGGTCAGCTTCCAGCAGTATCTAGTTTCTTTAAAGTGCCAGTGTTGTTCCAGCGGATCCTTACTTACCAGCAGTATCCACTAACCACCGGTAATTTCTTCTCAAATCTCCAGTTACCACGCTCCCTAGCATCTTACAGTATCCACTCTGTGTCTTCATCACCTGGCTGGTTCCATCCAGCATCCACTCCGTGTCTTCATCACCTCGCTGGTTCCATCCGGCATCCACTCCGTGTATTCATCACCTGGCTGGTTCCATCCAGCATCTACAACAGTCTATTCAAGTTACCAGCTTCATCTAATACATCTACTGGCGTGTTCCTCAGCTTTCTTCACTACTACAGCCAGGCCTGGTAAGGTTATTCCATCAAAGGACTTTTACATCTGTTCCTCAACCTACCAGTGCTCTGTGATACCTTCTATGGTTAAAGTAATCCAGGCACTGTATTATTTGCCACTGCTTTTTATCAACTGTGAATGCTGTTGTTTCTGCACGGAATCTGTTAATAAAACTTTTATTGACTTTTAAACCTGGTTGTCATGGTCACACCTTCGGGTAATCCTCCTACACTTACATGTCCAGGGGTCTGATTAAGCCACCTAAGTTTAATTTCATTTCAGCCCCTACAACTGAGGCTTCCTCCTGTCAGCCTAAAACCTCAGTTGTGACAGAGATAAGTTGTTCCTAGCACCTACATCTGATGTAGTCACCTCTACAGTGAGAGATAAGATGTCCCTAGCGCCTACATCTGATGCATTCACCTCTACAGTGAGAGAAGATGTCCCTAGTGCCTACATCTGATGCAGTCTTCTCTACAGTGAGAGATAAGACGTCCCTAGTGCACTTATCTGATGCAGTCTCCTCTACGATGAGAGATAAAACGTCCCTAGCGACTACATCTAATGCATTCACCTCTGCATTGAGAGATAAAACGTCCCTAGCACCTACATCAGAGGTTCTTAAACTCGGTCATAGGGGGCACACACAGTGCATGTTTTGCAGGTCTCCTCACAGAATCGCAAGTGAAATAATTAGCTCCACCTGTGGACCTTTTAAAATGTGTCAGTGAGTAATTAATTCACCTGTGCACCTGCTGGGTTACCTGCAAAACATGCACTGTATGTGCCCCTGAGGGCCGAGTTTGAGAACCTCTGGCCTACATCTTATGCAGTCTCCTCTACAGTGAGAGATAAGACGTCTCTAGTGCCTACATCTTATGCAGTCAACTCTACAGTGATAGATAAGATGTCCCTAGTGCCTACATCTTATGCAGTCAACTCTACAGTGATAGATAAGACTTCCCTAGCGCCTACATCTGATGCAGTTACCTCTACAGTGAGAGATAAGATGGCCCACGCTCCTACATCTGATGCAGTGTCCTCCATAGTGAGAGATAAGACATCCCTATCGACTACATCTGATGCAGTCTCCTCTACAGTGAGAGATAAGACATCCTTTTCAACTACATCTGATGCAGTCTCCTCTACAGTGAGAGATTAGACTTCCCTATCGACTACATCTGATGCAGTCACCTTTTCAGTGAGAGATAAGACATTCCTAGCTCCTACATCTGATTCAGTCACCTCTACAGTGAGAATTAAGACGTCCTTATTGACTACATCTGATGCAGTCACCTCTACAGTGAGAGGTAATACGTCCCTAGCTCTTACATCTGATGCCGTGTCCACAGTGAGGGATAAGATGGCCCTAGCTCCTACATCTAATGCAGTCTCCTCTACAATGAGAGATAACACGTCCCTAGCGCCTACATCTGATGCAGTCTCCTCTTCAGTGAGAGATAAGACATCCCTAGCTCCTACATCTAATGCAGTCTCCTCTACAGTGAGAGATAAGACATCCCTAGCACCTACATCTGATGCAGTCTCCTCTACAGTGAGAGATAAGACGTCCCTAGCTCCTACATCTGATGCAAGCTCCTCTACAGTGAGATATAAGACATCACTAACTCCTACATCTGATGCAGCCTCCTTTACAGTGAGGGATAAGACATCCGTAGTGCTTAAATCTGATGCTTTGTCCTCTACAGTGAGAGATAAGATGTCCCTGGTGCCTACATCTAATGCAGTCTCCTCTACAGTAAGAGATAAGATGTCCCTAGCGCCTACATCTGATGCAGTCACCTCTACAGTTATAGATAACACGTCCCTATCACCTACATCTGATGCAGTCTCCTCTACTGTGAGATAAGACGTCGCTAGCTCCTACATCTGATGCAGTCACCTCTACAGTTATAGATAACACGTCCCTAGCACCTACATCTTATGCAGTCACGTCTACAGTGATAGATAAGACATCCCTAGCTCCTACATATGATGCAGTCTCCTCTACAGTGTTAGATAAGACGTCTCTAGCACCTACATCTGATTCAGTCTCCTCTACGATGAGAGATAAAATGTCCCTAGCGCCTACATCTGATGGAGTCACCTTTATAGTGAGAGATAAGATGTCCCTATCGCCTACATCTGATGCAGTATTCTCTATAGTGAGAGATAAGACGTTCCAATTGACTATGGGGGTCATTCCGAGTCGTTCGCTCGGAAAATTTCCTCGCATCGCAGCGATTTTCCGCTTAGTGCGCATGCGCAATGTCCGCACTGCGACGGCGCCAAGTAAATTTGCAAAAAAGTTTGGATTTTTACTCACGGCTTTTTCATCGCTCAGGCGATCGTAATGTGATTGACAGGAAGTGGGTGTTTCTGGGCGGAAACAGGCCGTTTTATGGGCGTGTGGGAAAAAACGCTACCGTTTCTGGGAAAAACGCGGGAGTGGCTGGAGAAACGGAGGAGTGTCTGGGCGAACGCTGGGTGTGTTTGTGACGTCAAACCAGGAACGACAAGCACTGAACTGATCACACTGGCAGAGTAAGTTTCGAGCTACTCAGAAACTACACAGAGATGTCTTATCGCAATGTTGCAAATCTTTCGTTCGCAATTTTAAGAAGCTAAGATTCACTCCCAGTAGGCGGCGGCTTAGCGTGTGCAATACTGCTAAAATCGCCTTGAGAGCGAACAACTCGGAATGACCCCCTATATCTGATGCAGTCACCTCTACAGTGAGGTATAAGATGGCCCTAGCATCTCATCTGATGCAGTCACATCTACAGTGAGATAAGACGTCCCTAGCTCCTATTTCTGATGCAGTCTCCTCTACAGTGAAAGAGAAGACGTCCCTAGCACCTACATCTGATGCAGTCTCCTCTACAGTGAGAGAAAAGACGTCCCTAGCTCCTACATCTGATGCAGTCTCTCCTACAGTAAGAGATAAGACGTCCATAGCTCCTACATCTGATGGTGTCACCTCTACAGTGAAAGATAAGATATCCCTATCGACTACATCTGATGTAGTCGCCTCTACATTGAGAGATAAGACATCCCTATTGACTACATCTGATGCAGTCACCTCTACAGTGAGAGATAAGATGTACCTAGCTCCTACATCTGATGCCGTCTCCTCTACAGTGAGAGATAAGACGTCCCTAGTGCCTACATCTGATGCAGTCACCTCTACAGTGAGGGATAAGATGGCCATAGCTACTACATCTGATGCAGTCACCTCTACAGTGATAGATAAGATGTCACTTGTGCCCATATCTGATGCAGTGTCCTCTATAGTGAGGTATAAGATGGCCCTAGCGCCTAAATCTGATGCAGTTACCTCTAGAGTGAGAGATAAGATGGCCCTAGCTCCTACATCTGATGCAGTTTCCTCTACAGTGAGAGATAAGACATCCCTATCGACTAAATCTGATGCAGTCTTCTCTACAGTGAGAGATAAAACGTCCCTATTGACTACATCTGATGCCGTCTCCTCTACAGTGAGAGATAAGATGTCCCTAGCGCCTATATCTGATGCTTTCTCCTCTACAGTGAGATATAAGTTGTCCCTAGCGCCATCATCTGATGCAGTCTCCTCTACAGTTATAGATAACACGTCCCTAGCACCTACATCTGATGCAGTCGCCTCTACATTGAGAAATAAGACATCCCTATTGACTACATCTGATGCAGTCACCTCTACAGTGAGAGATAAGATGTACCTAGCTGCTACATCTGATGCCGTCTCCTCTACAGTGAGAGATAAGACGTCCCTAGTGCCTACATCTGATGCAGTCACCTCTACAGTGAGGGATAAGGTGGCCATAGCTACTACATCTGATGCAGTCACCTCTACAGTGATAGATAAGATGTCCCTTGTGTCCATATCTGATTCAGTCTCCTCTGTAGTCAGGTTTAAGATGGCCCTAGCGCCTAAATCTGATGCAGTTACCTCTAGAGTAAGAGATAAGATGGCCCTAGCTCCTACATCTGATGCAGTCTCCTTTATAGTGAGGGATAAGACATCCGTAGCGCTTATATCTGATGCAGTCACCTCCACAGTGATAGATAAGACGTCCCTAGCTTGTACATCTTATGCAGTCACCTCTACAGTGATAGATAAGACGTACCTTGCTACTACATCTGATGCAGTCTTCTCTACAGTTAGAGATAACACGTCCATAGCTCCTACATCTGATGCATTCACCTCTACAGTGAGAGATAAGACGTCCCTAGCTCCTACATCTGATGCAGTCACCTCTACAGTGAGAGATAAGACGTCCCTAGCGCCTACATCTGATGCAGTCTTCTCTACAGTGATAGATAAGATGGCCCTAGCACCTACATCTGATGCAGTCACCTCTACAGTGAGAGATAAGACGTACCTAGCTACTACATCTGATGCAGTCTCCTCTACAGTGATTGATAAGATGGCCCTAGCTCGTATATCTGATGCAGTCACCTCTACAGTGAGAGATAAAATGTCCCTAGCGCCTACATCTGATGCAGTTACCTCTACAGTGAGAGATAAGATGGCCCACGCTCCTACATCTGATGCAGTGTCCTCCATAGTGAGAGATAAGACATCCCTATCGACTACATCTGATGCAGTCTCCTCTACAGTGAGAGATAAGACATCCTTTTCAACTACATCTGATGCAGTCTCCTCTACAGTGAGAGATTAGACTTCCCTATCGACTACATCTGATGCAGTCACCTTTTCAGTGAGAGATAAGACATTCCTAGCTCCTACATCTGATTCAGTCACCTCTACAGTGAGAATTAAGACGTCCTTATTGACTACATCTGATGCAGTCACCTCTACAGTGAGAGGTAATACGTCCCTAGCTCTTACATCTGATGCCGTGTCCACAGTGAGGGATAAGATGGCCCTAGCTCCTACATCTAATGCAGTCTCCTCTACAATGAGAGATAACACGTCCCTAGCGCCTACATCTGATGCAGTCTCCTCTTCAGTGAGAGATAAGACATCCCTAGCTCCTACATCTAATGCAGTCTCCTCTACAGTGAGAGATAAGACATCCCTAGCACCTACATCTGATGCAGTCTCCTCTACAGTGAGAGATAAGACGTCCCTAGCTCCTACATCTGATGCAAGCTCCTCTACAGTGAGATATAAGACATCACTAACTCCTACATCTGATGCAGCCTCCTTTACAGTGAGGGATAAGACATCCGTAGTGCTTAAATCTGATGCTTTGTCCTCTACAGTGAGAGATAAGATGTCCCTGGTGCCTACATCTAATGCAGTCTCCTCTACAGTAAGAGATAAGATGTCCCTAGCGCCTACATCTGATGCAGTCACCTCTACAGTTATAGATAACACGTCCCTATCACCTACATCTGATGCAGTCTCCTCTACTGTGAGATAAGACGTCGCTAGCTCCTACATCTGATGCAGTCACCTCTACAGTTATAGATAACACGTCCCTAGCACCTACATCTTATGCAGTCACGTCTACAGTGATAGATAAGACATCCCTAGCTCCTACATATGATGCAGTCTCCTCTACAGTGTTAGATAAGACGTCTCTAGCACCTACATCTGATTCAGTCTCCTCTACGATGAGAGATAAAATGTCCCTAGCGCCTACATCTGATGGAGTCACCTTTATAGTGAGAGATAAGATGTCCCTATCGCCTACATCTGATGCAGTATTCTCTATAGTGAGAGATAAGACGTTCCAATTGACTATGGGGGTCATTCCGAGTCGTTCGCTCGGAAAATTTCCTCGCATCGCAGCGATTTTCCGCTTAGTGCGCATGCGCAATGTCCGCACTGCGACGGCGCCAAGTAAATTTGCAAAAAAGTTTGGATTTTTACTCACGGCTTTTTCATCGCTCAGGCGATCGTAATGTGATTGACAGGAAGTGGGTGTTTCTGGGCGGAAACAGGCCGTTTTATGGGCGTGTGGGAAAAAACGCTACCGTTTCTGGGAAAAACGCGGGAGTGGCTGGAGAAACGGAGGAGTGTCTGGGCGAACGCTGGGTGTGTTTGTGACGTCAAACCAGGAACGACAAGCACTGAACTGATCACACTGGCAGAGTAAGTTTCGAGCTACTCAGAAACTACACAGAGATGTCTTATCGCAATGTTGCAAATCTTTCGTTCGCAATTTTAAGAAGCTAAGATTCACTCCCAGTAGGCGGCGGCTTAGCGTGTGCAATACTGCTAAAATCGCCTTGAGAGCGAACAACTCGGAATGACCCCCTATATCTGATGCAGTCACCTCTACAGTGAGGTATAAGATGGCCCTAGCATCTCATCTGATGCAGTCACATCTACAGTGAGATAAGACGTCCCTAGCTCCTATTTCTGATGCAGTCTCCTCTACAGTGAAAGAGAAGACGTCCCTAGCACCTACATCTGATGCAGTCTCCTCTACAGTGAGAGAAAAGACGTCCCTAGCTCCTACATCTGATGCAGTCTCTCCTACAGTAAGAGATAAGACGTCCATAGCTCCTACATCTGATGGTGTCACCTCTACAGTGAAAGATAAGATATCCCTATCGACTACATCTGATGTAGTCGCCTCTACATTGAGAGATAAGACATCCCTATTGACTACATCTGATGCAGTCACCTCTACAGTGAGAGATAAGATGTACCTAGCTCCTACATCTGATGCCGTCTCCTCTACAGTGAGAGATAAGACGTCCCTAGTGCCTACATCTGATGCAGTCACCTCTACAGTGAGGGATAAGATGGCCATAGCTACTACATCTGATGCAGTCACCTCTACAGTGATAGATAAGATGTCACTTGTGCCCATATCTGATGCAGTGTCCTCTATAGTGAGGTATAAGATGGCCCTAGCGCCTAAATCTGATGCAGTTACCTCTAGAGTGAGAGATAAGATGGCCCTAGCTCCTACATCTGATGCAGTTTCCTCTACAGTGAGAGATAAGACATCCCTATCGACTAAATCTGATGCAGTCTTCTCTACAGTGAGAGATAAAACGTCCCTATTGACTACATCTGATGCCGTCTCCTCTACAGTGAGAGATAAGATGTCCCTAGCGCCTATATCTGATGCTTTCTCCTCTACAGTGAGATATAAGTTGTCCCTAGCGCCATCATCTGATGCAGTCTCCTCTACAGTTATAGATAACACGTCCCTAGCACCTACATCTGATGCAGTCGCCTCTACATTGAGAGATAAGACATCCCTATTGACTACATCTGATGCAGTCACCTCTACAGTGAGAGATAAGATGTACCTAGCTGCTACATCTGATGCCGTCTCCTCTACAGTGAGAGATAAGACGTCCCTAGTGCCTACATCTGATGCAGTCACCTCTACAGTGAGGGATAAGGTGGCCATAGCTACTACATCTGATGCAGTCACCTCTACAGTGATAGATAAGATGTCCCTTGTGTCCATATCTGATTCAGTCTCCTCTGTAGTCAGGTTTAAGATGGCCCTAGCGCCTAAATCTGATGCAGTTACCTCTAGAGTAAGAGATAAGATGGCCCTAGCTCCTACATCTGATGCAGTCTCCTTTATAGTGAGGGATAAGACATCCGTAGCGCTTATATCTGATGCAGTCACCTCCACAGTGATAGATAAGACGTCCCTAGCTTGTACATCTTATGCAGTCACCTCTACAGTGATAGATAAGACGTACCTTGCTACTACATCTGATGCAGTCTTCTCTACAGTTAGAGATAACACGTCCATAGCTCCTACATCTGATGCATTCACCTCTACAGTGAGAGATAAGACGTCCCTAGCTCCTACATCTGATGCAGTCACCTCTACAGTGAGAGATAAGACGTCCCTAGCGCCTACATCTGATGCAGTCTTCTCTACAGTGATAGATAAGATGGCCCTAGCACCTACATCTGATGCAGTCACCTCTACAGTGAGAGATAAGACGTACCTAGCTACTACATCTGATGCAGTCTCCTCTACAGTGATTGATAAGATGGCCCTAGCTCGTATATCTGATGCAGTCACCTCTACAGTGAGAGATAAAATGTCCCTAGCGCCTACATCTGATGCAGTTACCTCTACAGTGAGAGATAAGATGGCCCACGCTCCTACATCTGATGCAGTGTCCTCCATAGTGAGAGATAAGACATCCCTATCGACTACATCTGATGCAGTCTCCTCTACAGTGAGAGATAAGACATCCTTTTCAACTACATCTGATGCAGTCTCCTCTACAGTGAGAGATTAGACTTCCCTATCGACTACATCTGATGCAGTCACCTTTTCAGTGAGAGATAAGACATTCCTAGCTCCTACATCTGATTCAGTCACCTCTACAGTGAGAATTAAGACGTCCTTATTGACTACATCTGATGCAGTCACCTCTACAGTGAGAGGTAATACGTCCCTAGCTCTTACATCTGATGCCGTGTCCACAGTGAGGGATAAGATGGCCCTAGCTCCTACATCTAATGCAGTCTCCTCTACAATGAGAGATAACACGTCCCTAGCGCCTACATCTGATGCAGTCTCCTCTTCAGTGAGAGATAAGACATCCCTAGCTCCTACATCTAATGCAGTCTCCTCTACAGTGAGAGATAAGACATCCCTAGCACCTACATCTGATGCAGTCTCCTCTACAGTGAGAGATAAGACGTCCCTAGCTCCTACATCTGATGCAAGCTCCTCTACAGTGAGATATAAGACATCACTAACTCCTACATCTGATGCAGCCTCCTTTACAGTGAGGGATAAGACATCCGTAGTGCTTAAATCTGATGCTTTGTCCTCTACAGTGAGAGATAAGATGTCCCTGGTGCCTACATCTAATGCAGTCTCCTCTACAGTAAGAGATAAGATGTCCCTAGCGCCTACATCTGATGCAGTCACCTCTACAGTTATAGATAACACGTCCCTATCACCTACATCTGATGCAGTCTCCTCTACTGTGAGATAAGACGTCGCTAGCTCCTACATCTGATGCAGTCACCTCTACAGTTATAGATAACACGTCCCTAGCACCTACATCTTATGCAGTCACGTCTACAGTGATAGATAAGACATCCCTAGCTCCTACATATGATGCAGTCTCCTCTACAGTGTTAGATAAGACGTCTCTAGCACCTACATCTGATTCAGTCTCCTCTACGATGAGAGATAAAATGTCCCTAGCGCCTACATCTGATGGAGTCACCTTTATAGTGAGAGATAAGATGTCCCTATCGCCTACATCTGATGCAGTATTCTCTATAGTGAGAGATAAGACGTTCCAATTGACTATGGGGGTCATTCCGAGTCGTTCGCTCGGAAAATTTCCTCGCATCGCAGCGATTTTCCGCTTAGTGCGCATGCGCAATGTCCGCACTGCGACGGCGCCAAGTAAATTTGCAAAAAAGTTTGGATTTTTACTCACGGCTTTTTCATCGCTCAGGCGATCGTAATGTGATTGACAGGAAGTGGGTGTTTCTGGGCGGAAACAGGCCGTTTTATGGGCGTGTGGGAAAAAACGCTACCGTTTCTGGGAAAAACGCGGGAGTGGCTGGAGAAACGGAGGAGTGTCTGGGCGAACGCTGGGTGTGTTTGTGACGTCAAACCAGGAACGACAAGCACTGAACTGATCACACTGGCAGAGTAAGTTTCGAGCTACTCAGAAACTACACAGAGATGTCTTATCGCAATGTTGCAAATCTTTCGTTCGCAATTTTAAGAAGCTAAGATTCACTCCCAGTAGGCGGCGGCTTAGCGTGTGCAATACTGCTAAAATCGCCTTGAGAGCGAACAACTCGGAATGACCCCCTATATCTGATGCAGTCACCTCTACAGTGAGGTATAAGATGGCCCTAGCATCTCATCTGATGCAGTCACATCTACAGTGAGATAAGACGTCCCTAGCTCCTATTTCTGATGCAGTCTCCTCTACAGTGAAAGAGAAGACGTCCCTAGCACCTACATCTGATGCAGTCTCCTCTACAGTGAGAGAAAAGACGTCCCTAGCTCCTACATCTGATGCAGTCTCTCCTACAGTAAGAGATAAGACGTCCATAGCTCCTACATCTGATGGTGTCACCTCTACAGTGAAAGATAAGATATCCCTATCGACTACATCTGATGTAGTCGCCTCTACATTGAGAGATAAGACATCCCTATTGACTACATCTGATGCAGTCACCTCTACAGTGAGAGATAAGATGTACCTAGCTCCTACATCTGATGCCGTCTCCTCTACAGTGAGAGATAAGACGTCCCTAGTGCCTACATCTGATGCAGTCACCTCTACAGTGAGGGATAAGATGGCCATAGCTACTACATCTGATGCAGTCACCTCTACAGTGATAGATAAGATGTCACTTGTGCCCATATCTGATGCAGTGTCCTCTATAGTGAGGTATAAGATGGCCCTAGCGCCTAAATCTGATGCAGTTACCTCTAGAGTGAGAGATAAGATGGCCCTAGCTCCTACATCTGATGCAGTTTCCTCTACAGTGAGAGATAAGACATCCCTATCGACTAAATCTGATGCAGTCTTCTCTACAGTGAGAGATAAAACGTCCCTATTGACTACATCTGATGCCGTCTCCTCTACAGTGAGAGATAAGATGTCCCTAGCGCCTATATCTGATGCTTTCTCCTCTACAGTGAGATATAAGTTGTCCCTAGCGCCATCATCTGATGCAGTCTCCTCTACAGTTATAGATAACACGTCCCTAGCACCTACATCTGATGCAGTCGCCTCTACATTGAGAGATAAGACATCCCTATTGACTACATCTGATGCAGTCACCTCTACAGTGAGAGATAAGATGTACCTAGCTGCTACATCTGATGCCGTCTCCTCTACAGTGAGAGATAAGACGTCCCTAGTGCCTACATCTGATGCAGTCACCTCTACAGTGAGGGATAAGGTGGCCATAGCTACTACATCTGATGCAGTCACCTCTACAGTGATAGATAAGATGTCCCTTGTGTCCATATCTGATTCAGTCTCCTCTGTAGTCAGGTTTAAGATGGCCCTAGCGCCTAAATCTGATGCAGTTACCTCTAGAGTAAGAGATAAGATGGCCCTAGCTCCTACATCTGATGCAGTCTCCTTTATAGTGAGGGATAAGACATCCGTAGCGCTTATATCTGATGCAGTCACCTCCACAGTGATAGATAAGACGTCCCTAGCTTGTACATCTTATGCAGTCACCTCTACAGTGATAGATAAGACGTACCTTGCTACTACATCTGATGCAGTCTTCTCTACAGTTAGAGATAACACGTCCATAGCTCCTACATCTGATGCATTCACCTCTACAGTGAGAGATAAGACGTCCCTAGCTCCTACATCTGATGCAGTCACCTCTACAGTGAGAGATAAGACGTCCCTAGCGCCTACATCTGATGCAGTCTTCTCTACAGTGATAGATAAGATGGCCCTAGCACCTACATCTGATGCAGTCACCTCTACAGTGAGAGATAAGACGTACCTAGCTACTACATCTGATGCAGTCTCCTCTACAGTGATTGATAAGATGGCCCTAGCTCGTATATCTGATGCAGTCACCTCTACAGTGAGAGATAAAATGTCCCTAGCGCCTACATCTGATGCAGTTACCTCTACAGTGAGAGATAAGATGGCCCACGCTCCTACATCTGATGCAGTGTCCTCCATAGTGAGAGATAAGACATCCCTATCGACTACATCTGATGCAGTCTCCTCTACAGTGAGAGATAAGACATCCTTTTCAACTACATCTGATGCAGTCTCCTCTACAGTGAGAGATTAGACTTCCCTATCGACTACATCTGATGCAGTCACCTTTTCAGTGAGAGATAAGACATTCCTAGCTCCTACATCTGATTCAGTCACCTCTACAGTGAGAATTAAGACGTCCTTATTGACTACATCTGATGCAGTCACCTCTACAGTGAGAGGTAATACGTCCCTAGCTCTTACATCTGATGCCGTGTCCACAGTGAGGGATAAGATGGCCCTAGCTCCTACATCTAATGCAGTCTCCTCTACAATGAGAGATAACACGTCCCTAGCGCCTACATCTGATGCAGTCTCCTCTTCAGTGAGAGATAAGACATCCCTAGCTCCTACATCTAATGCAGTCTCCTCTACAGTGAGAGATAAGACATCCCTAGCACCTACATCTGATGCAGTCTCCTCTACAGTGAGAGATAAGACGTCCCTAGCTCCTACATCTGATGCAAGCTCCTCTACAGTGAGATATAAGACATCACTAACTCCTACATCTGATGCAGCCTCCTTTACAGTGAGGGATAAGACATCCGTAGTGCTTAAATCTGATGCTTTGTCCTCTACAGTGAGAGATAAGATGTCCCTGGTGCCTACATCTAATGCAGTCTCCTCTACAGTAAGAGATAAGATGTCCCTAGCGCCTACATCTGATGCAGTCACCTCTACAGTTATAGATAACACGTCCCTATCACCTACATCTGATGCAGTCTCCTCTACTGTGAGATAAGACGTCGCTAGCTCCTACATCTGATGCAGTCACCTCTACAGTTATAGATAACACGTCCCTAGCACCTACATCTTATGCAGTCACGTCTACAGTGATAGATAAGACATCCCTAGCTCCTACATATGATGCAGTCTCCTCTACAGTGTTAGATAAGACGTCTCTAGCACCTACATCTGATTCAGTCTCCTCTACGATGAGAGATAAAATGTCCCTAGCGCCTACATCTGATGGAGTCACCTTTATAGTGAGAGATAAGATGTCCCTATCGCCTACATCTGATGCAGTATTCTCTATAGTGAGAGATAAGACGTTCCAATTGACTATGGGGGTCATTCCGAGTCGTTCGCTCGGAAAATTTCCTCGCATCGCAGCGATTTTCCGCTTAGTGCGCATGCGCAATGTCCGCACTGCGACGGCGCCAAGTAAATTTGCAAAAAAGTTTGGATTTTTACTCACGGCTTTTTCATCGCTCAGGCGATCGTAATGTGATTGACAGGAAGTGGGTGTTTCTGGGCGGAAACAGGCCGTTTTATGGGCGTGTGGGAAAAAACGCTACCGTTTCTGGGAAAAACGCGGGAGTGGCTGGAGAAACGGAGGAGTGTCTGGGCGAACGCTGGGTGTGTTTGTGACGTCAAACCAGGAACGACAAGCACTGAACTGATCACACTGGCAGAGTAAGTTTCGAGCTACTCAGAAACTACACAGAGATGTCTTATCGCAATGTTGCAAATCTTTCGTTCGCAATTTTAAGAAGCTAAGATTCACTCCCAGTAGGCGGCGGCTTAGCGTGTGCAATACTGCTAAAATCGCCTTGAGAGCGAACAACTCGGAATGACCCCCTATATCTGATGCAGTCACCTCTACAGTGAGGTATAAGATGGCCCTAGCATCTCATCTGATGCAGTCACATCTACAGTGAGATAAGACGTCCCTAGCTCCTATTTCTGATGCAGTCTCCTCTACAGTGAAAGAGAAGACGTCCCTAGCACCTACATCTGATGCAGTCTCCTCTACAGTGAGAGAAAAGACGTCCCTAGCTCCTACATCTGATGCAGTCTCTCCTACAGTAAGAGATAAGACGTCCATAGCTCCTACATCTGATGGTGTCACCTCTACAGTGAAAGATAAGATATCCCTATCGACTACATCTGATGTAGTCGCCTCTACATTGAGAGATAAGACATCCCTATTGACTACATCTGATGCAGTCACCTCTACAGTGAGAGATAAGATGTACCTAGCTCCTACATCTGATGCCGTCTCCTCTACAGTGAGAGATAAGACGTCCCTAGTGCCTACATCTGATGCAGTCACCTCTACAGTGAGGGATAAGATGGCCATAGCTACTACATCTGATGCAGTCACCTCTACAGTGATAGATAAGATGTCACTTGTGCCCATATCTGATGCAGTGTCCTCTATAGTGAGGTATAAGATGGCCCTAGCGCCTAAATCTGATGCAGTTACCTCTAGAGTGAGAGATAAGATGGCCCTAGCTCCTACATCTGATGCAGTTTCCTCTACAGTGAGAGATAAGACATCCCTATCGACTAAATCTGATGCAGTCTTCTCTACAGTGAGAGATAAAACGTCCCTATTGACTACATCTGATGCCGTCTCCTCTACAGTGAGAGATAAGATGTCCCTAGCGCCTATATCTGATGCTTTCTCCTCTACAGTGAGATATAAGTTGTCCCTAGCGCCATCATCTGATGCAGTCTCCTCTACAGTTATAGATAACACGTCCCTAGCACCTACATCTGATGCAGTCGCCTCTACATTGAGAGATAAGACATCCCTATTGACTACATCTGATGCAGTCACCTCTACAGTGAGAGATAAGATGTACCTAGCTCCTACATCTGATGCCGTCTCCTCTACAGTGAGAGATAAGACGTCCCTAGTGCCTACATCTGATGCAGTCACCTCTACAGTGAGGGATAAGGTGGCCATAGCTACTACATCTGATGCAGTCACCTCTACAGTGATAGATAAGATGTCCCTTGTGTCCATATCTGATTCAGTCTCCTCTGTAGTCAGGTTTAAGATGGCCCTAGCGCCTAAATCTGATGCAGTTACCTCTAGAGTAAGAGATAAGATGGCCCTAGCTCCTACATCTGATGCAGTCTCCTTTATAGTGAGGGATAAGACATCCGTAGCGCTTATATCTGATGCAGTCACCTCCACAGTGATAGATAAGACGTCCCTAGCTTGTACATCTTATGCAGTCACCTCTACAGTGATAGATAAGACGTACCTTGCTACTACATCTGATGCAGTCTTCTCTACAGTTAGAGATAACACGTCCATAGCTCCTACATCTGATGCATTCACCTCTACAGTGAGAGATAAGACGTCCCTAGCTCCTACATCTGATGCAGTCACCTCTACAGTGAGAGATAAGACGTCCCTAGCGCCTACATCTGATGCAGTCTTCTCTACAGTGATAGATAAGATGGCCCTAGCACCTACATCTGATGCAGTCACCTCTACAGTGAGAGATAAGACGTACCTAGCTACTACATCTGATGCAGTCTCCTCTACAGTGATTGATAAGATGGCCCTAGCTCGTATATCTGATGCAGTCACCTCTACAGTGAGAGATAAAATGTCCCTAGCGCCTACATCTGATGGAGTCACCTTTATAGTGAGAGATAAGATGTCCCTATCGCCTACATCTGATGCAGTCTTCTCTATAGTGAGAGATAAGACGTTCCAATTGACTATATCTGATGCAGTCACCTCTACAGTGAGGTATAAGATGGCCCTAGCACCTCATCTGATGCAGTCACATCTACAGGGAGATAAGACGTCCCTAGCTCCTATTTCTGATGCAGTCTCCTCTACAGTGAAAGAGAAGACGTCCCTAGCACCTACATCTGATGCAGTCTCCTCTACAGTGAGAGATAAGACGTCCCTAGCTCCTACATCTGATAGTGTCACCTCTACAGTGAAAGATAAGACATCCCTATTGACTACATCTGATGCAGTCACCTCTACAGTGAGAGATAAGATGTACCTAGCTCCTACATCTGATGCCGTCTCCTCTACAGTGAGAGATAAGACGTCCCTAGTGCCTACATCTCATGCAGTCACCTCTACAGTGAGGGATAAGATGTCCATTGTGCCCATATCTGATGCAGTGTCCTCTATAGTGAGGTATAAGATGGCCCTAGCGCCTAAATCTGATGCAGTTACCTCTAGAGTGAGAGATAAGATGGCCCTAGCTCCTACATCTGATGCCGTCTCCTCTACAGTGAGAGATAAGATGTCCCTAGCGCCTATATTTGCTGCAGTCACCTCTACAGTGAGAGATAAGATGTCCCTAGTGCCTACATCTGATGCAGTCACCTCTACAGTGAGAGATAAGATGTCCCTAGCACCTACATCTGATGCAGTCTCCTCTACAGTGAGAGATAAGAGATCCATAGCGCTTATATCTGATGCTTTCTCCTCTACAGTGAGATATAAGTTGTCCCTAGCGCCAACATCTGATGCAGTCACCTCTACAGTTATAGATAACACGTCCCTAGCACCTACATCTGATGCAGTCACCTCTACAGTGAGAAATAAGATGTCCCTAGCGCCTACATCTGATGCAGTCACCTCTACAGTTATAGATAACACGTCCCTAGCACCTACATCTGATACAGTCACCTCTACTGTGAGAGATAAGACGTCCTTGGTGCCTACATCTGATGCAGTCTCCTCTACGATGAGAGATAAAACGTCCCTAGCGACTACATCTGATGCATTCACCTCTGCATTGAGAGATAATACGTCGCTAGCGCCTACATCTTATGCAGTCTCCTCTACAGTGAGAGATAAGTTGTTCCTAGCACCTACATCTGATGCAGTCTCCTCTACAGTGAGAGATAAGTTGTTCCTAGCACCTACATCTGATGCAGTCACCTCTACAGTGAGAGATAAGATGTCCCTAGTGCCTACATCTGATGCAGTCTTCTCTACAGTGACAGATAAGACGTTCCAATTGACTATATCTGATGCAGTCACCTCTACAGTGAGAGATAAGACGTCCCTAGTGCACTTATCTGATGCAGTCTCCTCTACGATGAGAGATAAAACGTCCCTAGCGACTATATCTAATGCATTCACCTCTGCATTGAGAGATAAGACGTCCCTAGTGCCTACATCAGAGGTTCTCAAACTCGGTCCTCGGGGGCACACACAGTGCATGTTTTGCAGTTCTCACAGAATCGCAAGTGAAATAATTAGCTCCACCTGTGGAACTTTTAGAATGTGTCAGTGAGTAATTAATACACCTGTGCACCTGCTGGGTTACCTGCAAAACATGCACCATGTGTGCCCCAGAGGACCGAGTTTGAGAACCTTTGGCCTACATCTTATGCAGTCTCCTCTACAGTGAGAGATAAGACGTCCCTAGTGCCTACATCTGATGCAGTCACCTCTACAGTGAGGGATAAGATGGCCATAGCTACTACATCTGATGCAGTCACCTCTACAGTGATAGATAAGATGTCACTTGTGCCCATATCTGATGCAGTGTCCTCTATAGTGAGGTATAAGATGGCCCTAGCTCCTACATCTGATGCAGTTTCCTCTACAGTGAGAGATAAGACATCCTTTTCAACTACATCTGATGCAGTATCCTCTACAGTGAGAGATTAGACATCCCTATCGACTACATCTGATGCAGTCTCCTCTACAGTGAGAGATAAGACGTCCCTACTTCCTACATCTGATGCAGTCTCCTTTATAGTGAGGGATAAGACATCCGTAGCGCTTATATCTGATGCAGTCACCTCCACAGTGAGGGATAAGATGGCCCTAGCACCTACATCTGATGCAGTCACCTCTACAGTGATAGATAAGACGTCCCTAGCTTGTACATCTTATGCAGTCACCTCTACTGTGCGAGATAAGACGTCGCTAGCTCCTACATCTGATGTAGTGTCCTCTACAGTGAGAGATAATATATCGCTAGTGCCTACATCTGATGCAGTCACCTCTACTGTGAGAGATAAGACGGCCCTAGTACCTACATCTGATGCAGTCTCCTCTACAGTGATAGATAAGACGTCCCTAGCTCCTACATCTGATACAGTCACCTCTACAGCGAGAGATAAGACGTATCTAGCTACTACATCTGATGCAGTCTTCTCTACAGTGAGAGATAACACGTCCCTAGCTCCTACATCTGATGCAGTCACCTCTACAGTGAGAGATAAGACGTCCCTAGCTCCTACATCTGATACAGTCACCTCTACAGTGAGAGATAAGACGTACCTAGCTACTACATCTGATGCAGTCTTCTCTACAGTGATAGATAAGATGGCCCTATCTCCTACATCTGATGCAGTCTCCTCTACAGTGAGAGATAAGATGTCCCTAGCGCCTAAATCTGATGCAGTCTCCTCTACAGTGAGAGATAACACGTCCCTAGCGCCTACATCTGATGCAGTCTCCTCTACAGTGAGAGATAACACGTCCCTAGCACCTACATCTGATGCAGTCTCCTCTACAGTGAGAGATAACACGTCCCTAGCACCTACATCTGATGCAGTCGCCTCTACATTGAGAGATAAGACATCCCTATTGACTACATCTGATGCAGTCACCTCTACAGTGAGAGATAAGATGTACCTAGCTCCTACATCTGATGCAGTCTCCTCTACAGTGAGAGATAGGACGTACCTAGCTACTACATCTCATGCAGTCTTCTCTACAGTGATGGATAAGACGTCCCTAGCTCCTACATCTGATGCAGTCACCTCTACAGTGAGAGATAAGATGTCCCTAGCACCTACATCTGATGCAGTCTCCTCTACAGTGAGAGATAAGACGTCCCTAGCTCCTACATCTGATGCAGTCACCTCTACAGTGATGGATAAGACGTCCCTAGCTCCTACATCTGATGCAGTCACCTCTACAGTGAGAGATAAGACGTCCCTAGCTCCTACATCTGATGCAGTCACCTCTATAGTGAGAGATAAGACGTCCTAGCACCTACATCTGATGCAGTCTCCTCTACAGTGAGAGATAAGACGTCCCTAGCTCCTACATCTGATGCAGTCACCTCTACAGTGATAGATAAGACGTCACTAGCACCTACATCTGATGCAGTCTCCTCTACAGTGAGAGATAAGACGTCCCTAGCTCCTACATCTGATGCAGTCACCTCTACAGTGATAGATAAGACGTCCCTAGCACCTACATCTGATGCAGTCTCCTCTACAGTGAGAGATAAGACGTCCCTAGCACCTACATCTGATGCAGTCTCCTCTCACAGTGAGAGATAAGACGTCCCTAGCTCCTACATCTGATGCAGTCACCTCTACAGTGATAGATAAGACGTCCCTAGCTTGTACATCTTATGCAGTCACCTCTACTGTGCGAGATAAGACGTCGCTAGCTCCTACATCTGATGCAGTCTCCTCTACAGTGATAGATAAGACGTCCCTAGCTCCTACATCTGAAGCAGTCTGGAAAAGCAGAACTCCGTTATATTTGAGAAACACACAGTCTCTATATAGCACAAGTCCATATAGCCACACTAGGCTTAAGCAGGAGACAGTCTCTAAGCAATAAGCTGGTATAACTGCTGAGAAGCACAGATGGTATGCTGATAATGAAGGGCACAGGTAAGGTAATGAAATGAACACCTGAGGAGAGTCTCTTACTGCTGATGAGTTTGTGGCTGGCTGTGGCTGGAGTCTGGAGTAACAGGAGAGCTGTAGAAATGGTAACTGTAACAATGAAGATAACCACAGGGGAAGGCTGGAAACAGGACCCAGGAGAACTAGGCACACCGTATGTGACTCATTGTCTGAGGCAATGTGAGTGAGCCACGGACTGGAACTTATACCCCTTGCTCTGCAGTGATTGGTCACTGAACTCTGGCTGGAAGCACAGCGCAGGATTGGATGCCGGGATCAACTGAGTGCAGATGTCATGGCAGCGTCCATACAGGCCGGATGCCAGCACACAGCAGAATACACACACAGGACCAGACTAAGGGGTACTTAGCGACATGGGAGATGACACTCGCGGTCAGCGCATCCATGCAGCCGCAACTGGGGCCATAACCTCCGGAGGCCTGCACACCAGCGCGCTGGTAAGTGAGACGCAGCTGAACGCCGATTCCTGACACATCTGATGCAGTCTCCTCTACAGTGAGAGATAAGACGTCCTTAGCACCTACATCTGATGCAGTCACCTCTACAGTGAGGGATAAGACATCCGTAGCACTTATATCTGATGCAGTTCCCTCTACAGTGAGAGATAATACGGCCCTAGCTCCTACATCTGATGCAGTCTCCTCTACAGTGAGAGATAAGACGTCCCTAGCACCTTCATCTGATGTAGTCACCTCTACAGTAAGAGGTAAGACGTCCCTAGTGCCTATGTCTGATGCAGTCACCTCTACAAGTGAGTGATAAGATGGCCCTAGCGCCTTTATCTGATGCAGTCACCTCTGCAGTGATAGATAAGACATCCCTAGCGCCTACATCTGATGCAGTCACCTCTACAGTGAGGGATAAGACGTCTCTAGCTCCTACATCTAATGCAGTCTCCTCTACATTGAGAGATAAGATGTCCCTAGCTCCTACATCTGATGCAGTCTCCTCTACAGTGAGAGATAAGACGTCCCTAACGCCTACATCTAATGCAGTCACCTCTACAGTGAGAGATGAGACGACCCGAGCTCCTACATCTGATGCAGTGTCCTCTACAGTGAAATATAAGACGTCCCTAGCACCTACATCTGATGCAGTCTCCTCTACAGTAATAGATAACACGTCCCTAGCACCGACATCTGATGCAGTCACCTCTACTGTGAGAGATAAGACGTCGCTAGCTCCTACATCTGATGCAGTCTTCTCTACAGTGATAGATAAGATGTCCCTAGCTTCTACATCTCATGCAGTCTCCTCTGCAGTGAGAAAGATGTCCCTAGCGCCTACATCTGATCCAGTCTCCACTACAGTGAGAGATAAGACGTCCCTAGCGCCTACATCTGATGCAATGTCCTCTACAGTGAGAGATAAGGCAACCCTAGCACCTACATCTGATGCAGTCTCCACTACAGGGAGAGATAAGACGTCCCTAGCGCCTACATCTGATGCAGTCTCCTTTACAGTGAGAGATAAGACGTCCCTAGCTCCTACATCTGATGCAGTCTCCTCTACAGTGAGGGATAAGATGTCCCTAGCTCCTACATCTGATGCAGTCTCCTATACAGTGATAGATAACACGTCCCTAGCTTCTACATCTCATGCAGTCTCCTCTACAGTGAGAAAGATGTCCCTAGCTCCTACATCTGATGCAGTCTCCTCTACAGTGAGGATTAAGACGCCCTTTAGCACCTACATCTGATGCAGTCTCCTATACAGTGAGAGATAAGACGTCCCTAGCTGCTACATCTAATGCAGTCTCCACTACAGTGAGAGATAACACGTCCCTCCGTAGCGCCTACATCTGATGCAGTCTCTACAGTGAGAGATAAGACGTCCCTAGCTCCTACATCTGATGCAGTCTCCTCTACAGTGAGGGATAAGATGTCCCTAGCTCCTACATCTGATGCAGTCTCCTCTACAGTGAGGGATAAGATGTCCCTAGCTCCTACATCTAATGCAGTCTCCTCTACAGTGAGAGGTAAGACGGCCCTTGCTCCTACATCTGATGCAGTCTCCTCTACAGTGAGAGGTAAGACGTCACTAGCTCCTACATCTGATGCAGTCTCTACAGGGAGAGATAAGACGTCCATAGCGCCTACATCTGATGCAGTCTACTCTACAGTGAGAGATTAGAAGCCCTAGTACCTACATCTGATGCAGTCTCCTCTACAGTGATAGATAAGACGTCCCTAACGCCTACATCTGATGCAGTCTCCTCTATGGTGAGAGATAAGATGTCCTTAGCTCCTACATCTGATGCAGTGTCCTCTACAGTGAGAGATAACACGTCCCTAGCTCCTACATCTGAAGCAGTCTCCTCTACAGTGATAGATAAAACGTACCTAACGCCTACATCTGATGCAGTCACCTCTACAGTGAGAGATAAGATGTCCCTAGCGCCTACATCTAATGCAGTCTCCTCTACAGTGCGGGATAAGACGTCCCTAGCTCCTACATCTGATGCAGTCTCCTCTACAGTGAGAGATAAGACGTCCCTAGCACCTACATCTGATGCAGTCTCCTCTACAGTGAGAGATAAGATGTCCCTAGCTCCTACATCTAATGCAGTCTCCTCTACAGTGAGAGAAAAGATGTCCCTAGCTCCTACATCTGATGCAGTCACCTATACAGTGAGATAAGACGTCACTAGCGCCTACATCTGATGCAGTCTCCTCTACAGTGAGAGATAAGATGTCCCTAGCTCTTACATCTGATGCAGTCTCCTCTACAGTGAGGGATAAGATGTCAATAGCTCCTACATCTAATGCAGTCTCCTCTACAGTGAGAGGTAAGACGTCCCTAGCTCCTACATCTGATGCAATCTCCTCTACAGTGAGAGATAAGACGTCCCTAATGCCTACATCTGATGCAGTCACCTTTACAGTGAGAGATAAGATGTCCCTAGCGCCTACATCTAATGCAGTCACCTCTACAGTGAGAGATGAGACGACCCTAGCTCCTACATCTGATGCAGTCTCCTCCACAGTGAAATATAAGACGTCCATAGCACCTACATCTGATGCAGTCTCCTCTACAGTGAGGGATAAGATGTCCCTAGCTCCTACATCTGATGCAGTCTCCTCTACAGTAAGGGATAAGATGTCCCTAGCTCCTACATCTAATGCAGTCTCCTCTGCAGTGAGAGGTAAGACGTCCCTAGCTCCTACATCTGATACAGTCTCCTCTACAGTGAGAGATAAGACGTCCCTAACGCCTACATCTGATGCAGTCACCTTTACAGTGAGAGATAAGATGTCCCTAGCGCCTACATCTGAAGCAGTCTCCTCTACAGTGAGGGATAAGACGCCCCTTAGCACCTACATCTGATGCAGTCTCCTATACAGTGAGAGATAAGACGTCCATAGCACCTACATCTGATGCAGTCTCCTCTACAGTGAGAGATAAGACGTCCATAGCTCCTACATCTAATGCAGTCTCCTCTACAGTGAGAGATAACACGTCCCTAGCGCCTACATCTGAAGCAGTCTCTACAATGAGAGATAAGACGTCCCTAGCTCCTACATCTGATGCAGTCTCCTCTACAGTGAGGGATAAGACGTCCCTAGCTCCTACATCTGATGCAGTCTCCTCTACAGTGAGGGATAAGATGTCCCTACCTCCTACATCTAATGCAGTCTCCTCTACAGTGAGAGGTAAGACGGCCCTTGCTCCTACATCTGAAGCAGTCTCCTCTACAGTGAGAGATAAGACGTCACTAGCTCCTACATCTGATGCAGTCTCCTCTACAGTGAGAGATAAGACATCCCTAGCTCCTACATCTGATGCAGTCTCCTCTACAGTGAGAGGTAAGATGTCCCTAGCACCGACATCTGATGCAGTCACCTCTACTGTGAGAGATAAGACGTCGCTAGCTCCTACATCAGATGCAGTCTTCTCTACAGTGAGGGATAAGATGACCCTAGCGCCTACATCTGATGAAGTTTCCTCTACAATGAGAGATAAAATTTCCCTAGCGCCTACATCTGATGCATTCACCTCTACATTGAGTGATGCCTACATCTGATGCAGTTGCCTCTACAGTGAGAGATAACACGTCCGTTGCTCCTACATATGATGCAGTCTCCTATACAGTGATAGATAAGATGTCCCTAGCTTCTACATCTTATGCAGTCTCCTCTACAGTGAGAAAGATGTCCCTTGCTCCTACATCTGGTGCAGTCTCCTCTACAGTGAGAGATAAGACGTCCCTAGCGCCTACATCTGATCCAGTCTCCTCTACAGTGAGAGATAAGACGTCCCTAGGACTACATCTGATGCAATGTCCTCTACAGTGAGAGATATGGCAACCCTAGCACCTACATCTAATGCAGTCACTACTACAGTGGGAGATAAGACGTCCATTGCGCCTACATCTGATGCAGTCTACTCTACAGTGAGAGATTAGAAGCCCTATTACCTACATCTGATGCAGTCACGTCTACAGTGAGACATAAGATGTCGCTAGCACCTACAACTTAGCAGTCTTCTCTACAGTGATAGATAAGACGGCCCTAGTACCTACATCTGATGCAGTCACCTCTACAGTGAGAGATTAGACGGCCCTAGTACCTACATCTGATGCAGTCACGTCTACAGTGAGACATAAGATGGCGCTAGCGCCTACAACTTAGCAGTCTTCTCCACAGTGATAGATAAGACGGCCCTAGCACCTACATCTGATGCAGTCACCTCTACAGTGATACATAAGAAGTCCCTAGCGCCTACATCTGATGCAGTCACCTCTATGGTAAGTAAGAAAAAATAGTAAAGCGAGTTCTCTTGGCGCAAAAGCTGCCTGTACACTTCTTTTTTGTATATTCTGTTTTTATTTAAGAAAATTCAAAGATTACATCACATTTAAGTTCAGAAAGCAGTTATAAATGTGGTTAGAATCAGGTACAATCCAATCTATGGTATCAAAATAGTAAGTTGTCACAAGTTCTGAGGGTTATTACAAGTATAGTCGTTGATTTATCATCCTGTAACGTTTAATACGCTATCTATCCGCCTTCTGTTTATACAAGAAACCTAATCATAACATCTAGGTAAAGATAGTGAAGTAATTAGAAGAAGGGGGATTGGGCGAGGTAAGGAATGGGGGGGTGAGAAGGACAGGGGTCGGGGGTTGACCAGTACCAGGGGATTCGTAGGTTAAAAGAAGGGTGGGATGCCTTCATTATGGAGAGCTGATTATATTGCTAGTTCACTTGGTTGCATAGAGGTACTCCCTGTACTCTTTGGAGGTAGTATAATCTATCCATGGTAGCCACATAGCCATGAACTCAGAGAGTTTGTCTCTAGAGCTCAGGAGAATGTTCTCCATATTCATGTAGTGGTTAATCCTCTCAAACCAAAGTTTTCTTGTGGGTGGGTTTGGGGACCTCCATAGTGTGGGGATGATTGCCCGTGCTGCATTGGATAAGTGGCGTAGCAGTGACGTTTTGTGTTGTGCCAGTGGGGTAGGGGAATGGGAAAGCAGCCAGAAGGCCGGATCAGTATGGACAGGTGTGTGGAGTATATCTGTCACGATCCGGGTATCTGGACGCCATTACTTACCCTTCAGATGCCTCCTAAGGCTGGCTCAGCGTTCCAGGACCGGATCCCGCTGTTCCTGAGTTTCCACATGCAGAATGTCAGAGTGGTGATTTCATCAGCCGCGGCCTCCGCTGTGCCCGCGTGGTTAAATGTGCGCTTGTCAGTCTGGCGTCTCCTGTCTCCTGTGGCCGGCGTCGCCATTACTGTTTCAATTCTCACATGGATTACAAACCAAACTTCCCTCCAAGTGTCTGCATGGGCGCAGCCATCTTGGATTTTGTCATCTGATCATTTCCACCAATCTGCTGTCTGTATTGTTGATTTGCATAATTGCCTAGCCAACCCCTTCCTTGCTGCAGGTATAAGTAAGTTGTGCCTGAGCAAGGAAGGCGTCAGTGCTTTGGTTGTCTAACCTAGTTCCAGTTTGTCTCTCTCCTGTGGTTGTCTTCCAGGTTCCAGCTCCTGTCTCCAGACTTCTGCTATAGAGACCCGCACCAGCATTCCATCTGCGGTGTAGCCTGACTCTCCGATCCATTCTGGACTCACCTGTTTCCAGCTACAACAATCACCTGCTTCCAGCCCAGCTTCCAGCAGTGTACAGCTTCTCTTAAAGGGCCGGTGTCCTTTCTGCAGTTTACCACTCTCCACCGGTATTATTATTTCACCGCTCTCAAACAATCACCTGCTTCCAGCCTAGCTTCCAGCAGTGTATAGCTTCTCTTAAAGGGCCGGTGTTCTTTTCTGCAGTTTACCACTCTCCACCGGTATTATTATTTCACCGCTCTCAAACTCCAAACTTCATTATTATTTCATCGCTCTCAAGTTCGTTTATTATTTAACTGGTTCCAGCCAGTATCCACTCCGTACCAACAACAGTCTGGTTCCAGCCAGTATCCACAGCAGCCGTTTTACCTTCAGCAGCCCAGCCTTTCCTGGAACATCAGCTGGTACGATCCTGGGTTCTCTCCATTGCTACAGTCAGGCCTGGTAAGGACTTTCCAACTAGAAGATTATAAGAACTGTCTCACACTACCAGTGCCTGTGGCCCTTGCCACCCTGTAGTACCCAGGAATTGTATTTATCCTCTGTTGACTTTTATGTTTCCTTTTACTGCTGCTGTGTTACGGAGTTTGTCATAATAAACATCATTGACTTTTATCCTGGTTGTCGTGGTCACGCCTTCGGGCAGTTATTCTACATGTTACTTACATGTCTAGGGGTCTGATACAACCTCCCAGGTTCCGTTACATCTCAGCCCCTACAACTGAGGCTGCCTCCCGTCAGCTCAGGCCCTCAGTTGTGACAGTAAGCACTGACCTAATGAATCCAGCCGGAGACCAGGATCAAGCGGCCAGGCCGATGCAAGAACTGGCAGCCCGACTTGAACATCAGGAGGCTGCACAGGGCCACATCATCCGCTGTCTCCAGGATCTCTCTACACGGCTGGATGGGATTCAAACGACCCTCCGTGGACCTGGCACGTCCGGTGCGTCCACTACAGTGACACCAGCCGTAACCCCACCCACCTTACCCATTTCCAGTCCATATCTTCATCTTCCAACGCCAGCAAAATTTGATGGATCTCCAAGGTTCTGCAGGGGATTTCTCAATCAATGTGAAATCCACTTTGAGCTTCTACCTGGCAATTTCTTCAGTGACCGTACTAAAATTGCCTATATCATCTCCCTTCTCAGTGGCTCAGCCCTTGACTGGGCATCACCTTTATGGGAGAAGTCTGATCCCCTGCTATCCTCCTATACTGACTTTGTAGCTACATTCAGGCGCATCTTCGACGAGCCAGGCCGGATAACATCTGCTTCATCTGAGATTCTCCGTTTACGCCAGGGAACACGTACTGTGGGACAGTATCTTATACAGTTTAAAATCCTGGCATCCGAACTGGCATGGAACGACGAGGCCCTGTATGCTGCATTCTGGCATGGCTTATCAGAACGCATCAAGGATGAGTTAGCTACCAGAGACTTGCCCTCTAAGTTGGATGAGCTAATTTCTCTTTGCACGAAGGTTGATCTACGTTTCAGAGAGAGAGCAACCGAGCGAGGAAGATCATCTACTCCTAAATCTTCTGCTCCTCCTCCTCGTCAACCATCTCCATCCAAGGATGAGCCTATGCAAATTAGTCGTTCCCGTCTATCTCCCGCTGAGCGCCGAAGACGTCTCTCTGAGTCTCTCTGTCTCTACTGTGCAGCTCCGTCGCACACTATCAATGCCTGTCCCAAACGTTCGGGAAACTCCAGATCCTAGCTCGCCAAGGAGAGGGCCGGCTAGGAGTAATGATCTCCTCTCCATCTCCTCATGACTGTAACCTCCCAGTGTCGCTCCAAATTGCTCAACGTTACAGGAACGTCATTGCCCTCCTTGATTCCGGAGCAGCTGGGAATTTCATAACCGAAGCTTATGTTAAACGGTGGTCCCTACCCACCGAGAGACTGTCCTCGTCCATCTCTTTGACTGCCGTGGATGGCAGCAAGAATTTTGACGCAGTCATTTCCTTAAGGACTCTTCCAGTTCGTCTGAGAGTGGGAGTTCTTCATTCTGAGTATATTTCTTTTTTAGTGATTCCAAAAGCCACACATCCAGTGGTTTTAGGCCTTCCATGGCTCCGTCTCCACAACCCATCAATTGACTGGACGACTACGCAAATACTGGCATGGGGTCCCTCCTGTGCTGAGACTTGTTTAGCCAAAGTTCTTCCTGTTTGTTCTTCCTTCCCCAGGTCATCTGATGTTCCGCCTCCTCCATATCAAGACTTCACGGACGTGTTCAGTAAAGCCTCTGCTGATATCCTTCCTCCTCATAGAGAATGGGACTGCCCAATCGACCTCATTCCAGGGAAGGTTCCACCGCGAGGTCGAACTTATCCGTTGTCTCTGCCTGAGACACACTCCATGGAAGAGTACATCAAAGAGAACCTGGCGAAGGGTTTCATCCGACCATCTTCTTCTCCAGCCGGCGCAGGCTTCTTCTTCGTTAAGAAGAAAGACGGTGGTCTGCGTCCGTGCATCGACTACAGAGGTCTGAACGACATTACCGTCAAGAACCGATACCCTTTACCCCTGATTACCGAGCTCTTTGATAGAGTTAGTGGTGCAACTATTTTCACAAAGCTGGACTTGAGGGGTGCCTACAATCTCATCCGAATCCGTGAGGGTGACGAGTGGAAGACCGCCTTTAACACCCGTGACGGACATTATGAGTACCTCGTCATGCCCTTCGGATTGAGCAACGCTCCAGCAGTCTTCCAGCACTTCGTGAATGAGATTTTCAGGGACATCTTGTACCGCCATGTCGTGGTTTATCTAGACGACATCCTCATCTTTGCTAATAATCTCGAAGATCATCGTTTCTGGGTAAAAGAGGTTCTTTCCCGTCTCCGTGTCAATCACCTCTATTGTAAATTGGAGAAGTGTGTGTTTGAAGTTAAAACCATTCCGTTTCTAGGTTACATTGTGTCCGGTTCCGGACTAGAGATGGATCCTGAGAAACTCCAAGCAATCCAGAATTGGCCTATACCCTTAAGCCTCAAACGGGTCCAGAGGTTCTTAGGGTTCGCCAATTATTATAGAAAATTTATACGAGACTTTTCCACCATTGTGGCGCCTATCACTGCATTAACCAAGAAAGGTGCTAATCCATCCAAGTGGTCCGAGGAAGCTACACAGGCCTTTCACCTTCTGAAGCAACGGTTCATCTCTGCACCAGTTCTGAAACAGCCCGACACCGACTCTCCTTTTATCTTAGAGGTAGATGCCTCCTCCGTTGGAGTAGGAGCAGTGTTATCCCAGAGGGCCAAAGATGGACATCTACATCCTTGCAGTTTCTTCTCCCGGAAGTTCTCCCCAGCTGAGCGCAACTATGCCATTGGCGATCAGGAGTTGCTAGCCATCAAGCTCGCTCTGGAGGAGTGGAGATACCTGTTGGAGGGAGCTTCCCACTCAATCACCATACTTACCGACCACAAAAATCTTTTATATCTCAAAGGCGCACAATGTCTGAATCCTCGTCAGGCCAGATGGGCACTTTTCTTCTCTAGGTTTGACTTTAAACTCCAGTTCTGTCCGGGTTCTCAGAATCGTAAGGCCGATGCCCTTTCCCGCTCATGGGAGCAAGAAAATGAGTCCGAGTCTGCAGACAAGCATCCTATTATTAATCCGTTGGCATTCTCCACGGTAGGGATGGACTCTACGCCTCCACCAGGGAAAAGTTTTGTTAAGCCAGTTCTAAGGAAGAAGCTCATGCATTGGGCCCATGCTTCCCGTTTTGCTGGACATACAGGCATTCAGAAAACCCTTGAATTTATTTCTAGGTCCTACTGGTGGCCAACTCTGAAGAAGGACGTTATGGAATTTATTGCCTCCTGCCCAAAGTGTGCCCAACACAAAGTCTCCCGCCAGTCGCCTGCGGGGCAACTGGTTCCATTATCTGTTCCCCGTCGACCTTGGACCCATTTGTCGATGGACTTTGTTTCCGATCTACCTATCTGCAACAAGTTTAATACCATCTGGGTGGTAGTTGACCGGTTCACCAAGATGGCACATTTCATCCCTCTCACCGGTCTTCCGTCAGCTTCCAAGTTGGCTCAAGTGTTTATACAAGAGATCTTCCGACTTCACGGTCTTCCTGAAGAGATCATCTCGGATCGTGGAGTACAATTTGTAGCCAAATTTTGGCGAAGTTTGTGTCAAGCCCTCCAAGTCAAGTTAAAGTTTTCCACGGCTTACCATCCTCAGACCAATGGTCAAACCGAGAGGGTGAATCAGGACTTGGAGGCCTTCCTCCGTATATATGTGTCTTCCTCTCAAGATGACTGGGTTCAACTCCTTCCTTGGGCCGAGTTCAGCCACAACAATCAATACCATTCCTCATCTTCTTCTACACCATTCTTCATTAATTATGGATTCCACCCTAAAGTCCCAGAATTCCAACCGCTTCCCGCAACTTCTGTTCCAGCAGTGGATGTCACCTTGCGTCAGTTTTCAAATAACTGGAGGAACGTCCGCGCAGCCCTGCTTAAAGCCTCATTCAGGTATAAGAAGTTTGCCGATAGGAAGCGTAGAGCGGTTCCTGCTCTCAAGGTGGGTGATCGTGTGTGGCTGTCCACGAAGAATTTGAGGTTGAGAGTTCCCAGCATGAAATTTGCACCTCGCTACATCGGACCCTTCAAGATTGAACAAGTCATCAATCCTGTTGCCTACAGGTTAGTTACCATCCTTCTTGAAAATACCCAGGACATTTCATGTTTCTTTGTTGAAACCGCTGATCCTGAATCGGTTTCATTCCGCACTTCCTCCAGCTCCCAAAGTTCAGACTCAACGGGGAGTCGAGTACGAGGTGACCAAGATTTTGGACTCACGTTTCCGTTACGGTCAGTTACAATACCTCATTGACTGGAAGGGCTATGGTCCTGAAGAACGCTCTTGGACCAATGCCTCAGACGTCCATGCTCCTGCCTTGGTCCGAAATTTCCACGCAAAGTTTCCTTTAAAGCCTAAGAAGTGTCCTGGGGCCACTCCTAAAGGGGGGGGTGCTGTCACGATCCGGGTATCTGGACGCCATTACTTACCCTTCAGATGCCTCCTAAGGCTGGCTCAGCGTTCCAGGACCGGATCCCGCTGTTCCTGAGTTTCCACATGCAGAATGTCAGAGTGGTGATTTCATCAGCCGCGGCCTCCGCTGTGCCCGCGTGGTTAAATGTGCGCTTGTCAGTCTGGCGTCTCCTGTCTCCTGTGGCCGGCGTCGCCATTACTGTTTCAATTCTCACATGGATTACAAACCAAACTTCCCTCCAAGTGTCTGCATGGGCGCAGCCATCTTGGATTTTGTCATCTGATCATTTCCACCAATCTGCTGTCTGTATTGTTGATTTGCATAATTGCCTAGCCAACCCCTTCCTTGCTGCAGGTATAAGTAAGCTGTGCCTGAGCAAGGAAGGCGTCAGTGCTTTGGTTGTCTAACCTAGTTCCAGTTTGTCTCTCTCCTGTGGTTGTCTTCCAGGTTCCAGCTCCTGTCTCCAGACTTCTGCTATAGAGACCCGCACCAGCATTCCATCTGCGGTGTAGCCTGACTCTCCGATCCATTTTGGACTCACCTGTTTCCAGCTACAACAATCACCTGCTTCCAGCCCAGCTTCCAGCAGTGTACAGCTTCTCTTAAAGGGCCGGTGTCCTTTCTGCAGTTTACCACTCTCCACCGGTATTATTATTTCACCGCTCTCAAACAATCACCTGCTTCCAGCCTAGCTTCCAGCAGTGTATAGCTTCTCTTAAAGGGCCGGTGTCCTTTTCTGCAGTTTACCACTCTCCACCGGTATTATTATTTCACCGCTCTCAAACTCCAAACTTCATTATTATTTCATCGCTCTCAAGTTCGTTTATTATTTAACTGGTTCCAGCCAGTATTCACTCCGTACCAACAACAGTCTGGTTCCAGCCAGTATCCACAGCAGCCGTTTTACCTTCAGCAGCCCAGCCTTTCCTGGAACATCAGCTGGTACGATCCTGGGTTCTCTCCATTGCTACAGTCAGGCCTGGTAAGGACTTTCCAACTAGAAGATTATAAGAACTGTCTCACACTACCAGTGCCTGTGGCCCTTGCCACCCTGTAGTACCCAGGAATTGTATTTATCCTCTGTTGACTTTTATGTTTCCTTTTACTGCTGCTGTGTTACGGAGTTTGTCATAATAAACATCATTGACTTTTATCCTGGTTGTCGTGGTCACGCCTTCGGGCAGTTATTCTACATGTTACTTACATGTCTAGGGGTCTGATACAACCTCCCAGGTTCCGTTACATCTCAGCCCCTACAACTGAGGCTGCCTCCCGTCAGCTCGGGCACTCAGTTGTGACAATATCCTGAGAGATGGAGATGACTTCTGTCCAGAAAGGGCGTATTAAGGGGCATGACCACCAAATGTGCATTAGGGAACCGATTGTGACAAGGCATCTCCAGCATTTGTTCGTCACTCCCGGATACATGTGGTGGAGGAGGGAGGGGTGTCTGTACCATCGCATTATCAGTTTGTATTGGGTTTCCCTGACTTGTATGCACACTGAGCTTTTGTGGGCTTTGAGAAATATCATTCGCCACTCTTTATCCGTCAGTCGAATTTCCAGGTCCCTCTCCCATGCCTTTTGGAAGGATGTGGGTGATTGGACTTCAGTGTCTTGTATTAGTTTGTAGAGTGTAGAGATTGTATGTTGGGGGGTGTATCTGGAATCACACAGCCTCTCAAACTGTGTAAGTTCCCTTGAGGCTTGGGGGTGTCTATGTCCGGAGTGTATGTAGTGTCTTAGTTGTAGGTATTTCCAAAAATCTCACTGTGGGATGTCCCACTTTAGTCTTACTTCTGAAAACTGCTTAACCCCCGTGGAGGTTGCTATTTGTCCTACCCTGAAGAGACCCGTGAGGGCCCAGTTACCGAAATGTGATGGCGTTAAGCCGGGTTGGAAGTCGGGGTTGGCTAGAAAAGAAGTCATTGGGCCAAAAGCGGATGAAATGTTTGGCCAACTGCGTGCTTTTTTCCAGAAAGAGAGGGTCGCGTTAATAGTTGGGTGGGTGGTATGGGTCTTGGGTAGGGAGGGGATCCACGGAAAGATCTCCGGGAATTGCTGCATGTAGTGCCACCCATTGTTTAGTGTCCCGACTCCTCGTCCAGTCCAAAACTCTATTGAGCAATATCGCCCAGTAATAGCCCTTGATGTCTGGCAATTGAAAGCCTCCACTCCGGGTGGAGCGGCTCATTGTGGATCTGCTAATTCTTGGTCTTCTCCTAGACCATATGAATTGTTGTGTCAGGAGTTGTATGGACCTAAACCAAGAGTCCGGGATTTGTATTGGGAGGGTTTGTAATTTGTACAGTAATTTAGGGAGTGTATTCATTTTTACAACGTTCACTCTCCCCAACCATGATAGTGGCTTAAGGTACCATCTACTATAATCAGCTCTGATCGTCTGGAGGAGGGGAGTGAAGTTCAGGGTAAACAAACGGGATAAGTCTTTCGGCAGCAGTATGCCCAGGTAGGGCAGGTGTGATGTGTTCCAGGTGAATGGGAAGGATCGCTTAAGTTTATTCACAGTGTCGGGGGGTGAGGATATGTTCAAGGCACAGGACTTAGACACATTTATTTTAAAGTTGGAAAGTTGTCCAAAGTGGGTCAGTTCCTGCATGAAATGGGGAAGGGAGGTGATCGGATGTGTTATTGTGACCAGTAGGTCGTCAGCAAAAAGGGAGAGTTTATGCTCTGTATCTCCTACTGTCAGGCCCGTGATGTGTCCATTAGCTCTAATGGCCCTTGCAAGAGCCTCAATGCATAGGATAAACAGTAGAGGTGATAATGGGCAACCCTGTCGTGTCCCGTTGTTTATGCAAAAGGGCTCGGATAATGTCCCGTTAATTCGGACTCGGGCTGTGGGCGATCTATAGAGTCCCATGATTCTGCCAAGTGCCAGGGGACCCAATCCTATGTGCCCCAGAACAGACCTCATAAAGCCCCAGCTGACTCTGTCGAAGGCTTTTTCAGCGTCAGTGGACAGTAGCACAGTAGGGGGGCCTCCTTGAGACGCTATATGGATTAGGCTTAGGACCTTAGTGGTATTGTCTTTGGCTTCGCGGTTCAAGACAAAGCCCACCTGGTCATTATGGATCAGGGATGGAAGGAGTACGTTTAGTCTGTTTGCCATTAGTTTTGCAAATAGTTTGGCATCAATGTTTAGTAGTGATATGGGTCTGTAGCTGGAGCACACCAAGGGGTCCTTACCGGGCTAAGGCAGCACCGAAATGTGGGCTTCCAGGGATTGGGTCGAGAAATGGGAGTCCGCAGAAATTGAGTTGAAGGCCTGGAGGAGAAAGGGGGAGAGGAGGTCTTTGAATTGTTTGTAATATGTAAGTGTAAATCCATCTGGCCCCGGACTTTTACCAATAGGGGTCGAGGCTAGGGCACTTTCCAACTCTAACTGAGTGAAGGGTTGCTCTAGTGATTCTCTATCTGCTAGGGTTAGAACTGGATAGGATACTTTTTCTAGGTATGCTTTTGCTTGTAGGAGGTTGTAAGGGGTGGATGTGTTGTCGGCTTGGTTCTCTAAGTTGTATAAGAGGGAGTAGTATTGTTTAAAGCACGCGGCTATTTCGGGGGACTTAAATCGGGGAGTTCCGCCTCCGTCTTTTATGCTATTGATGTACAGGGATGAGCGTTGTGCTTTGAGTGCTTGGGCCAAAAGGCGGCCGGGCTTATTACCCCACTGGTAGTATTTGGAGTTACACTTGCGGACAGAAAGCTGGATACTATCTGTGAGGGCTTTTTTCAATTGGGCACGAGTATCTATCAGGTCAAGGTAATCGGATTTTGAAAGGGATTTTTTGTGTGAGGCCTCGAGGCGGTGGAGACGTTCTAGTAGTTTAGTGATATGAGCTGACCTCTGTTTTTTCATGAAAGTCCCCAGCTGGATGAGTTTGCCTCTTATGGTGCATTTGTGTGCTTTCCACAGGGTAACCTTGGAGACCTCGTCGGTGTCATTAAGGGAAAAATATTCTGTCAGGGCCTTTTCTAGTTCGCCTTTGCAGTACTGGTCCTGCAAAAGTAACTCATTTAGGCGCCAGGTCCATTAGCCCGGAGCTGCTTGGGGGGTTGAGAGGGTCATATGTATTGGGGCATGGTCTGACCAGGTTATCGAGCCAATGGAGGAGTCTATTAGTTGAGGGAGGTGCCTATGGCTCAAAAATATATAATCAAGACGTGAGTAAACATTGTGTGGGTTCTAGTAAAAGGAGTAATCCCTGTCAGAGGGGTGGAGTATTCTCCAGGAGTCTACCAACTGCAGATCGTGAAATAGTCGCTTAGCCTGTCGGTGTTGACGTTGGGAAGTTCGGGGTGAGCCAGAGGATGAGTCTAGGGATGGGTCCATTGTCCAGTTCAGGTCACCCCCTACAACCACAACCCCCGAAAGTAAAGGCTCGATTAGGGAAAGGGCAGAGCGGAAGAATGTGATCTGATCTTTGTTTGGGGCATACAGGACCACAAATGTGTACGGACACATACAAATTTTGCAATTGACTACCAGGAGGCGGCCTGGGATCGGTTTGTGGACTGATATGTCCGACAGTTGGAGAGTCCTGGAGAACATTATCGCTACTCCCTTGGATTTGGTATCTGGGTTGTTGTTGTAGTAGGCCTGGGGGAAGCGGAAGTTTGTCAAGGGTGGGTTCTTAGCGGAAATTTTAAAGTGTGTCTCTTGGATTAGTGCAACATCCACTCTGTCAGCCCATAGGGACCGCAGTAAAGATGATCTTTTCTCTGGGACATTGAGGCCTTTCGCATTAAGTAATGTTATTTTAATTCTTCCGGGGGACGTCATGGTGGATGTGGGTCATGAAGGGGGGTTGCATTCCTGGAATGGTCAAGGAAGGGAAGGAGTGGAGGTATGGGGGAGGCATGAGAAGGGTAAAACATGGAAAAAATGTAAACAATAACAATAACATTTGAATAACCCGCATTGAGGTCACCAAGCCAATTAAGGGTTGGAGACCTAAGAGGCAATCCTGCCATGAGCGGGTGTAGGGCGGATAAGGGAACTCCCGCCTAGGGCGTCTGGTTATTAATCAAAGGTAGAGCTAAAGTAACTAAACATACATAATGTTAGCTAGTCGTAAACTGTTAAGTATAATCTATAAATTGTAAACTGTAAACCTCGTTAAACTGTAAGTTGCATCGAGTGTTTGGTTGCAGTAAGTCTCATGTCCAGTGAGATTCATTTTGCAGGCCGCACCTCGAGGTGGGGTGAGGGGTCGAGACCCCACAACTGCTAAATGTCAAATAAAGGTCCACCAGAGGTGTAAGATAATCTCACGCTGTGTGCAGGAAACTGTGACCCTCCGTTGGTGTTTCATCAGGTGATTCGTGAATCCTCGTCTGGGGGGACCCCTTTGGAGTTTCTTTTCCCGTTCTTTCGTACCTCTGTCCAAGGGGCTCCAGTGTGCAAAGGCTGAAAAGGTGGTAGCTCCGGAATGTGGTAGTCCCAGTCGCGGAGGTTGGGTTTCGGGATACCCAATCCCACACAGAATTCCGAGAGGTCCGTGAACGTGTTGAGGGTATGGGTTTTCCCCGACAAGGAGACTTGGAGATTAAAAGGGTAACCCCATCTGTATTTTAATTGGCGTTTGCGGAGTTCATCCATTAGGGGTTTGAGGGCCTTCCGCTGTTGGAGAGTGAACCAGGACAGATCTTGATATATTTGGATTGATGTGCCGTTGAAGTCAACCCCATCGAGCTGTCGGACCTTGCGCATGATGTCGTCTTTTTGGGAGAAGTAATGCAATCTGCAAATTACATCACGTGGGCTATCTGAAGAGAGGCCCCTTGGCTTCAAGGCCCTGTGGGCCCTGTCGAAAGTAATATTGTCGTCGGGGTCGTTGCCCAGGATCTCGTTAAAGATTTTTGTAAGTGCATCTATTAGGCCTGTTTGGGTAACATCTTCCGGCAGGCCCCGTACTCGGATGTTATTTCTTCTCCCTCTGTTATCTAAATCCGTTAGTCGGGTCTGGAGTGAACGAATCTCTGTAGATTGAGCTTCAATGATGGTTGCCATTGACATTAAAAATGTATCTGAGGAGTCATGGTGTTCTAAGCTCGTCACCCGGTCTGAAACGTGGGAGATATCTTGTCTCACAGCCGCCAGTTCACGCCTCACCGTGTCCTGCAGGTCTTTCTTAGTGGGTAGGTTTTTCATATAGGCCAGAATTTCTTGCAGATCTTTGTTTCTTGGGGGGCTCTCAAGTGGTGTTTCCGAGCCTGAGGGAGATGGATGAGGTGTCCGCGGGGGTGCGGGATGATCTGTCTCTGGTGTGTTATCGGTCTGGGCAGGCGGGGTGGGTTGTAGGAAGGGTCTTAAAGCGGATTGTGACATATTTCCTCGAGGGGTTGATGTGTCGGCTTTTTTAATAGGTCTTTTGTTCCTGGTCATCACTTGGCCAGCGGAGGGGGATCTAGTTTCCTGGAATCAGATCAACGACGTTTAGATTTATTTATGTAGCTCGCATATGAGTGCCGTCAGCAGAGCAGTTCCCTTCGGGTTGGCTTCAGCGGTGCATTACGGTATTAGTGGCATCGACAGGTAGATGGAATATATGGTTGATGGCATCATTCACACAGTATTGCAGGAAGACGTTTAGGTGATTTCTCCTGGATGGGTTTAAGTGCACGTCTTTGGTGCATTATCTTAGGATGACCACCAGTAGTTTAAGAATGCCTTCAGCAAAGCAGCTCCCCACGGTTTAGTATCCGCAATATATTACGGTATCAGTAGCTACAACAGCCAGAAGTGGTGTATAGGTGGTATCACCAATTACTCAGGGATACAGGAAAACATTCAGGTGATTTCCCTTGAGAGGGTTGAAATGCACTTCGGTGGTGAATTAACTTGAAGTAGCCACCAGGGGGAGTTTTCTGTGTGAGCAGAGATTCTGGGTGTACAAGAGAGCCTTTCTCAGGTTCAGTGATTAATTGAGTCCCCGGCTTCAAAGGTGAGGCTAGGCCGCAACCTGCGATGGGGTGTCAGGGCTTCCCCCCGCTCCGCGAGTCCGATTAATGGTACCCCTTCAGTAGTAGAATATGGGTGGGCACTGAAGGGAAGGGAGTATATGCCTGTGGGAATGGTGTCAGTCCCACTGGGGCTGTTGCCTCAGGAAGCAGGGTGAGGTCTCCTGGAGCGGTGTGACTGAGGGCCGGGGGGAGAGTGCCAGCGTCCGCAGGACTCAGGGGGAGCAGGTACCACTGTCCGTTCAGTGGAGCCGCCGGGCGGTCTGCGTAGCGGAGGGTTCTTTGCTGCGCTGCGGGGCCGCGTATGTGACAGCCGGATCACGGGGGTCACGGCCGGCGGGAGTCGTCGCGGCGTCCAAGGCTCGAGCTCCGAGCGTGGAGCGGACTTACCCCCAGATGCAGGGCCCGTCTTCTGTACCTCGACCGAGGCTTAGTGGGTCCGAGTGGCGTGGTGATAGCCTCCAGGCGCCTTCGCGTAATGGAGCTCCGCTTCCGGGTGATGCGATCCGGGCTCCCCTCCTACTCCAGGCCCCGGCTTCCTCCCGGGGAGAGGGCCGCAGTCCGAGGAAGCGCTTAAAAGCGCTTCCCGACTCCGCGGGTCTCCCAAGGTCTTGGCTGTGGGGAAAAAGGGTCTGCTGGGTAGCTTCTTGGCTGTGTGTGAGGCAGGTAAAGGGTTTTTTTAGGCTTTGTCTGTGTGATCACCGAGGGAGCTGAGGTGAAACACAGCCACCTTCCCTGCTAGCCAAACCACGCCCCGCCTGTACACTTCTAATGTCAAGAATAAATGTCACCACATTTATGAAACACAAATATACACACAAAAAGTAGACAATAGAATGCGTCCTAGGCGCTTACAAGGTGACTAAACAAAAAATAATGTATACAATACGTTCCTTTGAAAGAAGGGTGATCTCGAAGTTGATTCACTCAACAGGGAAGAATTGTGATTTCATCCAGTAACAACATTACGTAGTTATCGGTACATGTAGAAAAAAATAATAATGACATACAATGTGTGATATTGTTTAAAGATTCAATATTCACAAGAAATATAGACAAATGGCATATTTGGTATGTTTTATGGATAATAGGGATCTTGTGATGTCTTGCGTACCCCACTCACACTGGAATAAGTGTCGATGTGTCCATAAAGGTATCTTTTAAATAGTGGTAGGCACAACTTTCAGGTTATCAGACATCAATTTGAAGTGAACTAATCAAGCACAGGCGTACCCCAGACTCACACAAAAGGTATGGTGGGCACTCCTTGAAAGGTATCTTTGTGTTTGATATAGATGAAGCGTACCCCAACTCACACTGGAACTAGATGATCTGCTCCTATCAAGGTATCTTTATTCAATCGTGGAGCTCCTATCCAAACTTTGATGGTTTGACTCGATAGCTCACAAATATGCAGAAAAAAGAACACAATGGCGGACAATGTGTAGTATTATTATTGCAATTCCGAGTGCGCCAATTGAGAGGCACTGTTATCTTGGTGAATGATAGTGGATAGCCAATATCTCGCATACCCCACTAACACCACAGGATTTAGATGATGATGTGCACGTGAAGATGTTCTTTACATTACAGTATATCCAAAATGTATTAATTCCCCCAGGCGTACCGAACTCACAAGAAATACATGTCAGACACTCCTATCAAGGTATCTTTACACCAAATTTCTTAGTAGTAGGCGTACCCAAACTCACGTTGGATGGGTACGGATGAATCCTATCAAGGTATCTTTAGCACTGGTGTGGTTACCCGGTCTTTTAAAGATTTCATCAATCAGTGCATGGCAATGAGGGAAATCTGGTAATATTCACTGATGCCAATGCGTGATTATATCCAAGAAATTCAAAAATGTACGGTAGTATAAAAAAAGCTTTTAATCCATTCCAGAAAGAAAGTTTAAAAAATGCATAAAATACATGAAAAATGCATTAAAAAATCATAAAAAAATCAAAACACTGTGAAAAAATTTTTTTTCTCTATCGAGAAGAATCCTTCCAAGAAAGAATATGGAATAAGGCTACTCACAGTCCAGATAATGTCGACATCTTCACGGGCACATCACCATCTAAATCCTGTGGTGTTAGTGGGGTATGCGAGATATTGGCTATCCACTATCATTCACCAAGATAACAGTGCCTCTCAATTGGCGCACTCGGAATTGCAATAATAATACTACACATTGTCCGCCATTGTGTTCTTTTTTCTGCATATTTGTGAGCTATCGAGTCAAACCATCAAAGTTTGGATAGGAGCTCCACGATTGAATAAAGATACCTTGATAGGAGCAGATCATCTAGTTCCAGTGTGAGTTGGGGTACGCTTCATCTATATCAAACACAAAGATACCTTTCAAGGAGTGCCCACCATACCTTTTGTGTGAGTCTGGGGTACGCCTGTGCTTGATTAGTTCACTTCAAATTGATGTCTGATAACCTGAAAGTTGTGCGTACCACTATTTAAAAGATACCTTTATGGACACATCGACACTTATTCCAGTGTGAGTGGGGTACGCAAGACATCACAAGATCCCTATTATCCATAAAACATACCAAATATACCATTTGTCTATATTTCTTGTGAATATTGCATCTTTAAACAATATCACACATTGTATGTCATTATTATTTTTTTCTACATGTACCGATAACTACGTAATGTTGTTACTGGATGAAATCACAATTCTTCCCTGTTGAGTGAATCAACTTCGAGATCACCCTTCTTTCAAAGGAACGTATTGTATACATTATTTTTTGTTTAGTCACCTTGTAAGCACCTAGGACGCATTCTATTGTCTACTTTTTGTGTGTATATTTGTCCTCTATGGTGAGAGATAAGATGTCCCTAGCTCCTACATCTGATGCAGTCACCTCTACAGTGAGAGATAAGATGTCCCTAGCTCCTACATCTAATGCAGTCTCCTCTACAGTGAGAGATAACACGTCCCTAGCACCTACATCTGATGCAGTCTCCTCTACAGTGAGAGATAAGACGTCCCTAGCACCTACATCTGATGCAGTCACCTCTACAGTGAGAGATGAGACGACCCTAGCACCTACATCTGATGCAGTCTCCTCTACAGTGAGAGATAAGATGTCCCTAGCGTTTACATCTGATGCAGTCTCCTCTACAGTGATAGATAAGACGTCCCTAGCTCCTACATCTGATGCAGTCACCTCTACAGTGATAGATAAGACGTCCCTAGCACCTACATCTGATGCAGTCTCCTCTACAGTGAGGGATAAGATGTCCCTAGCTCCTACATCTGATGCAGTCTCCTCTACAGTGAAATATTAGACGTCCCTAGCTCCTACATCTGATGCAGTCTCCACTACAGTGAAATATTAGACGTCCCTAGCTCCTATATCTGATGCAGTCTCCTCTACAGTGAGGGATAAGACGTCCCTAGCTCCTACATCTGATGCAGTCTCCTCTATGGTGAGAGATAAGATGTCCCTATCTCCTACATCTGATGCAGTCACCTCTACAGTGAGAGATAAGACGTCCTTTTCTCCTACATCTGATGCAGTCTCCTCTACAGTGAGAGATGAGACGACCCTAGCTCCTACATCTGATGCAGTCTCCTCTACAGTAATAGATAACACGTCCCTAGCACCTACATCTGATGCAGTCACCTCTACTGTGAGAGATAAGACGTCGCTAGCTCCTTCATCTGATGCAGTCTCCTCTACGATGAGAGATAAAATGTCCCTAGCACCTACATCTGATGCAGTCACCTTTACAGTGAGAGATAAGACATCCCTAGCTCCTACATCTGATGCAGTCTCCTCTACAGTGAGAGATAAGACGTCCCTAGCGCCTACATCTGATGCAGTCTCCTCTACAGTGAGAGATAAGACGTCCCTAGCGCCTACATCTGATGCCGTCTCCTCTACAGTGAGAGATAACACGTCCCTAGTACCTACATCTGATGCAGTCTCCTCTACAGTTAGAGATAAGACGTCCCTAGCGCCTACATCTGATGAAGTCTCCTCTACGATGAGAGATAAAATGTCCCTAGCGCCTACATCTGATGCAGTCACCTCTACTGTGAGAGATAACACGTCCCTAGCTCCTACATCTGATGCAGCCTCCTCTACAGTGAGAGATAAGATGTCCCTAGCGCCTACATCTGATGCAGTCACCTCTACTGTGAGAGATAAGACGGCCCTAGCTCCTACATCTGATGCAGTCTCCTCTATGGTGAGAGATAAGATGTCCCTACCTCCTACATCTGATGCAGTCTCCTCTACAGTGAGAGATAACACGTCCCTAGCTCCTACATCTGATGCAGTCACCTCTACAGTGAGAGATAACACGTCCCTAGCTCCTACATCTGATGCAGTCTCCTCTACAGTGAGGGATAAGACGTCCTTAGCTTCTACATCTGATGCAGTCTCCTCTACAGTGAGAGATAAGACGTCCCTAGCACCTACATCTGATGCAGTCTCCTCTACAAAGAGAGATAAGATGTCCCTAGCTCCTACATCTAATGCAGTCTACTCTACAGTGAGAGAATAGAAGCCCTAGTACCTACATCTGATGCAGTCACGTCTACAGTGAGAAATAAGATGGCGCTAGCGCCTACAACTGAAGCAGTCTTCTCTACAGTGATAGATAAGACGGCCCTAGTACCTACATCTGATGCAGTCACCTCTACAGTGATAGATAAGACGTCCCTAGCGCCTACATCTGATGCAGTCTCCTCTATGGTGAGAGATAAGATGTCCCTAGCTCCTACATCTGATGCAGTCTCCTCTACAGTGAGAGATAACACGTCCCTAGCGCCTACATCTGATGCAGTCACCTCTACAGTGAAAGATAAGATGTCCCTAGCACCTACATCTGATGCAGTCTTCTCTACAGTGAGAGATAAGATGTCCCTAGCGCCTACATCTGATGCAGTCTCCTCTACAGTGAGAGATAACACGTCCCTAGCTCCTACATCTGAAGCAGTCTCCTCTACAGTGATAGATAAGACGTCCCTAGCACCTACATCTGATGCAGTCACCTCTACAGGGAGAGATAAGACATCACTAGCTCTTACATCTGAAGCAGTCTTCTCTACAGTGAGGGATAAGATGACCCTAGCGCCTACATCTGATGAAGTCTCCTCTACGATGAGAGATAAAATGTCCCTAGCGCCTACATCTGATGCATTCACCTCTACATTGAGTGATGCCTACATCTGATGCTTTCACCTCTACATCTAATGCAGTTGCCTCTACAGTGAGAGTTAACTTGTCCGTAGCTCCTACATCTGATGCAGTCTCCTATACAGTGATAGATAAGATGTCCCTAGCTTCTACATCTCATGCAGTCTCCTCTACAGTGAGAAAGATGTCCCTAGCTCCTACATCTGATGCAGTCTCCTCTACAGTGAGAGATAAGATGTCCCTAGCTCCTACATCTAATGCAGTCTCCTCTACAGTGAGAGATAACACGTCCCTAGCGCCTACATCTGATGCAGTCTCCTCTACAGTGAGAGATAAGACGTCCTTAGCTCCTACATCTGATGCAGTCTCCTCTACAGTGAGGGATAAGATGTCCCTAGCTCCTACATCTGATGCAGTCTCCTCTACAGTGAGGGATAAGATGTCCCTAACTCCTACATCTAATGCAGTCTCCTCTACAGTGAGAGGTAAGACGTCCCTAGCTCCTACATCTGATGCAGTCTCCTCTACAGTGAGAGATAAGACGTCCATAACGCCTACATCTAATGCAGTCACCTCTACAGTGAGAGATGAGACGACCCGAGCTCCTACATCTGATGCAGTGTCCTCTACAGTGAAATATAAGATGTCCCTAGCACCTACATCTGATGCAGTCTCCTCTACAGTAATAGATAACACGTCCCTAGCACCGACATCTGATGCAGTCACCACTACTGTGAGAGTTAAGACGTCGCTAGCTCCTACATCTGAAGCAGTCTCCTCTATGGTGAGAGATAAGATGTCCCTAGCTCCTACATCTGATGCAGTCTCCTCTACAGTGAGAAATAACACGTCCCTAGCTCCTACATCTGATGCAGTCACCTCTACAGTGAGAGATAAGATGTCCCTAGCGCCTACATCTAATGCAGTCACCTCTACAGTGAGAGATAACACGTCCCTAGCGCCTACATCTGATGCAGTCACCTCTACAGTGAAAGATAAGATGTCCCTAGCACCTACATCTGATGCAGTCTTCTCTACAGTGAGAGATAAGATGTCCCTAGCGCCTACATCTGATGCAGTCTCCTCTACAGTGAGAGATAACACGTCCCTAGCTCCTACATCTGAAGCAGTCACCTCTACAGGGAGAGATAAGACATCACTAGCTCTTACATCTGAAGCAGTCTTCTCTACAGTGAGGGATAAGATGACCCTAGCGCCTACATCTGATGAAGTCTCCTCTACGATGAGAGATAAAATGTCCCTAGCGCCTACATCTGATGCATTCACCTCTACATTGAGTGATGCCTACATCTGATGCTTTCACCTCTACATCTAATGCAGTTGCCTCTACAGTGAGAGTTAACTTGTCCGTAGCTCCTACATCTGATGCAGTCTCCTATACAGTGATAGATAAGATGTCCCTAGCTTCTACATCTCATGCAGTCTCCTCTACAGTGAGAAAGATGTCCCTAGCTCCTACATCTGATGCAGTCTCCTCTACAGTGAGAGATAAGATGTCCCTAGCTCCTACATCTAATGCAGTCTCCTCTACAGTGAGAGATAACACATCCCTAGCGCCTACATCTGATGCAGTCTCCTCTACAGTGAGAGATAAGACGTCCTTAGCTCCTACATCTGATGCAGTCTCCCCTACAGTGAGGGATTAGATGTCCCTAGCTCCTACATCTGATGCAGTCTCCTCTACAGTGAGGGATAAGATGTCCCTAACTCCTACATCTAATGCAGTCTCCTCTACAGTGAGAGGTAAGACGTCCCTAGCTCCTACATCTGATGCAGTCTCCTCTACAGTGAGAGATAAGACGTCCATAACACCTACATCTAATGCAGTCACCTCTACAGTGAGAGATGAGACGACCCGAGCTCCTACATCTGATGCAGTGTCCTCTACAGTGAAATATAAGACGTCCCTAGCACCGACATCTGATGCAGTCACCACTACTGTGAGAGTTAAGACGTCGCTAGCTCCTACATCTGAAGCAGTCTCCTCTATGGTGAGAGATAAGATGTCCCTAGCTCCTACATCTGATGCAGTCTCCTCTACAGTGAGAAATAACACGTCCCTAGCTCCTACATCTGATGCAGTCACCTCTACAGTGAGAGATAAGATGTCCCTAGCGCCTACATCTAATGCAGTCACCTCTACAGTGAGAGATAACACGTCCCTAGCTCCTACATCTGATGCAGTCTCCTCTACAGTGAGGGATAAGACTTCCTTAGCTCCTAGATCTGATGCAGTCACCTCTACAGTGAGAGATAAGATGTCCCTAGCGCCTACATCTAATGCAGTCTACTCTACAGTGAGAGATTAGAAGCCCTAGTACCTACATCTGATGCAGTCACGTCTACAGTGAGAAATAAGATGGCGCTAGCGCCTACAACTGAAGCAGTCTTCTCTACAGTGATAGATAAGATGGCCCTAGTACCTACATCTGATGCAGTCACCTCTACAGTGATAGATAAGACGTCCCTAGCGCCTACATCTGATGCAGTCACCTCTACAGTGAGAGATAAGATGTCCCTAGCTCCTACATCTGATGCAGTCTCCTCTACAGTGAGGGATAAGACGTCCTTAGCTCCTACTTCTGATGCAGTCTCCTCTACATTGAGGGATAAGACGTCCCTAGCACCTACATCTGATGCAGTCTCCTCTACAGTGAGAGATAAGATGTCCCTAGCACCTACATCTGATGCAGTCTCCTCTACAGTGAGAGATAAGATGTCCCTAGCTACTACATCTAATGCAGTCTCCTCTACAGTGAGAGATAACACGTCCCTAGCGCCTTCATCTGATGCAGTCACCTCTACAGTGAGAGATAAGACGGCCCTAGTACCTACATCTGATGCAGTGACCTCTACAGTGAGAGATAAGATGTCCCTAGTGCCTACATCTAATGCAGTCTTCTCTACAGTGAGAGATAAGACTTCCCTAGTGCCTACGTCTGATGCAGTCACCTCTACAGTGAGAGATAAGATGTCCCTAGCGCCTACATCTGATGCAGTCTCCTCTACAGTGAGAGATAACACGTCCCTAGCTCCTACATCTGAAGCAGTCTCCTCTACAGTGATAGCTAAGACTTCCCTAGCACCTACATCTGATTCAGTCACCTCTACAGGGAGAGATAAGACATCACTAGCTCTTACATCTGATGCAGTCTTCTCTACAGTGAGGGATAAGATGACCCTAGCGCCTACATCTGATGAAGTCTCCTCTACGATGAGAGATAAAATGTCCCTAGCGCCTACATCTGATGCATTCACCTCTACATTGAGTGATGCCTACATCTGATGCTTTCACCTCTACATCTGATGCAGTTGCCTCTACAGTGAGAGTTAACTTGTCCGTAGCTCCTACATCTGATGCAGTCTCCTATACAGTGATAGATAAGATGTCCCTAGCTTCTACATCTCATGCAGTCTCCTCTACAGTGAGAAAGATGTCCCTAGCTCCTACATCTGATGCAGTCTCCTCTACAGTGAGAGGTAAGACGTCCAAAGCGCCTACATCTGATGCAGTCTACTCTACAGTGAGAGTTTAGAAGCCCTAGTATCTACATCTGATGCAGTCACCTCTACAGTGATAGATAAGACGTCCCTAGCACCTACATCTGATGCGGTCTCCTCTATGGTGAGATAAGATGTCCCTAGCTCCTACAACTGAAGCAGTCTTCTCTACAGTGATAGATAAGACGGCCCTAGTACCTACATCTGATGCAGTCACCTCTACAGTGATAGATAAGACGTCCCTAGCACCTACATCTGATGCAGTCTCCTCTATGGTGAGAGATAAGATGTCCCTAGCTCCTACATCTGATGCAGTCACCTCTACAGTGAGAGATGAGACGACCCGAGCTCCTACATCTGATGCAGTGTCCTCTACAGTGAAATATAAGACGTCCCTAGCACCTATATCTGATGCAGTCTCCTCTACAGTAATAGATAACACGTCCCTAGCACCGACATCTGATGCAGTCACCACTACTGTGAGAGTTAAGACGTCGCTAGCTCCTACATCTGAAGCAGTCTCCTCTATGGTGAGAGATAAGATGTCCCTAGCTCCTACATCTGATGCAGTCTCCTCTACAGTGAGAGATAAGATGTCCCTAGCTCCTACATCTGATGCAGTCTCCTCTATGGTGAGAGATAAGATGTCCCTAGCTCCTACATCTGATGCAGTCTCCTCTACAGTCAGAAATAACACATCCCTAGCTCCTACATCTGATGCAGTCACCTCTACAGTGAGAGATAAGATGTCCCTAGCTCCTACATCTGATGCAGTCACCTCTACAGTGAGAGATAACACGTCCCTAGCTCCTACATCTGATGCAGTCTCCTCTACAGTGAGGGATAAGACGTCCTTAGCTTCTACATCTGATGCAGTCTCCTCTACAGTGAGAGGTAAGATGTCCATAGCTCCTACATCTAATGCAGTCTACTCTACAGTGAGAGATTAGAAGCCCTAGTACCTACATCTGATGCAGTCACGTCTACAGTGAGAAATAAGATGGCGCTAGCGCCTACAACTGAAGCAGTCTTCTCTACAGTGATAGATAAGACGGCCCTAGTACCTACATCTGATGCAGTCACCTCTACAGTGATAGATAAGACGTCCCTAGCGCCTACATCTGATGCAGTCTCCTCTATGATGAGAGAGAAGATGTCCCTAGCTCCTACATCTGTTGCAGTCTCCTCTACAGTGAGAGATAACACGTCCCTAGCTCCTACATCTGATGCAGTCTCCTCTACAGTGAGAGATAAGATGTCCCTAGCTCATACATCTGATGCAGTCTCCTCTACAGTGAGGGATAAGACGTCCTTAGCTCCTACATCTGATGCAGTCTCCTCTACAATGAGGGATAAGACGTCCCTAGCACCTACATCTGATGCAGTCTCCTCTACAGTGAGAGATAAGACGTCCCTAGCACCTACATCTGATGCAGTCTCCTCTACAGTGAGAGATAAGATGTCCCTAGCTCCTACATCTAATGCAGTCTCCTCTACAGTGAGAGATAACACGTCCCTAGCGCCTACATCTGATGCAGTCTCCTCTACAGTGAGAGATAAGACGTCCTTAGCGCCTACATCTGATGCAGTCTCCTCTACAGTGAGGGATAAGATGTCCCTAGCTCCTACATCTGATGCAGTCTCCTCTACAGTGAGGGATAAGATGTCCCTAACTCCTACATCTAATGCAGTCTCCTCTACAGTGAGAGGTAAGACGTCCCTAGCTCATACATCTAATGCAGTCTCCTCTACAGTGAGAGATGAGACGACCCGAGCTCCTACATCTGATGCAGTGTCATCTACAGTGAAATATAAGACGTCCCTAGCACCTACATCTGATGCAGTCTCCTCTACAGTAATAGATAACACGTCCCTAGCACCGACATCTGATGCAGTCACCTCTACTGTGAGAGTTAAGACGTCGCTAGCTCCTACATCTGATGCAGTCTTCTCTACAGTGAGAGATAAGATGTCCCAAGCTTCTACATCTCATGCAGTCTCCTCTGCAGTGAGAAAGATGTCCCTAGCGCCTACATCTGATCCAATCACCTCTACAGTGAGAGATAAGACGGCCCTAGTACCTACATCTGATGCAGTGACCTCTACAGTGAGAGATAAGATGTCCCTAGTGCCTACATCTAATGCAGTCTTCTCTACAGTGAGAGATAAGATGTCCCTAGCGCCTACATCTGATGCAGTCACCTCTACAGTGAGAGATAAGATGTCCCTAGCGCCTACATCTGATGCAGTCTCCTCTATGGTGAGAGATAAGATGTCCCTAGCTCCTACATCTGATGCAGTCTCCTCTACAGTCAGAAATAACACATCCCTAGCTCCTACATCTGATGCAGTCACCTCTACAGTGAGAGATAAGATGTCCCTAGCTCCTACATCTGATGCAGTCACCTCTACAGTGAGAGATAAGATGTCCCTAGCGCCTACATCTAATACAGTCACCTCTACAGTGAGAGATAACACGTCCCTAGCTCCTACATCTGATGCAGTCTCCTCTACAGTGAGGGATAAGACGTCCTTAGCTTCTACATCTGATGCAGTCTCCTCTACAGTGAGAGGTAAGATGTCCATAGCTCCTACATCTAATGCAGTCTACTCTACAGTGAGAGATTAGAAGCCCTAGTACCTACATCTGATGCAGTCACGTCTACAGTGAGAAATAAGATGGCGCTAGCGCCTACAACTGAAGCAGTCTTCTCTACAGTGATAGATAAGATGGCCCTAGTACCTACATCTGATGCAGTCACCTCTACAGTGATAGATAAGACGTCCCTAGCGCCTACATCTGATGCAGTCACCTCTACAGTGAGAGATAAGATGTCCCTAGCTCCTACATCTGATGCAGTCTCCTCTACAGTGAGGGATAAGACGTCCTTAGCTCCTACTTCTGATGCAGTCTCCTCTACATTGAGGGATAAGACGTCCCTAGCACCTACATCTGATGCAGTCTCCTCTACAGTGAGAGATAAGATGTCCCTAGCACCTACATCTGATGCAGTCTCCTCTACAGTGAGAGATAAGATGTCCCTAGCTACTACATCTAATGCAGTCTCCTCTACAGTGAGAGATAACACGTCCCTAGCGCCTTCATCTGATGCAGTCACCTCTACAGTGAGAGATAAGACGGCCCTAGTACCTACATCTGATGCAGTGACCTCTACAGTGAGAGATAAGATGTCCCTAGTGCCTACATCTAATGCAGTCTTCTCTACAGTGAGAGATAAGACTTCCCTAGTGCCTACGTCTGATGCAGTCACCTCTACAGTGAGAGATAAGATGTCCCTAGCGCCTACATCTGATGCAGTCTCCTCTACAGTGAGAGATAACACGTCCCTAGCTCCTACATCTGAAGCAGTCTCCTCTACAGTGATAGATAAGACTTCCCTAGCACCTACATCTGATTCAGTCACCTCTACAGGGAGAGATAAGACATCACTAGCTCTTACATCTGATGCAGTCTTCTCTACAGTGAGGGATAAGATGACCCTAGCGCCTACATCTGATGAAGTCTCCTCTACGATGAGAGATAAAATGTCCCTAGCGCCTACATCTGATGCATTCACCTCTACATTGAGTGATGCCTACATCTGATGCTTTCACCTCTACATCTGATGCAGTTGCCTCTACAGTGAGAGTTAACTTGTCCGTAGCTCCTACATCTGATGCAGTCTCCTATACAGTGATAGATAAGATGTCCCTAGCTTCTACATCTCATGCAGTCTCCTCTACAGTGAGAAAGATGTCCCTAGCTCCTACATCTGATGCAGTCTCCTCTACAGTGAGAGGTAAGACGTCCAAAGCGCCTACATCTGATGCAGTCTACTCTACAGTGAGAGTTTAGAAGCCCTAGTATCTACATCTGATGCAGTCACCTCTACAGTGATAGATAAGACGTCCCTAGCACCTACATCTGATGCGGTCTCCTCTATGGTGAGATAAGATGTCCCTAGCTCCTACAACTGAAGCAGTCTTCTCTACAGTGATAGATAAGACGGCCCTAGTACCTACATCTGATGCAGTCACCTCTACAGTGATAGATAAGACGTCCCTAGCACCTACATCTGATGCAGTCTCCTCTATGGTGAGAGATAAGATGTCCCTAGCTCCTACATCTGATGCAGTCACCTCTACAGTGAGAGATGAGACGACCCGAGCTCCTACATCTGATGCAGTGTCCTCTACAGTGAAATATAAGACGTCCCTAGCACCTATATCTGATGCAGTCTCCTCTACAGTAATAGATAACACGTCCCTAGCACCGACATCTGATGCAGTCACCACTACTGTGAGAGTTAAGACGTCGCTAGCTCCTACATCTGAAGCAGTCTCCTCTATGGTGAGAGATAAGATGTCCCTAGCTCCTACATCTGATGCAGTCTCCTCTACAGTGAGAGATAAGATGTCCCTAGCTCCTACATCTGATGCAGTCTCCTCTATGGTGAGAGATAAGATGTCCCTAGCTCCTACATCTGATGCAGTCTCCTCTACAGTCAGAAATAACACATCCCTAGCTCCTACATCTGATGCAGTCACCTCTACAGTGAGAGATAAGATGTCCCTAGCTCCTACATCTGATGCAGTCACCTCTACAGTGAGAGATAACACGTCCCTAGCTCCTACATCTGATGCAGTCTCCTCTACAGTGAGGGATAAGACGTCCTTAGCTTCTACATCTGATGCAGTCTCCTCTACAGTGAGAGGTAAGATGTCCATAGCTCCTACATCTAATGCAGTCTACTCTACAGTGAGAGATTAGAAGCCCTAGTACCTACATCTGATGCAGTCACGTCTACAGTGAGAAATAAGATGGCGCTAGCGCCTACAACTGAAGCAGTCTTCTCTACAGTGATAGATAAGACGGCCCTAGTACCTACATCTGATGCAGTCACCTCTACAGTGATAGATAAGACGTCCCTAGCGCCTACATCTGATGCAGTCTCCTCTATGATGAGAGAGAAGATGTCCCTAGCTCCTACATCTGTTGCAGTCTCCTCTACAGTGAGAGATAACACGTCCCTAGCTCCTACATCTGATGCAGTCTCCTCTACAGTGAGAGATAAGATGTCCCTAGCTCCTACATCTGATGCAGTCTCCTCTACAGTGAGGGATAAGACGTCCTTAGCTCCTACATCTGATGCAGTCTCCTCTACAATGAGGGATAAGACGTCCCTAGCACCTACATCTGATGCAGTCTCCTCTACAGTGAGAGATAAGACGTCCCTAGCACCTACATCTGATGCAGTCTCCTCTACAGTGAGAGATAAGATGTCCCTAGCTCCTACATCTAATGCAGTCTCCTCTACAGTGAGAGATAACACGTCCCTAGCGCCTACATCTGATGCAGTCTCCTCTACAGTGAGAGATAAGACGTCCTTAGCGCCTACATCTGATGCAGTCTCCTCTACAGTGAGGGATAAGATGTCCCTAGCTCCTACATCTGATGCAGTCTCCTCTACAGTGAGGGATAAGATGTCCCTAACTCCTACATCTAATGCAGTCTCCTCTACAGTGAGAGGTAAGACGTCCCTAGCTCATACATCTAATGCAGTCTCCTCTACAGTGAGAGATGAGACGACCCGAGCTCCTACATCTGATGCAGTGTCATCTACAGTGAAATATAAGACGTCCCTAGCACCTACATCTGATGCAGTCTCCTCTACAGTAATAGATAACACGTCCCTAGCACCGACATCTGATGCAGTCACCTCTACTGTGAGAGTTAAGACGTCGCTAGCTCCTACATCTGATGCAGTCTTCTCTACAGTGAGAGATAAGATGTCCCAAGCTTCTACATCTCATGCAGTCTCCTCTGCAGTGAGAAAGATGTCCCTAGCGCCTACATCTGATCCAATCACCTCTACAGTGAGAGATAAGACGGCCCTAGTACCTACATCTGATGCAGTGACCTCTACAGTGAGAGATAAGATGTCCCTAGTGCCTACATCTAATGCAGTCTTCTCTACAGTGAGAGATAAGATGTCCCTAGCGCCTACATCTGATGCAGTCACCTCTACAGTGAGAGATAAGATGTCCCTAGCGCCTACATCTGATGCAGTCTCCTCTATGGTGAGAGATAAGATGTCCCTAGCTCCTACATCTGATGCAGTCTCCTCTACAGTCAGAAATAACACATCCCTAGCTCCTACATCTGATGCAGTCACCTCTACAGTGAGAGATAAGATGTCCCTAGCTCCTACATCTGATGCAGTCACCTCTACAGTGAGAGATAAGATGTCCCTAGCGCCTACATCTAATACAGTCACCTCTACAGTGAGAGATAACACGTCCCTAGCTCCTACATCTGATGCAGTCTCCTCTACAGTGAGGGATAAGACGTCCTTAGCTTCTACATCTGATGCAGTCTCCTCTACAGTGAGAGGTAAGATGTCCATAGCTCCTACATCTAATGCAGTCTACTCTACAGTGAGAGATTAGAAGCCCTAGTACCTACATCTGATGCAGTCACGTCTACAGTGAGAAATAAGATGGCGCTAGCGCCTACAACTGAAGCAGTCTTCTCTACAGTGATAGATAAGATGGCCCTAGTACCTACATCTGATGCAGTCACCTCTACAGTGATAGATAAGACGTCCCTAGCGCCTACATCTGATGCAGTCACCTCTACAGTGAGAGATAAGATGTCCCTAGCTCCTACATCTGATGCAGTCTCCTCTACAGTGAGGGATAAGACGTCCTTAGCTCCTACTTCTGATGCAGTCTCCTCTACATTGAGGGATAAGACGTCCCTAGCACCTACATCTGATGCAGTCTCCTCTACAGTGAGAGATAAGATGTCCCTAGCACCTACATCTGATGCAGTCTCCTCTACAGTGAGAGATAAGATGTCCCTAGCTACTACATCTAATGCAGTCTCCTCTACAGTGAGAGATAACACGTCCCTAGCGCCTTCATCTGATGCAGTCACCTCTACAGTGAGAGATAAGACGGCCCTAGTACCTACATCTGATGCAGTGACCTCTACAGTGAGAGATAAGATGTCCCTAGTGCCTACATCTAATGCAGTCTTCTCTACAGTGAGAGATAAGACTTCCCTAGTGCCTACGTCTGATGCAGTCACCTCTACAGTGAGAGATAAGATGTCCCTAGCGCCTACATCTGATGCAGTCTCCTCTACAGTGAGAGATAACACGTCCCTAGCTCCTACATCTGAAGCAGTCTCCTCTACAGTGATAGATAAGACTTCCCTAGCACCTACATCTGATTCAGTCACCTCTACAGGGAGAGATAAGACATCACTAGCTCTTACATCTGATGCAGTCTTCTCTACAGTGAGGGATAAGATGACCCTAGCGCCTACATCTGATGAAGTCTCCTCTACGATGAGAGATAAAATGTCCCTAGCGCCTACATCTGATGCATTCACCTCTACATTGAGTGATGCCTACATCTGATGCTTTCACCTCTACATCTGATGCAGTTGCCTCTACAGTGAGAGTTAACTTGTCCGTAGCTCCTACATCTGATGCAGTCTCCTATACAGTGATAGATAAGATGTCCCTAGCTTCTACATCTCATGCAGTCTCCTCTACAGTGAGAAAGATGTCCCTAGCTCCTACATCTGATGCAGTCTCCTCTACAGTGAGAGGTAAGACGTCCAAAGCGCCTACATCTGATGCAGTCTACTCTACAGTGAGAGTTTAGAAGCCCTAGTATCTACATCTGATGCAGTCACCTCTACAGTGATAGATAAGACGTCCCTAGCACCTACATCTGATGCGGTCTCCTCTATGGTGAGATAAGATGTCCCTAGCTCCTACAACTGAAGCAGTCTTCTCTACAGTGATAGATAAGACGGCCCTAGTACCTACATCTGATGCAGTCACCTCTACAGTGATAGATAAGACGTCCCTAGCACCTACATCTGATGCAGTCTCCTCTATGGTGAGAGATAAGATGTCCCTAGCTCCTACATCTGATGCAGTCACCTCTACAGTGAGAGATGAGACGACCCGAGCTCCTACATCTGATGCAGTGTCCTCTACAGTGAAATATAAGACGTCCCTAGCACCTATATCTGATGCAGTCTCCTCTACAGTAATAGATAACACGTCCCTAGCACCGACATCTGATGCAGTCACCACTACTGTGAGAGTTAAGACGTCGCTAGCTCCTACATCTGAAGCAGTCTCCTCTATGGTGAGAGATAAGATGTCCCTAGCTCCTACATCTGATGCAGTCTCCTCTACAGTGAGAGATAAGATGTCCCTAGCTCCTACATCTGATGCAGTCTCCTCTATGGTGAGAGATAAGATGTCCCTAGCTCCTACATCTGATGCAGTCTCCTCTACAGTCAGAAATAACACATCCCTAGCTCCTACATCTGATGCAGTCACCTCTACAGTGAGAGATAAGATGTCCCTAGCTCCTACATCTGATGCAGTCACCTCTACAGTGAGAGATAACACGTCCCTAGCTCCTACATCTGATGCAGTCTCCTCTACAGTGAGGGATAAGACGTCCTTAGCTTCTACATCTGATGCAGTCTCCTCTACAGTGAGAGGTAAGATGTCCATAGCTCCTACATCTAATGCAGTCTACTCTACAGTGAGAGATTAGAAGCCCTAGTACCTACATCTGATGCAGTCACGTCTACAGTGAGAAATAAGATGGCGCTAGCGCCTACAACTGAAGCAGTCTTCTCTACAGTGATAGATAAGACGGCCCTAGTACCTACATCTGATGCAGTCACCTCTACAGTGATAGATAAGACGTCCCTAGCGCCTACATCTGATGCAGTCTCCTCTATGATGAGAGAGAAGATGTCCCTAGCTCCTACATCTGTTGCAGTCTCCTCTACAGTGAGAGATAACACGTCCCTAGCTCCTACATCTGATGCAGTCTCCTCTACAGTGAGAGATAAGATGTCCCTAGCTCCTACATCTGATGCAGTCTCCTCTACAGTGAGGGATAAGACGTCCTTAGCTCCTACATCTGATGCAGTCTCCTCTACAATGAGGGATAAGACGTCCCTAGCACCTACATCTGATGCAGTCTCCTCTACAGTGAGAGATAAGACGTCCCTAGCACCTACATCTGATGCAGTCTCCTCTACAGTGAGAGATAAGATGTCCCTAGCTCCTACATCTAATGCAGTCTCCTCTACAGTGAGAGATAACACGTCCCTAGCGCCTACATCTGATGCAGTCTCCTCTACAGTGAGAGATAAGACGTCCTTAGCGCCTACATCTGATGCAGTCTCCTCTACAGTGAGGGATAAGATGTCCCTAGCTCCTACATCTGATGCAGTCTCCTCTACAGTGAGGGATAAGATGTCCCTAACTCCTACATCTAATGCAGTCTCCTCTACAGTGAGAGGTAAGACGTCCCTAGCTCATACATCTAATGCAGTCTCCTCTACAGTGAGAGATGAGACGACCCGAGCTCCTACATCTGATGCAGTGTCATCTACAGTGAAATATAAGACGTCCCTAGCACCTACATCTGATGCAGTCTCCTCTACAGTAATAGATAACACGTCCCTAGCACCGACATCTGATGCAGTCACCTCTACTGTGAGAGTTAAGACGTCGCTAGCTCCTACATCTGATGCAGTCTTCTCTACAGTGAGAGATAAGATGTCCCAAGCTTCTACATCTCATGCAGTCTCCTCTGCAGTGAGAAAGATGTCCCTAGCGCCTACATCTGATCCAATCACCTCTACAGTGAGAGATAAGACGGCCCTAGTACCTACATCTGATGCAGTGACCTCTACAGTGAGAGATAAGATGTCCCTAGTGCCTACATCTAATGCAGTCTTCTCTACAGTGAGAGATAAGATGTCCCTAGCGCCTACATCTGATGCAGTCACCTCTACAGTGAGAGATAAGATGTCCCTAGCGCCTACATCTGATGCAGTCTCCTCTATGGTGAGAGATAAGATGTCCCTAGCTCCTACATCTGATGCAGTCTCCTCTACAGTCAGAAATAACACATCCCTAGCTCCTACATCTGATGCAGTCACCTCTACAGTGAGAGATAAGATGTCCCTAGCTCCTACATCTGATGCAGTCACCTCTACAGTGAGAGATAAGATGTCCCTAGCGCCTACATCTAATACAGTCACCTCTACAGTGAGAGATAACACGTCCCTAGCTCCTACATCTGATGCAGTCTCCTCTACAGTGAGGGATAAGACGTCCTTAGCTTCTACATCTGATGCAGTCTCCTCTACAGTGAGAGGTAAGATGTCCATAGCTCCTACATCTAATGCAGTCTACTCTACAGTGAGAGATTAGAAGCCCTAGTACCTACATCTGATGCAGTCACGTCTACAGTGAGAAATAAGATGGCGCTAGCGCCTACAACTGAAGCAGTCTTCTCTACAGTGATAGATAAGACGGCCCTAGTACCTACATCTGATGCAGTCACCTCTACAGTGATAGATAAGACGTCCCTAGCGCCTACATCTGATGCAGTCTCCTCTATGGTGAGAGATAAGATGTCCCTAGCTCCTACATCTGTTGCAGTCTCCTCTACAGTGAGAGATAACACGTCCCTAGCTCCTACATCTGATATAGTCTCCTCTACAGTGAGAGATAAAATGTCCCTAGCTCCTACATCTGATGCAGTCTCCTCTACAGTGTGGGATAAGACGTCCTTAGCTCCTACATCTGATGCAGTCTCCTCTACAATGAGGGATAAGACGTCCCTAGCACCTACATCTGATGCAGTCTCCTCTACAGTGAGAGATAAGACGTCCCTAGCACCTACATCTGATGCAGTCTCCTCTACAGTGAGAGATAAGATGTCCCTAGCTCCTACATCTAATGCAGTCTCCTCTACAGTGAGAGATAACACGTCCCTAGCGCCTACATCTGATGCAGTCTCCTCTACAGTGAGAGATAAGACGTCCTTAGCGCCTACATCTGATGCAGTCTCCTCTACAGTGAGGGATAAGATGTCCCTAGCTCCTACATCTGATGCAGTCTCCTCTACAGTGAGGGATAAGATGTCCCTAACTCCTACATCTAATGCAGTCTCCTCTACAGTGAGAGGTAAGACGTCCCTAGCTCCTACATCTGATGCAGTCTCCTCTACAGTGAGGGATAAGATGTCCCTAGCTCCTACATCTGATGCAGTCTCCTCTACAGTGAGGGATAAGATGTCCCTAACTCCTACATCTAATGCAGTCTCCTCTACAGTGAGAGGTAAGACGTCCCTAGCTCATACATCTAATGCAGTCTCCTTTACAGTGAGAGATGAGACGACCCGAGCTCCTACATCTGATGCAGTGTCATCTACAGTGAAATATAAGACATCCCTAGCACCTACATCTGATGCAGTCTCCTCTACAGTAATAGATAACACGTCCCTAGCACCGACATCTGATGCAGTCACCTCTACTGTGAGAGTTAAGACGTCGCTAGCTCCTACATCTGATGCAGTCTTCTCTACAGTGAGAGATAAGATGTCCCAAGCTTCTACATCTCATGCAGTCTCCTCTGCAGTGAGAAAGATGTCCCTAGCGCCTACATCTGATCCAATCACCTCTACAGTGAGAGATAAGACGGCCCTAGTACCTACATCTGATGCAGTGACCTCTACAGTGAGAGATAAGATGTCCCTCGTGCCTACATCTAATGCAGTCTTCTCTACAGTGAGAGATAAGATGTCCCTAGCGCCTACATCTGATGCAGTCACCTCTACAGTGAAAGATAAGATGTCCCTAGCACCTACATCTGATGCAGTCTTCTCTACAGTGAGAGATAAGATGTCCCTAGCGCCTACATCTGAAGCAGTCTCCTCTACAGTGAGAGATAACACGTCCCTAGCTCCTACATCTGAAGCAGTCTCCTCTACAGTGATAGATAAGACGTCCCTAGCACCTACATCTGATGCAGTCACCTCTACAGGGAGAGATAAGACATCACTAGCTCTTACATCTGATGCAGTCTTCTCTACAGTGAGGGATAAGATGACCCTAGCGCCTACATCTGATGAAGTCTCCTCTACGATGAGGGATAAAATGTCCCTAGCGCCTACATCTGATGCATTCACCTCTACATTGAGTGATGCCTACATCTGATGCTTTCACCTCTACATCTAATGCAGTTGCCTCTACAGTGAGAGTTAACTTGTCCGTAGCTCCTACATCTGATGCAGTCTCCTATACAGTGATAGATAAGATGTCCCTAGCTTCTACATCTCATACAGTCTCCTCTACAGTGAGAAAGATGTCCCTAGCTCCTACATCTGATGCAGTCTCCTCTACAGTGAGAGGTAAGACGTCCAAAGCGCCTACATCTGATGCAGTCTACTCTACAGTGAGAGTTTAGAAGCCCTAGTACCTACATCTGATGCAGTCACCTCTACAGTGATAGATAAGACGTCCCTAGCACCTACATCTGATGCAGTCTCCTCTATGGTGAGAGATAAGATGTCCCTAGCTCCTACATCTGATGCAGTCTCCTCTACAGTGAGAAATAACACGTCCCTAGCTCCTACATCTGATGCAGTCACCTCTACAGTGAGAGATAAGATGTCCCTAGCTACTACATCTGATGCAGTCACCTCTACAGTGAGAGATAAGATGTCCCTAGCGCCTACATCTAATGCAGTCACCTCTACAGTGAGAGATAACACGTCCCTAGCTCCTACATCTGATGCAGTCTCCTCTACAGTGAGGGATAAGACGTCCTTAGCTCCTACATCTGATGCAGTCTCCTCTATAGTGAGATATAAGATGTCCCTAGCTCCTACATCTAATGCAGTCTACTCTACAGTGAGAGATTAGAATCCCTAGTACCTACATCTGATGCAGTCACGTCTACAGTGAGAAATAAGATGGCGCTAGCGCCTACAACTGAAGCAGTCTTCTCTACAGTGATAGATAAGACGGCCCTAGTACCTACATCTGATGCAGTCACATCTACAGTGATAGATAAGACGTCCCTAGCGCCTACATCTGATGCAGTCTCCTCTATGGTGAGAGATAAGATGTCCCTAGCTCCTACATCTGATGCAGTCTCCTCTACAGTGAGAGAAAACACGTCCCTAGCTCCTACATCTGATGCAGTCTCCTCTACAGTGAGAGATAAGATGTCCCTAGCTCCTACATCTGATGCAGTCTCCTCTACTGTGAGGGATAAGACGTCCTTAGCTCCTACATCTGATGCAGTCTCCTCTACTTTGAGGGATAAGACGTCCCTAGCACCTACATCTGATGCAGTCTCCTCTACAGAAAGAGATAAGATGTCCCTAGCTCCTACATCTAATGCAGTCTCCTCTACAGTGAGAGATAACACGTCCCTAGCGCCTACATCTGATGCAGTCTCCTCTACAGTGAGAGATAAGACGTCCTTAGCTCCTACATCTGATGCAGTCTCCTCTACAGTGAGGGATAAGATGTCCCTAGCTCCTACATCTGATGCAGTCTCCTCTACAGTGTGGGATAAGATGTCCCTAACTCCTACATCTAATGCAGTCTCCTCTACAGTGAGAGGTAAGACGTCCCTAGCTCCTACATCTGATGCAGTCTCCTCTACAGTGAGAGATAAGACGTCCCTAACGCCTACATCTAATGCAGTCACCTCTACAGTGAGAGATGAGACAACCCGAGCTCCTACATCTGATGCAGTGTCCTCTACAGTGAAATATAAGACGTCCCTAGCACCTACATCTGATGCAGTCTCCTCTACAGTAATAGATAACACGTCCCTAGCACCGACATCTGATGCAGTCACCTCTACTGTGAGAGTTAAGACGTCGCTAGCTCCTATATCTGATGCAGTCTTCTCTACAGTGAGAGATAAGATGTCCCAAGCTTCTACATCTCATGCAGTCTCCTCTGCAGTGAGAAAGATGTCCCTAGCGCCTACATCTGATCCAATCACCTCTACAGTGAGAGATAAGACGGCCCTAGTACCTACATCTGATGCAGTGACCTCTACAGTGAGAGATAAGATGTCCCTAGTGCCTACATCTAATGCAGTCTTCTCTACAGTGAGAGATAAGATGTCCCTAGCGCCTACATCTGATGCAGTCACCTCTACAGTGAAAGATAAGATGTCCCTAGCACCTACATCTGATGCAGTCTTCTCTACAGTGAGAGATAAGATGTCCCTAGCGCCTACATCTGATGCAGTCTCCTCTACAGTGAGAGATAACACGTCCCTAGCTCCTACATCTGAAGCAGTCTCCTCTACAGTGATAGATAAGACGTCCCTAGCACCTACATCTGATGCAGTCACCTCTACAGGGAGAGATAAGACATCACTAGCTCTTACATCTGATGCAGTCTTCTCTACAGTGAGGGATAAGATGACCTTAGCGCCTACATCTGATGAAGTCTCCTCTACGATGAGAGATAAAATGTCCCTAGCGCCTACATCTGATGCATTCACCTCTACATTGAGTGATGCCTACATCTGATGCTTTCACCTCTACATCTAATGCAGTTGCCTCTACAGTGAGAGTTAACTTGTCCGTAGCTCCTACATCTGATGCAGTCTCCTATACAGTGATAGATAAGATGTCCCTAGCTTCTACATCTCATACAGTCTCCTCTACAGTGAGAAAGATGTCCCTAGCTCCTACATCTGATGCAGTCTCCTCTACAGTGAGAGGTAAGACGTCCAAAGCGCCTACATCTGATGCAGTCTACTCTACAGTGAGAGTTTAGAAGCCCTAGTACCTACATCTGATGCAGTCACCTCTACAGTGATAGATAAGACGTCCCTAGCACCTACATCTGATGCAGTCTCCTCTATGGTGAGAGATAAGATGTCCCTAGCTCCTACATCTGATGCAGTCTCCTCTACAGTGAGAAATAACACGTCCCTAGCTCCTACATCTGATGCAGTCACCTCTACAGTGAGAGATAAGATGTCCCTAGCTCCTACATCTGATGCAGTCACCTCTACAGTGAGAGATAAGATGTCCCTAGCGCCTACATCTAATGCAGTCACCTCTACAGTGAGAGATAACACATCCCTAGCTCCTACATCTGATGCAGTCACCTCTACAGTGAGGGATAAGACGTCCTTAGCTCCTACATCTGATGCAGTCTCCTCTATAGTGAGATATAAGATGTCCCTAGCTCCTACATCTAATGCAGTCTACTCTACAGTGAGAGATTAGAATCCCTAGTACCTACATCTGATGCAGTCACGTCTACAGTGAGAAATAAGATGGCGCTAGCGCCTACAACTGAAGCAGTCTTCTCTACAGTGATAGATATGACGGCCCTAGTACCTACATCTGATGCAGTCACCTCTACAGTGATAGATAAGACGTCCCTAGCGCCTACATCTGATGCAGTCTCCTCTATGGTGAGAGATAAGATGTCCCTAGCTCCTACATCTGATGCAGTCTCCTCTACAGTGAGAGAAAACACGTCCCTAGCTACTACATCTGATGAAGTCTCCTCTACAGTGAGAGATAAGATGTCCCTAGCTCCTACATCTGATGCAGTCTCCTCTACAGTGATGGATAAGACGTCCTTAGCTCCTACATCTGATGCAGTCTCCTCTACATTGAGGGATAAGACGTCCCTAGCACCTACATCTGATGCAGTCTCCTCTACAGTGAGAGATAAGACGTCCCTAGCACCTACATCTGATGCAGTCTCCTCTACAGTGAGAGATAAGATGTCCCTAGCTCCTACATCTAATGCAGTCTCCTCTACAGTGAGAGATAACACGTCCCTAGCGCCTACATCTGATGCAGTCTCCTCTACAGTGAGAGATAAGACGTCCTTAGCTCCTACATCTGATGCAGTCTCCTCTACAGTGAGGGATAAGATGTCCCTAGCTCCTACATCTGATGCAGTCTCCTCTACAGTGTGGGATAAGATGTCCCTAGCTCCTACATCTAATGCAGTCTCCTCTACAGTGAGAGGTAAGACGTCCCTAGCTCCTACATCTGATGCAGTCTCCTCTACAGTGAGAGATAAGACGTCCCTAACGCCTACATCTAATGCAGTCACCTCTACAGTGAGAGATGAGACGACCCGAGCTCCTACATCTGATGCAGTGTCCTCTACAGTGAAATATAAGACGTCCCTAGCACCTACATCTGATGCAGTCTCCTCTACAGTAATAGATAACACGTCCCTAGCAGCGACATCTGATGCAGTCACCTCTACTGTGAGAGTTAAGACGTCGCTAGCTCCTACATCTGATGCAGTCTCCTCTATGGTGAGAGATAAGATGTCCCTAGCTCCTACATCTGATGCAGTCTCCTCTACAGTGAGAGATAAGATGTCCCTAGCGCCTACATCTAATGCAGTCACCTCTACAGTAAGAAGATAACACATCCCTAGCTCCTACATCTGATGCAGTCTCCTCTACAGTGAGGGATAAGACGTCCTTAGCTCCTACATCTGATGCAGTCACCTCTACAGTGAGAGATAAGATGTCCCTAGCGCCTACATCTAATGCAGTCACCTCTACAGTGAGAGATAACACGTCCCTAGCTCCTACATCTGATGCAGTCTCCTCTATGGTGAGAGATAAGATGTCCCTAGCTCCTACATCTGATGCAGTCTCCTCTACAGTGAGAAATAACACGTCCCTAGCTCCTACATCTGATGCAGTCTCCTCTACAGTGAGGGATAAGACGTCCTTAACTTCTACATCTGATGCAGTCTCCTCTACAGTGAGAGATAAGATGTCCCTAGCTCCTACATCTAATGCAGTCTACTCTACAGTGAGAGATTAGAAGCCCTAGTACCTACATCTGATGCAGTCACGTCTACAGTGAGAAATAAGATGGCGCTAGCGCCTACAACTGAAGCAGTCTTCTCTACAGTGATAGATAAGACGGCCCTAGTACCTACATCTGATGCAGTCACCTCTACAGTGATAGATAAGACGTCCCTAGCGCCTACATCTGATGCAGTCTCCTCTATGGTGAGAGATAAGATGTCCCTAGCTCCTACATCTGATGCAGTCTCCTCTACAGTGAGAGATAACACGTCCCTAGCTCCTACATCTGATGCAGTCTCCTCTACAGTGAGAGATAAGACATCCCTAGCTCCTACATCTGATGCAGTCTCCTCTACAGTGAGAGATAAGACGTCCCTAGCACCTACATCTGATGCAGTCTCCTCTACAGTGAGAGATAAGATGTCCCTAGCTCCTACATCTAATGCAGTCTCCTCTACAGTGAGAGATAACACGTCCCTAGCGCCTACATCTGATGCAGTCTCCTCTACAGTGAGAGATAAGACGTCCTTAGCTCCTACATCTGATGCAGTCTCCTCTACAGTGAGGGATAAGATGTCCCTAGCTCCTACATCTGATGCAGTCTCCTCTACAGTGAGGGATAAGATGTCCCTAACTCCTACATCTAATGCAGTCTCCTCTACAGTGAGAGGTAAGACGTCCCTAGCTCCTACATCTGATGCAGTCTCCTCTACAGTGAGAGATAAGACGTCCATAACGCCTACATCTAATGCAGTCACCTCTACAGTGAGAGATGAGACGACGCGAGCTCCTACATCTGATGCAGTGTCCTCTACAGTGAAATATAAGACGTCCCTAGCACCTACATCTGATGCAGTCTCCTCTACAGTTATAGATAACACGTCCCTAGCACCGACATCTGATGCAGTCACCTCTACTGTGAGAGTTAAGACGTCGCTAGCTCCTACATCTGATGCAGTCTTCTCTACAGTGATAGATAAGATGTCCCAAGCTTCTACATCTCATGCAGTCTCCTCTGCAGTGAGAAAGATGTCCCTAGCGCCTACATCTGATCCAGTCTCCTCTACAGTGAGAGATAAGACGTCCCTAGCGCCTACATCTGATGCAATGTCCTCTACAGTGAGAGATAAGGCAACCCTAGCACCTACATCTGATGCAGTCTCCAATACAGGGAGAGATAAGACGTCCATAGCGCCTACGCCTACATCTGATGCAGTCTACTCTACAGTGAGAGATTAGAAGCCCTAGCTTCTACATCTGATGCAGTGTCCTCTACAGTGAGAGATAACACGTCCCTAGCTCCTACATCTGTAGCAGTCTCCTCTACAGTGATAGATAAGACGTCCCTAATGCCTACATCTGATGCAGTCACCTCTACAGTGAGAGATAACATGTCCCTAGCTCCTACATCTGATGCAGTCTCCTCTACAGTACGGGATAAGACGTCCCTAGCTCCTACATCTGATGCAGTCTCCTCTACATTGAGGGATAAGACGTCCCTAGCACCTACATCTGATGCAGTCTCCTCTACAGTGAGGGATAAGATGTCCCTAGCTCCTACATATGATGCAGTCTCCTATACAGTGATAGATAACACGTCCCTAGATTCTACAACTCATGCAGTCTCCTCTACAGTGAGAAAGATGTCCCTAGCTCCTACATCTGATGCAGTCTCCTCTACAGTGAGGGATAAGACGCCCCTTAGCACCTACATCTGATGCAGTCTCCTATACAGTGAGAGATAAGACGTCCCTAGCTGCTACATCTAATGCAGTCTCCTCTACAGTGAGAGATAACACGTCCCTAGTGCCTACATCTGATGCAGTCTCTACAGTGAGAGATAAGACGTCCCTAGCTCCTACATCTGATGCAGTCTCCTCTACAGTGAGGGATAAGATGTCCCTAGCTCCTACATCTGATGCAGTCTCCTCTACAGTGAGGGATAAGATGTCCCTAGCTCCTACATCTAATGCAGTCTCCTCTACAGTGAGAGGTAAGACGTCACTAGCTCCTACATCTGATGCAGTTTCCTCTACAGTGAGAGATAAGACGTCCATAGCTCCTACATCTAATGCAATCTCCTCTACAGTGAGAGATAACACGTCCCTAGCGCCTACATCTGAAGCAGTCTCTACAGTGAGAGATAAGACGTCCCTAGCACCTACATCTGATGCAGTCTCCTCTACAGTGAGGGATAAGACGTCCCTAGCTCTTACATCTGATGCAGTCTCCTCTACAGTGAGGGATAAGATTTCCCTAGCTCCTACATCTAATGCAGTCTCCTCTACAGTGAGAGGTAAGACGTCCCTAGCGCCTACATCTGATCCAGTCTCCTCTACAGTGAGAGATAAGACGTCCCTAGCACCTACATCTGATGTAATGTCCTCTACAGTGAGAGATACGGCAACCCTAGCACCTACATCTGATGCAGTCTCCTCTACAGTGAGGGATAAGACGTCCCTAGCTCTTACATCTGATGCAGTCTCCTCTACAGTGAGGGATAAGATTTCCCTAGCTCCTACATCTAATGCAGTCTCCTCTACAGTGAGAGATAAGACATCCCTAGCTCCTACATCTGATGCAGTCTCCTCTACAGTGAGAGATAAGACGTCCATAGCGCCTACATCTCATGCAGTCTACTCTACAGTGAGAGATTAGAAGCCCTAGTACCTACATCTGATGCAGTCACCTCTACAGTGAGACATAAGATGGCGCTAGCGCCTACAACTGATGCAGTCTTCTCTACATTGAGAGATAAGATGGCCCTAGTGCCTACATCTGATACAGTCACATCTACAGTGAAAAATAAGATGTCCTTAGCTCCTATTTCTGATGCAGTCTCCTCTGTAGTGAAAGAGAAGACGTACCTAGCTCCTACATCTGATGCTGTCACCTCTACAGTGAGAGATAAGACGTCCCTAGCTTCTACATCTGATGCAGTCTCCTCTACAGTGAGAGATAAGACGTCCCTAGCTCCTACATCTGATGCAGTCTCCTCTACAGTGAGGGATAAGACGTCCCTAGCTCCTACGTCTGATGCCGTCTCCTCTACAGTGCGAGATACGACTTACCTAGCACCTACATCTGATGCTTTATCCTTTACAGTGAGGAATAAGATATCTGTAGCGCTTATATCTGATGCAATCTCCTCTAGAGTGAGAGAAAAGATGTTCCTAGCTCTTATATCTGATGCACTCTCCTTTACAGTAAGGGATACGACATCTGTAGCGCTTATATCTGATGCAGTCACCTGTACAGTGAGGGTTAAGATGGCCCTAGCTCCTACATCTGATGCAGTCTCCTCTACAGTGAGAGATAAGACGTCCCTAGTGGCTACATCTGATGCAGTAACCTCTATAGTGAGGGATAAGATGTCCCTAACTCCTACATCTAATGCAGTCTCCTCTACAGTGAGAGGTAAGACGTCCCTAGCTCCTACATCTGATGCAGTCTCCTCTACAGTGAGAGATAAGACGTCCATAACGCCTACATCTAATGCAGTCACCTCTACAGTGAGAGATGAGACGACGCGAGCTCCTACATCTGATGCAGTGTCCTCTACAGTGAAATATAAGACGTCCCTAGCACCTACATCTGATGCAGTCTCCTCTACAGTTATAGATAACACGTCCCTAGCACCGACATCTGATGCAGTCACCTCTACTGTGAGAGTTAAGACGTCGCTAGCTCCTACATCTGATGCAGTCTTCTCTACAGTGATAGATAAGATGTCCCAAGCTTCTACATCTCATGCAGTCTCCTCTGCAGTGAGAAAGATGTCCCTAGCGCCTACATCTGATCCAGTCTCCTCTACAGTGAGAGATAAGACGTCCCTAGCGCCTACATCTGATGCAATGTCCTCTACAGTGAGAGATAAGGCAACCCTAGCACCTACATCTGATGCAGTCTCCAATACAGGGAGAGATAAGACGTCCATAGTGCCTACGCCTACATCTGATGCAGTCTACTCTACAGTGAGAGATTAGAAGCCCTAGCTTCTACATCTGATGCAGTGTCCTCTACAGTGAGAGATAACACGTCCCTAGCTCCTACATCTGTAGCAGTCTCCTCTACAGTGATAGATAAGACGTCCCTAATGCCTACATCTGATGCAGTCACCTCTACAGTGAGAGATAACATGTCCCTAGCTCCTACATCTGATGCAGTCTCCTCTACAGTACGGGATAAGACGTCCCTAGCTCCTACATCTGATGCAGTCTCCTCTACATTGAGGGATAAGACGTCCCTAGCACCTACATCTGATGCAGTCTCCTCTACAGTGAGGGATAAGATGTCCCTAGCTCCTACATATGATGCAGTCTCCTATACAGTGATAGATAACACGTCCCTAGATTCTACAACTCATGCAGTCTCCTCTACAGTGAGAAAGATGTCCCTAGCTCCTACATCTGATGCAGTCTCCTCTACAGTGAGGGATAAGACGCCCCTTAGCACCTACATCTGATGCAGTCTCCTATACAGTGAGAGATAAGACGTCCCTAGCTGCTACATCTAATGCAATCTCCTCTACAGTGAGAGATAACACGTCCCTAGCGCCTACATCTGAAGCAGTCTCTACAGTGAGAGATAAGACGTCCCTAGCTCCTACATCTGATGCAGTCTCCTCTACAGTGAGGGATAAGACGTCCCTAGCTCTTACATCTGATGCAGTCTCCTCTACAGTGAGGGATAAGATTTCCCTAGCTCCTACATCTAATGCAGTCTCCTCTACAGTGAGAGGTAAGACGTCCCTAGCGCCTACATCTGATCCAGTCTCCTCTACAGTGAGAGATAAGACGTCCCTAGCACCTACATCTGATGTAATGTCCTCTACAGTGAGAGATACGGCAACCCTAGCACCTACATCTGATGCAGTCTCCTCTACAGTGAGGGATAAGACGTCCCTAACTCTTACATCTGATGCAGTCTCCTCTACAGTGAGGGATAAGATTTCCCTAGCTCCTACATCTAATGCAGTCTCCTCTACAGTGAGAGATAAGACATCCCTAGCTCCTACATCTGATGCAGTCTCCTCTACAGTGAGAGATAAGACGTCCATAGCGCCTACATCTCATGCAGTCTACTCTACAGTGAGAGATTAGAAGCCCTAGTACCTACATCTGATGCAGTCACCTCTACAGTGAGACATAAGATGGCGCTAGCGCCTACAACTGATGCAGTCTTCTCTACATTGAGAGATAAGATGGCCCTAGTGCCTACATCTGATACAGTCACATCTACAGTGAAAAATAAGATGTCCTTAGCTCCTATTTCTGATGCAGTCTCCTCTGTAGTGAAAGAGAAGACGTACCTAGCTCCTACATCTGATGCTGTCACCTCTACAGTGAGAGATAAGACGTCCCTAGCTTCTACATCTGATGCAGTCTCCTCTACAGTGAGAGATAAGACGTCCCTAGCTCCTACATCTGATGCAGTCTCCTCTACAGTGAGGGATAAGACGTCCCTAGCTCCTACGTCTGATGCCGTCTCCTCTACAGTGCGAGATACGACTTACCTAGCACCTACATCTGATGCTTTATCCTTTACAGTGAGGAATAAGATATCTGTAGCGCTTATATCTGATGCAATCTCCTCTAGAGTGAGAGAAAAGATGTTCCTAGCTCTTATATCTGATGCACTCTCCTTTACAGTAAGGGATACGACATCTGTAGCGCTTATATCTGATGCAGTCACCTGTACAGTGAGGGTTAAGATGGCCCTAGCTCCTACATCTGATGCAGTCTCCTCTACAGTGAGAGATAAGACGTCCCTAGTGGCTACATCTGATGCAGTAACCTCTATAGTGAGGGATAAGATGGCCCTAGCACCTACATCTGATGCAGTCACCACTCCAGTGATATAAGACGTCCCTAGCTCCTACATCTGATGCATTCACCTCTATTTTGAGGGATAAGACGGCCTTAGCACCTACATCTGATGCAGTCACCTCTACAGTGAGAGATAATATGTCCCTAGTGCCTACATCTGATGCAGTCACCTCTGCAGTGATCGATAAGACGTCCCTAGTGCCTACATCTGATGCAGTCTCCTCTACAGTGAGGGATAAGACATCCCTAGCGCCAACATCTGATGCAGTCACTTCTACAGTGAGAGATAATACTTCCCTAGCGCCTGCATCTGATGCAGTCACCTCTACAGTGAGAGATAAGACGTCCCTAGCTCCTACATCTGATGCAGTCACCTCTACAGTGAGAGATAAGACGTCCCTAGCACCTACATCTGATGCAGTCTCCTCTACAGTGAGAGATAAGATGTCCCTAGCTCCTACATCTGATGCAGTCACCTCTACAGTGATACATAAGACGTCCCTAGCTCCTACATCTGATGCAGTCTCCTCTACAGTGAGAGATAAGATGTCACTAGCACCTACATCTGATGCAGTCTCCTCTACAGTGAGAGATAAAACGTCCCTAGCTCCTACATCTGATGCAGTCACCTCTACAGTGGGAGATAACACGTCCCTAGCTCCTACATCTGATGCAGTCTTCTCTACAGTGAGGGATAAGATGGCCCTAGCTCCTACATCTGATGCAGTCACCTCTACAGTGAGAGATAAGAAGCCCTAGCTCCTACATCTGATGTAGTCTCCTCTACAGTGAGAGATAAGAAGCCCTAGCTCCTACATCTGATGCAGTAACCTCTACAGTGAGAGATAAGATGTCCCTAGCACCTACATCTGATGCAGTCTCCTCTACAGTGATAGATAAGACGTCCCTAGCACCTACATCTGATGCAGTCACCTCTACAGTGAGCGATAAGACTTCCCTAGCACCTACATCTGATGCAGTCTCCTCTACAGTGATAGATAAGACGTCCCTAGCACCTACATCTGATGCAGTCTCCTCTACAGTGAGAGATAAGACGTCCCTATCTCTTACATCTGATGCAGTCACCTCTACAGTGAGAGATAAGACATCCCTAGCTCCTACATCTGATGCAGTCACCTCTACAGTGAGCGATAAGACTTCCCTAGCTCCTGCATCTGATGCAGTCTCCTCTACAGTGAGAGATAAGATGTCCCTAGTGCCTACATCTGATGCAGTCTCCTCTACAGTGAGAGATAAGACGTCCCTAGAACCTACATCTGATGCAGTCTCCTCTACAGTGAGAGATAAGATGACCCTAGCTCCTACATCTGATGCAGTCACCTCTACAGTGAGAAATAAGACGTCACTAGCACCTACATCTGTTGCAGTCACCTCTACAGTGAGAGATAAGACGTCCGTAGCTCCTACATCTGATGCAGTCTCCTCTACAGTGAGCGATAAGACTTCCCTAGCGCCAACATCTGATGCAGTCACTTCTACAGTGAGAGATAATACTTCCCCAGCTCCTGCATCTGATGCAGTCACCTCTACTGTGAGAGATAAGACGTCCCTAGTGCCTACATCTGATGCAGTCTCCTCTACAGTGAGAGATAAGACGTCCCTAGAACCTACATCTGATGCAGTCTCCTCTACAGTGAGAGATAAGATGACCCTAGCTCCTACATCTGATGCAGTCACCTCTACAGTGAGAAATAAGACGTCACTAGCACCTACATCTGATGCAGTCACCTCTACAGTGAGAGATAAGACGTCCGTAGCTCCTACATCTGATGCAGTCACCTCTACAGTGAGAGATAACACGTCCCTAGCGCCTACATCTGAAGCAGTCTCTACAGTGAGAGATAAGACGTCCCTAGCTCCTACATCTGATGCAGTCTCCTCTACAGTGAGGGATAAGACGTCCCTAGCTCTTACATCTGATGCAGTCTCCTCTACAGTGAGGGATAAGATGTCCCTAGCGCCTACATCTAATGCAGTCTCCTCTACAGTGAGAGGTAAGACGGCCCTTGCTCCTACATCTGATGCAGTCTCCTCTACAGTGAGAGGTAAGACGTCACTAGCTCCTACATCTGATGCAGTCTCCTCTACAGTGAGAGATAAGACATCCCTAGCTCCTACATCTGATGCAGTCTCCTCTACAGTGAGAGATAAGACGTCGCTAGCTCCTACATCTGATGCAGTCTTCTCTACAGTGAGGGATAAGATGACCCTAGCGCCTACATCTGATGAAGTTTCCTCTACGATGAGAGATAAAATTTCCCTAGCGCCTACATCTTATGCATTCACCTCTACATTGAGTGATGCCTACATCTGATGCATTCACCTCTACATCCGATGCAGTTGCCTCTACAGTGAGAGATAACACGTCCGTAGCTCCTACATCTGATGCAGTCTCCTATACAGTGATAGATAAGATGTCCCAAGCTTCTACATCTCATGCAGTCTACTCTACAGTGAGAAATATGTCCCTAGCGCCTACATCTTATGCAGTCACCTCTACAGTGAGAGATAACACGTCCCTAGCTCCTACATCTGATGCAGTCACCTCTACAGTGAGAGATAAGACGTCCCTAGCTCCTACATCTGATGCAGTCTCCTCTACAGTGAGAGATAAGACGTCCCTAGCGCCTACATCTGATCCAGTCTCCTCTACAGTGAGAGATAAGACGTCCCTAGCACCTACATCTGATGTAATGTCCTCTACAGTGAGAGATACGGCAACCCTAGCACCTACATCTAATGCAGTCACCACTACAGGGAGAGATAAGACGTCCATAGCGCCTACATCTGATGCAGTCACCTCTACAGTGAGAGATAACACGTCCCTAGCTCCTACATCTGATGCAGTCACCTCTACAGTGAGAGATAAGACGTCCCTAGCTCCTACATCTGATGCAGTCTCCTCTACAGTGAGAGATAAGACGTCCATAGTGCCTACATCTGAAGCAGTCTCCTCTACAGTGAGAGATAAGACGTCCCTAGCTCCTACATCTGATACAGTCTCCTCTACAGTGAGGGATAAGATGTCCCTAGCACATACATCTGATGCAGTCTCCTCTACAGTGAGAGATAAGACGTCCCTAGCTCCTATATCTGATGCCGTCTCCTCTACAGTGAGAGATAAGATGTCCCTAGCTCCTATATCTGATGCAGTCACCTCTACAGTGAGAGATAAGACGTCCCTAGCTCCTACATCTGATGCAGTCACTTCTACAGTGAGAGATAATACTTCCCTAGCGCCTGCATCTGATGCAGTCACCTCTACAGTGAGAGATAAGACGTCCCTAGCTCCTACATCTGATGCAGTCACCTCTACAGTGAGAGATAAGACGTCCCTAGCACCTACATCTGATGCAGTCTCCTCTACAGTGAGAGATAAGATGTCCCTAGCTCCTACATCTGATGCAGTCACCTCTACAGTGATAGATAAGACGTCCCTAGCTCCTACATCTGATGCAGTCTCCTCTACAGTGAGAGATAAGATGTCACTAGCACCTACATCTGATGCAGTCTCCTCTACAGTGAGAGATAAAACGTCCCTAGCTCCTACATCTGATGCAGTCACCTCTACAGTGAGAGATAACACGTCCCTAGCTTCTACATCTGATGCAGTCTTCTCTACAGTGAGAGATAAGATGGCCCTAGCTCCTACATCTGATGCAGTCACCTCTACAGTGAGAGATAAGAAGCCCTAGCTCCTACATCTGATGTAGTCTCCTCTACAGTGAGAGATAAGAAGCCCTAGCTCCTACATCTGATGCAGTCACCTCTACAGTGAGAGATAAGATGTCCCTAGCACCTACATCTGATGCAGTCTCCTCTACAGTGATAGATAAGACGTCCCTAGCACCTACATCTGATGCAGTCACCTCTACAGTGAGCGATAAGACTTCCCTAGCACCTACATCTGATGCAGTCTCCTCTACAGTGATAGATAAGACGTCCCTAGCACCTACATCTGATGCAGTCTCCTCTACAGTGAGAGATAAGACGTCCCTAGCTCTTACATCTGAAGCAGTCACCTCTACAGTGAGAGATAAGACATCCCTAGCTCCTACATCTGATGCAGTCACCTCTACAGTGAGCGATAAGACGTCCCTAGCGCCTACATCTGATGCAGTTACCTCTACAGTGAGAGATAAGACGTCCCTAGTGCCTACATCTGATGCAGTCTTCTCTACAGTGAGAGATAATACTTCCCTAGCTCCTGCATCTGATGCAGTCACCTCTACTGTGAGAGATAAGACGTCCCTAGTGCCTACATCTGATGCAGTCTCCTCTACAGTGAGAGATAATATGTCCCTAGCTCCTGCATTTGATGCAGTCTCCTCTACAGTGAGAGATAAGATGTCCCTAGTGCCTACATCTGATGCAGTCTCCTCTACAGTGAGAGATAAGACGTCCCTAGAACCTACATCTGATGCAGTCTCCTCTACAGTGAGAGATAAGATGACCCTAGCTCCTACATCTGTTGCAGTCTCCTCTACAGTGAGCGATAAGACTTCCCTAGCGCCAACATCTGATGCAGTCACTTCTACAGTGAGAGATAAGACGTCCGTAGCTCCTACATCTGATGCAGTCTCCTCTACAGTGAGCGATAAGACTTCCCTAGCGCCAACATCTGATGCAGTCACTTCTACAGTGAGAGATAATACTTCCCTAGCTCCTGCATCTGATGCAGTCACCTCTACTGTGAGAGATAAGACGTCCCTAGTGCCTACATCTGATGCAGTCTCCTCTACAGTGAGAGATAAGACGTCCCTAGAACCTACATCTGATGCAGTCTCCTCTACAGTGAGAGATAAGATGACCCTAGCTCCTACATCTGATGCAGTCACCTCTACAGTGAGAAATAAGACGTCACTAGCACCTACATCTGATGCAGTCACCTCTACAGTGAGAGATAACACGTCCCTAGCGCCTACATCTGAAGCAGTCTCTACAGTGAGAGATAAGACGTCCCTAGCTCCTACATCTGATGCAGTCTCCTCTACAGTGAGGGATAAGACGTCCCTAGCTCTTACATCTGATGCAGTCTCCTCTACAGTGAGGGATAAGATGTCCCTAGCGCCTACATCTAATGCAGTCTCCTCTACAGTGAGAGGTAAGACGGCCCTTTCTCCTACATCTGATGCAGTCTCCTCTACAGTGAGAGGTAAGACGTCACTAGCTCCTACATCTGATGCAGTCTCCTCTACAGTGAGAGATAAGACATCCCTAGCTCCTACATCTGATGCAGTCTCCTCTACAGTGAGAGATAAGACGTCGCTAGCTCCTACATCTGATGCAGTCTTCTCTACAGTGAGGGATAAGATGACCCTAGCGCCTACATCTGATGAAGTTTCCTCTACGATGAGAGATAAAATTTCCCTAGCGCCTACATCTTATGCATTCACCTCTACATTGAGTGATGCCTACATCTGATGCATTCACCTCTACATCCGATGCAGTTGCCTCTACAGTGAGAGATAACACGTCCGTAGCTCCTACATCTGATGCAGTCTCCTATACAGTGATAGATAAGATGTCCCAAGCTTCTACATCTCATGCAGTCTACTCTACAGTGAGAAATATGTCCCTGGCGCCTACATCTGATGCAGTCACCTCTACAGTGAGAGATAACACGTCCCTAGCTCCTACATCTGATGCAGTCACTTCTACAGTGAGAGATAAGACGTCCCTAGCTCCTACATCTGATGCAGTCTCCTCTACAGTGAGAGATAAGACGTCCCTAGCGCCTACATCTGATCCAGTCTCCTCTACAGTGAGAGATAAGACGTCCCTAGCACCTACATCTGATGTAATGTCCTCTACAGTGAGAGATACGGCAACCCTAGCACCTACATCTAATGCAGTCACCACTACAGGGAGAGATAAGACGTCCATAGCGCCTACATCTGATGCAGTCACCTCTACAGTGAGAGATAACACGTCCCTAGCTCCTACATCTGATGCAGTCACCTCTACAGTGAGAGATAAGACGTACCTAGCTCCTACATCTGATGCAGTCTCCTCTACAGTGAGAGATAAGACGTCCATAGTGCCTACATCTGAAGCAGTCTCCTCTACAGTGAGAGATAAGACGTCCCTAGCTCCTACATCTGATACAGTCTCCTCTACAGTGAGGGATAAGATGTCCCTAGCACATACATCTGATGCAATCTCCTCTACAGTGAGAGATAAGACGTCCCTAGCTCCTATATCTGATGCCGTCTCCTCTACAGTGAGAGATAAGATGTACCTAGCTCCTATATCTGATGCAGTCACCTCTACAGTGAGAGATAAAACGTCCCTAGCACCTACATCTGATGCAGTTACCTCTACAGTGAGAGATAAGACGTCCCTAGTGCCTACATCTAATGCAGTCTCCTCTACAGTGAGAGATGAGACGTCCCTAGCTCCTACATCAGATGCAGTCACCTCTGCAGTGAGAGATAAGATGACCCTAGCTCCTACATCTGATGCAGTCTCCTCTACAGTGAGAGATAAGACGTCCCTAGCTCCTACATCTGATGCAGTGACCTCTACAGTGAGAGATAAAACGTCCCTAGCACCTACATCTGATGCAGTCACCTCTACAGTGAGAGGTAAGACGTCCCTAGCTCCTACATCTGATGCAGTCACCTCTACAGTGAGAGATAAGATGACCCTAGCTCCTACATCTGATGCAGTCTCCTCTACAGTGAGAGGTAAGACGTCACTAGCTCCTACATCTGATGCAGTCTCCTCTACAGGGAGAGATAAGGCAACCCTAGAACCTACATCTGATGCAGTCTCCACTACAGGGAGAGATAAGACGTCCATAGCGCCTACATCTGATGCAGTCTACTCTACAGTGAGAGATTAGAAGCCCTAGTACCTACATCTGATGCAGTCTCCTCTACAGTGATAGATAAGACGTCCCTAACGCCTACATCTGATGCAGTCTCCTCTATGGTGAGAGATAAGATGTCCTTAGCTCCTACATCTGATGCAGTGTCCTCTACAGTGAGAGATAACACGTCCCTAGCTCCTACATCTGAAGCAGTCTCCTCTACAGTGATAGATAAAACGTCCCTAACGCCTACATCTGATGCAGTCACCTCTACAGTGAGAGATAAGATGTCCCTAGTGCCTACATCTAATGCAGTCACCTCTACAGTGAGAGATAACACGTCCCTAGCTCCTACATCTGATGCAGTCTCCTCTACAGTGCGGGATAAGACGTCCCTAGCTCCTACATCTGATGCAGTCTCCTCTACAGTAAAAGATAAGATGTCCCTAGCTCCTACATCTAATGCAGTCTCCTCTACAGTGAGAGATAAGATGTCCCTAGCTCCTACATCTGATGCAGTCACCTATACAGTGAGATAAGACGTCCCTAGCGCCTACATCTGATGCAGTCTCCTCTACAGTGAGAGATAAGATGTCCCTAGCTCTTACATCTGATGCAGTCTCCTCTACAGTGAGGGATAAGATGTCAATAGCTCCTACATCTAATTCAGTCTCCTCTACAGTGAGAGGTAAGACGTCCCTAGCTCCTACATCTGATACAATCTCCTCTACAGTGAGAGATAAGACGTCCCTAATGCCTACATCTGATGCAGTCACCTTTACAGTGAGAGATAAGATGTCCCTAGCGCCTACATCTAATGCAGTCACCTCTACAGTGAGAGATGAGACGACCCTAGCTCCTACAACTGATGCAGTCTCCTCTACAGTGAAATATAAGACGTCCATAGCACCTACATCTGATGCAGTCTCCTCTACAGTGAGGGATAAGATGTCCCTAGCTCCTACATCTGATGCAGTCTCCTCTACAGTAAGGGATAAGATGTCCCTAGCTCCTACATCTAATGCAGTCTCCTCTGCAGTGAGAGGTAAGACGTCCCTAGCTCCTACATCTGATACAGTCTCCTCTACAGTGAGAGATAAGACGTCCCTAACGCCTACATCTGATGCAGTCACCTTTACAGTGAGAGATAAGATGTCCCTAGCGCCTACATCTGAAGCAGTCTCCTCTACAGTGAGGGATAAGACGCCCCTTAGCACCTACATCTGATGCAGTCTCCTATACAGTGAGAGATAAGACGTCCATAGCACCTACATCTGATGCAGTCTCCTCTACAGTGAGAGATAAGACGTCCATAGCTCCTACATCTAATGCAATCTCCTCTACAGTGAGAGATAACACGTCCCTAGCGCCTACATCTGAAGCAGTCTCTACAGTGAGAGATAAGACGTCCCTAGCTCCTACATCTGATGCAGTCTCCTCTACAGTGAGGGATAAGACGTCCCTAGCTCTTACATCTGATGCAGTCTCCTCTACAGTGAGGGATAAGATTTCCCTAGCTCCTACATCTAATGCAGTCTCCTCTACAGTGAGAGGTAAGACGTCCCTAGCGCCTACATCTGATCCAGTCTCCTCTACAGTGAGAGATAAGACGTCCCTAGCACCTACATCTGATGTAATGTCCTCTACAGTGAGAGATACGGCAACCCTAGCACCTACATCTAATGCAGTCACCACTACAGGGAGAGATAAGACGTCCATAGCGCCTACATCTCATGCAGTCTACTCTACAGTGAGAGATTAGAAGCCCTAGTACCTACATCTGATGCAGTCACCTCTACAGTGAGACATAAGATGGCGCTAGCGCCTACAACTGATGCAGTCTTCTCTACATTGAGAGATAAGATGGCCCTAGTGCCTACATCTGATACAGTCACATCTACAGTGAAAAATAAGATGTCCTTAGCTCCTATTTCTGATGCAGTCTCCTCTGTAGTGAAAGAGAAGACGTACCTAGCTCCTACATCTGATGCTGTCACCTCTACAGTGAGAGATAAGACGTCCCTAGCTTCTACATCTGATGCAGTCTCCTCTACAGTGAGAGATAAGACGTCCCTAGCTCCTACATCTGATGCAGTCTCCTCTACAGTGAGGGATAAGACGTCCCTAGCTCCTACGTCTGATGCCGTCTCCTCTACAGTGCGAGATACGACTTACCTAGCACCTACATCTGATGCTTTATCCTTTACAATGAGGAATAAGATATCTGTAGCGCTTATATCTGATGCAATCTCCTCTAGAGTGAGAGAAAAGATGTTCCTAGCTCTTATATCTGATGCACTCTCCTTTACAGTAAGGGATACGACATCTGTAGCGCTTATATCTGATGCAGTCACCTGTACAGTGAGGGTTAAGATGGCCCCAGCTCCTACATCTGATGCAGTCTCCTCTACAGTGAGAGATAAGACGTCCCTAGTGGCTACATCTGATGCAGTAACCTCTATAGTGAGGGATAAGATGGCCCTAGCACCTACATCTGATGCAGTCACCTCTCCAGTGATATAAGACGTCCCTAGCTCCTACATCTGATGCATTCACCTCTATTTTGAGGGATAAGACGGCCTTAGCACCTACATCTGATGCAGTCACCTCTACAGTGAGAGATAATATGTCCCTAGTGCCTACATCTGATGCAGTCACCTCTGCAGTGATCGATAAGACGTCCCTAGTGCCTACATCTGATGCAGTCTCCTCTACAGTGAGGGATAAGACATCCCTAGCGCCAACATCTGATGCAGTCACTTCTACAGTGAGAGATAATACTTCCCTAGCGCCTGCATCTGATGCAGTCACCTCTACAGTGAGAGATAAGACGTCCCTAGCTCCTACATCTGATGCAGTCACCTCTACAGTGAGAGATAAGACGTCCCTAGCACCTACATCTGATGCAGTCTCCTCTACAGTGAGAGATAAGATGTCCCTAGCTCCTACATCTGATGCAGTCATCTCTACAGTGAGAGATAACACGTCCCTAGCTCCTACATCTGATGCAGTCTTCTCTACAGTGAGGGATAAGATGGCCCTAGCTCCTACATCTGATGCAGTCACCTCTACAGTGAGAGATAAGAAGCCCTAGCTCCTACATCTGATGTAGTCTCCTCTACAGTGAGAGATAAGAAGCCCTAGCTCCTACATCTGATGCAGTCACCTCTACAGTGAGAGATAAGATGTCCCTAGCACCTACATCTGATGCAGTCTCCTCTACAGTGATAGATAAGACGTCCCTAGCACCTACATCTGATGCAGTCACCTCTACAGTGAGCGATAAGACTTCCCTAGCACCTACATCTGATGCAGTCTCCTCTACAGTGATAGATAAGACGTCCCTAGCACCTACATCTGATGCAGTCTCCTCTACAGTGAGAGATAAGACGTCCCTAGCTCTTACATCTGATGCAGTCACCTCTACAGTGAGAGATAAGACATCCCTAGCTCCTACATCTGATGCAGTCACCTCTACAGTGAGCGATAAGACTTCCCTAGCTCCTGCATCTGATGCAGTCTCCTCTACAGTGAGAGATAAGATGTCCCTAGTGCCTACATCTGATGCAGTCTCCTCTACAGTCAGAGATAAGACGTCCCTAGAACCTACATCTGATGCAGTCTCCTCTACAGTGAGAGATAAGATGACCCTAGCTCCTACATCTGATGCAGTCACCTCTACAGTGAGAAATAAGACGTCACTAGCACCTACATCTGTTGCAGTCACCTCTACAGTGAGAGATAAGACGTCCGTAGCTCCTACATCTGATGCAGTCTCCTCTACAGTGAGCGATAAGACTTCCCTAGCGCCAACATCTGATGCAGTCACTTCTACAGTGAGAGATAATACTTCCCTAGCTCCTGCATCTGATGCAGTCACCTCTACTGTGAGAGATAAGACGTCCCTAGTGCCTACATCTGATGCAGTCTCCTCTACAGTGAGAGATAAGACGTCCCTAGAACCTACATCTGATGCAGTCTCCTCTACAGTGAGAGATAAGATGACCCTAGCTCCTACATCTGATGCAGTCACCTCTACAGTGAGAAATAAGACGTCACTAGCACCTACATCTGATGCAGTCACCTCTACAGTGAGAGATAAGACGTCCGTAGCTCCTATATCTGATGCAGTCACCTCTACAGTGAGAGATAACACGTCCCTAGCGCCTACATCTGAAGCAGTCTCTACAGTGAGAGATAAGACGTCCCTAGCTCCTACATCTGATGCAGTCTCCTCTACAGTGAGGGATAAGACGTCCCTAGCTCTTACATCTGATGCAGTCTCCTCTACAGTGAGGGATAAGATGTCCCTAGCGCCTACATCTAATGCAGTCTCCTCTACAGTGAGAGGTAAGACGGCCCTTGCTCCTACATCTGATGCAGTCTCCTCTACAGTGAGAGGTAAGACGTCACTAGCTCCTACATCTGATGCAGTCTCCTCTACAGTGAGAGATAAGACATCCCTAGCTCCTACATCTGATGCAGTCTCCTCTACAGTGAGAGATAAGACGTCGCTAGCTCCTACATCTGATGCAGTCTTCTCTACAGTGAGGGATAAGATGACCCTAGCGCCTACATCTGATGAAGTTTCCTCTACGATGAGAGATAAAATTTCCCTAGCGCCTACATCTTATGCATTCACCTCTACATTGAGTGATGCCTACATCTGATGCATTCACCTCTACATCCGATGCAGTTGCCTCTACAGTGAGAGATAACACGTCCGTAGCTCCTACATCTGATGCAGTCTCCTATACAGTGATAGATAAGATGTCCCAAGCTTCTACATCTCATGCAGTCAACTCTACAGTGAGAAATATGTCCCTAGCGCCTACATCTGAAGCAGTCACCTCTACAGTGAGAGATAACACGTCCCTAGCTCCTACATCTGATGCAGTCACCTCTACAGTGAGAGATAAGACGTCCCTAGCTCCTACATCTGATGCAGTCTCCTCTACAGTGAGAGATAAGACGTCCCTAGCGCCTACATCTGATCCAGTCTCCTCTACAGTGAGAGATAAGACGTCCCTAGCACCTACATCTGATGTAATGTCCTCTACAGTGAGATATACGGCAACCCTAGCACCTACATCTAATGCAGTCACCACTACAGGGAGAGATAAGACGTCCATAGCGCCTACATCTGATGCAGTCACCTCTACAGTGAGAGATAACACGTCCCTAGCTCCTACATCTGATGCAGTCACCTCTACAGTGAGAGATAAGACGTCCCTAGCTCCTACATCTGATGCAGTCTCCTCTACAGTGAGAGATAAGACGTCCATAGTGCCTACATCTGAAGCAGTCTCCTCTACAGTGAGAGATAAGACGTCCCTAGCTCCTACATCTGATACAGTCTCCTCTACAGTGAGGGATAAGATGTCCCTAGCACATACATCTGATGCAGTCTCCTCTACAGTGATAGATAAGACGTCCCTAGCTCCTATATCTGATGCCGTCTCCTCTACAGTGAGAGATAAGATGTCCCTAGCTCCTATATCTGATGCAGTCACCTCTACAGTGAGAGATAAGACGTCCCTAGCTCCTACATCTGATGCAGTCACTTCTACAGTGAGAGATAATACTTCCCTAGCGCCTGCATCTGATGCAGTCACCTCTACAGTGAGAGATAAGACGTCCCTAGCTCCTACATCTGATGCAGTCACCTCTACAGTGAGAGATAAGACGTCCCTAGCACCTACATCTGATGCAGTCTCCTCTACAGTGAGAGATAAGATGTCCCTAGCTCCTACATCTGATGCAGTCACCTCTACAGTGATAGATAAGACGTCCCTAGCTCCTACATCTGATGCAGTCTCCTCTACAGTGAGAGATAAGATGTCACTAGCACCTACATCTGATGCAGTCTCCTCTACAGTGAGAGATAAAACGTCCCTAGCTCCTACATCTGATGCAGTCACCTCTACAGTGAGAGATAACACGTCCCTAGCTCCTACATCTGATGCAGTCTTCTCTACAGTGAGGGATAAGATGGCCCTAGCTCCTACATCTGATGCAGTCACCTCTACAGTGAGAGATAAGAAGCCCTAGCTCCTACATCTGATGTAGTCTCCTCTACAGTGAGAGATAAGAAGCCCTAGCTCCTACATCTGATGCAGTCACCTCTACAGTGAGAGATAAGATGTCCCTAGCACCTACATCTGATGCAGTCTCCTCTACAGTGATAGATAAGACGTCCCTAGCACCTACATCTGATGCAGTCACCTCTACAGTGAGCGATAAGACTTCCCTAGCACCTACATCTGATGCAGTCTCCTCTACAGTGATAGATAAGACGTCCCTAGCACCTACATCTGATGCAGTCTCCTCTACAGTGAGAGATAAGACGTCCCTAGCTCTTACATCTGATGCAGTCACCTCTACAGTGAGAGATAAGACATCCCTAGCTCCTACATCTGATGCAGTCACCTCTACAGTGAGCGATAAGACGTCCCTAGCGCCTACATCTGATGCAGTTACCTCTACAGTGAGAGATAAGACGTCCCTAGTGCCTACATCTGATGCAGTCTTCTCTACAGTGAGAGATAATACTTCCCTAGCTCCTGCATCTGATGCAGTCACCTCTACTGTGAGAGATAAGACGTCCCTAGTGCCTACATCTGATGCAGTCTCCTCTACAGTGAGAGATAATATGTCCCTAGCTCCTGCATCTGATGCAGTCTCCTCTACAGTGAGAGATAAGATGTCCCTAGTGCCTACATCTGATGCAGTCTCCTCTACAGTGAGAGATAAGACGTCCCTAGAACCTACATCTGATGCAGTCTTCTCTACAGTGAGAGATAAGATGACCCTAGCTCCTACATCTGATGCAGTCTCCTCTACAGTGAGCGATAAGACTTCCCTAGCGCCAACATCTGATGCAGTCACTTCTACAGTGAGAGATAAGACGTCCGTAGCTCCTACATCTGATGCAGTCTCCTCTACAGTGAGCGATAAGACTTCCCTAGCGCCAACATCTGATGCAGTCACTTCTACAGTGAGAGATAATACTTCCCTAGCTCCTGCATCTGATGCAGTCACCTCTACTGTGAGAGATAAGACGTCCCTAGTGCCTACATCTGATGCAGTCTCCTCTACAGTGAGAGATAAGACGTCCCTAGAACCTACATCTGATGCAGTCTCCTCTACAGTGAGAGATAAGATGACCCTAGCTCCTACATCTGATGCAGTCACCTCTACAGTGAGAAATAAGACGTCACTAGCACCTACATCTGATGCAGTCACCTCTACAGTGAGAGATAAGACGTCCGTAGCTCCTACATCTGATGCAGTCACCTCTACAGTGAGAGATAACACGTCCCTAGCGCCTACATCTGAAGCAGTCTCTACAGTGAGAGATAAGACGTCCCTAGCTCCTACATCTGATGCAGTCTCCTCTACAGTGAGGGATAAGACGTCCCTAGCTCTTACATCTGATGCAGTCTCCTCTACAGTGAGGGATAAGATGTCCCTAGCGCCTACATCTAATGCAGTCTCCTCTACAGTGAGAGGTAAGACGGCCCTTGCTCCTACATCTGATGCAGTCTCCTCTACAGTGAGAGGTAAGACGTCACTAGCTCCTACATCTGATGCAGTCTCCTCTACAGTGAGAGATAAGACATCCCTAGCTCCTACATCTGATGCAGTCTCCTCTACAGTGAGAGATAAGACGTCGCTAGCTCCTACATCTGATGCAGTCTTCTCTACAGTGAGGGATAAGATGACCCTAGCGCCTACATTTGATGAAGTTTCCTCTACGATGAGAGATAAAATTTCCCTAGCGCCTACATCTTATGCATTCACCTCTACATTGAGTGATGCCTACATCTGATGCATTCACCTCTACATCCGATGCAGTTGCCTCTACAGTGAGAGATAACACGTCCGTAGCTCCTACATCTGATGCAGTCTCCTATACAGTGATAGATAAGATGTCCCAAGCTTCTACATCTCATGCAGTCTACTCTACAGTGAGAAATATGTCCCTGGCGCCTACATCTGATGCAGTCACCTCTACAGTGAGAGATAACACGTCCCTAGCTCCTACATCTGATGCAGTCACCTCTACAGTGAGAGATAAGACGTCCCTAGCTCCTACATCTGATGCAGTCTCATCTACAGTGAGAGATAAGACGTCCCTAGCGCCTACATCTGATCCAGTCTCCTCTACAGTGAGAGATAAGACGTCCCTAGCACCTACATCTGATGTAATGTCCTCTACAGTGAGAGATACGGCAACCCTAGCACCTACATCTAAAGCAGTCCCCACTACAGGGAGAGATAAGACGTCCATAGCGCCTACATCTGATGCAGTCACCTCTACAGTGAGAGATAACACGTCCCTAGCTCCTACATCTGATGCAGTCACCTCTACAGTGAGAGATAAGACGTCCCTAGCTCCTACATCTGATGCAGTCTCCTCTACAGTGAGAGATAAGACGTCCATAGTGCCTACATCTGAAGCAGTCTCCTCTACAGTGAGAGATAAGACGTCCCTAGCTCCTACATCTGATACAGTCTCCTCTACAGTGAGGGATAAGATGTCCCTAGCACATACATCTGATGCAATCTCCTCTACAGTGAGAGATAAGACGTCCCTAGCTCCTATATCTGATGCCGTCTCCTCTACAGTGAGAGATAAGATGTACCTAGCTCCTATATCTGATGCAGTCACCTCTACAGTGAGAGATAAAACGTCCCTAGCACCTACATCTGATGCAGTTACCTCTACAGTGAGAGATAAGACGTCCCTAGTGCCTACATCTAATGCAGTCTCCTCTACAGTGAGAGATGAGACGTCCCTAGCTCCTACATCTGATGCAGTCACCTCTGCAGTGAGAGATAAGATGACCCTAGCTCCTACATCTGATGCAGTCTCCTCTACAGTGAGAGATAAGACGTCCCTAGCTCCTACATCTGATGCAGTCACCTCTACAGTGAGAGATAAAACGTCCCTAGCACCTACATCTGATGCAGTCACCTCTACAGTGAGAGGTAAGACGTCCCTAGCTCCTACATCTGATGCAGTCACCTCTACAGTGAGAGATAAGATGACCCTAGCTCCTACATCTGATGCAGTCTCCTCTACAGTGAGAGATAAGATGACCCTAGCTCCTACATCTGATGCAGTCACCTCTACAGTGAGAGATAAGACGTCCCTAGCTCCTACATCTGATGCAGTCACCTCTACAGTGAGAGATAAGACGTCCCTAGATCCTACATCTGATGCAGTCACCTCTACAGTGAGAGATAACACGTCCCTAGCTCCTACATCTGATGCAGTCTTCTCTACAGTGAGCGATAACACGTCCCTAGCTCCTACATCTGATGCAGTCTCCTCTACAGTAATAGATAACACGTCCCTAGCTCCTACATCTGATGCAGTCTCCTCTACAGTGAGAGATAAGACGTCCCTAGCTCCTACATCTGAAGCAGTCTCCTCTACAGTGAGAGATAAGACGTCCCTAGCTCCTACATCTGATACAGTCTCCTCTACAGTGAGGGATAAGATGTCCCTAGCACCTACATCTGATGCAGTCTCCTCTACAGTGAGAGATAAGACGTCCCTAGCTCCTATATCTGATGCCGTCTCCTCTACAGTGAGAGATAAGATGTCCCTAGCTCCTATATCTGATGCAGTCACCTCTACAGTGAGAGATAAGACGTCCCTAGCTCCTACATCTGATGCAGTCTCCTCTACAGTGAGAGATAAGACATCCCTAGCTCCTACATCTGATGCAGTCACCTCTACAGTGAGAGATAAGACGTCCCTAGCACCTACATCTGATGCAGTCTCCTCTACAGTGAGAGATAAGACGTCCCTAGCTCCTATATCTGATGCCGTCTCCTCTACAGTGAGAGATAAGATGACCCTAGCTCCTATATCTGATGCAGTCACCTCTACAGTGAGAGATAAGACGTCCCTAGCTCCTACATCTGATGCACTCTCCTCTACAGTGAGAGCTAAGACATCCCTAGCTCCTACATCTGACGCAGTCACCTCTACAGTGAGAGATAAGACGTCCGTAGCTCCTACATCTGATGCAGTCTTCTCTACAGTGAGAGATAAGACGTCCCTAGCTCCTACATCTGATGCAGTCTTCTCTACAGTGAGAGATAAGACGTCCCTAGCTCCTACATCTGATGCAGTCACCTCTACAGTGAGATAAGATGTTCCTAGCACCTACATCTGATGCAGTCACCTCTACAGTGAGAGATAAGACGTCCCTAGCTCCTACATCTGATGCAGTCACCTCTACAGTGAGAGATAAGACGTCCCTAGCTCCTACATCTGATGCAGTCTCCTCTACAGTGAGAGATAAGACGTCCCTAGTGCCTACATCTGAAGCAGTCTCCTCTACAGTGAGAGATAAGACGTCCCTAGCTCCTACATCTGATACAGTCTCCTCTACAGTGAGGGATAAGATGTCCCTAGCACCTACATCTGATGCAGTCTCCTCTACAGTGAGAGATAAGACGTCCCTAGCTCCTATATCTGATGCCGTCTCCTCTACAGTGAGAGATAAGATGTCCCTAGCTCCTATATCTGATGCAGTCACCTCTACAGTGAGAGATAAGACGTCCCTAGCACCTACATCTGATGCAGTTACCTCTAAAGTGAGAGATAAGACGTCCCTAGTGCCTACATCTAATGCAGTCTCCTCTACAGTGAGAGATGAGACGTCCCTAGCTCCTACATCTGATGCAGTCACCTCTGCAGTGAGAGATAAGATGACCCTAGCTCCTACATCTGATGCAGTCTCCTCTACAGTGAGAGATAAGACGTCCCTAGCTCCTACATCTGATGCAGTCACCTCTACAGTGAGAGATAAAACGTCCCTAGCACCTACATCTGATGCAGTTACCTCTACAGTGAGAGGTAAGACGTCCCTAGCTCCTACATCTGATGCAGTCACCTCTACAGTGAGAGATAAGATGACCCTAGCTCCTACATCTGATGCAGTCTCCTCTACAGTGAGAGATAAGATGACCCTAGCTCCTACATCTGATGCAGTCACCTCTACAGTGAGAGATAAGACGTCCCTAGCTCCTACATCTGATGCAGTCACCTCTACAGTGAGAGATAAGACGTCCCTAGATCCTACATCTGATGCAGTCACCTCTACAGTGAGAGATAACACGTCCCTAGCTCCTACATCTGATGCAGTCTTCTCTACAGTGAGCGATAACACGTCCCTAGCTCCTACATCTGATGCAGTCTCCTCTACAGTAATAGATAACACGTCCCTAGCTCCTACATCTGATGCAGTCTCCTCTACAGTGAGAGATAAGACGTCCCTAGCTCCTACATCTGAAGCAGTCTCCTCTACAGTGAGAGATAAGACGTCCCTAGCTCCTACATCTGATACAGTCTCCTCTACAGTGAGGGATAAGATGTCCCTAGCACCTACATCTGATGCAGTCTCCTCTACAGTGAGAGATAAGACGTCCCTAGCACCTACATCTGATGCAGTCTCCTCTACAGTGAGAGATAAGACGTCCCTAGCTCCTATATCTGATGCCGTCTCCTCTACAGTGAGAGATAAGATGACCCTAGCTCCTATATCTGATGCAGTCACCTCTACAGTGAGAGATAAGACGTCCCTAGCTCCTACATCTGATGCACTCTCCTCTACAGTGAGAGCTAAGACATCCCTAGCTCCTACATCTGATGCAGTCACCTCTACAGTGAGAGATAAGACGTCCGTAGCTCCTACATCTGATGCAGTCTTCTCTACAGTGAGAGATAAGACGTCCCTAGCTCCTACATCTGATGCAGTCTTCTCTACAGTGAGAGATAAGACGTCCCTAGCTCCTACATCTGATGCAGTCACCTCTACAGTGAGATAAGATGTTCCTAGCACCTACATCTGATGCAGTCACCTCTACAGTGAGAGATAAGACGTCCCTAGCTCCTACATCTGATGCAGTCACCTCTACAGTGAGAGATAAGACGTCCCTAGCTCCTACATCTGATGCAGTCTCCTCTACAGTGAGAGATAAGACGTCCCTAGTGCCTACATCTGAAGCAGTCTCCTCTACAGTGAGAGATAAGACGTCCCTAGCTCCTACATCTGATAGTCTCCTCTACAGTGAGGGATAAGATGTCCCTAGCACCTACATCTGATGCAGTCTCCTCTACAGTGAGAGATAAGACGTCCCTAGCTCCTATATCTGATGCCGTCTCCTCTACAGTGAGAGATAAGATGTCCCTAGCTCCTATATCTGATGCAGTCACCTCTACAGTGAGAGATAAGACGTCCCTAGCACCTACATCTGATGCAGTTACCTCTACAGTGAGAGATAAGACGTCCCTAGTGCCTACATCTAATGCAGTCTCCTCTACAGTGAGAGATGAGACGTCCCTAGCTCCTACATCTGATGCAGTCACCTCTGCAGTGAGAGATAAGATGACCCTAGCTCCTACATCTGATGCAGTCTCCTCTACAGTGAGAGATAAGACGTCCCTAGCTCCTACATCTGATGCAGTCACCTCTACAGTGAGAGATAAAACGTCCCTAGCACCTACATCTGATGCAGTTACCTCTACAGTGAGAGGTAAGACGTCCCTAGCTCCTACATCTGATGCAGTCACCTCTACAGTGAGAGATAAGATGACCCTAGCTCCTACATCTGATGCAGTCTCCTCTACAGTGAGAGATAAGATGACCCTAGCTCCTACATCTGATGCAGTCTCCTCTACAGTGAGAGATAAGATGACCCTAGCTCCTACATCTGATGCAGTCACCTCTACAGTGAGAGATAAGACGTCCCTAGCTCCTACATCTGATGCAGTCACCTCTACAGTGAGAGATAAGACGTCCCTAGATCCTACATCTGATGCAGTCACCTCTACAGTGAGAGATAACACGTCCCTAGCTCCTACATCTGATGCAGTCTTCTCTACAGTGAGCGATAACACGTCCCTAGCTCCTACATCTGATGCAGTCTCCTCTACAGTAATAGATAACACGTCCCTAGCTCCTACATCTGATGCAGTCTCCTCTACAGTGAGAGATAAGACGTCCCTAGCTCCTACATCTGAAGCAGTCTCCTCTACAGTGAGAGATAAGACGTCCCTAGCTCCTACATCTGATACAGTCTCCTCTACAGTGAGGGATAAGATGTCCCTAGCACCTACATCTGATGCAGTCTCCTCTACAGTGAGAGATAAGACGTCCCTAGCTCCTATATCTGATGCCGTCTCCTCTACAGTGAGAGATAAGATGTCCCTAGCTCCTATATCTGATGCAGTCACCTCTACAGTGAGAGATAAGACGTCCCTAGCTCCTACATCTGATGCAGTCTCCTCTACAGTGAGAGATAAGACATCCCTAGCTCCTACATCTGATGCAGTCACCTCTACAGTGAGAGATAAGACGTCCCTAGCACCTACATCTGATGCAGTCTCCTCTACAGTGAGAGATAAGACGTCCCTAGCTCCTATATCTGATGCCGTCTCCTCTACAGTGAGAGATAAGATGACCCTAGCTCCTATATCTGATGCAGTCACCTCTACAGTGAGAGATAAGACGTCCCTAGCTCCTACATCTGATGCACTCTCCTCTACAGTGAGAGCTAAGACATCCCTAGCTCCTACATCTGATGCAGTCACCTCTACAGTGAGAGATAAGACGTCCGTAGCTCCTACATCTGATGCAGTCTTCTCTACAGTGAGAGATAAGACGTCCCTAGCTCCTACATCTGATGCAGTCTTCTCTACAGTGAGAGATAAGACGTCCCTAGCTCCTACATCTGATGCAGTCACCTCTACAGTGAGATAAGATGTTCCTAGCACCTACATCTGATGCAGTCACCTCTACAGTGAGAGATAAGACGTCCCTAGCTCCTACATCTGATGCAGTCACCTCTACAGTGAGAGATAAGACGTCCCTAGCTCCTACATCTGATGCAGTCTCCTCTACAGTGAGAGATAAGACGTCCCTAGTGCCTACATCTGAAGCAGTCTCCTCTACAGTGAGAGATAAGACGTCCCTAGCTCCTACATCTGATAGTCTCCTCTACAGTGAGGGATAAGATGTCCCTAGCACCTACATCTGATGCAGTCTCCTCTACAGTGAGAGATAAGACGTCCCTAGCTGCTATATCTGATGCCGTCTCCTCTACAGTGAGAGATAAGATGTCCCTAGCTCCTATATCTGATGCAGTCACCTCTACAGTGAGAGATAAGACGTCCCTAGCACCTACATCTGATGCAGTTACCTCTACAGTGAGAGATAAGACGTCCCTAGTGCCTACATCTAATGCAGTCTCCTCTACAGTGAGAGATGAGACGGCCCTTGCTCCTACATCTGATGCAGTCTCCTCTACAGTGAGAGGTAAGACGTCACTAGCTCCTACATCTGATGCAGTCTCCTCTACAGTGAGAGATAAGACATCCCTAGCTCCTACATCTGATGCAGTCTCCTCTACAGTGAGAGATAAGACGTCGCTAGCTCCTACATCTGATGCAGTCTTCTCTACAGTGAGGGATAAGATGACCCTAGCGCCTACATCTGATGAAGTTTCCTCTACGATGAGAGATAAAATTTCCCTAGCGCCTACATCTTATGCATTCACCTCTACATTGAGTGATGCCTACATCTGATGCATTCACCTCTACATCCGATGCAGTTGCCTCTACAATGAGAGATAACACGTCCGTAGCTCCTACATCTGATGCAGTCTCCTATACAGTGATAGATAAGATGTCCCAAGCTTCTACATCTCATGCAGTCTACTCTACAGTGAGAAATATGTCCCTAGCGCCTACATCTGATGCAGTCACCTCTACAGTGAGAGATAACACGTCCCTAGCTCCTACATCTGATGCACTCACCTCTACAGTGAGAGATAAGACGTCCCTAGCTCCTACATCTGATGCAGTCTCCTCTACAGTGAGAGATAAGACGTCCCTAGCGCCTACATCTGATCCAGTCTCCTCTACAGTGAGAGATAAGACGTCCCTAGCACCTACATCTGATGTAATGTCCTCTACAGTGAGAGATACGGCAACCCTAGCACCTACATCTAATGCAGTCACCACTACAGGGAGAGATAAGACGTCCATAGCGCCTACATCTGATGCAGTCACCTCTACAGTGAGAGATAACACGTCCCTAGCTCCTACATCTGATGCAGTCACCTCTACAGTGAGAGATAAGACGTCCCTAGCTCCTACATCTGATGCAGTCTCCTCTACAGTGAGAGATAAGACGTCCATAGTGCCTACATCTGAAGCAGTCTCCTCTACAGTGAGAGATAAGACGTCCCTAGCTCCTACATCTGATACAGTCTCCTCTACAGTGAGGGATAAGATGTCCCTAGCACATACATCTGATGCCGTCTCCTCTACAGTGAGAGATAAGACGTCCCTAGCTCCTATATCTGATGCCGTCTCCTCTACAGTGAGAGATAAGATGTCCCTAGCTCCTATATCTGATGCAGTCACCTCTACAGTGAGAGATAAGACGTCCCTAGCTCCTACATCTGATGCAGTCACTTCTACAGTGAGAGATAATACTTCCCTAGCGCCTGCATCTGATGCAGTCACCTCTACAGTGAGAGATAAGACGTCCCTAGCTCCTACATCTGATGCAGTCACCTCTACAGTGAGAGATAAGATGTCCCTAGCACCTACATCTGATGCAGTCTCCTCTACAGTGAGAGATAAGATGTCCCTAGCTCCTACATCTGATGCAGTCACCTCTACAGTGATAGATAAGACGTCCCTAGCTCCTACATCTGATGCAGTCTCCTCTACAGTGAGAGATAAGATGTCACTAGCACCTACATCTGATGCAGTCTCCTCTACAGTGAGAGATAAAACATCCCTAGCTCCTACATCTGATGCAGTCACCTCTACAGTGAGAGATAACACGTCCCTAGCTCCTACATCTGATGCAGTCTTCTCTACAGTGAGGGATAAGATGGCCCTAGCTCCTACATCTGATGCAGTCACCTCTACAGTGAGAGATAAGAAGCCCTAGCTCCTACATCTGATGTAGTCTCCTCTACAGTGAGAGATAAGAAGCCCTAGCTCCTACATCTGATGCAGTCACCTCTACAGTGAGAGATAAGATGTCCCTAGCACCTACATCTGATGCAGTCTCCTCTACAGTGATAGATAAGACGTCCCTAGCACCTACATCTGATGCAGTCACCTCTACAGTGAGCGATAAGACTTCCCTAGCACCTACATCTGATGCAGTCTCCTCTACAGTGATAGATAAGACGTCCCTAGCACCTACATCTGATGCAGTCTCCTCTACAGTGAGAGATAAGACGTCCCTAGCTCTTACATCTGATGCAGTCACCTCTACAGTGAGAGATAAGACATCCCTAGCTCCTACATCTGATGCAGTCACCTCTACAGTGAGCGATAAGACTTCCCTAGCTCCTGCATCTGATGCAGTCTCCTCTACAGTGAGAGATAAGATGTCCCTAGTGCCTACATCTGATGCAGTCTCCTCTACAGTGAGAGATAAGACGTCCCTAGAACCTACATCTGATGCAGTCTCCTCTACAGTGAGAGATAAGATGACCCTAGCTCCTACATCTGATGCAGTCTCCTCTACAGTGAGCGATAAGACTTCCCTAGCGCCAACATCTGATGCAGTCACTTCTACAGTGAGAGATAAGACGTCCGTAGCTCCTACATCTGATGCAGTCTCCTCTACAGTGAGCGATAAGACTTCCCTAGCGCCAACATCTGATGCAGTCACTTCTACAGTGAGAGATAATACTTCCCTAGCTCCTGCATCTGATGCAGTCACCTCTACTGTGAGAGATAAGACGTCCCTAGTGCCTACATCTGATGCAGTCTCCTCTACAGTGAGAGATAAGACGTCCCTAGAACCTACATCTGATGCAGTCTCCTCTACAGTGAGAGATAAGATGACCCTAGCTCCTACATCTGATGCAGTCACCTCTACAGTGAGAAATAAGACGTCACTAGCACCTACATCTGATGCAGTCACCTCTACAGTGAGAGATAAGACGTCCGTAGCTCCTACATCTGATGCAGTCACCTCTACAGTGAGAGATAACACGTCCCTAGCGCCTACATCTGAAGCAGTCTCTACAGTGAGAGATAAGACGTCCCTAGCTCCTACATCTGATGCAGTCTCCTCTACAGTGAGGGATAAGACGTCCCTAGCTCTTACATCTGATGCAGTCTCCTCTACAGTGAGGGATAAGATGTCCCTAGCGCCTACATCTAATGCAGTCTCCTCTACAGTGAGAGGTAAGACGGCCCTTGCTCCTACATCTGATGCAGTCTCCTCTACAGTGAGAGATAAGACATCCCTAGCTCCTACATCTGATGCAGTCTCCTCTACAGTGAGAGATAAGACGTCGTTAGCTCCTACATCTGATGCAGTCTTCTCTACAGTGAGGGATAAGATGACCCTAGCGCCTACATCTGATGAAGTTTCCTCTACGATGAGAGATAAAATTTCCCTAGCGCCTACATCTTATGCATTCACCTCTACATTGAGTGATGCCTACATCTGATGCATTCACCTCTACATCCGATGCAGTTGCCTCTACAGTGAGAGATAACACGTCCGTAGCTCCTACATCTGATGCAGTCTCCTATACAGTGATAGATAAGATGTCCCAAGCTTCTACATCTCATGCAGTCTACTCTACAGTGAGAAATATGTCCCTGGCGCCTACATCTGATGCAGTCACCTCTACAGTGAGAGATAACACGTCCCTAGCTCCTACATCTGATGCAGTCACCTCTACAGTGAGAGATAAGACGTCCCTAGCTCCTACATCTGATGCAGTCTCCTCTACAGTGAGAGATAAGACGTCCCTAGCGCCTACATCTGATCCAGTCTCCTCTACAGTGAGAGATAAGACGTCCCTAGCACCTACATCTGATGTAATGTCCTCTACAGTGAGAGATACGGCAACCCTAGCACCTACATCTAATGCAGTCACCACTACAGGGAGAGATAAGACGTCCATAGCGCCTACATCTGATGCAGTCACCTCTACAGTGAGAGATAACACGTCCCTAGCTCCTACATCTGATGCAGTCACCTCTACAGTGAGAGATAAGACGTCCCTAGCTCCTACATCTGATGCAGTCTCCTCTACAGTGAGAGATAAGACGTCCATAGTGCCTACATCTGAAGCAGTCTCCTCTACAGTGAGAGATAAGACGTCCCTAGCTCCTACATCTGATACAGTCTCCTCTACAGTGAGGGATAAGATGTCCCTAGCTCCTATATCTGATGCAGTCACCTCTACAGTGAGAGCTAAGACATCCCTAGCTCCTACATCTGATGCAGTCTTCTCTACAGTGAGAGATAAGACGTCCCTAGCTCCTATATCTGATGCAGTCTTCTCTACAGTGAGAGATAAGACGTCCCTAGCTCCTACATCTGATGCAGTCACCTCTACAGTGAGATAAGATGTTCCTAGCACCTACATCTGATGCAGTCACCTCTACAGTGAGAGATAAGACGTCCCTAGCTCCTACATCTGATGCAGTCACCTCTACAGTGAGAGATAAGACGTCCCTAGCTCCTACATCTGATGCAGTCTCCTCTACAGTGAGAGATAAGACATCCCTAGTGCCTACATCTGAAGCAGTCTCCTCTACAGTGAGAGATAAGACGTCCCTAGCTCCTACATCTAATACAGTCTCCTCTACAGTGAGGGATAAGATGTCCCTAGCACCTACATCTGATGCAGTCTCCTCTACAGTGAGAGATAAGACGTCCCTAGCTCCTATATCTGATGCCGTCTCCTCTACAGTGAGAGATAAGATGTCCCTAGCTCCTATATCTGATGCAGTCACCTCTACAGTGAGAGATAAGACGTCCCTAGCACCTACATCTGATGCAGTTACCTCTACAGTGAGAGATAAGACGTCCCTAGTGCCTACATCTAATGCAGTCTCCTCTACAGTGAGAGATGAGACGTCCCTAGCTCCTACATCTGACGCAGTCACCTCTGCAGTGAGAGATAAGATGACCCTAGCTCCTACATCTGATGCAGTCTCCTCTACAGTGAGAGATAAGACGTCCCTAGCTCCTACATCTGATGCAGTCACCTCTACAGTGAGAGATAAAACGTCCCTAGCACCTACATCTGATGCAGTTACCTCTACAGTGAGAGGTAAGACGTCCCTAGCTCCTACATCTGATGCAGTCACCTCTACAGTGAGAGATAAGATGACCCTAGCTCCTACATCTGATGCAGTCTCCTCTACAGTGAGAGATAAGATGACCCTAGCTCCTACATCTGATGCAGTCACCTCTACAGTGAGAGATAAGACGTCCCTAGCTCCTACATCTGATGCAGTCACCTCTACAGTGAGAGATAAGACGTCCCTACATCCTACATCTGATGCAGTCACCTCTACAGTGAGAGATAACACGTCCCTAGCTCCTACATCTGATGCAGTCTTCTCTACAGTGAGCGATAACACGTCCCTAGCTCCTACATCTGATGCAGTCTCCTCTACAGTGAGAGATAAGACGTCGTTAGCTCCTACATCTGATGCAGTCTTCTCTACAGTGAGGGATAAGATGACCCTAGCGCCTACATCTGATGAAGTTTCCTCTACGATGAGAGATAAAATTTCCCTAGCGCCTACATCTTATGCATTCACCTCTACATTGAGTGATGCCTACATCTGATGCATTCACCTCTACATCCGATGCAGTTGCCTCTACAGTGAGAGATAACACGTCCGTAGCTCCTACATCTGATGCAGTCTCCTATACAGTGATAGATAAGATGTCCCAAGCTTCTACATCTCATGCAGTCTACTCTACAGTGAGAAATATGTCCCTGGCGCCTACATCTGATGCAGTCACCTCTACAGTGAGAGATAACACGTCCCTAGCTCCTACATCTGATGCAGTCACCTCTACAGTGAGAGATAAGACGTCCCTAGCTCCTACATCTGATGCAGTCTCCTCTACAGTGAGAGATAAGACGTCCCTAGCGCCTACATCTGATCCAGTCTCCTCTACAGTGAGAGATAAGACGTCCCTAGCACCTACATCTGATGTAATGTCCTCTACAGTGAGAGATACGGCAACCCTAGCACCTACATCTAATGCAGTCACCACTACAGGGAGAGATAAGACGTCCATAGCGCCTACATCTGATGCAGTCACCTCTACAGTGAGAGATAACACGTCCCTAGCTCCTACATCTGATGCAGTCACCTCTACAGTGAGAGATAAGACGTCCCTAGCTCCTACATCTGATGCAGTCTCCTCTACAGTGAGAGATAAGACGTCCATAGTGCCTACATCTGAAGCAGTCTCCTCTACAGTGAGAGATAAGACGTCCCTAGCTCCTACATCTGATACAGTCTCCTCTACAGTGAGGGATAAGATGTCCCTAGCTCCTATATCTGATGCAGTCACCTCTACAGTGAGAGCTAAGACATCCCTAGCTCCTACATCTGATGCAGTCTTCTCTACAGTGAGAGATAAGACGTCCCTAGCTCCTATATCTGATGCAGTCTTCTCTACAGTGAGAGATAAGACGTCCCTAGCTCCTACATCTGATGCAGTCACCTCTACAGTGAGATAAGATGTTCCTAGCACCTACATCTGATGCAGTCACCTCTACAGTGAGAGATAAGACGTCCCTAGCTCCTACATCTGATGCAGTCACCTCTACAGTGAGATAAGATGTTCCTAGCACCTACATCTGATGCAGTCACCTCTACAGTGAGAGATAAGACGTCCCTAGCTCCTACATCTGATGCAGTCACCTCTACAGTGAGAGATAAGACGTCCCTAGCTCCTACATCTGATGCAGTCTCCTCTACAGTGAGAGATAAGACATCCCTAGTGCCTACATCTGAAGCAGTCTCCTCTACAGTGAGAGATAAGACGTCCCTAGCTCCTACATCTAATACAGTCTCCTCTACAGTGAGGGATAAGATGTCCCTAGCACCTACATCTGATGCAGTCTCCTCTACAGTGAGAGATAAGACGTCCCTAGCTCCTATATCTGATGCCGTCTCCTCTACAGTGAGAGATAAGATGTCCCTAGCTCCTATATCTGATGCAGTCACCTCTACAGTGAGAGATAAGACGTCCCTAGCACCTACATCTGATGCAGTTACCTCTACAGTGAGAGATAAGACGTCCCTAGTGCCTACATCTAATGCAGTCTCCTCTACAGTGAGAGATGAGACGTCCCTAGCTCCTACATCTGACGCAGTCACCTCTGCAGTGAGAGATAAGATGACCCTAGCTCCTACATCTGATGCAGTCTCCTCTACAGTGAGAGATAAGACGTCCCTAGCTCCTACATCTGATGCAGTCACCTCTACAGTGAGAGATAAAACGTCCCTAGCACCTACATCTGATGCAGTTACCTCTACAGTGAGAGGTAAGACGTCCCTAGCTCCTACATCTGATGCAGTCACCTCTACAGTGAGAGATAAGATGACCCTAGATCCTACATCTGATGCAGTCTCCTCTACAGTGAGAGATAAGATGACCCTAGCTCCTACATCTGATGCAGTCACCTCTACAGTGAGAGATAAGACGTCCCTAGCTCCTACATCTGATGCAGTCACCTCTACAGTGAGAGATAAGACGTCCCTACATCCTACATCTGATGCAGTCACCTCTACAGTGAGAGATAACACGTCCCTAGCTCCTACATCTGATGCAGTCTTCTCTACAGTGAGCGATAACACGTCCCTAGCTCCTACATCTGATGCAGTCTCCTCTACAGTGAGAGATAAGACGTCGTTAGCTCCTACATCTGATGCAGTCTTCTCTACAGTGAGGGATAAGATGACCCTAGCGCCTACATCTGATGAAGTTTCCTCTACGATGAGAGATAAAATTTCCCTAGCGCCTACATCTTATGCATTCACCTCTACATTGAGTGATGCCTACATCTGATGCATTCACCTCTACATCCGATGCAGTTGCCTCTACAGTGAGAGATAACACGTCCGTAGCTCCTACATCTGATGCAGTCTCCTATACAGTGATAGATAAGATGTCCCAAGCTTCTACATCTCATGCAGTCTACTCTACAGTGAGAAATATGTCCCTGGCGCCTACATCTGATGCAGTCACCTCTACAGTGAGAGATAACACGTCCCTAGCTCCTACATCTGATGCAGTCACCTCTACAGTGAGAGATAAGACGTCCCTAGCTCCTACATCTGATGCAGTCTCCTCTACAGTGAGAGATAAGACGTCCCTAGCGCCTACATCTGATCCAGTCTCCTCTACAGTGAGAGATAAGACGTCCCTAGCACCTACATCTGATGTAATGTCCTCTACAGTGAGAGATACGGCAACCCTAGCACCTACATCTAATGCAGTCACCACTACAGGGAGAGATAAGACGTCCATAGCGCCTACATCTGATGCAGTCACCTCTACAGTGAGAGATAACACGTCCCTAGCTCCTACATCTGATGCAGTCACCTCTACAGTGAGAGATAAGACGTCCCTAGCTCCTACATCTGATGCAGTCTCTTCTACAGTGAGAGATAAGACGTCCATAGTGCCTACATCTGAAGCAGTCTCCTCTACAGTGAGAGATAAGACGTCCCTAGCTCCTACATCTGATACAGTCTCCTCTACAGTGAGGGATAAGATGTCCCTAGCTCCTATATCTGATGCAGTCACCTCTACAGTGAGAGCTAAGACATCCCTAGCTCCTACATCTGATGCAGTCTTCTCTACAGTGAGAGATAAGACGTCCCTAGCTCCTATATCTGATGCAGTCTTCTCTACAGTGAGAGATAAGACGTCCCTAGCTCCTACATCTGATGCAGTCACCTCTACAGTGAGATAAGATGTTCCTAGCACCTACATCTGATGCAGTCACCTCTACAGTGAGAGATAAGACGTCCCTAGCTCCTACATCTGATGCAGTCACCTCTACAGTGAGAGATAAGACGTCCCTAGCTCCTACATCTGATGCAGTCTCCTCTACAGTGAGAGATAAGACATCCCTAGTGCCTACATCTGAAGCAGTCTCCTCTACAGTGAGAGATAAGACGTCCCTAGCTCCTACATCTAATACAGTCTCCTCTACAGTGAGGGATAAGATGTCCCTAGCACCTACATCTGATGCAGTCTCCTCTACAGTAAGAGATAAGACGTCCCTAGCTCCTATATCTGATGCCGTCTCCTCTACAGTGAGAGATAAGATGTCCCTAGCTCCTATATCTGATGCAGTCACCTCTACAGTGAGAGATAAGACGTCCCTAGCACCTACATCTGATGCAGTTACCTCTACAGTGAGAGATAAGACGTCCCTAGTGCCTACATCTAATGCAGTCTCCTCTACAGTGAGAGATGAGACGTCCCTAGCTCCTACATCTGACGCAGTCACCTCTGCAGTGAGAGATAAGATGACCCTAGCTCCTACATCTGATGCAGTCTCCTCTACAGTGAGAGATAAGACGTCCCTAGCTCCTACATCTGATGCAGTCACCTCTACAGTGAGAGATAAAACGTCCCTAGCACCTACATCTGATGCAGTTACCTCTACAGTGAGAGGTAAGACGTCCCTAGCTCCTACATCTGATGCAGTCACCTCTACAGTGAGAGATAAGATGACCCTAGCTCCTACATCTGATGCAGTCTCCTCTACAGTGAGAGATAAGATGACCCTAGCTCCTACATCTGATGCAGTCACCTCTACAGTGAGAGATAAGACGTCCCTAGCTCCTACATCTGATGCAGTCACCTCTACAGTGAGAGATAAGACGTCCCTACATCCTACATCTGATGCAGTCACCTCTACAGTGAGAGATAACACGTCCCTAGCTCCTACATCTGATGCAGTCTTCTCTACAGTGAGCGATAACACGTCCCTAGCTCCTACATCTGATGCAGTCTCCTCTACAGTAATAGATAACACGTCCCTAGCTCCTACATCTGATGCAGTCTCCTCTACAGTGAGAGATAAGACGTCCCTAGCTCCTACATCTGAAGCAGTCTCCTCTACAGTGAGAGATAAGACGTCCCTAGCTCCTACATCTGATACAGTCTCCTCTACAGTGAGGGATAAGATGTCCCTAGCACCTACATCTGATGCAGTCTCCTCTACAGTGAGAGATAAGACGTCCCTAGCTCCTATATCTGATGCCGTCTCCTCTACAGTGAGAGATAAGATGTCCCTAGCTCCTATATCTGATGCAGTCACCTCTACAGTGAGAGATAAGACGTCCCTAGCTCCTACATCTGATGCAGTCTCCTCTACAGTGAGAGATAAGACATCCCTAGCTCCTACATCTGATGCAGTCACCTCTACAGTGAGAGATAAGACGTCCCTAGCACCTACATCTGATGCAGTCTCCTCTACAGTGAGAGATAAGACGTCCCTAGCTCCTATATCTGATGCCGTTTCCTCTACAGTGAGAGATAAGATGTCCCTAGCTCCTATATCTGATGCAGTCACCTCTACAGTGAGAGATAAGACGTCCCTAGCTCCTACATCTGATACACTCTCCTCTACAGTGAGAGCTAAGACATCCCTAGCTCCTTCATCTGATGCAGTCACCTCTACAGTGAGAGATAAGACGTCCGTAGCTCCTACATCTGATGCAGTCTTCTCTACAGTGAGAGATAAGACGTCCCTAGCTCCTACATCTGATGCAGTCTTCTCTACAGTGAGAGATAAGGTGTCCCTAGTGCCTACATCTGATGCAGTCTCCTCTACAGTGAGAGATAAGATGTCAATAGCGCCTACATCTGATGCAGTTACCTCTACAGTGAGAGATAAGACGTCCCTAGCTCCTACATCTGATACAGTCTCCTCTACAGTGAGAGATAAGATGTCCCTAGTGCCTACATCTGATGCAGTCACCTCTACAGTGAGAGATAAGATGTCCCTAGCGCCTACATCTGATGCAGTTACCTCTACAGTGAGAGATAAGACGTCCCTAGTGCCTACATCTAATGCAGTCTCCTCTACAGTGAGAGATGAGACGTCCCTAGCTCCTACATCTGATGCAGTCTCCTCTACAGTGAGAGATAGGATGACCCTAGCTCCTACATCTGATGCAGTCACCTCTACAGTGAGAGATAAGACGTCCCTAGCTCAAACATCTGATGCAGTCACCTCTACAGTGAGAGATAAGACGTCCCTAGATCCTACATCTGATGCAGTCACCTCTACAGTGAGAGATAACACGTCCCTAGCTCCTACATCTGATGCAGTATTCTCAACAGTGAGCGATAATACGTCCCTAGCTCCTACATCTGATGCAGTCTCCTCTACAGTGAGCGATAACACGTCCCTATCTCCTACAACTGATGCAGTCTCCTCTACAGTAATAGATAACATGTCCCTAGCACCTACATCTGATGCCGTCTTCTCTACAGTGAAAGATAAGTTGGCCCTAGTACCTACATCTGATGCAGTCACCTCTACGGTGAGAGATAAGATGTCAATAGCTCCTGCATCTGATGCAGTCACCTCTACAGTGAGGGATAAGACGTCCCTAGCACCTACATCTGATGCCATCTCCTCTACAGTGATAGATAAGATGGCCCTAGTACATACATCTGATGCAGTTACCTCTACAGTAAGGGATAAGACGTCCCTAGCACCTACACCTGATGCAGTCTCCTCTACAGTGAGAGATAAGATGTCCCTAGCTCCTATATCTGATGCAGTCACCTCTACAGTGAGAGATAAGACGTCCCTAGCTCCTACATCTGATGCAGTCTCCTCTACAGTGAGAGATAAGACATCCCTAGCTCCTACATCTGATGCAGTCACCTCTACAGTGAGAGATAAGACGTCCCTAGAGCATACATCTGATGCAGTCTCCTCTACAGTGAGAGATAAGACGTCCCTAGCTCCTATATCTGATGCAGTCTCCTCTACAGTGAGAGATAAGACGTCCCTAGCTCCTATATCTGATGCCGTCTCCTCTACAGTGAGAGATAAGATGTCCCTAGCTCCTATATCTGATGCAGTCACCTCTACAGTGAGAGATAAGACGTCCCTAGCTCCTACATCTGATGCACTCTCCTCTACAGTGAGAGCTAAGACATCCCTAGCTCCTACATCTGATGCAGTCACCTCTGCAGTGAGAGATAAGACGTCCGTAGCTCCTACATCTGATGCAGTCTTCTCTACAGTGAGAGATAAGACGTCCCTAGCTCCTACATCTGATGCAGTCTTCTCTACAGTGAGAGATAAGGTGTCCCTAGTGCCTACATCTGATGCAGTCTCCTCTACAGTGAGAGATAAGATGTCAATAGCGCCTACATCTGATGCAGTTACCTCTACAGTGAGAGATAAGACGTCCCTAGCTCCTACATCTGATACAGTCTCCTCTACAGTGAGAGATAAGATGTCCCTAGTGCCTACATCTGATGCAGTCACCTCTACAGTGAGAGATAAGATGTCCCTAGCGCCTACATCTGATGCAGTTACCTCTACAGTGAGAGATAAGACGTCCCTAGTGCCTACATCTAATGCAGTCTCCTCTACAGTGAGAGATGAGACGTCCCTAGCTCATACATCTGATGCAGTCTCCTCTACAGTGAGAGATAAGATGACCCTAGCTCCTACATCTGATGCAGTCACCTCTACAGTGAGAGATAAGACGTCCCTAGCTCCTACATCTGATGCAGTCACCTCTACAGTGAGAGATAAGACGTCCCTAGATCCTACATCTGATGCAGTCACCTCTACAGTGAGAGATAACACGTCCCTAGCTCCTACATCTGATGCAGTCTTCTCTACAGTGAGCGATAACACGTCCCTAGCTCCTACATCTGATGCAGTCTCTTCTACAGTAATAGATAACACGTCCCTAGCTCCTACATCTGATGCAGTCTCCTCTACAGTGACAGATAAGACGTCCATAGCTCCTACATCTGAAGCAGTCTCCTCTACAGTGAGAGATAAGACGTCCCTAGCTCCTACATCTGATACAGTCTCCTCTACAGTGAGGGATAAGACGTCCCTAGCACCTACATCTGATGCAGTCTCCTCTACAGTGAGAGATAAGACGTCCCTAGCTCCTACATCTGATGCCGTCTCCTCTACAGTGAGAGATAAGATGTCCCTAGCTCCTACATCTGAAGCAGTCACCTCTACAGTGAGAGATAAGACGTCCCTAGCTCCTACATCTGATGCAGTCTCCTCTACAGTGAGAGATAAGACATCCCTAGCTCCTACATCTGATGCAGTCACCTCTACAGTGAGAGATAAGACGTCCCTAGCACCTACATCTGATGCAGTCTCCTCTACAGTGAGAGATAAGACGTCCATAGCTCCTATATCTGATGCCGTCTCCTCTACAGTGAGAGATAAGATGTCCCTAGCTCCTATATCTGATGCAGTCACCTCTACAGTGAGAGATAAGACGTCCCTAGCTCCTACATCTGATGCACTCTTCTCTACAGTGAGAGATAAGGTGTCCCTAGTGCGTACATATGATGCAGTCTCCTCTACAGTGAGAGATAAGATGTCAATAGCGCCTACATCTGATGCAGTTACCTCTACAGTGAGAGATAAGACGTCCCTAGCTCCTACATCTGATACAGTCTCCTCTACAGTGAGAGATAAGATGTCCCTAGCACCTACATCTGATGCAGTCTTCTCTACAGTGAGAGATAAGGTGTCCCTAGTGCCTACATCTGATGCAGTCTCCTCTACAGTGAGAGATAAGATGTCAATAGCGCCTACATCTGATGCAGTTACCTCTACAGTGAGAGATAAGACGTCCCTAGCTCCTACATCTGATACAGTCTCCTCTACAGTGAGAGATAAGATGTCCCTAGTGCCTACATCTGATGCAGTCACCTCTACAGTGAGAGATAAGATGTCCCTAGCGCCTACATCTGATGCAGTTACCACTACAGTGAGAGATAAGACGTCCCTAGTGCCTACATCTAATGCAGTGTCCTCTACAGTGAGAGATGAGACGTCCCTAGCTCCTACATCTGAAGCAGTCTCCTCTACAGTGAGAGATAAGATGACCCTAGCTCCTACATCTGATGCAGTCACCTCTACAGTGAGAGATAAGACGTCCATAGCTCATACATCTGATGCAGTCACCTCTACAGTGAGAGATAAGACGTCCCTAGATCCTACATCTGATGCAGTCACCTCTACAGTGAGAGATAACACGTCCCTAGCTCCTACATCTGATGCAGTATTCTCTACAGTGAGCGATAACACGTCCCTAGCTCCTACATCTGATGCAGTCTCCTCTACAGTAATAGATAACACGTCCCTAGCTCCTACATCTGATGCAGTCTCCTCTACAGTGAGCGATAACACGTCCCTAGCTCCTACATCTGATGCAGTCTCCTCTACAGTAATAGATAACATGTCCCTAGCACCTACATCTGATGCCGTCTTCACTACAGTGAAAGATAAGTTGGCCCTAGTACCTACATCTGATGCAGTCACCTCTACGGTGAGAGATAAGATGTCCCTAGCTCCTGCATCTGATGCAGTCACCTCTACAGTGAGGGATAAGACGTCCCTAGCACCTACATCTGATGCCGTCTCCTCTACAGTGATAGATAAGATGGCCCTAGTACATACATCTGATGCAGTTACCTCTACAGTGAGGGATAAGACGTCCCTAGCACCTACACCTGATGCAGTCTCCTCTACAGTGAGAGATAAGATGTCCCTAGCTCCTATATCTGATGCAGTCACCTCTACAGTGAGAGATAAGACGTCCCTAGCTCCTACATCTGATGCAGTCTCCTCTACAGTGAGAGATAAGACATCCCTAGCTCCTACATCTGATGCAGTCACCTCTACAGTGAGAGATAAGACGTCCCTAGCACCTACATCTGATGCAGTCTCCTCTACAGTGAGAGATAAGACGTCCCTAGCTCATATATCTGATGCCGTCTCCTCTACAGTGAGAGATAAGATGTCCCTAGCTCCTATATCTGATGCAGTCACCTCTACAGTGAGAGATAAGACGTCCCTAGCTCCTACATCTGATGCACTCTCCTCTACAGTGAGAGCTAAGACATCCCTAGCTCCTACATCTGATGCAGTCACCTCTACAGTGAGAGATAAGAAGTCCGTAGCTCCTACATCTGATGCAGTCTTCTCTACAGTGAGAGATAAGACGTCCCTAGCTCCTACATCTGATGCAGTCTTCTCTACATTGAGAGATAAGGTGTCCCTAGTGCCTACATCTGATGCAGTCTCCTCTACAGTGAGAGATAAGATGTCAATAGCGCCTACATCTGATGCAGTTACCTCTACAGCGAGACATAAGACGTCCCTAGCTCCTACATCTGATACAGTCTCCTCTACAGTGAGAGATAAGATGTCCCTAGTGCCTACATCTGATGCAGTTACCTCTACAGTGAGAGATAAGACGTCCCTAGTGCCTACATCTAATGCAGTCTCCTCTACAGTGAGAGATGAGACGTCCCTAGCTCCTACATCTGATGCAGTCTCCTCTACAGTGAGAGATAAGATGACCCTAGCTCCTACATCTGATGCAGTCACCTCTACAGTGAGAGATAAGACGTCCCTAGCTCCTACATCTGATGCAGTCACCTCTACAGTGAGAGATAAGACGTCCCTAGATCCTACATCTGATGCAGTCACCTCTACAGTGAGAGATAACACGTCCCTAGCTCCTACATCTGATGCAGTCTTCTCTACAGTGAGCGATAACACGTCCCTAGCTCCTACATCTGATGCAGTCTCCTCTACAGTAATAGATAACACGTCCCTAGCTCCTACATCTGATGCAGTCTCCTCTACAGTGAGAGATAAGACGTCCCTAGCTCCTACATCTGAAGCAGTCTCCTCTACAGTGAGAGATAAGACGTCCCTAGCTCCTACATCTGATACAGTCTCCTCTACAGTGAGGGATAAGATGTCCCTAGCACCTACATCTGATGCAGTCTCCTCTACAGTGAGAGATAAGACGTCCCTAGCTCCTATATCTGATGCCGTCTCCTCTACAGTGAGAGATAAGATGTCCCTAGCTCCTATATCTGATGCAGTCACCTCTACAGTGAGAGATAAGACGTCCCTAGCTCCTACATCTGATGCAGTCACCTCTACAGTGAGAGATAAGACGTCCCTAGCACCTACATCTGATTCAGTCTCCTCTACAGTGAGAGATAAGATGACCCTAGCTCCTATATCTGATGCCGTCTCCTCTACAGTGAGAGATAAGATGTCCCTAGCTCCTATATCTGATGCAGTCACCTCTACAGTGAGAGATAAGACGTCCCTAGCTCCTACATCTGATGCACTCTCCTCTACAGTGAGAGCTAAGACATCCCTAGCTCCTACATCTGATGCAGTCACCTCTACAGTGAGAGATAAGACGTCCGTAGCTCCTACATCTGATGCAGTCTTCTCTACAGTGAGAGATAAGATGTCCCTAGCTCCTGCATCTGATGCAGTCTTCTCTACAGTGAGAGATAAGGTGTCCCTAGTGCCTACATCTGATGCAGTCTCCTCTACAGTGAGAGATAAGATGTCAATAGCGCCTACATCTGATGCAGTCACCTCTACAGTGAGAGATAAGACGTCCCTAGCTCCTACATCTGATGCAGTCACCTCTACAGTGAGAGATAAGACGTCCCTAGATCCTACATCTGATACAGTCTCCTCTACAGTGAGAGATAAGATGTCCCTAGTGCCTACATCTGATGCAGTTACCTCTACAGTGAGAGATAAGACGTCCCTAGTGCCTACATCTAATGCAGTCTCCTCTACAGTGAGAGATGAGACGTCCCTAGCTCCTACATCTGATGCAGTCTCCACTACAGTGAGAGATAAGATGACCCTAGCTCCTACATCTGATGCAGTCACCTCTACAGTGAGAGATAAGACGTCCCTAGCTCCTACATCTGATGCAGTCACCTCTACAGTGAGAGATAAGACGTCCCTAGATCCTACATCTGATGCAGTTACCTCTACAGCGAGACATAAGACGTCCCTAGCTCCTACATCTGATACAGTCTCCTCTACAGTGAGAGATAAGATGTCCCTAGTGCCTACATCTGATGCAGTTACCTCTACAGTGAGAGATAAGACGTCCCTAGTGCCTACATCTAATGCAGTCTCCTCTACAGTGAGAGATGAGACGTCCCTAGCTCCTACATCTGATGCAGTCTCCTCTACAGTGAGAGATAAGATGACCCTAGCTCCTACATCTGATGCAGTCACCTCTACAGTGAGAGATAAGACGTCCCTAGCTCCTACATCTGATGCAGTCACCTCTACAGTGAGAGATAAGACGTCCCTAGATCCTACATCTGATGCAGTCACCTCTACAGTGAGAGATAACACGTCCCTAGCTCCTACATCTGATGCAGTCTTCTCTACAGTGAGCGATAACACGTCCCTAGCTCCTACATCTGATGCAGTCTCCTCTACAGTAATAGATAACACGTCCCTAGCTCCTACATCTGATGCAGTCTCCTCTACAGTGAGAGATAACACGTCCCTAGCTCCTACATCTGAAGCAGTCTCCTCTACAGTGAGAGATAAGACGTCCCTAGCTCCTACATCTGATACAGTCTCCTCTACAGTGAGGGATAAGATGTCCCTAGCACCTACATCTGATGCAGTCTCCTCTACAGTGAGAGATAAGACGTCCCTAGCTCCTATATCTGATGCCGTCTCCTCTACAGTGAGAGATAAGATGTCCCTAGCTCCTATATCTGATGCAGTCACCTCTACAGTGAGAGATAAGACGTCCCTAGCTCCTACATCTGATGCAGTCACCTCTACAGTGAGAGATAAGACGTCCCTAGCACCTACATCTGATTCAGTCTCCTCTACAGTGAGAGATAAGATGACCCTAGCTCCTATATCTGATGCCGTCTCCTCTACAGTGAGAGATAAGATGTCCCTAGCTCCTATATCTGATGCAGTCACCTCTACAGTGAGAGATAAGACGTCCCTAGCTCCTACATCTGATGCACTCTCCTCTAAAGTGAGAGCTAAGACATCCCTAGCTCCTACATCTGATGCAGTCACCTCTACAGTGAGAGATAAGACGTCCGTAGCTCCTACATCTGATGCAGTCTTCTCTACAGTGAGAGATAAGATGTCCCTAGCTCCTGCATCTGATGCAGTCTTCTCTACAGTGAGAGATAAGGTGTCCCTAGTGCCTACATCTGATGCAGTCTCCTCTACAGTGAGAGATAAGATGTCAATAGCGCCTACATCTGATGCAGTCACCTCTACAGTGAGAGATAAGACGTCCCTAGCTCCTACATCTGATGCAGTCACCTCTACAGTGAGAGATAAGACGTCCCTAGATCCTACATCTGATACAGTCTCCTCTACAGTGAGAGATAAGATGTCCCTAGTGCCTACATCTGATGCAGTTACCTCTACAGTGAGAGATAAGACGTCCCTAGTGCCTACATCTAATGCAGTCTCCTCTACAGTGAGAGATGAGACGTCCCTAGCTCCTACATCTGATGCAGTCTCCACTACAGTGAGAGATAAGATGACCCTAGCTCCTACATCTGATGCAGTCACCTCTACAGTGAGAGATAAGACGTCCCTAGCTCCTACATCTGATGCAGTCACCTCTACAGTGAGAGATAAGACGTCCCTAGATCCTACATCTGATGCAGTCACCTCTACAGTGAGAGATAACACGTCCCTAGCTCCTACATCTGATGCAGTCTTCTCTACAGTGAGCGATAACACGTCCCTAGCTCCTACATCTGATGCAGTCTCCTCTACAGTAATAGATAACACGTCCCTAGCTCCTACATCTGATGCAGTCTCCTCTACAGTGAGAGATAAGACGTCCCTAGCTCCTACATCTGAAGCAGTCTCCTCTACAGTGAGAGATAAGACGTCCCTAGCTCCTACATCTGATGCAGTCTCCTCTACAGTGAGAGATAAGACATCCCTAGCTCCTACATCTGATGCAGTCACCTCTACAGTGAGAGATAAGACGTCCCTAGCACCTACATCTGATGCAGTCTCCTCTACAGTGAGAGATAAGACGTCCATAGCTCCTATATCTGATGCCGTCTCCTCTACAGTGAGAGATAAGATGTCCCTAGCTCCTATATCTGATGCAGTCACCTCTACAGTGAGAGATAAGACGTCCCTAGCTCCTACATCTGATGCACTCTCCTCTACAGTGAGAGATAAGACATCCCTAGCACCTACATCTGATGCAGTCACCTCTACAGTGAGAGATAAGACGTCCGTAGCGCCTACATCTGATGCAGTCTTCTCTACAGTGAGAGATAAGACGTCCCTAGCTCCTACATCTGATGCAGTCTTCTCTACAGTGAGAGATAAGGTGTCCCTAGTGCCTACATATGATGCAGTCTCCTCTACAGTGAGAGATAAGATGTCAATAGCGCCTACATCTGATGCAGTTACCTCTACAGTGAGAGATAAGACGTCCCTAGCTCCTACATCTGATACAGTCTCCTCTACAGTGAGAGATAAGATGTCCCTAGCACCTACATCTGATGCAGTCTTCTCTACAGTGAGAGATAAGATGTCAATAGCGCCTACATCTGATGCAGTTACCTCTACAGTGAGAGATAAGACGTCCCTAGCTCCTACATCTGATACAGTCTCCTCTACAGTGAGAGATAAGATGTCCCTAGTGCCTACATCTGATGCAGTCACCTCTACAGTGAGAGATAAGATGTCCCTAGCGCCTACATCTGATGCAGTTACCACTACAGTGAGAGATAAGACGTCCCTAGTGCCTACATCTAATGCAGTCTCCTCTACAGTGAGAGATGAGACGTCCCTAGCTCCTACATCTGAAGCAGTCTCCTCTACAGTGAGAGATAAGATGACCCTAGCTCCTACATCTGATGCAGTCACCTCTACAGTGAGAGATAAGACGTCCATAGCTCCTACATCTGATGCAGTCACCTCTACAGTGAGAGATAAGACGTCCCTAGATCCTACATCTGATGCAGTCACCTCTACAGTGAGAGATAACACGTCCCTAGCTCCTACATCTGATGCAGTATTCTCTACAGTGAGCGATAACACGTCCCTAGCTCCTACATCTGATGCAGTCTCCTCTACAGTAATAGATAACACGTCCCTAGCTCCTACATCTGATGCAGTCTCCTCTACAGTGAGCGATAACATGTCCCTAGCTCCTACATCTGATGCAGTCTCCTCTACAGTAATAGATAACATGTCCCTAGCACCTACATCTGATGCCGTCTTCTCTACAGTGAAAGATAAGTTGGCCCTAGTACCTACATCTGATGCAGTCACCTCTACGGTGAGAGATAAGATGTCCCTAGCTCCTGCATCTGATGCAGTCACCTCTACAGTGAGGGATAAGACGTCCCTAGCACCTACATCTGATGCCGTCTCCTCTACAGTGATAGATAAGATGGCCCTAGTACATACATCTGATGCAGTTACCTCTACAGTGAGGGATAAGACGTCCCTAGCACCTACACCTGATGCAGTCTCCTCTACAGTGAGAGATAAGATGTCCCTAGCTCCTATATCTGATGCAGTCACCTCTACAGTGAGAGATAAGACGTCCCTAGCTCCTACATCTGATGCAGTCTCCTCTACAGTGAGAGATAAGACATCCCTAGCTCCTACATCTGATGCAGTCACCTCTACAGTGAGAGATAAGACGTCCCTAGCACCTACATCTGATGCAGTCTCCTCTACAGTGAGAGATAAGACGTCCCTAGCTCATATATCTGATGCCGTCTCCTCTACAGTGAGAGATAAGATGTCCCTAGCTCCTATATCTGATGCAGTCACCTCTACAGTGAGAGATAAGACGTCCCTAGCTCCTACATCTGATGCACTCTCCTCTACAGTGAGAGCTAAGACATCCCTAGCTCCTACATCTGATGCAGTCACCTCTACAGTGAGAGATAAGACGTCCGTAGCTCCTACATCTGATGCAGTCTTCTCTACAGTGAGAGATAAGACGTCCCTAGCTCCTACATCTGATGCAGTCTTCTCTACATTGAGAGATAAGGTGTCCCTAGTGCCTACATCTGATGCAGTCTCCTCTACAGTGAGAGATAAGATGTCAATAGCGCCTACATCTGATGCAGTTACCTCTACAGCGAGAGATAAGACGTCCCTAGCTCCTACATCTGATACAGTCTCCTCTACAGTGAGAGATAAGATGTCCCTAGTGCCTACATCTGATGCAGTTACCTCTACAGTGAGAGATAAGACGTCCCTAGTGCCTACATCTAATGCAGTCTCCTCTACAGTGAGAGATGAGACGTCCCTAGCTCCTACATCTGATGCAGTCTCCTCTACAGTGAGAGATAAGATGACCCTAGCTCCTACATCTGATGCAGTCACCTCTACAGTGAGAGATAAGACGTCCCTAGCTCCTACATCTGATGCAGTCACCTCTACAGTGAGAGATAAGACGTCCCTAGATCCTACATCTGATGCAGTCACCTCTACAGTGAGAGATAACACGTCCCTAGCTCCTACATCTGATGCAGTCTTCTCTACAGTGAGCGATAACACGTCCCTAGCTCCTACATCTGATGCAGTCTCCTCTACAGTAATAGATAACACGTCCCTAGCTCCTACATCTGATGCAGTCTCCTCTACAGTGAGAGATAAGACGTCCCTAGCTCCTACATCTGAAGCAGTCTCCTCTACAGTGAGAGATAAGACGTCCCTAGCTCCTACATCTGATACAGTCTCCTCTACAGTGAGGGATAAGATGTCCCTAGCACCTACATCTGATGCAGTCTCCTCTACAGTGAGAGATAAGACGTCCCTAGCTCCTATATCTGATGCCGTCTCCTCTACAGTGAGAGATAAGATGTCCCTAGCTCCTATATCTGATGCAGTCACCTCTACAGTGAGAGATAAGACGTCCCTAGCTCCTACATCTGATGCAGTCACCTCTACAGTGAGAGATAAGACGTCCCTAGCACCTACATCTGATTCAGTCTCCTCTACAGTGAGAGATAAGATGACCCTAGCTCCTATATCTGATGCCGTCTCCTCTACAGTGAGAGATAAGATGTCCCTAGCTCCTATATCTGATGCAGTCACCTCTACAGTGAGAGATAAGACGTCCCTAGCTCCTACATCTGATGCACTCTCCTCTACAGTGAGAGCTAAGACATCCCTAGCTCCTACATCTGATGCAGTCACCTCTACAGTGAGAGATAAGACGTCCGTAGCTCCTACATCTGATGCAGTCTTCTCTACAGTGAGAGATAAGATGTCCCTAGCTCCTGCATCTGATGCAGTCTTCTCTACAGTGAGAGATAAGGTGTCCCTAGTGCCTACATCTGATGCAGTCTCCTCTACAGTGAGAGATAAGATGTCAATAGCGCCTACATCTGATGCAGTCACCTCTACAGTGAGAGATAAGACGTCCCTAGATCCTACATCTGATACAGTCACCTCTACAGTGAGAGATAAGATGTCCCTAGTGCCTACATCTGATGCAGTCACCTCTACAGTGAGAGATAAGACGTCCCTAGTGCCTACATCTAATGTAGTCTCCTCTACAGTGAGAGATGAGACGTCCCTAGCTCCTACATCTGATGCAGTCACATCTACAGTGAGAGATAAGACGTCCCTAGCTCCTACATCTGATGCAGTCACCTCTACAGTGAGAGATAAGACGTCCCTAGCTCCTATATCTGATGCAGTCACCTCTACAGTGAGAGATAAGACGTCCCAAGCTCCTACATCTGATGCACTCTCCTCTACAGTGAGAGCTAAGACATCCCTAGCTCCTACATCTGATGCAGTCACCTCTACAGTGAGAGATAAGACGTCCGTAGCTCCTACATCTGATGCAGTCTTCTCTACAGTGAGAGATAAGATGTCCCTAGCTCCTGCATCTGATGCAGTCTTCTCTACAGTGAGAGATAAGGTGTCCCTAGTGCCTACATCTGATGCAGTCTCCTCTACAGTGAGAGATAAGATGTCAATAGCGCCTACATCTGATGCAGTCACCTCTACAGTGAGAGATAACACGTCCCTAGCTCCTACATCTGATGCAGTCACCTCTACAGTGAGAGATAAGACGTCCCTAGATCCTACATCTGATACAGTCTCCTCTACAGTGAGAGATAAGATGTCCCTAGTGCCTACATCTGATGCAGTTACCTCTACAGTGAGAGATAAGACGTCCCTAGTGCCTACATCTAATGCAGTCTCCTCTACAGTGAGAGATGAGACGTCCCTAGCTCCTACATCTGATGCAGTCACCTCTACAGTGAGAAATAAGACGTCCCTAGCTCCTACATCTGATGCAGTCACCTCTACAGCGAGAGATAAGACGTCCCTAGATCCTACATCTGATGCAGTCACCTCTACAGTGAGAGATAACACGTCCCTAGCTCCTACATCTGATGCAGTCTCCACTACAGTGAGAGATAAGATGACCCTAGCTCCTACATCTGATGCAGTCACCTCTACAGTGAGAGATAAGACGTCCCTAGCTCCTACATCTGATGCAGTCACCTCTACAGTGAGAGATAAGACGTCCCTAGATCCTACATCTGATGCAGTCACCTCTACAGTGAGAGATAACACGTCCCTAGCTCCTACATCTGATGCAGTCTCCTCTACAGTAATAGATAACATGTCCCTAGCTCCTACATCTGATGCAGTCTCCTCTACAGTGAGAGATAAGACGTCCCTAGCTCCTACATCTGAAGCAGTCTCCTCTACAGTGAGAGATAAGACGTCCCTAGCTCCTACATCTGATACAGTCTCCTCTACAGTGAGGGATAAGATGTCCCTAGCACCTACATCTGATGCAGTCTCCTCTACAGTGAGAGATAAGACGTCCCTAGCTCCTACATCTGATGCAGTCTTCTCTACAGTGAGAGATGAGACGTCCCTAGCTCCTACATCTGATGCAGTCACCTCTGCAGTGAGAGATAAGATGACCCTAGCTCCTACATCTGATGCAGTCTCCTCTACAGTGAGAGATAAGATGTCCCTAGCACCTACATCTGATGCAGTCTTCTCTACAGTGAGAGATAAGGTGTCCCTAGTGCCTACATCTGATGCAGTCTCCTCTACAGTGAGAGATAAGATGTCAATAGCGCCTACATCTGATGCAGTTACCTCTACAGTGAGAGATAAGACGTCCCTAGCTCCTACATCTGATACAGTCTCCTCTACAGTGAGAGATAAGATGTCCCTAGTGCCTACATCTGATGCAGTCACCTCTACAGTGAGAGATAAGATGTCCCTAGCGCCTACATCTGATGCAGTTACCACTACAGTGAGAGATAAGACGTCCCTAGTGCCTACATCTAATGCAGTCTCCTCTACAGTGAGAGATGAGACGTCCCTAGCTCCTACATCTGAAGCAGTCTCCTCTACAGTGAGAGATAAGATGACCCTAGCTCCTACATCTGATGCAGTCACCTCTACAGTGAGAGATAAGACGTCCATAGCTCCTACATCTGATGCAGTCACCTCTACAGTGAGAGATAAGACGTCCCTAGATCCTACATCTGATGCAGTCACCTCTACAGTGAGAGATAACACGTCCCTAGCTCCTACATCTGATGCAGTATTCTCTACAGTGAGCGATAACACGTCCCTAGCTCCTACATCTGATGCAGTCTCCTCTACAGTAATAGATAACACGTCCCTAGCTCCTACATCTGATGCAGTCTCCTCTACAGTGAGCGATAACATGTCCCTAGCTCCTACATCTGATGCAGTCTCCTCTACAGTAATAGATAACATGTCCCTAGCACCTACATCTGATGCCGTCTTCTCTACAGTGAAAGATAAGTTGGCCCTAGTACCTACATCTGATGCAGTCACCTCTACGGTGAGAGATAAGATGTCCCTAGCTCCTGCATCTGATGCAGTCACCTCTACAGTGAGGGATAAGACGTCCCTAGCACCTACATCTGATGCCGTCTCCTCTACAGTGATAGATAAGATGGCCCTAGTACATACATCTGATGCAGTTACCTCTACAGTGAGGGATAAGACGTCCCTAGCACCTACACCTGATGCAGTCTCCTCTACAGTGAGAGATAAGATGTCCCTAGCTCCTATATCTGATGCAGTCACCTCTACAGTGAGAGATAAGACGTCCCTAGCTCCTACATCTGATGCAGTCTCCTCTACAGTGAGAGATAAGACATCCCTAGCTCCTACATCTGATGCAGTCACCTCTACAGTGAGAGATAAGACGTCCCTAGCACCTACATCTGATGCAGTCTCCTCTACAGTGAGAGATAAGACGTCCCTAGCTCATATATCTGATGCCGTCTCCTCTACAGTGAGAGATAAGATGTCCCTAGCTCCTATATCTGATGCAGTCACCTCTACAGTGAGAGATAAGACGTCCCTAGCTCCTACATCTGATGCACTCTCCTCTACAGTGAGAGCTAAGACATCCCTAGCTCCTACATCTGATGCAGTCACCTCTACAGTGAGAGATAAGACGTCCGTAGCTCCTACATCTGATGCAGTCTTCTCTACAGTGAGAGATAAGACGTCCCTAGCTCCTACATCTGATGCAGTCTTCTCTACATTGAGAGATAAGGTGTCCCTAGTGCCTACATCTGATGCAGTCTCCTCTACAGTGAGAGATAAGATGTCAATAGCGCCTACATCTGATGCAGTTACCTCTACAGCGAGAGATAAGACGTCCCTAGCTCCTACATCTGATACAGTCTCCTCTACAGTGAGAGATAAGATGTCCCTAGTGCCTACATCTGATGCAGTTACCTCTACAGTGAGAGATAAGACGTCCCTAGTGCCTACATCTAATGCAGTCTCCTCTACAGTGAGAGATGAGACGTCCCTAGCTCCTACATCTGATGCAGTCTCCTCTACAGTGAGAGATAAGATGACCCTAGCTCCTACATCTGATGCAGTCACCTCTACAGTGAGAGATAAGACGTCCCTAGCTCCTACATCTGATGCAGTCACCTCTACAGTGAGAGATAAGACGTCCCTAGATCCTACATCTGATGCAGTCACCTCTACAGTGAGAGATAACACGTCCCTAGCTCCTACATCTGATGCAGTCTTCTCTACAGTGAGCGATAACACGTCCCTAGCTCCTACATCTGATGCAGTCTCCTCTACAGTAATAGATAACACGTCCCTAGCTCCTACATCTGATGCAGTCTCCTCTACAGTGAGAGATAAGACGTCCCTAGCTCCTACATCTGAAGCAGTCTCCTCTACAGTGAGAGATAAGACGTCCCTAGCTCCTACATCTGATACAGTCTCCTCTACAGTGAGGGATAAGATGTCCCTAGCACCTACATCTGATGCAGTCTCCTCTACAGTGAGGGATAAGATGTCCCTAGCACCTACATCTGATGCCGTCTCCTCTACAGTGAGAGATAAGATGTCCCTAGCTCCTATATCTGATGCAGTCACCTCTACAGTGAGAGATAAGACGTCCCTAGCTCCTACATCTGATGCAGTCACCTCTACAGTGAGAGATAAGACGTCCCTAGCACCTACATCTGATTCAGTCTCCTCTACAGTGAGAGATAAGATGACCCTAGCTCCTATATCTGATGCCGTCTCCTCTACAGTGAGAGATAAGATGTCCCTAGCTCCTATATCTGATGCAGTCACCTCTACAGTGAGAGATAAGACGTCCCTAGCTCCTACATCTGATGCACTCTCCTCTACAGTGAGAGCTAAGACATCCCTAGCTCCTACATCTGATGCAGTCACCTCTACAGTGAGAGATAAGACGTCCGTAGCTCCTACATCTGATGCAGTCTTCTCTACAGTGAGAGATAAGATGTCCCTAGCTCCTGCAACTGATGCAGTCTTCTCTACAGTGAGAGATAAGGTGTCCCTAGTGCCTACATCTGATGCAGTCTCCTCTACAGTGAGAGATAAGATGTCAATAGCGCCTACATCTGATGCAGTCACCTCTACAGTGAGAGATAAGACGTCCCTAGCTCCTACATCTGATGCAGTCACCTCTACAGTGAGAGATAAGACGTCCCTAGATCCTACATCTGATACAGTCTCCTCTACAGTGAGAGATAAGATGTCCCTAGTGCCTACATCTGATGCAGTTACCTCTACAGTGAGAGATAAGACGTCCCTAGTGCCTACATCTAATGCAGTCTCCTCTACAGTGAGAGATGAGACGTCCCTAGCTCCTACATCTGATGCAGTCACCTCTACAGTGAGAGATAAGACGTCCCTAGCTCCTACATCTGATGCAGTCACCTCTACAGTGAGAGATAAGACGTCCCTAGCTCCTATATCTGATGCAGTCACCTCTACAGTGAGAGATAAGACGTCCCAAGCTCCTACATCTGATGCACTCTCCTCTACAGTGAGAGCTAAGACATCCCTAGCTCCTACATCTGATGCAGTCACCTCTACAGTGAGAGATAAGACGTCCGTAGCTCCTACATCTGATGCAGTCTTCTCTACAGTGAGAGATAAGATGTCCCTAGCTGCTGCATCTGATGCAGTCTTCTCTACAGTGAGAGATAAGGTGTCCCTAGTGCCTACATCTGATGCAGTCTCCTCTACAGTGAGAGATAAGATGTCAATAGCGCCTACATCTGATGCAGTCACCTCTACAGTGAGAGATAAGACGTCCCTAGCTCCTACATCTGATGCAGTCACCTCTACAGTGAGAGATAAGACGTCCCTAGCTCCTATATCTGATGCAGTCACCTCTACAGTGAGAGATAAGACGTCCCTAGCTCCTATATCTGATGCAGTCACCTCTACAGTGAGAGATAAGACGTCCCTAGCTCCTACATCTGATGCAGTCACCTCTACAGTGAGAGATAAGACGTCCCTAGCACCTACATCTGATGCAGTCTCCTCTACAGTGAGAGATAAGATGACCCTAGCTCCTATATCTGATGCCGTCTCCTCTACAGTGAGAGATAAGATGTCCCTAGCTCCTATATCTGATGCAGTCACCTCTACAGTGAGAGATAAGACGTCCCTAGCTCCTACATCTGATGCACTCTCCTCTACAGTGAGAGCTAAGACATCCCTAGCTCCTACATCTGATGCAGTCACCTCTACAGTGAGAGATAAGACGTCCGTAGCTCCTACATCTGATGCAGTCTTCTCTACAGTGAGAGATAAGACGTCCCTAGCTCCTGCATCTGATGCAGTCTTCTCTACAGTGAGAGATAAGGTGTCCCTAGTGCCTACATCTGATGCAGTCTCCTGTACAGTGAGAGATAAGATGTCAATAGCGCCTACATCTGATGCAGTTACCTCTACAGTGAGAGATAAGACGTCCCTAGCTCCTACATCTGATACAGTCTCCTCTACAGTGAGAGATAAGATGTCCCTAGTGCCTACATCTGATGCAGTCACCTCTACAGTGAGAGATAAGACGTCCCTAGCGCCTACATCTGATGCAGTTACCTCTACAGTGAGAGATAAGACGTCCCTAGTGCCTACATCTAATGCAGTCTCCTCTACAGTGAGAGATGAGACGTCCCTAGCGCCTACATCTGATGCAGTCACCTCTACAGTGAGAGATAAGACGTCCCTAGATCCTACATCTGATGCAGTCACCTCTACAGTGAGAGATAACACGTCCCTAGCTCCTACATCTGATGCAGTCTTCTCTACAGTGAGCGATAACACGTCCCTAGCTCCTACATCTGATGCAGTCTCCTCTACAGTAATAGATAACACGTCCCTAGCTCCTACATCTGATGCAGTCTCCTCTACAGTGAGAGATAAGACGTCCCTAGCTCCTACATCTGAAGCAGTCTCCTCTACAGTGAGAGATAAGACGTCCCTAGCTCCTACATCTGATGCAGTCTCCTCTACAGTGAGAGATAAGACATCCCTAGCTCCTACATCTGATGCAGTCACCTCTACAGTGAGAGATAAGACGTCCCTAGCACCTACATCTAATGCAGTCTCCTCTACAGTGAGAGATAAGACGTCCATAGCTCCTATATCTGATGCCGTCTCCTCTACAGTGAGAGATAAGATGTCCCTAGCTCCTATATCTGATGCAGTCACCTCTACAGTGAGAGATAAGATGTCCCTAGCTCCTACATCTGATGCACTCTCCTCTACAGTGAGAGATAAGACATCCCTAGCTCCTACATCTGATGCAGTCACCTCTACAGTGAGAGATAAGACGTCCGTAGCTCCTACATCTGTTGCAGTCTTCTCTACAGTGAGAGATAAGACGTCCCTAGCTCCTACATCTGATGCAGTCTTCTCTACAGTGAGAGATAAGGTGTCCCTAGTGCCTACATATGATGCAGTCTCCTCTACAGTGAGAGATAAGATGTAAATAGCGCCTACATCTGATGCAGTTACCTCTACAGTGAGAGATAAGACGTCCCTAGCTCCTACATCTGATACAGTCTCCTCTACAGTGAGAGATAAGATGTCCCTAGCACCTACATCTGATGCAGTCTTCTCTACAGTGAGAGATAAGGTGTCCCTAGTGCCTACATCTGATGCAGTCTCCTCTACAGTGAGAGATAAGATGTCAATAGCGCCTACATCTGATGCAGTTACCTCTACAGTGAGAGAGAAGACGTCCCTAGCTCCTACATCTGATGCAGTCACCTCTACAGTGAGAGATAAGATGTCCCTAGTGCCTACATCTGATGCAGTCACCTCTACAGTGAGAGATAAGATGTCCCTAGCGCCTACATCTGATGCAGTTACCACTACAGTGAGAGATAAGACGTCCCTAGTGCCTACATCTAATGCAGTCTCCTCTACAGTGAGAGATGAGACGTCCCTAGCTCCTACATCTGAAGCAGTCTCCTCTACAGTGAGAGATAAGATGACCCTAGCTCCTACATCTGATGCAGTCACCTCTACAGTGAGAGATAAGACGTCCATAGCTCCTACATCTGATGCAGTCACCTCTACAGTGAGAGATAAGACGTCCCTAGATCCTACATCTGATGCAGTCACCTCTACAGTGAGAGATAACACGTCCCTAGCTCCTACATCTGATGCAGTATTCTCTACAGTGAGCGATAACACGTCCCTAGCTCCTACATCTGATGCAGTCTCCTCTACAGTAATAGATAACACGTCCCTAGCTCCTACATCTGATGCAGTCTCCTCTACAGTGAGCGATAACATGTCCCTAGCTCCTACATCTGATGCAGTCTCCTCTACAGTAATAGATAACATGTCCCTAGCACCTACATCTGATGCCGTCTTCTCTACAGTGAAAGATAAGTTGGCCCTAGTACCTACATCTGATGCAGTCACCTCTACGGTGAGAGATAAGATGTCCCTAGCTCCTGCATCTGATGCAGTCACCTCTACAGTGAGGGATAAGACGTCCCTAGCACCTACATCTGATGCCGTCTCCTCTACAGTGATAGATAAGATGGCCCTAGTACATACATCTGATGCAGTTACCTCTACAGTGAGGGATAAGACGTCCCTAGCACCTACACCTGATGCAGTCTCCTCTACAGTGAGAGATAAGATGTCCCTAGCTCCTATATCTGATGCAGTCACCTCTACAGTGAGAGATAAGACGTCCCTAGCTCCTACATCTGATGCAGTCTCCTCTACAGTGAGAGATAAGACATCCCTAGCTCCTACATCTGATGCAGTCACCTCTACAGTGAGAGATAAGACGTCCCTAGCACCTACATCTGATGCAGTCTCCTCTACAGTGAGAGATAAGACGTCCCTAGCTCATATATCTGATGCCGTCTCCTCTACAGTGAGAGATAAGATGTCCCTAGCTCCTATATCTGATGCAGTCACCTCTACAGTGAGAGATAAGACGTCCCTAGCTCCTACATCTGATGCACTCTCCTCTACAGTGAGAGCTAAGACATCCCTAGCTCCTACATCTGATGCAGTCACCTCTACAGTGAGAGATAAGACGTCCGTAGCTCCTACATCTGATGCAGTCTTCTCTACAGTGAGAGATAAGACGTCCCTAGCTCCTACATCTGATGCAGTCTTCTCTACATTGAGAGATAAGGTGTCCCTAGTGCCTACATCTGATGCAGTCTCCTCTACAGTGAGAGATAAGATGTCAATAGCGCCTACATCTGATGCAGTTACCTCTACAGCGAGAGATAAGACGTCCCTAGCTCCTACATCTGATACAGTCTCCTCTACAGTGAGAGATAAGATGTCCCTAGTGCCTACATCTGATGCAGTTACCTCTACAGTGAGAGATAAGACGTCCCTAGTGCCTACATCTAATGCAGTCTCCTCTACAGTGAGAGATGAGACGTCCCTAGCTCCTACATCTGATGCAGTCTCCTCTACAGTGAGAGATAAGATGACCCTAGCTCCTACATCTGATGCAGTCACCTCTACAGTGAGAGATAAGACGTCCCTAGCTCCTACATCTGATGCAGTCACCTCTACAGTGAGAGATAAGACGTCCCTAGATCCTACATCTGATGCAGTCACCTCTACAGTGAGAGATAACACGTCCCTAGCTCCTACATCTGATGCAGTCTTCTCTACAGTGAGCGATAACACGTCCCTAGCTCCTACATCTGATGCAGTCTCCTCTACAGTAATAGATAACACGTCCCTAGCTCCTACATCTGATGCAGTCTCCTCTACAGTGAGAGATAAGACGTCCCTAGCTCCTACATCTGAAGCAGTCTCCTCTACAGTGAGAGATAAGACGTCCCTAGCTCCTACATCTGATACAGTCTCCTCTACAGTGAGGGATAAGATGTCCCTAGCACCTACATCTGATGCAGTCTCCTCTACAGTGAGGGATAAGATGTCCCTAGCACCTACATCTGATGCCGTCTCCTCTACAGTGAGAGATAAGATGTCCCTAGCTCCTATATCTGATGCAGTCACCTCTACAGTGAGAGATAAGACGTCCCTAGCTCCTACATCTGATGCAGTCACCTCTACAGTGAGAGATAAGACGTCCCTAGCACCTACATCTGATTCAGTCTCCTCTACAGTGAGAGATAAGATGACCCTAGCTCCTATATCTGATGCCGTCTCCTCTACAGTGAGAGATAAGATGTCCCTAGCTCCTATATCTGATGCAGTCACCTCTACAGTGAGAGATAAGACGTCCCTAGCTCCTACATCTGATGCACTCTCCTCTACAGTGAGAGCTAAGACATCCCTAGCTCCTACATCTGATGCAGTCACCTCTACAGTGAGAGATAAGACGTCCGTAGCTCCTACATCTGATGCAGTCTTCTCTACAGTGAGAGATAAGATGTCCCTAGCTCCTGCAACTGATGCAGTCTTCTCTACAGTGAGAGATAAGGTGTCCCTAGTGCCTACATCTGATGCAGTCTCCTCTACAGTGAGAGATAAGATGTCAATAGCGCCTACATCTGATGCAGTCACCTCTACAGTGAGAGATAAGACGTCCCTAGCTCCTACATCTGATGCAGTCACCTCTACAGTGAGAGATAAGACGTCCCTAGATCCTACATCTGATACAGTCTCCTCTACAGTGAGAGATAAGATGTCCCTAGTGCCTACATCTGATGCAGTTACCTCTACAGTGAGAGATAAGACGTCCCTAGTGCCTACATCTAATGCAGTCTCCTCTACAGTGAGAGATGAGACGTCCCTAGCTCCTACATCTGATGCAGTCACCTCTACAGTGAGAGATAAGACGTCCCTAGCTCCTATATCTGATGCAGTCACCTCTACAGTGAGAGATAAGACGTCCCAAGCTCCTACATCTGATGCACTCTCCTCTACAGTGAGAGCTAAGACATCCCTAGCTCCTACATCTGATGCAGTCACCTCTACAGTGAGAGATAAGACGTCCGTAGCTCCTACATCTGATGCAGTCTTCTCTACAGTGAGAGATAAGATGTCCCTAGCTCCTGCATCTGATGCAGTCTTCTCTACAGTGAGAGATAAGGTGTCCCTAGTGCCTACATCTGATGCAGTCTCCTCTACAGTGAGAGATAAGATGTCAATAGCGCCTACATCTGATGCAGTCACCTCTACAGTGAGAGATAAGACGTCCCTAGCTCCTACATCTGATGCAGTCACCTCTACAGTGAGAGATAAGACGTCCCTAGATCCTACATCTGATACAGTCTCCTCTACAGTGAGAGATAAGATGTCCCTAGTGCCTACATCTGATGCAGTTACCTCTACAGTGAGAGATAAGACGTCCCTAGTGCCTACATCTAATGCAGTCTCCTCTACAGTGAGAGATGAGACGTCCCTAGCTCCTACATCTGATGCAGTCACCTCTACAGTGAGAGATAAGACGTCCCTAGCTCCTACATCTGATGCAGTCACCTCTACAGCGAGAGATAAGACGTCCCTAGATCCTACATCTGATGCAGTCACCTCTACAGTGAGAGATAACACGTCCCTAGCTCCTACATCTGATGCAGTCTCCTCTACAGTGAGAGATAAGATGACCCTAGCTCCTACATCTGATGCAGTCACCTCTACAGTGAGAGATAAGACGTCCCTAGCTCCTACATGTGATGCAGTCACCTCTACAGTGAGAGATAACACGTCCCTAGCTCCTACATCTGATGCAGTCTCCTCTACAGTGAGAGATAAGACGTCCCTAGCTCCTACATCTGATGCAGTCACCTCTACAGTGAGAGATAAGACGTCCCTAGATCCTACATCTGATGCAGTCACCTCTACAGTGAGAGATAACACGTCCCTAGCTCCTACATCTGATGCAGTCTTCTCTACAGTGAGCGATAACACGTCCCTAGCTCCTACATCTGATGCAGTCTCCTCTACAGTAATAGATAACACGTCCCTAGCTCCTACATCTGATGCAGTCTCCTCTACAGTGAGAGATAAGACGTCCCTAGCTCCTACATCTGAAGCAGTCTCCTCTACAGTGAGAGATAAGACGTCCCTAGCTCCTACATCTGATACAGTCTCCTCTACAGTGAGGGATAAGATGTCCCTAGCACCTACATCTGATGCAGTCTCCTCTACAGTGAGAGATAAGACGTCCCTAGCTCCTATATCTGATGCCGTCTCCTCTACAGTGAGAGATAAGATGTCCCTAGCTCCTATATCTGATGCAGTCACCTCTACAGTGAGAGATAAGACGTCCCTAGCTCCTACATCTGATGCAGTCACCTCTACAGTGAGAGATAAGACGTCCCTAGCACCTACATCTGATGCAGTCTCCTCTACAGTGAGAGATAAGATGACCCTAGCTCCTATATCTGATGCCGTCTCCTCTACAGTGAGAGATAAGATGTCCCTAGCTCCTATATCTGATGCAGTCACCTCTACAGTGAGAGATAAGACGTCCCTAGCTCCTACATCTGATGCACTCTCCTCTACAGTGAGAGCTAAGACATCCCTAGCTCCTACATCTGATGCAGTCACCTCTACAGTGAGAGATAAGACGTCCGTAGCTCCTACATCTGATGCAGTCTTCTCTACAGTGAGAGATAAGACGTCCCTAGCTCCTGCATCTGATGCAGTCTTCTCTACAGTGAGAGATAAGGTGTCCCTAGTGCCTACATCTGATGCAGTCTCCTGTACAGTGAGAGATAAGATGTCAATAGCGCCTACATCTGATGCAGTTACCTCTACAGTGAGAGATAAGACGTCCCTAGCTCCTACATCTGATACAGTCTCCTCTACAGTGAGAGATAAGATGTCCCTAGTGCCTACATCTGATGCAGTCACCTCTACAGTGAGAGATAAGACGTCCCTAGCGCCTACATCTGATGCAGTTACCTCTACAGTGAGAGATAAGACGTCCCTAGTGCCTACATCTAATGCAGTCTCCTCTACAGTGAGAGATGAGACGTCCCTAGCGCCTACATCTGATGCAGTCACCTCTACAGTGAGAGATAAGACGTCCCTAGATCCTACATCTGATGCAGTCACCTCTACAGTGAGAGATAACACGTCCCTAGCTCCTACATCTGATGCAGTCTTCTCTACAGTGAGCGATAACACGTCCCTAGCTCCTACATCTGATGCAGTCTCCTCTACAGTAATAGATAACACGTCCCTAGCTCCTACATCTGATGCAGTCTCCTCTACAGTGAGAGATAAGACGTCCCTAGCTCCTACATCTGAAGCAGTCTCCTCTACAGTGAGAGATAAGACGTCCCTAGCTCCTACATCTGATGCAGTCTCCTCTACAGTGAGAGATAAGACATCCCTAGCTCCTACATCTGATGCAGTCACCTCTACAGTGAGAGATAAGACGTCCCTAGCACCTACATCTAATGCAGTCTCCTCTACAGTGAGAGATAAGACGTCCATAGCTCCTATATCTGATGCCGTCTCCTCTACAGTGAGAGATAAGATGTCCCTAGCTCCTATATCTGATGCAGTCACCTCTACAGTGAGAGATAAGATGTCCCTAGCTCCTACATCTGATGCACTCTCCTCTACAGTGAGAGATAAGACATCCCTAGCTCCTACATCTGATGCAGTCACCTCTACAGTGAGAGATAAGACGTCCGTAGCTCCTACATCTGTTGCAGTCTTCTCTACAGTGAGAGATAAGACGTCCCTAGCTCCTACATCTGATGCAGTCTTCTCTACAGTGAGAGATAAGGTGTCCCTAGTGCCTACATATGATGCAGTCTCCTCTACAGTGAGAGATAAGATGTAAATAGCGCCTACATCTGATGCAGTTACCTCTACAGTGAGAGATAAGACGTCCCTAGCTCCTACATCTGATACAGTCTCCTCTACAGTGAGAGATAAGATGTCCCTAGCACCTACATCTGATGCAGTCTTCTCTACAGTGAGAGATAAGGTGTCCCTAGTGCCTACATCTGATGCAGTCTCCTCTACAGTGAGAGATAAGATGTCAATAGCGCCTACATCTGATGCAGTTACCTCTACAGTGAGAGAGAAGACGTCCCTAGCTCCTACATCTGATGCAGTCACCTCTACAGTGAGAGATGAGATGTCCCTAGTGCCTACATCTGATGCAGTCTCCTCTACAGTGAGAGATAAGATGTCAATAGCGCCTACATCTGATGCAGTTACCTCTACAGTGAGAGATAAGACGTCCCTAGCTCCTACATCTAATGCAGTCTCCTCTACAGTGAGAGATAAGATGTCCCTAGTGCCTACATCTGATGCAGTCACCTCTACAGTGAGAGATAAGATGTCCCTAGCGCCTACATCTGATGCAGTTACCACTACAGTGAGAGATAAGACGTCCCTAGTGCCTACATCTAATGCAGTCTCCTCTACAGTGAGAGATGAGACGTCCCTAGCTCCTACATCTGAAGCAGTCTCCTCTACAGTGAGAGATAACACGTCCCTAGCTCCTACATCTGATGCAGTATTCTCTACAGTGAGCGATAACACGTCCCTAGCTCCTACATCTGATGCAGTCTCCTCTACAGTAATAGATAACACGTCCCTAGCTCCTACATCTGATGCAGTCTCCTCTACAGTGAGCGATAACACGTCCCTAGCTCCTACATCTGATGCAGTCTCCTCTACAGTAATAGATAACATGTCCCTAGCACCTACATCTGATGCCGTCTTCTCTACAGTGAAAGATAAGTTGGCCCTAGTACCTACATCTGATGCAGTCACCTCTACGGTGAGAGATAAGATGTCCCTAGCTCCTGCATCTGATGCAGTCACCTCTACAGTGAGGGATAAGACGTCCCTAGCACCTACATCTGATGCCGTCTCCTCTACAGTGATAGATAAGATGGCCCTAGTACATACATCTGATGCAGTTACCTCTACAGTGAGGGATAAGACGTCCCTAGCACCTACACCTGATGCAGTCTCCTCTACAGTGAGAGATAAGATGTCCCTAGCTCCTATATCTGATGCAGTCTCCTCTACAGTGAGAGATAAGACGTCCCTAGCTCCTACATCTGATGCAGTCTCCTCTACAGTGAGAGATAAGACATCCCTAGCTCCTACATCTGATGCAGTCACCTCTACAGTGAGAGATAAGACGTCCCTAGCACCTACATCTGATGCAGTCTCCTCTACAGTGAGAGATAAGACGTCCCTAGCTCATATATCTGATGCCGTCTCCTCTACAGTGAGAGATAAGATGTCCCTAGCTCCTATATCTGATGCAGTCACCTCTACAGTGAGAGATAAGACATCCCTAGCTCCTACATCTGATGCACTCTCCTCTACAGTGAGAGCTAAGACATCCCTAGCTCCTACATCTGATGCAGTCACCTCTACAGTGAGAGATAAGACGTCCCTAGCTCCTACATCTGATGCAGTCACCTCTACAGTGAGAGATAAGACGTCCGTAGCTCCTACATCTGATGCAGTCTTCTCTACAGTGAGAGATAAGACGTCCCTAGCTCCTACATCTGATGCAGTCTTCTCTACATTGAGAGATAAGGTGTCCCTAGTGCCTACATCTGATGCAGTCTCCTCTACAGTGAGAGATAAGATGTCAATAGCGCCTACATCTGATGCAGTTACCTCTACAGCGAGAGATAAGACGTCCCTAGCTCCTACATCTGATACAGTCTCCTCTACAGTGAGAGATAAGATGTCCCTAGTGCCTACATCTGATGCAGTTACCTCTACAGTGAGAGATAAGACGTCCCTAGTGCCTACATCTAATGCAGTCTCCTCTACAGTGAGAGATGAGACGTCCCTAGCTCCTACATCTGATGCAGTCTCCTCTACAGTGAGAGATAAGATGACCCTAGCTCCTACATCTGATGCAGTCACCTCTACAGTGAGAGATAAGACGTCCCTAGCTCCTACATCTGATGCAGTCACCTCTACAGTGAGAGATAAGACGTCCCTAGATCCTACATCTGATGCAGTCACCTCTACAGTGAGAGATAACACGTCCCTAGCTCCTACATCTGATGCAGTCTTCTCTACAGTGAGCGATAACACGTCCCTAGCACCTACATCTGATGCAGTCTCCTCTACAGTAATAGATAACACGTCCCTAGCTCCTACATCTGATGCAGTCTCCTCTACAGTGAGAGATAAGACGTCCCTAGCTCCTACATCTGAAGCAGTCTCCTCTACAGTGAGAGATAAGACGTCCCTAGCTCCTACATCTGATACAGTCTCCTCTACAGTGAGGGATAAGATGTCCCTAGCACCTACATCTGATGCAGTCTCCTCTACAGTGAGAGATAAGACGTCCCTAGCTCCTATATCTGATGCCGTCTCCTCTACAGTGAGAGATAAGATGTCCCTAGCTCCTATATCTGATGCAGTCACCTCTACAGTGAGAGATAAGAAGTCCCTAGCTCCTACATCTGATGCAGTCACCTCTACAGTGAGAGATAAGACGTCCCTAGCACCTACATCTGATTCAGTCTCCTCTACAGTGAGAGATAAGATGACCCTAGCTCCTATATCTGATGCCGTCTCCTCTACAGTGAGAGATAAGATGTCCCTAGCTCCTATATCTGATGCAGTCACCTCTACAGTGAGAGATAAGACGTCCCTAGCTCCTACATCTGATGCACTCTCCTCTACAGTGAGAGCTAAGACATCCCTAGCTCCTACATCTGATGCAGTCACCTCTACAGTGAGAGATAAGACGTCCGTAGCTCCTACATCTGATGCAGTCTTCTCTACAGTGAGAGATAAGATGTCCCTAGCTCCTGCATCTGATGCAGTCTTCTCTACAGTGAGAGATAAGGTGTCCCTAGTGCCTACATCTGATGCAGTCTCCTCTACAGTGAGAGATAAGATGTCAATAGCGCCTACATCTGATGCAGTCACCTCTACAGTGAGAGATAAGACGTCCCTAGCTCCTACATCTGATGCAGTCACCTCTACAGTGAGAGATAAGACGTCCCTAGATCCTACATCTGATACAGTCTCCTCTACAGTGAGAGATAAGATGTCCCTAGTGCCTACATCTGATGCAGTTACCTCTACAGTGAGAGATAAGACGTCCCTAGTGCCTACATCTAATGCAGTCTCCTCTACAGTGAGAGATGAGACGTCCCTAGCTCCTACATCTGATGCAGTCACCTCTACAGTGAGAGATAAGACGTCCCTAGCTCCTACATCTGATGCAGTCACCTCTACAGTGAGAGATAAGACGTCCCTAGCTCCTATATCTGATGCAGTCACCTCTACAGTGAGAGATAAGACGTCCCAAGCTCCTACATCTGATGCACTCTCCTCTACAGTGAGAGCTAAGACATCCCTAGCTCCTACATCTGATGCAGTCACCTCTACAGTGAGAGATAAGACGTCCGTAGCTCCTACATCTGATGCAGTCTTCTCTACAGTGAGAGATAAGATGTCCCTAGCTCCTGCATCTGATGCAGTCTTCTCTACAGTGAGAGATAAGGTGTCCCTAGTGCCTACATCTGATGCAGTCTCCTCTACAGTGAGAGATAAGATGTCAATAGCGCCTACATCTGATGCAGTCACCTCTACAGTGAGAGATAAGACGTCCCTAGCTCCTACATCTGATGCAGTCACCTCTACAGTGAGAGATAAGACGTCCCTAGATCCTACATCTGATACAGTCTCCTCTACAGTGAGAGATAAGATGTCCCTAGTGCCTACATCTATTGCAGTTACCTCTACAGTGAGAGATAAGACGTCCCTAGTGCCTACATCTAATGCAGTCTCCTCTACAGTGAGAGATGAGACGTCCCTAGCTCCTACATCTGATGCAGTCACCTCTACAGTGAGAGATAAGACGTCCCTAGCTCCTACATCTGATGCAGTCACCTCTACAGTGAGAGATAAGACGTCCCTAGATCCTACATCTGATGCAGTCACCTCTACAGTGAGAGATAACACGTCCCTAGCTCCTACATCTGATGCAGTCTCCACTACAGTGAGAGATAAGATGACCCTAGCTCCTACATCTGATGCAGTCGCCTCTACAGTGAGAGATAAGACGTCCCTAGCTCCTACATCTGATGCAGTCACCTCTACAGTGAGAGATAAGACGTCCCTAGATCCTACATCTGATGCAGTCACCTCTACAGTGAGAGATAACACGTCCCTAGCTCCTACATCTGATGCAGTCTTCTCTACAGTGAGCGATAACACGTCCCTAGCTCCTACATCTGATGCAGTCTCCTCTACAGTAATAGATAACACGTCCCTAGCTCCTACATCTGATGCAGTCTCCTCTACAGTGAGAGATAAGACGTCCCTAGCTCCTACATCTGAAGCAGTCTCCTCTACAGTGAGAGATAAGACGTCCCTAGCTCCTACATCTGATACAGTCTCCTCTACAGTGAGGGATAAGATGTCCCTAGCACCTACATCTGATGCAGTCTCCTCTACAGTGAGAGATAAGACGTCCCTAGCTCCTACATCTGATGCCGTCTCCCCTACAGTGAGAGATAAGATGTCCCTAGCTCCTATATCTGATGCAGTCACCTCTACAGTGAGAGATAAGACGTCCCTAGCTCCTACATCTGATGCAGTCACCTCTACAGTGAGAGCTAAGACATCCCTAGCTCCTACATCTGATGCAGTCACCTCTACAGTGAGAGATAAGACGTCCGTAGCTCCTACATCTGATGCAGTCTTCTCTACAGTGAGAGATAAGACGTCCCTAGCTCCTGCATCTGATGCAGTCTTCTCTACAGTGAGAGATAAGGTGTCCCTAGTGCCTACATCTGATGCAGTCTCCTGTACAGTGAGAGATAAGATGTCAATAGCGCCTACATCTGATGCAGTTACCTCTACAGTGAGAGATAAGACGTCCCTAGCTCCTACATCTGATACAGTCTCCTCTACAGTGAGAGACAAGATATCCCTAGTGCCTACATCTGATGCAGTCACCTCTACAGTGAGAGATAAGACGTCCCTAGCGCCTACATCTGATGCAGTTACCTCTACAGTGAGAGATAAGACGTCCCTAGTGCCTACATCTAATGCAGTCTCCTCTACAGTGAGAGATGAGACGTCCCTAGCGCCTACATCTGATGCAGTCTCCTCTACAGTGAGAGATAAGATGACCCTAGCTCCTACATCTGATGCAGTCACCTCTACAGTGAGAGATAAGACGTCCCTAGCTCCTACATCTGATGCAGTCACCTCTACAGTGAGAGATAAGACGTCCCTAGATCCTACATCTGATGCAGTCACCTCTACAGTGAGAGATAACACGTCCCTAGCTCCTACATCTGATGCAGTATTCTCTACAGTGAGCGATAACACGTCCCTAGCTCCTACATCTGATGCAGTCTCCTCTACAGTAATAGATAACACGTCCCTAGCTCCTACATCTGATGCAGTCTCCTCTACAGTGAGCGATAACACGTCCCTAGCTCCTACATCTGATGCAGTCTCCTCTACAGTAATAGATAACATGTCCCTAGCACCTACATCTGATGCCGTCTTCTCTACAGTGAAAGATAAGTTGGCCCTAGTACCTACATCTGATGCAGTCACCTCTACGGTGAGAGATAAGATGTCCCTAGCTCCTGCATCTGATGCAGTCTCCTCTACAGTGAGAGATAAGATGACCCTAGCTCCTATATCTGATGCCGTCTCCTCTACAGTGAGAGATAAGATGTCCCTAGCTCCTATATCTGATGCAGTCACCTCTACAGTGAGAGATAAGACGTCCCTAGCTCCTACATCTGATGCACTCTCCTCTACAGTGAGAGCTAAGACATCCCTAGCTCCTACATCTGATGCAGTCACCTCTACAGTGAGAGATAAGACGTCCGTAGCTCCTACATCTGATGCAGTCTTCTCTACAGTGAGAGATAAGACGTCCCTAGCTCCTGCATCTGATGCAGTCTTCTCTACAGTGAGAGATAAGGTGTCCCTAGTGCCTACATCTGATGCAGTCTCCTGTACAGTGAGAGATAAGATGTCAATAGCGCCTACATCTGATGCAGTTACCTCTACAGTGAGAGATAAGACGTCCCTAGCTCCTACATCTGATACAGTCTCCTCTACAGTGAGAGATAAGATGTCCCTAGTGCCTACATCTGATGCAGTCACCTCTACAGTGAGAGATAAGACGTCCCTAGCGCCTACATCTGATGCAGTTACCTCTACAGTGAGAGATAAAACGTCCCTAGTGCCTACATCTAATGCAGTCTCCTCTACAGTGAGAGATGAGACGTCCCTAGCGCCTACATCTGATGCAGTCTCCTCTACAGTGAGAGATAAGATGACCCTAGCTCCTACATCTGATGCAGTCACCTCTACAGTGAGAGATAAGACGTCCCTAGCTCCTACATCTGATGCAGTCACCTCTACAGTGAGAGATAAGACGTCCCTAGATCCTACATCTGATGCAGTCACCTCTACAGTGAGAGATAACACGTCCCTAGCTCCTACATCTGATGCAGTATTCTCTACAGTGAGCGATAACACGTCCCTAGCTCCTACATCTGATGCAGTCACCTCTACAGTGATAGATAAGACGTCCCTAGCTCCTACATCTGATGCAGTCTCCTCTACAGTAATAGATAACACGTCCCTAGCTCCCACATCTGATGCAGTCTCCTCTACAGTGAGCGATAACACGTCCCTAGCTCCTACATCTGATGCAGTCTCCTCTACAGTAATAGATAACATGTCCCTAGCACCTACATCTGATGCCGTCTTCTCTACAGTGAAAGATAAGTTGGCCCTAGTACCTACATCTGATGCAGTCACCTCTACGGTGAGAGATAAGATGTCCCTAGCTCCTGCATCTGATGCAGTCACCTCTACAGTGAGGGATAAGACGTCCCTAGCACCTACATCTGATGCCGTCTCCTCTACAGTGATAGATAAGATGGCCCTAGTACATACATCTGATGCAGTTACCTCTACAGTGAGGGATAAGACGTCCCTAGCACCTACACCTGATGCAGTCTCCTCTACAGTGAGAGATAAGATGTCCCTAGCTCCTATATCTGATGCAGTCACCTCTACAGTGAGAGATAAGACGTCCCTAGCTCCTACATCTGATGCAGTCTCCTCTACAGTGAGAGATAAGACATCCCTAGCTCCTACATCTGATGCAGTCTCCTCTACAGTGAGAGATAAGACATCCCTAGCTCCTACATCTGATGCAGTCACCTCTACAGTGAGAGATAATACATCCCTAGCACCTACATCTGATGCAGTCTCCTCTACAGTGAGAGATAAGACGTCCCTAGCTCCTATATCTGATGCAGTCACCTCTACAGTGAGAGATAAGACGTCCCTAGCTCCTACATCTGATGCAGTCTCCTCTACAGTGAGAGATAAGACATCCCTAGCTCCTACATCTGATACAGTCTCCTCTACAGTGAGGGATAAGATGTCCCTAGCACCTACATCTGATGCAGTCTCCTCTACAGTGAGAGATAAGACATCCCTAGCTCCTACATCTGATGCAGTCACCTCTACAGTGAGAGATAAGACGTCCCTAGCACCTACATCTGATGCAGTCTCCTCTACAGTGAGAGATAAGACGTCCCTAGCTCATATATCTGATGCCGTCTCCTCTACAGTGAGAGATAAGATGTCCCTAGCTCCTATATCTGATGCAGTCACCTCTACAGTGAGAGATAAGACGTCCCTAGCTCCTACATCTGATGCACTCTCCTCTACAGTGAGAGCTAAGACATCCCTAGCTCCTACATCTGATGCAGTCACCTCTACAGTGAGAGATAAGACGTCCGTAGCTCCTACATCTGATGCAGTCTTCTCTACAGTGAGAGATAAGACGTCCGTAGCTCCTACATCTGATGCAGTCTTCTCTACAGTGAGAGATAAGACGTCCCTAGCTCCTGCATCTGATGCAGTCTTCTCTACAGTGAGAGATAAGGTGTCCCTAGTGCCTACATCTGATGCAGTCTCCTGTACAGTGAGAGATAAGATGTCAATAGCGCCTACATCTGATGCAGTTACCTCTACAGTGAGAGATAAGACGTCCCTAGCTCCTACATCTGATACAGTCTCCTCTACAGTGAGAGATAAGATGTCCCTAGTGCCTACATCTGATGCAGTCACCTCTACAGTGAGAGATAAGACGTCCCTAGCGCCTACATCTGATGCAGTTACCTCTACAGTGAGAGATAAGACGTCCCTAGTGCCTACATCTAATGCAGTCTCCTCTACAGTGAGAGATGAGACGTCCCTAGCGCCTACATCTGATGCAGTCTCCTCTACAGTGAGAGATAAGATGACCCTAGCTCCTACATCTGATGCAGTCACCTCTACAGTGAGAGATAAGACGTCCCTAGCTCCTACATCTGATGCAGTCACCTCTACAGTGAGAGATAAGACGTCCCTAGATCCTACATCTGATGCAGTCACCTCTACAGTGAGAGATAACACGTCCCTAGCTCCTACATCTGATGCAGTATTCTCTACAGTGAGCGATAACACGTCCCTAGCTCCTACATCTGATGCAGTCTCCTCTACAGTAATAGATAACACGTCCCTAGCTCCTACATCTGATGCAGTCTCCTCTACAGTGAGCGATAACACGTCCCTAGCTCCTACATCTGATGCAGTCTCCTCTACAGTAATAGATAACATGTCCCTAGCACCTACATCTCATGCCATCTTCTCTACAGTGAAAGATAAGTTGGCCCTAGTACCTACATCTGATGCAGTCACCTCTACGGTGAGAGATAAGATGTCCCTAGCTCCTGCATCTGATGCAGTCACCTCTACAGTGAGGGATAAGACGTCCCTAGCACCTACATCTGATGCCGTCTCCTCTACAGTGATAGATAAGATGGCCCTAGTACATACATCTGATGCAGTTACCTCTACAGTGAGGGATAAGACGTCCCTAGCACCTACACCTGATGCAGTCTCCTCTACAGTGAGAGATAAGATGTCCCTAGCTCCTATATCTGATGCAGTCACCTCTACAGTGAGAGATAAGACGTCCCTAGCTCCTACATCTGATGCAGTCTCCTCTACAGTGAGAGATAAGACATCCCTAGCTCCTACATCTGATGCAGTCTCCTCTACAGTGAGAGATAAGACATCCCTAGCTCCTACATCTGATGCAGTCACCTCTACAGTGAGAGATAAGACATCCCTAGCACCTACATCTGATGCAGTCTCCTCTACAGTGAGAGATAAGACGTCCCTAGCTCCTATATCTGATGCAGTCACCTCTACAGTGAGAGATAAGACGTCCCTAGCTCCTACATCTGATGCAGTCTCCTCTACAGTGAGAGATAAGACATCCCTAGCTCCTACATCTGATACAGTCTCCTCTACAGTGAGGGATAAGATGTCCCTAGCACCTACATCTGATGCAGTCTCCTCTACAGTGAGAGATAAGACATCCCTAGCTCCTACATCTGATGCAGTCACCTCTACAGTGAGAGATAAGACGTCCCTAGCACCTACATCTGATGCAGTCTCCTCTACAGTGAGAGATAAGACGTCCCTAGCTCATATATCTGATGCCGTCTCCTCTACAGTGAGAGATAAGATGTCCCTAGCTCCTATATCTGATGCAGTCACCTCTACAGTGAGAGATAAGACGTCCCTAGCTCCTACATCTGATGCACTCTCCTCTACAGTGAGAGCTAAGACATCCCTAGCTCCTACATCTGATGCAGTCACCTCTACAGTGAGAGATAAGACGTCCGTAGCTCCTACATCTGATGCAGTCTTCTCTACAGTGAGAGATAAGACGTCCCTAGCTCCTACATCTGATGCAGTCTTCTCTACATTGAGAGATAAGGTGTCCCTAGTGCCTACATCTGATGCAGTCTCCTCTACAGTGAGAGATAAGATGTCAATAGCGCCTACATCTGATGCAGTTACCTCTACAGCGAGAGATAAGACGTCCCTAGCTCCTACATCTGATACAGTCTCCTCTACAGTGAGAGATAAGATGTCCCTAGTGCCTACATCTGATGCAGTCACCTCTACAGTGAGAGATAAGACGTCCCTAGTGCCTACATCTAATGCAGTCTCCTCTACAGTGAGAGATGAGACGTCCCTAGCTCCTACATCTGATGCAGTCTCCTCTACAGTGAGAGATAAGATGACCCTAGCTCCTACATCTGATGCAGTCACCTCAACAGTGAGAGATAAGACATCTCTAGCTCCTACATCTGATGCAGTCACCTCTACAATGAGAGATAAGACGTCCCTAGATCCTACATCTGATGCAGTCACCTCTACAGTGAGAGATAACACGTCCCTAGCTCCTACATCTGATGCAGTCTTCTCTACAGTGAGCGATAACACGTCCCTAGCTCCTACATCTGATGCAGTCTCCTCTACAGTAATAGATAACACGTCCCTAGCTCCTACATCTGATGCAGTCTCCTCTACAGTGAGAGATAAGACGTCTCTAGCTCCTACATCTGAAGCAGTCTCCTCTACAGTGAGAGATAAGACGTCCCTAGCTCCTACATCTGATACAGTCTCCTCTACAGTGAGGGATAAGATGTCCCTAGCACCTACATCTGATGCAGTCTCCTCTACAGTGAGAGATAAGATGACCCTAGCTCCTATATCTGATGCCGTCTCCTCTACAGTGAGAGATAAGATGTCCCTAGCTCCTATATCTGATGCAGTCACCTCTACAGTGAGAGATAAGACGTCCCTAGCTCCTACATCTGATGCACTCTCCTCTACAGTGAGAGCTAAGACATCCCTAGCTCCTACATCTGATGCAGTCACCTCTACAGTGAGAGATAAGACGTCCGTAGCTCCTACATCTGATGCAGTCTTCTCTACAGTGAGAGATAAGATGTCCCTAGCTCCTGCATCTGATGCAGTCTTCTCTACAGTGAGAGATAAGGTGTCCCTAGTGCCTACATCTGATGCAGTCTCCTCTACAGTGAGAGATAAGATGTCAATAGCGCCTACATCTGATGCAGTCACCTCTACAGTGAGAGATAAGACGTCCCTAGCTCCTACATCTGATGCAGTCACCTCTACAGTGAGAGATAAGACGTCCCTAGATCCTACATCTGATACAGTCTCCTCTACAGTGAGAGATAAGATGTTCCTAGTGCCTACATCTGATGCAGTTACCTCTACAGTGAGAGATAAGACGTCCCTAGTGCCTACATCTAATGCAGTCTCCTCTACAGTGAGAGATGAGACGTCCCTAGCTCCTACATCTGATGCAGTCTCCACTACAGTGAGAGATAAGATGACCCTAGCGCCTACATCTGATGCAGTCACCTCTACAGTGAGAGATAAGACGTCCCTAGCTCCTACATCTGATGCAGTCACCTCTACAGTGAGAGATAAGACGTCCCTAGATCCTACATCTGATGCAGTCACCTCTACAGTGAGAGATAACACGTCCCTAGCTCCTACATCTGATGCAGTCTTCTCTACAGTGAGCGATAACACGTCCCTAGCTCCTACATCTGATGCAGTCTCCTCTACAGTAATAGATAACACGTCCCTAGCTCCTACATCTGATGCAGTCTCCTCTACAGTGAGAGATAAGACGTCCCTAGCTCCTACATCTGAAGCAGTCTCCTCTACAGTGAGAGATAAGACGTCCCTAGCTCCTACATCTGATACAGTCTCCTCTACAGTGAGGGATAAGATGTCCCTAGCACCTACATCTGATGCAGTCTCCTCTACAGTGAGAGATAAGACGTCCCTAGCTCCTATATCTGATGCCGTCTCCTCTACAGTGAGAGATAAGATGTCCCTAGCTCCTATATCTGATGCAGTCACCTCTACAGTGAGAGATAAGACGTCCCTAGCTCCTACATCTGATGCAGTCACCTCTACAGTGAGAGATAAGACGTCCCTAGCACCTACATCTGATGCAGTCTCCTCTACAGTGAGATAAGATGACCCTAGCTCCTATATCTGATGCCGTCTCCTCTACAGTGAGAGATAAGATGTCCCTAGCTCCTATATCTGATGCAGTCACCTCTACAGTGAGAGATAAGACGTCCCGAGCTCCTACATCTGATGCACTCTCCTCTACAGTGAGAGCTAAGACATCCCTAGCTCCTACATCTGATGCAGTCACCTCTACAGTGAGAGATAAGACGTCCGTAGCTCCTACATCTGATGCAGTCTTCTCTACAGTGAGATAAGACGTCCCTAGCTCCTGCATCTGATGCAGTCTTCTCTACAGTGAGAGATAAGGTGTCCCTAGTGCCTACATCTGATGCAGTCTCCTGTACAGTGAGAGATAAGATGTCAATAGCGCCTACATCTGATGCAGTTACCTCTACAGTGAGAGATAAGACGTCCCTAGCTCCTACATCTGATACAGTCTCCTCTACAGTGAGAGATAAGATGTCCCTAGTGCCTACATCTGATGCAGTCACCTCTACAGTGAGAGATAAGATGTCCCTAGCGCCTACATCTGATGCAGTTACCTCTACAGTGAGAGATAAGACGTCCCTAGTGCCTACATCTAATGCAGTCTCCTCTACAGTGAGAGATGAGACGTCCGTAGCTCCTACTTCTGATGCAGTCTCCTCTACAGTGAGAGATAAGATGACCCTAGCTCCTACATCTGATGCAGTCACCTCTACAGTGAGAGATAAGACGTCCCTAGCTCCTACATCTGATGCAGTCACCTCTACAGTGAGAGATAAGACGTCCCTAGATCCTACATCTGATGCAGTCACCTCTACAGTGAGAGATAACACGTCCCTAGCTCCTACATCTGATGCAGTATTCTCTACAGTGAGCGATAACACGTCCCTAGCTCCTACTTCTGATGCAGTCTCCTCTACAGTAATAGATAACACGTCCCTAGCTCCTACATCTGATGCAGTCTCCTCTACAGTGAGCGATAACACGTCCCTAGCTCCTACATCTGATGCAGTCTCCTCTACAGTAATAGATAACATGTCCCTAGCACCTACATCTGATGCCGTCTTCTCTACAGTGAAAGATAAGTTGGCCCTAGTACCTACATCTGATGCAGTCACCTCTACGGTGAGAGATAAGATGTCCCTAGCACCTACATCTGATGCCGTCTCCTCTACAGTGATAGATAAGATGGCCCTAGTACATACATCTGATGCAGTTACCTCTACAGTGAGGGATAAGACGTCCCTAGCACCTACACCTGATGCAGTCTCCTCTACAGTGAGAGATAAGATGTCCCTAGCTCCTATATCTGATGCAGTCACCTCTACAGTGAGAGATAAGACGTCCCTAGCTCCTACATCTGATGCAGTCTCCTCTACAGTGAGAGATAAGACATCCCTAGCTCCTACATCTGATGCAGTCTCCTCTACAGTGAGAGATAAGACATCCCTAGCTCCTACATCTGATGCAGTCACCTCTACAGTGAGAGAAAAGACATCCCTATCACCTACATCTGATGCAGTCTCCTCTACAGTGAGAGATAAGACGTCCCTAGCTCCTATATCTGATGCAGTCACCTCTACAGTGAGAGATAAGACGTCCCTAGCTCCTACATCTGATGCAGTCTCCTCTACAGTGAGAGCTAAGACATCCCTAGCTCCTACATCTGATGCAGTCACCTCTACAGTGAGAGATAAGACGTCCGTAGCTCCTACATCTGATGCAGTCTTCTCTACAGTGAGAGATAAGACGTCCCTAGCTCCTACATCTGATGCAGTCTTCTCTACAGTGAGAGATAAGGTGTCCCTAGTGCCTATATCTGATGCAGTCTCCTCTACAGTGAGAGATAAGATGTCAATAGCGCCTACATCTGATGCAGTTACCTCTACAGCGAGAGATAAGACGTCCCTAGCTCCTACATCTGATACAGTCTCCTCTACAGTGAGAGATAAGACGTCCCTAGCTCCTACATCTGATGCACTCTCCTCTACAGTGAGAGCTAAGACATCCCTAGCTCCTACATCTGATGCAGTCGACTCTACAGTGAGAGATAAGACGTTCGTAGCTCCTACATCTGATGCAGTCTTCTCTACAGTGAGAGATAAGACGTCCCTAGCTCCTACATCTGATGCAGTCTTCTCTACAGTGAGAGATAAGGTGTCCCTAGTGCCTATATCTGATGCAGTCTCCTCTACAGTGAGAGATAAGATGTCAATAGCGCCTACATCTGATGCAGTTACCTCTACAGCGAGAGATAAGACGTCCCTAGCTCCTACATCTGATACAGTCTCCTCTACAGTGAGAGATAAGATGTCCCTAGTGCCTACATCTGATGCAGTCACCTCTACAGTGAGAGATAAGATGTCCCTAGCGCCTACATCTGATGCAGTTACCTCTACAGTGAGAGATAAGACGTCCCTAGTGCCTACATCTAATGCAGTCTCCTCTACAGTGAGAGATGAGACGTCCCTAGCTCCTACATCTGATGCAGTCTCCTCTACAGTGAGAGATAAGATGACCCTAGCTCCTACATCTGATGTAGTCACCTCTACAGTGAGAGATAAGACGTCCCTAGCTCCTACATCTGATGCAGTCACCTCTACCGTGAGATATAAGACGTCCCTAGCTCCTACATCTGATGCAGTCACCTCTACAGTGAGAGATAACACGTCCCTAGCTCCTACATCTGATGCAGTCTTCTCTACAGTGAGAGATAAGATGTCCCTAGCTCCTATATCTGATGCAGTCACCTCTACAGTGAGAGATAAGACGTCCCTAGCTCCTACATCTGATGCAGTCTCCTCTACAGTGAGAGATAAGACATCCCTAGCTCCTACATCTGATGCAGTCACCTCTACAGTGAGAGATAAGACGTCCCTAGCACCTACATCTGATGCAGTCTCCTCTACAGTGAGAGATAAGACGTCCCTAGCTCCTATATCTGATGCCGTCTCCTCTACAGTGAGAGATAAGATGTCCCTAGCTCCTATATCTGATGCAGTCACCTCTACAGTGAGAGATAAGACGTCCCTAGCTCCTACATCTGATGCACTCTCCTCTACAGTGAGAGCTAAGACATCCCTAGCTCCTACATCTGATGCAGTCGACTCTACAGTGAGAGATAAGACGTTCGTAGCTCCTACATCTGATGCAGTCTTCTCTACAGTGAGAGAAAAGACGTCCATAGCTCCTACATCTGATGCAGTCTTCTCTACAGTGAGAGATAAGGTGTCCCTAGTGCCTACATCTGATGCAGTCTCCTCTACAGTGAGAGATAAGATGTCAATAGCGCCTACATCTGATGCAGTTACCTCTACAGTGAGAGATAAAAAGTCCCTAGCTCCTACATCTGATGCAGTTACCTCTACAGTGAGAGATAAGACGTCCCTAGTGCCTACATCTAATGCAGTCTCCTCTACAGTGAGAGATGAGACGTCCTTAGCTCCTACATCTGATGCAGTCTCCTCTACAGTGAGAGATAAGATGACCCTAGCTCCTACATCTGATGCAGTCACCTCTACAGTGAGAGATAAGACGTCCCTAGCTCCTACATCTGATGCACTCACCTCTACAGTGAGAGATAAGACGTCCCTAGATCCTACATCTGATGCAGTCACCTCTACAGTGAGAGATAACACGTCCCTAGCTCCTACATCTGATGCAGTCTTCTCTACAGTGAGCGATAACACGTCCCTAGCTCCTACATCTGATGCAGTCTCCTCTACAGTAATAGATAACACGTCCCTAGCTCCTACATCTGATGCAGTCTCCTCTACAGTGAGAGATAAGACGTCCCTAGCTCCTACATCTGAAGCAGTCTCCTCTACAGTGAGAGATAAGACGTCCCTAGCTCCTACATCTGATACAGTCTCCTCTACAGTGAGAGATAAGACGTCCCTAGCTCCTATATCTGATGCCGTCTCCTCTACAGTGAGAGATAAGATGTCCCTAGCTCCTATATCTGATGCAGTCACCTCTACAGTGAGAGATAAGACGTCCCTAGCTCCTACATCTGATGCAGTCTTCTCTACAGTGAGAGATAAGGTGTCCCTAGTGCCTACATCTAATGCCGTCTCCTCTACAGTGAGAGATGAGACGTCCCTAGCTCCTACATCTGATGCAGTCACCTCTGCAGTGAGAGATAAGATGACCCTAGCTCCTACATCTGATGCAGTCTCCTCTACAGTGAGAGATAAGGTGTCCCTAGTTCCTACATCTGATGCAGTCACCTCTACAGTGAGAGATTAAACGTCCCTAGCACCTACATCTGATGCAGTCACCTCTACAGTGAGAGGTAAGACGTCCCTAGCTCCTACATCTGATGCAGTCACCTCTACAGTGAGAGATAAGATGACCCTAGCTCCTACATCTGATGCAGTCTCCTCTACAGTGAGAGATAAGATGACCCTAGCTCCTACATCTGATGCAGTCACCTCTACAGTGAGGGATAAGACGTCCCTAGCACCTACACCTGATGCAGTCTCCTCTACAGTGAGAGATAAGATGTCCCTAGCTCCTATATCTGATGCAGTCACCTCTACAGTGAGAGATAAGACGTCCCTAGCTCCTACATCTGATGCAGTCTCCTCTACAGTGAGAGATAAGACATCCCTAGCTCCTACATCTGATGCAGTCTCCTCTACAGTGAGAGTTAAGACATCCCTAGCTCCTACATCTGATGCAGTCACCTCTACAGTGAGAGATAAGACATCCCTAGCTCCTACATCTGATGCAGTCACCTCTACAGTGAGAGATAAGATGTTCGTAGCTCCTACATCTGATGCAGTCTTCTCTACAGTGAGAGAAAAGACGTCCATAGCTCCTACATCTGATGCAGTCTTCTCTACAGTGAGAGATAAGGTGTCCCTAGTGCCTACATCTGATGCAGTCTCCTCTACAGTGAGAGATAAGATGTCAATAGCGCCTACATCTGATGCAGTTACCTCTACAGTGAGAGATAAGACGTCCCTAGCTCCTACATCTGATACAGTCTCCTCTACAGTGAGAGATAAGATGTCCCTAGTGCCTACATCTGATGCAGTCACCTCTACAGTGAGAGATAAGACGTCCCTAGCGCCTACATCTGATGCAGTTACCTCTACAGTGAGAGATAAGACGTCCCTAGTGCCTACATCTAATGCAGTCTCCTCTACAGTGAGAGATGAGACGTCCCTAGCTCCTACATCTGATGCAGTCTCCTCTACAGTGAGAGATAAGATGACCCTAGCTCCTACATCTGATGCAGTCACCTCTACAGTGAGAGATAAGACGTCCCTAGCTCCTACATCTGATGCAGTCACCTCTACAGTGAGAGATAAGACGTCCCTAGATCCTACATCTGATGCAGTCACCTCTACAGTGAGAGATAACACGTCCCTAGCTCCTACATCTGATGCAGTATTCTCTACAGTGAGCGATAACACGTCCCTAGCTCCTACATCTGATGCAGTCTCCTCTACAGTAATAGATAACACGTCCCTAGCTCCTACATCTGATGCAGTCTCCTCTACAGTGAGCGATAACACGTCCCTAGCTCCTACATCTGATGCAGTCTCCTCTACAGTAATAGATAACATGTCCCTAGCACCTACATCTGATGCCGTCTTCTCTACAGTGAAAGATAAGTTGGCCCTAGTACCTACATCTGATGCAGTCACCTCTACGGTGAGAGATAAGATGTCCCTAGCTCCTGCATCTGATGCAGTCACCTCTACAGTGAGGGATAAGACGTCCCTAGCACCTACATCTGATGCCGTCTCCTCTACAGTGATAGATAAGATGGCCCTAGTACATACATCTGATGCAGTTACCTCTACAGTGAGGGATAAGATGTCCCTAGCACCTACACCTGATGCAGTCTCCTCTACAGTGAGAGATAAGATGTCCCTAGCTCCTATATCTGATGCAGTCACCTCTACAGTGAGAGATAAGACGTCCCTAGCTCCTACATCTGATGCAGTCTCCTCTACAGTGAGAGATAAGACATCCCTAGCTCCTACATCTGATGCAGTCTCCTCTACAGTGAGAGATAAGACATCCCTAGCTCCTACATCTGATGCAGTCACCTCTACAGTGAGAGATAAGACATCCCTAGCACCTACATCTGATGCAGTCTCCTCTACAGTGAGAGATAAGACGTCCCTAGCTCCTATATCTGATGCAGTCACCTCTACAGTGAGAGATAAGACGTCCCTAGCTCCTACATCTGATGCAGTCTCCTCTACAGTGAGAGCTAAGACATCCCTAGCTCCTACATCTGATGCAGTCACCTCTACAGTGAGAGATAAGACGTCCGTAGCTCCTACATCTGATGCAGTCTTCTCTACAGTGAGAGATAAGACGTCCCTAGCTCCTACATCTGATGCAGTCTTCTCTACAGTGAGAGATAAGGTGTCCCTAGCTCCTACATCTGATGCAGTCTCCTCTACAGTGAGAGATAAGACATCCCTAGCTCCTACATCTGATGCAGTCACCTCTACAGTGAGAGATAAGACGTCCCTAGCTCCTACATCTGATGCAGTCTTCTCTACAGTGAGAGATAAGATGTCCCTAGCTCCTATATCTGATGCAGTCACCTCTACAGTGAGAGATAAGACGTCCCTAGCTCCTACATCTGATGCAGTCTCCTCTACAGTAAGAGATAAGACATCCCTAGCTCCTACATCTGATGCAGTCACCTCTACAGTGAGAGATAAGACGTCCCTAGCACCTACATCTGATGCAGTCTCCTCTACAGTGAGAGATAAGACGTCCCTAGCTCCTATATCTGATGCCGTCTCCTCTACAGTGAGAGATAAGATGTCCCTAGCTCCTATATCTGATGCAGTCACCTCTACAGTGAGAGATAAGACGTCCCTAGCTCCTACATCTGATGCACTCTCCTCTACAGTGAGAGCTAAGACATCCCTAGCTCCTACATCTGATGCAGTCACCTCTACAGTGAGAGATAAGACGTTCGTAGCTCCTACATCTGATGCAGTCTTCTCTACAGTGAGAGAAAAGACGTCCATAGCTCCTACATCTGATGCAGTCTTCTCTACAGTGAGAGATAAGGTGTCCCTAGTGCCTACATCTGATGCAGTCTCCTCTACAGTGAGAGATAAGATGTCAATAGCGCCTACATCTGATGCAGTTACCTCTACAGTGAGAGATAAAAAGTCCCTAGCTCCTACATCTGATACAGTCTCCTCTACAGTGAGAGATAAGATGTCCCTAGTGCCTACATCTGATGCAGTCACCTCTACAGTGAGAGATAAGATGTCCCTAGCGCCTACATCTGATGCAGTTACCTCTACAGTGAGAGATAAGACGTCCCTAGTGCCTACATCTAATGCAGTCTCCTCTACAGTGAGAGATGAGACGTCCCTAGCTCCTACATCTGATGCAGTCTCCTCTACAGTGAGAGATAAGATGACCCTAGCTCCTACATCTGATGCAGTCACCTCTACAGTGAGAGATAAGACGTCCCTAGCTCCTACATCTGATGCAGTCACCTCTACAGTGAGAGATAAGACGTCCCTAGATCCTACATCTGATGCAGTCACCTCTACAGTGAGAGATAACACGTCCCTAGCTCCTACATCTGATGCAGTCTTCTCTACAGTGAGCGATAACACGTCCCTAGCTCCTACATCTGATGCAGTCTCCTCTACAGTAATAGATAACACGTCCCTAGCTCCTACATCTGATGCAGTCTCCTCTACAGTGAGAGATAAGACGTCCCTAGCTCATACATCTGAAGCAGTCTCCTCTACAGTGAGAGATAAGACGTCCCTAGCTCCTACATCTGATACAGTCTCCTCTACAGTGAGGGATAAGATGTCCCTAGCACCTACATCTGATGCAGTCTCCTCTACAGTGAGAGATAAGACGTCCCTAGCTCCTATATCTGATGCCGTCTCCTCTACAGTGAGAGATAAGATGTCCCTAGCTCCTATACCTGATGCAGTCACCTCTACAGTGAGAGATAAGACGTCCCTAGCTCCTACATCTGATGCAGTCTTCTCTACAGTGAGAGATAAGGTGTCCCTAGTGCCTACATCTAATGCAGTCTCCTCTACAGTGAGAGATGAGACGTCCCTAGCTCCTACATCTGATGCAGTCACCTCTGCAGTGAGAGATAAGATGTCCCTAGCTCCTATATCTGATGCAGTCACCTCTACAGTGAGAGATAAGACGTCCCTAGCTCCTACATCTGATGCAGTCTTCTCTACAGTGAGAGATAAGGTGTCCCTAGTGCCTACATCTAATGCAGTCTCCTCTACAGTGAGAGATGAGACGTCCCTAGCTCCTACATCTGATGCAGTCACCTCTGCAGTGAGAGATAAGATGACCCTAGCTCCTACATCTGATGCAGTCTCCTCTACAGTGAGAGATAAGGTGTCCCTAGTTCCTACATCTGATGCAGTCACCTCTACAGTGAGAGATTAAACGTCCCTAGCACCTACATCTGATGCAGTCACCTCTACAGTGAGAGGTAAGACGTCCCTAGCTCCTACATCTGATGCAGTCACCTCTACAGTGAGAGATAAGATGACCCTAGCTCCTACATCTGATGCAGTCTCCTCTACAGTGAGAGATAAGATGACCCTAGCTCCTACATCTGATGCAGTCACCTCTACAGTGAGAGATGAGACGTCCCTAGCTCCTACATCTGATGCAGTCTCCTCTACAGTGAGAGATAAGATGACCCTAGCTCCTACATCTGATGCAGTCACCTCTACAGTGAGAGATAAGACGTCCCTAGCTCCTACATCTGATGCAGTCACCTCTACAGTGAGAGATAAGACGTCCCTAGATCCTACATCTGATGCAGTCACCTCTACAGTGAGAGATAACACGTCCCTAGCTCCTACATCTGATGCAGTATTCTCTACAGTGAGCGATAACACGTCCCTAGCTCCTACATCTGATGCAGTCTCCTCTACAGTAATAGATAACACGTCCCTAGCTCCTACATCTGATGCAGTCTCCTCTACAGTGAGCGATAACACGTCCCTAGCTCCTACTTCTGATGCAGTCTCCTCTACAGTAATAGATAACATGTCCCTAGCACCTACATCTGATGCCGTCTTCTCTACAGTGAAAGATAAGTTTGCCCTAGTACCTACATCTGATGCAGTCACCTCTACGGTGAGAGATAAGATGTCCCTAGCTCCTGCATCTGATGCAGTCACCTCTACAGTGAGGGATAAGACGTCCCTAGCACCTACATCTGATGCCGTCTCCTCTACAGTGATAGATAAGATGGCCCTAGTACATACATCTGATGCAGTTACCTCTACAGTGAGGGATAAGACGTCCCTAGCACCTACACCTGATGCAGTCTCCTCTACAGTGAGAGATAAGATGTCCCTAGCTCCTATATCTGATGCAGTCACCTCTACAGTGAGAGATAAGACGTCCCTAGCTCCTACATCTGATGCAGTCTCCTCTACAGTGAGAGATAAGACATCCCTAGCTCCTACATCTGATGCAGTCTCCTCTACAGTGAGAGTTAAGACATCCCTAGCTCCTACATCTGATGCAGTCACCTCTACAGTGAGAGATAAGACATCCCTAGCTCCTACATCTGATGCAGTCACCTCTACAGTGAGAGATAAGACGTTCGTAGCTCCTACATCTGATGCAGTCTTCTCTACAGTGAGAGAAAAGACGTCCATAGCTCCTACATCTGATGCAGTCTTCTCTACAGTGAGAGATAAGGTGTCCCTAGTGCCTACATCTGATGCAGTCTCCTCTACAGTGAGAGATAAGATGTCAATAGCGCCTACATCTGATGCAGTTACCTCTACAGTGAGAGATAAGACGTCCCTAGCTCCTACATCTGATACAGTCTCCTCTACAGTGAGAGATAAGATGTCCCTAGTGCCTACATCTGATGCAGTCACCTCTACAGTGAGAGATAAGACGTCCCTAGCGCCTACATCTGATGCAGTTACCTCTACAGTGAGAGATAAGACGTCCCTAGTGCCTACATCTAATGCAGTCTCCTCTACAGTGAGAGATGAGACGTCCCTAGCTCCTACATCTGATGCAGTCTCCTCTACAGTGAGAGATAAGATGACCCTAGCTCCTACATCTGATGCAGTCACCTCTACAGTGAGAGATAAGACGTCCCTAGCTCCTACATCTGATGCAGTCACCTCTACAGTGAGAGATAAGACGTCCCTAGATCCTACATCTGATGCAGTCACCTCTACAGTGAGAGATAACACGTCCCTAGCTCCTACATCTGATGCAGTATTCTCTACAGTGAGCGATAACACGTCCCTAGCTCCTACTTCTGATGCAGTCTCCTCTACAGTAATAGATAACACGTCCCTAGCTCCTACATCTGATGCAGTCTCCTCTACAGTGAGCGATAACACGTCCCTAGCTCCTACATCTGATGCAGTCTCCTCTACAGTAATAGATAACATGTCCCTAGCACCTACATCTGATGCCGTCTTCTCTACAGTGAAAGATAAGTTGGCCCTAGTACCTACATCTGATGCAGTCACCTCTACGGTGAGAGATAAGATGTCCCTAGCACCTACATCTGATGCCGTCTCCTCTACAGTGATAGATAAGATGGCCCTAGTACATACATCTGATGCAGTTACCTCTACAGTGAGGGATAAGACGTCCCTAGCACCTACACCTGATGCAGTCTCCTCTACAGTGAGAGATAAGATGTCCCTAGCTCCTATATCTGATGCAGTCACCTCTACAGTGAGAGATAAGACGTCCCTAGCTCCTACATCTGATGCAGTCTCCTCTACAGTGAGAGATAAGACATCCCTAGCTCCTACATCTGATGCAGTCTCCTCTACAGTGAGAGATAAGACATCCCTAGCTCCTACATCTGATGCAGTCACCTCTACAGTGAGAGAAAAGACATCCCTATCACCTACATCTGATGCAGTCTCCTCTACAGTGAGAGATAAGACGTCCCTAGCTCCTATATCTGATGCAGTCACCTCTACAGTGAGAGATAAGACGTCCCTAGCTCCTACATCTGATGCAGTCTCCTCTACAGTGAGAGCTAAGACATCCCTAGCTCCTACATCTGATGCAGTCACCTCTACAGTGAGAGATAAGACGTCCGTAGCTCCTACATCTGATGCAGTCTTCTCTACAGTGAGAGATAAGACGTCCCTAGCTCCTACATCTGATGCAGTCTTCTCTACAGTGAGAGATAAGGTGTCCCTAGTGCCTATATCTGATGCAGTCTCCTCTACAGTGAGAGATAAGATGTCAATAGCGCCTACATCTGATGCAGTTACCTCTACAGCGAGAGATAAGACGTCCCTAGCTCCTACATCTGATACAGTCTCCTCTACAGTGAGAGATAAGACGTCCCTAGCTCCTACATCTGATGCACTCTCCTCTACAGTGAGAGCTAAGACATCCCTAGCTCCTACATCTGATGCAGTCGACTCTACAGTGAGAGATAAGACGTTCGTAGCTCCTACATCTGATGCAGTCTTCTCTACAGTGAGAGATAAGACGTCCCTAGCTCCTACATCTGATGCAGTCTTCTCTACAGTGAGAGATAAGGTGTCCCTAGTGCCTATATCTGATGCAGTCTCCTCTACAGTGAGAGATAAGATGTCAATAGCGCCTACATCTGATGCAGTTACCTCTACAGCGAGAGATAAGACGTCCCTAGCTCCTACATCTGATACAGTCTCCTCTACAGTGAGAGATAAGATGTCCCTAGTGCCTACATCTGATGCAGTCACCTCTACAGTGAGAGATAAGATGTCCCTAGCGCCTACATCTGATGCAGTTACCTCTACAGTGAGAGATAAGACGTCCCTAGTGCCTACATCTAATGCAGTCTCCTCTACAGTGAGAGATGAGACGTCCCTAGCTCCTACATCTGATGCAGTCTCCTCTACAGTGAGAGATAAGATGACCCTAGCTCCTACATCTGATGTAGTCACCTCTACAGTGAGAGATAAGACGTCCCTAGCTCCTACATCTGATGCAGTCACCTCTACCGTGAGATATAAGACGTCCCTAGCTCCTACATCTGATGCAGTCACCTCTACAGTGAGAGATAACACGTCCCTAGCTCCTACATCTGATGCAGTCTTCTCTACAGTGAGAGATAAGATGTCCCTAGCTCCTATATCTGATGCAGTCACCTCTACAGTGAGAGATAAGACGTCCCTAGCTCCTACATCTGATGCAGTCTCCTCTACAGTGAGAGATAAGACATCCCTAGCTCCTACATCTGATGCAGTCACCTCTACAGTGAGAGATAAGACGTCCCTAGCACCTACATCTGATGCAGTCTCCTCTACAGTGAGAGATAAGACGTCCCTAGCTCCTATATCTGATGCCGTCTCCTCTACAGTGAGAGATAAGATGTCCCTAGCTCCTATATCTGATGCAGTCACCTCTACAGTGAGAGATAAGACGTCCCTAGCTCCTACATCTGATGCACTCTCCTCTACAGTGAGAGCTAAGACATCCCTAGCTCCTACATCTGATGCAGTCGACTCTACAGTGAGAGATAAGACGTTCGTAGCTCCTACATCTGATGCAGTCTTCTCTGCAGTGAGAGAAAAGACGTCCATAGCTCCTACATCTGATGCAGTCTTCTCTACAGTGAGAGATAAGGTGTCCCTAGTGCCTACATCTGATGCAGTCTCCTCTACAGTGAGAGATAAGATGTCAATAGCGCCTACATCTGATGCAGTTACCTCTACAGTGAGAGATAAAAAGTCCCTAGCTCCTACATCTGATGCAGTTACCTCTACAGTGAGAGATAAGACGTCCCTAGTGCCTACATCTAATGCAGTCTCCTCTACAGTGAGAGATGAGACGTCCTTAGCTCCTACATCTGATGCAGTCTCCTCTACAGTGAGAGATAAGATGACCCTAGCTCCTACATCTGATGCAGTCACCTCTACAGTGAGAGATAAGACGTCCCTAGCTCCTACATCTGATGCACTCACCTCTACAGTGAGAGATAAGACGTCCCTAGATCCTACATCTGATGCAGTCACCTCTACAGTGAGAGATAACACGTCCCTAGCTCCTACATCTGATGCAGTCTTCTCTACAGTGAGCGATAACACGTCCCTAGCTCCTACATCTGATGCAGTCTCCTCTACAGTAATAGATAACACGTCCCTAGCTCCTACATCTGATGCAGTCTCCTCTACAGTGAGAGATAAGACGTCCCTAGCTCCTACATCTGAAGCAGTCTCCTCTACAGTGAGAGATAAGACGTCCCTAGCTCCTACATCTGATACAGTCTCCTCTACAGTGAGAGATAAGACGTCCCTAGCTCCTATATCTGATGCCGTCTCCTCTACAGTGAGAGATAAGATGTCCCTAGCTCCTATATCTGATGCAGTCACCTCTACAGTGAGAGATAAGACGTCCCTAGCTCCTACATCTGATGCAGTCTTCTCTACAGTGAGAGATAAGGTGTCCCTAGTGCCTACATCTAATGCCGTCTCCTCTACAGTGAGAGATGAGACGTCCCTAGCTCCTACATCTGATGCAGTCACCTCTGCAGTGAGAGATAAGATGACCCTAGCTCCTACATCTGATGCAGTCTCCTCTACAGTGAGAGATAAGGTGTCCCTAGTTCCTACATCTGATGCAGTCACCTCTACAGTGAGAGATTAAACGTCCCTAGCACCTACATCTGATGCAGTCACCTCTACAGTGAGAGGTAAGACGTCCCTAGCTCCTACATCTGATGCAGTCACCTCTACAGTGAGAGATAAGATGACCCTAGCTCCTACATCTGATGCAGTCTCCTCTACAGTGAGAGATAAGATGACCCTAGCTCCTACATCTGATGCAGTCACCTCTACAGTGAGGGATAAGACGTCCCTAGCACCTACACCTGATGCAGTCTCCTCTACAGTGAGAGATAAGATGTCCCTAGCTCCTATATCTGATGCAGTCACCTCTACAGTGAGAGATAAGACGTCCCTAGCTCCTACATCTGATGCAGTCTCCTCTACAGTGAGAGATAAGACATCCCTAGCTCCTACATCTGATGCAGTCTCCTCTACAGTGAGAGTTAAGACATCCCTAGCTCCTACATCTGATGCAGTCACCTCTACAGTGAGAGATAAGACATCCCTAGCTCCTACATCTGATGCAGTCACCTCTACAGTGAGAGATAAGATGTTCGTAGCTCCTACATCTGATGCAGTCTTCTCTACAGTGAGAGAAAAGACGTCCATAGCTCCTACATCTGATGCAGTCTTCTCTACAGTGAGAGATAAGGTGTCCCTAGTGCCTACATCTGATGCAGTCTCCTCTACAGTGAGAGATAAGATGTCAATAGCGCCTACATCTGATGCAGTTACCTCTACAGTGAGAGATAAGACGTCCCTAGCTCCTACATCTGATACAGTCTCCTCTACAGTGAGAGATAAGATGTCCCTAGTGCCTACATCTGATGCAGTCACCTCTACAGTGAGAGATAAGACGTCCCTAGCGCCTACATCTGATGCAGTTACCTCTACAGTGAGAGATAAGACGTCCCTAGTGCCTACATCTAATGCAGTCTCCTCTACAGTGAGAGATGAGACGTCCCTAGCTCCTACATCTGATGCAGTCTCCTCTACAGTGAGAGATAAGATGACCCTAGCTCCTACATCTGATGCAGTCACCTCTACAGTGAGAGATAAGACGTCCCTAGCTCCTACATCTGATGCAGTCACCTCTACAGTGAGAGATAAGACGTCCCTAGATCCTACATCTGATGCAGTCACCTCTACAGTGAGAGATAACACGTCCCTAGCTCCTACATCTGATGCAGTATTCTCTACAGTGAGCGATAACACGTCCCTAGCTCCTACATCTGATGCAGTCTCCTCTACAGTAATAGATAACACGTCCCTAGCTCCTACATCTGATGCAGTCTCCTCTACAGTGAGCGATAACACGTCCCTAGCTCCTACATCTGATGCAGTCTCCTCTACAGTAATAGATAACATGTCCCTAGCACCTACATCTGATGCCGTCTTCTCTACAGTGAAAGATAAGTTGGCCCTAGTACCTACATCTGATGCAGTCACCTCTACGGTGAGAGATAAGATGTCCCTAGCTCCTGCATCTGATGCAGTCACCTCTACAGTGAGGGATAAGACGTCCCTAGCACCTACATCTGATGCCGTCTCCTCTACAGTGATAGATAAGATGGCCCTAGTACATACATCTGATGCAGTTACCTCTACAGTGAGGGATAAGATGTCCCTAGCACCTACACCTGATGCAGTCTCCTCTACAGTGAGAGATAAGATGTCCCTAGCTCCTATATCTGATGCAGTCACCTCTACAGTGAGAGATAAGACGTCCCTAGCTCCTACATCTGATGCAGTCTCCTCTACAGTGAGAGATAAGACATCCCTAGCTCCTACATCTGATGCAGTCTCCTCTACAGTGAGAGATAAGACATCCCTAGCTCCTACATCTGATGCAGTCACCTCTACAGTGAGAGATAAGACATCCCTAGCACCTACATCTGATGCAGTCTCCTCTACAGTGAGAGATAAGACGTCCCTAGCTCCTATATCTGATGCAGTCACCTCTACAGTGAGAGATAAGACGTCCCTAGCTCCTACATCTGATGCAGTCTCCTCTACAGTGAGAGCTAAGACATCCCTAGCTCCTACATCTGATGCAGTCACCTCTACAGTGAGAGATAAGACGTCCGTAGCTCCTACATCTGATGCAGTCTTCTCTACAGTGAGAGATAAGACGTCCCTAGCTCCTACATCTGATGCAGTCTTCTCTACAGTGAGAGATAAGGTGTCCCTAGCTCCTACATCTGATGCAGTCTCCTCTACAGTGAGAGATAAGACATCCCTAGCTCCTACATCTGATGCAGTCACCTCTACAGTGAGAGATAAGACGTCCCTAGCTCCTACATCTGATGCAGTCTTCTCTACAGTGAGAGATAAGATGTCCCTAGCTCCTATATCTGATGCAGTCACCTCTACAGTGAGAGATAAGACGTCCCTAGCTCCTACATCTGATGCAGTCTCCTCTACAGTAAGAGATAAGACATCCCTAGCTCCTACATCTGATGCAGTCACCTCTACAGTGAGAGATAAGACGTCCCTAGCACCTACATCTGATGCAGTCTCCTCTACAGTGAGAGATAAGACGTCCCTAGCTCCTATATCTGATGCCGTCTCCTCTACAGTGAGAGATAAGATGTCCCTAGCTCCTATATCTGATGCAGTCACCTCTACAGTGAGAGATAAGACGTCCCTAGCTCCTACATCTGATGCACTCTCCTCTACAGTGAGAGCTAAGACATCCCTAGCTCCTACATCTGATGCAGTCACCTCTACAGTGAGAGATAAGACGTTCGTAGCTCCTACATCTGATGCAGTCTTCTCTACAGTGAGAGAAAAGACGTCCATAGCTCCTACATCTGATGCAGTCTTCTCTACAGTGAGAGATAAGGTGTCCCTAGTGCCTACATCTGATGCAGTCTCCTCTACAGTGAGAGATAAGATGTCAATAGCGCCTACATCTGATGCAGTTACCTCTACAGTGAGAGATAAAAAGTCCCTAGCTCCTACATCTGATACAGTCTCCTCTACAGTGAGAGATAAGATGTCCCTAGTGCCTACATCTGATGCAGTCACCTCTACAGTGAGAGATAAGATGTCCCTAGCGCCTACATCTGATGCAGTTACCTCTACAGTGAGAGATAAGACGTCCCTAGTGCCTACATCTAATGCAGTCTCCTCTACAGTGAGAGATGAGACGTCCCTAGCTCCTACATCTGATGCAGTCTCCTCTACAGTGAGAGATAAGATGACCCTAGCTCCTACATCTGATGCAGTCACCTCTACAGTGAGAGATAAGACGTCCCTAGCTCCTACATCTGATGCAGTCACCTCTACAGTGAGAGATAAGACGTCCCTAGATCCTACATCTGATGCAGTCACCTCTACAGTGAGAGATAACACGTCCCTAGCTCCTACATCTGATGCAGTCTTCTCTACAGTGAGCGATAACACGTCCCTAGCTCCTACATCTGATGCAGTCTCCTCTACAGTAATAGATAACACGTCCCTAGCTCCTACATCTGATGCAGTCTCCTCTACAGTGAGAGATAAGACGTCCCTAGCTCATACATCTGAAGCAGTCTCCTCTACAGTGAGAGATAAGACGTCCCTAGCTCCTACATCTGATACAGTCTCCTCTACAGTGAGGGATAAGATGTCCCTAGCACCTACATCTGATGCAGTCTCCTCTACAGTGAGAGATAAGACGTCCCTAGCTCCTATATCTGATGCCGTCTCCTCTACAGTGAGAGATAAGATGTCCCTAGCTCCTATACCTGATGCAGTCACCTCTACAGTGAGAGATAAGACGTCCCTAGCTCCTACATCTGATGCAGTCTTCTCTACAGTGAGAGATAAGGTGTCCCTAGTGCCTACATCTAATGCAGTCTCCTCTACAGTGAGAGATGAGACGTCCCTAGCTCCTACATCTGATGCAGTCACCTCTGCAGTGAGAGATAAGATGTCCCTAGCTCCTATATCTGATGCAGTCACCTCTACAGTGAGAGATAAGACGTCCCTAGCTCCTACATCTGATGCAGTCTTCTCTACAGTGAGAGATAAGGTGTCCCTAGTGCCTACATCTAATGCAGTCTCCTCTACAGTGAGAGATGAGACGTCCCTAGCTCCTACATCTGATGCAGTCACCTCTGCAGTGAGAGATAAGATGACCCTAGCTCCTACATCTGATGCAGTCTCCTCTACAGTGAGAGATAAGGTGTCCCTAGTTCCTACATCTGATGCAGTCACCTCTACAGTGAGAGATTAAACGTCCCTAGCACCTACATCTGATGCAGTCACCTCTACAGTGAGAGGTAAGACGTCCCTAGCTCCTACATCTGATGCAGTCACCTCTACAGTGAGAGATAAGATGACCCTAGCTCCTACATCTGATGCAGTCTCCTCTACAGTGAGAGATAAGATGACCCTAGCTCCTACATCTGATGCAGTCACCTCTACAGTGAGAGATGAGACGTCCCTAGCTCCTACATCTGATGCAGTCTCCTCTACAGTGAGAGATAAGATGACCCTAGCTCCTACATCTGATGCAGTCACCTCTACAGTGAGAGATAAGACGTCCCTAGCTCCTACATCTGATGCAGTCACCTCTACAGTGAGAGATAAGACGTCCCTAGATCCTACATCTGATGCAGTCACCTCTACAGTGAGAGATAACACGTCCCTAGCTCCTACATCTGATGCAGTATTCTCTACAGTGAGCGATAACACGTCCCTAGCTCCTACATCTGATGCAGTCTCCTCTACAGTAATAGATAACACGTCCCTAGCTCCTACATCTGATGCAGTCTCCTCTACAGTGAGCGATAACACGTCCCTAGCTCCTACTTCTGATGCAGTCTCCTCTACAGTAATAGATAACATGTCCCTAGCACCTACATCTGATGCCGTCTTCTCTACAGTGAAAGATAAGTTTGCCCTAGTACCTACATCTGATGCAGTCACCTCTACGGTGAGAGATAAGATGTCCCTAGCTCCTGCATCTGATGCAGTCACCTCTACAGTGAGGGATAAGACGTCCCTAGCACCTACATCTGATGCCGTCTCCTCTACAGTGATAGATAAGATGGCCCTAGTACATACATCTGATGCAGTTACCTCTACAGTGAGGGATAAGACGTCCCTAGCACCTACACCTGATGCAGTCTCCTCTACAGTGAGAGATAAGATGTCCCTAGCTCCTATATCTGATGCAGTCACCTCTACAGTGAGAGATAAGACGTCCCTAGCTCCTACATCTGATGCAGTCTCCTCTACAGTGAGAGATAAGACATCCCTAGCTCCTACATCTGATGCAGTCTCCTCTACAGTGAGAGTTAAGACATCCCTAGCTCCTACATCTGATGCAGTCACCTCTACAGTGAGAGATAAGACATCCCTAGCTCCTACATCTGATGCAGTCACCTCTACAGTGAGAGATAAGACGTTCGTAGCTCCTACATCTGATGCAGTCTTCTCTACAGTGAGAGAAAAGACGTCCATAGCTCCTACATCTGATGCAGTCTTCTCTACAGTGAGAGATAAGGTGTCCCTAGTGCCTACATCTGATGCAGTCTCCTCTACAGTGAGAGATAAGATGTCAATAGCGCCTACATCTGATGCAGTTACCTCTACAGTGAGAGATAAGACGTCCCTAGCTCCTACATCTGATACAGTCTCCTCTACAGTGAGAGATAAGATGTCCCTAGTGCCTACATCTGATGCAGTCACCTCTACAGTGAGAGATAAGACGTCCCTAGCGCCTACATCTGATGCAGTTACCTCTACAGTGAGAGATAAGACGTCCCTAGTGCCTACATCTAATGCAGTCTCCTCTACAGTGAGAGATGAGACGTCCCTAGCTCCTACATCTGATGCAGTCTCCTCTACAGTGAGAGATAAGATGACCCTAGCTCCTACATCTGATGCAGTCACCTCTACAGTGAGAGATAAGACGTCCCTAGCTCCTACATCTGATGCAGTCACCTCTACAGTGAGAGATAAGACGTCCCTAGATCCTACATCTGATGCAGTCACCTCTACAGTGAGAGATAACACGTCCCTAGCTCCTACATCTGATGCAGTATTCTCTACAGTGAGCGATAACACGTCCCTAGCTCCTACATCTGATGCAGTCTCCTCTACAGTAATAGATAACACGTCCCTAGCTCCTACATCTGATGCAGTCTCCTCTACAGTGAGCGATAACACGTCCCTAGCTCCTACATCTGATGCAGTCTCCTCTACAGTAATAGATAACATGTCCCTAGCACCTACATCTGATGCCGTCTTCTCTACAGTGAAAGATAAGTTGGCCCTAGTACCTACATCTGATGCAGTCACCTCTACGGTGAGAGATAAGATGTCCCTAGCTCCTGCATCTGATGCAGTCACCTCTACAGTGAGGGATAAGACGTCCCTAGCACCTACATCTGATGCCGTCTCCTCTACAGTGATAGATAAGATGGCCCTAGTACATACATCTGATGCAGTTACCTCTACAGTGAGGGATAAGATGTCCCTAGCACCTACACCTGATGCAGTCTCCTCTACAGTGAGAGATAAGATGTCCCTAGCTCCTATATCTGATGCAGTCACCTCTACAGTGAGAGATAAGACGTCCCTAGCTCCTACATCTGATGCAGTCTCCTCTACAGTGAGAGATAAGACATCCCTAGCTCCTACATCTGATGCAGTCTCCTCTACAGTGAGAGATAAGACATCCCTAGCTCCTACATCTGATGCAGTCACCTCTACAGTGAGAGATAAGACATCCCTAGCACCTACATCTGATGCAGTCTCCTCTACAGTGAGAGATAAGACGTCCCTAGCTCCTATATCTGATGCAGTCACCTCTACAGTGAGAGATAAGACGTCCCTAGCTCCTACATCTGATGCAGTCTCCTCTACAGTGAGAGCTAAGACATCCCTAGCTCCTACATCTGATGCAGTCACCTCTACAGTGAGAGATAAGACGTCCGTAGCTCCTACATCTGATGCAGTCTTCTCTACAGTGAGAGATAAGACGTCCCTAGCTCCTACATCTGATGCAGTCTTCTCTACAGTGAGAGATAAGGTGTCCCTAGCTCCTACATCTGATGCAGTCTCCTCTACAGTGAGAGATAAGACATCCCTAGCTCCTACATCTGATGCAGTCACCTCTACAGTGAGAGATAAGACGTCCCTAGCTCCTACATCTGATGCAGTCTTCTCTACAGTGAGAGATAAGATGTCCCTAGCTCCTATATCTGATGCAGTCACCTCTACAGTGAGAGATAAGACGTCCCTAGCTCCTACATCTGATGCAGTCTCCTCTACAGTGAGAGATAAGACATCCCTAGCTCCTACATCTGATGCAGTCACCTCTACAGTGAGAGATAAGACGTCCCTAGCACCTACATCTGATGCAGTCTCCTCTACAGTGAGAGATAAGACGTCCCTAGCTCCTATATCTGATGCCGTCTCCTCTACAGTGAGAGATAAGATGTCCCTAGCTCCTATATCTGATGCAGTCACCTCTACAGTGAGAGATAAGACGTCCCTAGCTCCTACATCTGATGCACTCTCCTCTACAGTGAGAGCTAAGACATCCCTAGCTCCTACATCTGATGCAGTCACCTCTACAGTGAGAGATAAGACGTTCGTAGCTCCTACATCTGATGCAGTCTTCTCTACAGTGAGAGAAAAGACGTCCATAGCTCCTACATCTGATGCAGTCTTCTCTACAGTGAGAGATAAGGTGTCCCTAGTGCCTACATCTGATGCAGTCTCCTCTACAGTGAGAGATAAGATGTCAATAGCGCCTACATCTGATGCAGTTACCTCTACAGTGAGAGATAAAAAGTCCCTAGCTCCTACATCTGATACAGTCTCCTCTACAGTGAGAGATAAGATGTCCCTAGTGCCTACATCTGATGCAGTCACCTCTACAGTGAGAGATAAGATGTCCCTAGCGCCTACATCTGATGCAGTTACCTCTACAGTGAGAGATAAGACGTCCCTAGTGCCTACATCTAATGCAGTCTCCTCTACAGTGAGAGATGAGACGTCCCTAGCTCCTACATCTGATGCAGTCTCCTCTACAGTGAGAGATAAGATGACCCTAGCTCCTACATCTGATGCAGTCACCTCTACAGTGAGAGATAAGACGTCCCTAGCTCCTACATCTGATGCAGTCACCTCTACAGTGAGAGATAAGACGTCCCTAGATCCTACATCTGATGCAGTCACCTCTACAGTGAGAGATAACACGTCCCTAGCTCCTACATCTGATGCAGTCTTCTCTACAGTGAGCGATAACACGTCCCTAGCTCCTACATCTGATGCAGTCTCCTCTACAGTAATAGATAACACGTCCCTAGCTCCTACATCTGATGCAGTCTCCTCTACAGTGAGAGATAAGACGTCCCTAGCTCATACATCTGAAGCAGTCTCCTCTACAGTGAGAGATAAGACGTCCCTAGCTCCTACATCTGATACAGTCTCCTCTACAGTGAGGGATAAGATGTCCCTAGCACCTACATCTGATGCAGTCTCCTCTACAGTGAGAGATAAGACGTCCCTAGCTCCTATATCTGATGCCGTCTCCTCTACAGTGAGAGATAAGATGTCCCTAGCTCCTATACCTGATGCAGTCACCTCTACAGTGAGAGATAAGACGTCCCTAGCTCCTACATCTGATGCAGTCTTCTCTACAGTGAGAGATAAGGTGTCCCTAGTGCCTACATCTAATGCAGTCTCCTCTACAGTGAGAGATGAGACGTCCCTAGCTCCTACATCTGATGCAGTCACCTCTGCAGTGAGAGATAAGATGACCCTAGCTCCTACATCTGATGCAGTCTCCTCTACAGTGAGAGATAAGGTGTCCCTAGTTCCTACATCTGATGCAGTCACCTCTACAGTGAGAGATTAAACGTCCCTAGAACCTACATCTGATGCAGTCACCTCTACAGTGAGAGGTAAGACGTCCCTAGCTCCTACATCTGATGCAGTCACCTCTACAGTGAGAGATAAGATGACCCTAGCTCCTACATCTGATGCAGTCTCCTCTACAGTGAGAGATAAGATGACCCTAGCTCCTACATCTGATGCAGTCACCTCTACAGTGAGAGATGAGACGTCCCTAGCTCCTACATCTGATGCAGTCTCCTCTACAGTGAGAGATAAGATGACCCTAGCTCCTACATCTGATGCAGTCACCTCTACAGTGAGAGATAAGACGTCCCTAGCTCCTACATCTGATGCAGTCACCTCTACAGTGAGAGATAAGACGTCCCTAGATCCTACATCTGATGCAGTCACCTCTACAGTGAGAGATAACACGTCCCTAGCTCCTACATCTGATGCAGTATTCTCTACAGTGAGCGATAACACGTCCCTAGCTCCTACATCTGATGCAGTCTCCTCTACAGTAATAGATAACACGTCCCTAGCTCCTACATCTGATGCAGTCTCCTCTACAGTGAGCGATAACACGTCCCTAGCTCCTACATCTGATGCAGTCTCCTCTACAGTAATAGATAACATGTCCCTAGCACCTACATCTGATGCCGTCTTCTCTACAGTGAAAGATAAGTTGGCCCTAGTACCTACATCTGATGCAGTCACCTCTACGGTGAGAGATAAGATGTCCCTAGCTCCTGCATCTGATGCAGTCACCTCTACAGTGAGGGATAAGACGTCCCTAGCACCTACATCTGATGCCGTCTCCTCTACAGTGATAGATAAGATGGCCCTAGTACATACAGCTGATGCAGTTACCTCTACAGTGAGGGATAAGACGTCCCTAGCACCTACACCTGATGCAGTCTCCTCTACAGTGAGAGATAAGATGTCCCTAGCTCCTATATCTGATGCAGTCACCTCTACAGTGAGAGATAAGACGTCACTAGCTCCTACATCTGATGCAGTCTCCTCTACAGTGAGAGATAAGACATCCCTAGCTCCTACATCTGATGCAGTCTCCTCTACAGTGAGAGATAAGACATCCCTAGCTCCTACATCTGATGCAGTCACCTCTACAGTGAGAGATAAGACATCCCTAGCACCTACATCTGATGCAGTCTCCTCTAGAGTGAGAGATAAGACGTCCCTAGCTCCTATATCTGATGCAGTCACCTCTACAGTGAGAGATAAGACGTCCCTAGCTCCTACATCTGATGCAGTCTCCTCTACAGTGAGAGCTAAGACATCCCTAGCTCCTACATCTGATGCAGTCACCTCTACAGTGAGAGATAAGACGTCCGTAGCTCCTACATCTGATGCAGTCTTCTCTACAGTGAGAGATAAGACGTCCCTAGCTCCTACATCTGATGCAGTCTTCTCTACAGTGAGAGATAAGGTGTCCCTAGTGCCTACATCTGATGCAGTCTCCTCTACAGTGAGAGATAAGATGTCAATAGCGCCTACATCTGATGCAGTTACCTCTACAGCGAGAGATAAGAAGTCCCTAGCTCCTACATCTGATACAGTCTCCTCTACAGTGAGAGATAAGATGTCCCTAGTGCCTACATCTGATGCAGTCACCTCTACAGTGAGAGATAAGATGTCCCTAGCGCCTACATCTGATGCAGTTACCTCTACAGTGAGAGATAAGACGTCCCTAGTGCCTACATCTAATGCAGTCTCCTCTACAGTGAGAGATGAGACGTCCCTAGCTCCTACATCTGATGCAGTCTCCTCTACAGTGAGAGATAAGATGACCCTAGCTCCTACATCTGATGCAGTCACCTCTACAGTGAGAGATAAGACGTCCCTAGCTCCTACATCTGATGCAGTCACCTCTACAGTGAGAGATAAGACGTCCCTAGATCCTACATCTGATGCAGTCACCTCTACAGTGAGAGATAACACGTCCCTAGCTCCTACATCTGATGCAGTCTTCTCTACAGTAATAGATAACACGTCCCTAGCTCCTACATCTGATGCAGTCTCCTCTACAGTGAGAGATAAGACGTCCCTAGCTCCTACATCTGAAGCATTCTCCTCTACAGTGAGAGATAAGATGTCCCTAGCACCTACATCTGATGCAGTCTCCTCTACAGTGAGAGATAAGACGTCCCTAGCTCCTATATCTGATGCCGTCTCCTCTACAGTGAGAGATAAGATGTCCCTAGCTCCTATATCTGATGCAGTCACCTCTACAGTGAGAGATAAGACGTCCCTAGCTCCTACATCTGATGCAGTCTCCTCTACAGTGAGAGATAAGACGTCCCTAGCTCCTACATCTGATGCAGTCACCTCTACAGTGAGAGATAAGACGTCCCTAGCACCTACATCTGATGCAGTCTCCTCTACAGTGAGAGATAAGACGTCCCTAGCTCCTATATCTGATGCCGTCTCCTCTGCAGTGAGAGATAAGATGTCCCTAGCTCCTATATCTGATGCAGTCACCTCTACAGTGAGAGATAAGACGTCCCTAGCTCCTACATCTGATGCACTCTCCTCTACAGTGAGAGCTAAGACATCCCTAGCTCCTACATCTGATGCAGTCACCTCTACAGTGAGAGATAAGACGTTCGTAGCTCCTACATCTGATGCAGTCTTCTCTACAGTGAGAGAAAAGACGTCCATAGCTCCTACATCTGATGCAGTCTTCTCTACAGTGAGAGATAAGGTGTCCCTAGTGCCTACATCTGATGCAGTCTCCTCTACAGTGAGAGATAAGATGTCAATAGCGCCTACATCTGATGCAGTTACCTCTACAGTGAGAGATAAAAAGTCCCTAGCTCCTACATCTGATACAGTCTCCTCTACAGTGAGAGATAAGATGTCCCTAGTGCCTACATCTGATGCAGTCACCTCTACAGTGAGAGATAAGATGTCCCTAGCGCCTACATCTGATGCAGTTACCTCTACAGTGAGAGATAAGACGTCCCTAGTGCCTACATCTAATGCAGTCTCCTCTACAGTGAGAGATGAGACGTCCCTAGCTCCTACATCTGATGCAGTCTCCTCTACAGTGAGAGATAAGATGACCCTAGCTCCTACATCTGATGCAGTCACCTCTACAGTGAGAGATAAGACGTCCCTAGCTCCTACATCTGATGCAGTCACCTCTACAGTGAGAGATAAGACGTCCCTAGATCCTACATCTGATGCAGTCACCTCTACAGTGAGAGATAACACGTCCCTAGCTCCTACATCTGATGCAGTCTTCTCTACAGTGAGCGATAACACGTCCCTAGCTCCTACATCTGATGCAGTCTCCTCTACAGTAATAGATAACACGTCCCTAGCTCCTACATCTGATGCAGTCTCCTCTACAGTGAGAGATAAGACGTCCCTAGCTCCTACATCTGAAGCAGTCTCCTCTACAGTGAGAGATAAGACGTCCCTAGCTCCTACATCTGATACAGTCTCCTCTACAGTGAGGGATAAGATGTCCCTAGCACCTACATCTGATGCAGTCTCCTCTACAGTGAGAGATAAGACGTCCCTAGCTCCTATATCTGATGCCGTCTCCTCTACAGTGAGAGATAAGATGTCCCTAGCGCCTATATCTGATGCAGTCACCTCTACAGTGAGAGATAAGACGTCCCTAGCTCCTACATCTGATGCAGTCTTCTCTACAGTGAGAGATAAGGTGTCCCTAGTGCCTACATCTAATGCAGTCTCCTCTACAGTGAGAGATGAGACGTCCCTAGCTCCTACATCTGATGCAGTCACCTCTGCAGTGAGAGATAAGATGACCCTAGCTCCTACATCTGATGCAGTCTCCTCTACAGTGAGAGATAAGGTGTCCCTAGTTCCTACATCTGATGCAGTCACCTCTACAGTGAGAGATTAAACGTCCCTAGCACCTACATCTGATGCAGTCACCTCTACAGTGAGAGGTAAGACGTCCCTAGCTCCTACATCTGATGCAGTCACCTCTACAGTGAGAGATAAGACGTCCCTAGATCCTACATCTGATGCAGTCACCTCTACAGTGAGAGATAGCACGTCCCTAGCTCCTACATCTGATGCAGTCTCTTCTACAGTAATAGATAACACGTCCCTAGCTCCTACATCTGATGCAGTCTCTTCTACAGTAATAGATAACACGTCCCTAGCTCCTACATCTGATGCAGTCTCCTCTACAGTGAGAGATAAGACGTCCCTAGCTCCTACATCTGAAGCAGTCTCCTCTACAGTGAGAGATAAGACGTCCCTAGCTCCTACATCTGATACAGTCTCCTCTACAGTGAGGGATAAGACGTCCCTAGCACCTACATCTGATGCAGTCTCCTCTACAGTGAGAGATAAGATGTCCCTAGCTCCTATATCTGATGCAGTCACCTCTACAGTGAGAGATAAGACGTCCCTAGCTCCTACATCTGATGCACTCTCCTCTACAGTGAGAGCTAAGACATCCCTAGCTCCTACATCTGATGCAGTCACCTCTACAGTGAGAGATAAGACGTCCGTAGCTCCTACATCTGATGCAGTCTTCTCTACAGTGAGAGATATGACGTCCCTAGCTCCTACATCTGATGCAGTCTTCTCTACAGTGAGAGATAAGGTGTCCCTAGTGCCTACATCTGATGCAGTCTCCTCTACAGTGAGAGATAAGATGTCAATAGCGCCTACATCTGATGCAGTTACCTCTACAGTGAGAGATAAGACGTCCCTAGCTCCTACATCTGATACAGTCTCCTCTACAGTGAGGGATAAGACGTCCCTAGCACCTACATCTGATGCAGTCTCCTCTACAGTGAGAGATAAGATGTCCCTAGCTCCTATATCTGATGCAGTCACCTCTACAGTGAGAGATAAGACGTCCCTAGCTCCTACATCTGATGCACTCTCCTCTACAGTGAGAGCTAAGACATCCCTAGCTCCTACATCTGATGCAGTCACCTCTACAGTGAGAGATAAGACGTCCGTAGCTCCTACATCTGATGCAGTCTTCTCTACAGTGAGAGATATGACGTCCCTAGCTCCTACATCTGATGCAGTCTTCTCTACAGTGAGAGATAAGGTGTCCCTAGTGCCTACATCTGATGCAGTCTCCTCTACAGTGAGAGATAAGATGTCAATAGCGCCTACATCTGATGCAGTTACCTCTACAGTGAGAGATAAGACGTCCCTAGCTCCTACATCTGATACAGTCTCCTCTACAGTGAGAGATAAGATGTCCCTAGTGCCTACATCTGATGCAGTCACCTCTACAGTGAGAGATAAGATGTCCCTAGTGCCTACATCTAATGCAGTCTCCTCTACAGTGAGAGATGAGACGTCCCTAGCTCCTACATCTGATGCAGTCTCCTCTACAGTGAGAGATAAGATGACCCTAGCTCCTACATCTGATCCAGTCACCTCTACAGTGAGAGATAAGACGTCCCTAGCTCCTACATCTGATGCAGTCACCTCTACAGTGAGAGATAAGACGTCCCTAGATCCTACATCTGATGCAGTCACCTCTACAGTGAGAGATAACACGTCCCTAGCTCCTACATCTGATGCAGTCTTCTCTACAGTGAGCGATAACACGTCCCTAGCTCCTACATCTGATGCAGTCTCCTCTACAGTAATAGATAACACGTCCCTAGCTCCTACATCTGATACAGTCTCCTCTACAGTGAGAGATAAGACGTCCCTAGCTCCTACATCTGAAGCAGTCTCCTCTACAGTGAGAGATAAGACGTCCCTAGCTCCTACATCTGATACAGTCTCCTCTACAGTGAGGGATAAGATGTCCCTAGCACCTACATCTGATGCAGTCTCCTCTACAGTGAGCGATAACACATCCCTAGCTCCTACATCTGATGCAGTCTCCTCTACAGTAATAGATAACATGTCCCTAGCACCTACATCTGATGCCGTCTTCTCTACAGTGAAAGATAAGTTGGCCCTAGTACCTACATCTGATGCAGTCACCTCTACGGTGAGAGATAAGATATCCCTAGCTCCTGCATCTGATGCAGTCACCTCTACAGTGAGGGATAAGACGTCCCTAGCACCTACATCTGATGCCGTCTCCTCTACAGTGAAAGATAAGTTGGCCTTAGTACCTACATCTGATGCAGTTACCTCTACAGTGAGGGATAAGACGTCCCTAGCACCTACACCTGATGCAGTCTCCTCTACAGTGAGAGATAAGATATCCCTAGCTCCTATATCTGATGCAGTCACCTCTACAGTGAGAGATAAGACGTCCCTAGCTCCTCCATCTGATGCAGTCTCCTCTACAGTGAGAGATAAGACATCCCTAGCTCCTACATCTGATGCAGTCACCTCTACAGTGAGAGATAAGATGTCCCTAGCACCTACATCTGATGCAGTCTCCTCTACAGTGAGAGATAAGACGTCCCTAGCTCCTATATCTGATGCCGTCTCCTCTACAGTGAGAGATAAGACGTCCGTAGCTTCTACATCTGATGCACTCTCCTCTACAGTGAGAGCTAAGACAACCCTAGCTCCTACATCTGATGCAGTCACCTCTACAGTGAGAGATAAGACGTCCGTAGCTTCTACATCTGATGCAGTCTTCTCTACAGTGAGAGATAAGACGTCCCTAGCTCCTACATCTGATGCAGTCTTCTCTACAGTGAGAGATAAGGTGTCCCTAGTGCCTACATCTGATGCAGTCTCCTCTACAGTGAGAGATAAGATGTCAATAGCGCCTACATCTGATGCAGTTACCTCTACAGTGAGAGATAAGACGTCCCTAGCTCCTACATCTGATACAGTCTCCTCTACAGTGAGAGATAAGACGTCCCTAGCTCCTACATCTGAAGCAGTCTCCTCTACAGTGAGAGATAAGACCTCCCTAGCTCTTACGTCTGATACAGTCTCCTCTACAGTGAGGGATAAGATGTCCCTAGCACCTACATCTGATGCAGTCTCCTCTACAGTGAGAGATAAGACGTCCCTAGCTCCTATATCTGATGCCGTCTCCTCTACAGTGAGAGATAAGATGTCCCTAGCTCCTATATCTGATGCAGTCACCTCTACAGTGAGAGATAAGACGTCCCTAGCCCCTACATCTGATGCAGTCTCCTCTACAGTGAGAGCTAAGACATCCCTAGCTCCTACATCTGATGCAGTCACCTCTACAGTGAGAGATAAGACATCCCTAGCTCCTACATCTGATGCAGTCTCCTCTACAGTGAGAGATAAGACGTCCCTAGCTCCTGTATCTGATGCCGTCTCCTCTACAGTGAGAGATAAGATATACCTAGCTCCTATATCTGATGCAGTCACCTCTACAGTGAGAGATAAGACGTCCCTAGCTCCTACATCTGATGCACACTCCTCTACAGTGAGAGCTAAGACATCCCTAGCTCCTACATCTGGTGCAGTCACCTCTACAGTGAGAGATAAGACGTCCGTAGCTCCTACATCTGATGCAGTCTTCTCTACAGTGAGAGATAAGACGTCCCTAGCTCCTACATCTGATGCAGTCTTCTCTACAGTGAGAGATAAGGTGTCCCTAGTGCCTACATCTGATGCAGTCTCCTCTACAGTGAGAGATAAGATGTCAATAGCGCCTACATCTGATGCAGTTACCTCTACAGTGAGAGATAAGACGTCCCTAGCTCCTACATCTGATACAGTCTCCTCTACAGTGAGAGATAAGATGTCCCTAGTGCCTACATCTGATGCAGTCACCTCTACAGTGAGAGATAAGATGTCCCTAGCGCCTACATCTGATGCAGTTACCTCTACAGTGAGAGATAAGACGTCCCTAGTGCCTACATCTAATGCAGTCTCCTCTACAGTGAGAGATGAGACGTCCCTAGCTCCTACATCTGATGCAGTCTCCTCTACAGTGAGAGATAAGATGACCCTAGCTCCTACATCTGATGTAGTCACCTCTACAGTGAGAGATAAGACGTCCCTAGCTCCTACATCTGATGCAGTCTCCTCTACAGTTAGAGATAAAACGTCCCTAGATCCTACATCTGATGCAGTCACCTCTACAGTGAGAGATAACACGTCCCTAGCTCCTACATCTGATGCAGTCTTCTCTACAGTGAGCGATAACACGTCCCTAGCTCCTACATCTGATGCAGTCTCCTCTACAGTAATAGATAACACGTCCCTAGCTCCTACATCTGATGCAGTCTCCTCTACAGTGAGAGATAAGACGTCCCTAGCTCCTACATCTGAAGCAGTCTCCTCTACAGTGAGAGATAAGACGTCCCTAGCTCCTACATCTGATACAGTCTCCTCTACAGTGAGGGATAAGATGTCCCTAGCACCTACATCTGATGCAGTCTCCTCTACAGTGAGAGATAAGACGTCCCTAGCTCCTATATCTGATGCCGTCTCCTCTACAGTGAGAGATAAGATGTCCCTAGCTCCTATATCTGATGCAGTCACCTCTACAGTGAGAGATAAGACGTCCCTAGCTCCTACATCTGATGCAGTCTCCTCTACAGTGAGAGATAAGTCATCCCTACCTCCTACATCTGATGCAGTCACCTCTACAGTGAGAGATAAGACGTCCCTAGCACCTACATCTGATGCAGTCTCCTCTACAGTGATAGATAAGACGTCCCTAGCTCCTATATCTGATGCCGTCTCCTCTACAGTGAGAGATAAGATGTCCCTAGCTCCTATATCTGATGCAGTCACCTCTACAGTGAGAGATAAGATGTCCCTAGCTCCTACATCTGATGCAGTCTCCTCTACAGTGAGAGCTAAGACATCCCTAGCTCCTACATCTGATGCAGTCACCTCTACAGTGAGAGATAAGACGTCCGTAGCTCCTACATCTGATGCAGTCTTCTCTACAGTGAGAGATAAGACGTCCCTAGCTCCTACATCTGATGCAGTCTTCTCTACAGTGAGAGATAAGGTGTCCCTAGTGCCTACATCTGATGCAGTCTCCTCTACAGTGAGAGATAAGATGTCAATAGCGCCTACATCTGATGCAGTTACCTCTACAGTGAGAGTTAAGACGTCCCTAGCTCCTACATCTGATACAGTCTCCTCTACAGTGAGAGATAAGACGTCCCTAGTGCCTACATCTAATGCAGTCTCCTCTACAGTGAGAGATGAGACGTCCCTAGCTCCTACATCTGATACAGTCACCTCTGCAGTGAGAGATAAGATGACCCTAGCTCCTACATCTGATGCAGTCACCTCTACAGTGAGAGATAAGATGACCCTAGCTCCTACATCTGATGCAGTCTCCTCTACAGTGAGAGATGAGACGTCCCTAGCTCCTACATCTGATACAGTCACCTCTACAGTGAGAGAAAAGATGACCCTAGCTCCTACATCTTATGCAGTCTCCTCTACAGTGAGAGATAAGACGTCCCTAGCTCCTACATCTGATGCAGTCACCTCTACAGTGAGAGATAAGACGTCCCTAGCACCTACATCTGATGCAGTCACCTCTACAATGAGAGGTAAGACGTCCCTAGCTCCTACATCTGATGCAGTCACCTCTACAGTGAGAGATAAGATGACCCTAGCTACTACATCTGATGCAGTCTCCTCTACAGTGAGAGATAAGATGACCCTAGCTCCTACATCTGATGCAGTCACCTCTACAGTGAGAGATAAGACGTCCCTAGCTCCTACATCTGATGCAGTCACCTCTACAGTGAGAGATAAGATGACCCTAGCTCCTACATCTGATGCAGTCACCTCTACAGTGAGAGATAAGACGTCCCTAGCTCCTACATCTGATGCAGTCACCTCTACAGTGAGAGATAAGACGTCCCTAGCACCTACATCTGATGCAGTCTCCTCTACAGTGAGAGATAAGACGTCCCTAGCTCCTACATCTGATGCAGTCTCCTCTACAGTGAGAGATAAGACGTCCCTAGCTCCTACATCTGATGCAGTCTCCTCTACAGTGAGAGATAAGATGACCCTAGCTCCTACATCTGATGCAGTCTCCTCTACAATGAGAGATAAGATGGCCCTAGCTCCTACATCTGATGCAGTCTCCTCTACAGTGAGGGATAAGATGTCCCTAATGCTTACATCTGATGCAGTCTCCTCTACAATGAGAGATAAGATGGCCCTAGCTCCTGCATCTGATGCAGTCTCCTCTACAGTGAGGGATAAGATGTCCCTAGCACCTACATCTGATGCCGTCTTCTCTACAGTGAAAGATAAGTTGGCCCTAGTACCTACATCTGATGCAGTCACCTCTACGGTGAGAGATAAGATGTCCCTAGCTCCTACATCTGATGCAGTCACCTCTACAGTGAGGGATAAGACGTCCCTAGCACCTACATCGGATGCCGTCTCCTCTACAGTGATAGATAAGATGGCCCTAGTACATACATCTGATGCAGTTACCTCTACAGTGAGGGATAAGACGTCCCTAGCACCTACACCTGATGCAGTCTCCTCTACAGTGAGAGATAAGACGTCCCTAGCGCCTACATCTGATGCAGTCACCTCTACAGTGAGAGGTAAGACGTCCCTAGCTCCTACATCTGATGCAGTCACCTCTACAGTGAGAGATAAGACGTACCTAGCTCCTACATCTAATGCAGTCTCCTCTACAGTGAGAGGTAAGACGTCCCTAGCACCTACATCTGATGCAGTCACCTCTACAGTGAGAGGTAAGACGTCCCTAGCTCCTACATCTGATGCAGTCACCTCTACAGTGAGAGATAAGATGACCCTAGCTCCTACATCTGATGCAGTCTCCTCTACAGTGAGAGATAAGATGACCCTAGCTCCTACAGCTGATGCAGTCACCTCTACAGTGAGAGATAAGACGTCCCTAGCTCCTACATCTGATGCAGTCACCTCTACTGTGAGAGATAAGATGACCCTAGCTCCTACATCTGATGCAGTCACCTCTACAGTGAGAGATAAGACGTCCCTAGCTCCTACATCTGATGCAGAAACCTCTACAGTGAGAGATAAGACGTCCCTAGCACCTACATCTGATGCAGTCTCCTCTACAGTGAGAGATAAGACGTCCCTAGCTCCTACATCTGATGCAGTCTCCTCTACAGTGAGAGATAAGACGTCCCTAGCTCCTACATCTGATGCAGTCTCCTCTACAGTGAGAGATAAGATGACCCTAGCTCCTACATCTGATGCAGTCTCCTCTACAATGAGAGATAAGATGGCCCTAGCTCCTACATCTGATGCAGTCTCCTCTACAGTGAGGGATAAGATGTCCCTAATGCTTACATCTGATGCAGTCTCCTCTACAATGAGAGTTAAGATGGCCCTAGCTCCTGCATCTGATGCAGTCTCCTCTACAGTGAGGGATAAGATGTCCCTAGCACCTACATCTGATGCCGTTTTCTCTACAGTGAAAGATAAGTAGGCCCTAGTACCTACATCTGATGCAGTCACCTCTACGGTGAGAGATAAGATGTCCCTAGCTCCTACATCTGATGCAGTCACCTCTACAGTGAGAGATAAGACGTCCCTAGCACCTACAGCTGATGCCGTCTCCTCTACAGTGATAGATAAGATGGCCCTAGTACATACATCTGATGCAGTTACCTCTACAGTGAGGGATAAGACGTCCCTAGCACCTACACCTGATGCAGTCTCCTCTATAGTGAGAGATAAGACGTCCCTAGCGCCTACATCTGATGCAGTCACCTCTACAGTGAGAGGTAAGACGTCCCTAGCTCCTACATCTGATGCAGTCACCTCTACAGTGAGAGATAAGACGTACCTAGCTCCTACATCTAATGCAGTCTCCTCTACAGTGAGAGGTAAGACGTCCCTAGCACCTACATCTGATGCAGTCACCTATACATTGACAGATAAGACGTCCCTAGCTCCTACATCTGATACAGTCTCCTCTACAGTGAGAGATAAGATGTCCCTAGTGCCTACATCTGATGCAGTTACCTCTACAGTGAGAGATAAGACGTCCCTAGCTCCTACATCTGATGCAGTCACCTATACATTGAGAGATAAGACGTCCCTAGCTCCTACATCTGATGCAGTCACCTCTACAGTGAGAGATAAGACGTCCCTAGTGCCTACATGTGATGCAGTTACCTCTACAGTGAGAGATAAGACGTCCCTAGTGCCTACATCTAATGCAGTCTCCTCTACAGTGAGAGATGAGACGTCCCTAGCTCCTACATCTGATGCAGTCTCCTCTACAGTGAGAGATAAGACGTCCCTAGCTCCTACATCTGATGCAGTCACCTCTACAGTGAGAGATAAGACGTCCCTAGATCCTACATCTGATGCAGTCACCTCTACAGTGAGAGATAACACGTCCCTAGCTCCTACATCTGATGCAGTCTTCTCTACAGTGAGCGATAACACGTCCCTAGCTCCTACATCTGATGCCGTCTTCTCTACAGTGAAAGATAAGTTTGCCCTAGTAACTACATCTGATGCAGTCACCTCTACGGTGAGAGATAAGATGTCCCTAGCTCCTGCATCTGATGCAGTCACCTCTACAGTGAGGGATAAGACGTCCCTAGCACCTACATCTGATGCCGTCTCCTCTACAGTGATAGATAAGATGGCCCTAGTACATACATCTGATGCAGTTACCTCTACAGTGAGGGATAAGACGTCCCTAGCACCTACACCTGATGCAGTCTCCTCTACAGTGAGAGATAAGATGTCCCTAGCTCCTATATCTGATGCAGTCACCTCTACAGTGAGAGATAAGACGTACCTAGCTCCTACATCTGATGCAGTCTCCTCTACAGTGAGAGATAAGACATCCCTAGCTCCTACATCTGATGCAGTCACCTCTACAGTGAGAGATAAGACGTCCCTAGCACCTACATCTGATGCAGTCTCCTCTACAATGAGAGATAAGACGTCCCTAGCTCCTATATCTGATGCCGTCTCCTCTACAGTGAGAGATAAGATGTCCCTAGCTCCTATATCTGATGCAGTCACCTCTACAGTGAGAGATAAGACGTCCCTAGCTCCTACATCTGATGCACTCTCCTCTACAGTGAGAGCTAAGACATCCCTAGCTCCTACATCTGATGCAGTCACCTCTACAGTGAGAGATAAGACGTCCGTAGCTCCTACATCTGATGCAGTCTTCTCTACAGTGAGAGATAAGACGTCCCTAGCTCCTACATCTGATGCAGTCTTCTCTACAGTGAGAGATAAGGTGTCCCTAGTGCCTACATCTGATGCAGTCTCCTCTACAGTGAGAGATAAGATGTCAATAGCGCCTACATCTGATGCAGTTACCTCTACAGTGAGAGATAAGACGTCCCTAGCTCCTACATCTGATACAGTCTCCTCTACAGTGAGAGATAAGATGTCCCTAGTGCCTACATCTGATGCAGTCACCTCTACAGTGAGAGATAAGATGTCCCTAGCGCCTACATCTGATGCAGTTACCTCTACAGTGAGAGATAAGACGTCCCTAGTGCCTACATCTAATGCAGTCTCCTCTACAGTGAGAGATGAGACGTCCCTAGCTCCTACATCTGATGCAGTCTCCTCTACAGTGAGAGATAAGATGACCCTAGCTCCTACATCTGATGCAGTCACCTCTACAGCGAGAGATAAGACGTCCCTAGCTCCTACATCTGATGCAGTCACCTCTACAGTGAGAGATAAGATGTCCCTAGCTCCTATATCTGATGCAGTCACCTCTACAGTGAGAGATAAGACGTCCCAAGCTCCTACATCTGATGCAGTCTCCTCTACAGTGAGAGATAAGACATCCCTAGCTCCTACATCTGATGCAGTCACCTCTACAGTGAGAGATAAGACATCCCTAGCACCTACATCTGATGCAGTCTCCTCTACAGTGAGAGATAAGACGTCCCTAGCTCCTATATCTGATGCCGTCTCCTCTACAGTGAGAGATAAGATATACCTAGCTCCTATATCTGATGCAGTCACCTCTACAGTGAGAGATAAGACGTCCCTAGCTCCTACATCTGATGCACTCTCCTCTACAGTGAGAGCTAAGACATCCCTAGCTCCTACATCTGATGCAGTCACCTCTACAGTGAGAGATAAGACGTCCGTAGCTCCTACATCTGATGCAGTCTTCTCTACAGTGAGAGATAAGACGTCCCTAGCTCCTACATCTGATGCAGTCTTCTCTACAGTGAGAGATAAGACGTCCCTAGCTCCTACATCTGATGCAGTCTTCTCTACAGTGAGAGATAAGGTGTCCCTAGTGCCTACATCTGATGCAGTCTCCTCTACAGTGAGAGATAAGATGTCAATAGCGCCTACATCTGATGCAGTTACCTCTACAGTGAGAGATAAAACGTCCCTAGCTCCTACATCTGATACAGTCTCCTCTACAGTGAGAGATAAGATGTCTCTAGTGCCTACATCTGATGCAGTCACCTCTACAGTGAGAGATAAGATGTCCCTAGCGCCTACATCTGATGCAGTTACCTCTACAGTGAGAGTTAAGACGTCCCTAGTGCCTACATCTAATGCAGTCTCCTCTACAGTGAGAGATAAGACGTCCCTAGCTCCTACATCTGATGCAGTCTCCTCTACAGTGAGAGATAAGATGACCCTAGCTCCTACATCTGATGCAGTCACCTCTACAGTGAGAGATAAGACGTCCCTAGCTCCTACATCTGATGCAGTCACCTCTACAGTGAGAGATAAGACGTCCCTAGATCCTACATCTGATGCAGTCACCTCTACAGTGAGAGATAACACGTCCCTAGCTCCTACATCTGATGCAGTCTTCTCTACAGTGAGCGATAACACGTCCCTAGCTCCTACATCTGATGCAGTCTCCTCTACAGTAATAGATAACACGTCCCTAGCTCCTACATCTGATCCAGTCTCCTCTACAGTGATAGATAACACGTCCCTAGCTCCTACATCTGATGCAGTCTCCTCTACAGTGAGAGATAAGACGTCCCTAGCTCCTACATCTGAAGCAGTCTCCTCTACAGTGAGAGATAAGACGTCCCTAGCTCCTACATCTGATAAGGTCTCCTCTACAGTGAGGGATAAGACGTCCCTAGCACCTACATCTGATGCAGTCTCCTCTACAGTGAGAGATAAGATGTCCCTAGCTCCTATATCTGATGCAGTCACCTCTACAGTGAGAGATAAGACGTCCCTAGCTCCTACATCTGATGCACTCTCCTCTACAGTGAGAGCTAAGACATCCCTAGCTCCTACATCTGATGCAGTCACCTCTACAGTGAGAGATAAGACGTCCGTAGCTCCTACATCTGATGCAGTCTTCTCTACAGTGAGAGATAAGACGTCCCTAGCTCCTACATCTGATGCAGTCTTCTCTACAGTGAGAGATAAGGTGTCCCTAGTGCCTACATCTGATGCAGTCTCCTCTACAGTGAGAGATAAGATGTCAATAGCGCCTACATCTGATGCAGTTACCTCTACAGTGAGAGATAAGACGTCCCTAGCTCCTACATCTGATACAGTCTCCTCTACAGTGAGAGATAAGATGTCCCTAGTGCCTACATCTGATGCAGTCACCTCTACAGTGAGAGATAAGATGTCCCTAGCGCCTACATCTGATGCAGTTACCTCTACAGTGAGAGATAAGACGTCCTTAGTGCCTACATCTAATGCAGTCTCCTCTACAGTGAGAGATGAGACGTCCCTAGCTCCTACATCTGATGCAGTCTCCTCTACAGTGAGAGATAAGATGACCCTAGCTCCTACATCTGATGCAGTCACCTCTACAGTGAGAGATAAGACGTCCCTAGCTCCTACATCTGATGCAGTCACCTCTACAGTGAGAGATAAGACGTCCCTAGATCCTACATCTGATGCAGTCACCTCTACAGTGAGAGATAACACGTCCCTAGCTCCTACATCTGATGCAGTCTTCTCTACAGTGAGCGATAACACGTCCCTAGCTCCTACATCTGATGCAGTCTCCTCTACAGTAATAGATAACACGTCCCTAGCTCCTACATCTGATGCAGTCTCCTCTACAGTGAGAGATAAGACGTCCCTAGCTCCTACATCTGAAGCAGTCTCCTCTACAGTGAGAGATAAGACGTCCCTAGCTCCTACATCTGATACAGTCTCCTCTACAGTGAGGGATAAGATGTCCCTAGCACCTACATCTGATGCAGTCTCCTCTACAGTGAGCGATAACACATCCCTAGCTCCTACATCTGATGCAGTCTCCTCTACAGTAATAGATAACATGTCCCTAGCACCTACATCTGATGCCGTCTTCTCTACAGTGAAAGATAAGTTGGCCCTAGTACCTACATCTGATGCAGTCACCTCTACGGTGAGAGATAAGATGTCCCTAGCTCCTGCATCTGATGCAGTCACCTCTACAGTGAGGGATAAGATGTCCCTAGCACCTACATCTGATGCCGTCTCCTCTACAGTGAAAGATAAGTTGGCCCTAGTACCTACATCTGATGCAGTTACCTCTACAGTGAGGGATAAGACGTCCCTAGCACCTACACCTGATGCAGTCTCCTCTACAGTGAGAGATAAGATATCCCTAGCTCCTATATCTGATGCAGTCACCTCTACAGTGAGAGATAAGACGTCCCTAGCTCCTACATCTGATGCAGTCTCCTCTACAGTGAGAGATAAGACATCCCTAGCTCCTACATCTGATGCAGTCACCTCTACAGTGAGAGATAAGATGTCCCTAGCACCTACATCTGATGCAGTCTCCTCTACAGTGAGAGATAAGACGTCCCTAGCTCCTATATCTGATGCCGTCTCCTCTACAGTGAGAGATAAGATGTCCCTAGCTCCTATATCTGATGCAGTCACCTCTACAGTGAGAGATAAGACGTCCCTAGCTCCTACATCTGATGCACTCTCCTCTACAGTGAGAGCTAAGACAACCCTAGCTCCTACATCTGATGCAGTCACCTCTACAGTGAGAGATAAGACGTCCGTAGCTTCTACATCTGATGCAGTCTTCTCTACAGTGAGAGATAAGACGTCCCTAGCTCCTACATCTGATGCAGTCTTCTCTACAGTGAGAGATAAAATGTCCCTAGTGCCTACATCTGATGCAGTCTCCTCTACAGTGAGAGATAAGATGTCAATAGCGCCTACATCTGATGCAGTTACCTCTACAGTGAGAGATAAGACGTCCCTAGCTCCTACATCTGATACAGTCTCCTCTACAGTGAGAGATAAGACGTCCCTAGCTCCTACATCTGAAGCAGTCTCCTCTACAGTGAGAGATAAGACGTCCCTAGCTCCTACATCTGATACAGTCTCCTCTACAGTGAGAGATAAGACGTCCCTAGCTCCTGTATCTGATGCCGTCTCCTCTACAGTGAGAGATAAGATATACCTAGCTCCTATATCTGATGCAGTCACCTCTACAGTGAGAGATAAGACGTCCCTAGCTCCTACATCTGATGCACTCTCCTCTACAGTGAGAGCTAAGACATCCCTAGCTCCTACATCTGGTGCAGTCACCTCTACAGTGAGAGATAAGACGTCCGTAGCTCCTACATCTGATGCAGTCTTCTCTACAGTGAGAGATAAGACGTCCCTAGCTCCTACATCTGATGCAGTCTTCTCTACAGTGAGAGATAAGGTGTCCCTAGTGCCTACATCTGATGCAGTCTCCTCTACAGTGAGAGATAAGATGTCAATAGCGCCTACATCTGATGCAGTTACCTCTACAGTGAGAGATAAGACGTCCCTAGCTCCTACATCAGATACAGTCTCCTCTACAGTGAGAGATAAGATGTCCCTAGTGCCTACATCTGATGCAGTCACCTCTACAGTGAGAGATAAGATGTCCCTAGCGCCTACATCTGATGCAGTTACCTCTACAGTGAGAGATAAGACGTCCCTAGTGCCTACATCTAATGCAGTCTCCTCTACAGTGAGAGATGAGACGTCCCTAGCTCCTACATCTGATGCAGTCTCCTCTACAGTGAGAGATAAGATGACCCTAGCTCCTACATCTGATGTAGTCACCTCTACAGTGAGAGATAAGACGTCCCTAGCTCCTACATCTGATGCAGTCACCTCTACAGTTAGAGATAAGACGTCCCTAGATCCTACATCTGATGCAGTCACCTCTACAGTGAGAGATAACACGTCCCTAGCTCCTACATCTGAAGCAGTCTTCTCTACAGTGAGCGATAACACGTCCCTAGCTCCTACATCTGATGCAGTCTCCTCTACAGTAATAGATAACACGTCCCTAGCTCCTACATCTGATGCAGTCTCCTCTACAGTGAGAGATAAGACGTCCCTAGCTCCTACATCTGAAGCAGTCTCCTCTACAGTGAGAGATAAGACGTCCCTAGCTCCTACATCTGATACAGTCTCCTCTACAGTGAGGGATAAGATGTCCCTAGCACCTACATCTGATGCAGTCTCCTCTACAGTGAGAGATAAGACGTCCCTAGCTCCTATATCTGATGCCGTCTCCTCTACAGTGAGAGATAAGATGTCCCTAGCTCCTATATCTGATGCAGTCACCTCTACAGTGAGAGATAAGACGTCCCTAGCTCCTACATCTGATGCAGTCTCCTCTACAGTGAGAGATAAGTCATCCCTAGCTCCTACATCTGATGCAGTCACCTCTACAGTGAGAGATAAGACGTCCCTAGCACCTACATCTGATGCAGTCTCCTCTACAGTTATAGATAAGACGTCCCTAGCTCCTATATCTGATGCCGTCTCCTCTACAGTGAGAGATAAGATGTCCCTAGCTCCTATATCTGATGCAGTCACCTCTACAGTGAGAGATAAGATGTCTCTAGCTCCTACATCTGATGCAGTCTCCTCTACAGTGAGAGCTAAGACATCCCTAGCTCCTACATCTGATGCAGTCACCTCTACAGTGAGAGATAAGACGTCCGTAGCTCCTACATCTGATGCAGTCTTCTCTACAGTGAGAGATAAGACGTCCCTAGCTCCTACATCTGATGCAGTCTTCTCTACAGTGAGAGATAAGGTGTCCCTAGTGCCTACATCTGATGCAGTCTCCTCTACAGTGAGAGATAAGATGTCAATAGCGCCTACATCTGATGCAGTTACCTCTACAGTGAGAGTTAAGACGTCCCTAGCTCCTACATCTGATACAGTCTCCTCTACAGTGAGAGATAAGACGTCCCTAGTGCCTACATCTAATGCAGTCTCCTCTACAGTGAGAGATGAGACGTCCCTAGCTCCTACATCTGATACAGTCACCTCTGCAGTGAGAGATAAGATGACCCTAGCTCCTACATCTGATGCAGTCTCCTCTACAGTGAGAGATAAGATGACCCTAGCTCCTACATCTGATGCAGTCTCCTCTACAGTGAGAGATGAGACGTCCCTAGCTCCTACATCTGATACAGTCACCTCTACAGTGAGAGATAAGATGACCCTAGCTCCTACATCTTATGCAGTCTCCTCTACAGTGAGAGATAAGACGTCCCTAGCTCCTACATCTGATGCAGTCACCTCTACAGTGAGAGATAAGACGTCCCTAGCACCTAGATCTGATGCAGTCACCTCTACAGTTTGAGGTAAGACGTCCCTAGCTCCTACATCTGATGCAGTCACCTCTACAGTGAGAGATAAGATGACCCTAGCTCCTACATCTGATGCAGTCTCCTCTACAGTGAGAGATAAGATGACCCTAGCTCCTACATCTGATGCAGTCACCTCTACAGTGAGAGATAAGACGTCCCTAGCTCCTACATCTGATGCAGTCACCTCTACAGTGAGAGATAAGACGTCCCTAGCACCTACATCTGATGCAGTCTCCTCTACAGTGAGAGATAAGACGTCCCTAGCTCCTACATCTGATGCAGTCTCCTCTACAGTGAGAGATAAGACGTCCCTAGCTCCTACATCTGATGCAGTCTCCTCTACAGTGAGAGATAAGATGACCCTAGCTCCTACATCTGATGCAGTCTCCTCTACAATGAGAGATAAGATGGCCCTAGCTCCTACATCTGATGCAGTCTCCTCTACAGTGAGGGATAAGATGTCCCTAATGCTTACATCTGATGCAGTCTCCTCTACAATGAGAGATAAGATGGCCCTAGCTCCTGCATCTGATGCAGTCTCCTCTACAGTGAGGGATAAGATGTCCCTAGCACCTACATCTGATGCCGTCTTCTCTACAGTGAAAGATAAGTTGGCCCTATTACCTACATCTGATGCAGTCACCTCTACGGTGAGAGATAAGATGTCCCTAGCTCCTACATCTGATGCAGTCACCTCTACAGTGAGGGATAAGACGTCCCTAGCACCTACATCTGATGCCGTCTCCTCTACAGTGATAGATAAGATGGCCCTAGTACATACATCTGATGCAGTTACCTCTACAGTGAGGGATAAGACGTCCCTAGCACCTACACCTGATGCAGTCTCCTCTACAGTGAGAGATAAGACGTCCCTAGCGCCTACATCTGATGCAGTCACCTCTACAGTGAGAGGTAAGACGTCCCTAGCTCCTACATCTGATGCAGTCACCTCTACAGTGAGAGATAAGACGTACCTAGCTCCTACATCTAATGCAGTCTCCTCTACTGTGAGAGGTAAGACGTCCCTAGCACCTACATCTGATGCAGTCACCTCTACAGTGAGAGGTAAGACGTCCCTAGCTCCTACATCTGATGCAGTCACCTCTACAGTGAGAGATAAGATGACCCTAGCTCCTACATCTGATGCAGTCTCCTCTACAGTGAGAGATAAGATGACCCTAGCTCCTACAGCTGATGCAGTCACCTCTACAGTGAGAGATAAGACGTCCCTAGCTCCTACATCTGATGCAGTCACCTCTACAGTGAGAGATAAGATGACCCTAGCTCCTACATCTGATGCAGTCACCTCTACAGTGAGAGATAAGACGTCCCTAGCTCCTACATCTGATGCAGAAACCTCTACAGTGAGAGATAAGACGTCCCTAGCACCTACATCTGATGCAGTCTCCTCTACAGTGAGAGATAAGACGTCCCTAGCTCCTACATCTGATGCAGTCTCCTCTACAGTGAGAGATAAGACGTCCCTAGCTCCTACATCTGATGCAGTCTCCTCTACAGTGAGAGATAAGATGACCCTAGCTCCTACATCTGATGCAGTCTCCTCTACAATGAGAGATAAGATGGCCCTAACTCCTACATCTGATGCAGTCTCCTCTACAGTGAGGGATAAGATGTCCCTAATGCTTACATCTGATGCAGTCTCCTCTACAATGAGAGTTAAGATGGCCCTAGCTCCTACATCTGATGCAGTCTCCTCTACAGTGAGGGATAAGATGTCCCTAGCACCTACATCTGATGCCGTTTTCTCTACAGTGAAAGATAAGTAGGCCCTAGTACCTACATCTGATGCAGTCACCTCTACGGTGAGAGATAAGATGTCCCTAGCTCCTACATCTGATGCAGTCACCTCTACAGTGAGAGATAAGACGTCCCTAGCACCTACATCTGATGCCGTCTCCTCTACAGTGATAGATAAGATGGCCCTAGTACATACATCTGATGCAGTTACCTCTACAGTGAGGGATAAGACGTCCCTAGCACCTACACCTGATGCAGTCTCCTCTATAGTGAGAGATAAGACGTCCCTAGCGCCTACTTCTGATGCAGTCACCTCTACAGTGAGAGGTAAGACGTCCCTAGCTCCTACATCTGATGCAGTCACCTCTACAGTGAGAGATAAGACGTACCTAGCTCCTACATCTAATGCAGTCTCCTCTACAGTGAGAGGTAAGACATCCCTAGCACCTACATCTGATGCAGTCACCTATACATTGACAGATAAGACGTCCCTAGCTCCTACATCTGATACAGTCTCCTCTACAGTGAGAGATAAGATGTCCCTAGTGCCTACATCTGATGCAGTCACCTCTACAGTGAGAGATAAGACGTCCCTAGCTCCTACATCTGATGCAGTCACCTATACATTGAGAGATAAGACGTCCCTAGCTCCTACATCTGATACAGTCTCCTCTACAGTGAGAGATAAGATGTCCCTAGTGCCTACATCTGATGCAGTCACCTCTACAGTGAGAGATAAGATGTCCCTAGCGCCTACATCTGATGCAGTTACCTCTACAGTGAGAGATAAGACGTCCCTAGTGCCTACATCTAATGCAGTCTACTCTACAGTGAGAGATGAGACGTCCCTAGCTCCTACATCTGATGCAGTCTCCTCTACAGTGAGAGATAAGACGTCCCTAGCTCCTACATCTGATGCAGTCACCTCTACAGTGAGAGATAAGACGTCCCTAGATCCTACATCTGATGCAGTCACCTCTACAGTGAGAGATAACACGTCCCTAGCTCCTACATCTGATGCAGTCTTCTCTACAGTGAGCGATAACACGTCCCTAGCTACTACATCTGATGCAGTCTCCTCTACAGTGAGAGATAAGACGTCCCTAGCTCCTACATCTGAAGCAGTGTCCTCTACAGTGAGAGATAAGACGTCCCTAGCTCCTACATCTGATACAGTCTCCTCTACAGTGAGGGATAAGATGTCCCTAGCACCTACATCTGATGCAGTCTCCTCTACAGTGAGCGATAACATGTCCCTAGCACCTACATCTGATGCCGTCTTCTCTACAGTGAAAGATAAGTTGGCCCTAGTACCTACATCTGATGCAGTCACCTCTACGGTGAGAGATAAGATGTCCCTAGCTCCTGCATCTGATGCAGTCACCTCTACAGTGAGGGATAAGACGTCCCTAGCACCTACATCTGATGCCGTCTCCTCTACAGTGATAGATAAGATGGCCCTAGTACATACATCTGATGCAGTTACCTCTACAGTGAGGGATAAGACGTCCCTAGCACCTACACCTGATGCAGTCTCCTCTACAGTGAGAGATAAGATGTCCCTAGCTCCTATATCTGATGCAGTCACCTCTACAGTGAGAGATAAGACGTACCTAGCTCCTACATCTGATGCAGTCTCCTCTACAGTGAGAGATAAGATGTCCCTAGCTCCTACATCTGATGCAGTCACCTCTACAGTGAGAGATAAGACGTCCCTAGCACCTACATCTGATGCAGTCTCCTCTACAATGAGAGATAAGACGTCCCTAGCTCCTATATCTGATGCCGTCTCCTCTACAGTGAGAGATAAGATGTCCCTAGCTCCTATATCTGATGCAGTCACCTCTACAGTGAGAGATAAGACGTCCCTAGCTCCTACATCTGATGCACTCTCCTCTACAGTGAGAGCTAAGACATCCCTAGCTCCTACATCTGATGCAGTCACCTCTACAGTGAGAGATAAGACGTCCGTAGCTCCTACATCTGATGCAGTCTTCTCTACAGTGAGAGATAAGACGTCCCTAGCTCCTACATCTGATGCAGTCTTCTCTACAGTGAGAGATAAGGTGTCCCTAGTGCCTACATCTGATGCAGTCTCCTCTACAGTGAGAGATAAGATGTCAATAGCGCCTACATCTGATGCAGTTACCTCTACAGTGAGAGTTAAGACGTCCCTAGCTCCTACATCTGATACAGTCTCCTCTACAGTGAGAGATAAGATGTCCCTAGTGCCTACATCTGATGCAGTCACCTCTACAGTGAGAGATAAGATGTCCTAGCGCCTACATCTGATGCAGTTACCTCTACAGTGAGAGATAAGACGTCCCTAGTGCCTACATCTAATGCAGTCTCCTCTACAGTGAGAGATGAGACGTCCCTAGCTCCTACATCTGATATAGTCACCTCTGCAGTGAGAGATAAGATGACCCTAGCTCCTACATCTGATGCAGTCTCCTCTACAGTGAGAGGTAAGACGTCCCTAGCTCCTACATCTGATGCAGTCACCTCTACAGTGAGAGATAAGATGACCCTAGCTCCTACATCTGATGCAGTCTCGTCTACAGTGAGAGATAAGATGTCCCTAGCTCCTACATCTGATGCAGTCACCTCTACAGTGAGAGATAAGACGTCCCTAGCTCCTACATCTGATGCAGTCACCTCTACAGTGAGAGATAAGATGACCCTAGCTCCTACATCTGATGCAGTCACCTCTACAGTGAGAGATGAGACGTCCCTAGCTCCTACATCTGATGCAGTCACCTCTACAGTGAGAGATAAGACGTCCCTAGCTCCTACATCTGATGCAGTCACCTCTACAGTGAGAGATAAGACGTCCCTAGCTCCTACATCTGATGCAGTCTCCTCTACAGTGAGAGATAAGACGTCCCTAGCTCCTACATCTGATGCAGTCTCCTCTACAGTGAGAGATAAGATGGCCCTAGCTCCTACATCTGATGCAGTCTCCTCTACAATGAGAGATAAGATGGCCCTAGCTCCTACATCTGATGCAGTCTCCTCTACAGTGAGGGATAAGATGTCCCTAGCACCTACATCTGATGCCGTCTTCTCTACAGTGAAAGATAAGTTGGCCCTAGTACCTACATCTGATGCAGTCACCTCTACGGTGAGAGATAAGATGTCCCTAGCTCCTACATCTGATGCAGTCACCTCTACAGTGAGGGATAAGACGTCCCTAGCACCTACATCTGATGCCGTCTCCTCTACAGTGATAGATAAGATGGCCCTAGTACATACATCTGATGCAGTTACCTCTACAGTGAGGGATAAGACGTCCCTAGCACCTACACCTGATGCAGTCTCCTCTACAGTGAGAGATAAGATGTCCCTAGCGCCTACATCTGATGCAGTCACCTCTACAGTGAGAGGTAAGACGTCCCTAGCTCCTACATCTGATGCAGTCACCTCTACAGTGAGAGATAAGACGTACCTACCTCCTACATCTAATGCAGTCTCCTCTACAGTGAGAGGTAAGACGTCCCTAGCACCTACATCTGATGCAGTCACCTATACATTGAGAGATAAGACGTCCCTAGCTCCTACATCTGATGCAGTCACCTCTACAGTGAGGGATAAGACGTCACTAGCTCCTACATCTGATGCAGTCTCCTCTACAGTGAGAGACAAGACATCCCTAGCTCCTACATCTGATGCATTCTCCTTTACATTGAGAGATAAGTCCCTAGCTCCTACATCTGATGCAGTCACCTCTACAGTGAGAGATAAGACGTCCCTAGCACCTGCATCTGATGCCGTCTCCTCTACAGTGATAGATAAGATGCCCCTAGCTCCTACATCTGATGCAGTCTCCTCTACAGTGAAAGATAACAGGTCCCTAGTGCCTACATCTAATGCAGTCACCTCTACAGTGAGAGATAAGACGTACCTAGCACCTACATCTGATGCAGTCACCTCTACAGTGAGAGATAAGATGGCCCTAGCTCCTACATCTGATGCAGTCTCCTCTACAGTGATAGATAAGATGGCCCTAGTGCCTACATCTGATGCAGTCACCTCTACAGTGAGAGATAAGACGTACCTAGCTCCTACATCTAATGCAGTCTCCTCTACAGTGATAGATAAGATGGCCCTTGCTCCTACATCTGATGCAGTCTCCTCTACAGTGATAGATAGGATGGCCCTAGTGCCTACATCTGATGCAGTCACCTCTACAGTGAGAGATAAGACGTACCTAGCTCCTACATCTAATGCAGTCTCCTCTACAGTGATAGATAAGATGGCCCTAACTTCTACATCTGATGCAGTCACCTATACAGTGAGAGATAAGACGTCCCTAGCTCCTACATCTGATGCATGCTCCTTTACATTGAGAGATAAGTCCCTAGCTCCTACATCTGATGCAGTCACCTCTACAGTGATAGATAAGACGTCCCTAGCTCCTATAACTGATGCAGTCTCCTCTACAGTGAGAGATAAGACGGCCCTAGCGCCTACATCTGATGCAGTCACCTCTACAGTGAGAGGTAAGACGTCCCTAGCACCTACATCTGATGCCGTCTCCTCTACAGTGAGAGATAAGATGTCCCTAGCTCCTACATCTGATGCAGTCACCTCTACAGTGAGAGATAAGACGTCCCTAGCTCCTACATCTGATGCAGTCTCCTCTACAGTGAGAGATAAGACGTCCCTAGCTCCTACATCTGATGCAGTCACCTCTACAGTGAGAGATAAGACGTCCCTAGCTCCTACATCTGATGCAGTCTCCTCTACAGTGAGAGATAAGACGTCCCTAGCTCCTACATCTGATGCAGTCTCCTCTTCAGTGAGAGATAATATGTCCCTAGCGCCTACATCTAATGCAGTCTCCTCTACAGTGAGGGATAAGATGTCCCTAGCGCCTACATCTGATGCAGTCTCCTTTACAGTGAGAGATAACACGTCCCTAGCGCCTACATCTGATGCAGTCTCCTTTACAGTGAGAGATAACACGTCCCTAGCGCCTACATCTGATGCAGTCACCTCTACAGTAATAGATAACACGTCCCTAGCTCCTATATCTGATGCAGTCTCCTCTACAGTGAGGGGTAAGACGTCCCTAGCTCCTACATCTGATGCAGTCACCTCTACAGTGAGAGGTAAGATTTCGCTAGCTCCATACACCTTGCAGTGTGAGATGCCTCATACATCTTGCGTGAGATGCCTCATACATACAAGCTCAATACACCATGCAGTGTGAGATGCCTCAATAAACCTTGCAGTGGGATATGTCTCATACATCCAGCCTCAATACACCTTGCAGTGTGAGATGCATCAATACACCATGCAGTGTTTGATGCCTCATACATCCAGCCTCAATACACCTTGCAGTGTGAGATGCCTCATACATCTAGCCTCAATACACTTTGCAGTGTGAGATGCCTCATATATGTAGCCTCAGTAAACCTTGTAGTGGGATATGCCTCATACATCTAGCCTCAATACACCTTGCCGTGTGAGATGCCTCATATATGTAGCCTCAATAAACCTTGTAGTGGGATATGCCTCATACATCTAGCCTCAATGCACCTTGCAGTGTGAGATGCCTCATACATCTAGCCTCAATACAGATGCCTCATATATGTAGCCTCAATAAACCTTGTAGTGGGATATGCCTCATACATCTAGCCTCAATACACCTTGCAGTGTGAGATGCCTCATATATGTAGCCTCAATAAACCTTGTAGTGGGATATGTCTCATACATCCAGCCTCAATACACCTTGCAGTGTGAGATGAGTCAATACACCCTGCAGTGTGAGATGCCTCATACATCCAGCCTCAAAACACTATGTATTGTGAGATGCCTCATAAATACAGCCTCAAAACACCTTACCTTGTGAGATGCCTCAATAATCCATGCAGTGTAAGATGCCTCATACATCCAGTCTCAATACACAATGCAGTGTGAGATGCCTCAAACATCCAACTTCAATAAACCATGCAGCACGAGATGGCTCATACATCTAGACTCAATACACCTTGCAGTTTGAGATGCCTCATACATCCAGCCTCAATATGCTATGCAGCGCCAGATGCCTCATAGATCTAGTCTCTATACACGCTGCAGTGAGATAGGCCTCATACATCCAGCCTCAATACACCTTGCAGTGTGAGATGCCTCATACATCTAACCTCAATACACCATACAGTGTGAGATGCCTCAATACACCATGCACTGTGAGATCCCTCATACATCTACGCTCAATACACCATGCAGTGTGAGATGCCTCATACATCTAGCCTCAATACACATTGCAGTGTGAGATGCCTCATACATCTAGCCTTAATTCATCCTGCAGTGTGAGATTCCTCATACATCTAGCTTCAATACATCATGCAGCACGAAATACCTCATACATCCAGCCTCAATACACCATGCAGCGCGAGATGCCTCATACATCCAGCCTCAATACACCTTGCAGTGTGAGATGCCTCATATATGTAGCCTCAATAAACCTTGCAGTGGGATATGTCTCATACACCTAGCCTCAATACACCGTGCAGTGTTAGATGCCTCATACATCTAGCCTCAATACACCATGGATTGTGAGATGCCTCAATACACCATGCAGTGTTTGATGCCTCATATATCCAGCCTCAATACACCATGCAGTGTTAGATGTCTCATAAAGCCAACTTCAATACACCATGCATTGTGAGGTGCCTCATACATCTAACCTCAATACACCTTACAGTGTCAGTTGCTTCACACATCCAGCCTCAATACGCCATGCAGCGCGAGATGCCTTATACATCCAGCCTCAATATGTCATACAGTGCAAGATTCCTAACACATCCAGCCTCAATACGCATTGCAGCGTGAGATGCCTCATGCATACATCCTCAATACGTCACGCAAAACGAGATGCCTCATAAAGCCAGCCTCAATACACCATGCAGTGTGAGATGCCTCATATATCTAGCCTCAATACACCATGCAGTGTGAGATGCCTCAATACGCCATGTAGCATGAGATTCCTTATACATCCAGCCTCAATACACCTTGCAGTGTGAGATGCCTTATACATCTAGCCTCAATACACCTTGCAGTGAGCGATGCCTCATACATCTTTCAGAGTGAGATGCCTCATACATTTAGCCTCAATAAACCTTGCAGTGTGAGATGCCTCATACATCCAGCCTCAATACACCTTGCAGTGTGAGATGCAACATACATCCATCCTCAATACACCTTGCAGTGTGAGATGCCTCATACATCTAGACTCAATACACCTTGCAGTGTGAGATGTCTTATACATCCAGCCTCCGTACACCTTGCAGAGTGAGATGCCTCATACATCTAGCCTCAATACACCATGCAGTGTGAGATGCCTCATACATCCAAGCTCAATACACCATGCAGTGTGAGATGACTCATACATCTAGCCTCAATACACCTTCCAGTGTGAGATGCCTCATACATCTATCCTTAATTCATCTTGCAGTGTGAGATGCCTCATACATCTAGCCTCAATACATCATGCAGCACGAGATACCTCATACAACCAGCCTCAATACACCATGCAGCGTGAGATGCCTCATACATCCAGCCTCAATACACCTTGCATTGTGAGATGCCTCATACATCTAGCCTCAATACACCATGCAGTGTGAGATGCCTCATACATCCAAGCTCAAAACACCATGCAGTGTGAGATGCCTCATACATCTAGCCTCAATACATCATGCAGCACGAGATACCTCATACAACCAGCCTTAATACACCATGCAGCGCGAGATGCCTCATACATCTAGCCTCAATACACCTTGCAGTGTGAGATGCCTCATACATCTATCCTTAATTCATCTTGCAGTGTGAGAAGCCTCATACATCTAACCTCAATACAACATGCAGCACGAGATACCTCATACATCCAGCCTCAATACACCATGCAGTTCGAGATGCCTCATACATCCAGCCTCAATACACCTTGCATTGTGAGATGCCTCATACATCTAGCCTCAATACACCTTGCAGTGTGAGATGCCTCATATATGTAGCCTCACTAAACCTTGCAGTGTAAGATGTCTCATACACCCAGCCTCAATAAACCTTGCAGTGTTAGATGCCTCATACATCTAGCCTCAATACATCATGCATTGTGAGATGCCTCAATACACCATGCAGTGTTTGATGCCTTATACATCCAGCCTCAATACACCATGCAGTGTTAGATGCCTCATATATCTAGCCTCAATATGTCATACAGTGCAAGATGCCTAACACATCCAGCCTCAATACGCCATGCAGCGCGAAATGCCTCATACATACATCATCAATACGTCACGCAACGCGAGATGCCTCATACAGCCAGCCCCAATAAACCATGCAGTGTGTGATGCCTCATATATCTAGCCTCAATACACCATGCAGTGTGAGATGCCTCAATACGCCATGCAGCATGAGATTCCTCATACATCCAGCCTCAATACACCTTGCAGTGTGAGATGCCTTATACATCTAGCCTCAATACACCTTGCAGTGTGAGATGCCTCATACATCTAGCCTCAATACACTTTTCAGAGTGAGATGCCTCATACATCTAGCCTCAATAAACCTTGCAGTGTGAGATGCCTCATACATCCAGCCTCAATACACCTTGCAGTGTGAAATACAACATACATACATCCTCAATACACCCTGCAGTGTGAGATGCCTCATACATCCAGCCACAATACACCATGCACTGTGAGATGCCTCATGCATCCAACCTCAGCACACCATGCAGTGTGAGATGCCTCATACATCTAGCCTCAATACACCTTGCAGTGTGAGTTGTTTCTTACATCCAGCCTCAATACGCCATATAGCGTGAGATGCCTCATACATCCAGCCTCAATACACCACGCAGTGTGAGATGCCTCAATACACCATACAGTGTGAGATGCCTCATACATCTAGCCTCAATACACATTGCAGTGAGATATGCTTCATACATCCAGCCTCAATACACCTTGCAGTGTGAGATGCCTCATACATCTAACCTCAATACACCATTCAGTGTGAGATGCCTCAATACACCATGCAGTGTGAGATGCCTCATACATCCTAGCTTAATACACCTTGCATTGTGAGATGCCTCATACATCTAGCCTCAATACACCTTGCATTGTGAGATGCCTCATATATGTAGCCTCAATAAACCTTGCAGTGGGATATGTCTCATACATCCAGCCTCAATACACCTTGCAGTGTTAGATACCTCATACTTCTAACCTCAATACACCATGCATTGTGAGATGCCTCAATACACATTGCAGTGTTTGATGCCTCATACATCCAGCCTCAATACACCATGCATTGTTAGATGCCTCATAAAGCCAACCTCAATACACCATGCATTGTGAGATGCCTCATATATCTAGCCTCAATACACCTTACAGTGTGTGATGCTTCATACATCCAGCCTCAATACGCCATGCAGCGCGAGATGCCTCATACATCCAGCCTCAATATGTCATACAGTGCAAGATGCCTAACACATCCAGCCTCAATACGCCATGCAGTGCGAGATGCCTCATACATACATACATCCTCAATACGTCACGCAACACGAGATGCCTCAAACAGCCAGCCTCAATACACCATGCAGTGTGAGATGCCTCATATATCTAGCCTCAATATACCATGCAGTGTGAGATGCCTCAATACGCCACGCAGCATGAGATTCCTCATACATCCAGCCTCAATACACCTTGCAGTGTGAGATGCCTCATACATCTAGCCTCAATACACCTTTCAGTGTGAGATGCCTCATACATCCAGCCTCAATACACCTTGCAGTGTGAGATGCAACATACATACATCCTCAATACACCTTGTAGTGTGAGATGCCTCATACATCTAGCCTCAATACACCTTGCAGTTTGAGATGCTTCATACATCCAGCCTCAATACACCTTGCAGTGTGAGATGCCTCATACATCTAGCCTCAATACACCATGCAGTGTGAGATAACTCATACATTCAGCATCAATATACCATGCAGTGTGAGATGCCTCATACATCCAGCCACAATACACCATGCAGTGTGAGTTGCCTCATACATCCAGCCACAATACACCATGCAGTGTGAGATGCCTCATACATCCAGCCTCAATATGTCATACAGTGCAAGATGCCTAAACACATCCAGCCTCAATACGCCATGCAGTGCGAGATGCCTCATACATACATCCTCAATACGTCACGCAACACGAGATGCCTCATACAGCCAGCCTCAATACACCATGCAGTGTGAGATGCCTCATATATCTAGCCTCAATACACCATGCAGTGTGAGATGCCTCAATACGCCATGCAGCATGAGATTCCTCATACATCCAGCCTCAATACACCTTGCACTGTGAGATGCCTCATACATCCAGCCTCAACACACCATGCAGTGTGAGATGCCTCATACATCTAGCCTCAATACAACTTGCAGTGTGAGTTGTTTCATACATCCAGTCTCAATATGCCATGCAGCTTCCGATGCCTCATACATCTAGCCTCAATACACCACGCAGTGTGAGATGACTCAATACACCATACAGTGTGAGATGCCTCATACATCTAGCCTCAATACACCTTGCAGTGTGAGATGCCTCATACATCCAGCCTCAAAACACTATGTATTGTGAGATGCCTCATAAATACAGCCTCAAAACACCTTACAGTGTGAGATGCCTCAATAATCCATGCAGTGTAAGATGCCTCATACATCCAGTCTCAATACACCATGCAGTGTGAGATGCCTCATACATCCAACTTCAATAAACCATGCAGCACAAGATGCCTCATACATCTAGACTCAATACACCTTGCAATTTGAGATGCCTCATACATCCAGCCTCAATATGCTATGCAGCACGAGATGCCTCATAGATCTAGCCTCTATACACCTTGCAGTGAGATATGCCTCATACATCCAGCCTCAATACACCTTGCAGTGTGAGATGCCTCATACATCTAACCTCAATACACCATACAGTGTGAGATGCCTCAATACACCATGCAGTGTGAGATACCTCATACATCTACGCTCAATACACCATGCAGTGTGAGATACCTCATACATCTAGCGTCAATACACCTTGCAGTGTGAGATGCCTCATACATCTATCCTTAATTCATCATGCAGTGTGAGATACCTCATACATCCAGCCTCAATACACGGTGCAGTGAAAGATGCCTCATACATCTAGCCTCAATACACCATGCATTGTGAGATGCCTCAATACACCATGCAGTGTTTGATGCCTCATACATCCAGCCTCAATACACCATGCAGTGTTAGATGCCTCATAAAGCCAACTTCATTACACCATGCCTTGTGAGGTGCCTCATACATCTAGCCTCAATACACCTTACAGTGTGAGATGCTTCATACATCCAGCCTCAATATGTCATACAGTGCAAGATGCCTAACACATCCAGCCTCAATACGCCATGCAGCGTGAGATGCCTCATGCATACATCCTCAATACGTCATGCAAAACGAGATGCCTCATAAAGCCAGCCTCAATACACCATGCAGTGTGAGATGCCTCATATATCTAGCCTCAATAAACCATGCAGTGTGAGATTCCTTATACATCCAGCCTCAATACACCTTGCAGTGTGAGATGCCTTAACATCTAGCCTCAATACACCTTGCAGTGAGAGATGCCTCATACATCTAGCCTCAATACACCTTTCAGAGTAAGATGCCTCATACATTTAGCCTCAATAAACCTTGCAGTTTGAGATGCCTCATACATCCAGCCTCAATACACCTTGCAGTGTGAGATGCAACATACATACATCCTCAATACACCTTGCCGTGTGAGATGCCACATATATCTAGCCTCAATACACCATGCAGTGTGAGATGACTCAATACGCCATGTAGCATGAGATTTCTTATACATCCAGCCTCAATACACCTTGCAGTGTGAGAGGCCTTATACATCTAGCCTCAATACACCTTGCAGTGAGAGATGCCTCATACATCTAGCCTCAATACACCTTTCAGAGTGAGATGCCTCATACATTTAGCCTCAATAAACCTTGCAGTGTGAGATGCCTCATACATCCAGCCCCAATACACCTTGCAGTGTGAGATGCAACATACATACATCCTCAATACACCTTGCAGTGTGAGATGCCTCATACATCTAGACTCAATACACCTTGCAGTGTGAGATGTCTTATACATCCAGCCTCCCTACACCTTGCAGTGTGAGATGCCTCATACATCTAGCCTCAATACACCATGCAGTGTGAGATGCCTCATACATCCAAGCTCAATACACCATGCAGTGTGAGATGCCTCATACTTCTAGCCTCAATACACCTTGCAGTGTCAGATGCCTCATACATCTATCCTTAATTCATATTGCAGTGTGAGATGCCTCATACATCTGGCCTCAATACATCATGCAGCACGAGATACCTCATACAACCAGCCTTAATACACCATGCAGCGCGAGATGCCTCATACATCCAGCCTCAATACACCTTGCATTGTGAGATGCCTCATACATCTAGCCTCAATACACCATGCAGTGTGAGATGCCTCATACATCCAAGCTCAAAACACCATGCAGTGTGAGATGCCTTATACATCTAGCCTCAGTATACCTTGCAGTGTGAGATGCCTCATACATCTAGCCTTAATTAATCTTGCAGTGTGAGATGCCTCATACATCTAACCTCAATACAACATGCAGCATGAGAAACCTCATACATCCAGCCTCAATGCACCATGCAGTTCGAGATGCCTCATACATCCAGCCTCAATACACATTGCATTGTGAGATGCCTCATACATCTAGCCTCAATACACCTTGCCATGTGAGATGCCTCATATATGTAGCCTCACTAAACCTTGCAGTGTAAGATGTCTCATACATCCAGCCTCAATAAACCTTGCAGTGTTAGATGCCTCATACATCTAACCTCAATACATCATGCATTGTGAGATGCCTCAATACACCATGCAGTGTTTGATGCCTCATACATCCAGCCTCAATACACCATGCAGTGTTAGATGCCTCATAAAGCCAACCTCAATACACCATGCATTGTGAGATGCCTCATACATCTAGCCTCAATACACCTTACAGTGTGAAATGCTTCATACATCCAGCCTCAATACCCCATGCAGCGCGAGATGCCTCATACATCCAGCCTCAATATGTCATACAGTGCAAGATGCCTAACACATCCAGCCTTAATACGCCATGCAGCGCGAAATGCCTCATACATACATCATCAATACGTCACGCAACACGAGATGCCTCATACAGCCACCCCCAATAAACCAAGCAGTGTGAGATGCCTCATATATCTAGCCTCAATACACCATGCAGTGTGAGATGCCTCAATACGCCATGCAGCATGAGATTCCTCATACATCCAGCCTCAATACTCCTTGCAATGTGAGATGCCTTATACATCTAGCCTCAATACACCATGCAGTGTGAGATGCCTCATACATCCAGCCTCAATACACCATGCAGTGTGAGATGCCTCATACATCTAGCCTCAATACACCTTGCAGTGTGAGATGCCTTATACATCTAGCCTCAATACACCTTTCAGAGTGAGATGCCTCATACATCTAGCCTCAATAAACCTTGCAGTGCGAGATGCCTCATTCATCCAGCCTCAATACACCTTGCAGTGTGAAATGCAACATACATACATCCTCAATACACCCTGCAGTGTGAGATGCCTCATACATCCAGCCACAATACACCATGCAGTGTGAGATGCCTCATACATCAAACCTCAACACACCATGCAGTGTGAGATGCCTCATACATCTAGCCTCAATACACCTTGCAGTGTGGGTTGTTTCTTATATCCAGCCTCAATACGCCATGCAGCGTGAGATGCCTCATACATCCAGCCTCAATACACCATACAGTGTGAGATGCCTCATACATCTAGCCTCAATACACCTTGCAGTGTGAGATGCCTCATACATCCAGCCTCAAAACACCATGTATTTTGAGATGCCTCGTAAATAGAGCCTTAAAACACCTTACAGTGTGAGATGCCTCAATAATCCATGCAGTGTAAGATGCCTCATACATCCAATCTCAATACACCATGCAGTTTGAGATGCCTCATTCATCCAACTTCAATACACCATGCAGCTCGAGATGCCTCATAAATCTAGCCTCAATACACCTTGCAGTTTGAGATGCCTCATACATCCAGCCTCAATATGCCATGCAGCGCGAGATGCCTCATAGATCTAGCCTCTATACACATTGCAGTGAGATATGCCTCATACATACAGCCTCAATACACCTTGCAGTGTGAGATGCCTCATACATCTAACCTCAATACACCATTCAGTGTGAGATGCCTCAATACACCATGCAGTGTGAGATGCCTCATACATCCAAGCTTAATACACCTTGCATTGTGAGATGCCTCATACATCTAGCCTCAATACACCTTGCATTGTGAGATGCCTCATATATGTAGCCTCAATAAACCTTGCAGTGGGATATGTCTTATACATCCAGCCTCAATACACATTGCAGTGTGAGATGCCTCATACATCTAGCCTCAATACACCATGCATTGTGAGATGCCTCAATACACCATGCAGTGTTTGATGCCTCATACATATAGCCTCAATACACCATGCAGTGTTAGATGCCTCATAAAGCCAACCTCAATACACCATGCATTGTGAGATGCCTCATACATCTAGCCTCAATACACCTTACAGTGTGTGATGCTTTATACATCCAGCCTCAATATGCAATGCAGCGCGAGATGCCTCATACATCCAGCCTCAATATGTCATACAGTGCAAGATGCCTAACACATCCAGCCTCAATACGCCATGCAGTGCAAGATGCCTCATACATACATCCTCAATACGTCACGCAACACGAGATGCCTCATACAGCCAGCCTCAATACACCATGCCGTGTGAGATGCCTCATATATCTAGCCTCAATACACCATGCAGTGTGAGATGCCTCAATACGCCACGCAGCATGAGATTCCTCATACATCCAGCCTCAATACACCTTGCAGTGTGAGATGCCTTATACATCTAGCCTCAATACACCTTTCAGTGTGAGATGCCTCATACATCCAGCCTCAATACACCTTGCAGTGTGAGATGCCTCATACATCCAGCCTCGATACACCTTGCAGTGTGAGATGCCACATACATCTAGCCTCAATACACCATGCAGTGTGAGATTCCTCATACATCCAGCATCAATACACCATGCAGTGTGAGATGCCTCATATATCTAGCCTCAATACACCATGCAGTGTGAGATGCCTCAATACGCCATGCAGCATGAGATTCCTCATACATCCAGCCTCAATACACCTTGCACTGTGAGATGCCTCATACATCCAGCCTCAACACACCATGCAGTGTGAGATGCCTCATACATCTAGCCTCAATACAACTTGCAGTGTGAGTTGTTTCATACATCCAGTCTCAATATGCCATGCAGCTTCCGATGCCTCATACATCTAGCCTCAATACACCACGCAGTGTGAGATGACTCAATACACCATACAGTGTGAGATGCCTCATACATCTAGCCTCAATACACCTTGCAGTGTGAGATGCCTCATACATCCAGCCTCAAAACACTATGTATTGTGAGATGCCTCATAAATACAGCCTCAAAACACCTTACAGTGTGAGATGCCTCAATAATCCATGCAGTGTAAGATGCCTCATACATCCAGTCTCAATACACCATGCAGTGTGAGATGCCTCATACATCCAACTTCAATAAACCATGCAGCACAAGATGCCTCATACATCTAGACTCAATACACCTTGCAATTTGAGATGCCTCATACATCCAGCCTCAATATGCTATGCAGCACGAGATGCCTCATAGATCTAGCCTCTATACACCTTGCAGTGAGATATGCCTCATACATCCAGCCTCAATACACCTTGCAGTGTGAGATGCCTCATACATCTAACCTCAATACACCATACAGTGTGAGATGCCTCAATACACCATGCAGTGTGAGATACCTCATACATCTACGCTCAATACACCATGCAGTGTGAGATACCTCATACATCTAGCGTCAATACACCTTGCAGTGTGAGATGCCTCATACATCTATCCTTAATTCATCATGCAGTGTGAGATACCTCATACATCCAGCCTCAATACACGGTGCAGTGAAAGATGCCTCATACATCTAGCCTCAATACACCATGCATTGTGAGATGCCTCAATACACCATGCAGTGTTTGATGCCTCATACATCCAGCCTCAATACACCATGCAGTGTTAGATGCCTCATAAAGCCAACTTCATTACACCATGCCTTGTGAGGTGCCTCATACATCTAGCCTCAATACACCTTACAGTGTGAGATGCTTCATACATCCAGCCTCAATATGTCATACAGTGCAAGATGCCTAACACATCCAGCCTCAATACGCCATGCAGCGTGAGATGCCTCATGCATACATCCTCAATACGTCATGCAAAACGAGATGCCTCATAAAGCCAGCCTCAATACACCATGCAGTGTGAGATGCCTCATATATCTAGCCTCAATAAACCATGCAGTGTGAGATTCCTTATACATCCAGCCTCAATACACCTTGCAGTGTGAGATGCCTTAACATCTAGCCTCAATACACCTTGCAGTGAGAGATGCCTCATACATCTAGCCTCAATACACCTTTCAGAGTAAGATGCCTCATACATTTAGCCTCAATAAACCTTGCAGTTTGAGATGCCTCATACATCCAGCCTCAATACACCTTGCAGTGTGAGATGCAACATACATACATCCTCAATACACCTTGCCGTGTGAGATGCCTCATATATCTAGCCTCAATACACCATGCAGTGTGAGATGACTCAATACGCCATGTAGCATGAGATTTCTTATACATCCAGCCTCAATACACCTTGCAGTGTGAGAGGCCTTATACATCTAGCCTCAATACACCTTGCAGTGAGAGATGCCTCATACATCTAGCCTCAATACACCTTTCAGAGTGAGATGCCTCATACATTTAGCCTCAATAAACCTTGCAGTGTGAGATGCCTCATACATCCAGCCCCAATACACCTTGCAGTGTGAGATGCAACATACATACATCCTCAATACACCTTGCAGTGTGAGATGCCTCATACATCTAGACTCAATACACCTTGCAGTGTGAGATGTCTTATACATCCAGCCTCCCTACACCTTGCAGTGTGAGATGCCTCATACATCTAGCCTCAATACACCATGCAGTGTGAGATGCCTCATACATCCAAGCTCAATACACCATGCAGTGTGAGATGCCTCATACTTCTAGCCTCAATACACCTTGCAGTGTCAGATGCCTCATACATCTATCCTTAATTCATATTGCAGTGTGAGATGCCTCATACATCTGGCCTCAATACATCATGCAGCACGAGATACCTCATACAACCAGCCTTAATACACCATGCAGCGCGAGATGCCTCATACATCCAGCCTCAATACACCTTGCATTGTGAGATGCCTCATACATCTAGCCTCAATACACCATGCAGTGTGAGATGCCTCATACATCCAAGCTCAAAACACCATGCAGTGTGAGATGCCTTATACATCTAGCCTCAGTATACCTTGCAGTGTGAGATGCCTCATACATCTAGCCTTAATTAATCTTGCAGTGTGAGATGCCTCATACATCTAACCTCAATACAACATGCAGCATGAGAAACCTCATACATCCAGCCTCAATGCACCATGCAGTTCGAGATGCCTCATACATCCAGCCTCAATACACATTGCATTGTGAGATGCCTCATACATCTAGCCTCAATACACCTTGCCATGTGAGATGCCTCATATATGTAGCCTCACTAAACCTTGCAGTGTAAGATGTCTCATACATCCAGCCTCAATAAACCTTGCAGTGTTAGATGCCTCATACATCTAACCTCAATACATCATGCATTGTGAGATGCCTCAATACACCATGCAGTGTTTGATGCCTCATACATCCAGCCTCAATACACCATGCAGTGTTAGATGCCTCATAAAGCCAACCTCAATACACCATGCATTGTGAGATGCCTCATACATCTAGCCTCAATACACCTTACAGTGTGAAATGCTTCATACATCCAGCCTCAATACCCCATGCAGCGCGAGATGCCTCATACATCCAGCCTCAATATGTCATACAGTGCAAGATGCCTAACACATCCAGCCTTAATACGCCATGCAGCGCGAAATGCCTCATACATACATCATCAATACGTCACGCAACACGAGATGCCTCATACAGCCACCCCCAATAAACCAAGCAGTGTGAGATGCCTCATATATCTAGCCTCAATACACCATGCAGTGTGAGATGCCTCAATATGCCATGCAGCATGAGATTCCTCATACATCCAGCCTCAATACACCTTGCAATGTGAGATGCCTTATACATCTAGCCTCAATACACCATGCAGTGTGAGATGCCTCATACATCCAGCCTCAATACACCATGCAGTGTGAGATGCCTCATACATCTAGCCTCAATACACCTTGCAGTGTGAGATGCCTTATACATCTAGCCTCAATACACCTTTCAGAGTGAGATGCCTCATACATCTAGCCTCAATAAACCTTGCAGTGCGAGATGCCTCATTCATCCAGCCTCAATACACCTTGCAGTGTGAAATGCAACATACATACATCCTCAATACACCCTGCAGTGTGAGATGCCTCATACATCCAGCCACAATACACCATGCAGTGTGAGATGCCTCATACATCAAACCTCAACACACCATGCAGTGTGAGATGCCTCATACATCTAGCCTCAATACACCTTGCAGTGTGGGTTGTTTCTTATATCCAGCCTCAATACGCCATGCAGCGTGAGATGCCTCATACATCCAGCCTCAATACACCATACAGTGTGAGATGCCTCATACATCTAGCCTCAATACACCTTGCAGTGTGAGATGCCTCATACATCCAGCCTCAAAACACCATGTATTTTGAGATGCCTCGTAAATAGAGCCTTAAAACACCTTACAGTGTGAGATGCCTCAATAATCCATGCAGTGTAAGATGCCTCATACATCCAATCTCAATACACCATGCAGTTTGAGATGCCTCATTCATCCAACTTCAATACACCATGCAGCTCGAGATGCCTCATAAATCTAGCCTCAATACACCTTGCAGTTTGAGATGCCTCATACATCCAGCCTCAATATGCCATGCAGCGCGAGATGCCTCATAGATCTAGCCTCTATACACATTGCAGTGAGATATGCCTCATACATACAGCCTCAATACACCTTGCAGTGTGAGATGCCTCATACATCTAACCTCAATACACCATTCAGTGTGAGATGCCTCAATACACCATGCAGTGTGAGATGCCTCATACATCCAAGCTTAATACACCTTGCATTGTGAGATGCCTCATACATCTAGCCTCAATACACCTTGCATTGTGAGATGCCTCATATATGTAGCCTCAATAAACCTTGCAGTGGGATATGTCTTATACATCCAGCCTCAATACACATTGCAGTGTGAGATGCCTCATACATCTAGCCTCAATACACCATGCATTGTGAGATGCCTCAATACACCATGCAGTGTTTGATGCCTCATACATATAGCCTCAATACACCATGCAGTGTTAGATGCCTCATAAAGCCAACCTCAATACACCATGCATTGTGAGATGCCTCATACATCTAGCCTCAATACACCTTACAGTGTGTGATGCTTTATACATCCAGCCTCAATATGCAATGCAGCGCGAGATGCCTCATACATCCAGCCTCAATATGTCATACAGTGCAAGATGCCTAACACATCCAGCCTCAATACGCCATGCAGTGCAAGATGCCTCATACATACATCCTCAATACGTCACGCAACACGAGATGCCTCATACAGCCAGCCTCAATACACCATGCCGTGTGAGATGCCTCATATATCTAGCCTCAATACACCATGCAGTGTGAGATGCCTCAATACGCCACGCAGCATGAGATTCCTCATACATCCAGCCTCAATACACCTTGCAGTGTGAGATGCCTTATACATCTAGCCTCAATACACCTTTCAGTGTGAGATGCCTCATACATCCAGCCTCAATACACCTTGCAGTGTGAGATGCCTCATACATCCAGCCTCGATACACCTTGCAGTGTGAGATGCCACATACATCTAGCCTCAATACACCATGCAGTGTGAGATTCCTCATACATCCAGCATCAATACACCATGCAGTGTGAGATGCCTCATACATCCAGCCACAATACACCATGCAGTGTGAGTTGCCTCATACATCCAGCCACAATACACCATGCAGTGTGAGATGCCTCATACATCCAACCTCAACACACTATGCCTCATACATTTAGCCTCAATACAACTTGCAGTGTGAGTTGTTTCATACATCCAGCCTCAATACGCCATGCAGCTGCAGATGCCTCATACATCTAGCCTCAATACACCACGCAGTGTGAGATGACTCAATACACCATACAGTGTGAGATGCCTCATACATCTAGCCTCAGTACACCTTGCAGTGTGATATGCCTCACACATCCAGCCTCAAAACACCATGTATTGTGAGATGCTTCATAAATGCAGCCTCAAAACACCTTACAGTGTGAGATGCCTCAATACACCATGCAGTGTGAGATGCCTCATACATCCAACTTCAATAAACCATGCAGCACGAGATGCCTCATACATCTAGACTCAATACACCTTGCAGTTTGAGATGCCTCATACATCCAGCCTCAATATGCTATGCAGCGCGATATGCCTCATAGATCTACCCTCTATACACCTTGCAGTGAGATATGCCTCATACTTCCAGCCTCAATACACCATACAGTGTGAGATGCCTCAATACACCATGCAGTGTGAGATGCCTCATACATTTATGCTCAATACGCTATGCAGTGTGAGATGCCTAATACATCTAGCCTCAATACACCTTGCAGTGCGAGATATCTCATACATCTAGCCTTAATTGATCCTGCAGTGTGAGATGCCTCATACATCTAGCTTCAATACATCATGCAGCACGAGATACCTTATACATACAGCCTCAATACACCATGCAGCGCGAGATGCCTCATACATCCAGCCTCAATACACCTTGCATTGTGAGATGCCTCATACTTCTAGCCTCAATACACCTTGCAGTGTGAGATGCCTCATATATGTAGCCTCAATAAACCTTGCAGTGGGATATGTCTCATACACCCAGCCTCAATACACCGTGCAGTGTTAGATGCCTCATACATCTAGCCTCAATACACCATGCATTGTGAGATGCTTCAATACACCATGCAGTGTTTGATGCCTCATACAATCAGCCTCAATACACCATGCACTGTTAGTTGCCTCATAAAGCCAACTTCAATACACCATGCATTGTGAGATGCCTCATACATCTAGCCTCAATACACCTTACAGTGTGAGATGCTTCATACATCCAGCCTCAATACGCCATGCAGCGCGAGATGCCTCATACATCCAGCTTCAATATATTATACAGTGCAAGATGCCTAACACATCCAGCCTCAATACGCCATGCAGCGCGAGATGCCTCATGCATACATCCTCAATACGTCACGCAAAACGAGATGCCTCATAAAGCCAGCCTCAATACACCATGCAGTGTGAGATGCCTCATATATCTAGCCTCAATACACCATGCAGTGTGAGATGCCTCAATACGCCATGTAGCATGAGATTCCTCATACATCCAGCCTCAATACACCTTGCAGTGAGAGATGCCTCATACATCTAGCCTCAATACACCTTTCAGAGTGAGATGCCTCATACATTTAGCCTCAATAAACCTTGCAGTGTGAGATCCCTCATACATCCAGCCTCAATACTCCTTGCAGTGTGAGATGCAACATACATCCATCCTCAATACACATTGTAGTGTGAGATGCCTCATATATCTAGACTCAATACACCTTGCAGTGTGAGATGCCTCATACATCTATCCTTAATTCATCTTGCAGTGTGAGATGCCTCATACATCTAGCCTCAATACATCATGCAGCACGAAATATCTCATACAACCAATCTCAATACACCATGCAGCGCGAGATGCCTCATACATCCAGCCTCAATACACCTTGCATTGTGAGATGCCTCATACATCTAGCCTCAATACACCTTGCAGTGTGAGATGCCTCATATATGTAGCCTAAATAAACATTGCAGTGGGATATGTCTCATACATCCAGCCTCAATACACCTTGCAGTGTTAGATGCCTCATACATCTAGCCTCAATACACTATGCATTGTGAGATGCCTCAATACACCATGCAGTGTTTGATGCCTCATATATCCAGCCTCAATACACCATGCAGTGTTAGATGCCTCATAAAGCCAACCTCAATACACCATGCATTGTGAGATGCCTCATACATCTAGCCTCAATACACCTTACAGTGTGTGATGCTTCATACATCCAGCCTCAATACGCCATGCAGCACGAGATGCCTCATACATCCAGCCTCAGTATGTCATACAGTGCAAGATTCCTAACACATCCAGCCTCAATACGCCATGCAGTGCGAGATGCCTCATACATACATCCTCAATACGTCACGCAACACAAGATGCCTCATACAGCCAGCCTCAATACACCATGCAGTGTGAGATGCCTCATATATCTAGCCTCAATACACCATGCAGTGTGAGATGCCTCATATATCTAGCCTCAATACACCATGCAGTGTGAGATGCCTCAATACGCCATGCAACATGAGATTCCTCATACATCCAGCCTCAATACACCTTGCAGTGTGAGATGCCTTATACATCTAGCCTCAATACACCTTGCAGTGTGAGATGCCTCATACATCTAACCTCAATACACCATGCAGTGTGAGATGCCTCATACATCTAGCCTCAATACACCTTGCAGTGAGCGATGCCTCATACATCTAGCCTCAATACACCTTGCAGTGTGAGATGCCTCATACATCTAACCTCAATACAACATGCAGCTCGAGATACCTCATACATCCAGCCTCAATACACGATGCAGTTCCAGATGCCTCATACATCCAGCCTCAATACACCTTGCATTGTGAGATGCCTCATACATTTAGCCTCAATACACCTTGCAGTGTGAGATGCCTCATATATGTAGCCTCAATAAACCTTGCAGTGGGATATGTCTCATACATCCAGCCTCAATACACCTTGCAGTGTGAGATGCCTCGTACATCCAACCTCAATACACCATGCAGCGTGAGATGCCTTATACATCAAGCCTCAATACACCTTGCAGTGTGAGATGCCTCATACATCCAGCCTCAATACGCCATGCAGCGCGAGATTGTTTATATATCCAGCCTCAATACGTCATGCAGCACAAGATGCCTCATACATCCAGCCTCAATACGCCATGCAGTGCGAGATGCCTCATGCATCCAGCCTGTATACGTCATACAGCGCGAGATGCCTCATACATCCAGCCTGAATACATAATGCATCACAAGATGCATCATACATCCAGCCTCAATACACCATGTACTGAGAGATGTCTCATACATTCAGCCTCAGTACACCTTGCAGTGTGAGATGCCTCATACATCAAGAATCAATACACCTTGCAGTGTGAGAGGCCTAATAAATCTAGCTTCAATACACCTTGCAGTGTGAGATGCCTCATACATCCAACATCAATACACCATGCAGTGTGAGATGACTCATACATCTACACTAAATTCACTTTGCAGTGTGAGATGCCTCATACATCCAGCCTTAATACGTCATGCAGCAAGAAATGCCTCATACATCCAGCCTCAATACACCATGTAGTGTGAGATGCCTCATACATCCAGCCTAAATACACCATGCTTCGCGAGATGCCTCAAACATCCAGCCTCAATACACCTTGCTGTGTGAGATGCCTCATACATCTAGACTCAATACACCTTGCAGTGTGAGATGCCACATACTCCCATCTTCAATACACCTTGCAGTGTGAGATGCCTCATACATCCAGCCTCAATTCACCATGCAGTGCGAGATGACTCAATATGCCATGCTGCTTGAGTTGGCTCATACATCCAGCATCAATACACTTTGCCGTGTGAGATGCCTCATAGATCCAGCATCAATACACCTAGCAGTGGGAGAAGCTTCATATATCTATCCTAAATACACCATGCAATGTGAGATGCCTCAATACACTATGCAGTATGAGATGCCTCATGCATCCAACCTCAATACACCTTGCACTGTAAGATGCCTCATATATCTAGCCTCAATACACCTTGCAGTGTGTGATGCCTCATACATCTAGCCTCAATACACCTTGTAATGTGAGATGCCTCATACATCCAGCCTCAATACACCTTACAGTGTGAGATGCCTCATACATCTAGCCTCAATACACCTTGCAGTCCGAGATGCCTCATACATCTACCCTCAGTAAACCTTGCAGTGTGAGATGCCACATCTATCCATCCTCAATACACTATGCAGTGTCAGATGCCTCATACATCTAGCCTCAATACACCTTGCAGTGTGAGGTGCCTCATACATCCAGCCTCATCACACCTTGCAGTGTGAGATGCCTCATACATCCAGCATCAATACACCATGCAGTGTGAGATGCCTTATACATCCAGCCTCAATACACCATACAGTGTGTGATGCCTCATACATCTAGCCTCAATACACCTTGTAATGTGAGATGCCTCATACATCCAGCCTCAATACACCTTACAGTGTGAGATGCCTCATACATCTAGCCTCAATACACCTTGCAGTCCGAGATGCCTCATACATCTACCCTCAGTAAACCTTGCAGTGTGAGATGCCACATCTATCCATCCTCAATACACTATGCAGTGTCAGATGCCTCATACATCTAGCCTCAATACACCTTGCAGTGTGAGGTGCCTCATACATCCAGCCTCATCACACCTTGCAGTGTGAGATGCCTCATACATCCAGCATCAATACACCATGCAGTGTGAGATGCCTTATACATCCAGCCTCAATACACCATACAGTGTGTGATGCCTCATACATCTAGCCTCAATACACCTTGTAATGTGAGATGCCTCATACATCCAGCCTCAATACACCTTACAGTGTGAGATGCCTCAAACATCTAGCCTCAATACACCTTGCAGTCCGAGATGCCTCATACATCTAGCCTCAGTAAACCTTGCAGTGTGAGATGCCACATCTATCCATCCTCAATACACTATGCAGTGTCAGATGCCTCATACATCTAGCCTCATTACACCTTGCAGTGTGAGGTGCCTCATACATCCAGCCTCAATACACCTTGCAGTGTGAGATGCCTCATACATCCAGCATCAATACACCATGCAGTGTGAGATGCCTCATACATCCAAGATCAATACACCATGCAGTGTGAGATGCCTCATACATCTAGCCTAAATACACCTTGCAGTGTGAGATGCCTCATACATCTAGCCTTAATTCATCTTGCAGTGTGAGATGCCTCATACATCTAGCCTCAATACATCATGCAGCACGAGATACCTCATACATCCAGCCTCAATACACCTTGCATTGTGAGATGCCTCATACATATAGGCTCAATACACCTTGCAGTGTGAGATGCCTCATATATGTAGCCTCAATAAATCTTGCAGTGGGATATGTCTCATACATCTAGCCTCAATACACCATGCATTGTGAGATGCCTCAATACACCATGCAGTGTTTGATGCCTCATACATCCAGCCTCAATACACCATGCAGTGTTAGATGCCTCATAAAGCCAACCTCAATACACCATGCATTGTGAGATGCCTCATACTTCTAGCCTCAATACACCTTACAGTGTGATATGCTTCATACATCCAGCCTCAATACGCCATGCAGCGTGAGATGCCTCATACATACATCCTCAATACACCTTGCAGTGTGAGATACCTCATACATCCAACCTTAACACACCATGCAGTGTTGGATGCCTCATACATCTAGCCTCAATACACCTTGCAGTGTGAGATGCCTCATACATCCAGCCTAAAAACACCATGTATTGTGAGATGCCTCATAAATACAGCCTCAAAACACCTTACAGTGTGAGATGCCTCAATAATCCATGCAGTGTAAGATGCCTCATACATCCAGTCTCAATACACCATGCAGTGTGAGATGCCTCATACATCCAACTTCAATACACCATGCAGCGCGAGATGCCTCATACATCTGGACTCAATAAACCTTGCCGTTTGAGATGCCTCATACATCCAGCCTCAATATGCCATGCAGCGTGAGATGCCTCATAGATCTAGCCTCTATACACGTTGCAGTGAGATATGCCTCATACATCCAGCCTCAATACACCTTGCAGTGTGAGATGCCTCATACATTTAACCTCAATACACCATACAGTGTGAGATGCTTTAATACACCTTGCAGTGTGAGATGCCTCATACATCCAGCCCCAATACACCATGCAGTGTGAGATGCCTTATACATCCAAGATCAATACACCATGCAGTGTGTGATGCCTCATACATCCAGCCTCAATTCACCATTCAGTGCGAGATGACTCAATATGCCATGCCGCTTGAGTTGGCTCATACATCCAGCATCAATACACTTTGCCGTGTGAGATGCCTCATAGATCCAGCATCAATACAACTAGCAGTGTGAGATGCTTCATATATCTATCCTAAATACACCATGCAATGTGAGATGCCTCAATACACTATGCAGTATGAGATGCCTCATACATCCAGCCTCAATACACCTTACAGTGTGAGATGCCTCATACATCTAGCCTCAATACACCTTGCAGTCCGAGATGCCTCATACATCTAGCCTCAGTAAACCTTGCAGTGTGAGATGCCACATCTATCCATCCTCAATACACTATGCAGTGTCAGATGCCTCACACATCTAGCCTCAATACACCTTGCAGTGTGAGATGCCTCATACATCCAGCCTCAATACACCTTGCAGTATGAGATGCCTCATACATCCAGCATCAATACACCATGCAGTGTGAGATGCCTCATACATCCAAGCTCAATACACCATGCAGTGTGAGATGCCTCATACATCTAGCCTAAATACACCTTGCAGTGTGAGATGCCTCATACATCTAGCCTTAATTCATCTTGCAGTGTGAGATGCCTCATACATCTAGCCTCAATACATCATGCAGCACGAGATACCTCATACATCCAGCCTCAATACACTATGCAGCGCGAGATGCCTCAAACATCCAGCCTCAATACACCTTGCATTGTAAGATGCCTCATACATCTAGGCTCAATACACCTTGCAGTGTGAGATGCCTCATATATGTAGCCTCAATAAATCTTGCAGTGGGATATGTCTCATACATCCAGCCTCAATACACCTTGCAGTGTTAGATGCCTCATACATCTAGCCTCAATACACCATGCATTGTGAGATGCCTCAATACACCATGCAGTGTTTGATGCCTCATACATCCAGCCTCAATACACCATGCAGTGTTAGATGCCTCATAAAGCCAACCACAATACACCATGCATTGTGAGATGCCTCATACTTCTAGCCTCAATACACCTTACAGTGTGAGATGCTTCATACATCCAGCCTCAATACGCCATGCAGCGCGAGATGCCTCATACATCCTGCCTCAATATGTCATACAGTGCAAGTTGCCTAACACATCCAGCCTTAATACGCCATGCAGCGCGAGATGCCTCATACATACATACATACATCCTCAATACACCTTGCAGTGTGAGATACCTCATACATCCAACCTTAACACACCATGCAGTGTTAGATGCCTCATACATCTAGCCTCAGTAAACCTTGCAGTGTGAGATGCCACATCTATCCATCCTCAATACACCTTGCAGTGTGAGATGCCTCATACATCCAGCCTCAATACACCTTGCAGTGTGAGATGCCTCATACATCCAGCATCAATACACCATGCAGTGTGAGATGCCTCATACATCCAAGCTCAATACACCATGCAGTGTGAGATGCCTCATACATCTAGCCTAAATAGAGATGCCTCATACATCTAGCCTTAATTCATCTTGCAGTGTGAGATGCCTCATACATCTAGCCTCAATACATCATGCAGCACGAGATACCTCATACATCCAGCCTCAATACACTATGCAGCGTGAGATGCCTCAAACATCCAGCCTCGATACACCTTGCATTGTGAGATGCCTCATACATCTAGGCTCAATACACCTTGCAGTGTGAGATGCCTCATATATGTAGCCTCAATAAACCTTGCAGTGGGATATGTCTCATACATCCAGCCTCAATACACCTTGCAGTGTTAGATGCCTCATACATCTAGCCTCAATACACCATGCATTGTGAGATGCCTCAATACACCATGCAGTGTTTGATGCCTCATAAAGCCAACCTCAATACACCATGCATTGTGAGATGCCTCATACTTCTAGCCTCAATACACCTTACAGTGTGAGGTGCTTCATACATCCAGCCTCAATACGCCATGCAGCGCGAGATGCCTCATACATCCAGCCTCAATATGTCATACAGTGCAAGTTGCCTAACACATCCAGCCTTAATACGCCATGCAGCGCGAGATGCCTCATACATACATACATACATCCTCAATACACCTTGCAGTGTGAGATACCTTATACATCCAACCTTAACACACCATGCAGTGGGAGATGCCTCATACATCTAGCCTCAATACACCTTGCAGTGTGAGTTGTTTCTTACATCCAGCCTCAATACGCCATAAAGCGTGAGATGCCTCATACATCCAGCCTCAATACACCACGCAGTGTGAGATGCCTCAATACACCATACAGTGTGAGATGCCTCATACATCTAGCCTCAATACACCTTGCAGTGTGAGATGCCTCATACATCCAGCCTAAAAACACCATGTATTGTGAGATGCCTCATAAATACAGCCTCAAAACACCTTACAGTGTGAGATTCCTCAATAATCCATGCAGTGTAAGATGCCTCATACATCCAGTCTCAATACACCATGCAGTGTGAGATGCCTCATTCATCCAACTTCAATACACCATGCAGCGCGAGATGCCTCATACATCTGGACTCAATACACCTTGCAGTTTGAGATGCCTCATACATCCAGCCTCAATATGCCATGCAGCGTGAGATGCCTCATAGATCTAGCCTCTATACACGTTGCAGTGAGATATGCCTCATACATCCAGCCTCAATACACCTTGCAGTGTGAGATGCCTCATACATCTAACCTCAATACACCATACAGTGTGAGATGCTTTAATACACCTTGCAGTGTGAGATGCCTCATACATCCAGCCTCAATACACCATGCAGTGTGAGATGCCTCGTTCATCTAGCCTCAATACACCTTGCAGTTTGAGATGCCTTAATACACCATGCAGTGTGAGATGCCTCAATACACCATGCAGTGTGATATGCCTCATACTTCCAGCCTCTACATCATGCTTCTCGAGATAGCTTATACATCAAGCCTCAATACACCATGCACTGTGAGATGCCTCATACATCTTGCCTCAATATACCTTGCAGTGTGAGATGCCTCATACATCTAGCCTCAATAAACCTTGCAGTGTTAGATACCTCATACATCCAGCCTCAATACACCATGCAGTGTGTGATGCCTCATACATCCAGCCTCAATACACCTTGCAGTGTTAGATACCTCATACATCCAGCCTCAATACATCATGCAGTGTGAGATGCCTTATACATCCAAGATCAATACACCATGCAGTGTGAGATGCCTCATACATCTAGCCACAATACACCTTGCAGTGTGAGATGCCTCATACATCTAGCCTTAATTCATCTTGCAGTGTGAGATGCCTCATACATCTAGCCTCAATACATCATGCAGCACGAGATACCTCATACATCCAGCCTCAATACACAATGCAGCGCGAGATGCCTCATACATCCAGCCTCAATACACCTTGCATTGTGAGATGCCTCATACATCTAGCCTCAATACACCTTGCAGTTTGAGATGCCTCATACATCTAGCCTCAATACACTATGCATTGTGAGATGCCTCAATACACCATGCAGTGTTTGATGCCTCATACATCCAGCCTCAATACACCATGCAGTGTTAAATGCCTCATAAAGCCAACCTCAATACACCATGTATTGTGAGATGCCTCTTACATCTAGCCTCAATACACCTTGCAGTGGCAAGAAAAGAGAAGGAAATACCCTAGGGTATAACTACTCAGGCGCTGGATGTGAGGTTCTCCACAGCAGCTAAAAAACTGGGGCTGGTCAGACCCCTGGTTACAATAGCAGAAACAAGAAATAGCGCTAGAAATGGTCACAAATGCAAAGGTGGATCACTGGTAAATGCAAGATTTAATAAAACTTATATCTGGGTATAAAACATCAAGAATGCAGTACTTGTGAGTGGTCAATACCACATAAAAACTGTATAAAAACAATTGCAGAATCGTAACTGGTATAGCTCCCAATGCCGGATATTGATGTTGGAAATATCAGAAATAATGAACCTGTTCCTATGACAGTCCCCTTTGGTTAATAGGGCCCAATGTCCTATCCGTGGAATATAGTTACCACCGAGATCTTTAGAGGTGTTTAAGCGAATCTGCGTCCGCAAAGGCTGCTCCTCATCATGTGGTGGAGATTGGTTTCCCACGATGTGATAGGAATGTCCAGTGGGGTCCAATGCAAATTTCCAAACGGGGACTTGGTCTAGGTCCAAAAATAGCCGTAATGAGGGAGATAACACAGTCAGGCAGGTCTCACCAACGCGTTTCGTTGCTTCAGTGCAACTTTTTCAAGGTGCTTGTAGTCCTGCCGGTGATGGTTTATATACCCTACCAATATGGTTGCTCATTAGCATATTAGATTACAAGTGACCACCTGTTAACATTTTGTGACCATAAAATGACAGACACCGAGGGTTCATATCCTTAATAATTCATAACTGTTAACATTTCTCATTTTCACAAATCATTTTGTAATAAATCTGCAACTATCTTTTAATAAAAATCAATCACTTGACTATTCCAAACTTGGTTCTTTAAAAAAAAACGGGATGGTGGAGTCTAACTGACAATTAGATATTCTATATAAGAATTCCAGAATCTACTCCATATCTTAGGAGTAGCATCTGAGATGGGAGAACATCTCCTCTAATCTCGCGGGGGGTGACCAGCTGGTTGTCTTAATTACATAGGTGTTCGGTCCGGTCCCCTCCCCCTCATGAGTCATGTGTGTCTGACGGTGGTGGGGTGCGGCATTGAGCCGCGTCATCTATCCGCGTCTATCGGCATCCAGTGTATCCAGGTTGCTATGGTGACGGCATCGTGTGTCTCTCCTGCCGCCGGCCCCGGAAGTGACGTGACCATGGGAACTATGTGTCGCGTCAACTCCCCGTGACCGGAAGTTCTAGCTGGATCACCCTTCTGTCTGGACAAGTTGTCATAGTAACGCCCGTCAACAGGCGTTGTCAAATACCCACTGTCGGGATTGTTACACCTTTCACATAGGAATCGAATGAATGTATTTCGTTGAAAGATCATAAATATTCAGAAGAACATTTTATATACTCTACTAGACATGTCCATAGATAAAAGAAAGTAACTGAATAAATAAATGGAGTCCATCTATGAAGTATACATGAACATATCTATCTAAACATAATTTTCCTTTCGATCATTCAGGATACGGTCTGAGGGAGGAGTATTAATTTGCATAATTCCCTCTATGAAGAATGAATCTATCCCTCTACATATCATTCTCCTTAATCATTAAAAATACAGTCGGAAAACACTCAGTGATAATATAGTATTAATTCCTCAAGTAGATGGATATAGTTAGGAATATTATCAAAAATAAATCAATGCACATATTTTAAATAATAATAAATAGCAAAGTTTATGCATATATATTAATAACAAAAAAAAATACATATATGTCAATATGATAGGTTGTAAATATGAAATGTCACTGTTCATTGTTTTTCACATGTTGTATATGTCTCTACTCATTAAACCTCAGGAGGAAAATTAATAAAATACAATTATTATAGTACTGAATTAAGTTCCACTGTCTCATTCAATCCTGATGGATATATAGTATCCAACTTATACATCCAATACAGTTCTTGATTACAAAGGGTTCTATACCGATCTCCCCCTCTTTTAGTCGTTGTAGGATCACCCTCATGTTTGTCCCTGAAATGTCGAGAGACACTATGTGTGGGAAGTCTGTTAAGAATATTACGACGGTGTTCCATGAACCGAACCTTAATACTTCTAGTAGTGCGTCCCACATATCTCTGTTTACAACTACATGTGAGAAGATAGATTACATAATTCGTATTGCAATCATGAAACTGGTTAGTGTATAGTTTACTCCATTTTCAACCGGGATATATGTCGTTTTTCTCGGAATATGTTTGCATGTGGTGCATCTGTTGGCACCACAGCGAAAAAAACCTTTTGGTCTGGACGGCAACCATGTATCCTGTATACCGGCCTCCTGTCTAATGTCAGGAATTTCTTTCAGGAAGCTCGGTGCAAGAATACTTTTGAGAGATCGGTTTTTCTTAAAAATAAATCTGGGTTTTGGTGGTATGTGTCCCCTAAGTATATTGTCTTGGTTCAATATGCTGAAGTTTTTACAGATGTTTTTTATTTTTATTTTTATTTTTATTTGCATACTCTCTGTATTAAATATTGATATGAAATCTAAATTGTCTGGTTGGTCATAAATATAATCTGTTTTAACTATGTTTTTGGTAGATCATTTTTTTGGGCAAAGTAAAGTATCTCTGTCTAAATCCGCCACTTCTCTCATGGCTCTCTCTATGGAAAGTCTTGGATAGCCTCTCAAGATGAATGCTTCCATCATGGATTTGGCTTGTTCTATATATTTATCTTTGTCCGTACAATTTAGTCGTAAGCGTAAGAACTGTCCTCGAGGAATATTTCTCTTCCATGGAGGATAGTGGGCACTCTGGTAGTGCAGGTAGGAGTTGGTAGCAACCTCTTTATTGTAGTTTGAGGTATGGATTTTCCCTTCCCTGGCTTCTAGAGTTATGTCCAGAAAGTTAATGGTAAAAGGGTGGTATAGGTGTGTAAAATAAAGATTAAAGTGATTGGAATTAAGACTTGAAACAAATTGTTGTGCTGACGTGACATCCCCATCCCAAATAATAAAAAGATCATCTATATAACGGCCATAGAGGACCAGACTCGCAACAAAGCCCCCGCCCCACACATGGAGGTCTTCAAATGCCCCCATGTATAGGTTGGCGTAGCTCGGTGCAATGTTAGATGCCTCATAAAGCCAACCTCAATACACCATGCATTGTGAGATGCCTCATACTTCTAGCCTCAATACACCTTGCAGTGTGAGAAGCTTCATACATCCAACCTCAATACGCCATGCAGCGCAAGATGCCTCATACATCCAGCCTCAATATGTCATACAGTGCAAGATGCCTAACACATCCAGCCTCAATACGCCATGCAGCGCGAGATGCCTCATACATACATACATCCTCAATACATCACGCAACACGAGATGCCTCATACAGCCAGCCCCAATACACCATGCAGTGTGAGATGCCTCGTATATCTAGCGTCAATACACCATGCAGTGTTTGATGCCTCAATACGTCATGCAGCATGAGATTCCTCATACATCCAGCCTCAATACACCTTGCAGTGTGAGATGCCTTATACATCTAGCCTCAATACACCTTGCAGTGTGAGATGCCTCATACATCTAGCCTCAATACATCTTTCAGAGTGAGATGCCTCATACATCTAGCCTCAATAAACCTTGCAGTGTAAGATGCCTCATACATCCAGCATCAATACACCATGCAGTGTGAGATGCCTCATACATCCAGCCACAATACACCATGCAGTGTGAGATGCCTCATACATCCAGCCACAATACACCATACAGTGTGAGATGCCTCATACATCCAACCTCAACACACCATGCAGTGTGAGATGCCTCAATACACCTTGCAGTGTGAGTTGTTTCTTACATCCAGCCTCAATACGCCATGCAGCGTGAGATGCCTCATACATCCAGCCTCAATACAAAACGCAGTGTGAGATGCCTCATACATCTAGCCTCAATACACCTTGCAGTGTGAGATGCTTCATACATCTAGCCTCAATACACCTTGCAGTGTGAGATGCCTCATACATCCAGCCTCAAAACACCATGTATTGTGAGATGCCTCATAAATACAGCCTCAAAACACCTTAGAGTGTGAGATGCCTCAATAATCCATGCAGTGTAAGATGCCTCATACATCCAACCTCAATACACCATACAGCGCAAGATGCCTCATACATCCTGCATCGATACGCCATGCAGCGTGAGATGCCTCATACATCCAGCCTAAATACATCATGCAGCGTGACATTCCTCATACATCCAGCCTTCATACACCTTGCAGTGTGAGGTGCCTCATACATCTAGCCTCAATACACCTTGCAGTGTGAGATGCCTCATACATTTAGCCTCAATACACCTTGCAGTGTGTGATGCCTCATACAACTAGCCTCAATAGATCATGCAGCACTAGATACCTCATACATCCAGCCTCAAAAAACCTTGCAGTGTGAGATGCCTCATACAATTATCCTCAATACACCTTACAGTGTGAGATGACTAATAGATGTATCCTCAATACACTTTGCAGTGGGATATGCCTCATACATCCAGCCTCAATACACCTTGCAGTGAGAGATGCCTCATACATCTAGCCTCAATACACCTTGCAGTATTAAATGCCTCATACATCTAGCCTCAATACACCGTGCTGTATTAAATGCTTCATACATCCAGCCTCAATACGCCATGCAGCGCGAGATGCCTCATACAGCCAGCATCAATACACCATGCAGTGTGAGATGCCTCATATATCTAGCCTCAATACACCATGCAGTGTGAGATGCATCAATACGCCATGCAGCGTGAGACGCCTCATACATCTAGCCTCAATACACCTTGCAGTATGAGATGCCTCACACATCTAGCCTGAATACACCTTGCAGTGTGAGATGCCTCATACATCTAGCCTCAATACACCTTGCAGTGTGAGATGCCACATGCATCCATCCTCAATACACCTTGCAGTGTGAGATGCCTCATACATCTAGCCTCAATACACCTTGCAGAGTGAGATGCCTCATACATCCAGTCTCAGTACACCTTGCAGTGTGTGATGCCTCATACATCTAGCCTCAATATACCATTCAGTGTGAGATGCCTCATACATCCAAGCTCAATACACCATGCAGTTTGAGATGCCTCATACATCCAAGCTCAATACACCTTGCAGTGTGAGATGCCTCATACATCTAGCCTCAATACACCTTGCAGTGTGAGATGCCTCATACATCCAGCCTCAATACACCATGCAGTGTGAGATGCCTCATACATCTAGCCTCAATACACCTTGCAGTGTGAGATGCCTCATAGATGTAGCCTCAATAAACTTTGCAGTGGGATATGCCTCATACATCCAGCTTCAATACACCTTGCAGTGTGAGATGCCTCATACATCTAACTCAATACACCTTGCAGTGTGAGATGCCTCATACATCTAACTCAATACACCATGCAGTGTGAGATGCTTCATACATCCAGCCTCAATATGCCATGCAGCGCGAGATGCCTCAAACATCCAGCCTCAATATGTCATACAGTGCAAGATGCCTCATGCATACAGCCTCAATACACCTTGCATTGTGAGATGCCTCATACATCTAGCCTCAATACATTATGCAGCGCAAGATTCCTCATACATCCAGCCTTAATACACCTTGCAGTGTGTGATACCTCTTATATCTAGCCTCAATACACCATGTAGTGTGAGATGCCTCATACATCTAGCCTCTGTTAGGGTCTCCTGCCCTGTGCTGCCACGTCGTCATGGCAACCGGGAGACAAGTGCTAGCGGAGTAACCTGAGCGCAGCTGATACTCCGGTTCGGGTCTTTTGCTGTGCAGTGGTTACAGGCTCTGTGCACGGCAGGGGATCCGGTGCTGGTTTTTGTGCTCACAGTCTGTGAGGTCTGAGTGGGGCGTGGACAGCACCTGCTTTATAAGGCCTCTTCTCAGGTTAAGCAGATGCTGCTGAATCTTTGTTGGTTAGTCAGTTCCTGAAAGTTAGCCAGTACTGTGTAGCTTTGTATTTGTTGTTGCTTACTGCAAATAGGCCTGGGGATTTGGTACTACACTCTGCCAATCCAGACCTAGCAGTAAGACTGGAGTCAGTCGTTTAACCTGCTGGGGTTCTTTTGCTACTCTGTGAACTTAGCAGGTTTGCGGCTGTATTCTCAGACTGCCTGCCTAAATCCTGTCTCACTGTGCAAGGTGTTCAGGTATTCAGTTTAGTGGCAGTAAGCTGAACCTGTGCACTGCAAGTGAGGATTAGGATTGTGGAGACTCTCCTTGTGTCTATCATTCCATCTCTGACCAAGGAGTTTACTGCCACACCCGTTGGTAACCCTTTAGGGTTTTGCTGTTGCCCTTAGCAACAGCATTTCGGGTTCTCTACGTATTAAAACACAACATCTTGCTTTTTTCATCTGAGCACTCCTAATAATAGGGAGACACCCAGTTTCTTAGCCTCTGGGCTTCTCTGTTCACTTTGTGTTTATTTTGTTACCCTATCACCTTCTGTGTACGTAATGTCATATTCCCCAGTCTGTCTGTGAGTTCATTTGTTTTGCATCCCTCTCCGTTCAGACACCAGTACATTCCTGCAGGCACTGGTGTGCATAACAGTTCAGACACCAGTACATTCCTGCAGGCACTGGTGAGCATAACAGTTCAGACACCAGTACATTCCTGCAGGCACTGGTGTGCATAACAGCCTCAATACACCTTGCAGTGCGAGATGCCTCATACATCTAGCCTCAATACACCTTGCAGTGTGAGATGCCTTATACAAAAAGTCTCAATACACCTTGTAGTGTGAGATGCCTCATACATCTAGCCTCAATACACCTTGCAGTGTGAGATGCCTCATACATCTAGCCTCAATACACCATGCAGTGTGAGATGCTTCCTATATCTAGCCTCAATACACCTTTCAGTGAGATGCCTCATACATCTAGCCTCAATACACCTTGCAGTATGAGATGCCTCCTATACCTAGCCTCAATACACCTTGCAGTGAGATGCCTCATACATCCATCCTCAATACACCTTGCAGTGTGAGATGCCTCATACATCTAGCATCAATACACCTTGCAGTGTGAGATGCCTCATACATCTAGCCTCAATACACCATGCAGTGTGATATTCCTCAATCATCCAGCATCAATGCACCATGCAGTGTGTGATGCCTTATACATCCAAGCTCAACACACCATGCAGTGTGAAATGCCTCATACATCTATTCTCAAAACACCTTGCAGTGTAAGATGCCTCATATATCTAGCCTCAATACACCTTGCAGTGTGAGATGCCACATACATCCATCCTCAATACACCTTGCAGTTTGAGATGCCTCATACAAAAAGCCTCAATACACCTTGTAGTGTGAGATGCTTCCTATATCTAGCCTCAATACACCTTGCAGTGTGAGATGCCTCATACATCTAGCCTCAATACCTCATGTATACTTTGTTTGACTGAGGCTGTATACGGAGCACAATGTGACCAGGATGCACCAGCAGACTGCGCTGAGTAATGTGAGATTTGACACCTGTATACTGTGTGTGACTGAGGCTGTATACAGAGCACAATGTGACCAGGACGCACCAGGAGACTGCGCTGAGTAATGTGGTATGGGACACCTGTATACTGTGTGTGACTGAGGCTGTATACAGAGTACAATGTGACTAGGATGCACTAGGAGACTGCGCTGAGTAATGTGATATATACCACCTGTATACTGTGTGTGACTGAGGCTGTATACGGAGCACAGTGTGACTAGGACGCACCAGGAGACTGCACTGAGTAATGTGATATATGACACCTGTATACTGTGTGTGACTGAGGCAGTATATGAAGCACAATGTGACTAGGACGCACCAGGAGACTGCGCTGAGTAATGTGATATGACACCTGTATACTGTGTGTGAATGAGGCTGTATACGGAGCACAATGTGACTAGGACGCACCAGGAGACTGCGCTGAGTAATGTGATATATGACACCTGTATACTGTGTGTGACTGAGGCTGTATACGGAGCACAATGTGACTAGGACGCACCAGGAGACTGCGCTGAGTAATGTGATATGTGACACCTGTATACTGTGTGTGACTGAGGCTGTATACAGAGAGCAATGTGACTAGGACGCACCAGGAGACTGCGCTGAGTAATGTGATATATGACACCTGTATACTGTGTGTGACTGAGGCTGTATACGGAGCACAGTGTGACTAGGACACACCAGGATACTGCCCTGAGTAATGAGATATATGACACCTGTATACTGTGTGTGACTGAGGCTGTATACGGAGCACAATGTGACTAGGACGCACCAGGACAGTGCGCTGAGTATGTGATATATGACACTTGTATACTGTGTGTGACTGAGGCTGTATACGGAGCACAATGTGACCAGTATGCACCAGGAGACTGTGCTGAGTAATGTGATATATGACACCTGTATACTGTGTGTGACTGAGGCTGTATACAGAGCACAATGTGACTAGGACGCACCAGGAGACTGCGCTGAGTAATGTGATATATACCACCTGTATACTGTGTGTGACTGAGGCTATATACGGAGCACAATGTGACTAGAACGCACCAGGAGACTGCGCTGAGTAATGTAATATATGACACCTGTATACTGTGTGTGACTGAGGCTGTATACGGAGCACAATGTGACTAGGACGCACCAGGACACTGCGCTGAGTAATGTGATATATGACACCTGTATACTGTGTGTGACGGAGGCTGTATACGGAGCACAATGTGACTTGGACGCACCAGGACAGTGCGCTGAGTATGTGATATATGACACCTGTATACTGTGTGTGACTGAGGCTGTATACGTAGCACAATGTGACTAGGACGCACCAGGAGACTGCGCTGAGTAATGTGATGTGTGACACCTGTATACTGTGTGTGACTGAGGCTGTATACGGAGAGCAATGTGACTAGGACGCACCAGGAGACTGCGCTGAGTAATGTGATATATACCACCTGTATACTGTGTGTGACTGAGGCTGTATACTAGAGATGAGCGCCGGAAATTTTTCGGGTTTTGTGTTTTGGGTTTGGGTTCGGTTCCGCGGCCGTGTTTTGGGTTCGACCGCGTTTTGGCAAAACCTAACCGAATTTTTTTTGTCGGATTCGGGTGTGTTTTGGATTCGGGTGTTTTTTTCCAAAAAACCTAAAAAACAGCTTAAATCATAGAATTTGGGGGTCATTTTGATCCTAAAGTATTATTAACCTCAAAAACCATCATTTCCACTCATTTTCAGTCTATTCTGAATACCTCACACCTCACAATATTATTTTTAGTCCTAAAATTTGCACCGAGGTCGCTGGATGACTAAGCTAAGCGACCCTAGTGGCCGACACAAACACCTGGCCCATCTAGGAGTGGCACTGCAGTGTCACGCAGGATGTCCCTTCCAAAAAACCCTCCCCAAACAGCACATGACGCAAAGAAAAAAAGAGGCGCAATGAGGTAGCTGTGTGAGTAAGATAAGCGACCCTAGTGGCCGACACAAACACCGGGCCCATCTAGGAGTGTCACTGCAGTGTCACGCAGGATGTCCCTTCCAAAAAACCCTCCCCAAACAGCACATGACGCAAAGAAAAAAAGAGGCGCAATGAGGTAGCTGTGTGAGTAAGATAAGCGACCCTAGTGGCCGACACAAACACCGGGCCCATCTAGGAGTGTCACTGCAGTGTCACGCAGGATGTCCCTTCCAAAAAACCCTCCCCAAACAGCACATGACGCAAAGAAAAAAAGAGGCGCAATGAGGTAGCTGTGTGAGTAAGATAAGCGACCCTAGTGGCCGACACAAACACCGGGCCCATCTTGGAGTGTCACTGCAGTGTCACGCAGGATGTCCCTTCCAAAAAACCCGCCCCAAACAGCACATGACGCAAAGAAAAAAAGAGGCGCAATGAGGTAGCTGTGTGAGTAAGATAAGCGACCCTAGTGGCCGACACAAACACCGGGCCCATCTAGGAGTGGCACTGCAGTGTCACGCAGGATGGCCCTTCCAAAAAACCCTCCCCAAGCAGCACATGACGCAAAGAAAAAAAGAGGCGCAATGAGGTAGCTGTGTGAGTAAGATAAGCGACCCTAGTGGCCGACACAAACACCGGGCCCATCTAGGAGTGGCACTGCAGTGTCACGCAGGATGTCCCTTCCAAAAAACCCTCCCCAAACAGCACATGACGCAAAGAAAAAAAGAGGCGCAATGAGGTAGCTGTGTGAGTAAGATAAGCGACCCTAGTGGCCAACACAAACACCGGGCCCATCTAGGAGTGGCACTGCAGTGTCACGCAGGATGGCCCTTCCAAAAAACCCTCCCCAAACAGCACATGACGCAAAGAAAAAAAGAGGCGCAATGAGGTAGCTGTGTGAGTAAGATAAGCGACCCTAGTGGCCGACACAAACACCGGGCCCATCTAGGAGTGGCACTGCAGTGTCACGCAGGATGTCCCTTCCAAAAAACCCTCCCCAAACAGCACATGACGCAAAGAAAAAAAGAGGCGCAATGAGGTAGCTGTGTGAGTAAGATAAGCGACCCTAGTGGCCGACACAAACACCGGGCCCATCTAGGAGTGGCACTGCAGTGTCACGCAGGATGGCCCTTCCAAAAAACCCTCCCCAAACAGCACATGACGCAAAGAAAAAAAGAGGCGCAATGAGGTAGCTGTGTGAGTAAGATAAGCGACCCTAGTGGCCGACACAAACACCGGGCCCATCTAGGAGTGGCACTGCAGTGTCACGCAGGATGTCCCTTCCAAAAAACCCTCCCCAAACAGCACATGACGCAAAGAAAAAAAGAGGCGCAATGAGGTAGCTGTGTGAGTAAGATAAGCGACCCTAGTGGCCGACACAAACACCGGGCCCATCTAGGAGTGGCACTGCAGTGTCACGCAGGATGTCCCTTCCAAAAAACCCTCCCCAAACAGCACATGACGCAAAGAAAAAAAGAGGCGCAATGAGGTAGCTGTGTGAGTAAGATAAGCGACCCTAGTGGCCGACACAAACACCGGGCCCATCTAGGAGTGGCACTGCAGTGTCACGCAGGATGGCCCTTCCAAAAAACACTCCCCAAACAGCACATGACGCAAAGAAAAATTAAAGAAAAAAGAGGTGCAAGATGGAATTGTCCTTGGGCCCTCCCACCCACCCTTATGTTGTATAAACAGGACATGCACACTTTAACCAACCCATCATTTCAGTGACAGGGTCTGCCACACGACTGTGACTGATATGACGGGTTGGTTTGGACCCCCACCAAAAAAGAAGCAATTAATCTCTCCTTGCACAAACTGGCTCTACAGAGGCAAGATGTCCACCTCATCATCATCCTCCGATATATCACCGTGTACATCCCCCTCCTCACAGATTATCAATTCGTCCCCACTGGAATCCACCATCTCAGCTCCCTGTGTACTTTGTGGAGGCAATTGCTGCTGGTCAATGTCTCCGCGGAGGAATTGATTATAATTCATTTTAATGAACATCATCTTCTCCACATTTTCTGGATGTAACCTCGTACGCCGATTGCTGACAAGGTGAGCGGCGGCACTAAACACTCTTTCGGAGTACACACTTGTGGGAGGGCAACTTAGGTAGAATAAAGCCAGTTTGTGCAAGGGCCTCCAAATTGCCTCTTTTTCCTGCCAGTATAAGTACGGACTGTGTGACGTGCCTACTTGGATGCGGTCACTCATATAATCCTCCACCATTCTTTCAATGTTGAGAGAATCATATGCAGTGACAGTAGACGACATGTCCGTAATCGTTGTCAGGTCCTTCAGTCCGGACCAGATGTCAGCATCAGCAGTCGCTCCAGACTGCCCTGCATCACCGCCAGCGGGTGGGCTCGGAATTCTGAGCCTTTTCCTCGCACCCCCAGTTGCGGGAGAATGTGAAGGAGGAGATGTTGACAGGTCGCGTTCCGCTTGACTTGACAATTTTCTCACCAGCAGGTCTTTCAACCCCAGCAGACTTGTGTCTGCCGGAAAGAGAGATCCAAGGTAGGCTTTAAATCTAGGATCGAGCACGGTGGCCAAAATGTAGTGCTCTGATTTCAACAGATTGACCACCCGTGAATCCTTGTTAAGCGAATTAAGGGCTCCATCCACAAGTCCCACATGCCTAGCGGAATCGCTCCGTGTTAGCTCCTCCTTCAATGTCTCCAGCTTCTTCTGCAAAAGCCTGATGAGGGGAATGACCTGACTCAGGCTGGCAGTGTCTGAACTGACTTCACGTGTGGCAAGTTCAAAGGGCATCAGAACCTTGCACAACGTTGAAATCATTCTCCACTGCGCTTGAGACAGGTGCATTCCACCTCCTATATCGTGCTCAATTGTATAGGCTTGAATGGCCTTTTGCTGCTCCTCCAACCTCTGAAGCATATAGAGGGTTGAATTCCACCTCGTTACCACTTCTTGCTTCAGATGATGGCAGGGCAGGTTCAGTAGTTTTTGGTGGTGCTCCAGTTTTCTGTACGTGGTGCCTGTACGCCGAAAGTGTCCCGCAATTCTTCTGGCCACCGACAGCATCTCTTGCACGCCCCTGTCGTTTTTTAAAAAATTCTGCACCACCAAATTCAAGGTATGTGCAAAACATGGGACGTGCTGGAATTTGCCCATATTTAATGCACACACAATATTGCTGGCGTTGTCCGATGCCACAAATCCACAGGAGAGTCCAATTGGGGTAAGCCATTCCGCGATGATCTTCCTCAGTTGCCGTAAGAGGTTTTCAGCTGTGTGCGTATTCTGGAAACCGGTGATACAAAGCGTAGCCTGCCTAGGAAAGAGTTGGCGTTTGCGAGATGCTGCTACTGGTGCCGCCGCTGCTGTTCTTGCGGCGGGAGTCCATACATCTACCCAGTGGGCTGTCACAGTCATATAGTCCTGACCCTGCCCTGCTCCACTTGTCCACATGTCCGTGGTTAAGTGGACATTGGGTACAGCTGCATTTTTTAGGACACTGGTGACTCTTTTTCTGAGGTCTGTGTACATTTTCGGTATCGCCTGCCTAGAGAAATGGAACCTAGATGGTATTTGGTACCGGGGACACAGTACCTCCAACAAGTCTCTAGTTGGCTCTGCAGTAATGATGGATACCGGAACCACGTTTCTCACCACCCAGGATGCCAAGGCCTCAGTTATCCGCTTTGCAGTGGACAAATCTATGGGGCCAGATGGGATACATCCAAGGATACTAAAAGAACTTAAAGAGGTGCTGGTAGCACCATTGACAGAATTATTCAACCAGTCATTAGCTACAGGAGAAATTCCAGGGGACTGGAAAAGAGCAAACGTAGTCCCACTGCACAAAAGTGGAAGCAAGGAAGAGGCAAACAACTACAGACCAGTGAGTCTTACATCAGTAGTAGGGAAATTGATGGAAACACTCTTAAAAGAAAGAGTTGTAGATTATCTCAAATCCGGCAATTTACAGGATCCCAAACAGCATGAATTCACTGGGGGGAGATCATGTCAAACAAATCTTATTGACTTTTTTGATTGTGTGACTAAAGTGATGGATAAAGGTGGAGCCATGGATATAGCTTATCTAGACTTTAGTAAGGCTTTTGACACAGTTCCACATCGCAGACTGCTAAATAAACTTGAAAGTTTGGGATTGGATATTAGGATTATTGAATGGATAAGATCTTGGTTGAAGGATAGAAAACAGAGAGTTGTGGTAAATGGAGTGCATTCACAGGAGGGAAATGTTACCAGTGGAGTACCCCAGGGATCTGTACTTGGACCAGTGCTTTTTAATATCTTTATTGGTGACATTGCAAATGGCATTAAAGGGAAAGTATGCCTTTTTGCAGATGACACAAAGGTATGCAACAGGGTAGACACACCAGGTGGGGTAAAACAAATGATTGAGGATCTAGGTAGACTAGAGGAATGGTCAAGAGTCTGGCAATTACAGTTTAATGCCAAAAAATGCAAAATCATGCACTTGGGTCTCAAAAATCCTAAAGCTAAATACAGTATTAATGGCACTATACTGGAAACTACTGAGGAGGAAAGGGATCTAGGAGTCACTATTTCAGGTGACATAAAGGCAGGTAAGCAATGTAACAAGGCAATGAGGAAGGCTAGTCAGATGCTTGGCTGCATTGGGAGAGGAATCAGCAGCAGAAAGAAAGAAGTAATAATGCCACTGTATAGGTCATTGGTACGGCCTCATCTAGAATACTGTATTCAGTTCTGGAGGCCATATCTTCTAAAGGATATTAATACATTAGAAACTGTACAAAGGAGGGCAACTAAAATGGTGCATGGCCTACATCACAAAACATACCCAGAAAGACTAAGAAATCTCAATATGTATAGTTTGGAGCAGAGAAGGGAAAGGGGAGACATGATAGAAACTTTCAAATATATGAAGGGTTTTAACAAAGTCCAGGAGGGAAACATTCTCCATATGAAGAGAAGCAATAGGACACGAGGACATGCACTGAGACTGGAGGGGGGGGAGGTTCAGGGGAAATTTGCGGAAAAATTATTTCACAGAAAGGGTAGTGGACAAGTGGAATAGCCTCCCATCAGAGGTGGTAGAGGCTAAGACAGTAGAGCAATTTAAACATGCATGGGATAGACATAAGGATATCCTTACAAAGAAATAAGGATCAAATAAGGTTAGTGATAAAAAATAATATAAAAAAATAAAAAAAATAAGGGGCAGACTAGATGGGCCAAGTGGTTCTTATCTGCCGACAAATTCTATGTTTCTATGTTTCTATGTGATATTTCATCTTCCTCGCAAAGGACTGTTGAACAGTCAATTGCTTACTGGAAGTAGTACAAGTGGGCTTATGACTTCCCCTCTGGGATGACCATCGACTCCAGCAGCAACAACAGCAGCGCCAGCAGCAGTAGGCGTTACACGCAAGGATGCATCGGAGGAATCCCAGGCAGGAGAGGACTCGTCAGAATTGCCAGTGACATGGCCTGCAGGACTATTGGCATTCCTGGGTAAGGAGGAAATTGACACTGAGGGAGTTGGTGGGGTGGTTTGCGTGAGCTTGGTTACAAGAGGAAGGGATTTACTGGTCAGTGGACTGCTTCCGCTGTCGCCCAAAGTTTTTGAACTTGTCACTGACTTATTATGAATGAGCTGCAGGTGACGTATAAGGGAGGATGTTCCGAGGTGGTTAACGTCCTTACCCCTACTTATTACAGCTTGACAAAGGCAACACACGGCTTGACACCTGTTGTCCGCATTTCTGTTGAAATACTTCCACACCGAAGAGCTGATTTTTTTGGTATTTTCACCAGGCATGTCAGTGGCCATATTCCTCCCACGGACAACAGGTGTCTCCCCGGGTGCCTGACTTAAACAAACCACCTCACCATCAGAATCCTCCTGGTCAATTTCCTCCCCAGCGCAAGCAACACCCATATCCTCCTCATCCTGGTGTACTTCAACACTGACATCTTCAATCTGACTATCAGGAACTGGACTGCGGGTGCTCCTTCCAGCACTTGCAGGGGGCGTGCAAATGGTGGAAGGCGCATGCTCTTCACGTCCAGTGTTGGGAAGGTCAGGCATCGCAACCGACACAATTGGACTCTCCTTGTGGATTTGGGATTTCGAAGAACGCACAGTTCTTTGCGGTGCTTTTGCCAGCTTGAGTCTTTTCAGTTTTCTAGCGAGAGGCTGAGTGCTTCCATCCTCATGTGAAGCTGAACCACTAGCCATGAACATAGGCCAGGGCCTCAGCCGTTCCTTGCCACTCCGTGTGGTAAATGGCATATTGGCAAGTTTACGCTTCTCCTCCGACAATTTTATTTTAGGTTTTGGAGTCCTTTTTTTACTGATATTTGGTGTTTTGGATTTGACATGCTCTGTACTATGACATTGGGCATCGGCCTTGGCAGACGACGTTGCTGGCATTTCATCGTCTCGGCCATGACTAGTGGCAGCAGCTTCAGCACGAGGTGGAAGTGGATCTTCATCTTTCCCTAATTTTGGAACCTCAACATTTTTGTTCACCATATTTTAATAGGCACAACTAAAAGGCACCTCAGGTAAACAATGGAGATGGATGGATACTAGTATACAATTATGGATGGACTGCCGAGTGCCGACACAGAGGTAGCTACAGCCGTGAACTACCGTACTGTGTCTGCTGCTAATATAGACTGGTTGATAATGAGATGTAGTATGTATAAAGAAGAAAGAAAAAAAAAACACGGGTAGGTGGTATACAATTATGGATGGACTGCCGAGTGCCGACACAGAGGTAGCTACAGCCGTGGACTACCGTACTGTGTCTGCTGCTAATATAGACTAGTTGATAATGAGATGTAGTATGTATAAAGAAGAAAGAAAAAAAAACCACGGGTAGGTGGTATACAATTATGGATGGACTGCCGAGTGCCGACACAGAGGTAGCTACAGCCGTGAACTACCGTACTGTGTCTGCTGCTAATATAGACTGGTTGATAATGAGATGTAGTATGTATAAAGAAGAAAGAAAAAAAAAACCAAGGGTAGGTGGTATACAATTATGGATGGACTGCCGAGTGCCGACACAGAGGTAGCTACAGCCGTGGACTACCGTACTGTGTCTGCTGCTAATATAGACTGGTTGATAATGAGATGTAGTATGTATAAAGAAGAAAGAAAGAAAAAACCACGGGTAGGTGGTATACAATTATGGATGGACTGCCGAGTGCCGACACAGAGGTAGCTACAGCCGTGGACTACCGTACTGTACTGTGTCTGCTGCTAATATAGACTGGTTGATAATGAGATGTAGTATGTATAAAGAAGAAAGAAAAAAAAAACACGGGAAGGTGGTATACAATTATGGATGGACTGCCGAGTGCCGACACAGAGGTAGCTACAGCTGTGGACTACCGTACTGTACTGTGTCTGCTGCTAATATAGACTGGTTGATAATGAGATGTAGTATGTATAAAGAAGAAAGAAAAAAAAAACCACGGGTAGGTGGTATACAATTATGGATGGACTGCCGAGTGCCGACACAGAGGTAGCTACAGCCGTGAACTACCGTACTGTGTCTGCTGCTAATATAGACTGGTTGATAATGAGATGTAGTATGTATAAAGAAGAAAGAAAAAAAAACCACGGGTAGGTGGTATACAATTATGGATGGACTGCCGAGTGCCGACACAGAGGTAGCTACAGCCGTGGACTACCGTACTGTGTCTGCTGCTAATATAGACTGGTTGATAATGAGATGTAGTATGTATAAAGAAGAAAGAAAAAAAACCACGGGTAGGTGGTATACAATTATGGATGGACTGCCGAGTGCCGACACAGAGGTAGCTACAGCCGTGAACTACCGTACTGTGTCTGCTGCTAATATAGACTGGTTGATAATGAGATGTAGTATGTATAAAGAAGAAAGAAAAAAAAAACCACGGGTAGGTGGTATACAATTATGGATGGACTGCCGAGTGCCGACACAGAGGTAGCTACAGCCGTGGACTACCGTACTGTGTCTGCTGCTAATATAGACTGGTTGATAATGAGATGTAGTATGTATAAAGAAGAAAGAAAAAAAAAACCACGGGTAGGTGGTATACAATTATGGATGGACTGCCGAGTGCCGACACAGAGGTAGCTACAGCCGTGGACTACCGTACTGTACTGTGTCTGCTGTTAATATAGACTGGTTGATAATGAGATGTAGTATGTATAAAGAAGAAAGAAAAAAAAACCACGGGTAGGTGGTATACAATTATGGATGGACTGCCGAGTGCCGACACAGAGGTAGCTACAGCCGTGGACTACCATACTGTACTGTGTCTGCTGCTAATATAGACTGGTTGATAATGAGATGTAGTATGTATAAAGAAGAAAGAAAAAAAAAACCACGGGTAGGTGGTATACAATTATGGATGGACTGCCGAGTGCCGACACAGAGGTAGCTACAGCCGTGGACTACCGTACTGTACTGTGTCTGCTGCTAATATAGACTGGTTGATAATGAGATGTAGTATGTATAAAGAAGAAAGAAAAAAAAACCACGGGTAGGTGGTATACAATTATGGATGGACTGCCGAGTGCCGACACAGAGGTAGCTACAGCCGTGGACTACCGTACTGTACTGTGTCTGCTGCTAATATAGACTGGTTGATAATGAGATGTAGTATGTATAAAGAAGAAAGAAAAAAAAAACCACGGGTAGGTGGTATACAATTATGGATGGACTGCCGAGTGCCGACACAGAGGTAGCTACAGCCGTGAACTACCGTACTGTGTCTGCTGCTAATATAGACTGGTTGATAATGAGATGTAGTATGTATAAAGAAGAAAGAAAAAAAAACCACGGGTAGGTGGTATACAATTATGGATGGACTGCCGAGTGCCGACACAGAGGTAGCTACAGCCGTGAACTACCGTACTGTGTCTGCTGCTAATATAGACTGGTTGATAATGAGATGTAGTATGTATAAAGAAGAAAGAAAAAAAAACCACGGGTAGGTGGTATACAATTATGGATGGACTGCCGAGTGCCGACACAGAGGTAGCTACAGCCGTGGACTACCGTACTGTGTCTGCTGCTAATATAGACTGGTTGATAATGAGATGTAGTATGTATAAAGAAGAAAGAAAGAAAAAACCACGGGTAGGTGGTATACAATTATGGATGGACTGCCGAGTGCCGACACAGAGGTAGCTACAGCCGTGGACTACCGTACTGTACTGTGTCTGCTGCTAATATAGACTGGTTGATAATGAGATGTAGTATGTATAAAGAAGAAAGAAAGAAAAAACACGGGTAGGTGTAATACAATTATGGATGGACTGCCGAGTGCCGACACAGAGGTAGCTACAGCTGTGGACTACCGTACTGTACTGTGTCTGCTGCTAATATAGACTGGTTGATAATGAGATGTAGTATGTATAAAGAAGAAAGAAAAAAAAAACCACGGGTAGGTGGTATACAATTATGGATGGACTGCCGAGTGCCGACACAGAGGTAGCTACAGCCGTGAACTACCGTACTGTGTCTGCTGCTAATATAGACTGGTTGATAATGAGATGTAGTATGTATAAAGAAGAAAGAAAAAAAAACCACGGGTAGGTGGTATACAATTATGGATGGACTGCCGAGTGCCGACACAGAGGTAGCTACAGCCGTGGACTACCGTACTGTGTCTGCTGCTAATATAGACTGGTTGATAATGAGATGTAGTATGTATAAAGAAGAAAGAAAAAAAACCACGGGTAGGTGGTATACAATTATGAATGGACTGCCGAGTGCCGACACAGAGGTAGCTACAGCCGTGAACTACCGTACTGTGTCTGCTGCTAATATAGACTGGTTGATAATGAGATGTAGTATGTATAAAGAAGAAAGAAAAAAAAACCACGGGTAGGTGGTATACAATTATGGATGGACTGCCGAGTGCCGACACAGAGGTAGCTACAGCCGTGGACTACCGTACTGTGTCTGCTGCTAATATAGACTGGTTGATAATGAGATGTAGTATGTATAAAGAAGAAAGAAAAAAAAAACACGGGTAGGTGGTTTACAATTATGGATGGACTGCCGAGTGCCGACACAGAGGTAGCTACAGCCGTGGACTACCGTACTGTACTGTGTCTGCTGCTAATATAGACTGGTTGATAATGAGATGTAGTATGTATAAAGAAGAAAGAAAAAAAAACCACGGGTAGGTGGTATACAATTATGGATGGACTGCCGAGTGCCGACACAGAGGTAGCTACAGCCGTGGACTACCATACTGTACTGTGTCTGCTGCTAATATAGACTGGTTGATAATGAGATGTAGTATGTATAAAGAAGAAAGAAAAAAAAAACCACGGGTAGGTGGTATACAATTATGGATGGACTGCCGAGTGCCGACACAGAGGTAGCTACAGCCGTGGACTACCGTACTGTACTGTGTCTGCTGCTAATATAGACTGGTTGATAATGAGATGTAGTATGTATAAAGAAGAAAGTAAAAAAAAACCACGGGTAGGTGGTATACAATTATGGATGGACTGCCGAGTGCCGACACAGAGGTAGCTACAGCCGTGGACTACCGTACTGTACTGTGTCTGCTGCTAATATAGACTGGTTGATAATGAGATGTAGTATGTATAAAGAAGAAAGAAAAAAAAACCACGGGTAGGTGGTATACAATTATGGATGGACTGCCGAGTGCCGACACAGAGGTAGCTACAGCCGTGGACTACCGTACTGTGTCTGCTGCTAATATAGACTGGTTGATAATGAGATGTAGTATGTATAAAGAAGAAAGAAAAAAAACCACGGGTAGGTGGTATACAATTATGGATGGACTGCCGAGTGCCGACACAGAGGTAGCTACAGCCGTGAACTACCGTACTGTGTCTGCTGCTAATATAGACTGGTTGATAATGAGATGTAGTATGTATAAAGAAGAAAGAAAAAAAAACCACGGGTAGGTGGTATACAATTATGGATGGACTGCCGAGTGCCGACACAGAGGTAGCTACAGCCGTGGACTACCGTACTGTGTCTGCTGCTAATATAGACTGGTTGATAATGAGATGTAGTATGTATAAAGAAGAAAGAAAAAAAAACCACGGGTAGGTGGTTTACAATTATGGATGGACTGCCGAGTGCCGACACAGAGGTAGCTACAGCCGTGGACTACCGTACTGTACTGTGTCTGCTGCTAATATAGACTGGTTGATAATGAGATGTAGTATGTATAAAGAAGAAAGAAAAAAAAACCACGGGTAGGTGGTATACAATTATGGATGGACTGCCGAGTGCCGACACAGAGGTAGCTACAGCCGTGGACTACCATACTGTACTGTGTCTGCTGCTAATATAGACTGGTTGATAATGAGATGTAGTATGTATAAAGAAGAAAGAAAAAAAAAACCACGGGTAGGTGGTATACACTTATGGATGGACTGCCGAGTGCCGACACAGAGGTAGCTACAGCCGTGGACTACCGTACTGTACTGTGTCTGCTGCTAATATAGACTGGTTGATAATGAGATGTAGTATGTATAAAGAAGAAAGTAAAAAAAAAACCACGGGTAGGTGGTATAAAATTATGGATGGACTGCCGAGTGCCGACACAGAGGTAGCTACAGCTGTGGACTACCGTACTGTACTGTGTCTGCTGCTAATATAGACTGGTTGATAATGAGATGTAGTATGTATAAAGAAGAAAGAAAAAAAAAACCACGGGTAGGTGGTATACAATTATGGATGGACTGCCGAGTGCCGACACAGAGGTAGCTACAGCCGTGAACTACCGTACTGTGTCTGCTGCTAATATAGACTGGTTGATAATGAGATGTAGTATGTATAAAGAAGAAAGAAAAAAAAACCACGGGTAGGTGGTATACAATTATGGATGGACTGCCGAGTGCCGACACAGAGGTAGCTACAGCCGTGGACTACCGTACTGTGTCTGCTGCTAATATAGACTGGTTGATAATGAGATGTAGTATGTATAAAGAAGAAAGAAAAAAAAACCACGGGTAGGTGGTATACAATTATGGATGGACTGCCGAGTGCCGACACAGAGGTAGCTACAGCCGTGGACTACCGTACTGTGTCTGCTGCTAATATAGACTGGTTGATAATGAGATGTAGTATGTATAAAGAAGAAAGAAAAAAAAAACCACGGGTAGGTGGTATACAATTATGGATGGACTGCCGAGTGCCGACACAGAGATAGCTACAGCCGTGGACTACCGTACTGTACTGTGTCTGCTGCTAATATAGACTGGATGATAATGAGATGTAGTATGTATAAAGAAGAAAGAAAAAAAAAAACACGGGTAGGTGGTATACAATTATGGATGGACTGCCGAGTGCCGACACAGAGGTAGCTACAGCCGTGGACTACCGTACTGTACTGTGTCTGCTGCTAATATAGACTGGATGATAATGAGATGTAGTATGTATAAAGAAGAAAGAAAAAAAAAACCACGGGTAGGTGGTATACAATTATGGATGGACTGCCGAGTGCCGACACAGAGGTAGCTACAGCCGTGGACTACCGTACTGTACTGTGTCTGCTGCTAATATAGACTGGATGATAATGAGATGTAGTATGTATAAAGAAGAAAGAAAAAAAAAACCACTGGTAGGTGGTATACAATTATGGATGGACTGCCGAGTGCCGACACAGAGGTAGCTACAGCCGTGAACTACCGTACTGTGTCTGCTGCTAGTATAGACTGGATGATAAATAATGATATCAAAAATATATATATATCACTACTGCAGCCGGACAGGTATATATTATATAATGACGGACCTGCTGGACACTGTCTGTCAGCAGAATGAGTTTTTTAATTTTTATAGAATAAAAAAACACCACACAAGTCACACGACGAGTGTACTTTTTCAGGCAGACAATCACAATATACTATACTGGTGGTCAGTGTGGTCAGGTCACTGGTCACAGTGGTCAGTGGTCAGTCACACTGGCAGTGGCACTCTGGCAGCAAAAGTGTGCACTGTTTAATATGTACTCCTGGCTCCTGCTATAACCTATAACTGCTCCCCAGTCTCCCCCACAATTGAGCTGTGTGAGCACAGTCAGATATTATACATAGATGATGCAGCACACTGGGCTGAGCACAGATATGGTATGTGAGTGTGACTGAGTCACTGTGTATCGTTTTTTTCAGGCAGAGAACAAGAACAGAACGGATTATTAAATAATAATAAATTATAAAACTGCACTGGTGGTCAGGTCACTGGTCATCAGTCACTAGTATAACTCCTCCTAAGCTCCAGTAAGTAAATGAAGTGTCTCACTCTCACTCTCCTATCTATTTTAATTTCTAAACGGAGAGGACGCCAGCCACGTCCTCTCCCTATCAATCTCAATGCACGTGTGAAAATGGCCGCGACGCGCGGCTCCTTATATAGAATCCGAGTCTCGCGATAGAATCCGAGCCTCGCGAGAATCCGACAGCGTGATGATGACGTTCGGGCGCGCTCGGGTTAACCGAGCAAGGCGGGAAGATCCGAGTCGCTCGGACCTGTGTAAAAAACATGAAGTTCGGGCGGGTTCGGATTCAGAGAAACCGAACCCGCTCATCTCTACTGTATACGGAGCACAATGTGACTAGGACGCGCCAGGACACTGCACTGAGTAATGTGATATGTGACACCTGTATCAGTGTGTGACTGAGGCTGTATACGGAGAGCAATGTGACTAGGACGCACCAAGAGACTGCACTGAGTAATGTGATATATGACACCTGTATACTGTGTGTGACTGAGGCTGTATACGGAGCACAGTGTGACTGGGACGCACCAGGAGACTGCGCTGAGTAATGTGATATATGACACCTGTATACTGTGTGTGACTGAGGCTGTATACGGAGCACAGTGTGACTAGGACGCACCAGGAGACTGCGCTGAGTAATGTGATATATAACACCTGTATACTGTGTGTGACTGAGGCTGTATACGGAGCACAATGTGACTAGGATGCACTAGGAGACTGCGCTGAGTAATGTGATATGTGACACCTGTATACTGTGTGTGACTGAGGCTGTATACGGAGCACAATGTGACTAGGACGCACCAGGAGACTGCGCTGAGTAATGTGATATATGACACCTGTATACTGTGTGTGACTGAGGCTGTATACGGAGCACAATGTGACCAGGACGCACCAGGAGACTGCGCTGAGTAATGTGATATATGACACCTGTATACTGTTTGTGACTGAGGCTGTATACGGAGCACAATGTGACTAGGACGCACCAGGAGACTGCGCTGAGTAATGTTATATATGACACCTGTATACTGTGTGTGACTGAGGCTGTATACGGAGTACAATGTGACTAGGACGCACCAGGAGACTGCGCTGAGTAATGTGATATATGACACCTGTATACTGTGTGTGACTGAGGCTGTATACGGAGCACAGTGTGACTAGGACGCACCAGGAGACTGTGCTGAGTAATGTGATATATGACACCTGTATACTGTGTGTGACTGAGGCTGTATGCAGAGCACAATGTGACTAGGACGCACCAGGAGACTGCGCTGAGTAATGTTATATATACCACCTGTATACTGTGTGTGACTGAGGCTGTATACGAAGCACAATGTGACTAGGACGCACCAGGAGACTGCGCTGAGTAATGTTATATATGACACCTGTATACTGTGTGTGACTGAGGCTGTATACGGAGCACAATGTGACTAGGATGCACTAGGAGACTGCGCTGAGTAATGTGATATGTGACACCTATATACTGTGTGTGATTGAGGCTGTATACGGAGCACAATGTGACTAGGACGCACCAGGAGACTGCGCTGAGTAATGTGATATATGACACCTGTATACTGTGTGTGACTGAGGCTGTATATGGAGCACAGTGTGACTAGGACACACCAGGAGACTGCACTGAGTAATGTGATATATGACACCTGTATACTGTGTGTGACTGAGGCTGTATACAGAGCACAATGTGACTAGGACGCACCAGGAGACTGCGCTGAGTAATGTTATATATACCACCTGTATACTGTGTGTGACTGAGGCTGTATACAGAGCACAATGTGACTAGGACGCACCAGGAGACTGCGCTGAGTAATGTGATATGACACCTGTATACTGTGTGTGACTGAGGCTGTATACGGAGCACAGTGTGATTAGGATGCACTAGGAGACTGCGCTGAGTAATGTGATATATACCACCTGTATACTGTGTGTGACTGAGGCTGTATACGGAGCACAATGTGACTAGGACGCACCAGGACACTGCGCTGAGTAATGTGATATATGACACCTGTATACTGTGTGTGACTGAGGCTGTATACGGAGCACAGTGTGATTAGGATGCACTAGGAGACTGCGCTGAGTAATGTGATATATACCACCTGTATACTGCATGTGACTGAGGCTGTATACGGAGCACAATGTGACTAGGACGCACAAGGAGACTGCGCTGAGTAATGTGATATGTGACACCTGTATACTGTGTGTGACTGAGGCTGTATACGGAGCACAATGTGACTAGGACGCACTATGAGACTGCGCTGAGTAATGTGATATATGACACCTGTATACTGTGTGTGACTGAGGCTTTATACGTAGCACAATGTGACTAGGACGCACCAGGAGACTGCGCTGAGTAATGTGATACGTGACACCTGTATACTGTGTGTGACTGAGGCTGTATACGGAGCACAATGTGACTAGGACGCACCAGGACACTGCGCTGAGTAATGTGATATATGACACCTGTATACTGTGTGTGACTGAGGCTGTATACGGAGCACAATGTGACTAGGACGCACCAGGAGACTGCTGAGTAATGGGATATATGACACCTATATACTGTGTGTGACTGAGGCTGTATATAGAGTAAAATGTGACTAGGATGCACCAGGAGACTGCGCTGAGTAATGGGATATATGACACCTATATACTGTGTGTGACTGAGGCTGTATACAGAGTAAAATGTGACTAGGACGCACCAGGAGACTGTGCTGAGTAATGTAATATATGATACCTGTATACTGTGTGTGACTGAGGCTGTATACGGAGTACAATGTGACTAGGACGCACCAGGAGACTGCGCTGATTAATGTGATATATGACACCTGTATACTGTGTGTGACTGAGTCTATATACAGAGGTTGCGGCTCCTACATTGTAGTACTCTGTGTACACACTGAAGAGACTCAGTCGCACACAGATATACAACGGTTATATCACATTACTCAGCACAGTCTCCTCGTGCATCCTAGTCACATTGCATTGTGATGAAGATGCACTTTTGGTAAAAAAAAGACGACCAACGCTAGAAGATTCTCACGAGACCTGGCATGCCAAGAGGGATCTTTGGTGTGACTGCAGGAAAGATGTAGGAGGACATATCTGTATTTGTACTTTCCTCCAAATCTACAAAGTCTTATACTAAGTACACATTTAAGCCCTGTGCTGATAAGGTCCTTATTTGATAGGAACTTTTTAAAAAAGAACACATTTATATTAAACTTCCCCTCTGTTTCCTCCTGCCAGCTACCATATTCCCTCACACATGTTCCTCACACTGATGCCTAATGCCTTATAGTGTTATTATGTGTTTTCACATTCACAGAATTGGGATGAAACTATCTAGTCATCCTTCAGGCCTTAACCAAAGAAATACCTGAACTCAGAACCTTATCAAACACAGAACCGTGAAGGCTTGACCAAACACATACAGACCCCTTGAAGGCTGACCGTAACACATACAGTCCCCATGAAGGCTGACCCTAACACATACAGACCCAATGAAGGCTGACCCTAACATATACAGACCCCATGAAGGCTGACCCAAACACATACAGACCCCATGAAGGCTGGCCCTAACACATACAACCCCCATGAAGGCTGTACCAAACACATACAGATCCCATGAAGGCTGGCCCAAACACATACAGATCCCATGAAGGCTGACCCAAACACATACAGATCCCATGAAGGCTGCCCCAAACACATACAGACCTAATGAGGGCAGGCCCAAACACATACAGACCCATGAAGGCTGGCCCAAACACATACAGATCCCATGAAGGCTGGCCCAAACACATACAGACCCCATGAAGGCTGGCCCAAACACATACAGACCTCATGAAGACTGGCCCAAACACATACAGATCCCATGAAGGCTGTCCCAAACACATACAGAGCTAATGAGGGCTGGCCCAAACACATACAGATCCCATGAGGGATGGCCCAAACACATACAGAGCCCATGAAGGCTGACCCAAACACATACAGACCCCATGAAGGCTGTCCCAAACACATACAGACCTAATGAGGGCTGGACCACACACATACAGACGCCATGAAGGCTGGCCCAAACACATACAGACCTCATGAAGGCTGACCCAAACACATACAGACCCAATGAAGGCTGCTCCAAACACATACAGACCTATGAAGGCTGGACCAAACACATACAGACCTCATGAAGGCTGACACAAACACACACAGCCCCAATGAAGGCTGGACCAAACACATACAGACCCCATGAAGGCTGGCCCAAACACATACAGACCCCATGAAGGCTGTCCAAAACACATACAGACCTCATGAAGGCTCACCCAAACACATACAGACCCAATGAAGGCTGCCGCAAACACATACAGACCTATGAAGGCTGTCCCAAACACATACAGACCCCAAAAGGCTGTCCAAAACACATACAGACCCATGAAGGCTGGCCCAAACACATACAGACCCCATGAAGGCTGGCCCAAACACATACAGACCCCATGAAGGCTGGCCCAAACACATGAAGGCTGGCCCTAACACATACAGACCCCATGAAGGCTGGCCCAAACACATACAGAGCCCATGAAGGCGGGCCCAAACACATACAGACCCATGAAGGTTGGGCCAAGCACATACAGACCCCATGAAGGCTGTCCAAAACACATACAGACCCCATGAAGGGCTGGCCCAAACACATACAGACCCCATGAAGGCTGGCCCAAATACATACAGACTCCATGAAGGCTGGCCCAAACACATGAAGGCTGGCCCAAACACATGAAGGCTGGCCCTAACACATACAGACCTTATGAAGGCTGGCCCAAACACATACAGACCCCATGAAGGCAGGCCCAAACACATGAAGGCTGGCCCAAACACATACAGAACCCATGAAGGCTGGCACCAACAACTACAGACCCCATGAAGGCGGGCCCCAACACATACAGACCCCATGAAGGCTGGTCCAAACACATACAGACCCCATGAAGGCTGTCCAAAACACATACAGACCCCATGAAGGGCTGGCCCAAACACATACAGACCCCATGAAGGCTGGCCCAAACACATACAGACCCCATGAAGGCGGGCCCCAACACATACAGACCCCATGAAGGCTGGACAAAACACATACAGATACCATGAAGGCTGACCCAAACACATACAGACCCATGAAGGCTGGCCCAAACACATACAGACCCATGAAGGTTGGGCCAAGCACATACAGACCCCATGAAGGCTGTCCAAAACACATACAGACCCCATGAAGGGCTGGCCCAAACACATACAGACCCCATGAAGGCTGGCCCAAATACATACAGACTCCATGAAGGCTGGCCCAAACACATGAAGGCTGGCCCAAACACATGAAGGCTGGCCCTAACACATACAGACCTTATGAAGGCTGGCCCAAACACATACAGACCCCATGAAGGCAGGCCCAAACACACACAGACCCCATGAAGGCTGGCCCAAACACATGAAGGCTGGCCCTAACACATACAGAACCCATGAAGGCTGGCCCAAACACATACAGACCCCATGAAGGCGGGCCCAAACACATACAGACCCCATGAAGGCTGGCTCAAACACATACAGTTCCCATGAAGGCTGACCCAAACACATACAGACCCCATGAAAGCTTACCCTAACACATATAGACCCCATGAAGGCTGACCCAAACTCATACAAACCCCATGAAGGCTGGAACAAACACATACAGACCTCATGAAGGCTGAACCAAACACATACAGATCCCATGAAGGCTGGCCCAAACACATACAGATCCCATTAAGGCTGACCCAAACACATACAGATCCCATGAAGGCTGACCCAAACACATACAGATCCCATGAAGGCTGGCCCAAACACATACAGATCCAATGAAGGCTGGCCCAAACACATACAGATCCCATAAAGGCTGAACCAAACACATACAGACCCAATGAAGGCTGGACCAAACACATACAGATCCCATGAAGGCTGACCCAAACACATACAGACCCAATGAAGGCTGGTCCAAACACATACAGACCCCTTGAAGGCTGTCCCAAACACATACAGACCTAATGAGGGCTGGACCAAACACATACAGACCCCATGAAGGCTTGGACAAACACATACAGACCCCATGAAGGCTGACCCAAACACATACAGACCCAATGAAGGCTGGACCAAACACATACAGACCCCATGAAGGCGGGCCCAAACACATACAGACTCCATGAAGGCTGGCCCAAACACATGAAGGCTGGCCCAAACACATGAAGGCTGGCCCTAACACATACAGACCTTATGAAGGCTGGCCCAAACACATACAGACCCCATGAAGGCGGGCCCAAACACACACAGACCCCATGAAGGCTGGCCCAAACACATGAAGGCTGGCCCTAACACATACAGAACCCATGAAGGCTGGCCCAAACACATACAGACCCCATGAAGGCGGGCCCAAACACATACAGACCCCATGAAGGCTGGCTCAAACACATACAGTTCCCATGAAGGCTGACCCAAACACATACAGACCCCATGAAAGCTTACCCTAACACATATAGACCCCATGAAGGCTGACCCAAACACATACAAACTCCATAAAGGCTGGAACAAACACATACAGACCTCATGAAGGCTGAACCAAACACATACAGATCCCATGAAGGCTGGCCCAAACACATACAGATCCCATTAAGGCTGACCCAAACACATACAGATCCCATGAAGGCTGAACCAAACACATACAGATCCCATGAAGGCTGCCCAAACACATACAGATCCCATGAAGGCTGACCCAAACACATACAGATCCCATGAAGGCTGACCCAAACACATACAGACCCAATGAAGGCTGGACCAAACACATACAGATCCCATGAAGGCTGACCCAAACACATACAGACCCAATGAAGGCTGGTCCAAACACATACAGACCCCTTGAAGGCTGTCCCAAACACATACAGACCTAATGAGGTCTGGACCAAACACATACAGACCCCATGAAGGCTGGGACAATCACATACAGACCTCATGAAGGCTGACCCAAACACATACAGACCCAATGAAGGCTGGCCCAAACACATACAGACCCCATGAAGGCTGGCCCAAACACATACAGACCTCATGAAGGCTGGCCCAAACACACAGACCTATGAAGGCTGGCCCAAACACATACAGACCCCATGAAGGCTGGCCCAAACACATGAAGGCTGGCCCTAACACATACAGACCCCATGAAGGCTTGCCCAAACACATACAGAACCCATGAAGGCGGGCCCAAAATCATACAGAGCCCATGAAGGTTGGCCCAAACACATGAAGGCTGGCCCTAACACATACAGACCCCATGAAGGCTGGTCCAAACACATACAGACCCCTTGAAGGCTGTCCCAAACACATACAGACCTAATGAGGGCTGGACCAAACACATACAGACCCAATGAAGGCTGGTCCAAACACATACAGACCCCTTGAAGGCTGTCCCAAACACATACAGACCTAATGAGGGCTGGATCAAACACATACAGACCCCATGAAGGCTGGGACAAACACATACAGACCTCATGAAGGCTGAACCAAACACATACAGATCCCATGAAGGCTGGCCCAAACACATACAGATCCCATTAAGGCTGACCCAAACACATACAGATCCCATGAAGGCTGACCCAAACACATACAGATCCCATGAAGGCTGGCCCAAACACATACAGATCCAATGAAGGCTGGCCCAAACACATACAGATCCCATAAAGGCTGAACCAAACACATACAGACCCAATGAAGGCTGGACCAAACACATACAGATCCCATGAAGGCTGACCCAAACACATACAGACCCAATGAAGGCTGGTCCAAACACATACAGACCCCTTGAAGGCTGTCCCAAACACATACAGACCTAATGAGGGCTGGACCAAACACATACAGACCCCATGAAGGCTTGGACAAACACATACAGACCCCATGAAGGCTGACCCAAACACATACAGACCCAATGAAGGCTGGACCAAACACATACAGACCCCATGAAGGCGGGCCCAAACACATACAGACTCCATGAAGGCTGGCCCAAACACATGAAGGCTGGCCCAAACACATGAAGGCTGGCCCTAACACATACAGACCTTATGAAGGCTGGCCCAAACACATACAGACCCCATGAAGGCGGGCCCAAACACACACAGACCCCATGAAGGCTGGCCCAAACACATGAAGGCTGGCCCTAACACATACAGAACCCATGAAGGCTGGCCCAAACACATACAGACCCCATGAAGGCGGGCCCAAACACATACAGACCCCATGAAGGCTGGCTCAAACACATACAGTTCCCATGAAGGCTGACCCAAACACATACAGACCCCATGAAAGCTTACCCTAACACATATAGACCCCATGAAGGCTGACCCAAACACATACAAACTCCATAAAGGCTGGAACAAACACATACAGACCTCATGAAGGCTGAACCAAACACATACAGATCCCATGAAGGCTGGCCCAAACACATACAGATCCCATTAAGGCTGACCCAAACACATACAGATCCCATGAAGGCTGAACCAAACACATACAGATCCCATGAAGGCTGCCCAAACACATACAGATCCCATGAAGGCTGACCCAAACACATACAGATCCCATGAAGGCTGACCCAAACACATACAGACCCAATGAAGGCTGGACCAAACACATACAGATCCCATGAAGGCTGACCCAAACACATACAGACCCAATGAAGGCTGGTCCAAACACATACAGACCCCTTGAAGGCTGTCCCAAACACATACAGACCTAATGAGGTCTGGACCAAACACATACAGACCCCATGAAGGCTGGGACAATCACATACAGACCTCATGAAGGCTGACCCAAACACATACAGACCCAATGAAGGCTGGCCCAAACACATACAGACCCCATGAAGGCTGGCCCAAACACATACAGACCTCATGAAGGCTGGCCCAAACACACAGACCTATGAAGGCTGGCCCAAACACATACAGACCCCATGAAGGCTGGCCCAAACACATGAAGGCTGGCCCTAACACATACAGACCCCATGAAGGCTTGCCCAAACACATACAGAACCCATGAAGGCGGGCCCAAAATCATACAGAGCCCATGAAGGTTGGCCCAAACACATGAAGGCTGGCCCTAACACATACAGACCCCATGAAGGCTGGTCCAAACACATACAGACCCCTTGAAGGCTGTCCCAAACACATACAGACCTAATGAGGGCTGGACCAAACACATACAGACCCAATGAAGGCTGGTCCAAACACATACAGACCCCTTGAAGGCTGTCCCAAACACATACAGACCTAATGAGGGCTGGATCAAACACATACAGACCCCATGAAGGCTGGGACAAACACATACAGACCTCATGAAGGCTGAACCAAACACATACAGATCCCATGAAGGCTGGCCCAAACACATACAGATCCCATTAAGGCTGACCCAAACACATACAGATCCCATGAAGGCTGACCCAAACACATACAGATCCCATGAAGGCTGGCCCAAACACATACAGATCCAATGAAGGCTGGCCCAAACACATACAGATCCCATAAAGGCTGAACCAAACACATACAGACCCAATGAAGGCTGGACCAAATACATACAGACCCCATGAAGGCTGGCCCAAACACATACAGACCTCATGAAGGCTGGCCCAAGCACATACAGACCTATGAAGGCTGGCCCAAACACATACAGACCCCATGAAAGCTGGCCCAAACACATGAAGGCTGGCCCTAACACATACAGACCCCATGAAGGCTGGCCCAAACACATACAGAACCCATGAAGGCGGGCCCAAAAACAAACAGAGCCTATGAAGGTTGGCCCAAACACATGAAGGCTGGCCCTAACACATGCAGACCCCATGAAGGATGGCCCAAACACATACAGACCCCATGAAGGCGGGCCCAAACAGTTACAGACCCCATGAAGGCTGGACAAAACACATACAGATCCCATGAAGGCTGACCCAAACACATACAGACCCATGAAGGCTTGCCCAAACACATACAGACCCATGAAGGCTGGGTCAAACACATACAGACCCCATGAAGGCTGTCCAAAACGCATACAGACCCCATGAACGGCTGGCCCAAATACATACAGGCCCCATGAAGGCTGCACCTAACACATACAGACCCCATGAAGGCTGTCCCAAACACATGAAGGCTGGCCCTAACACATACAGACCTTATGAAGGCTGGCCCAAACACATACAGACCCCATGAAGGCGGGCCCAAACACATACAGACCCCATGAAGGCTGGGCCAAACACATGAAGGCTGGCCCTAACACATACAACCCCCATGAAGGCTGAACCAAACACATACAGACCGCATGAAGGCTGGCCTAAACACATACAGAACATACAGAACCCATGAAGGCTGGCACAAACACATACAGATCCCATGAAGGCTGACCCTAACACATACAGACCCCATGAAGGCTGATCCTTCCACATACATTCCCCATGAAGGCAGACCCTAACACATACAGACCCAATGAAGGCTGACCCAAACACATACAGACCCCATGAAGGCTGGCCCTAACACATACAACCCCCATGAAGGCTGAACCTAACACATACAGACCCAATGAAGGCTGACCCAAACACATACAGACCCCATGAAGGCTGCCCAAACACATACAGACCCATGAAGGCTGAACCAAACACATACAGACCCCATGAAGGCTGGCCTAAACACATACAGAACCCATGAAGGCTGGCACAAACACATACAGATCCCATGAAGGCTGACCCTAACACATACAGACCACATGAAGGCTGACCCTTCCACATACAGTCCCCATGAAGGCAGACCCTAACACATACAGACCCAATGAAGGCTGACCCAAGCACATACAGACCCCATGAAGGCTGGCCCTAACACATACAACCCCCATGAAGGCTGAACCAAACACATACAGATCCCATGAAGGCTGGCCCAAACACATACAGATCCCATGAAGGCTGACCCAAACACATACAGATCCCATGAAGGCTGCCCCAAACACATACAGACCCAATGAAGGCTGGACCAAACACATACAGACCACATGAAGGCTGGCCCAAACACATACAGATCCCATGAAGGCTGACCCAAACACATACAGATCCCATGAAGGCTGTCCCAAACACATACAGACCCAATGAAGGCTGGACCAAACACATACAGACCTCATGAAGGCTGACCCAAACACATACAGACCCAATGAAGGTTGGCCCAAACACATACAGCCCCATGAAGGCTGTCCCAAACACCTACAGACCTAATGAGGGCTGGACCAAACACATACAGACCCCATGAAGGCTGGCCTAAACACATACAGACCTCATGAAGGCTAACCCAAACACATACAGACCCAATGAAGGCTGGACCAAACACATACAGACCCATGAAGGCTGGACCAAACTCATACAGACCACATGAAGGCTGACCCAAACACATACAGACCCAATGAAGGCTGCCCCAAACACATACAGACCCATGAAGGCTGGCCCAAACACATACAACCCCCATGAAGGCTGTCAAAAACACATACAGACCCCATGAAGGCTGGCCCAAACACATACAGACCCATAAAGGCTGGACCAAACACATACAGACCCATGAAGGCTGGACCAAACACATACAGACCCCATGAAGGCTGGCCCAAACACATACAGACCTCATGAAGACTGAACCAAACACATACAGATCCCATGAAGGCTGGCCCAAACACATACAGATCCCATGAAGGCTGACCCAAACACATACAGACCCAATGAAGGCTGCCCCAAACACATACAGACCCAATGAAGGCTGGCCCAAACACATACAACCTCCATGAAGGCTGTCAAAAACACATACAGACCCCATGAAGGCTGGCCCAAACACATACAGACCCATAAAAACTGGACCAAACACATACAGACCCATGAAGGCTGGACCAAACACATACAGACCCAATGAAGGCTGGACCAAACACATACAGACCCCATGAAGGCTGGCCCAAACACATACAGACCTCATGAAGACTGAACCAAACACATACAGATCCCATGAAGGCTGGCCCAAACACATACAGATCCCATGAAGGCTGACCCAAACACATACAGATCCCATGAAGGCTGGCCCAAACACATACAGACCCCATGAAGGCTGTCCAAAACACATACAGACCCCATGAAGGGCTGGCCCAAACACATACAGACCCCATGAAGGCTGGCCCAAACATATACAGACCCCATGAAGGCTGGCCAAAACACATACAGCCCCATGAAGGCTGTCCCAAACACATACAGACCTAATGAGGGCTGGACCAAACACATACAGACCCCATGAAGGCTGGCCTAAACACATACAGACCCCCATGAAGGCTGACCCAAACACATACAGACCCAATGAAGGCTGGCCCAAACACATACAGACCCATGAAGGCTGGCCCAAACACATACAGACCCATGAAGGCTGGCCCAAACACATACAGCCCCATGAAGGCTGTCCCAAACACCTACAGACCTAATGAGGGCTGGACCAAACACATACAGACCCCATGAAGGCTGGCCTAAACACATACAGACCCAATGAAGGCTGACCCAAACACATACAGACCCCATGAAGGGCTGGCCCAAACACATACAGACCCCATGAAGGCTGGCCCAAACATATACAGACCCCATGAAGGCTGGCCCAAACACATACAGCCCCATGAAGGCTGTCCCAAACACCTACAGACCTAATGAGGGCTGGACCAAACACATACAGACCCCATGAAGGCTGGCCTAAACACATACAGACCTCATGAAGGCTGACCCAAACACATACAGACCCAATGAAGGCTGGACCAAACACATACAGACCCCATGAAGGCTGTAACAAACTCATACAGACCTCATGAAGGCTGACCCAAACACATACAGACCCAATGTAGGCTGCCCCAAACACATACAGACCCATGAAGGCTGGCCCAAACACATACAACCCCCATGAAGGCTGTCAAAAACACATACAGACCCCATGAAGGCTGGTCCAAACACATACAGACCCATAAAGGCTGGACCAAACACATACAGACCCATGAAGGCTGGCCCAAACACATGAAGGCTGGCCCTAACACATACAGACCTCATGAAGGCTGAACCAAACACATACAGACCCAATGAAGGCTGGCCCAAACACATACAGACCCCATGAAGGCTGGCCCAAACACATACAGACCTCATGAAGACTGAACCAAACACATACAGATCCCATGAAGGCTGGCCCAAACACATACAGATCCCATGAAGGCTGACCCAAACACATACAGATCCCATGAAGGCTGGCCCAAACACATACAGACCCCATGAAGGCTGTCCAAAACACATACAGATCCCATGAAGGGCTGGCCCAAACACATAGAGACCCCATGAAGGCTGGCCCAAACACATGAAGGCTGGCCCTAACACATACAGACCTTATGAAGGCTGGCCCAAACACATACAGACCCCATGAGGGCGGGCCCAAACACATACAGACCCCATGAAGGCTGGCCCAAACACATGAAGGCTGGCCCTAACACATACAGAACTCATGAAGGCTGGCCCAAACACATACAGACCCCATGAAGGCGGGCCCAAACACATACAGACCCAATGAAGGCTGGACCAAACACATACAAATCCCATGAAGGCTGACCCAAACACATACAGACCCCATGTAGGCTTACCCTAACACATATAGACCCCATGAAGGCTGGCCCAAACACATACAGACCTAATAAAGACTGGCCCAAAAACATAAGACCCCATGGAGGCTGGACCAAACAGATACAGACACCATGAAGGCGGGCCCAAACACATACAGATCCCATGAAGGCGGGCCCAAACACATACAGACCCCATGAAGGCTGGCCCAAACACATACAGACCCCATGAAGGCTGGCCAAACACATACAGATCCCATGAAGGCTGTCCAAAACACATACATACCCCATGAAGGCTGGCCCAAACATATACAGACCCATGAAGGCTGGCCCAAACATATACAGCCCCCATGAAGGCTGGCCCAAACACATACAGACCCCATGGAGGCTGGACCAAACACATACAGACCCCATGAAGGCGGGCCCAAACACATACAGATCCCATGAAGGCAGGCCCAAACACATACAGACTCCATGAAGGCGGGCCCAAACACATACAGATCCCATGAAGGCGGGCCCAAACACATACAGACTCCATGAAGGCTTCCATGAGCTGAGCACCCTTTTTAGACCGAAGAATAGCAGCATTAATATACTTATATTACAGGGAAAAAACTTTTTGTCTTCTTCCCCCCCCCCCCCCCCCCCCCGGCAATACAGCACAAGGATCAAGCCATTAACAATTTGCTGGTAGACCGTCCCATAACATGTTGGATTAAAGAATATCTAGGTGTTAAAACAATACCTTACGGAATCTCACTTCATAAATAAGTAGTAACATCAGATAAACACACCTTTCTAATCACACATCATTCAGTCCTGCAAAAAGCCATTTGAACACGGACGCTCAACTCTTTTCCTCTATTTTTACCTCAGTTTAACACATATATAAACATTATTCACAAGACTTGTAAACATGCCAGACACGGACAGAATAGTTTCTGTTTTAAACACAGAACAGATACTGAGGGTCACTCCGAGTTGATCGCTTGCTTCCGATTTTCGCAGCGCAGCGATCAGGTGAAAAAATGGCATTTCTACGCATGTGTATGCCTTGCAATGCGCACGCGTGATGTACGCGTACAAAGCCCTTTGTGGTTGTGCTCAGGTTCTAGCGAAAATTTCCTTCGCACTGGCGGCAGCTAGAAGATTGACAGGAAGGCGGCGTTTCTGGGTGTAAACTGACGGTTTTCAGGGAGTGTTTGCAAAAATGCAGGCATGTCTGAAAAAACGCAGGCGTGGCTGGGCGTTCACTGGGCGGGTGTATGACATCAAATCCGGACACTAATAGGCTGAAGATAATGGATGGATCACAAAGAGAGGTGATTGGAAACAGGAACGTTGAGAAGCAATATGAAGGTCATATGAAAGTTTGAAGACGAAAGAAAGTCTGTTTTAAGAAAGACATCTGACAGTGGTAATCCATGAAAAGAAGATTTGAAGCACCAGCAGCTCCAAAGTTAAAGCAAATCCTAAGGAACAAGACAGAAGAAGTCCCAGAACAAATGAATGATGCTTCTTCTGCCAATATGAAGTACAAGCTTCCTCAGGTACTCCCCAGTTTACATAATGTCTCCAGAGGAAACAACAGAAGGTATGATTACAGTCACCTTGCCCACTGAAGGACGTTTGTGTCCAATGAATACTGGAGCCAGCAGATGCAGAAGACAGCAGCGGGAGGTATCACAAGAACTGATGTTATCAGAAACTCATAAAGGAACAGGAGATGCAAGAACTACAGTCACCAATACCAGTCCAGTTCTTGACCTCGGAGTAAATGTCCAGTGACTCTGCTGAAGCAAAATGTACTGAAGCTTATCCAAACAAGAATACAGTACACACCAGCAGAAGCTGAGTTGTCCAGCAACTTATCAAAGAACATAAAGAACCATTTGGAAGCAAGTTGGAACAGAAGCTCAGTATTGGCTTATTTCCGCAGTACCAGTTGTGGAAGAAAGTAAGCAATGCTGTTAGACCAAAGTACCCCAGGGAGGGGCTACATCACCAAGTGATTTATCCAGAAGACACCCAGCTAGATAGAGTATGTAGATGAACTGCTGATTGCCACCACCACTGAAAGAAGTACCAAGAAGAGACAGTGTCCTTTTTGAAGTTTCTGGAAGAACAAGACTGCATTGCCTCGAAGGGAGAAATTGCTGCTAGCAAAGCAAAAGGTAATCTTCATAGGATACTCAAGATACCCAAGATCTCACAGAAGAGAGAAAAAAACTCACACTGCAAGCTAAGATGCCAACCAGTGTCAAGCACATCAGATGATCATTCCTGGGCCTAGTAGGATACTGCAGAGTATGGATACCTCTAGCATCAGTCTACATTCAAGCATTGTATGACAACACTGAAAGGGAAGGAGAGTCCATATCCTACACACAGCAACAGATGAATAAAGCAATTGAACAATTGATAGCAGTTGTTGCCCCATCTCAAGCCCTAGGACTACCTGACTATAGAAGAAGGAGGCCATACATGGGAGTCCTTATGCAAAAATATGGACTAAAGGTGAAGACCAGTGGCCTACAACTCAAGCAATCTGGACAACATTACTCAAGGAGCACCTATCAGCATCAGAGCAGTGGCAGCAGCACTAGTCCTAGAAGAGGACAAGAGCACAGACACCGTGCTGAATCAGTAGTCCTAGAAGAGGACAAGAGCACAGACACAGTGCTAAATCAACAGTCCTAGAAGAGGACAACCGCACAGACACAGTGCTGAATCAGTAGTCCTAGAAGAGGACAACCGCACAGACACAGTGCTGAATCATGAGCTTATCATCCAGGTACCACATGCAGGTACAGAGAAGCTTCACCAAGCAAGAACCAACCACCTGTCAGCGGCAAGGCTGACCATGTATGAAGTAGCACGGCTAAGTCCAACAACATAACTATCAGAAGATGTACTACCCTCAACCCAGCGACCCTTTTTCCAGCATTAATAAATGAAGGTGTTGAATCTCAAGATTCAAAATGAGGGAGAAACAGATTATCTTCATTATCTACTGATGGATCAGCAAGAAAGAAGATAATGATAAGGACCAGGAAGGTGATCTAGAAAAGAAGGATACAAACAGATCATCATGGACACAAAGGGATGGTCCAGGGCAAAATGATAGTTCTACTATGAGCAAAAAAAAAATTATTTTTCCCCTAATGTAGTAACCACTGAACATGAAGTTGTGGCTTCAGGATCCTTACCATCCCAGTAGAAGAGTGTGGGCCAGACATGGAAAAGCAGAGGCTTCAAGATGGCAAGTGGCGAAGACATACAACATGCTTCCCTGATCAGACACCAGTTCAGAGCTCTGCAAGGGCCACAGAAAAGGTTGCAGTAATGAAGATCCAGGCACATGCAAGAAACGACACTCCTGAAACAAGAGGCAACAATCTGGCAAGATGCTGAAGCCAAGAGGGCAGCAAGATGCCTCCAGCAGATAAGGAAAGTCTATCCAGTAACCATTCCAGTGCCAGACCAGATGCCTGATTATGCTACGCTGATTGAACGTCAGAACCACGCAGGAGTGAGTGAGAAAGTAGCCTGTGGATAAAGTAAGCAACCAAACAACCAGTGAAGGTAGCCGTCTACAACACACATACAAAAGTGACATAAAGAAGAAAAGCCTCAACTGCTTGATCTACAGGATTTGAAGAAATTTCAGGAACAAGCAGGTTCTGAAGAAAAAGCAGCATGACAGAGAAGAGGAGCCAGAAAGAAGACACTGGCTTATGGAAATTAGAAGAGAAGTTATACTTACCCAGAAGCTTATATCCATGTATGTGGAAAGTCAGCCATGGACTCACACTCCTGGGAGAGGATCACATGGAAAATTTAGTTAATGGAAAATGGATAGTTCCAGGATGTTATCCAGCCGCAACCAAGTTTGTACAAGCCTACTGGATATGTGGAAATGTCCAATCCAGGACAGAAGGTCAAGACAGCCCTTGGAGCAATCCCCCAAAAGTTATTTTCCATTTCAAAGACTGCAAATTGACTATATCTAACTGCCAAAGATGTATTGGTAGCTACAGACATTTTCAGTTATTGGCAATGGCAAAAGCCACAGCAAAATCAATAGCTAGAAAAGTAGTTTCAGAAGTTATGTGCAGATATGGAGTACCACAAGGTATAGTAGCAGATAGCGGTATGTATTTCATTAAAGAAATAATGTAGTACATAATTTATGACTTGGTAATACAACAGGCATCCCATGTATCCCCCACAGGTTAGTGGGTGTGTCACAGAAACCAGAAAGGGATGCTAAAGTGTTTGTTTTTAGTACTGGTTAGTAGTAGAACCATATTCGGTAAAACCCCAGGTTATTCACCTTATGAAATATTGTTTGATAGCATACCTAAGATAGGATGTGTCAGGATCCGGGTAACTAGACGCTGCTTCCTACCTGTTAGGTGCCTCCTGAGATTGGCGCAGCGAGCCAGAGCCGGGCCATAGCTGTGTTTATGGTTGTTGCCTGTGGCGCTGGCTTCAGCGGCCTTCACAGTATATGCACTTGCGGCAATGCGGCGCTCTTGGTCCCGTCGCGGCCGTCACTGCCTCGCCTGTGGTCTTTTGCTGGATGTGCGTCCTCTGTGTGCCCTGGCCACCGCCTCCACCCATGTGGCCGCTGTGCGCATCTGGGCGCATGGAGTTCTGTTACTGGCGCCTCCGCAGCCATTGCTGTTTTACATATAGTTACTTTCCCCTTCAGTCTCCGTCAATGGGCGCAGCCATTTTGGACTTGGATCACATGTCACTTTTTCCACCTATCCTCAGTGCTGCTGGAGTCAGGTCAATTGTCAGCCAATCCCTGCTATCCAGTAGGTATAAATATCCTGTCCCAGCACCCAGAAGGTTGTCAGCGCTTCAATTGTCTCTCCAGCAATTCCAGTGTGCAGTTCACTGTGGATTTTCCTGTGAGCCTGACTCCCTGGTGCTTCTCTCTGCAGTGCTGTTCCAGCTCTCCTGTGCTAAAGCTCTGTGGTGCTACCTGCCTCCCTTGTTCCCGCACCCAGCGCTAGCAGAGTGTATCTCTCCGGCTTCCCAGCAGCCACTCTCCAGCAGTTCTCTGTTACCTCTCAACCAGTATTCACCCTTACTGTGCTACACAAATCCTGCAAAGCCCAGTGCTATTTACAGTTTACCTGCGAACCCCAGCTTCACTCAGTTACCTATGAACCCCAGCTTCGCTCAGTTACCTACGAACCTGTTTCGCTCAGTTACCTGCGAACCCCAGCTTTTCTCAGTTACCTACGAACCCCAGCTTCGCTCAGTTACCTGAGAACCCCAGCTTCACTGTTACCTACGAACCCCAGCTTCGCTCAATTACCTACGAACCCCAGCTTCGCTCAGTTACCTACGAACCCCAGCTTCGCTCAGTTACCTACGAACCCCAGCTTTGCTCAGTTACCTACGAACCCCAGCTTCGCTCAGTTACCTACGAACCCCAGCTTCGCTCAGTTACCTACGAACCCCAGCTTCGCTCAGTTACCTACGAACCCCAGCTTCGCTCAGTTACCTACGAACCCCAGCTTTGCTCAGTTACCTACGAACCCCAGCTTCGCTCAGTTACCTACGAACCCCAGCTTCGCTCAGTTACCTACGAACCCCAGCTTCGCTCAGTTACCTGTGAACCCCAGCTTCGCTCAGTTACCTACGAACCCCAGCTTCGCTCAGTTACCTACGAACCCGTTTCGCTCACAGTTACCTGCGAACCACAGCTTCGCTTAGTAACCTGCGAACCCCAGCTTCGCTCAGTTACCTGCAAACCCCAGCTTCGCTCAGTTTCCTATGAACCCCAGCTTCGCTCAGTTACCTGCGAACCCCAGCTTCGCTCAGTTACCTACGAACCCCAGCTTCGCTCAGTTACCTACGAACCCCAGCTTCGCTCAGTTACCTACGAACCCCAGCTTCGCTCAGTTACCTACGAACCCCAGCTCCGCTTACAGTTACCTACGAACCCGTTTTGCTCACAGTTACCTGCGAACCCCAGCTTCCCTCTCAGCTCATCTGTGATTCCCAGCATCACTTTTAACCTCACCTGGGCTCCCAAGTATTATACAGCACTTTCACTCCAACTCCGGATTACTGGTCCCTACCAGTAGTGATTCAGAGACTCACGTTTTCACTTATTGTTTGGTTGCTGATCCTTGACTTTTATGATTTAATAAAAACCCTCAAATATATCTCCTCTTGTCGTAGTCACACCTTCGGGTGTTTGAGTGCTACTGCTTAGGTGCATATCTAGGAGTCCTCTCTCACCTCCTAAATTCCGGTACCTGTCAGCCCCTACAACTGAGGCTTCCAGCTACCGACACCAGCCCTCAGTTGTGACAGTATGTTATTTTCCATAAGAGCTACAGCATAAAAATGGTAATCTGACTGCATATGTTAAAAAGTCTTACTGAAGTAACTGACACCTCTGTATTTTCTAGTAGATCTGAATCCCCACAAGCTTTAACCAGGAGATCGGGTGTATCTGGAAAGACATGTGAGTCACTTGAGCCCAGATTTGATGGTCCATATCGAGTGTTGCTGACCACGCCCACTTCTGTGTCAATTAAGGAAAGAGAGACTTGGGTTCCACTGCAAATTTGCTCAATTTATGTTTGGACAATGAAATACACAAACATGCAGAGGCTAATTGGGCCTAAACTAGACAGGCCACTATGGTTCATTATATTGGGAACTTTAGTAGTCATTGTTGTCATAATATACTCTATGGTCAATATTTACTAAAAAATTGTGTTTGTCCGATTTGTGTTTTTTTCCCAACACGGGAATTCACTAAGCTCCAATCTCGGCAGTGTTTGGACTATTCGTAATGGTTTGAATGACAAAGTTCAGAAATACGAATGAATAGACCATCGGTCAAACGTGGCTGTTATTTCATACAACACGGGTATTCACTATTCATTCGTATTTGGGTGTTAGTCTCTGAGTGCTCAATTGCAGTCGTTTTTTTTGCGATTCGTTAAAAAAAGCGGGGGGAAATATAGACCTGCTTTTTCCAGGCGTGTTTACATGTGTTGCAACTCAAAAATCACTCACACTTGAATAAGGATGCCTATAAAAAGGATCTTAGGCCCATTTCAATCCACCTACTCTCAAAAATGGCAGAAGGACTGTGGGCCAGTGATATTTTGTGTGTTGCTGGATGGGTGGTCTTCAGTATGCCGACTGACGGGATCCCGGCGCATAGTATACCGGCGCCGGGATCCCGACAGCCGGCATACCGACACTTATTCTCCCTCGTGGGGGTCCACGACCCCCCTGGAGGGAGAATAAAATAGTGTGGCCCGCGAGGGGCTCATTTGCGCTCGCCACACTGTCGGTAAGCCGGTGGTCGGGCTCCCGGCACCGGTATGCTGGTCGCCGGGAGCCTGACCGCCGGCATATCCTAGTGAACCCCTGTGGGATTCCTCAGACATCAGCCTGTAAGTAACCAGGGCCAACAAACTGAACATGGTCAGCAGGTTGTACAGGTTCAGCGGAGGCTGCGCAGGCCTTGTTTTTTTAGGGGGCGTTTAAACTTGAACGCATTGTCCGATGATAGGGTCATACAGATGTTCCGTCTAAATCGTAGCAACATTTTCCGTCTGTATGACCTTGTCAAACTGGGCCTAGACCCTGAGAGAGCACGCTCTCGCCCTGTCTCAGGCCTGCACAAACTCCTGGCAGTGTTGCACTTTGACTACTGGCAGCTTTCAGGCTGTGTCTGGGGATGTCATAGGAATCTCACAGCCCTCATTTTCGAGAATATTAACACAGGTGATGTATAACTAACTATCTCCTCTGTTTTTGTTTGGTTTTAATTACTGTTGGTGGCCAGTTCTGTCCAAAAACCTCATGTTTTATTTTCTTTCAAATATACACACAGGTGTTGGCTGTTTTGCAGCCCCACATCGATGCCTCAATCTGCTTCCCTACCCAGGAGTCTCAGTGGCATGCCGTCAGGGTAGATTTCTATGAGCTGACTGGCATGCCCAATGTGCTTGGAGCCATAGATTGCACACACATTCAGCTGAGACCACCTAGGGGCAGGCAGCACATCTATACCAATCGACATCTAAAGCACTCCACAAATATGCAGGTGGTTTGTGATGCAAATCTCAAAATAATGAGTGTTGTTGCTGGATCTCCCCGGCGCAGGCACACGGGGAGATCCCTAACAGGACGAACCGGAGAGCGGGTGCGCGAGCTGAGGGACGAGTCTGTCCGGAGCTGCCAGGAGGTTCCCGCTGCCCCCCGCACCTGTACATCTTACAAGTACGGCCGCAACGATAGTGCACGAATACCTGACTTCCACACGCAGAGGTACGGGACGCCGTCCTCTGCAACTATATGAATCTAATTACTAAAGACAGATTTTTAAAGCCCACACAGTCCGGTCAGGACTAGAGACATTTCCACTGGAAAATCTATATTTGACTTTTAAAGCAACACAGCCAGATTTAATCATTACATATATATATTTTTTCCAGCCCATTGGCCTTTGTGTCAGAACACACACGCCAAGAACCTAAAGGATTTAATCACCAATTTGAGTGATTAAAGGACTGAGTTAAACAGGTGCTCCCCGTGGAGCACACATTGTGATTACCACCTTTTTCGTGTTCCACAATATTATCTGCACTGTTTCATTATATTGAGTGTCATATTTGATACATGTGAAAGTAAAACACACCTTTATATAAGTATCCAATTGCATCATTTCACGAGTACTCAAACTGTAGGGGATGAGCGCAGTCAGGTGAAAACCAGATATCCATATTGAACCAAAGGGCAAGGACACCCTTTTGACTAGCAGCACATCCCATACAGTAAAACCACCCCAGTGCGCAGATTACATCCCTTTTTGTTAAATTGTTGCTGGTTACCCTTGGGGCTGCCATGACTCCTTCATCCTCAGTCAGTCATCCCTCTTTGATAAGTTTGAGGACGGACAAATGCCAGATGGGTGGCTGCTGGGTATGTAATTTGATATGTGTAGGCGTGTGTATACTTTGTCCAAATACAGGGCCAGATGTATTAACCTGGAGAAGGCATAAGGAAGTTATAAACCAGTGATATGTGCAAGGTGATAAAGGCTGTTTCTCTTGGCTTCTAACTCCATTGTCCCGACCTGATAGCCCTGCTGAACATAATTACAATCATGCACATAAGTCCACGCGGAATGTAATAGAAAGATGTTTTGGTGTGCTGAAATCTAGGTTTCGGTGTCTGGATAAGTCTGGTGGCCTTTTGTTGTATCGTCCCTTGAAGGTGACTCAAATTGTGTTCTGCTGCTGCTTTCTTCATAACATGTGTTTGCAACAACTTCTGCCACATGTTGAGGAGGAGGATGAAGAAAGCAGCCAGCAAGCAGAGGAATTAGAGACATCTGGTGATACTTGGAGTACAGATGTAGGGAGGCAGGTTCGGCAAGAACTCATAAATATATTTTTTAAGGTAAGTTTGGTTTGCTTCTTTCATTTGTTATGTAAGCATTAATATATGTTGTCCCATTTTTCTTTTAAAAACCATCACTCAGAATGTGTCTGTCTCCTTGAGACATACAAACATACCCTCACTTTATGCAAAACAAATGTAGCATGTGTATTGTGTTTATTTTACAACTCCAAACAGATTATGAGTGGCATGCATGAAGTCTGGATAAGTGTTATTAAACTTGCACTGATAATTTATTACAAGCACACATAATCCACAAAGTATTTGTTTTAGTATTTTACTTTAAGATTGTGTGTAACGTCCTAATGCACAGGGTCTAAAACTCGTCCCTCAGGACCCCAAACAGTGCATGTTTTGCAGGTAACCCAGTAGGAGCACAGGTGTATGAATTACTCACAGACACATTTTAAAAGTTGAACAGGTGGAGATAATTATGTCACTTGTGATTTTGTGTGGAGACCTGCAAAACATGCACTGTGTGGGATCCTGAGGACCAAGTTAGAGAACCTGTGTCCTAATGAAACACTCCTCCACATATAATATGTTAGCCTTGAGGAATACATGGGTCCCTATGTGTGATGCTCCATCGTATTTAAGGGACACAAACTTAGTATCATAAAAAATAATTGTAATGTTTGCTGCAGTAAACTTGCTGATTTATAAGTCAATACACAGTTTCCCACATATATTCATTATTATGCACATTATTTGTGCGCATTAAATACAAATACCATTTATTTGTTTCTGCATCATGTGTACTAAACTGATTACTCATTTTTAACACACACAAACATGGCACAACAATAATGTCATTCATTTTGGCACTGAATTATCTAAATGGTATTACAACATATTACGACCTTTTTAGCCAACTCAATTGTGTTATTCTTGTAATGTCGTATACAGAAGAAATATAAGTGTACAAGGGTTTAAATTTCTTTGGAGCAAATACATACTACTAAATAGAGTGTGACATTTTTTAAAATGTGTATGAAGAGAACTCCAAGAATGTGTTGTATATTTATTACTAATGAAACAAATAGTGCGCAAGAAGTGGTTCAGAGAAATGTTCTGCTCAAACCCAGCTAATTGGTTTAGTGGGATCAAAGAGTAGATTGTTGGAATAGTGATGTTTTTATTAAAAATAGTTGGCTTAGCAATTTGCATATATCTGTATTTTAAGATGCTGTTTGTTTCCTTTTAGCTTGAAAGAAGTCTGTAAACTCAAAGATGTGAATCCTCCAAGTTTAAGAAACTACAGAAGAGCTTGGCAAGAAGGAGCCGTGAGCAGTCTACCTTAATGGATATGATGTGAACGCTTCTTTACCTTCCGTGGGATAGAGTGACAAGCACGATCCTATGGGAATATAACCTTTAGCACCATTATAGCTAGACTGTTTGCTTAGTCTCTTGTAGGTAGTTTGTGTAATGCATTGTAGCTCAACTGTAATGTCATATTATTATTAAAGGAGGGACTGAGGGGTAGATGTATTAAAGTTCCCTTTCCGATCGTTAAATACCCGGTCCCGCTTCACCGCATTATCGCAGTGAACCAGGCACCAGTATCGCCCAAATGTATTATGCTACCTTGAGCCGTTAACGGAATTCGATATTGCAGCCCTCTGGTGATATAGGAGCTCCGTTTGTTCTCCACCCCACAGATCTCATGCGCATGTGTCAGCCTTGTGTCCCAGCTCCCCTCGCGTCTCTGTTCCAGCGCATGCGCCGGCAGGGAGTCCCAAGTCTCCCCACGTCTCTGTTCCGGCGCATGCGCTGGCTGGGAATCCCAGCTCTCCCCACGTATCTGTCCCAGCGCATGCGTATTGAGTGCAGGGACGGCATCTACATATTATATTTCCCACAGCGGTCACATGATACAAATAACTTTATTAAAAAATTACAAAAAAACATGGCCGCGGAAGAAAAAACGAGATTAGGGAGCCGCACCGCATGCAAACAAATGGCGAAGTCGCAGACTGCAGGCGACGAAGCGGAGATCCGGAAAAGTTGTTCATACATTAGGTAAGTCCCGCAGCTGCCGGCAGGAGGGTGGAGATGGCGAAAAGGGGAGGGGCCCATAGCGCAGCACAAAAAAAATACCACAATTCACAATCATACATCAGGAGGTGCGGTAACTACAGCAATTAGTGTGTCCAGTTACCGTTTTTACCCAGTAAACCAGTTCATACATCTGCCCATGAGAGAGAATAATTGAGCTTAAGCAGCTATCAGCCATTTTGTTAAGTAGCAGCCATGATGTAGTGAAAAAGAAGTATGCTTTGCTGGAGAAATCATAATAATGCTGGCATTTCATAGTTAGTACGTTCTGTGAGAAGCAAGGTCGTAGCTATAAGTCTTGAAAACATGTTATTAGACCGTTTCTGTGTGTTTAGACTTCTTGTGAAGGACATGAAGGAGGGTGTCAGCTAGAAAGGAGTTATGAGAAGAGATGCATTACTGTTTTAAAATGTGACCTGTATCGTGTTCATGCAAGTACCTTTTTGCTATAATAACGCCCTGCTGATTAAACGAGCTTTAGTCTCATTTTGTGGACATAACTGCATGTGTTGTCTGCTTTCTGGGATTCCCAATCGATTGGTAAACAAAAGGTATCAAACAGACAATTGAAGGGACTTGATAGGTTTATCTCCGACAGAGCCAAGTAGGTCTTCCTAGGTGGAGGAGCTGTGGAAGGAAGGTATGTAGACTTACCCGCCGTAGCCTTGGATATCCATGCATCCAGTTCATCTCCAAACAGTGCCTAACCTGTGAATGGTAGGCTTTCCACACCTTTTCTGGAATCCGCATCCGCAGTCCACTGACGTAGCCATAAGCCCCTGCGTGCTGACGCTGCCATGGCCGTGGTGTGTGCATTTAGCAAGCCTATCTCTTTTATGGTCTCAACCATAAAACTTGCACAGTCGTGTATATAGTGTAAGAGTAAAAGAATCTCCTCCTTGGGTAAAGAATTTAAACCCTTCAGTAGGTTACCTGACCATTTTGCAATGGCTCTTGTGATCCAAGCACAAGCTATAGTAGGTCTCTGGGCTACTCCCGCAGCTGTGTACATAGATTTGAGAATGCTCTCAATCTTGCGGTCAGCCGCATCTTTTAAGGAGGCGCTTTTGTGGACAAATGGCAGGGGTATGAGACGTTGGCATGGGACTTGAATCTCTATTCATCAGGTCATTCATAGACTGTCTTAACTGTTGCATCTCTTTCTCAGTATGGGACAATTTATTAGAAATATCTTAGATCATCCCTTTTAAAGAATCCAACCATGCTGGCTTGGATCCACTAGTCAGAGAATGTGTACTACCCTGAGTACATTTTAGTGATCCCCTGGAGAAGAAAAACACTCTGCAGTACATGAAACACACTCTTGCCTGCCACTGTAATGTTAAAAGAGGATTTTGGTACTTACCGATAAATCCATTTCTCTGAATCCTCTAGGGGACACTGGAGTCCTATACAGTAGGGGTGTGAAGCTTGCAACCGGAGGTGTGGCACAATCTAAAATTAGCATTGTCTGCACAGCCGGTTCCTCCCCCTTCACATCCCTCCTCCCTCAGTTTAGAAAATTTGACCGAGAGAATAGGACATGAAACTATAGCACCTGGCGAGGAACCGAACCGTACAACCTACCAAACAGCATCCAAGAAACTCTTAACTGAAAATCTAACGCTGTTTGTACAACTTTTTTTTTTTTTTTTCCTTTTGAACAGGAAGATTGAACGCAGCAGGTTGACAGCACCGAGGCGGGCGTCCAGTGTCCCCTAGAGGATTCAGAGAAATGGATTTATCGGTAAGTACCAAAATCCTCTTTTCTCTTTCATCCACTAGGGGACACTGGAGTCCTATACAGTAGGGGACGTCCCAAAGTTATCCCCCAGGGAGGGAGTGCTGTCGGTGACCTGCAAAACTAAACGTCCGAACTTAAGAGTCTCTGGACGCAAAGGTATCAAACTTGTAAAATTTTGCGAACTTGTGGGCTGAGGACCACGTCGCCGCTCTGCAAAGTTGAGTAATGGAAGCACCTCTGGCAGCCGCCCCTGAGGCACCCACTGATCGGGTGGTATGAGCACCCGTCTGAACCGAAACCTGTTTTCCACAGGAAATATAAGCTTGCCGAATGGCAAGTCTAATCAATCTAGACAAAGACTTCTAAGATGCTGGCCAACCCGTCATTGGTCCATCCTTAAGACAAACAAAAGGTCAGACCTTCTGAAAGACGACAGAACCTGTACGTATACCCGTAAAGCTCGGACAACATCCAAGTACACGTCCCCATCTGCGAGATCCTGAAAAGATGGTACCACCATTGTCTGGTTACGTGAAACCCCGAAACAACCTTAGGAAGGAAATCTGCTCTTGTATGGAGTGACGCCCTATTTTCATGAAAAATTAAAAAAAGGGACTCTCACACGATAAGGCACCCAACCCAGTAACTCGCCTGGCCGAAGCCAAGGCAAGCAGTAATGTGACCGTCCAAGAGAAATATTGCAGATATGTTCTTACTAACAGCCCAAAAGTTGGGATCACAAAAATTCCAACCTCAAATTTACATCCCAATGCGCAGTGGAAGGACGAAAAAGGGTTTTGGTCCTCCGAACCCCCGTAAAAAGGATTGAACCTCTGGCAAGGATGCTGACCGCCTTTGAAATTGGATGGAGAGAACCGAAACTTGAGCCTTCAGAGAGCCCAGCCTCAGTCCTACCTCCAGACCGGCCGAAAGGAAAAAGTAGAAGTCTGGAGAAGTGGAAGTCCGTCGAATTCCACCAACGTTCCTGACACCAGTCCATGGTTTCCATAGCCACGCCGTTAAACGCAGCCTGTTCAGGGCTGTTGTAACGGTCCCTGAGATCGCGGGTCCTCTCTCTGACGTAACCATCAAGGATCGTCCGCTAATAACCCTCACAGGTCTGAGTACCAACTCCTGCGGGGCCAATCTGGTGCGGTTAGAACCGCCTACACTCGCTCTTGTTTTAACCATCTTTTTGAAACCTGGGTATGAGTTGTAAAGGTGGAAAAAATTTTAAAACCTTCCTGTAACACCAAGGAAGCGTTCATGCATCCACGCCATCTGCTGCTGGATCTCTTGTCCTGGACACAGATCGGGGCAGCTGATTGTATTGCCGAGACGCCATTAGGTCGACTTGAGTTAGACCCCATCTCCTCACCACCATGTAAAAAATCCGTGAATGTAGGCACCACTCTCCCGGATGCATGTCCTGGTGACTGAGATAATCTGCTTCCTAGTTCTCCCCACTTGGAATGAACACTGGCGAGAAGATGATGTTTCGCCTTTCAGCCCACAACAAGATCTGTGTGGCTTCCTTTAACGCCACCCTGCACCTTGTTCCTCCTTGACGGTTTATGTACGCCGTCATCGTGACATTGTCCGACTGCATCTTTATGTTCCTGTAACATCTGTTAACCCCTGAGTAGGTCTTCGGCTAAGAAAAGTGCATTGTAAACTGCTCTTAGTTCGAGAATGTTTATGGTAGGCCGCTCTCCAGTAGCGTTCTCTATGACGGCACCCCAAACTCTGAGACTGGCGTCTGTTGTCAGGATCCACCAATCCCAAATGCCGAATCTCTTGTGCTGCGAGATTCCTGTGCAACGAACACCAAGGTAAGGAAGTTTGTATGCACGGTGAAGTTGTATTCTTCGAGGTTCATATGTAATGATCGGGAAAGAAGTCTGCCGAACTGGAGAGCTTCAACAGACGTCACCATGATCCCGAGAAGTCGCACACAGAGGTGTAGAAAAAAATGCTTGTGACCTCAGTACCTGAGCCACTAACCTCTGTAGGTCCTGGACCTTGTTCTTTGGTAGGAATACGCTCAATTGTACCGTTTCCAAGATGAGACTGAGGAATTGAATCCGTTGAGTAGGCATGAGATTGGCTTTCTGGAAATTCACAATCCACCCATGTTGAATGAGAAATTGATGAGATGTCTGAACATCCTTGATCAACTGTTCCCGAGAGGATGCCTTTATTAGTATATTGTCTAGATAAGGTCTAATCGTGACCCTCAATAGTCTAGATTCTGCAACCATTAGTGCACTGATCTTCGTAAAGATTCTTGGGGCCGAAGACAGACTGAACGGCAAGGCCCTGCATTGGTAGTGATCCGTCACCAGTACGAACCTTATGTAAGCCTGGCGAGGGGCCCAGATTGGTGTATGCAGATATGCATCCATGGATACCCTGAACTCGCCTTGTTCTAATCCTGCAATGACGACTGAATTGGTTCCATCTTGAATCTGGAGACCCTTAGAAACCGGTTTAAAACCTTTAAATAGAGTATCGGCCTGACCGTCCCCGTCTGGCTCTGGCACGACAAAAAAGGTTGGAATAGAGACACGTTCCTCTCTGAGAGGCGGGAACCGGAATAATGACCTCTGACCGTAGCAATCTTTGAATTGCTGGCAGTAGTGCTTTTGCTCTCTGAGGGCACCGAGGAAATTCCATTGTAAAAACACTGACTGTGAGGCCTCTGTGGAAAATCCAGTTTGTACCCCTGGGAGATTAGGTAGTTTATCCAAGGTTCTGGTGCGGTGTTGGCCCAGATAACCCGAAAACCTTCCAGATGTGCTCCACCAAGGGGGATCCCAGGTGCTCCGGGAGATCGTCCTGCCACAGTCTTTTCAGCGGGTTTATCCCGCTTTCTGGCTGCTGCCTGTGAGCAGCCTCTACCTCTGTCTCCACGTACTTGTGTACCGAAACCGCTTCCTCGGGCTAGCAGGGACGGCGATCTAAATGAATGAAACGCTGGTTCTGAATAACCTCTCCTAACCTGTGGAGTGGCTCTTGTATAAGGAGTAGGTAGAAAAGAGGACTTCCCTGCTGTAGCTTGCGAAATCCACTTGTCCAACTGTGGACTAAAAATCTCTCACCCCCAAAGGGGATGGCCGTGATGTTTGCCTGCGAATATCCTTAGAGGTTTGACGCAAGTATGAAGCGGATTCTCAAATGTGTTCCGCTAGTTTGGTAATTTCTTCCAATCCATTTTCCCCCTCAATAGCCTGTTCAATACGTGCAGAGCATGTTCCCCTGGCCTTGTTAACTCAAGCGTAGACAACCGTAGGCCTCTGTTTCTGTTATAATTTTTTTTTTTACTTTAAGGCTGTGTAAACCTCGTAAAGTCTTTAGATTAGGTAATGTTAAGATTGTCGTCTTTGACAACCTTCCTAGGGAACCCTCCACTACTGGTGGAGTCTCCCACTTATCCATCCGTAGGTAGGGGATAAGTTACTTAAAACCCTGTTCAAAAAGTTAAAACGTTTGTCAGGCTTTTTCCAAGCGTCCACCATTTGAGATTGGAGGGATTTAGGAATGGGAAACGCTGCTGAACGCGGCTTTTGGGATTCGAACAATTCGAATTCTTTTGGCTCCTTTACTTCTGCTACCTTAAAGTTTAGGATCTCCTTCACCGCTTCGCTTAAAGAATCAAGACCCGAGATTGCCGTGTCCTCTGCTGGGAAATCGGCGTCTAGGTTACATTCAATGATGTATCAAATGAGAAGACCCCTTTCCTCCTCTACTTCCGGTACAAGAGGACGAGGCCTTTTAACTGCCTTGCACAGAGTCGTTACTGCTTGTGTGGGCGGCGTTAACCTGATGAGAACGTCTTCCATCGTCCCTGAGAATCCCGCAGCTCTGATTGTTGCGTGCGGGATTCCGCCATCACATTGGAGATTCAATCTAATTCTTCCATGACCTAGACGGAGCACTGCTCCCAGGTGGAACGTCATTGTCTTAAGCAGGAATCGCACACCTTGGAGCTGCCATCCGCGTGCTCCTACCGTTACATGAAACATAATAGGTCTTGGAGGTCTTGGTTGGTGTTTTAGACATGTTGCCTAAACTCCTTACTAGACTGTCGTAGCGCTTTCACCCTTTAAATGAGGAAGAGAAAGACTGCGATAGATGATGGAAGCAAAAAGTATTTTGAGTTGCCGGGCTGGAAATATCTCTATATTGTACAGAAGAAAAAATAAAAAATGAAACAAAATAAATAATTTCTTTTGTATTTACAGCCAGCCGACTTGCCAACGACTCTCACCCAACTGTTAGTCAGCTACGGTGTTAGAGTCAGCATTACTTGCTTCCTCGTATTTTCTGTAGGCTCTTTGTAATAGAGTTCCTTTGAAAATAAATCATAATCAAATTATATTCTTTAGGCATTATGCCATTTCACCAGCAGAGGGTGCTGTCTCACTACTATTCTATAATAGTGCACCCCATGCTTCTATTTTTTCTGGCGCCTGCATGAATTTTAAAATGGCTGCCAATTAAAAATTTTGGCTGTATGGCTGTTCTGCTGAAGGGAGCCTAACTTGCTGTTACTGGCCGCCCTGTATATTGCGCTGTAGAACTTTCCTGCGGCTGAGGAATTATTCTCAGCCGCGTGGCTCATTTGCAGCGTCTCTCCTCCCGCTCCCTGCCTCCGGCGGCTGAGGGTATCTGCTCAGCCGCGCGGTAATACTAACTGCCGCTGGCTGGCGCGCGCCGGGACCGCTCTCACAGGTCCCGTAGCGGCGCCTCTCTCTGCTGACAGGGAAGACACAAGCGCGCTCTGTACTGTTCCCTCCTGATCCCCGCTGACTCCCACACGCGCTGAAGGATCTCCTCAGCCGCGCGGCACTATCTCACTGCTCTATCTCCGTGCGCCGGGACCTCTGGCGCGCTGCTTTGGGGATCTGATTACTGATCACATATAGCGGCCTTGCGGGAAGGGAACAGCGAGACTTCTTACATGAACTGTCTACAGCTTACACGCTGCGGACAGTAGCACGGTCTGCACTCACTAAGCCCCATAGGAAAATAATAAAAACCTAATGCTACTTCTGAAAACAACCAGTACTCACAGTTGTGCCTTGAGAGATGCAGACCCCTTTAGTAGGAATCCTTGTCTCTCAATCCTGAACCTTGTCCTCCTTTTATTAGGGGGACGCAGCTTTTTCTTCTGGTAAAGCCTGCACCCCCTTTCCTTTAGGTGAGATTGGGCATTTACCGTTTTGTATTTTAAAACCTGCACCCTCCTTTTAGTTAGGAGGGATTGGGCCAGTCATGAATGACTAAAAAAAATAAATTAAATAAATAATTAAAACTTCCAAAAGCAGGAGTTCTCTTCAGTGCCTGTTACCTCCTCGGCACAATTTTCTAAACTGAGGGAGGAGGGATGTGAAGGGGGAGGAACCGGCTGTGCAGACAATGCTAATTTTAGATTGTGCCACACCTCCGGTTGCAAGCTTCACACCCCTATTGTATAGGACTCCAGTGTCCCCTAGTGGATGAAAGAGAAAGTATACACACACACCCAGGAGAAAAGTTAAGCCCAGTTAACCCAAACAGAGCCCTTCTAGGGGGACACAGAGTATGATGGATCCAGCCACATAGCACAATTTTTGCTAAAGCTGAGCTTAGCTGGGTCGCAGACTAAATACCCTTAATAGGGTACTAGTAATCTTATACTGCTCCCCCCCTGCTATGACCCTCTGGTACCGCTAATCTGGCATTCTTGTGGAAGAGCTGCGTGTTTCTGTCAGGCTGTTCAGTGAGAGCTGCAGAGGGAAAATTGCACTGGTAAGCCACTGGATCTGCTCAAAGTGAAGCCCCGCCCCCGTAATGGTGCACGGTCTTCCAAAATTTTTATACTGGCTGAGGTTATATGTGTGGTTTACAGTGGGTTAGAACCCCTGTAAACTTATTGCCAGTGTGGGTATAGTTGTGGCTTCAGCGAGCCCCTCACAGTGGAACATGTATGTCTCTGAAGCCGCAGCCTGTCAGCGCCACCATTACCAGCAGCGACCCACTAAACAGGATGCCAGCCATCTAATCAACACTCTTACTTCTGGCTGTTAGAGGTGGCGGCGTGCTGTGGGACTGTACGGTCGTGGTGGGGCTTGCGAATAGGTCCCTCAGGAGCTTCGTCCTGTCAGCGGGGAACGGGACCATTAACCCTAAAGTACGTTGGGCCGTTCCCCCCACTATGTCCCACGAAGCAGACAGGCTGGTGCCAATTAGACCTGCCTGAAAGCAACAGAAAATAAATGCATAAAACTTTTCAGGAGCTTCCAGAGACGTGACCGGCTCCTCCGGGCAGTTTCTAAACGGAGTCTGGTAGGAGTGACATAGAGGGAGGAGCCAGCCCACACTATTAATTTCTTAAAGTGCCCATGTCTCCTAGTGGACCCGTCCATACCCCATGGTACTGATGAGGACCCCAGCATCCTGTAGGAAAACACAGAACCTTTGAACAAACATACATTTATTTAAAACCAACAAATTATAAAACTATTTACACAGAAAGATACGTTTCCCCCCCCCCAGTAAGATCATCCCACTATTTAAATGAGCTGTCAAAATATGACCAGAAATCTTTTGCTTTTAAACTACTTTATTTCATATCTTTAATACACACATTTTGGCTATATTTGAAACTGAAAAAATACTCAATGCACAACAGCCTCTGGGGGTCATTCAGACCCAGCCGCGATAGCGGCCGTCAGCAGTTTACTGGTGGTGGCAGCAGCCGTGCCGACACACACATTGCGGTCACATCCCTGGAGAGTTAACGCAGGCCGGTACCATCGTCCGCGGGGCTGCGTAATGTCACATCTGTGTTCATCTCTGATAAACCCCCTATAAGCTTTCAGAGAAAACCTCATATCTAATATTTTCCTCATTTTTTGCAAGTTAATTCAAATGATGAGATCGGTAGCAGCACTACTTTCAGGATTATTACACAGAACACACATAAAGGCTGACACAGCAAATTACAATAAATTATCATATACAAGGTATTAGAAATAAGGAAGCATGATCATTAAGTTTAGTCATCAACTAGTTCTGTGCGGGACCCATACATCTCTTTACTGCCTCCAGCAGCCCCTGGTACTGCACTGCGGCCATCCGCCCTGTCTCCCCCCACTACTGCCACCCGCCTTGTCTCCCCACTAATGCCAAAGCCCTGTCTCCCCCCCACTACTGCCAAAGCCCTGTCTCAGCCCCACTACTGCCAAAGCCCTGTCTCCCCCCCACACTGTCTCCCCCCTGACATCTCAGCACTGCTTGGGGATTCTTGGTACTGCTGGTAATAGTCCTTAATCTGCAGATGGAAGTAACCAGGGCAGTAAGGACACAGAAGTTACTTCTGGTACCATGAACCCTGGTCACGTAGGGCTGGGAGAGTCGGATAATGTAACAGTCACCATCTTACAGGCAGCAGGTGAAGGGAGCAGAGAATGGGTGTTATGTGGCAGGAACGGGCTGGTTAGGTAACAGCCTGGCTGCTGCATTCTGTAGACTGCAATTTCTTTTGCTGGGAGACCCAGATAGACATTGCAGTAGTCTATGTGTGATGATACAAGTGCATGTATGACTGTAGGTAGATCTTCTGAGGGAAATAAGTGCTGGAGTCTGGCTATGTTTCTCAGATGAGGATCTGATTGTGGCTGACACCTGATGTTTAAGTATCACTCCACCATCCAGGACACCAAGATTCCGCACATGATCCGCATTTTGTAACTCTGTACCCACAAGCGTAAGTCTGGTTGGTAGGTAAAGCTGAGCTGTAGCCCTTCCCTTTGTTGGTGAGCTTCTATCATAAGGACCTGTTTCACCAGTACTGAGTCAGAGCCAACTGACATCACCCACACCTGGAGCTCAGCTAGACATTTAGGATTGGTATTGGGTTCTCAGTACCCGGAGAAAAAGACAGGTCATCTGTATAGCAGTGGTAGATGAGGGCATGACATCTGATTATTTCACCTTGCGGTAGCATATATATTGCAAAAAGCATAGAAGATAGGATAAGAACCTTGCAGAACATTACATGGCAATGATAAGTATAATCAAGAATAAAATGGTTCCTCACCTGAGTGATGTCTATTGTATGCAAGAGCTAATTTATTTCTGAGTATGGAAATGGCCTCTCACCTGTGTGACTTCGCTGATGTAGAACAAGATCTGATTTCTGTGTAAAACATTTCCCACACTCAGAACATGGAAATGGCTCCTCACCTGTGTGACTTCGCTGTTGTGTAATAAGATCTGATTTCCGTGTAAAGCATTTCCCACACTCAGAACATGGAAATGGTTTCTTACCTGTGTGAGTTCTCTGATGTGTAACAAGATGTGATTTGTGTGCAAAACATTTCCCACACTCAGAACATGGAAATGGCTTCTCACCTGTGTGACTTCGCTGATGTATAACAAGATCCGCTTTCCGTGTAAAACATTTCCCACACTCAGAGCAAGAAAATGGCTTCTCACCTGTGTGACTTCTCTGATGTAGAACAAGATCTGATTTGTATGCAAAACATTTTCCACATGCAGAACATGGAAATGGCTTCTCACCTGTGTGACTTCGCTGATGTGTAACAAGGTGTGATTTCCAGGTAAAACATTTCCCGCACTCAGGACATGAAAACGGAGATGTATCTGTGTGACTGTTCTTATGTGCAACAAGAGCTGGTTTGTATGTAAAACATTTCCCACATGCTGAACACGGAAATGGCTTCTCACCTGTGTGACTTTGCTGATGTATAATAAGTTGTGATTTCCAGGTAAAACATTTTCCACACTCAGAACATGGAAATGGTTTCTCACCTGTGTGAGTTCGCTGATGTGTAACAAGATGTGATTTCTGTGTAAAACATTTCCCACACTCAGAACATGGAAATGGCTTCTCACCTGTGTGAATTCTCTGATGTAGAACAACATCTGATTTCTGTGTAAAACATTTCCCACACTCAGAACATGGAAATGGCTTCTCACCTGTGTGAGTTCTCTGATGTAGAACAAGATCTGATTTTTGTGTAAAACATTTCCCACACTCAGAACATGGAAATGGCTCCACACCTGTGTGACTTCGCTGATGTGTAATAAGATCTGATTTCCGTGTAAAACATTTCCCACACTCAGAACATGGAAATGGTTTCTCACCTGTGTGAGTTCTCTGATGTGTAACAAGATGTGATTTCTGCGTAAAACATTTCCCACACTCAGAACATGGAAATGGTTTCTCACCTGTGTGAATTCTCTGATGTAGAACAAGATGTGATTTGTGTGTAAAACATTTCCCACACTCAGAACATGGAAATGGCATCTCCCCTGCCTTACCTGTCTGTGGGTTAATAGGCTTTGTGTTCTGTGTAAAACATTTGGCATCTGTAGAACAGGGAAACACTGTATCTACTCTCAGAGCTGTAACAGACGCACCAATATCGGATTGATCAGAAGAACATTTCCAAGGATCAGAGGGATCAGCTGATAGAGCTGGATGTATAATTTGGGTAATGGGGTTAGCCCCTGGAGAATCCTGTCTACTGTCATTATCTTTTATTTCACAATCCGGGGATAACATTAGATGTCCTTTTGAGATATTCCTGCTTTTGTGTCCATCTGCTGGAAATAAAATACATTATGGAAATGTGACTTTTTCTGTAACAATATTAATCTTGTAAACAATAGGAGAAGACGACTCTCTGGGACACTTAATTGTAAATGTATGTGTATAATAAAACATAACTTTTAATGAAGGCTTTATAATATTGTTTCATTGTGTCCACCCTCCTGAGAACACTCACAATAACAAATGTAATATTATAATAAGACTTAGATATCTCTCTCTCTTCTGCTGGTAACTAACCATGAAGTATAAATGGAGATGTAGTCACTCACCAAGTCCTATGTCAGCACCAATGTAAAACAATGGATGGGGAACATATAGTATGAATTGGAGATTATAGATGAACAATAACATCAGTCATTTGAGCTGATGGATCAGAGAAAAGGAGAGTTATGGTAGACTTACCATGGTTAACTCTCTGCGAGGTACACTGGGTTCCACAGGGAAACATTGTGGTGTAGAGTGGATCTTGAACCAGAGAGGCACCAACAGGCTAAAGTTTTAGGCTGTCCCAGGATGCATTAGGGCCACATCTATAAACCCCTGGTCCAGGCACTGAGAACTCAGTTTTGTTAACCAGTCTAAAACAGGAGCAGGCAAGAGAGAAGGCAGATGTTAGTCATATAGAACCACATTCTGACGGCAGGAGAAGGGACCATCTGTTAATGCCATACAAACACAAAGAAGCCAAGTGCATCAGGGTAGGCGCCCTGTGGAATCCAGTGTACCTCACAGAAAGTTAACCATGGTAGGTCTACCATAACTCTACTTTTTTGCAGCAGGGTACACTGTGTCCCACAGGGAAACATCGGGATATCCTAAAGCAGTTCCTCAAGAGAGGGGACGCGCCTTAGCATGTATTAAAATCTGGCATCCAAAGCAGGCATTCTGGGAGGCGGAAGTATCAAAGGCGTAGAACCTAATGAACATGTTCTCTGAGGACCACGTAGCTGCCTAGCACAATTGTTCTGCGGACGCGCTACGGCGGGCCGCCCAAGAAGGTCCAACAGACCGAGTAGAATGGGCTTTAATAGCAGCAGGAGCTGGAAGTCTAGCCTGCGCATAAGCTTGTGCAATCACCATTCTATTCCATCCGGCTAAGGTTTACTTATTCGCAGGCCAGCCATGTTTGTGGAAACCAAACAGCACAAAAAGGGTATCTGACCTCCTGATAAAGGCAGTCCTCTCCACGTAGATACAGAGAGCCCTTACCACAACCAAAGACCCCTCTTTGGAGGACAATTCAGAAGAGATAAAGTCTGGAACCACAATCTCTTGGTTAAGGTGAAATTATGGCACCACCTTAGGTAAATAACCGGGACGAGTTCGTAGAACTGCTCGGTCACGATGAAATATCAGAAAGGGTGGACGACAGGACAATGCGCCTAAGTCCGACACCCTCCTAGCAGAGGCAATAGCTAGTAAAAATAGAACCTTGGCCGTGAGCCATTTAAGGTCCACCAACTCAAGAGATTCAAATGGAGACTCTTGCAGGGCATTCAGGACAACAGAGAGATTCCATGAAGCCACAGGAGGGACATAGGGAGGCTGAATCTGTAACACACCCTGAGTGAATGTATGAACGTCAGGTATATACGCAATCTTTCTCTGAAACCACACCGACAAGGCAGATATGTGAACCTTGAGGGAGACCAGGCGAAGGCCTAAGTCCGGGCCTCGGTGCAGAAAACCCAGAATTCTGGAAGTTCTGAATCTGTATGCATCAAAATTTTTAACAGCACACCATGTGAAGTTAGAATTCCAGACCCTATGATAAATCCAGGCAGATGCCGGCTTTCGGGCCTTCAACATAGTTTGTATAACCGCCTCAGATAATCCTTTGGTCCTCAGGAGTGATGCTTCAAGAGCCATGCCGTCAAAGCTAGTCTGGCCAGGTCTGGGTAGAGACAAGGGCCCTGTACGAGGAGGTCTGGGCATTGAGGAAGTAGAGGAGGACACTGTCGATAGACCCTGCAGGTCTGAAAACCAATGCCGTCTGGGCCACGCTGGAGCGACTAGAATTAGCATTCCTCCTTCTTGCTTGAACTTCCGTAGTACCCTGGGCAGGAGTGACACTGGAGGGAACACGTAAGGCAGCCAAAAGTTCCATGGAATAGCCAGTGCGTCCACGAACACTGCTTGAGGATCCCTGTTCCTTGATCCGAAGACCGGAACCTTGTGATTGTGTCGAGACGCCATCAGGTCTACATCTGGTAGGCCCCACATGTCCACTAGTAGTTGAAAGACTTCTGGATGAAGATTCCACTCTCCGGCATGTACGTCCTGGCGACTGAGGAAGTCCGCTTCCCAGGTCAGGACACCTGGAATGAACACTAAAGGCAGGGCGAGAATTAAAGCATTAAACACCGCCCGCAACTCCAGAATGTTTAACGGGAGTAGTGATTCCTCCTTGGTCCAGCGACCCTGAAAAGAGTGTTGCTCCAACACCACTCCCCAACCCCTCAGACTGGCATCCGTTGTCAGCAGGACCCAGTCGGGGATCCAGAAGCGACGGCCCCTGCTCTCTCTCTGGTCCTGTAGCCACCAGGTCAGCGACAGCCAAACCTCCGGAGTCAAAATGATCATGTGAGATCTGATCCGATGAGGTAGGCCATCCCACTTGGAAAGGATTAACCGCTGCAGAGGGCAGGAATGGAATTGAGCGTAGTCCACCGTGTCAAATGCCGACACCATTAGGCCAAGTACTTGCACCGCCGAGTGTATTGACACTCTGGGGCGACAGAGGAAGCATCTTATCCTGCCCTGAAGCTTCAGGACTTTCTCTGGAGACAGGAACAGACGTTGACTGCTTTGTCCAGGAGAGCCCCCAGGTGCACCATGCTCTAAACTGGGACCAGCAAAGATTTCTTCTAATTGATGAGCCACCTGTGGGCTTGTAGGAAGCTTACTCTCAGTTGGAGATGACCGAAGAGGACATCGTAGGAATTTGCCAGGATCAACAAGTCGTCTAGATACGGCAGGATCCTGACTCCCTGGCGACGGAGTTGTCCCGTCATTACGGCCATGACCTTGGTGAAGATCTGAGGGGCCATAACAAGTCCAAATGGCAGAGCCTGGAACTGATAGTGTAGGTAGCCAATAGCAAGCCGCTGATACCGCTGATGTGACTTGGCAATAGGTATATGCAGGTACACATCCTGAATATCTAGAGATACCATATAGTCTCTGGGTTCCATCGCCAGTACAATTGAACGCAGTGTTTCCATATGGAACTTGGACACTATCACAAACCTGTTTACTGATTTGAGGTTGAGAATAGGCCAGAAAGACACATTGAGTTTCGGAACTAGAAGCAGGGTCGAGAAGTAACCACTGCCTCTCTGGCACTACCACTCCTGTATCCAGGAGAGAACTCACAACCTGCTGCAGAGCTTGCGCCTTCAACTGATACGAAGGGATGACCGTGGTGCAAAATTGGCGAGGGGGATGTCTCTTGAACGAGACTGCGTACCCGTGAGAGACAACTTCTCGCACCCATGTGTCTAAAGTGGTAGTTAACCAGACCTGGGTGAATTGCAGAAGTCAGCCTCCCACCCTGCGGTCCCCCAGGGGGAGGCCTGCTCCGTCACGTGGCAGGCTTGTCTTGTTTAGAAGCAGGCTGACAGGCCGCCCAGGAGTTTTGTCATGTGCTTAGTGGTTTGGGGAGCACGAGATTGTCTTGGGTATGTCTGACCCTTCGCTTTCCCTTGAGGCCGAAAGGAACGAAAAGTGGTACCTTTTGCCTTCTGTGCAGAAGGATTAGTATTTGGGAGAAAGGCAGTCTTAGCATCCGCCAGTTCAGACAAGATTTTATATAGGTGTTTCCCCAAACAAAATGTCCCCCTAAAATGGGAATACCTCTAAGGTCTTTTTGGAGTCTATGTCCACCTTCCATGACCTCAACCACAGAATACGGCGAGCAAAAACAGACGTAGTCGACGCCTTGGCAGCCAACACACCCGCCTCAGAGGATGCCTCCTGAATGTAATAGGCGGAGGTGGTAATGTGAGACAGGTATTGTCTGGCCTTGTCAGATAATTCCTCGGGCAGCTCTTGATCTAATGCCTGAACCCATGCTTCAATACCTTTAGCAGCCCAGGAGGCAGCAATAGTGGGTCTATGTACAGCACCTGTCAGGGAGTAGATAGATTTCAGGCATCCCTCCACACGCTTATCTGTCGGTTCCTTCAGTAAAGTGACAGTGGTGACAGGCAGAGTGGATGACACCACTAGGCGGGTGACATGAGAATCCACCGGCGGTGAATTTTCCCACTTGCTACATAACTCTGCAGGGAGAGGATAGCGAGCTAATGCCCGTTTAGACAGATGGAATTTCTTCCCTGGATTAGACCAGGACTCCTGCCTGACGTCCACCCAATGGTCAGAATGGGGTAATATGTTTAAACGGCAGAAGGTGGCTAAAAATCTATCAGTTTTCTTATTTACATTAGTAGAATCCTCATCATCTGTGATTTGTAGGATTTGCTTAATAGCAACCACTAAGTCAGGGACATCAACTATCAATGGAGAATCCTCATCAGAAACACCTGATTCACTGTCGGACAGGACAGTATGATCCTCCTCCTTTTCAGATGAAACATCTGAGAGATTTGTGGATTGTGAGGAGGAAGCAGCCCGCTTAGATGACCCAGAGACACGGGAGTGGCCTGGAGTAGATTTTTGTCTGCCCGAAGATTAATTTAACTGCTGCAACTGGTTAGACAAATTGTCCGCGCAAGGCGGATTAACCATAGGGACAATTTCTGTCTGCAGTGGCACTGGTGGTCCCATAGGGTTCGCAATGCATTCCACTAGAGCAGTGCTTCTCAAACTCGGTCCTCAGGACCCCACACAGTTCACATTTTGCAGGTCACCTAGCAGGAACACAGGTGTAGTCATTACTCACTGACACACTTGAAAATATCCACAGGTGGAGCTGATTATTTCTCTTGCGATTTTGTGAGGAGACCTGGAAAACATGAACTGTTTGGGGTCCTGAGGATCAAGTTTGAGAACCTGTGCACTAGAGTACCCAGTAGGGCTGTGAACGCAGCCCAGGGTGACTCCTGATTGGTTACAGGCGCTGCAGACTGACTGGGAGATGTATGACACAGTACACCGACCATCATACACAGATTCCCCCTCTGGTAAATCATTGGCACATGCTCTGCATGAGGCAGGAGCGTCCACAGACTTACTGCCCTTCTTATTAGACATTATACTAAATGCAGCAATAGAGCGGTTTAGTACGATGAAGCCAGACAGAGTATAATACCTGCAAATAAATCCAATGGTATGTGACTGAATACCCAGTACACAACACCTGCAAATAAATCTGGTATTATGTAACTGAGTACACAGTAGAATACACGCAATGGGTAAATACTGTGACGCACTATATAAATGACCCTGACGCACCTCGTCCCTTAGGGTACAGAATAAAGTGATAGATATATCTGGGAAACACTGAAAGCGAAACCACACAGCAGATACAGGCACACACAGTTACTCTTGCACTGTAGAAAATTATTATGATAAAACTGCACTGAATATATATATATATATATATATATATATATATATATATATATATATATATACATATACACACACATATACATACATACATATACACATACACACACACAGACAGACAGCGGTCTGACACTCCAGGTGAACGCAGCACAATAGCAGCAGTGCCCGCACAAATAACGAAGAATAAGAATCTAGAGGTGCGGCACTCTGCGAATAACCAGTTCAGGAGACAGCGGGGTTTAAATATATATAATAAAGAAGTGCGGTTCTAGATCGGAGGTATATATCAGAATACTCGTACAATATATCCTGTAATAGGTATACTCTTTCTTAACTAACGCTGTCTGTATAGAGACATGTAGAATACTCAAGTGTTTGTAAAGTCACAGCGCTGTATACAGGCGGCTTTACAAGGGAGACCTTGCCCTGCAGTCCAGGAGACCAGCCTCAGCCTATACTTAGAAGATGGCGCCCAGCGTCTCAGTCAGGGAGTGAGGGAGAGTGTGAGACAGCTCCAGGGTGGGAAATATATGTGGAGATGGCGCCCTGGGCCGGGTGAGGGGCTACAGGTCAAGCACCGGTTCTCCTATGCTGGACTTCCACCGGTACTACAGAGCCTTATTAAATGGGGCGTTAATACACCCGACCTGTACTCCTACGCCCTGGCGGTCTAGTGGGGTCCATGTTCGGTAATAGTGTCCACGCCAGCACAGCGACCCGTCTCCCTAGGTCGTGGACGGAACGCGATTTAATGGTGGGTCCCACCTGGAGGACCCTCTTACTTCCTCCCCATAGCAGCCACGTGATCCAGGAGAGCGGTCTGCGACCGTGTGCCTAAAGCCAGAGCGTCTCCGCCACGAGTACCCGGGAACAGGCCGCAGGAGTATGAGACACCACTTGGGAGGTGATGGAGCTGCAGCGCTGAAGTGTCTCCATGACATACAGAGCTGACAGCCCAGTTGAAGAAATCTTCTTAGAAAAGCTTTTCAGGGCTGCCCAGCGCAGCCCTCCTGTTACTGACCTGCTGCTGCAGGCACCAACTCAAAACTGAGCTCTCAGTGCCTGAAGGCGGGGTTATAGAGGAGGCCCCAATGCATCCTGGGATAGCCTAAAGCTTTAGCCTGTTGGTGCCTCTGGAACAAGATCCACTCTACACCCCGATGTTTCCCCTGTGGAAACCAATGTATCCTGTTGCAGAAATAATAAGAATTTACTTACCGATAATTCTATTTCTCGTAGTCCGTAGTGGATGCTGGGGACTCCGTCAGGACCATGGGGAATAGCGGCTCCGCAGGAGACAGGGCACAAAAGTAAAAGCTTTAGGATCAGGTGGTGTGCACTGGCTCCTCCCCCTATGACCCTCCTCCAAGCCTCAGTTAGGATACTGTGCCCGGACGAGCGTACACAATAAGGAAGGATTTTGAATCCCGGGTAAGACTCATACCAGCCACACCAATCACACTGTACAACCTGTGATCTGAACCCAGTTAACAGCATGATAACAGCGGAGCCTCTGAAAAGATGGCTCACAACAATAATAACCCGATTTTTGAAACAATAACTATGTACAAGTATTGCAGACAATCCGCACTTGGGATGGGCGCCCAGCATCCACTACGGACTACGAGAAATAGAATTATCCGTAAGTAAATTCTTATTTTCTCTGACGTCCTAAGTGGATGCTGGGGACTCCGTCAGGACCATGGGGATTATACCAAAGCTCCCAAACGGGCGGGAGAGTGCGGATGACTCTGCAGCACCGAATGAGAGAACTCCAGGTCCTCCTCAGCCAGGGTGTGCCCCTGACCAAGTAGCAGCTCGGCAAAGTTGTAAAGCCGAGACCCCTCGGGCAGCCGCCCAAGATGATCCCACCTTCCTTGTGGAATGGGCATTTACATATTTTGGCTGTGGCAGGCCTGCCACAGAATGTGCAAGCTGAATTGTACTACACATCCAACTAGCAATCGTCTGCTTAGAAGCAAGAGCACCCAGTTTTTTGGGTGCCTACAGGATAACAGCAAGTCAGTTTTCCCGACTCCAGCCGTCCTGGAAACCTATATTTTCAGGGCCCTGACAACATCTAGCAACTTGGAGTCCTCCAAGTCCCTAGTAGCCGCAGGTACCACAATAAGCTGGTGCAGGTGAAACGCTGACACCACCTTAGGGAGAAACTGGGGACGAGTCCGCAGCTCTGCCCTGTCCGAATGGACAATCAGATATGGGCTTTGTGAGACAAAGCCGCCAATTCTAACACTCGTCTGGCCGAGGCCAGGGCCAACAGCATGGTCACTTTTCATGTGAGATATTTCAAATCCACAGATTTGAGCGGTTTAAACCAATGTGATTTGAGGAATCCCAGAACTACGTTGAGATCCCACAGTGCCACTGGAGGCACAAAAGGGGGTTGTATATGCAGTACTCCCTTGACAAACTTCTGGACTTCAGGAACTGAAGCCAATTCTTTCTGGAAGAAAATTGACAGGGCCGAAATTTGAACCTTAATGGACCCCAATTTGAGGCCCATAGACACTCCTGTTTGCAGGAAATGCAGGAATCGACCGAGTTGAAATTTCTTCGTGGGGCCTTCCTGGCCTCACACCACGCAACATATTTTCGCCACATGTGGTGATAATGTTGTGCGGTCACCTCCTTCCTGGCTTTGACCAGGGTAGGAATGACCTCTTCCGGAATGCCTTTTTCCCTTAGGATCCGGCGTTCCACCGCCATGCCGTCAAACGCAGCCGCGGTAAGTCTTGGAACAGACATGGTACTTGCTGAAGCAAGTCCCTTCTTAGCGGCAGAGGCCATGAGTCCTCTGTGAGCATTTCTTGAAGTTCCGGGTACCAAGTCCTTCTTGGCCAATCCGGAGCCACGAGTATAGTTCTTACTCCTCTACGTCTTATAATTCTCAGTACCTTGGGTATGAGAAGCAGAGGAGGGAACACATACACCGACTGGTACACCCACGGTGTTACCAGAACGTCCACAGCTATTGCCTGAGGGTCTCTTGACCTGGCGCAATACCTGTCCAGTTTTTTGTTCAGGCGGGACGCCATCATGTCCACCTTTGGTCTTTCCCAACGGTTCACAATCATGTGGAAGACTTCCCGATGAAGTCCCCACTCTCCCGGGTGGAGGTCGTGCCTGCTGAGGAAGTCTGCTTCCCAGTTGTCCACTCCCGGAATGAACACTGCTGACAGTGCTATCACATGATTTTCCGCCCAGCGAAGAATCCTTGCAGTTTCTGCCATTGCCCTCCTGCTTCTTGTGCCGCCCTGTCTGTTTACGTGGGCGACTGCCGTGATGTTGTCCCACTGGATCAATACCGGCTGACCTTGAAGCAGAGGTCTTGCTAAGCTTAGAGCATTGTAAATTGTCCTTAGCTCCAGTATATTTATGTGGAGAGAAGTCTCCAGACTTGATCACACTCCCTGGAAATTTTTTCCCTGTGTGACTGCTCCCCAGCCTCTCAGGCTGGCATCCGTGGTTACCAGGACCCAGTCCTGAATGCCGAATCTGCGGCCCTTTAGTAGATGAGCACTCCGCAGCCACCGCAGAAGAAACACCCTTGTCCTTGGAGACAGGGTTATCCGCCGATGCATCTGAAGATGCGATCCGGACCATTTTTCCAGCAGATCCCACTGAAAAGTTCTTGCGTGAAATCTGCCGAATGGAATCGCTTCGTAAGAAGCCACCATTTTTCCCAGGACCCTTGTGCAATGATGCACTGACACTTTTCCTGGTTTTAGGAGGTTCCTGACTAGCTCGGATAACTCCCTGGCTTTCTTCTCCGGGAGAAACACCCTTTTCTGGACTGTGTCCAGAATCATCCCTAGGAACAGCAGACGTGTCGTCGGAAACAGCTGCGATTTTGGAATATTTAGAATCCACCCGTGCTGTCGTAGAACTACTTGAGATAGTGCTACTCCGACCTCCAACTGTTCTCTGGACCTTGCCCTTATCAGGAGATCGTCCATTTTCTTTGAAGAAGAATCATCATTTCGGCCATTACCTTGGTAAAGACCCGGGGTGCCGTGGACAATCCAAACGGCAGCGTCTGAAACTGATAGTGACAGTTCTGTACCACGAACCTGAGGTACCCTTGGTGAGAAGGGCAAATTGGGACATGGAGGTAAGCATCCCTGATGTCCAGGGACACCATATAGTCCCCTTCTTCCTGGTTCGCTATCACTGCTCTGAGTGACTCCATCTTGATTTGAACCTTTGTATGTAAGTGTTCAAATATTTCAGATTTAGAATAGGTCTCACCGAGCCGTCTGGCTTCAGTACCACAATATAGTGTGGAATAATACCCCTTTCCTTGTTGTAGGAGGGGTACTTTGATTATCACCTGCTGGGAATACAGCTTGTGAATTGTTTCCAATACTGCCTCCCTGTCGGAGGGAGACGTTGGTAAAGCAGACTTCAGGAACCTGCGAGGGGGAGACGTCTCGAATTTCCAATCTGTACCCCTGGGATACTACTTGTAGGATCCAGGGGTCCACTTGCGAGTGAGGCCACTGCGTGCTGAAACTCTTGAGACGACCCCCCACCGCACCTGAGTCCGCTTGTACGGCCCCAGCGTCATGCTGAGGACTTGGCCGAAGCGGTGGAGGGCTTCTGTTCCTGGGAATGGGCTGCCTGCTGCAGTCTTCTTCCCTTTCCTCTATCCCTGGGCAGATATGACTGGCCTTTTGCCCGCTTGCCCTTATGGGGACGAAAGGACTGAGGCTGAAAAGACGGTGTCTTTTTCTGCTGAGATGTGACTTGGGGTAAAAAAGGTGGATTTTCCAGCTGTTGCCGTGGCCACCAGGTCCGATGGAACGACCCCAAATAACTCCTCCCCTTTATACGGCAATACTTCCATGTGCCGTTTGGAATCTGCATCACCTGACCACTGTCGTGTCCATAAACATCTTCTGGCAGATATGGACATCGCACTTACTCTTGATGCCAGAGTGCAAATATCCCTCTGTGCATCTCGCATATATAGAATTGCATCCTTTAAATGCTCTATAGTCAATAAAATACTGTCCCTGTCAAGGGTATCAATATTTTCAGTCAGGGAATCCGACCAAGCCACCCCAGCGCTGCACATCCAGGCTGAGGCGATCGCTGGTCGCAGTATAACACCAGTATGTGTGTATATACTTTTTAGGATATTTTCCAGCCTCCTATCAGTTGGCTCCTTGAGGGCGGCCGTATCTGGAGACGGTAACGCCACTTGATAAGCGTGTGAGCGTCTTATCCACCCTAAGGGGTGTTTCCCAACGCGCCCTAACTTCTGGCGGGAAAGGGTATACCGCCAATAATTTTCTATCGGGGGAAACCCACGCATCATCACACACTTCATTTAATTTATCTGATTCAGGAAAAACTACAGGTAGTTTTTTCACACCCCACATAATACCCTTTTTTGTGGTACTTGTAGTATCAGAAATATGTAACACCTCCTTCATTGCCCTTAACATGTAACGTGTGGCCCTAAAGGAAAATACGTTTGTTTCTTCACCGTCGACACTGGAGTAAGTGTCCGTGTCTGTGTCGACCGACTGAGGTAAATGGGCGTTTTAAAGCCCCTGACGGTGTTTGAGACGCCTGGACAGGTACTAATTTGTTTGCCGGCCGTCTCATGTCGTCAACCGACCTTGCAGCGTGTTGACATTATCACGTAATTCCCTAAATACGCCATCCATTCCGGTGTCGACTCCCTAGAGAGTGACATCACCATTACAGGCAATTGCTCCGCCTCCTCACCAACATCGTCCTCATACATGTCGACACACACGTACCGACACACAGCACACACACAGGGAATGCTCTGATAGAGGACAGGACCCCACTAGCCCTTTGGGGAGACAGAGGGAGAGTTTGCCAGCACACACCAAAACGCTATAATTATACAGGGACAACCTTTATATAAGTGTTTTCCCTTATAGCATCTTAATATATAAGCATATCGCCAAATAAGTGCCCCCCCTCACTGTTTTAACCCTGTTTCTGTAGTGCAGTGCAGGGGAGAGCCTGGGAGCCTTCCCACCAGCAGTTCTGTGAGGGAAAATGGCGCTGTGTGCTGAGGAGAATAGGCCCCGCCCCCTTTTCGGCGGGCTTCTTCTCCCGTTTTTCTGACAACCTGGCAGGGGTTAAATACCTCCATATAGCCCCAGAGGCTATATGTGATGTATTATTAGCCAGTATAGGTACTTTCATTGCTGCCCAGGGCGCCCCCCCCAGCGCCCTGCACCCTCAGTGACCGTTGGTGTGAAGTGTGCTGAGAGCAATGGCGCACAGCTGCAGTGCTGTGCGCTACCTCATGAAGACTGAGAAGTCTTCAGCCGCCGATTTCTGGACCTCTTCTCTCTTCAGCATCTGCAAGGGGGTCGGCGGCGCGGCTCCGGTGACCCATCCAGGCTGTACCTGTGATCGTCCCTCTGGAGCTAGTGTCCAGTAGCCTAAGAAGCCAATCCATCCTGCACGCAGGTGAGTTCGCTTCTTCTCCCCTTAGTCCCGCGTTGCAGTGAGCCTGTTGCCAGCAGGACTCACTGAAAATAAAAAACCTAACAAAACTTTTACTCTAAGCAGCTCTTTAGGAGAGCCACCTAGATTGCACCCTTCTCGGCCGGGCACAAAAACCTAACTGAGGCTTGGAGGAGGGTCATAGGGGGAGGAGCCAGTGCACACCACCTGATCCTAAAGCTTTTACTTTTGTGCCCTGTCTCCTGCGGAGCCGCTATTCCCCATGGTCCTGACGGAGTCCCCAGCATCCACTTAGGACGTCAGAGAAAAATGATTATCCTTTTTAATATGTCCTGTGTCAGTCTCCATATTTATCACATTGTGTACCAGAACCTGGTGACTTGAATTTTTCTACTGAAAGCAATTTCATGCTCTGATCACACCCCTCTGATAGGGTCCTGGTCGCCTTTTCCCGCTACTCCTCCTTTACCACCTTGGAGATTGCAGGATTATATATTAATGGATGCTGAAGGCACCAGAATTATGCAAGATGCCCTGTCCTCCTTAGACGTGACCACTCCTGAAGATACTTCCATTAGGAACCATTGGTGTACCCTTAAGGCCATGGATCAGAAGCCAGAGAAGGCCGTCATCCAAGTGCCAGGGGACAGGTAATCAGCAGGGAAGGTGCAGGATCCTCAATGCTGGTTCCCATACACAAGCTCTATAAATGTATTATATACCTAAGGCGACCGTAGCAAGACTCAGATGCTGCCAACTCAGTCACAGGAGCCGTTCATTAGCCAATTCCCTGAGGCCGGCTGTTACAGGAGCATGTGGATACATACATATATATATTGGTAGATGTTCAATTAGCTTAGTGATATCACTCAGGTGCATGATAGGGAGGGGTATTTCTGAGCAAGAAAAAAAGCCATTTGGTTCCCCCAGCACCCTAAATGATAACAGTAACCAGATATGCGCAAATATGTGTAACGAAGATCTCTGAATTCTGTTATTATGTGGAATTTATATCTGGTTACGGTTATCATTCAGGGTGCTGGGGAAAACAAATGGCTTTTTTTCTTGCTTAGAAATACCCCTCCCTTTCGAGCACCTGAATGATATCACTAAGCTAATTGAGCATTTACCAATCTATATGTCTGTTGTGAGAGGCAGAGAGGTCCTGCATTAGGAGGAGGTGCAGGCCCTGACATGCCACATGGAGCATTATAGGGGTTGCTCCAAGGTAGGTAGCTCTTAGCTTAGACATATTGTAGTAAGGAGCCATTATCATGTGGCTCCTTGCTGGTTAATATTAGACCCAGATTGGGGTAATGGAGGTGTGAGGTGTGGTGCCTCTGGACTGGCTGAGCTGGATGGCTTTAGAGTGGCATACCTTTACATTCTATTAACACTTTTCACTCATTAATTTTCTAACACTATTTCTCTATTTTAATTACATTTCATGTTTGTATCACCCCCTCTATAGCTTCAACTTCCTAAATACTAATTTATTAACACTATAGGTTTTCACTGGTATGCTACGCTGGGCTTTCTGGCTTATGCTGGTGTTTTGGGGTGCCACACCCTGCACCTAGATATAGCGCTAGTGACCCCAAATATACAGAGACGCCTTGATGTGGCTTTGGGGCTTAACCACACATTTGCGCAAATATGTGTAACGAAGATCTCTGAATTCTATTAATATGTGGGATTTATATCTGGTTACTGCTATCATTCAGGGTGCTGGGGGAAACCAAATGGCATGTGGATACATGACAGGGGCTGTATCTGATATTTCATAAGCATTGTGTCACATGGCATAAGGAACCCCGAACCTCCACCCCAGCAAGCAGCTGCACCATACGAGAAATAATAGGATTTTGGTTACCTACCGGTAAATCCTTTTTTTGTAGTCCGTAGACGATGCTGGAGTCCATATTAGTACCATGGGGTATAGATGGGTCCACCAGGAGCCATTGGCACTTTAAGAGTTTAATAGTGTGGGCTGGCTCCTCCCTCTATGCCCCTCCTACCAGACTCAGCCTAGAAACTGTGCCAGAGGAGACGACATACTTCGAGAGAAGGAATTACACAGATAGTGGCGAGATTCATACGAGCTCACACAACAGGTAAATCCAGCCAACATGCCGGAACAACTCAGCAACAGCTGAAACCGTAAATTACGCAGAACTTACCTAGGAACCAGGCCGTACTGAACTATAAGACCAATGCAGGAAAACGCATCGCTGGGCGGGCGCTCAGCATCCTCTACGGACTACGAGAAAAGGATTTACCGGTAGGGAACCAAAATCCTATTTTCTCTTACGTCCTAGAGGATGCTGGGGCCATATTAGTACCATGGGGATGTACCAAAGCTCCCAGTATGAGAGGGAGAGCGCGGAGGCTCCTGCAACACTGCTTGACCAAACTTGAGGTCATCAGAGGCCAAAGTATCAAACTTGTAAAACTTGGCAAACATGTTCGACCCAGACCAAGTAGCTGCTCGGGGCAGAGTTGTACAGCTGAGACACCCCGGGCAGCCACCCAGGAAGAACCCACTTTACGAGTAGAGTGGGCCTTTACAGATGTTGGACACAGCAATCCTGCCGTGGAATAAGCATGCTGGATAGTGAACCTGATCCAGCGTGAAATAGACTGCTTAGAAGCAGGACACCCAATTTTCTTGGGATCATAGAGGACAAACAGTCACTTTTCCTATGACGAGCCGTCCTCTTCACATAAATCTTCAAAGTCCTCACTACATCCAAGGCCTTTGAAGCAACTGAGGAGTCAGTAGCCAATGGTACCACAATGGGTTGGTTGATATGGAAAGCCGACACAACCTTAGGCAGGAACTGTGGACGAGTCCTAAGTTCCGCCCTTTCTTCATGGAAGATCAGATAAGGGTTTTACAAGATAAAGCCCCCAATTCCAACACGTGTCGTGCAGAAGCCAAAGCCAACAAAGTGATCGCCTTCCACGTGAGAATCTTGAGATCAGCCTCCTGTAGAGGCTCAAACCAAGCAGATTGCAGGAACTGCAACACCACATCAAGATCCCAGGGTGCCGTTGGCGCCACAAAGGAAGGTTGTATGTGCAGAACCCCTTTCAAAAAGGTCTGAACCTCGGGGAGGACAGACAATGGTTTTTGGAAGAAGATGGACAAACCAGAGATCTGGACCTTGATGGAGCCCAATCCCAGTCCCATATCCACCCCTGTTGAAACTCCACCGCAGGAAGGACTCACACCAAGAAACATATTTTTTCCAAATGAGATGGTAATATTTAGACATTACCCCCTTCCTAACCTGTATCAGAGTAGGAACAACCCCACTGGGGATACCCTTCCGAGCTAAGTTCTGGTGTTCAATCGCCATGCCATCAAACGCAGCCATGGTAAGTCTTGATAAGCGAACGGCCCCTGCAGTAGCAGATCCTCCCGAAGAGGTAACGGCCTTAGATCTTCCAGCAGAAGATCCAGTAGATCCGCGTACCAAGCCCTCCTTGGCTAGTCCGGAGCAATGAGGATTGGCAGAACTTTTGTTCTTCTTACCAGTTGAAGAACTTTTGGTATCAGAGGAAGTGGAGGGAACACATACACCGACGTGAACACCCGCGGTGTTACCAGAGCGTTCACCGCCACCGCCTGTGGGTCTCTCGAGCTGGTACAGTACCTCTGCAGCTTCTTGTTGAGGCGGGAGGCCATCATGTCTATGTGAGGAAACCCCCACCAACCGGTTACCTCCTCGAACACCTCCAGATGGAGGCCCCACTCTCCTGGATGGAGATTGTGTCTGCTGAGGAAGTCTGCTTCCCAGTTGTCTACACCTAGAATGAAGATTGCCGACATCGCCACCGCGTGCCTTTCTGCCCAGAGGAGGATTTTTGACACCTCTGACATGGCAGCCCTGCTCTTTGTTCTGCCCTGTCGGTTTATGTAGGCCACTGTGGACACGTTGTCCGACTGCACCTGAACAGCCAGATCCTGTAGAAGGTGTGTTGCTTGCAAAAGGGCGTTGTACACGGCTCTTAGCTCCAGAATGTTTATCGGGAGAAAGGATTCTTGATCCGACCACCGTCCTTGGAAGGTTTCCCCCAGAGTGACTGCTCCCCAACCTCTTAGACTTGCATCTGTGGTTAGAAGGATCCAGTACTGAACTCCGGATCTTCGGCCTTCCAGAAGGTGAGGCAGTTGTATCCACCAGAGGAGTGAAATCCTGGCTTTCGGAGACAGACGGATCCTCTGGTGCACGTGTAGGTGAGAACCCGACCACTGGTCCAAGAGGTCCAGCTGAAAGGATCGAGCATGAAACCTTCCGTATTATAGAGCCTCGTAGGAGGCAATCATCTTCCCCAGAAGGCGGATGCACTAATGAACCGAGACCCGGGTAGGCTTTAAGACATCCCAGACCATTGATTGAATCACCAATGCTTTCTCCACCGGCAGAAACACCCTCTGCACATACGTGTCTAGGATCATTCCCAGGAAAGACAGCCTCCTTGTCGACTCCAGATGAGACTTCGGGAGGTTCAGGATCCAACCGTGCTCCTTGAGCAGATGTGTCGTGAGAGCAATGATCAGGAGATCGTCCAGATACGGAATTATGTTCACCCCTTGCTTGCGCAGGAGAACCCTCATCTCCACCATCAGCTTGGTGAAGATCTTCGGTGCTGTGGAGAGGACAAACTGCAGCGCCTGAAACTGATAGTGATCGTCTAACAGTGCAAACCTGAGATATGCCCGATGCGGAGACCAGATGGGAATGTGGAGGTACGCATCCTTGATGTCCAGGGACACCAGGAAGTCCCCCTCCGTCAGACCTGAGATGACAGCTCTCAGAGACACAGTCTTGAATTTGAACTCCCTGAGGTAGGGATTCAAAGATTTTAAGTTCAGAATTGGCGGTACCGAACCATCCTGCTGAAATGCGGGAGTCTCGCCCTCACCTGACCTTCCTCCAGGCCTAGTCATCCACCGTCATGCGGAGGACTTAGGGGTATCAGAAGCAGGCTTCTGGTTCTGGGAGCCAGCGGGAGCAGGCTTTTTTCCTTTAGCACGACCACCTCTGAAGAAGGTGTTCGAAGGCTTGTTCTTTCTAGGCTTCGCGGGCCGAAAGGACTGTGATGTGGCTGGTGTAAAGGGCTTCTTCGTAGCCGATGCAGCTGAGGGGAGAAAAGGAGACTTACCCGCGGTAGCTGTGGCAATCCACGCTTCCAGCGCCTCCCCAAAGAGAGCCTGATCTGTATAAGGTAGACCCTCCACACTTTTCCTGGATTCCGCGTCCGCAGACTATTGGCGCAGCCAGAGACCCCTGCAAGCCGAGACGGACATGGTAGAGATCCCCGCAGCCATGGAGCCTAGGTCCTTCATGGAATCTACCAGGAACCCTGCAGAATCCTAAATATTAGGTAAAAATAAATCAACGTCGCCTTTATCCAGCGTAGACGATTCCTCCTGCAGAGTGATTGACCACCTGGCAATAGCTATAGCAATCCAAGCACAGGCTATAGTTGGCCGCAATATAGCCCCTGAAGTGTAAATGGATTTTAGCGTAGCATCCACCTTCCGATCTGCCAGGGCTTTCAACGTGGTAGATCCTGGGACTGGCAGCACCACCTGTTTGGACAGCCTAGAGACAGAGGCGTCGACTGTCGGCAGGGGGACTCCCATTTTTTCCTATCTTCCTCTGGGAAGGGAAAAGCAACCAAGACCCTCTTAGGGATCTGGAATTTCTTTTCCGGATTTTACCAGGCATTTTCAAAGATAGCATTTAATTCTTTGGATGCCGGGAAGGTGAGGGGGGGCTTTTTATTGTCTGTGAAGAAGGCCTCCTCTACCTGCTCAGTAGCTGTGTCACTAATGTGTAATAAATCCCTTACAGCTTCAATCAACCCCCTTAGCAAGTAATGCTGTCTTCCCGCTCCTGTGAGATTATACAGGCCCGAGGATTTGTTTGCTGGCTGAGATCTGAGGACCCCGACAGGCTGGAAATGGTCAGTGCAGGGTCAGGTGCTGGCTCAGGGCGCCCCTCACAGTGCCGCACTGAAGTACCGCTGAGCCGTCCGGGAGCGCGGTTAATACCGCGTTCCTACCCATACAGCCGCCCTCTTCACACTGACCCTCCGCTTGTATGGGGGAACAGTGACTCACTCACCAGTTAAAGCTCTGCAAGGGGGTGGCGGCTGGCTGTCGGGGTGAGCATTCCCCTGTGGCGGGGCGCGATCTGTCCCCTCAGGAGCTCAATGACCAGTCAGCAGAGTCAGTGGCTCAGACCCCGCAGGGCGGACACTGCTCCCCCCCCCCCCCAGTCCCTCGATGCAGGCAGGCTGTTGCCAGCAGCCTCCTGTAAAAAAATAAAATCTAACAAACTTTTACCAGGCTGTAGACCTCCCCTAGCTGTGACCGGCTCCTCCGGACACATTTTCTAAACTGAGTCTGGTAGGAGGGGCATAGAGGGAGGAGCCAGCCCACACTCTCAAACTCTTAAAGTGCCAATGGCTCCTAGTGGACCAGTCTATACCCCATGGTACTAATGTGGACCCCAGCATACTCTAGGACGTAAAAGAAAAGTGGTTTATATATAGACCAGCGTGTGCTAACCCTCAGGGCATGTAATACCATAGTCAGAGGGACTGCTGCTGGTGACACACAGTGACATGATGTGAGGAGGAGAGCAGGAGTATAATAGGGGCTGATGTCTCCTGATGTATGAGATACACCAGAGAGTGTGGGGAGGAGACTGGTCAGATCTCTGGGCTGGTAACACACAGTGACATGATGTAAGGGGGAGAGCAGGAGTATAATAGGGGCTGATGGCTTCTGATGTATGAGACTGGTCAGATCTCTGGGCTGGTAACACACAGTGACATGATGTGAGGGGGAGAGCAGGTGTATAATAGGGGCTGATGTCTCCTGATGTATGAGATACACCCGAGAGTGTGGGGAGGAGACTGGTCAGATCTCTGGGCTGGTAACACACAGTGACATGATGTGAGGGGGAGAGCAGGAGTATAATAGGGGCTGATGTCTCCTGATGTATGAGATACACCAGAGAGTGTGGGGAGGAGACTGGTCAGATCTCTGGGCTGGTAACACACAGTGACATGATGTGAGGGGGAGAGCAGGAGTGTAATAGGGGCTAATGTCTCCTGATGTATGAGATACACCAGAGAGTGTGGGGAGGAGACTGGTCAGATCTCTGGGCTGGTAACACAGTGACATGATGTGAGGAGGAGAGCAGGAGAATAATAGGGGCTGATGGCTCCTGGTGTATGAGATACAACAGAGAGTGTGGGGAGGAGACTGGTCAGATCTCTGGGCTGGTAACACAGTGACATGATGTGAGGGGAGAGCAGGAGTATAATAGGGGCTGATGGCTCCTGATGTATGAGATACACCAGAGAGTGTGGGGAGGAGACTGGTCAGATCTCTGGGCTGGTAACACACAGTGACATGATGTGAGGGGGAGAGCAACAGTATAATAGGGGCTGATGGCTCCTGATGTATGAGATACACCAGGGAGTGTGGGGAGGAGACTGGTCAGATCTCTAGGCTGGTAACACACAGTGACATGATGTGAGGGGAGAGCCGGAGTATAATAGGGGCTGATGGCTCCTGATGTATGAGATATACCAGAGAGTGTGGGGAGGAGACTGGTCAGATCTCTGGGCTGGTAACACACAGTGACATGATGTGAGGGGGAGAGCAGGAGTATAATAGGGGCTGACGGCTCCTGATGTATGAGATACACCAGGGAGTGTGGGGAGGAGACTGGTCAGATCTCTAGGCTGGTAACACACAGTGACATGAAGTGAGGGGAGAGCAGGAGTATAATAGGGGCTGATGTCTCCTGATGTATGAGATATACCAGAGAGTGTGGGGAGGAGACTGGTCAGATCTCTGGGCTGGTAACACACAGTGACATGATGTGAGGGGGAGAGCAGGAGTATAATAGGGGCTGAAGGCTCCTCCACTGGGCAGATACATTTTCCTCATTAGTCTGTACTGACAGAGGAGGGTGTAGGATAAGAGATTGCTGTAGTGACTGAGCAAGGAGAATATGTGACTCTTTTCAGTTAGTGTTTATTACTCACCTGTGCTGATATCTGTAGGGATCTCCTCCTCCTTACACTGCTGATCACCCCTCACACACGTCTCTTCTTCTCCCTCTGTATCTTCTGCCTTTATATCAGTCACATACGTCTCTTCTTCTCTCTCTGTATCTTCTGCCTTTATATCAGTCACATACGTCTCTTCTTCTCCCTCTATATCTTCTGCCTTTATATCAGTCACATATGTCTCTTCTTCTCCCTCTATATCTTCTGCCTTTATATCAGTCACATACATCTCTTCTTCTCCCTCTATATCTTCTGCCTTTATATCAGTCACATACATCTCTTCTTCTCCCTCTATATCTTCTGCCTTTATATCAGTCACATACGTCTCTTCTTCTCCCTCTATATCTTCTGCCTTTATATCAGTCACATACGTCTCTTCTTCTCTCTCTGTATCTTCTGCCTTTATATCAGTCACATACGTCTCTTCTTCTCTCTCTGTATCTTCTGCCTTTATATCAGTCACATACGTCTCTTCTCCCTCTATATCTTCTGCCTTTATATCAGTCACATACGTCTCTTCTTCTCCCTCTATATCTTCTGCCTTTATATCAGTCACATACGTCTCTTCTTCTCCCTCTATATCTTCTGCCTTTATATCAGTCACATACGTCTCTTCTTCTCCCTCTATATCTTCTGCCTTTATATCAGTCACATACGTCTCTTCTTCTCCCTCTGTATCTTCTGCCTTTATATCAGTCACATACGTCTCTTCTTCTCCCTCTGTATCTTCTGCCTTAATATCAGACAGACGTTCTACCTAAAAAAAAAAAAAAAAAAAAAACAACCAGAATTTTATGGTAAGAACTAACTGTTGTTAAATCTGTTTCTGCGAGGTACACTGGGCTCAACAAGGATTAACATCGGGATGTAGAGTAGGATCTTGATCCGAGGCACCAACAGGCTCAAAGCTTTGACTGTTCCCAAGATGTACAGCGCCGCCTCCTCTATAACGCCGCCTCCGTGCACAGGAGCTCAGTTTCGTTACCCAGCCCAATGCAGTAGCAGGTTCCAGAGACGACAATCGCTCGTAGCCAATTACACCACATACTCACCACAGGAGAGGATGTCAGCGGCTAATTCCACACCAACCCAAAGAAGCTAAGTGCGTCAGGGCGGGCGCCTTGTGGAGCCCAGTGTAACTCGCAGAAAGATTTAACAACGGTATGTTCTTACCATAAATCTTGTTTTCTGCTGCGGGGTACACTGGGCTCCACAGGGAATAACATCGGGGATGTCCTAAAGCAGTTCCTTATGGGAGGGGACGCACTGTAGCGGGCACAAGAACCCGGCGTCCAAAGGAAGCATCCTGGGAGGTGGAAGTATCAAAGGCATAGAACCTTATGAATATGTTCACTGAAGACCACGTAGCCGCCTTGCACAATTGTTCAAGGATCGCACCACGGTGAGCCGCCCAAGAAGGTCCAACCGACCGAGTAGAATGGGCTTTGATGGTAGCAGGAGCCGGACGACCAGCCTGTACAAAAGCATGTGCAATCATTATTCTAATCCATCTGGCCAGTGTCTGCTTGGAAGCAGGCCAGCCACGTTTTGTGAAAACCAAACAGTACAGAAAGAGAATCAGACTTCCTAATGGGCGTTCTAAGAACCGCCCTGTCACAGTGAAAAATCAAATGGGGAGACAAACTGGATAAGGTACCCAAGTCCGAGACCCTTCTAGCTGAAGCAATAGCGAACAAGAATAGCACCTTAAGGGAAAGCTACTTAAGGTCAGCAGAGGCAAGAGATTCAAACAGAGACTTGGCCGTACTAAGGGGGTAAAATTCCAAGTTGATCGCAGCAGGAAATTTTTTAGCAGTTGGGCAAAACCATGTGCACTGCAGGGGGGCAGATATAACATTTGCAGAGAGAGTTAGATTTGGGTGGGTTATTTTGTTTCTGTGCAGGGTAAATACTGGCTGCTTTATGTTTACACTGCAATTTAGATTGCAGATTGAACTCAACACACCCAAATCTAACTCTCTCTGCACATGTTACATCTGCCCCCCCTGCAGTGCACATGGTTTTGCCCAAATGCTAAAAAACTTCCTGCTGCGATCAACTTGGAATTACCCCCTAAACTTGAAAACGTCATGATTGTGAGAGATACACCAAGTAAAGTGAGCATTCCAGACCCTATGGTAAATCCGAGCAGATGCTAAGTCCTGGTAAACACAAAGGGCTTGAACGAGAAGGTCTGGTTGTTTTGGAAGTAGAAGGGGACGATCTAGCGAGAGGCCCTGTAGATCGGAGAACCAGTGCCGCCTGGGCCACGCCGGAGCGATTAGAAGTAGGTTTCCTCCTTCTTGCTTAAACTTCCGTATTACTCTGGGCAGTAATGACACCGGCGGGAACACATACAGCAGCCAAAAGTTCCATGGGATTGACAGAGCATCCACGAACGCTGATTGAGGATCCCTTGCCCTGAAGACCGGAAACCTTGTGATTGTGTCGTGATGCCATCAGGTCCACATCTGGAAGGCCCCACTTGTCCGCGAGAAATTGAAACACTTCTGGTTGGAGGCTCTATTCTCCGGCGTGTACGTCCTGACGACTGAGAAAGTTCGCTTCCCAGTTTAGGGCCCCCGGAATGAACACTGCGGATATGGCTGGCAGATGGAGTTCTGCCCACTGAAGAATACTTGATACTTCCCTCATTGCCATGTGGCTGAGAGTGCCGCCTTCATGATTGATGTACGCCACCGTGGTGGCTTTGTACGATTGTACTTGAACAGGTCTGTTCTGTATCAGATGCTGGGCCATTGTTAACGCATTGAACAACGCCCGCAGTTCCAGAATATTTATCGGGAGTACAGACTCCTCCTCGGTCCACCGACCTTGAAGGGAGTGTTGTTCCAACACCGCGCCCCAACCTCTCAGACTGGCATCCGTCGTCAGCAGGACCTAGTTGGATATCTAGAAGGGACGGCCCCTGCTCAATTGATGGTCCTGAAGCCACCAGCTCAGTGACAGGCGGACCTCCGGAGACAAGGAGATCATGTGAGATCTGATCCGGTGAGGCAGGCCATCCCACTTGGACAGAATCAACGTCTGCAGAGGGAGAGAATGAAATTGAGCATACTCCACCATGTCAAAAGCCGACACCATGAGACCTAGCACTTGTATTGCCGAATGAATCAACACTTGCGGACGAGATAGGAAGCATCGAATCCTGTCCTGAAGTTTCAGGACCTTCTCCTGAGACAAGAACCACCGCTGGTTGTGAGTGTCCAATAACGCTCCCAGGAACCAGGGATGATTTCTTCCAGTTGACAAGCCACCAGTGGGCTGTCATGACCTGGACAGTCAGATCTAGAGGACACAGGAGAATTTCTGGGGAATTTGCCAGGATCAACAAATCGTCTAGGTACGGCAGAATCCTGACCCCTTGACGGCAGAGTGTAGCCATCATGACCACCATCAACGGGGAGCCGTTGTCAAACCAAAGGGTAATGCCCGAAATTGGTAATGAAGGTTGCCCACTGCAAACCTTAGGTACTGCTGATGAGACACTGCAATAGGAATATGCAGGTAGGCATCCTGTATGTCCAGGGAGACAGCGGTGAATAGTACCCCTTGCCTCTCTGAGCCAGAGGCACCTGTACTACCACTCCTGTGGTCAGGAGGGAATGTACCACTGAATGCAGGGTGTTTGCTTCTGCCGGGTCCAGAGGAACATATGTCAGGAAAAATCGATGTGGGGGACGATTCTTGAAGGGTACGGCGTAACCTCGAGCGACGACTTCCCTTACCCAGGCATCGGAAGTGGTTTTAAACCATTCCTGGGCAAAACCTAGAAGTCGGCCCCCCACCATGGGATCCTCCAGAGGGAGGCCCAACCCGTCATGCGGCAGGTTTGTCAGTTTTGGAAGCAGGCTGACGGGCAGCCCAGGCTCGCTTCGGTCTGGGCTTTGCAGGTCTGGAAGCACGAGCTTGCTTTGGGTACGCCTGACCTTTTGCTTTACCTGAGTACGAAAGGGCCAAGGGAAAGTACTTTTAGCCTTCTGTGCGGAAGGAGCCGTACTAGGTAGGCAAGCTGTTTTAGCAGTAGCCAGATCAGCTACAATCTTGAGGTTTTCTCCAAAGAGAATGTCTCCCTTGAAAGGAAGCACCTCCAGGGTTTTCTTGGAATCCATATTCACCGGCCAGGATCTCAACCAAAGGTTACGTCTGGCCAAGACGGACGTAGTAGCAGCCTTGGCCACCAGCACCCCGGCATTGGAGGCCGCCTCCTTAAGGTACAGAGAAGCCGTGGTAATATATGAGAGACATTGTCGAGCATGCTCAGATAAGTTGGAAGGCAGCTCCGGCTCAAGCTCCTGAGCCCACGCCTCAACAGCCCAACCTGCTGCAATGGTTGGCCTATGCACAGCCCACGTTAGGGTATAAATGCTTACTGCATGGCACCAACTTACAAACTGAGCCCCTGTGCACGGGGTTATACAGGAGGCGGCGCTGTGCATCTTGGGAACAGTCAAAGCATTGAGCCTGTTGGTGCCTCAGATCAAGATCCTACTCTACACCCCGATGTTAATCCTTGTGGAGCCCAGTGTACCCCGCAACAGAAAACACTATAATGACATTTACATACAGTCAGATTAAACGGAGGTGAAACAGTATAATATCAGTGTATAAGACACACAGCTTCTCTACAGATCATATAGTGACAGTCACTTTGGTATATTGGGGAGACCCTAAATCCCACCTACCTGATCCTCCTGTGGGATCCTGTGATTCTCCTCTGTACAGTCCTGGGAATACAGAGGACGGGGACATCTCTCTGGGGTATCTCTGTTACTGGGCTCATCTGTAGGAGACACACAGTGACTGAGTACAGTGTATATATGTGATTATCAGGTGATGTGTGTATATAGAGGGCCCCATACCTGCTCTCCCTTGTACAATACATGACAGTCTCCTCTTACCCAGTGATGTGAGGGGCCGGTGATTCTCCATCATCATGTCCTTGTACAGATCCCTGTGTTCCTCTATATACTCCTCCTCCTGCATGGAGACATATACAGTGACATCCTGACACCTTATAGACACCTGACACACACAGTGATACAGTCATCACCCAGACACATCCCCTGGTGTTACCGTATAATGTCCCATTCCCAGCAGTCACCTCTCCAGTCATCACCCAGACACATCCCCTGGTGTTACTGTATAATGCCCCATTCCCAGCAGTTACCTCTCCAGTCATCACCCAGACACGTCCCCTGATGTTACTGTATAATGCCCCATTCCCAGCAGCCACCTCTCCAGTCATCACCCAGACACGTCCCCCGGTGTTACTGTATAATGTCCCATTCCCAGCAGTCACCTCTCCAGTCATCACCCAGACACGTCCCCCGGTGTTACTGTATAATGTCCCATTCCCAGCAGTCACCTCTCCAGTCATCACCCAGACACATTCCCTGGTGTTACTGTATAATGTCCCATTCCCTTGAGTCACCTCTCCAGTCATCACCCAGACACGTCCCCCGGTGTTACTGTATAATGTCCCATTCCCAGCAGTCACCTCTCCAGTCATCACCCAGACACGTCCCCCGGTGTTACTGTATAATGTCACATTCCCAGCAGTCACCTCTCCTGTCATCACCCAGACACGTCCCCCGGTGTTACTGTATAATGTCCCATTCCCAGCAGTCACCTCTCCAGTCATCACCCAGACACGTCCCCTGGTGTTACTGTATAATGCCCCATTACCAGTAGTCACATCTCCAGTCATCACCCAGACACGTCCCCTGGTGTTACTGTATAATGTCACATTCCCAGCAGTCACCTCTCCAGTCATCACCTAGACACGTCCCCCGGTGTTACTGTATAATGTCACATTCCCAGCAGTCACCTCTCCAGTCATCACCCAGACACGTCCCCCGGTGTTACTGTATAATGTCCCATTCCCAGCAGTCACCTCTCCAGTCATCACCCAGACACGTCCCCTGGTGTTACTGTATAATGTCCCATTCCCAGCAGTCACCTCTCCAGTCATCACCCAGACACGTCCCCCGGTGTTACTGTATAATGTCCCATTCCCAGCAGTCACCTCTCCAGTCATCACCCAGACACATTCCCTGATGTTACTGTATAATGTCCCATTCCCTTGAGTCACCTCTCCAGTCATCACCCAGACACGTCACCTGGTGTTACTGTATAATGTCCCATTCCCAGCGGTCACCTCTCCAGTCATCACCCAGACATGTCCCCTGATGTTACTGTATAATGTCACATTCCCAGCAGTCACCTCTCCAGTCATCACCCAGACACGTCCCCCGGTGTTACTGTATAATGTCCCATTCCCAGCAGTCACCTCTCCAGTCATCACCCAGACACATTCCCTGGTGTTACTGTATAATGTCCCATTCCCTTGAGTCACCTCTCCAGTCATCACCCAGACACGTCACCTGGTGTTACTGTATAATGTCCCATTCCCAGCAGTCACCTCTCCAGTCATCACCCAGACACGTCCCCCGGAGTTACTGTATAATGTCCCATTCCCAGCAGTCACCTCTCCAGTCATCACCCAGACACGTCCCCTGGTGTTACTGTATAATGCCCCATTACCAGCAGTCACATCTCCAGTCATCACCCAGACACGTCCCCTGGTGTTACTGTATAATGTCACATTCCGAGCAGTCACCTCTCCAGTCATCACCCAGACACGTCCCCCGGTGTTACTGTATAATGTCCCATTACCAGTAGTCACATCTCCAGTCATCACCCAGACACATTCCCTGATGTTACTGTATAATGTCCCATTCCCTTGAGTCACCTCTCCAGTCATCACCCAGACACGTCACCTGGTGTTACTGTATAATGTCCCATTCCCAGCGGTCACCTCTCCAGTCATCACCCAGACATGTCCCCTGATGTTACTGTATAATGCCCCATTCCCAGCAGCCACCTCTCCAGTCATCACCCAGACACATCACCTGGTGTTACTGTATAATGTCCCATTCCCAGCGGTCACCTCTCCAGTCATCACCCAGACACATCCCCTGGTGTTACTGTATAATGCCCCATTCCCAGCAGTCACCTCTCCAGTCATCACCCAGACACATCCCCCGGAGTTACTGTATAATGTCCCATTCCCAGCAGTCACCTCTCCAGTCATCACCCAGACACGTCCCCCGGAGTTACTGTATAATGTCCCATTCCCAGCAGTCACCTCTCCAGTCATCACCCAGACACATTCCCTGATGTTACTGTATAATGTCCCATTCCCTTGAGTCACCTCTCCAGTCATCACCCAGACACGTCACCTGGTGTTACTGTATAATGTCCCATTCCCAGCGGTCACCTCTCCAGTCATCACCCAGACATGTCCCCTAATGTTACTGTATAATGCCCCATTCCCAGCAGCCACCTCTCCAGTCATCACCCAGACACATCACCTGGTGTTACTGTATAATGTCCCATTCCCAGCGGTCACCTCTCCAGTCATCACCCAGACACATCCCCTGGTGTTACTGTATAATGCCCCATTCCCAGCAGTCACCTCTCCAGTCATCACCCAGACACATCCCCCGGAGTTACTGTATAATGTCCCATTCCCAGCAGTCCCCTCTTCAGTCATCACCCAGACACATCCCCCGGAGTTACTCCCCCGGTGTTACTGTATAATGTCCCATTCCCAGCAGTCACCTCTCCAGTCATCACCCAGACACGTCCCCCGGAGTTACTGTATAATGTCCCATTCCCAGCAGTCACCTCTCCAGTCATCACCCAGACACGTCCCCCGGAGTTACTGTATAATGTCCCATTCCCAGCAGTTACCTCTCCAGTCATCACCCAGACACGTCCCCCGGAGTTACTGTATAATGTCCCATTCCCAGCAGTCACCTCTCCTGTTATCACCCAGACACGTCCCCCGGTGTTACTGTATAATGTCCCATTCCGAGCAGTCACCTCTCCAGTCATCACCCAGACACGTCCCCCGGTGTTACTGTATAATGTCCCATTCCGAGCAGTCACCTCTCCAGTCATCACCCAGACACGTCCCCTGTGTTACTGTATAATGTCCCATTCCCAGCAGTCCCCTCTTCAGTCATCACCCAGACACATCCCCCGGAGTTACTCCCCCGGTGTTACTGTATAATGTCCCATTCCCAGCAGTCACCTCTCCAGTCATCACCCAGACACGTCCCCCGGAGTTACTGTATAATGTCCCATTCCCAGCAGTCACCTCTCCAGTCATCACCCAGACACGTCCCCCGAAGTTACTGTATAATGTCCCATTCCCAGCAGTCACCTCTCCAGTCATCACCCAGACACGTCCCCCGAAGTTACTGTATAATGTCCCATTCCCAGCAGTCACCTCTCCAGTCATCACCCAGACACGTCCCCTGGTGTTACTGTATAATGCCCCATTACCAGCAGTCACATCTCCAGTCATCACCCAGACACGTCCCCTGGTGTTACTGTATAATGTCACATTCCCAGCAGTCACCTCTCCAGTCATCACCCAGACACGTCCCCCGCTGTTACTGTATAATGTCCCATTCCCAGCAGTCACCTCTCCAGTCATCACCCAGACACGTCCCCTGGTGTTACTGTATAATGTCACATTCCCAGCAGTCACCTCTCCAGCAGTTGAATGATGGTGTTGGTGAGTTTATATGGAGTGCTGCTCTACTCTGTGTTCTGGATTGCTTACACATACAAAAAACCGGTACAAATTAGAAAAGTGGGCATGGCCACAGGTAAAGGGGGCGTGGTCACACCCCTTTTCCTATACTTTCAATGGAAGTTTGGTGAGCCATGGTACTGGCCACCATGGGCTGAGGCACCAGTACGTTTCTTTTATTCGTGAAGTGAGGTGAGCAGAAGACAGGGGATGGGAGGAGAGGAGGGGATGGGAGGCAGGCAGGGGGCAGCAGAGGGGAGGGGTATGGGTGACAGGCAGGGGGCAGCAGGAGAGGGGAGTATGCGAGGCAAGCAGGGGGCAGCAAAGAAGGAGGGGTATGGGTGGCATGGCACGGGGCAGCAGGGGAAGGGGGTATGGGAGGCAGGGGGCAGCAGGGGAGGGGGGTATGGGAGGCAGGCAGGGGGCAGCAGGGGAGGGGGGTATGGGAGGCAGGCAGGGGTGGGGGGTATGGGAGGCAGCAGAGGAGGGGGGTATGAGGCCGGCAGGGGGCAGCAGAGGAGGAGGGTATGGGAGGCAGGCAGGGGGCAGCAGGGGAGGGGGTATGGGAGGCAGACAGGGGGCAGCAGAGGAGGGGGGTATGAGAGGCAGGCAGGGGGCAGTAGGGGAGGGGGGTATGGGAGGCAGCAGAGGAGGGGGTATGAGAGGCAGGCAGGGGGCAGCAGAGGAGGGGGGTATGGGAGGCAGGGGGCAGCAGGGTATAGGGGGAAGCAGGGGAGGGGGCAGCAGAGGAGGGGGGTATGGGAGGCAGCAGAGGAGGGGGGTATGGGAGGCAGGGGGCAGCAGAGGAGGGGGGTATGGGAGGCAGGGGGCATCAGGGTATAGGGGGAAGCAGGGGAGGGGGGTATGGGAGGCAGCAGAGGAGGGGGGTATGGGAGGCAGCAGAGGAGGGGGGTATGGGAAGCAGGGGGCAGCAGAGGAGGGGGTTATGAGAGGCAGGCAGGGGCAGCAGAGGAGGGGGGTATGGGAGGCAGGCAGGGGGCAGCAGGGGAGGGGGGTATGGGAGGCAGGCAGGGGAGGGGGGTATGGGAGGCAGCAGAGGAGGGGGGTATGAGGCAGGCAGGGGGCAGCAGAGGAGGAGGGTATGGGAAGCAGGCAGGGGGCAGCAGGGGAGGGGGGTATGGGAGGCAGACAGGGGGCAGCAGAGGAGGGGGTTATGGGAGGCAGCAGGGGATGGGAGGCAGCAGAGGAGGGGGGTATGGGAAGCAGGGGGCAGCAGAGGAGGGGGGTATGGGAGGCAGGCAGGGGGCAGCAGAGGAGGGGGGTATGGGAGGCAGGCAGGGGGCAGCAGGGGAGGGGGGTATGGGAGGCAGGCAGGGGAGGCGGGTATGGGAGGCAGGGGGCAGCAGAGGAGGGGGGTATGGGAGGCAGGGGAGGGGGTATGGGGGGTATGGGAGGTAGGGGAGGGGGGTATTAGAGGCTGGCAGGGGGCAGCAGAGGAGGGGGGTATGGGAGGCAGGCAGGGGGCAGCAGGGGAGGGGGTATGGGAGGCAGGGGGCAGAAGAGGAGGGGGGTATGGGAAGCAGGGGGCAGCAGAGGAGGGGGTATGAGAGGCAGGCAGGGGGCAGCAGAGGAGGGGGGTATGAGAGGCAGGCATGGGGCAGTAGGGGAGGGGGGTATGGGAGGCAGCAGAGGAGGGGGGTATGAGAGGCAGGCAGGGGGCAGCAGAGGAGGGGGTATGGGAGGCAGGGGGCAGCAGGGTATAGGGGGAAGCAGGGGAGGGGGGTATGGGAGGCAGGGGGCAGCAGAGGAGGGGGGTATGGGAGGCAGCAGAAGAGGGGGGTATGGGAGGCAGGGGGCAGCAGAGGAGGGGGGTATGGGAGGCAGGGGGCAGCAGGGTATAGGGGGAAGCAGGGGAGGGGGGTATGGGAGGCAGCAGAGGAGGGGGGTATGGGAGGCAGCAGGAGGGGGGTATGGGAAGCAGGGGGCAGCAGAGGAGGGGGTTATGAGAGGCAGGCAGGGGGCAGCAGAGGAGGGGGGTATGGGAGGCAGGCAGGGGAGGGGGGTATGGGAGGCAGACAGGAGAGGGGGGTATGGGAGGCAGGCAGGGGAGGGGGGGGGTATGAGGCAGGCAGGGGGCAGCAGAGGAGGAGGGTATGGGAGGCAGGCAGGGGGCAGCAGGGGAGGGGGGTATGGGAGGCAGACAGGGGGCAGCAGGGGAGGGGGGCATGGGAGGCAGCAGGGGTTGGGAGGCAGCAGAGGAGGGGGGTATGGGAAGCAGGGGGCAGCAGAGGAGGGGGGTATGAGAGGCAGGCAGGGGGCAGCAGAGGAGGGGGGTATGGGAGGCAGGCAGGGGGCAGCAGGGGAGGGGGGTATGGGAGGCAGGCAGGGAAGGCGGGTATGGGAGGCAGGGGGCAGCAGAGGAGGGGGGTATGGGAGGCAGGGGAGGGGGGTATGGGGGATATGGGAGGTTTGGGAGGGGGGTATTAGAGGCTGGCAGGGGGCAGCAGAGGAGGGGGGTATGGGAGGCAGGGGGCAGCAGGGGAGGGGGTATGGGAGGCAGGGGGCAGAAGAGGAGGGGGGTATGGGAAGCAGGGGGCAGAAGAGGAGGGGGGTATGGGAAGCAGGGGGCAGCAGAGGAGGGGGGTATGAGAGGCAGGCAGGGGGCAGCAGAGGAGGGGGGTATGAGAGGCAGGCAGGGGGCAGTAGGGGAGGGGGGTATGAGAGGCAGGCAGGGGGCAGCAGAGGAGGGGGGTATGGGAGGCAGGGGGCAGCAGGGTATAGGGGGCAGCAGAGGAAGGGGGTATGGGAGGCAGCAGAGGAGGGGGGTATGGGAGGCAGGGGGCAGCAGAGGAGGGGGGTATGGGAGGCAGCAGAGGAGGGGGGTATGGGAGGCAGCAGAGGAGGGGGGTATGGGAAACAGGGGGCAGCAGAGGAGGGGGTTATGAGAGGCAGGCAGGGGGCAGCAGAGGAGGGGGTATGGGAGGCAGGCAGGGGGCAGCAGAGGAGGGGGTATGGGAGGCAGGCAGGGGGCAGCAGGGGAGTGGGGTATGGGAGGCAGGCAGGGGGCAGCAGGGGAGTGGGGTATGGGAGGCAGGCTGGGGAGGCGGGTATGGTAGGCAGGGGGCAGCAGAGGAGGGGGGTATGGGAGGCAGGGGAGGGGGGTATGGGAGGTAGGGGAGGGGGGTATGGGAGGCAGGCAGGGGGCAGCAGAGGAGTGGGGTATGGGAGGCAGGCAGGGGGAAGCAGGGGAGGGGGCAGAAGAGGAGGGGGGTATGGGAAGCAGGGGGAAGCAGAGGAGGGGGGTATGAGAGGCAGGCAGGGGGCAGCAGAGGAGGGGGGTATGAGAGGCAGGCAGGGGGCAGTAGGGGAGGGGGGTATGAGAGGCAGGCAGGGGGCAGCAGAGGAGGGGGGTATGGGAGGCAGGGGGCAGCAGGGTATAGGGGAAGCAGGGGAGGGGGGTATGGGAGGCAGCAGAGGAGGGGGGTATGGGAGGCAGCAGAGGAGGGGGGTATGGGAGGCAGGGGGCAGCAGAGGAGGGGGGTATGGGAGGCAGGGGGCAGCAGGGTATAGGGGGAAGCAGGGGAGGGGGGTATGGGAGGCAGCAGAGGAGGGGGGTATGGGAGGCAGGGGGCAGCAGGGTATAGGGGCAGCAGAGGGGAGGGGGGTATAGGAGGCAGGGGGCAGAAGGGGAGAGGGGTATGGGGGGCAGCAGGGGAGGGGGGTATGGGAGGCAGGGGGCAGCAGGGGAGGAGGATAGAAGGGTACAGACAGGGGGGGCAGGTGGTAAGTGGGGGGCATTACCTGTAGGAGGCAGCAGCAGCAGATGAGACCGGGGGCGGTGCTCCGTGTACAGGAAGTGGCCGGGCAGTATTTCCGGGTCACCCTCTGCAGAACGCATGGGATTATGGGTAAAGACAGCTGCAGTAACATGACGACTAGGAAAAGCCCCGCCCACTCTCCCACCATAGGCGGTAGATTCCTATCACTCATCGTGTAGCCCCGCCCATTCTTCATAGGCCGAATCTCCTATCACTCAGCCCGGCCGCTTTTCTTTCCATAGGCCGCAGCCCCGCCCACTCCTCCGCCTATAGGCAGCAGTAACCCGTCACTCAGCTAGCCCCGCCCCAGTCTCCCGCCACTAGACGAACGTACCCGTCACTCATTCTCAGTCTCCCGCCCATAGCTCGCTGCCCCGCCCACTCTCCCTCCCATAGGCCGCAGCACAGTCCCCGCCCTCCTCTGCCTCCGGTCACTGTATACGTCATTATCTGCCGCTCACACAGACTAAGCCAACATGGCGGCGCTGATAGGGAGCCAGCAACATGGCGCCTGCCCCCTCCTGATGCTGTCCTGTGTGTGTATGATGTGTACAGATCCCCTGTCTGTGTGGAGTGTGTATGTGCTCCCCAGGTGGGGACCCTGACAGCGCACATGTTACACTTACCTCCTGCTTTTACTCAGGTGTACTAACTACTGGCTGTAAAGGATCCAATGGTGGAGATAAGTACATTGTAATACTGAGGAGGAGGACTGGAGTAATATAACCAGAATTGTACACAAGTGAGGTACATGAGGCACCATGCAGTGTGAGATGCCTCATACATCCAGCCTTAATACACCTCGCAGTGTGAGATGCCTCATACAGCTTGCCTCAATATACCTTGCAGTGTGAGATGCCTCATACATCCAGCCTCAATACAACATACAGTTTGTAATACCTCATAGATCTAGCCTCAATACACCTTGTAATGTTGTGATGCCTCATACTTCCAGCCTCAATACACCTTGCAGTGTTAGATGCCTCATACATCTAGCCTCAATACACCATGCCATGTGAGATGCCTCAATACACCATGCAGTGAGATGCCTCATACATCCAGCATCAATACACCTTGCAGTTTGAGATGCCTCAATACACCATGCACTGTGAGATGCCTCATACTTCCAGCCTCAATACGTCATGCTTCTAGAGATAGCTCATACATCAAGCCTCAATACACCATGCAGTGTGAGATGCCTCATACATCTTGCCTCAATATACCTTGCAGTGTGAGATGCCTCATACATCTAGCCTCAATAAACCTTGCCGTGTAAGATGCCTCATACATCTTGCCTCAACACACCATGCAGTGTGAGATGCCTAAAAACACCATGCAGTGTGAGATGCATCATACATCCAGCCTCAATACACCATGCAGTGTGAGATGCCGCATACATCCAAGCTAAATACACCATGCAGTGTGAGATGCCTCGTACATCTAGCCTCAATACACCTTGCAGTGTGAGATGCCTCATACATCTAGCCTTAATACACCTTGCAGTGTGAGATGCCTCATATATGTAACCTCAATAAACTTTGCAGTGGGATATGACTCATACATCCAGCCTCAATAAACCTTGCAGTGTGAGATGCCTCATACATCTAGCCTCAATACACCATGCAGTGTGAGATGTTTCATACATCCAGCCTCAAAACACCATGCAGTGTGAGATGCCTCATACAGCCAGCCTCAATACGTCATACAGCGCAAGATGCCTCATACATCCAGCCTCAATATGCCATGCAGCGCGAGATGCCTTATACATCCATCCTCAATACATCACGCAGTGCGAGATGCTTCATACAGCCAGCCGCAATACACCATGCTTTGTGAGATGCCTCATACATCCAGCCTCAATACGTCATGCTTCTCGAGATAGCTCATATATCTAGCCTCAATGCACCTTGCAGTGTGTGATGCCTCATACTTCCAGCCTCAATACACCATGCAGTATTAGATGCCTCATACATCTAGCCTCAATACACCATGCCATGTGAGATGCCTCAGTACACCATGCAGTGAGATGCCTCATACATCCAGCCTCAATACGTCATGCTTCTCGAGATAGCTTATACATCAAGCCTCAATACACCATGCACTGTGAGATGCCTCGTACATCTTGCCTCAATATACCTTGCAGTGTGAGATGCCTCATACATCTAGCCTAAATATACCTTGCAGTGTGAGATGCCTCATACAGCTTACCGCAATACACCTTGCAGTGTGAGATGCCTCATACATCTAGCCTCAATATACCTTGCAGTGTGAGATGCCTCATATATGTAACCTCAATAAACCTTGCAGTGGGATATGCCTCATACATCCAGCCTCAAAACACCTTGCAGTGTGAGATGCCTCATACATCTAGCCTCAATACACCATGCAGTGTGAGATGCCTCAAAACACCATGCAGTGTGAGATGCATCATACATCCAGCCTCAATACACCATGCAGTATGAGATGCCTCATACATCCAAGCTAAATATACCATGCAGTGTGAGATGCCTCGTACATCTAGCCTCAATACACCTTGCAGTGTGAGATTCCTCATACATCCAGCCTTAATACACCATGCAGTGTGAGATGACTCATACATCCAGCCTCAATACTCCATGCAGCGCAAGATGCCTCATACATCCAGCCTCAATACGTCATGCAGCGTGAGATTCCTCATCCATCCATCCTCAAAACATCATGCAGCATGAGATACCTCATACATCCAGCCGCAATACACCATGCAGTGTGAGATGACTCATACATCCAGCCTCAATACTCCATGCAGCGCGCGATGCCTCATACATCCAGCCTCAATACGTCATGCAGCGCGAGATGCCTCATCCATCCATCCTCAAAACATCATGCAGCATGAGATACCTCATACATCCTGCCACAATACACCATGCAGTGTGAGATGCCTCATACATCCAAGCTAAATACACCATGCAGTGTGAGATGCCTCGTACATCTAGCCTCAATACACCTTGCAGTGTGAGATGCCTCATACATCTAGCCTCAATACACCTTGCAGTGTGAGATGCCTCATATATGTAACCTCAATAAACTTTGCAGTGGGATATGACTCATACATCCAGCCTCAATAAACCTTGCAGTGTGAGATGCCTCATACATCTAGCCTCAATACACCATGCAGTGTGAGATGCTTCATACATCCAGCCTCAAAACACCATGCAGTGTGAGATGCCTCATACAGCCAGCCTCAATACGTCATACAGCGCAAGATGCCTCATACTTCCAGCCTCAATATGCCATGCAGCGCGAGATGCCTCATACATCCATCCTCAATACATCACGCAGTGCGAGATGCTTCATACAGCCAGCCGCAATACACCATGCTTTGTGAGATGCCTCATACATCAAGCCTCAATACGTCATGCTTCTCGAGATAGCTCATATATCTAGCCTCAATGCACCTTGCAGTGTGTGATGCCTCATACTTCCAGCCTCAATACACCATGCAGTATTAGAAGCCTCATACATCTAGCCTCAGTACACCATGCCATGTGAGATGCCTCAGTACACCATGCAGTGAGATGCCTCATACATCCAGCCTCAATACGTCATGCTTCTCGAGATAGTTTATACATCAAGCCTCAATACACCATGCACTGTGAGATGCCTCGTACATCTTGCCTCAATATACCTTGCAGTGTGAGATGCCTCATACATCTAGCCTCAATATACCTTGCAGTGTGAGATGCCTCATACAGCTTACCGCAATACACCTTGCAGTGTGAGATGCCTCATACATCTAGCCTCAATATACCTTGCAGTGTGAGATGCCTCATATATGTAACCTCAATAAACCTTGCAGTGGGATATGCCTCATACATCCAGCCTCAAAACACCTTGCAGTGTGAGATGCCTCATACATCTAGCCTCAATACACCATGCAATGTGAGATGCCTCAAAACACCATGCAGTGTGAGATGCATCATACATCCAGCCTCAATACACCATGCAGTATGAGATGCCTCATACATCCAAGTTAAATATACCATGCAGTGTGAGATGCCTCGTACATCTAGCCTCAATACACCTTGCAGTGTGAGATTCCTCATACATCCAGCCTTAATACACCATGCAGTGTGAGATGACTCATACATCCAGCCTCAATACTCCATGCAACGCAAGATGCCTCATACATCCAGCCTCAATACGTCATGCAGCGTGAGATTCCTCATCCATCCTCAAAACATCATGCAGCATGAGATACCTCATACATCCAGCCGCAATACACCATGCAGTGTGAGATGCCTCATACATTCAAGCTAAATACACCATGCAGTGTGAGATGCCTCGTTCATCTAGCCTCAATACACCTTGCAGTGTGAGATGCCTCATACATCTAGCCTCAATATACCTTGCAGTGTGAGATGCCTCATACAGCTTACCGCAATACACCTTGCAGTGTGAGATGCCTCATACATCTAGCCTCAATATACCTTGCAGTGTGAGATGCCTCATATATGTAACCTCAATAAACCTTGCAGTGGGATATGCCTCATACATCCAGCCTCAAAACACCTTGCAGTGTGAGATGCCTCATACATCTAGCCTCAATACACCATGCAGTGTGAGATGACTCGTTCATCTAGCCTCAATACACCTTGCAGTTTGAGATGCCTTAATACACCATGCAGTGTGAGATGCCTCAATACACCATGCAGTGTGAGATGCCTCATACTTCCAGCCTCTACATCATGCTTCTCGAGATAGCTTATACATCAAGCCTCAATACACCATGCACTGTGAGATGTCTCATACATCTTGCCTCAATATACCTTGCAGTGTGAGATGCCTCATACATCTAGCCTCAATAAACCTTGCAGTGTAAGATGCCTCATACATCTAGCCTCAAAACACCATGCAGTGTGAGATGCATCATACATCCAGCCTCAATACACCATGCAGTTTGAGATGCCTCATACATCCAAGCTAAATACACCATGCAGTGTGAGATGCCTCGTATATCTAGCCTCAATACACCTTGCAGTGTGAGATTCCTCATACATCCAGCCTTAATACACCATGCAGTGTGAGATGCCTCATACATCCAGCCTCAATACGTCATGCAGCGTGAGATTCCTCATCCATCCATCCTCAAAACATCATGCAGCATGAGATACCTCATACATCCAGCCGCAATACACCATGCAGTGTGAGATGCCTCATACATTCAAGCTAAATATACCATGCAGTGTGAGATGCCTCGTTCATCTAGCCTCAATACACCTTGCAGTGTGAGATGCCTCATACATCTAGCCTCAATATACCTTGCAGTGTGAGATGCCTCATATGTAACCTCAATAAACCTTGCAGTGGGATATGCCTCATACATCCAGCCTCAAAATACTTTGCAGTGTGAGATGCCTCATACATCTAGCCTCAATACACCATGCAATGTGAGATGCCTCAAAACACCATGCAGTGTGAGATGCCTCATACATCTAGCCTCAATACACCATGCAGTGTGAGATGCCTCGTGCATCTAGCCTCAATACACCTTGCAGTGTGAGATTCCTCATACATCCAGCCTTAATACACCATGCAGTGTGAGATGACTCATACATCCAGCCTCAATACTCCATGCAGCGCGAGATGCCTCATACATCCAGCCTCAATATGTCATGCAGCGCGAGATTCCTCATCCATACATCCTCAAAACATCATGCAGCATGAGATACCTCATACATCCAGCCGCAATACACCATGCAGTGTGAGATGCCTCATACATTCAAGCTAAATATACCATGCAGTGTGAGATGCCTCGTTCATCTAGCCTCAATACACCTTGCAGTGTGAGATGCCTCATACATCTAGCCTCAATATACCTTGCAGTGTGAGATGCCTCATATATGTAACTCAATAAACCTTGCAGTGGGATATGCCTCATACATCCAGCCTCAAAATACCTTGCAGTGTGAGATGCCTCATACATCTAGCCTCAATACACCATGCAGTGTGAGATGCCTCGTTCATCTAGCCTCAAAACACCTTGCAGTGTGAGATGCGTCATACATCTAGCCTCAATATACCTTGCAGTGTGAGATGCCTCATATATGTAACCTCAATAAACCTTGCAGTGGGATATGCCTCATATATCCAGCCTCAAAACACCTTGCAGTGTGAGATGCCTCATACATCTAGCCTCAATACACCATGCAGTGTGAGATGCCTCATACATCTAGCCTCAATACACCATGCAGTGTGAGAGGCTTCATACATCCAGCCTCAAAACACCATGCAGTGTGAGATGCCTCATACAGCCAACGTCAATACAACATGCAGTGTGAGATGCCTCATACATCTAGCCTCAATACACCTTGCAGTGTGAGATGCTTCACACATCCGGCCTCAATACGCCATGCAGTGCGAGATGCATCATACAGCCAGCCTCAATACGTCATACAGCGCAAGATGCCTCATACATCCAGCCTCAATATGCCATGCAGCGCGGGATGCCTCATACATCCATCCTCAATACATCACGCAGTGCGAGATGCCTCATACAGCCAGCCGCAATACACCATGCTGTGTGAGATGCCTCATATCTAGCCTCATTACACCATGCAGTGTGAGATGCCTCAATACGCCATGCAGTGTGAGATGCCTCATACATCCAGACTCACTAAATCATGCAGCGCGAGATTCCTCATACATCCAGCCTCAATACACCTTGCAGTGTGAGATGCCTCATACATCCAGCCTTAGTACACCATGCAGTGGGAGATGACTCATACATCCAGCCTCAATACTCCATGCAGCGCGAGATGCCTCATACATCCAGCCTCAATACGTCATGCAGCGCGAGATGCCTCATCCATCCATCCTCAAAACATCATGCAGCATGAGATACCTCATACATCCAGCCGCAATACACCATGCAGTGTGAGATGCCTCATACATCCAAGCTAAATACACCATAGAGTGTGAGATGCCTCGTACATCTAGCCTCAATACACCTTGCAGTGTGAGATGCCTCATACATCTAGCCTCAATACACATTGCAGTGTGAGATGCCTCATATATGTAACCTCAATACACCTTGCAGTGGGATATGCCTCATACATCCAGCCTCAAAACACCTTGCAGTGTGAGATGCCTCATACACCTAGCCTCAATACACCATGCAGTGTGAGATGCTTCATACATCCAGCCTCAAAACACCATGCAGTGTGAGATGCCTCATGCAGCCAACCTCAATACAACATGCAGTGTGAGATGCCTCATACATCCAGCCTCAATACACCATGCAGTGTGAGATGCCTCATACATCTAGCCTCAATACACCTTGCAGTTTGAGATGCTTCACACATCCGGCCGCAATACGCCATGCAGTGCGAGATGCCTCATACAGCCAGCCTCAATACATCATACAGCGCAAAATGCCTCATACATCCAGCCTCAATATGCCATGCAGCGCGAGATGCCTCATACATCCAGCCTCAATACATCTTGCAGTTTGAGATGCCTTAATACACCATGCAGTTTGAGATGCCTCAATACACCATGCAGTGTGAGATGCCTCATACTTCCAGCCTCAATTCGTCATGCTTCTCGAGATAGCTTATACATCAAGCCTCAATACACCATGCACTGTGAGATGCCTCATACATCTTGCCTCAATATACCTTGCAGTGTGAGATGCCTCATACATCTAGCCTCAATAAACCTTGCAGTGTAAGATGCCTCATACATCTAGCCTCAATACACCATGCAGTGTGAGATGCCTCAAAACACCATGCAGTGTGAGATGCATCATACATCCAGCCTCAATACACCATGCAGTATGAGATGCCTCATACATCCAAGCTAAATACACCATGCAGTGTGAGATGCCTCATACATCTAGCCTCAATACACCTTGCAGTGTGAGATTCCTCATACATCCAGCCTTAATACACCATGCAGTGTGAGATAACTCATACATCCAGCCTCAATACTCCATGCAGCGCGAGATGCCTCATACATCCAGCCTCAATACGTCATGCAGCGCGAGATGCCTCATCCATCCATCCTCAAAACATCATGCAGCATGAGATACCTCATACATCCAGCCGCAATACACCATGCAGTGTGAGATGCCTCATACATCCAAGCTAAATACACCATGCAGTGTGAGATGCCTCGTACATCTAGCCTCAATACACCTTGCAGTGTGAGATGCCTCATACATCTAGCCTCAGTATACCTTGCAGTGTGAGATGCCTCATATATGTAACCTCAATAAACCTTGCAGTGGGATATGCCTCATACATCCAGCCTCAAAACACCTTGCAGTGTGAGATGCCTCATACATCTAGCCTCAATACACCATGCAGTGTGAGATGCCTCGTTCATCTAGCCTCAATACACCTTGCCGTTTGAGATGCCTTAATATACCATGCAGTGTGAGATGCCTCAATACACCATGCAGTGTGATATGCCTCATACTTCCAGCCTCTATATCATGCTTCTCGAGATAGCTTATACATCAAGCCTCAATACACCATGCACTGTGAGATGCCTCATACATCTTGCCTCAATATACCTTGCAGTGTGAGATGCCTCATACATCTAGCCTCAATAAACCTTGCAGTGTAAGATGCCTCATACATCTAGCCTCAATACACCATGCAGTGTGAGATGCCTCAAAACACCATGCAGTGTGAGATGCATCATACATCCAGCCTCAATACACCATGCAGTATGAGATGCCTCATACATCCAAGCTAAATACACCATGCAGTGTGAGATGCCTCGTACATCTAGCCTCAATACACCTTGCAGTGTGAGATTCCTCATACATCCAGCCTTAATACACCATGCAGTGTGAGATGACTCATACATCCAGCCTCAATACTCCATGCAGCGCGAGATGCCTCATACATCCAGCCTCAATATGTCATGCAGCGCGAGATTCCTCATCCATACATCCTCAAAACATCATGCAGCATGAGATACCTCATACATCCAGCCGCAATACACCATGCAGTGTGAGATGCCTCATACATTCAAGCTAAATATACCATGCAGTGTGAGATGCCTCGTTCATCTAGCCTCAATATACCTTGCAGTGTGAGATGCCTCATACATCTAGCCTCAATATACCTTGCAGTGTGAGATGCCTCATATATGTAACGCAATAAACCTTGCAGTGGGATATGCCTCATACATCCAGCCTCAAAATACCTTGCAGTGTGAGATGCCTCATACATCTAGCCTCAATACACCATGCAGTGTGAGATGCCTCGTTCATCTAGCCTCAAAACACCTTGCAGTGTGAGATGCCTCATACATCTAGCCTCAATATACCTTGCAGTGTGAGATGCCTCATATATGTAACCTCAATAAACCTTGCATTGGTATATGCCTCATATATCCAGCCTCAAAACACCTTGCAGTGTGAGATGCCTCATACATCTAGCCTCAATACACCATGCAGTGTGAGAGGCTTCATACATCCAGCCTCAAAACACCATGCAGTGTGAGATGCCTCATACAGCCAACGTCAATACAACATGCAGTGTGAGATGCCTCATACATCCAGCCTCAATACACCATGCAGTGTGAGATGCCTCATACATCTAGCCTCAATACACCTTGCAGTGTGAGATGCTTCACACATCCGGCCTCAATACGCCATGCAGTGCGAGATGCCTCATACAGCCAGCCTCAATACGTCATACAGCGCAAGATGCCTCATACATCCAGCCTCAATATGCCATGCAGCGCGAGATGCCTCATACATCCATCCTCAATACATCACGCAGTGCGAGATGCCTCATACAGCCAGCCGCAATACACCATGCTGTGTGAGATGCCTCATATCTAGCCTCATTACACCATGCAGTGTGAGATGCCTCAATACGCCATGCAGTGTGAGATGCCTCATACATCCAGACTCACTAAATCATGCAGCGCGAGATTCCTCATACATCCAGCCTCAATACACCTTGCAGTGTGAGATGCCTCATACATCCAGCCTTAGTACACCATGCAGTGGGAGATGACTCATACATCCAGCCTCAATACTCCATGCAGCGCGAGATGCCTCATACATCCAGCCTCAATACGTCATGCAGAGCGAGATGCCTCATCCATCCATCCTCAAAACATCATGCAGCATGAGATACCTCATACATCCAGCCGCAATAAACCATGCAGTGTGAGATGCCTCATGCATCCAAGCTAAATACACCATAGAGTGTGAGATGCCTCGTACATCTAGCCTCAATACACCTTGCAGTGTGAGATGCCTCATACATCTAGCCTCAATACACATTGCAGTGTGAGATGCCTCATATATGTAACCTCAATACACCATGCAGTGGGATATGCCTCATACATCCAGCCTAAAAACACCTTGCAGTGTGAGATGCCTCATACACCTAGCCTCAATACACCATGCAGTGTGAGATGCTTCATACATCCAGCCTCAAAACACCATGCAGTGTGAGATGCCTCATGCAGCCAACCTCAATACAACATGCAGTGTGAGATGCCTCATACATCCAGCCTCAATACACCATGCAGTGTGAGATGCCTCATACATCTAGCCTCAATACACCTTGCAGTGTGAGAAGCTTCACACATCCGGCCTCAATACGCCATGCAGTGCGAGATGCCTCATACAGCCAGCCTCAATACATCATACAGCGCAAAATGCCTCATACATCCAGCCTCAATATGCCATGCAGCGCGAGATGCCTCATACATCCAGCCTCAATACATCTTGCAGTTTGAGATGCCTTAATACACCATGCAGTTTGAGATGCCTCAATACACCATGCAGTGTGAAATGCCTCATACTTCCAGCCTCAATTCGTCATGCTTCTCGAGATAGCTTATACATCAAGCCTCAATACACCATGCACTGTGAGATGCCTCATACATCTTGCCTCAATATACCTTGCAGTGTGAGATGCCTCATACATCTAGCCTCAATAAACCTTGCAGTGTAAGATGCCTCATACATCTAGCCTCAATACACCATGCAGTGTGAGATGCCTCAAAACACCATGCAGTGTGAGATGCATCATACATCCAGCCTCAATACACCATGCAGTATGAGATGCCTCATACATCCAAGCTAAATACACCATGCAGTGTGAGATGCCTCATACATCTAGCCTCAATACACCTTGCAGTGTGAGATTCCTCATACATCCAGCCTTAATACACCATGCAGTGTGAGATGACTCATACATCCAGCCTCAATACTCCATGCAGCGCGAGATGCTTCATACATCCAGCCTCAATACGTCATGCAGCGCGAGATGCCTCATCCATCCATCCTCAAAACATCATGCAGCATGAGATACCTCATACATCCAGCCGCAATACACCATGCAGTGTGAGATGCCTCATACATCCAAGCTAAATACACCATGCAGTGTGAGATGCCTCGTACATCTAGCCTCAATACACCTTGCAGTGTGAGATGCCTCATACATCTAGCCTCAATATACCTTGCAGTGTGAGATGCCTCATATATGTAACCTCAATAAACCTTGTCGTGGGAGATGCCTCATACATCCAGCCTCAATAAACCTTGCAGTGTAAGAAGCCTCATACATCTAGCCTCAATACACCATGCAGTGTAAGATGCCTCATACATCTAGCCTCAATACACCATGCAGTGTGAGATGCCTCAAAACACCATGCAGTGTGAGATGCATCATACATCCAGCCTCAATACACCATGCAGTATGAGATGCCTCATACATCCAAGCTAAATACACCATGCAGTGTGAGATGCCTCATACATCTAGCCTCAATACACCTTTCAGTGTGAGATTCCTCATACATCCAGCCTTAATACACCATGCAGTGTGAGATTACTCATACATCCAGCCTCAATACTCCATGCAGCGCGAGATGCCTCATACATCCAGCCTCAATACGTCATGCAGCGCGAGATGCCTCATCCATCCATCCTCAAAACATCATGCCGCATGAGATACCTCATACATCCAGCCGCAATACACCATGCAGTATGAGATGCCTCATACATCCAAGCTAAATACACCATGCAGTGTGAGATGCCTCGTACATCTAGCCTCAATACACCTTGCAGTGTGAGATGCCTCATATATGTAACCTCAATAAACCTTGCCGTGGGAGATGCCTCATACATCCAGCCTCAAAACACCTTGCAGTGTGAGATGCCTCATACATCTAGCCTCAATACACCATGCAGTGTGAGATGCTTCATACATCCAGCCTCAAAACACCATGCAGTGTGAGATGCCTCATACAGCCAACCTCAATACAACATGCAGTGTGAGATGCCTCATACATATAGCCTCAATACACCTTGCAGTGTTAGATGCTTCACACATCCGGCCTCAATACGTCATACAGCGCAAGATGCCTCATACATCCAGCCTCAATATGCCATGCAGCGCGAGATGCCTCATACATCCATCCTCAATACATCACGCAGTGCGAGATGCCTCATACAGCCAGCCGCAATACACCATGCTGTGTGAGATGCCTCATATCTGGCCTCATTACACCATGCAGTGTGAGATGTTTCAATACACCATGCAGTGTGAGATGCGTCATACATCCAGCCTCAATACATCATGCTTCTCGAGATAGCTTACATATAGCCTCAATGCACCTTGCAGTGTGAGATGCCTCATACATCCAGCCTCAATACACCATACAGTGTGTGATGCCTCATAGATCCAGCCTCAATACACCTTGTAATGTGAGATGCCTCATACTTCCAGCCTCAATACACCATGCAGTGTTAGATGCCTCATACATTTAGCCTCAATACACCATGCCATGTGAGATGCCTCAATACACCATGCAGTGAGATGCCTCATACATCCAGCCTCATTACACCGTGCAGTTTGAGATGCCTCAATACACCATGCAGTGTGAGATGCCTCAATACACCATGCAGTGTGAGATGCCTCATACTTCCAGCCTCAATACGTCATGCTTCTCGAGATAGCTTATACATCAAGCCTCAATACACCATGCACTGTGAGATGCCTCATACATCTTGCCTCAATGCACCTTGCAGTGTGAGATGCCTCATACATCCAGCCTCAATACACCATACAGTGTGTGATGCCTCATAGATCCAGCCTCAATACACCTTGTAATGTGAGATGCCTCATACTTCCAGCCTCAATACACCATGCAGTGTTAGATGCCTCATACATTTAGCCTCAATACACCATGCCATGTGAGATGCCTCAATACACCATGCAGTGAGATGCCTCATACATCCAGCCTCATTACACCGTGCAGTTTGAGATGCCTCAATACACCATGCAGTGTGAGATGCCGCAAAACACCATGCAGTGTGAGATGCATCATACATCCAGCCTCATTACACCATGCAGAATGAGATGCCTCATACAACTAAGCTAAATACACCATGCAGTGTGAGATGCCTCGTACATCTAGCCTCAATACACCTTGCAGTGTGAGATTCCTCATACATCCAGCCTCAATACTCCATGCAGCGCGAGATGCCTCATACATCCAGCCTCAATACGTCATGCAGTGTGAGATTCCTCATCCATCCATCCTCAAAACATCATGCAGCATGAGATACCTCATACATCCAGCCGCAATACACCATGCAGTGTGAGATGCCTCATACATTCAAGCTAAATACACCATGCAGTGTGAGATGCCTCATACATTCAAGCTAAATACACCATGCAGTGTGAGATGCCTCATTCATCTAGCCTCAATACACCTTGCAGTGTGAGATGCCTCATACATCTAGCCTCAATATACCTTGCAGTGTGAGATGCCTCATATATGTAACCTCAATAAACCTTGCAGTGGGAGATGCCTCTTACATCCAGCCTCAAAACACCTTGCAGTGTGAGATGCCTCATACATCTAGCCTCAATACACCATGCAGTGTGAGATGCTTCATACATCCAGCCTCAAAACACCATGCAGTGTGAGATGCCTCATACAGCCAACGTCAATACAACATGCAGTGTGAGATGCCTCATACATCCAGCCTCAATACATCACGCAGTGCGAGATGCCTCATACAGCCAGCCGCAATACACCATGCTGTGTGAGATGCCTCATATCTAGCCTCATTACACCATGCAGTGTGAGATGTCTCAATACACCATGCAGTGTGAGATGCGTCATACATCCAGCCTCAATACATCATGCTTCTCGAGATAGCTTACATATAGCCTCAATGCACCTTGCAGTGTGAGATGCCTAATACATCCAGCCTCAATACACCATACAGTGTGTGAGGCCTCATAGATCCAGCCTCAATACACCTTGTAATGTGAGATGCCTCATACTTCCAGCCTCAATACACCATGCAGTGTTAGATGCCTCATACATCTAGCCTCAATACACCATGCCATGTGAGATGCCTCAATACACCATGCAGTGAGATGCCTCATACATCCAGCCTCATTACACCTTGCAGTTTGAGATGCCTTAATACACCATGCAGTTTGAGATGCCTCAATACACCATGCAGTGTGAGATGCCTCATACTTCCAGCCTCAATTCGTCATGCTTCTCGAGATAGCTTATACATCAAGCCTCAATACACCATGCACTGTGAGATGCCTCATACATCTTGCCTCAATATACCTTGCAGTGTGAGATGCCTCATACATCTAGCCTCAATAAACCTTGCAGTGTAAGATGCCTCATACATCTAGCCTCAATACACCATGCAGTGTGAGATGCCTCAAAACACCATGCAGTGTGAGATGCATCATACATCCAGCCTCAATACACCATGCAGTATGAGATGCCTCATACATCCAAGCTAAATACACCATGCAGTGTGAGATGCCTCATACATCTAGCCTCAATACACCTTTCAGTGTGAGATGCCTCATACATCCAGCCTTAATACACCATGCAGTGTGAGATGACTCATACATCCAGCCTCAATACTCCATGCAGCGCGAGATGCCTCATACATCCAGCCTCAATACGTCATGCAGCGCGAGATGCCTCATCCATCCATCCTCAAAACATCATGCCGCATGAGATACCTCATACATCCAGCCGCAATACACCATGCAGTGTGAGATGCCTCATACATCCAAGCTAAATACACCATGCAGTGTGAGATGCCTCGTACATCTAGCCTCAATACACCTTGCAGTGTGAGATGCCTCATATATGTAACCTCAATAAACCTTGCAGTGGGAGATGCCTCATACATCCAGCATCAAAACACCTTGCAGTGTGAGATGCCTCATACATCTAGCCTCAATACACCATGCAGTGTGAGATGCTTCATACATCCAGCCTCAAAACACCATGCAGTGTGAGATGCCTCATACAGCCAACCTCAATACAACATGCAGTGTGAGATGCGTCATACATCCAGCCTCAATACACCATGCAGTGTGAGATGCCTCATACATATAGCCTCAATACACCTTGCAGTGTTAGATGCTTCACACATCCGGCCTCAATACGTCATACAGCGCAAGATGCCTCATACATCCAGCCTCAATATGCCATGCAGCGCGAGATGCCTCATACATCCATCCTCAATACATCACGCAGTGCGAGATGCCTCATACAGCCAGCTGCAATACACCATGCTGTGTGAGATGCCTCATATCTAGCCTCATTACACCATGCAGTGTGAGATGTCTCAATACACCATGCAGTGTGAGATGCGTCATACATCCAGCCTCAATACATCATGCTTCTCGAGATAGCTTACATATAGCCTCAATGCACCTTGCAGTGTGAGATGCCTCACACATCCAGCCTCAATACACCATACAGTGTGTGATGCCTCATAGATCCAGCCTCAATACACCTTGTAATGTGAGATGCCTCATACTTCCAGCCTCAATACACCATGCAGTGTTAGATGCCTCATACATCTAGCCTCAATACACCATGCCATGTGAGATGCCTCAATACACCATGCAGTGAGATGCCTCATACATCCAGCCTCATTACACCGTGCAGTTTGAGATGCCTCAATACACCATGCAGTGTGAGATGCCTCAATACACCATGCAGTGTGATATGCCTCATACTTCCAGCCTCAATACGTCATGCTTCTCGAGATAGCTTATACATCAAGCCTCAATACACCATGCACTGTGAGATGCCTCATACATCTTGCCTCAATATACCTTGCAGTGTGAGATGCCTCATATATCTAGCCTCAATAAACCTTGCCATGTAAGATGCCTCATACATCTAGCCTCAATACACCATGCAGTGTGAGATGCTGCAAAACACCATGCAGTGTGAGATGCATCATACATCCAGCCTCAATACACCATGCAGAATGAGATGCCTCATACAACTAAGCTAAATACACCATGCAGTGTGAGATGCCTCGTACATCTAGCCTCAATACACCTTGCAGTGTGAGATTCCTCATACATCCAGCCTCAATACTCCATGCAGCACGAGATGCCTCATACATCCAGCCTCAATACGTCATGCAGTGTGAGATTCCTCATCCATCCATCCTCAAAACATCATGCAGCATGAGATACCTCATACATCCAGCCGCAATACACCATGCAGTGTGAGATGCCTCATACATTCAAGCTAAATACACCATGCAGTGTGAGATGCCTCATACATTCAAGCTAAATACACCATGCAGTGTGAGATGCCTCATTCATCTAGCCTCAATACACCTTGCAGTGTGAGATGCCTCATACATCTAGCCTCAATATACCTTGCAGTGTGAGATGCCTCATATATGTAACCTCAATAAACCTTGCAGTGGGAGATGCCTCTTACATCCAGCCTCAAAACACCTTGCAGTGTGAGATGCCTCATACATCTAGCCTCAATACACCATGCAGTGTGAGATGCTTCATACATCCAGCCTCAAAACACCATGCAGTGTGAGATGCCTCATACAGCCAACGTCAATACAACATGCAGTGTGAGATGCCTCATACATCCAGCCTCAATACATCACGCAGTGCGAGATGCCTCATACAGCCAGCCGCAATACACCATGCTGTGTGAGATGCCTCATATCTAGCCTCATTACACCATGCAGTGTGAGATGTCTCAATACACCATGCAGTGTGAGATGCGTCATACATCCAGCCTCAATACATCATGCTTCTCGAGATAGCTTACATATAGCCTCAATGCACCTTGCAGTGTGAGATGCCTAATACATCCAGCCTCAATACACCATACAGTGTGTGAGGCCTCATAGATCCAGCCTCAATACACCTTGTAATGTGAGATGCCTCATACTTCCAGCCTCAATACACCATGCAGTGTTAGATGCCTCATACATCTAGCCTCAATACACCATGCCATGTGAGATGCCTCAATACACCATGCAGTGAGATGCCTCATACATCCAGCCTCATTACACCTTGCAGTTTGAGATGCCTTAATACACCATGCAGTTTGAGATGCCTCAATACACCATGCAGTGTGAGATGCCTCATACTTCCAGCCTCAATTCGTCATGCTTCTCGAGATAGCTTATACATCAAGCCTCAATACACCATGCACTGTGAGATGCCTCATACATCTTGCCTCAATATACCTTGCAGTGTGAGATGCCTCATACATCTAGCCTCAATAAACCTTGCAGTGTAAGATGCCTCATACATCTAGCCTCAATACACCATGCAGTGTGAGATGCCTCAAAACACCATGCAGTGTGAGATGCATCATACATCCAGCCTCAATACACCATGCAGTATGAGATGCCTCATACATCCAAGCTAAATACACCATGCAGTGTGAGATGCCTCATACATCCAGCCTTAATACACCATGCAGTGTGAGATGCCTCATACATCCAGCCTCAATACGTCATGCAGCGTGAGATTCCTCATCCATCCATCCTCAAAACATCATGCAGCATGAGATACCTCATACATCCAGCCGCAATACACCATGCAGTGTGAGATGCCTCATACATTCAAGCTAAATATACCATGCAGTGTGAGATGCCTCGTTCATCTAGCCTCAATACACCTTGCAGTGTGAGATGCCTCATACATCTAGCCTCAATATACCTTGCAGTGTGAGATGCCTCATATGTAACCTCAATAAACCTTGCAGTGGGATATGCCTCATACATCCAGCCTCAAAATACTTTGCAGTGTGAGATGCCTCATACATCTAGCCTCAATACACCATGCAATGTGAGATGCCTCAAAACACCATGCAGTGTGAGATGCCTCATACATCTAGCCTCAATACACCATGCAGTGTGAGATGCCTCGTGCATCTAGCCTCAATACACCTTGCAGTGTGAGATTCCTCATACATCCAGCCTTAATACACCATGCAGTGTGAGATGACTCATACATCCAGCCTCAATACTCCATGCAGCGCGAGATGCCTCATACATCCAGCCTCAATATGTCATGCAGCGCGAGATTCCTCATCCATACATCCTCAAAACATCATGCAGCATGAGATACCTCATACATCCAGCCGCAATACACCATGCAGTGTGAGATGCCTCATACATTCAAGCTAAATATACCATGCAGTGTGAGATGCCTCGTTCATCTAGCCTCAATACACCTTGCAGTGTGAGATGCCTCATACATCTAGCCTCAATATACCTTGCAGTGTGAGATGCCTCATATATGTAACTCAATAAACCTTGCAGTGGGATATGCCTCATACATCCAGCCTCAAAATACCTTGCAGTGTGAGATGCCTCATACATCTAGCCTCAATACACCATGCAGTGTGAGATGCCTCGTTCATCTAGCCTCAAAACACCTTGCAGTGTGAGATGCGTCATACATCTAGCCTCAATATACCTTGCAGTGTGAGATGCCTCATATATGTAACCTCAATAAACCTTGCAGTGGGATATGCCTCATATATCCAGCCTCAAAACACCTTGCAGTGTGAGATGCCTCATACATCTAGCCTCAATACACCATGCAGTGTGAGATGCCTCATACATCTAGCCTCAATACACCATGCAGTGTGAGAGGCTTCATACATCCAGCCTCAAAACACCATGCAGTGTGAGATGCCTCATACAGCCAACGTCAATACAACATGCAGTGTGAGATGCCTCATACATCTAGCCTCAATACACCTTGCAGTGTGAGATGCTTCACACATCCGGCCTCAATACGCCATGCAGTGCGAGATGCATCATACAGCCAGCCTCAATACGTCATACAGCGCAAGATGCCTCATACATCCAGCCTCAATATGCCATGCAGCGCGGGATGCCTCATACATCCATCCTCAATACATCACGCAGTGCGAGATGCCTCATACAGCCAGCCGCAATACACCATGCTGTGTGAGATGCCTCATATCTAGCCTCATTACACCATGCAGTGTGAGATGCCTCAATACGCCATGCAGTGTGAGATGCCTCATACATCCAGACTCACTAAATCATGCAGCGCGAGATTCCTCATACATCCAGCCTCAATACACCTTGCAGTGTGAGATGCCTCATACATCCAGCCTTAGTACACCATGCAGTGGGAGATGACTCATACATCCAGCCTCAATACTCCATGCAGCGCGAGATGCCTCATACATCCAGCCTCAATACGTCATGCAGCGCGAGATGCCTCATCCATCCATCCTCAAAACATCATGCAGCATGAGATACCTCATACATCCAGCCGCAATACACCATGCAGTGTGAGATGCCTCATACATCCAAGCTAAATACACCATAGAGTGTGAGATGCCTCGTACATCTAGCCTCAATACACCTTGCAGTGTGAGATGCCTCATACATCTAGCCTCAATACACATTGCAGTGTGAGATGCCTCATATATGTAACCTCAATACACCTTGCAGTGGGATATGCCTCATACATCCAGCCTCAAAACACCTTGCAGTGTGAGATGCCTCATACACCTAGCCTCAATACACCATGCAGTGTGAGATGCTTCATACATCCAGCCTCAAAACACCATGCAGTGTGAGATGCCTCATGCAGCCAACCTCAATACAACATGCAGTGTGAGATGCCTCATACATCCAGCCTCAATACACCATGCAGTGTGAGATGCCTCATACATCTAGCCTCAATACACCTTGCAGTTTGAGATGCTTCACACATCCGGCCGCAATACGCCATGCAGTGCGAGATGCCTCATACAGCCAGCCTCAATACATCATACAGCGCAAAATGCCTCATACATCCAGCCTCAATATGCCATGCAGCGCGAGATGCCTCATACATCCAGCCTCAATACATCTTGCAGTTTGAGATGCCTTAATACACCATGCAGTTTGAGATGCCTCAATACACCATGCAGTGTGAGATGCCTCATACTTCCAGCCTCAATTCGTCATGCTTCTCGAGATAGCTTATACATCAAGCCTCAATACACCATGCACTGTGAGATGCCTCATACATCTTGCCTCAATATACCTTGCAGTGTGAGATGCCTCATACATCTAGCCTCAATAAACCTTGCAGTGTAAGATGCCTCATACATCTAGCCTCAATACACCATGCAGTGTGAGATGCCTCAAAACACCATGCAGTGTGAGATGCATCATACATCCAGCCTCAATACACCATGCAGTATGAGATGCCTCATACATCCAAGCTAAATACACCATGCAGTGTGAGATGCCTCATACATCTAGCCTCAATACACCTTGCAGTGTGAGATTCCTCATACATCCAGCCTTAATACACCATGCAGTGTGAGATAACTCATACATCCAGCCTCAATACTCCATGCAGCGCGAGATGCCTCATACATCCAGCCTCAATACGTCATGCAGCGCGAGATGCCTCATCCATCCATCCTCAAAACATCATGCAGCATGAGATACCTCATACATCCAGCCGCAATACACCATGCAGTGTGAGATGCCTCATACATCCAAGCTAAATACACCATGCAGTGTGAGATGCCTCGTACATCTAGCCTCAATACACCTTGCAGTGTGAGATGCCTCATACATCTAGCCTCAGTATACCTTGCAGTGTGAGATGCCTCATATATGTAACCTCAATAAACCTTGCAGTGGGATATGCCTCATACATCCAGCCTCAAAACACCTTGCAGTGTGAGATGCCTCATACATCTAGCCTCAATACACCATGCAGTGTGAGATGCCTCGTTCATCTAGCCTCAATACACCTTGCCGTTTGAGATGCCTTAATATACCATGCAGTGTGAGATGCCTCAATACACCATGCAGTGTGATATGCCTCATACTTCCAGCCTCTATATCATGCTTCTCGAGATAGCTTATACATCAAGCCTCAATACACCATGCACTGTGAGATGCCTCATACATCTTGCCTCAATATACCTTGCAGTGTGAGATGCCTCATACATCTAGCCTCAATAAACCTTGCAGTGTAAGATGCCTCATACATCTAGCCTCAATACACCATGCAGTGTGAGATGCCTCAAAACACCATGCAGTGTGAGATGCATCATACATCCAGCCTCAATACACCATGCAGTATGAGATGCCTCATACATCCAAGCTAAATACACCATGCAGTGTGAGATGCCTCGTACATCTAGCCTCAATACACCTTGCAGTGTGAGATTCCTCATACATCCAGCCTTAATACACCATGCAGTGTGAGATGACTCATACATCCAGCCTCAATACTCCATGCAGCGCGAGATGCCTCATACATCCAGCCTCAATATGTCATGCAGCGCGAGATTCCTCATCCATACATCCTCAAAACATCATGCAGCATGAGATACCTCATACATCCAGCCGCAATACACCATGCAGTGTGAGATGCCTCATACATTCAAGCTAAATATACCATGCAGTGTGAGATGCCTCGTTCATCTAGCCTCAATATACCTTGCAGTGTGAGATGCCTCATACATCTAGCCTCAATATACCTTGCAGTGTGAGATGCCTCATATATGTAACGCAATAAACCTTGCAGTGGGATATGCCTCATACATCCAGCCTCAAAATACCTTGCAGTGTGAGATGCCTCATACATCTAGCCTCAATACACCATGCAGTGTGAGATGCCTCGTTCATCTAGCCTCAAAACACCTTGCAGTGTGAGATGCCTCATACATCTAGCCTCAATATACCTTGCAGTGTGAGATGCCTCATATATGTAACCTCAATAAACCTTGCATTGGTATATGCCTCATATATCCAGCCTCAAAACACCTTGCAGTGTGAGATGCCTCATACATCTAGCCTCAATACACCATGCAGTGTGAGAGGCTTCATACATCCAGCCTCAAAACACCATGCAGTGTGAGATGCCTCATACAGCCAACGTCAATACAACATGCAGTGTGAGATGCCTCATACATCCAGCCTCAATACACCATGCAGTGTGAGATGCCTCATACATCTAGCCTCAATACACCTTGCAGTGTGAGATGCTTCACACATCCGGCCTCAATACGCCATGCAGTGCGAGATGCCTCATACAGCCAGCCTCAATACGTCATACAGCGCAAGATGCCTCATACATCCAGCCTCAATATGCCATGCAGCGCGAGATGCCTCATACATCCATCCTCAATACATCACGCAGTGCGAGATGCCTCATACAGCCAGCCGCAATACACCATGCTGTGTGAGATGCCTCATATCTAGCCTCATTACACCATGCAGTGTGAGATGCCTCAATACGCCATGCAGTGTGAGATGCCTCATACATCCAGACTCACTAAATCATGCAGCGCGAGATTCCTCATACATCCAGCCTCAATACACCTTGCAGTGTGAGATGCCTCATACATCCAGCCTTAGTACACCATGCAGTGGGAGATGACTCATACATCCAGCCTCAATACTCCATGCAGCGCGAGATGCCTCATACATCCAGCCTCAATACGTCATGCAGAGCGAGATGCCTCATCCATCCATCCTCAAAACATCATGCAGCATGAGATACCTCATACATCCAGCCGCAATAAACCATGCAGTGTGAGATGCCTCATGCATCCAAGCTAAATACACCATAGAGTGTGAGATGCCTCGTACATCTAGCCTCAATACACCTTGCAGTGTGAGATGCCTCATACATCTAGCCTCAATACACATTGCAGTGTGAGATGCCTCATATATGTAACCTCAATACACCATGCAGTGGGATATGCCTCATACATCCAGCCTAAAAACACCTTGCAGTGTGAGATGCCTCATACACCTAGCCTCAATACACCATGCAGTGTGAGATGCTTCATACATCCAGCCTCAAAACACCATGCAGTGTGAGATGCCTCATGCAGCCAACCTCAATACAACATGCAGTGTGAGATGCCTCATACATCCAGCCTCAATACACCATGCAGTGTGAGATGCCTCATACATCTAGCCTCAATACACCTTGCAGTGTGAGAAGCTTCACACATCCGGCCTCAATACGCCATGCAGTGCGAGATGCCTCATACAGCCAGCCTCAATACATCATACAGCGCAAAATGCCTCATACATCCAGCCTCAATATGCCATGCAGCGCGAGATGCCTCATACATCCAGCCTCAATACATCTTGCAGTTTGAGATGCCTTAATACACCATGCAGTTTGAGATGCCTCAATACACCATGCAGTGTGAAATGCCTCATACTTCCAGCCTCAATTCGTCATGCTTCTCGAGATAGCTTATACATCAAGCCTCAATACACCATGCACTGTGAGATGCCTCATACATCTTGCCTCAATATACCTTGCAGTGTGAGATGCCTCATACATCTAGCCTCAATAAACCTTGCAGTGTAAGATGCCTCATACATCTAGCCTCAATACACCATGCAGTGTGAGATGCCTCAAAACACCATGCAGTGTGAGATGCATCATACATCCAGCCTCAATACACCATGCAGTATGAGATGCCTCATACATCCAAGCTAAATACACCATGCAGTGTGAGATGCCTCATACATCTAGCCTCAATACACCTTGCAGTGTGAGATTCCTCATACATCCAGCCTTAATACACCATGCAGTGTGAGATGACTCATACATCCAGCCTCAATACTCCATGCAGCGCGAGATGCTTCATACATCCAGCCTCAATACGTCATGCAGCGCGAGATGCCTCATCCATCCATCCTCAAAACATCATGCAGCATGAGATACCTCATACATCCAGCCGCAATACACCATGCAGTGTGAGATGCCTCATACATCCAAGCTAAATACACCATGCAGTGTGAGATGCCTCGTACATCTAGCCTCAATACACCTTGCAGTGTGAGATGCCTCATACATCTAGCCTCAATATACCTTGCAGTGTGAGATGCCTCATATATGTAACCTCAATAAACCTTGTCGTGGGAGATGCCTCATACATCCAGCCTCAATAAACCTTGCAGTGTAAGAAGCCTCATACATCTAGCCTCAATACACCATGCAGTGTAAGATGCCTCATACATCTAGCCTCAATACACCATGCAGTGTGAGATGCCTCAAAACACCATGCAGTGTGAGATGCATCATACATCCAGCCTCAATACACCATGCAGTATGAGATGCCTCATACATCCAAGCTAAATACACCATGCAGTGTGAGATGCCTCATACATCTAGCCTCAATACACCTTTCAGTGTGAGATTCCTCATACATCCAGCCTTAATACACCATGCAGTGTGAGATTACTCATACATCCAGCCTCAATACTCCATGCAGCGCGAGATGCCTCATACATCCAGCCTCAATACGTCATGCAGCGCGAGATGCCTCATCCATCCATCCTCAAAACATCATGCCGCATGAGATACCTCATACATCCAGCCGCAATACACCATGCAGTATGAGATGCCTCATACATCCAAGCTAAATACACCATGCAGTGTGAGATGCCTCGTACATCTAGCCTCAATACACCTTGCAGTGTGAGATGCCTCATATATGTAACCTCAATAAACCTTGCCGTGGGAGATGCCTCATACATCCAGCCTCAAAACACCTTGCAGTGTGAGATGCCTCATACATCTAGCCTCAATACACCATGCAGTGTGAGATGCTTCATACATCCAGCCTCAAAACACCATGCAGTGTGAGATGCCTCATACAGCCAACCTCAATACAACATGCAGTGTGAGATGCCTCATACATATAGCCTCAATACACCTTGCAGTGTTAGATGCTTCACACATCCGGCCTCAATACGTCATACAGCGCAAGATGCCTCATACATCCAGCCTCAATATGCCATGCAGCGCGAGATGCCTCATACATCCATCCTCAATACATCACGCAGTGCGAGATGCCTCATACAGCCAGCCGCAATACACCATGCTGTGTGAGATGCCTCATATCTGGCCTCATTACACCATGCAGTGTGAGATGTTTCAATACACCATGCAGTGTGAGATGCGTCATACATCCAGCCTCAATACATCATGCTTCTCGAGATAGCTTACATATAGCCTCAATGCACCTTGCAGTGTGAGATGCCTCATACATCCAGCCTCAATACACCATACAGTGTGTGATGCCTCATAGATCCAGCCTCAATACACCTTGTAATGTGAGATGCCTCATACTTCCAGCCTCAATACACCATGCAGTGTTAGATGCCTCATACATTTAGCCTCAATACACCATGCCATGTGAGATGCCTCAATACACCATGCAGTGAGATGCCTCATACATCCAGCCTCATTACACCGTGCAGTTTGAGATGCCTCAATACACCATGCAGTGTGAGATGCCTCAATACACCATGCAGTGTGAGATGCCTCATACTTCCAGCCTCAATACGTCATGCTTCTCGAGATAGCTTATACATCAAGCCTCAATACACCATGCACTGTGAGATGCCTCATACATCTTGCCTCAATGCACCTTGCAGTGTGAGATGCCTCATACATCCAGCCTCAATACACCATACAGTGTGTGATGCCTCATAGATCCAGCCTCAATACACCTTGTAATGTGAGATGCCTCATACTTCCAGCCTCAATACACCATGCAGTGTTAGATGCCTCATACATTTAGCCTCAATACACCATGCCATGTGAGATGCCTCAATACACCATGCAGTGAGATGCCTCATACATCCAGCCTCATTACACCGTGCAGTTTGAGATGCCTCAATACACCATGCAGTGTGAGATGCCGCAAAACACCATGCAGTGTGAGATGCATCATACATCCAGCCTCATTACACCATGCAGAATGAGATGCCTCATACAACTAAGCTAAATACACCATGCAGTGTGAGATGCCTCGTACATCTAGCCTCAATACACCTTGCAGTGTGAGATTCCTCATACATCCAGCCTCAATACTCCATGCAGCGCGAGATGCCTCATACATCCAGCCTCAATACGTCATGCAGTGTGAGATTCCTCATCCATCCATCCTCAAAACATCATGCAGCATGAGATACCTCATACATCCAGCCGCAATACACCATGCAGTGTGAGATGCCTCATACATTCAAGCTAAATACACCATGCAGTGTGAGATGCCTCATACATTCAAGCTAAATACACCATGCAGTGTGAGATGCCTCATTCATCTAGCCTCAATACACCTTGCAGTGTGAGATGCCTCATACATCTAGCCTCAATATACCTTGCAGTGTGAGATGCCTCATATATGTAACCTCAATAAACCTTGCAGTGGGAGATGCCTCTTACATCCAGCCTCAAAACACCTTGCAGTGTGAGATGCCTCATACATCTAGCCTCAATACACCATGCAGTGTGAGATGCTTCATACATCCAGCCTCAAAACACCATGCAGTGTGAGATGCCTCATACAGCCAACGTCAATACAACATGCAGTGTGAGATGCCTCATACATCCAGCCTCAATACATCACGCAGTGCGAGATGCCTCATACAGCCAGCCGCAATACACCATGCTGTGTGAGATGCCTCATATCTAGCCTCATTACACCATGCAGTGTGAGATGTCTCAATACACCATGCAGTGTGAGATGCGTCATACATCCAGCCTCAATACATCATGCTTCTCGAGATAGCTTACATATAGCCTCAATGCACCTTGCAGTGTGAGATGCCTAATACATCCAGCCTCAATACACCATACAGTGTGTGAGGCCTCATAGATCCAGCCTCAATACACCTTGTAATGTGAGATGCCTCATACTTCCAGCCTCAATACACCATGCAGTGTTAGATGCCTCATACATCTAGCCTCAATACACCATGCCATGTGAGATGCCTCAATACACCATGCAGTGAGATGCCTCATACATCCAGCCTCATTACACCTTGCAGTTTGAGATGCCTTAATACACCATGCAGTTTGAGATGCCTCAATACACCATGCAGTGTGAGATGCCTCATACTTCCAGCCTCAATTCGTCATGCTTCTCGAGATAGCTTATACATCAAGCCTCAATACACCATGCACTGTGAGATGCCTCATACATCTTGCCTCAATATACCTTGCAGTGTGAGATGCCTCATACATCTAGCCTCAATAAACCTTGCAGTGTAAGATGCCTCATACATCTAGCCTCAATACACCATGCAGTGTGAGATGCCTCAAAACACCATGCAGTGTGAGATGCATCATACATCCAGCCTCAATACACCATGCAGTATGAGATGCCTCATACATCCAAGCTAAATACACCATGCAGTGTGAGATGCCTCATACATCTAGCCTCAATACACCTTTCAGTGTGAGATGCCTCATACATCCAGCCTTAATACACCATGCAGTGTGAGATGACTCATACATCCAGCCTCAATACTCCATGCAGCGCGAGATGCCTCATACATCCAGCCTCAATACGTCATGCAGCGCGAGATGCCTCATCCATCCATCCTCAAAACATCATGCCGCATGAGATACCTCATACATCCAGCCGCAATACACCATGCAGTGTGAGATGCCTCATACATCCAAGCTAAATACACCATGCAGTGTGAGATGCCTCGTACATCTAGCCTCAATACACCTTGCAGTGTGAGATGCCTCATATATGTAACCTCAATAAACCTTGCAGTGGGAGATGCCTCATACATCCAGCATCAAAACACCTTGCAGTGTGAGATGCCTCATACATCTAGCCTCAATACACCATGCAGTGTGAGATGCTTCATACATCCAGCCTCAAAACACCATGCAGTGTGAGATGCCTCATACAGCCAACCTCAATACAACATGCAGTGTGAGATGCGTCATACATCCAGCCTCAATACACCATGCAGTGTGAGATGCCTCATACATATAGCCTCAATACACCTTGCAGTGTTAGATGCTTCACACATCCGGCCTCAATACGTCATACAGCGCAAGATGCCTCATACATCCAGCCTCAATATGCCATGCAGCGCGAGATGCCTCATACATCCATCCTCAATACATCACGCAGTGCGAGATGCCTCATACAGCCAGCTGCAATACACCATGCTGTGTGAGATGCCTCATATCTAGCCTCATTACACCATGCAGTGTGAGATGTCTCAATACACCATGCAGTGTGAGATGCGTCATACATCCAGCCTCAATACATCATGCTTCTCGAGATAGCTTACATATAGCCTCAATGCACCTTGCAGTGTGAGATGCCTCACACATCCAGCCTCAATACACCATACAGTGTGTGATGCCTCATAGATCCAGCCTCAATACACCTTGTAATGTGAGATGCCTCATACTTCCAGCCTCAATACACCATGCAGTGTTAGATGCCTCATACATCTAGCCTCAATACACCATGCCATGTGAGATGCCTCAATACACCATGCAGTGAGATGCCTCATACATCCAGCCTCATTACACCGTGCAGTTTGAGATGCCTCAATACACCATGCAGTGTGAGATGCCTCAATACACCATGCAGTGTGATATGCCTCATACTTCCAGCCTCAATACGTCATGCTTCTCGAGATAGCTTATACATCAAGCCTCAATACACCATGCACTGTGAGATGCCTCATACATCTTGCCTCAATATACCTTGCAGTGTGAGATGCCTCATATATCTAGCCTCAATAAACCTTGCCATGTAAGATGCCTCATACATCTAGCCTCAATACACCATGCAGTGTGAGATGCTGCAAAACACCATGCAGTGTGAGATGCATCATACATCCAGCCTCAATACACCATGCAGAATGAGATGCCTCATACAACTAAGCTAAATACACCATGCAGTGTGAGATGCCTCGTACATCTAGCCTCAATACACCTTGCAGTGTGAGATTCCTCATACATCCAGCCTCAATACTCCATGCAGCACGAGATGCCTCATACATCCAGCCTCAATACGTCATGCAGTGTGAGATTCCTCATCCATCCATCCTCAAAACATCATGCAGCATGAGATACCTCATACATCCAGCCGCAATACACCATGCAGTGTGAGATGCCTCATACATTCAAGCTAAATACACCATGCAGTGTGAGATGCCTCATACATTCAAGCTAAATACACCATGCAGTGTGAGATGCCTCATTCATCTAGCCTCAATACACCTTGCAGTGTGAGATGCCTCATACATCTAGCCTCAATATACCTTGCAGTGTGAGATGCCTCATATATGTAACCTCAATAAACCTTGCAGTGGGAGATGCCTCTTACATCCAGCCTCAAAACACCTTGCAGTGTGAGATGCCTCATACATCTAGCCTCAATACACCATGCAGTGTGAGATGCTTCATACATCCAGCCTCAAAACACCATGCAGTGTGAGATGCCTCATACAGCCAACGTCAATACAACATGCAGTGTGAGATGCCTCATACATCCAGCCTCAATACATCACGCAGTGCGAGATGCCTCATACAGCCAGCCGCAATACACCATGCTGTGTGAGATGCCTCATATCTAGCCTCATTACACCATGCAGTGTGAGATGTCTCAATACACCATGCAGTGTGAGATGCGTCATACATCCAGCCTCAATACATCATGCTTCTCGAGATAGCTTACATATAGCCTCAATGCACCTTGCAGTGTGAGATGCCTAATACATCCAGCCTCAATACACCATACAGTGTGTGAGGCCTCATAGATCCAGCCTCAATACACCTTGTAATGTGAGATGCCTCATACTTCCAGCCTCAATACACCATGCAGTGTTAGATGCCTCATACATCTAGCCTCAATACACCATGCCATGTGAGATGCCTCAATACACCATGCAGTGAGATGCCTCATACATCCAGCCTCATTACACCTTGCAGTTTGAGATGCCTTAATACACCATGCAGTTTGAGATGCCTCAATACACCATGCAGTGTGAGATGCCTCATACTTCCAGCCTCAATTCGTCATGCTTCTCGAGATAGCTTATACATCAAGCCTCAATACACCATGCACTGTGAGATGCCTCATACATCTTGCCTCAATATACCTTGCAGTGTGAGATGCCTCATACATCTAGCCTCAATAAACCTTGCAGTGTAAGATGCCTCATACATCTAGCCTCAATACACCATGCAGTGTGAGATGCCTCAAAACACCATGCAGTGTGAGATGCATCATACATCCAGCCTCAATACACCATGCAGTATGAGATGCCTCATACATCCAAGCTAAATACACCATGCAGTGTGAGATGCCTCATACATCTAGCCTCAATACACCTTTCAGTGTGAGATTCCTCATACATCCAGCCTTAATACACCATGCAGTGTGAGATGACTCATACATCCAGCCTCAATACTCCATGCAGCGCGAGATGCCTCATACATCCAGCCTCAATATGTCATGCAGCGCGAGATGCCTCATCCATCCATCCTCAAAACATCATGCCGCATGAGATACCTCATACATCCAGCCGCAATACACCATGCAGTGTGAGATGCCTCATACATCCAAGCTAAATACACCATGCAGTGTGAGATGCCTCGTACATCTAGCCTCAATACACCTTGCAGTGTGAGATGCCTCATATATGTAACCTCAATAAACCTTGCAGTGGGAGATGCCTCATACATCCAGCATCAAAACACCTTGCAGTGTGAGATGCCTCATACATCTAGCCTCAATACACCATGCAGTGTGAGATGCTTCATACATCCAGTCTCAAAACACCATGCAGTGTGAGATGCCTCATACAGCCAACCTCAATACAACATGCAGTGTGAGATGCGTCATACATCCAGCCTCAATACACCATGCAGTGTGAGATGCCTCATACATATAGCCTCAATACACCTTGCAGTGTTAGATGCTTCACACATCCGGCCTCAATACGTCATACAGCGCAAGATGCCTCATACATCCAGCCTCAATATGCCATGCAGCGCGAGATGCCTCATACATCCATCCTCAATACATCACGCAGTGCGAGATGCCTCATACAGCCAGCTGCAATACACCATGCTGTGTGAGATGCCTCATATCTAGCCTCATTACACCATGCAGTGTGAGATGTCTCAATACACCATGCAGTGTGAGATGCGTCATACATCCAGCCTCAATACATCATGATTCTCGAGATAGCTTACATATAGCCTCAATGCACCTTGCAGTGTGAGATGCCTCACACATCCAGCCTCAATACACCATACAGTGTGTGATGCCTCATAGATCCAGCCTCAATACACCTTGTAATGTGAGATGCCTCATACTTCCAGCCTCAATACACCATGCAGTGTTAGATGCCTCATACATCTAGCCTCAATACACCATGCCATGTGAGATGCCTCAATACACCATGCAGTGAGATGCCTCATACATCCAGCCTCATTACACCGTGCAGTTTGAGATGCCTCAATACACCATGCAGTGTGAGATGCCTCAATACACCATGCAGTGTGATATGCCTCATACTTCCAGCCTCAATACGTCATGCTTCTCGAGATAGCTTATACATCAAGCCTCAATACACCATGCACTGTGAGATGCCTCATACATCTTGCCTCAATATACCTTGCAGTGTGAGATGCCTCATATATCTAGCCTCAATAAACCTTGCCATGTAAGATGCCTCATACATCTAGCCTCAATACACCATGCAGTGTGAGATGCCGCAAAACACCATGCAGTGTGAGATGCATCATACATCCAGCCTCAATACACCATGCAGAATGAGATGCCTCATACAACTAAGCTAAATACACCATGCAGTGTGAGATGCCTCGTACATCTAGCCTCAATACACCTTGCAGTGTGAGATTCCTCATACATCCAGCCTCAATACTCCATGCAGCACGAGATGCCTCATACATCCAGCCTCAATACGTCATGCAGTGTGAGATTCCTCATCCATCCATCCTCAAAACATCATGCAGCATGAGATACCTCATACATCCAGCCGCAATACACCATGCAGTGTGAGATGCCTCATACATTCAAGCTAAATACACCATGCAGTGTGAGATGCCTCATACATTCAAGCTAAATACACCATGCAGTGTGAGATGCCTCATTCATCTAGCCTCAATACACCTTACAGTGTGAGATGCCTCATACATCTAGCCTCAATATACCTTGCAGTGTGAGATGCCTCATATATGTAACCTCAATAAACCTTGCAGTGGGAGATGCCTCTTACATCCAGCCTCAAAACACCTTGCAGTGTGAGATGCCTCATACATCTAGCCTCAATACACCATGCAGTGTGAGATGCTTCATACATCCAGCCTCAAAACACCATGCAGTGTGAGATGCCTCATACAGCCAACGTCAATACAACATGCAGTGTGAGATGCCTCATACATCCAGCCTCAATACATCACGCAGTGCGAGATGCCTCATACAGCCAGCCGCAATACACCATGCTGTGTGAGATGCCTCATATCTAGCCTCATTACACCATGCAGTGTGAGATGTCTCAATACACCATGCAGTGTGAGATGCGTCATACATCCAGCCTCAATACATCATGCTTCTCGAGATAGCTTACATATAGCCTCAATGCACCTTGCAGTGTGAGATGCCTAATACATCCAGCCTCAATACACCATACAGTGTGTGAGGCCTCATAGATCCAGCCTCAATACACCTTGTAATGTGAGATGCCTCATACTTCCAGCCTCAATACACCATGCAGTGTTAGATGCCTCATACATCTAGCCTCAATACACCATGCCATGTGAGATGCCTCAATACACCATGCAGTGAGATGCCTCATACATCCAGCCTCATTACACCTTGCAGTTTGAGATGCCTTAATACACCATGCAGTTTGAGATGCCTCAATACACCATGCAGTGTGAGATGCCTCATACTTCCAGCCTCAATTCGTCATGCTTCTCGAGATAGCTTATACATCAAGCCTCAATACACCATGCACTGTGAGATGCCTCATACATCTTGCCTCAATATACCTTGCAGTGTGAGATGCCTCATACATCTAGCCTCAATAAACCTTGCAGTGTAAGATGCCTCATACATCTAGCCTCAATACACCATGCAGTGTGAGATGCCTCAAAACACCATGCAGTGTGAGATGCATCATACATCCAGCCTCAATACACCATGCAGTATGAGATGCCTCATACATCCAAGCTAAATACACCATGCAGTGTGAGATGCCTCATACATCTAGCCTCAATACACCTTTCAGTGTGAGAGATCTCATACATCTAGAATCAATACACCTTGCAGTGTTAGATGCTTCACACATCCGGCCTCAATACGTCATACAGCGCAAGATGCCTCATACATCCAGCCTCAATATGCCATGCAGCGCGAGATGCCTCATACATCCATCCTCAATACATCACGCAGTGCGAGATGCCTCATACAGCCAGCTGCAATACACCATGCTGTGTGAGATGCCTCATATCTAGCCTCATTACACCATGCAGTGTGAGATGTCTCAATACACCATGCAGTGTGAGATGCGTCATACATCCAGCCTCAATACATCATGATTCTCGAGATAGCTTACATATAGCCTCAATGCACCTTGCAGTGTGAGATGCCTCACACATCCAGCCTCAATACACCATACAGTGTGTGATGCCTCATAGATCCAGCCTCAATACACCTTGTAATGTGAGATGCCTCATACTTCCAGCCTCAATACACCATGCAGTGTTAGATGCCTCATACATCTAGCCTCAATACACCATGCCATGTGAGATGCCTCAATACACCATGCAGTGAGATGCCTCATACATCCAGCCTCATTACACCGTGCAGTTTGAGATGCCTCAATACACCATGCAGTGTGAGATGCCTCAATACACCATGCAGTGTGATATGCCTCATACTTCCAGCCTCAATACGTCATGCTTCTCAAGATAGCTTATACATCAAGCCTCAATACACCATGCACTGTGAGATGCCTCATACATCTTGCCTCAATATACCTTGCAGTGTGAGATGCCTCATATATCTAGCCTCAATAAACCTTGCCATGTAAGATGCCTCATACATCTAGCCTCAATACACCATGCAGTGTGAGATGCCGCAAAACACCATGCAGTGTGAGATGCATCATACATCCAGCCTCAATACACCATGCAGAATGAGATGCCTCATACAACTAAGCTAAATACACCATGCAGTGTGAGATGCCTCGTACATCTAGCCTCAATACACCTTGCAGTGTGAGATTCCTCATACATCCAGCCTCAATACTCCATGCAGCACGAGATGCCTCATACATCCAGCCTCAATACGTCATGCAGTGTGAGATTCCTCATCCATCCATCCTCAAAACATCATGCAGCATGAGATACCTCATACATCCAGCCGCAATACACCATGCAGTGTGAGATGCCTCATACATTCAAGCTAAATACACCATGCAGTGTGAGATGCCTCATACATTCAAGCTAAATACACCATGCAGTGTGAGATGCCTCATTCATCTAGCCTCAATACACCTTACAGTGTGAGATGCCTCATACATCTAGCCTCAATATACCTTGCAGTGTGAGATGCCTCATATATGTAACCTCAATAAACCTTGCAGTGGGAGATGCCTCTTACATCCAGCCTCAAAACACCTTGCAGTGTGAGATGACTCATACATCTAGCCTCAATACACCATGCAGTGTGAGATGCTCATACATCTAGCCTCAAAACACCATGCAGTGTGAGATGCCTCATACAGCCAACGTCAATACAGCATGCAGTGTGAGATGCCTCATACATCCAGCCTCAATACACCATGCAGTGTGAGATGCCATATACATCTAGCCTCAATACACCTTGCAGTGTGAGATGCTTCACACATCCGGCCTCAATACGCCATGCAGTGCAAGATGCCTCATACAGCCAGCCGCAATACACCATGCTGTCTGAGATGCCTCATATCTAGCCTCATTACACCATGCAGTGTGAGATGCCTCAATACGCCATGCAGTGTGAGATGCCTCATACATCCAGCCTCACTACATCATGCAGCGCGAGATTCCTCATACATCCAGCCTCAATACACCTTGCAGTGTGAGATGCCTCATACATCCAGCCTTAGTACACCATGCAGTGGGAGATGACTCATACATCCAGCCTCAATACTCCATGCAGCGCGAGATGCCTCATACATCCAGCCTCAATACGTCATGCAGCGCGAGATGCCTCATCCATCCATCCTCAAAACATCATGCCGCATGAGATACCTCATACATCCAGCCGCAATACACCATGCAGTATGAGATGCCTCATACATCCAAGCTAAATACACCATGCAGTGTGAGATGCCTCGTACATCTAGCCTCAATACACCTTGCAGTGTGAGATGCCTCATATATGTAACCTCAATAAACCTTGCCGTGGGAGATGCCTCATACATCCAGCCTCAAAACACCTTGCAGTGTGAGATGCCTCATACATCTAGCCTCAATACACCATGCAGTGTGAGATGCTTCATACATCCAGCCTCAAAACACCATGCAGTGTGAGATGCCTCATACAGCCAACCTCAATACAACATGCAGTGTGAGATGCCTCATACATATAGCCTCAATACACCTTGCAGTGTTAGATGCTTCACACATCCGGCCTCAATACGTCATACAGCGCAAGATGCCTCATACATCCAGCCTCAATATGCCATGCAGCGCGAGATGCCTCATACATCCATCCTCAATACATCACGCAGTGCGAGATGCCTCATACAGCCAGCCGCAATACACCATGCTGTGTGAGATGCCTCATATCTGGCCTCATTACACCATGCAGTGTGAGATGTTTCAATACACCATGCAGTGTGAGATGCGTCATACATCCAGCCTCAATACATCATGCTTCTCGAGATAGCTTACATATAGCCTCAATGCACCTTGCAGTGTGAGATGCCTCATACATCCAGCCTCAATACACCATACAGTGTGTGATGCCTCATAGATCCAGCCTCAATACACCTTGTAATGTGAGATGCCTCATACTTCCAGCCTCAATACACCATGCAGTGTTAGATGCCTCATACATTTAGCCTCAATACACCATGCCATGTGAGATGCCTCAATACACCATGCAGTGAGATGCCTCATACATCCAGCCTCATTACACCGTGCAGTTTGAGATGCCTCAATACACCATGCAGTGTGAGATGCCTCAATACACCATGCAGTGTGAGATGCCTCATACTTCCAGCCTCAATACGTCATGCTTCTCGAGATAGCTTATACATCAAGCCTCAATACACCATGCACTGTGAGATGCCTCATACATCTTGCCTCAATGCACCTTGCAGTGTGAGATGCCTCATACATCCAGCCTCAATACACCATACAGTGTGTGATGCCTCATAGATCCAGCCTCAATACACCTTGTAATGTGAGATGCCTCATACTTCCAGCCTCAATACACCATGCAGTGTTAGATGCCTCATACATTTAGCCTCAATACACCATGCCATGTGAGATGCCTCAATACACCATGCAGTGAGATGCCTCATACATCCAGCCTCATTACACCGTGCAGTTTGAGATGCCTCAATACACCATGCAGTGTGAGATGCCGCAAAACACCATGCAGTGTGAGATGCATCATACATCCAGCCTCATTACACCATGCAGAATGAGATGCCTCATACAACTAAGCTAAATACACCATGCAGTGTGAGATGCCTCGTACATCTAGCCTCAATACACCTTGCAGTGTGAGATTCCTCATACATCCAGCCTCAATACTCCATGCAGCGCGAGATGCCTCATACATCCAGCCTCAATACGTCATGCAGTGTGAGATTCCTCATCCATCCATCCTCAAAACATCATGCAGCATGAGATACCTCATACATCCAGCCGCAATACACCATGCAGTGTGAGATGCCTCATACATTCAAGCTAAATACACCATGCAGTGTGAGATGCCTCATACATTCAAGCTAAATACACCATGCAGTGTGAGATGCCTCATTCATCTAGCCTCAATACACCTTGCAGTGTGAGATGCCTCATACATCTAGCCTCAATATACCTTGCAGTGTGAGATGCCTCATATATGTAACCTCAATAAACCTTGCAGTGGGAGATGCCTCTTACATCCAGCCTCAAAACACCTTGCAGTGTGAGATGCCTCATACATCTAGCCTCAATACACCATGCAGTGTGAGATGCTTCATACATCCAGCCTCAAAACACCATGCAGTGTGAGATGCCTCATACAGCCAACGTCAATACAACATGCAGTGTGAGATGCCTCATACATCCAGCCTCAATACATCACGCAGTGCGAGATGCCTCATACAGCCAGCCGCAATACACCATGCTGTGTGAGATGCCTCATATCTAGCCTCATTACACCATGCAGTGTGAGATGTCTCAATACACCATGCAGTGTGAGATGCGTCATACATCCAGCCTCAATACATCATGCTTCTCGAGATAGCTTACATATAGCCTCAATGCACCTTGCAGTGTGAGATGCCTAATACATCCAGCCTCAATACACCATACAGTGTGTGAGGCCTCATAGATCCAGCCTCAATACACCTTGTAATGTGAGATGCCTCATACTTCCAGCCTCAATACACCATGCAGTGTTAGATGCCTCATACATCTAGCCTCAATACACCATGCCATGTGAGATGCCTCAATACACCATGCAGTGAGATGCCTCATACATCCAGCCTCATTACACCTTGCAGTTTGAGATGCCTTAATACACCATGCAGTTTGAGATGCCTCAATACACCATGCAGTGTGAGATGCCTCATACTTCCAGCCTCAATTCGTCATGCTTCTCGAGATAGCTTATACATCAAGCCTCAATACACCATGCACTGTGAGATGCCTCATACATCTTGCCTCAATATACCTTGCAGTGTGAGATGCCTCATACATCTAGCCTCAATAAACCTTGCAGTGTAAGATGCCTCATACATCTAGCCTCAATACACCATGCAGTGTGAGATGCCTCAAAACACCATGCAGTGTGAGATGCATCATACATCCAGCCTCAATACACCATGCAGTATGAGATGCCTCATACATCCAAGCTAAATACACCATGCAGTGTGAGATGCCTCATACATCTAGCCTCAATACACCTTTCAGTGTGAGATGCCTCATACATCCAGCCTTAATACACCATGCAGTGTGAGATGACTCATACATCCAGCCTCAATACTCCATGCAGCGCGAGATGCCTCATACATCCAGCCTCAATACGTCATGCAGCGCGAGATGCCTCATCCATCCATCCTCAAAACATCATGCCGCATGAGATACCTCATACATCCAGCCGCAATACACCATGCAGTGTGAGATGCCTCATACATCCAAGCTAAATACACCATGCAGTGTGAGATGCCTCGTACATCTAGCCTCAATACACCTTGCAGTGTGAGATGCCTCATATATGTAACCTCAATAAACCTTGCAGTGGGAGATGCCTCATACATCCAGCATCAAAACACCTTGCAGTGTGAGATGCCTCATACATCTAGCCTCAATACACCATGCAGTGTGAGATGCTTCATACATCCAGCCTCAAAACACCATGCAGTGTGAGATGCCTCATACAGCCAACCTCAATACAACATGCAGTGTGAGATGCGTCATACATCCAGCCTCAATACACCATGCAGTGTGAGATGCCTCATACATATAGCCTCAATACACCTTGCAGTGTTAGATGCTTCACACATCCGGCCTCAATACGTCATACAGCGCAAGATGCCTCATACATCCAGCCTCAATATGCCATGCAGCGCGAGATGCCTCATACATCCATCCTCAATACATCACGCAGTGCGAGATGCCTCATACAGCCAGCTGCAATACACCATGCTGTGTGAGATGCCTCATATCTAGCCTCATTACACCATGCAGTGTGAGATGTCTCAATACACCATGCAGTGTGAGATGCGTCATACATCCAGCCTCAATACATCATGCTTCTCGAGATAGCTTACATATAGCCTCAATGCACCTTGCAGTGTGAGATGCCTCACACATCCAGCCTCAATACACCATACAGTGTGTGATGCCTCATAGATCCAGCCTCAATACACCTTGTAATGTGAGATGCCTCATACTTCCAGCCTCAATACACCATGCAGTGTTAGATGCCTCATACATCTAGCCTCAATACACCATGCCATGTGAGATGCCTCAATACACCATGCAGTGAGATGCCTCATACATCCAGCCTCATTACACCGTGCAGTTTGAGATGCCTCAATACACCATGCAGTGTGAGATGCCTCAATACACCATGCAGTGTGATATGCCTCATACTTCCAGCCTCAATACGTCATGCTTCTCGAGATAGCTTATACATCAAGCCTCAATACACCATGCACTGTGAGATGCCTCATACATCTTGCCTCAATATACCTTGCAGTGTGAGATGCCTCATATATCTAGCCTCAATAAACCTTGCCATGTAAGATGCCTCATACATCTAGCCTCAATACACCATGCAGTGTGAGATGCTGCAAAACACCATGCAGTGTGAGATGCATCATACATCCAGCCTCAATACACCATGCAGAATGAGATGCCTCATACAACTAAGCTAAATACACCATGCAGTGTGAGATGCCTCGTACATCTAGCCTCAATACACCTTGCAGTGTGAGATTCCTCATACATCCAGCCTCAATACTCCATGCAGCACGAGATGCCTCATACATCCAGCCTCAATACGTCATGCAGTGTGAGATTCCTCATCCATCCATCCTCAAAACATCATGCAGCATGAGATACCTCATACATCCAGCCGCAATACACCATGCAGTGTGAGATGCCTCATACATTCAAGCTAAATACACCATGCAGTGTGAGATGCCTCATACATTCAAGCTAAATACACCATGCAGTGTGAGATGCCTCATTCATCTAGCCTCAATACACCTTGCAGTGTGAGATGCCTCATACATCTAGCCTCAATATACCTTGCAGTGTGAGATGCCTCATATATGTAACCTCAATAAACCTTGCAGTGGGAGATGCCTCTTACATCCAGCCTCAAAACACCTTGCAGTGTGAGATGCCTCATACATCTAGCCTCAATACACCATGCAGTGTGAGATGCTTCATACATCCAGCCTCAAAACACCATGCAGTGTGAGATGCCTCATACAGCCAACGTCAATACAACATGCAGTGTGAGATGCCTCATACATCCAGCCTCAATACATCACGCAGTGCGAGATGCCTCATACAGCCAGCCGCAATACACCATGCTGTGTGAGATGCCTCATATCTAGCCTCATTACACCATGCAGTGTGAGATGTCTCAATACACCATGCAGTGTGAGATGCGTCATACATCCAGCCTCAATACATCATGCTTCTCGAGATAGCTTACATATAGCCTCAATGCACCTTGCAGTGTGAGATGCCTAATACATCCAGCCTCAATACACCATACAGTGTGTGAGGCCTCATAGATCCAGCCTCAATACACCTTGTAATGTGAGATGCCTCATACTTCCAGCCTCAATACACCATGCAGTGTTAGATGCCTCATACATCTAGCCTCAATACACCATGCCATGTGAGATGCCTCAATACACCATGCAGTGAGATGCCTCATACATCCAGCCTCATTACACCTTGCAGTTTGAGATGCCTTAATACACCATGCAGTTTGAGATGCCTCAATACACCATGCAGTGTGAGATGCCTCATACTTCCAGCCTCAATTCGTCATGCTTCTCGAGATAGCTTATACATCAAGCCTCAATACACCATGCACTGTGAGATGCCTCATACATCTTGCCTCAATATACCTTGCAGTGTGAGATGCCTCATACATCTAGCCTCAATAAACCTTGCAGTGTAAGATGCCTCATACATCTAGCCTCAATACACCATGCAGTGTGAGATGCCTCAAAACACCATGCAGTGTGAGATGCATCATACATCCAGCCTCAATACACCATGCAGTATGAGATGCCTCATACATCCAAGCTAAATACACCATGCAGTGTGAGATGCCTCATACATCTAGCCTCAATACACCTTTCAGTGTGAGATTCCTCATACATCCAGCCTTAATACACCATGCAGTGTGAGATGACTCATACATCCAGCCTCAATACTCCATGCAGCGCGAGATGCCTCATACATCCAGCCTCAATATGTCATGCAGCGCGAGATGCCTCATCCATCCATCCTCAAAACATCATGCCGCATGAGATACCTCATACATCCAGCCGCAATACACCATGCAGTGTGAGATGCCTCATACATCCAAGCTAAATACACCATGCAGTGTGAGATGCCTCGTACATCTAGCCTCAATACACCTTGCAGTGTGAGATGCCTCATATATGTAACCTCAATAAACCTTGCAGTGGGAGATGCCTCATACATCCAGCATCAAAACACCTTGCAGTGTGAGATGCCTCATACATCTAGCCTCAATACACCATGCAGTGTGAGATGCTTCATACATCCAGTCTCAAAACACCATGCAGTGTGAGATGCCTCATACAGCCAACCTCAATACAACATGCAGTGTGAGATGCGTCATACATCCAGCCTCAATACACCATGCAGTGTGAGATGCCTCATACATATAGCCTCAATACACCTTGCAGTGTTAGATGCTTCACACATCCGGCCTCAATACGTCATACAGCGCAAGATGCCTCATACATCCAGCCTCAATATGCCATGCAGCGCGAGATGCCTCATACATCCATCCTCAATACATCACGCAGTGCGAGATGCCTCATACAGCCAGCTGCAATACACCATGCTGTGTGAGATGCCTCATATCTAGCCTCATTACACCATGCAGTGTGAGATGTCTCAATACACCATGCAGTGTGAGATGCGTCATACATCCAGCCTCAATACATCATGATTCTCGAGATAGCTTACATATAGCCTCAATGCACCTTGCAGTGTGAGATGCCTCACACATCCAGCCTCAATACACCATACAGTGTGTGATGCCTCATAGATCCAGCCTCAATACACCTTGTAATGTGAGATGCCTCATACTTCCAGCCTCAATACACCATGCAGTGTTAGATGCCTCATACATCTAGCCTCAATACACCATGCCATGTGAGATGCCTCAATACACCATGCAGTGAGATGCCTCATACATCCAGCCTCATTACACCGTGCAGTTTGAGATGCCTCAATACACCATGCAGTGTGAGATGCCTCAATACACCATGCAGTGTGATATGCCTCATACTTCCAGCCTCAATACGTCATGCTTCTCGAGATAGCTTATACATCAAGCCTCAATACACCATGCACTGTGAGATGCCTCATACATCTTGCCTCAATATACCTTGCAGTGTGAGATGCCTCATATATCTAGCCTCAATAAACCTTGCCATGTAAGATGCCTCATACATCTAGCCTCAATACACCATGCAGTGTGAGATGCCGCAAAACACCATGCAGTGTGAGATGCATCATACATCCAGCCTCAATACACCATGCAGAATGAGATGCCTCATACAACTAAGCTAAATACACCATGCAGTGTGAGATGCCTCGTACATCTAGCCTCAATACACCTTGCAGTGTGAGATTCCTCATACATCCAGCCTCAATACTCCATGCAGCACGAGATGCCTCATACATCCAGCCTCAATACGTCATGCAGTGTGAGATTCCTCATCCATCCATCCTCAAAACATCATGCAGCATGAGATACCTCATACATCCAGCCGCAATACACCATGCAGTGTGAGATGCCTCATACATTCAAGCTAAATACACCATGCAGTGTGAGATGCCTCATACATTCAAGCTAAATACACCATGCAGTGTGAGATGCCTCATTCATCTAGCCTCAATACACCTTACAGTGTGAGATGCCTCATACATCTAGCCTCAATATACCTTGCAGTGTGAGATGCCTCATATATGTAACCTCAATAAACCTTGCAGTGGGAGATGCCTCTTACATCCAGCCTCAAAACACCTTGCAGTGTGAGATGCCTCATACATCTAGCCTCAATACACCATGCAGTGTGAGATGCTTCATACATCCAGCCTCAAAACACCATGCAGTGTGAGATGCCTCATACAGCCAACGTCAATACAACATGCAGTGTGAGATGCCTCATACATCCAGCCTCAATACATCACGCAGTGCGAGATGCCTCATACAGCCAGCCGCAATACACCATGCTGTGTGAGATGCCTCATATCTAGCCTCATTACACCATGCAGTGTGAGATGTCTCAATACACCATGCAGTGTGAGATGCGTCATACATCCAGCCTCAATACATCATGCTTCTCGAGATAGCTTACATATAGCCTCAATGCACCTTGCAGTGTGAGATGCCTAATACATCCAGCCTCAATACACCATACAGTGTGTGAGGCCTCATAGATCCAGCCTCAATACACCTTGTAATGTGAGATGCCTCATACTTCCAGCCTCAATACACCATGCAGTGTTAGATGCCTCATACATCTAGCCTCAATACACCATGCCATGTGAGATGCCTCAATACACCATGCAGTGAGATGCCTCATACATCCAGCCTCATTACACCTTGCAGTTTGAGATGCCTTAATACACCATGCAGTTTGAGATGCCTCAATACACCATGCAGTGTGAGATGCCTCATACTTCCAGCCTCAATTCGTCATGCTTCTCGAGATAGCTTATACATCAAGCCTCAATACACCATGCACTGTGAGATGCCTCATACATCTTGCCTCAATATACCTTGCAGTGTGAGATGCCTCATACATCTAGCCTCAATAAACCTTGCAGTGTAAGATGCCTCATACATCTAGCCTCAATACACCATGCAGTGTGAGATGCCTCAAAACACCATGCAGTGTGAGATGCATCATACATCCAGCCTCAATACACCATGCAGTATGAGATGCCTCATACATCCAAGCTAAATACACCATGCAGTGTGAGATGCCTCATACATCTAGCCTCAATACACCTTTCAGTGTGAGAGATCTCATACATCTAGAATCAATACACCTTGCAGTGTTAGATGCTTCACACATCCGGCCTCAATACGTCATACAGCGCAAGATGCCTCATACATCCAGCCTCAATATGCCATGCAGCGCGAGATGCCTCATACATCCATCCTCAATACATCACGCAGTGCGAGATGCCTCATACAGCCAGCTGCAATACACCATGCTGTGTGAGATGCCTCATATCTAGCCTCATTACACCATGCAGTGTGAGATGTCTCAATACACCATGCAGTGTGAGATGCGTCATACATCCAGCCTCAATACATCATGATTCTCGAGATAGCTTACATATAGCCTCAATGCACCTTGCAGTGTGAGATGCCTCACACATCCAGCCTCAATACACCATACAGTGTGTGATGCCTCATAGATCCAGCCTCAATACACCTTGTAATGTGAGATGCCTCATACTTCCAGCCTCAATACACCATGCAGTGTTAGATGCCTCATACATCTAGCCTCAATACACCATGCCATGTGAGATGCCTCAATACACCATGCAGTGAGATGCCTCATACATCCAGCCTCATTACACCGTGCAGTTTGAGATGCCTCAATACACCATGCAGTGTGAGATGCCTCAATACACCATGCAGTGTGATATGCCTCATACTTCCAGCCTCAATACGTCATGCTTCTCAAGATAGCTTATACATCAAGCCTCAATACACCATGCACTGTGAGATGCCTCATACATCTTGCCTCAATATACCTTGCAGTGTGAGATGCCTCATATATCTAGCCTCAATAAACCTTGCCATGTAAGATGCCTCATACATCTAGCCTCAATACACCATGCAGTGTGAGATGCCGCAAAACACCATGCAGTGTGAGATGCATCATACATCCAGCCTCAATACACCATGCAGAATGAGATGCCTCATACAACTAAGCTAAATACACCATGCAGTGTGAGATGCCTCGTACATCTAGCCTCAATACACCTTGCAGTGTGAGATTCCTCATACATCCAGCCTCAATACTCCATGCAGCACGAGATGCCTCATACATCCAGCCTCAATACGTCATGCAGTGTGAGATTCCTCATCCATCCATCCTCAAAACATCATGCAGCATGAGATACCTCATACATCCAGCCGCAATACACCATGCAGTGTGAGATGCCTCATACATTCAAGCTAAATACACCATGCAGTGTGAGATGCCTCATACATTCAAGCTAAATACACCATGCAGTGTGAGATGCCTCATTCATCTAGCCTCAATACACCTTACAGTGTGAGATGCCTCATACATCTAGCCTCAATATACCTTGCAGTGTGAGATGCCTCATATATGTAACCTCAATAAACCTTGCAGTGGGAGATGCCTCTTACATCCAGCCTCAAAACACCTTGCAGTGTGAGATGACTCATACATCTAGCCTCAATACACCATGCAGTGTGAGATGCTCATACATCTAGCCTCAAAACACCATGCAGTGTGAGATGCCTCATACAGCCAACGTCAATACAGCATGCAGTGTGAGATGCCTCATACATCCAGCCTCAATACACCATGCAGTGTGAGATGCCATATACATCTAGCCTCAATACACCTTGCAGTGTGAGATGCTTCACACATCCGGCCTCAATACGCCATGCAGTGCAAGATGCCTCATACAGCCAGCCGCAATACACCATGCTGTCTGAGATGCCTCATATCTAGCCTCATTACACCATGCAGTGTGAGATGCCTCAATACGCCATGCAGTGTGAGATGCCTCATACATCCAGCCTCACTACATCATGCAGCGCGAGATTCCTCATACATCCAGCCTCAATACACCTTGCAGTGTGAGATGCCTCATACATCCAGCCTTAGTACACCATGCAGTGGGAGATGACTCATACATCCAGCCTCAATACTCCATGCAGCGCGAGATGCCTCATACATCCAGCCTCAATACGTCATGCAGCGCGAGATGCCTCATCCATCCATCCTCAAAACATCATGCAGCATGAGATACCTCATACATCCAGCCGCAATACACCATGCAGTGTGAGATGCCTCATACATCCAAGCTAAATACACCATGGAGTGTGAGATGCCTCGTACATCTAGCCTCAATACACCTTGCAGTGTGAGATGCCTCATACATCTAGCCGCAATACACCTTGCAGTGTGAGATGCCTCATATATGTAACCTCAATAAACCTTGCAGTGGGATATGCCTCATACATCCAGCCTCAATACACCTTGCAGTGTGAGATGCCTCATACATCTAGCATCAATACACCATGCAGTGTGAGATGCCTCATACATATAGCCTCAATACACCTTGCAGTGTGAGATGCTTCACACATCCGGCCTAAATACGCCATGCAGTGCGGGATGCCTCATACAGCCAGCCTCAATACGTCATACAGCGCAAAATGCCTCATACATCCAGCCTCAATATGCCATGCAGCGCGAGATGCCTCATACATCCAGCCTCAATACACCTTGCAGTTTGAGATGCCTTAATACACCATGCAGTTTGAGATGCCTCAATACACCATGCAGTGTGAGATGCCTCATACTTCCAGCCTCAATACGTCATGCTTCTCGAGATAGCTTATACATCAAGCCTCAATACACCATGCACTGTGAGATGCCTCATACATCTTGCCTCAATATACCTTGCAGTGTGAGATGCCTCATACATCTAGCCTCAATAAACCTTGCAGTGTAAGATGCCTCATACATCTAGCCTCAATACACCATGCAGTGTGAGATGCCTCAAAACACCATGCAGTGTGAGACGCATCATACATCCAGCCTCAATACACCATGCAGTATGAGATGCCTCATACATCCAAGCTAAATACACCATGCAGTGTGAGATGCCTCATACATCTAGCCTCAATACACCTTGCAGTGTGAGATTACTCATACATCCAGCCTTAATACACCATGCAGTGTAAGATGCCTCATACATCCAGCCTCAATACTCCATGCAGCGCGAGATGCCTCATACATCCAGCCTCAATACGTCATGCAGCGCGAGATGCCTCATCCATCCATCCTCAAAACATCATGCAGCATGAGATACCTCATACATCCAGCCGCAATACACCATGCAGTGTGAGATGCCTCATACATCCAAGCTAAATACACCATGCAGTGTGAGGTGCCTCGTACATCTAGCCTCAATACACCTTGCAGTGTGAGATGCCTCATACATCTAGCCTCAATATACCTTGCAGTGTGAGATGCCTCATATATGTAACCTCAATAAACCTTGCAGTGGGAGATGCCTCATACATCCAGCCTCAAAACACCTTGCAGTGTGAGATGCCTCATACATCTAGCCTCAATACACCATGCACTGTGAGATGCCTCATACATCTTGCCTCAATATACTTTGCAGTGTGAGATGCCTCATACATCTAGCCTCAATAAACCTTGCAGTGTGAGATGACTCATACATCTAGCCTCAATACACCATGCAGTGTGAGATGCCTCAAAACACCATGCAGTGTGAGATGCATCATACATCCAGCCTCAATACACCATGCAGTATGAGATGCCTCATACATCCAAGCTAAATACACCATGCAGTGTGAGATGTCTCATACATCTAGCCTCAATACACCTTGCAGTGTGAGATACCTCATACATCCAGCCGCAATACACCATGCAGTGTGAGATGCCTCATACATCCAAGCTAAATACACCATGCAGTGTGAGGTGCCTCGTACATCTAGCCTCAATACACCTTGCAGTGTGAGATGCCTCATACATCTAGCCTCAATATACCTTGCCGTGTGAGATGCCTCATATATGTAACCTCAATAAACCTTGCAGTGGGAGATGCCTCATACATCCAGCCTCAAAACACCTTGCAGTGTGAGATGCCTCATACATCAAGCCTCAATACACCATGCACTGTGAGATGCCTCATACATCTTGCCTCAATATACCTTGCAGTGTGAGATGCCTCATACATCTAGCCTCAATAAACCTTGCAGTGTAAGATGCTTCATACATCTAGCCTCAATACACCATGCAGTGTGAGATGCCTCAAAACACCATGCAGTGTGAGATGCATCATACATCCAGCCTCAATACACCATGCAGTATGAGATGCCTCATACATCCATCCTCAATACATCACGCAGTGCGAGATGCCTCATACAGCCAGCCGCAATACACCATGCTGTCTGAGATGCCTCATATCTAGCCTCATTACACCATGCAGTGTGAGATGCCTCAATACGCCATGCAGTGTGAGATGCCTAATACATCCAGCCTCACAACATCATGCAGCGCGAGATTCCTCATACATCCAGCCTCAATACACCTTGCAGTGGGAGATGCCTCATACATCCAGCCTTAGTACACCATGCAGTGGGAGATGACTCATACATCCAGCCTCAATACTCAATGCAGCGCGAGATGCCTCATACATCCAGCCTCAATACATCATGCAGCGCGAGATGCCTCATCCATCCATCCTCAAAACATCATGCAGCATGAGATACCTCATACATCCAGCCGCAATACACCATGCAGTGTGAGATGCCTCATACATCCAAGCTAAATACACCATGGAGTGTGAGATGCCTCGTACATCTAGCCTCAATACACCTTGCAGTGTGAGATGCATCATACATCTAGCCTCAATACACCTTGCAGTGTGAGATGCCTCATATATGTAACCTCAATAAACCTTGCAGTGGGATATGCCTCATACATCCAGCCTCAATACACCTTGCAGTGTGAGATGCCTCATACATCTAGCATCAATACACCATGCAGTGTGAGATGCTTCATACATCCAGCCTCAAAACACCATGCAGTGTGAGATGCCTCATACAGCCAACCTCAATACAACATGCAGTGTGAGATGCCTCATACATCCAGCCTCAATACACCTTGCAGTGTGAGATGCCTCATCCATCTAACCTCAATACACCTTGCATTGTGAGATGCCTCATACAGCTAACCGCAATACACCTTGCAGTGTGAGATGCCTCATACATCTAGCCTCAATATACCTTGCAGTGTGAGATGCCTCATATATGTAACCTCAATACACCTTGCAGTGGGATATGCCTCATACATCCAGCCTCAAAACACCTTGCAGTGTGAGATGCCTCATACACCTAGCCTCAATACACCATGCAGTGTGAGATGCTTTATACATCCAGCCTCAAAACACCATGCAGTGTGAGATGCCTCATGCAGCCAACCTCAATACAACATGCAGTGTGAGATGCCTCATACATCCAGCCTCAATACACCATGCAGTGTGAGATGCCTCATACATCTAGCCTCAATACACCTTGCAGTGTGAGATGCTTCACACATCCGGCCTCAATACGCCATGCAGTGCGAGATGCCTCATACAGCCAGCCTCAATACGTCATACAGCGCAAAATGCCTCATACATCCAGCCTCAATATGCCATGCAGCGCGAGATGCCTCATACATCCAGCCTCAATACACCTTGCAGTTTGAGATGCCTTAATACACCATGCAGTTTGAGATGCCTCAATACACCATGCAGTGTGAGATGCCTCATACTTCCAGTCTCAATACGTCATGCTTCTCGAGATAGCTTATACATCAAGCCTCAATACACCATGCACTGTGAGATGCCTCATACATCTTGCCTCAATATACCTTGCAGTGTGAGATGCCTCATACATCTAGCCTCAATAAACCTTGCAGTGTAAGATGCCTCATACATCTAGCCTCAATACACCATGCAGTGTGAGATGCCTCAAAACACCATGCAGTGTGAGATGCATCATACATCCAGCCTCAATACACCATGCAGTATGAGATGCCTCATACATCCAAGCTAAATACACCTTGCAGTGCGAGATGCCTCATACATCTAGCCTCAATACACCTTGCAGTGTGAGATTACTCATACATCCAGCCTTAATACACCATGCAGTGTGAGATGACTCATACATCCAGCCTCAATACTCCATGCAGCGCGAGATGCCTCATACATCCAGCCTCAATACGTCATGCAGCGCGAGATGCCTCATCCATCCATCCTCAAAACATCATGCAGCATGAGATACCTCATACATCCAGCCGCAATAAACCATGCAGTGTGAGATGCCTCATACATCCAAGCTAAATACACCATAGAGTGTGAGATGCCTCGTACATCCAGCCTCAAAACACCTTGCAGTGTGAGATGCCTCATACATCTAGCCTCAATACACCTTGCAGTGTGAGATACCTCATACATCCAGCCGCAATACACCATGCAATGTGAGATGCCTCATACATCCAAGCTAAATACACCATGCAGTGTGAGGTGCCTCGTACATCTAGCCTCAATACACCTTGCAGTGTGAGATGCCTCATACAGCTAGTCTCAATATACCTTGCAGTGTGAGATGCCTCATATATGTAACCTCAATAAACCTTGCAGTGGGAGATGCCTCATACATCCAGCCTCAAAACACCTTGCAGTGTGAGATGCCTCATACATCAAGCCTCAATACACCATGTACTGTGAGATGCCTCATACATCTTGCCTCAATATACCTTGCAGTGTGAGATGCCTCATACATCTAGCCTCAATAAACCTTGCAGTGTAAGATGCCTCATACATCTAGCCTCAATACACCATGCAGTGTGAGATGCCTCAAAACACCATGCAGTGTGAAATGCATCATACATCCAGCCTCAATACACCATGCAGTATGAGATGCCTCATACATCCAAGCTAAATACACCATGCAGTGTGAGATGCCTCATACATCTAGCCTCAATACACCTTGCAGTGTAAGATTACTCATACATCCAGCCTTAATACACCATGCAGTGTGAGATGACTCATACATCCAGCCTCAATACTCCATGCAGCGCGAGATGCCTCATACATCCAGCCTCAATACGTCATGCAGCGCGAGATGCCTCATCCATCCATCCTCAAAACATCATGCAGCATGAGATACCTCATACATCCAGCCGCAATACACCATGCAGTGTGAGGTGCCTCGTACATTTAGCCTCAATACACCTTGCAGTGTGAGATGCTTCATACATCCAGCCTCAAAACACCATGCAGTGTGAGATGCCTCATACAGCCAAACTCAATACAACATGCAGTGTGAGATGCCTCATACAACCAGCCTCAATACACCTTGCAGTGTGAGATGCCTCATCCATCTAACCTCAATACACCTTGCAGTGTGAGATGCCTCATACAGCTAACCGCAATACACCATGCAGTGTGAGATGCCTCATACATCTAGCCTCAATATACCTTGCAGTGTGAGATGCCTCATATATGTAACCTCAATACACCTTGCAGTGGGATATGCCTCATACATCCAGCCTCAAAACACCTTGAAGTGTGAGATGCCTCATACACCTAGCCTCAATACACCATGCAGTGTGAGATGCTTTATACATCCAGCCTCAAAACACCATGCAGTGTGAGATGCCTCATGCAGCCAACCTCAATACAACATGCAGTGTGAGATGCCTCATACATCCAGCCTCAATACCCCATGCAGTGTGAGATGCCTCATACATCTAGCCTCAATACACCTTGCAGTGTGAGATGCTTCACACATCCGGCCTCAATACGCCATGCAGCGCGAGATGCCTCATACATCCAGCCTCAATACACCTTGCAGTTTGAGATGCCTTAATACACCATGCAGTTTGAGATGCCTCAATACACCATGCAGTGTGAGATGCCTCATACTTCCAGCCTCAATACGTCATGCTTCTCGAGATAGCTTATACATCAAGCCTCAATACACCATGCACTGTGAGATGCCTCATACATCTTGCCTCAATATACCTTGCAGTGTGAGATGCCTCATACATCTAGCCTCAATAAACCTTGCAGTGTAAGATGCCTCATACATCTAGCCTCAATACACCATGCAGTGTGAGATGCCTCAAAACACCATGCAGTGTGAGATGCATCATACATCCAGCCTCAATACACCATGCAATGTGAGATGCCTCATACATCTAGCCTCAATACACCTTGCAGTGTGAGATACCTCATACATCCCGCCGCAATACACCATGCAGTGTGAGATGCCTCATACATCCAAGCTAAATACACCATGCAGTGTGAGGTGCCTCGTACATCTAGCCTCAATACACCTTGCAGTGTGAGATGCCTCATACATCTAGCCTCAATATACCTTGCAGTGTGAGATGCCTCATATATGTAAACTCAATAAACCTTGCAGTGGGAGATGCCTCATACATCCAGCCTCAAAACACCTTGCAGTGTGAGATGCCTCATACATCAAGCCTCAATACACCATGCACTGTGAGATGCCTCATACATCTTGCCTCAATATACCTTGCAGTGTGAGATGCCTCATACATCTAGCCTCAATAAACCTTGCAGTGTAAGATGCCTCATACATCTAGCCTCAATACACCATGCAGTGTGAGATGCCTCAAAACACCATGCAGTGTGAGATGCATCATACATCCAGCCTCAATACACCATGCAGTATGAGATGCCTCATACATCCATCCTCAATACATCACGCAGTGCGAGATGCCTCATACAGCCAGCCGCAATACACCATGCTGTCTGAGATGCCTCATATCTAGCCTCATTACACCATGCATTGTGAGATGCCTCAATACGCCATGCAGTGTGAGATGCCTCATACATCCAGCCTCACTACATCATGCAGCGCGAGATTCCTCATACATCCAGCCTCAATACACCTTGCAGTGTGAGATGCCTCATACATCCAGCCTTAGTACACCATGCAGTGGGAGATGACTCATACATCCAGCCTCAATACTCCATGCAGCGCGAGATGCCTCATACATCCAGCCTCAATACGTCATGCAGCGCGAGATGCCTCATCCATCCATCCTCAAAACATCATGCAGCATGAGATACCTCATACATCCAGCCGCAATACACCATGCAGTGTGAGATGCCTCATACATCCAAGCTAAATACACCATGGAGTGTGAGATGCCTCGTACATCTAGCCTCAATACACCTTGCAGTGTGAGATGCCTCATACATCTAGCCGCAATACACCTTGCAGTGTGAGATGCCTCATATATGTAACCTCAATAAACCTTGCAGTGGGATATGCCTCATACATCCAGCCTCAATACACCTTGCAGTGTGAGATGCCTCATACATCTAGCATCAATACATAATGCAGTGTGAGATGCTTCATACATCCAGCCTCAAAACACCATGCAGTGTGAGATGCCTCATACAGCCAACCTCAATACAACATGCAGTGTGAGATGCCTCATACATCCAGCCTCAATACACCTTGCAGTGTGAGATGCCTCATCCATCTAACCTCAATACACCTTGCAGTGTGAGATGCCTCATACAGCTAACCGCAATACACCTTGCAGTGTGAGATGCCTCATACATCTAGCCTCAATATACCTTGCAGTGTGAGATGCCTCATATATGTAACCTCAATAAACCTTGCAGTGGGAGATGCCTCATACATCCAGCCGCAATACACCATGCAATGTGAGATGCCTCATACATCCAAGCTAAATACACCATGCAGTGTGAGGTGCCTCGTACATCTAGCCTCAATACACCTTGCAGTGTGAGATGCCTCATACAGCTAGTCTCAATATACCTTGCAGTGTGAGATGCCTCATATATGTAACCTCAATAAACCTTGCAGTGGGAGATGCCTCATACATCCAGCCTCAAAACACCTTGCAGTGTGAGATGCCTCATACATCAAGCCTCAATACACCATGCACTGTGAGATGCCTCATACATCTTGCCTCAATATACCTTGCAGTGTGAGATGCCTCATACATCTAGCCTCAATAAACCTTGCAGTGTAAGATGCCTCATACATCTAGCCTCAATACACCATGCAGTGTGAGATGCCTCAAAACACCATGCAGTGTGAGATGCATCATACATCCAGCCTCAATACACCATGCAGTATGAGATGCCTCATACATCCAAGCTAAATACACCATGCAGTGTGAGATGCCTCATACATCTAGCCTCAATACACCTTGCAGTGTAAGATTACTCATACATCCAGCCTTAATACACCATGCAGTGTGAGATGACTCATACATCCAGCCTCAATACTCCATGCAGCGCGAGATGCCTCATACATCCAGCCTCAATACGTCATGCAGCGCGAGATGCCTCATCCATCCATCCATCCTCAAAACATCATGCAGCATGAGATACCTCATACATCCAGCCGCAATACACCATGCAGTGTGAGGTGCCTCGTACATCTAGCCTCAATACACCTTGCAGTGTGAGATGCTTCATACATCCAGCCTCAAAACACCATGCAGTGTGAGATGCCTCATACAGCCAAACTCAATACAACATGCAGTGTGAGATGCCTCATACAACCAGCCTCAATACACCTTGCAGTGTGAGATGCCTCATCCATCTAACCTCAATACACCTTGCAGTGTGAGATGCCTCATACAGCTAACCGCAATACACCATGCAGTGTGAGATGCCTCATACATCTAGCCTCAATATACCTTGCAGTGTGAGATGCCTCATATATGTAACCTCAATACACCTTGCAGTGGGATATGCCTCATACATCCAGCCTCAAAACACCTTGCAGTGTGAGATGCCTCATACACCTAGCCTCAATACACCATGCAGTGTGAGATGCTTTATACATCCAGCCTCAAAACACCATGCAGTGTGAGATGCCTCATGCAGCCAACCTCAATACAACATGCAGTGTGAGATGCCTCATACATCCAGCCTCAATACCCCATGCAGTGTGAGATGCCTCATACATCTAGCCTCAATACACCTTGCAGTGTGAGATGCTTCACACATCCGGCCTCAATACGCCATGCAGCGCGAGATGCCTCATACATCCAGCCTCAATACACCTTGCAGTTTGAGATGCCTTAATACACCATGCAGTTTGAGATGCCTCAATACACCATGCAGTGTGAGATGCCTCATACTTCCAGCCTCAATACGTCATGCTTCTCGAGATAGCTTATACATCAAGCCTCAATACACCATGCACTGTGAGATGCCTCATACATCTTGCCTCAATATACCTTGCAGTGTGAGATGCCTCATACATCTAGCCTCAATAAACCTTGCAGTGTAAGATGCCTCATACATCTAGCCTCAATACACCATGCAGTGTGAGATGCCTCAAAACACCATGCAGTGTGAGATGCATCATACATCCAGCCTCAATACACCATGCAATGTGAGATGCCTCATACATCTAGCCTCAATACACCTTGCAGTGTGAGATACCTCATACATCCCGCCGCAATACACCATGCAGTGTGAGATGCCTCATACATCCAGCCTCAATACATCATGCAGCGCGAGATGCCTCATCCATCCATCCTCAAAACATCATGCAGCATGAGATACCTCATACATCCAGCCGCAATACACCATGCAGTGTGAGATGCCTCATACATCCAAGCTAAATACACCATGGAGTGTGAGATGCCTCGTACATCTAGCCTCAATACACCTTGCAGTGTGAGATGCCTCATACATCTAGCCGCAATACACCTTGCAGTGTGAGATGCCTCATATATGTAACCTCAATAAACCTTGCAGTGGGATATGCCTCATACATCCAGCCTCAATACACCTTGCAGTGTGAGATGCCTCATACATCTAGCATCAATACACCATGCAGTGTGAGATGCTTCATACATCCAGCCTCAAAACACCATGCAGTGTGAGATGCCTCATACAGCCAACCTCAATACAACATGCAGTGTGAGATGCCTCATACATCCAGCCTCAATACACCTTGCAGTGTGAGATGCCTCATCCATCTAACCTCAATACACCTTGCAGTGTGAGATGCCTCATACAGCTAACCGCAATACACCTTGCAGTGTGAGATGCCTCATACATCTAGCCTCAATATACCTTGCAGTGTGAGATGCCTCATATATGTAACCTCAATAAACCTTGCAGTGGGAGATGCCTCATACATCCAGCCTCAAAACACCTTGCAGTGTGAGATGCCTCATACATCTAGCCTCAATACACCATGCACTGTGAGATGCCTCATACATCTTGCCTCAATATACCTTGCAGCGTGAGATGCCTCATACATCTAGCCTCAATAAACCTTGCAGTGTAAGATGCCTCATACATCTAGCCTCAATACACCATGCAGTGTGAGATGCCTCATACATATAGCCTCAATACACCTTGCAGTGTTAGATGCTTCACACATCCGGCCTCAATACGTCATACAGCGCAAGATGCCTCATACATCCAGCCTTAATATACCATGCAGCGCGAGATGCCTCATACATCCATCCTCAATACATCACGCAGTCCGAGATGCCTCATACAGCCAGCCGCAATACACAATGCTGTGTGAGATGCCTCATATCTAGCCTCATTACACCATGCAGTGTGAGATGTCTCAATACACCATGCAGTGTGAGATGCGTCATACATCCAGCCTCAATACATCGTGCTTCTCGAGATAGCTTACATATAGCCTCAATGCACCTTGCAGTGTGAGATGCCTCATACATCCAGCCTCAATACACCATACAGTGTGTGATGCCTCATAGATCCAGCCTCAATACACCTTGTAATGTGAGATGCCTCATACTTCCAGCCTCAATACACCATGCAGTGTTAGATGCCTCATACATCTAGCCTAAATACACCATGCCATGTGAGATGCCTCAATACACCATGCAGTGAGATGCCTCATACATCCAGCCTCATTACACCGTGCAGTTTGAGATGCCTCAATACACCATGCAGTGTGAGATGCCTCAATACATCATGCAGTGTGAGATGCCTCATACTTCCAGCCTCAATACGTCATGCTTCTCGAGATAGCTTATACATCAAGCCTCAATACACCATGCACTGTGAGATGCCTCATACATCTTGCCTCAATATACCTTGCAGTGTGAGATGCCTCATATATCTAGCCTCAATAAACCTTGCCATGTAAGATGCCTCATACATCTAGCCTCAATACACCATGCAGTGTGAGATGCCGCAAAACACCATGCAGTGTGAGATGCATCATACATCCAGCCTCAATACACCATGCAGAATGAGATGCCTCATACAACTAAGCTAAATACACCATGCAGTGTGAGATGCCTCGTACATCTAGCCTCAATACACCTTGCAGTGTGAGATTCCTCATACATCCAGCCTCAATACTCCATGCAGCGCGAGATGCCTCATACATCCAGCCTCAATACGTCATGCAGCGTGAGATTCCTCATCCATCCATCCTCAAAACATCATGCAGCATGAGATACCTCATACATCCAGCCGCATTACACCATGTAGTGTGAGATGCCTCATACATTCAAGCTAAATACACCATGCAGTGTGAGATGCCTCATACATTCAAGCTAAATACACCATGCAGTGTGAGATGCCTCATTCATCTAGCCTCAATACACCCTGCAGTGTTAGATGCCTCATACATCTAGCCTCAATATACCTTGCAGTGTGAGATGCCTCATATATGTAACCTCAATAAACCTTGCAGTGGGAGATGCCTCTTACATCCAGCCTCAAAACACCTTGCAGTGTGAGATGCCTCATACATCTAGCCTCAATACACCATGCAGTGTGAGATGCTTCATACATCCAGCCTCAAAACACCATGCAGTGTGAGATGCCTCATACAGCCAACGTCAATACAACATGCAGTGTGAGATGCCTCATACATCCAGCCTCAATACACCATGCAGTGTGAGATGCCTCATACATCTAGCCTCAATACACCTTGCAGTGTGAGATGCTTCACACATCCGGCCTCAATACGCCATGCAGTGCGAGATGCCTCATACAGCCAGCCTCAATACGTCATACAGCGCAAGATGCCTCATACATCCAGCCTCAATATGCCATGCAGCGCGAGATGCCTCATACATCCATCCTCAATACATCACGCAGTGCAAGATGCCTCATACAGCCAGCCGCAATACACCATGCAGAATGAGATGCCTCATACAACTAAGCTAAATACAACATGCAGTGTGAGATGCCTCGTACATCTAGCCTCAATACACCATGCAGTGTGAGATTCCTCATACATCCAGCCTTAATACACCATGCAGTGTGAGATGCCTCATACATCCAGCCTCAATACTCCATGCAGCGCCAGATGCCTCATACATCCAGCCTCAATACGTCATGCAGCGTGAGATTCCTCATCCATCCATCCTCAAAACATCATGCAGCATGAGATACCTCATACAACCAGCCGCAATACACCATGCAGTGTGAGATGCCTCATACATTCAAGCTAAATACACTATGCAGTGTGAGATGCCTCATTCATCTAGCCTCAATACACCTTGCAGTGTGAGATGCCTCATAAATCTAGCCTCAATATACCTTGCAGTGTGAGATGCCTCATATATGTAACCTCAATACACCTTGCAGTGGGATATGCCTCATACATCCAGCCTCAAAACACCTTGCAGTGTGAGATGCCTCATACATCTAGCATCAATACACCATGCAGTGTGAGATGCCTCAAAACACCATGCAGTGTGAGATGCATCATACATCCAGCCTCAATACACCATGCAGTATGAGATGCCTCATACATCCATCCTCAATACATCACGCAGTGCGAGATGCCTCATACAGCCAGCCGCAATACACCATGCTGTCTGAGATGCCTCATATCTAGCCTCATTACACCATGCAGTGTGAGATGCCTCAATACGCCATGCAGTGTGAGATGCCTCATACATCCAGCCTCACTACATCATGCAGCGCGAGATTCCTCATACATCCAGCCTCAATACACCTTGCAGTGTGAGATGCCTCATACATCCAGCCTTAGTACACCATGCAGTGGGAGATGACTCATACATCCAGCCTCAATACTCCATGCAGCGCGAGATGCCTCATACATCCAGCCTCAATACGTCATGCAGCGCGAGATGCCTCATCCATCCATCCTCAAAACATCATGCAGCATGAGATACCTCATACATCCAGCCGCAATACACCATGCAGTGTGAGATGCCTCATACATCCAAGCTAAATACACAATGGAGTGTGAGATGCCTCGTACATCTAGCCTCAATACACCTTGCAGTGTGAGATGCCTCATACATCTAGCCTCAATACACCTTGCAGTGTGAGATGCCTCATATATGTAACCTCAATAAACCTTGCAGTGGGATATGCCTCATACATCCAGCCTCAATACACCTTGCAGTGTGAGATGCCTCATACATCTAGCATCAATACACCATGCAGTGTGAGATGCTTCATACATCCAGCCTCAAAACACCATGCAGTGTGAGATGCCTCATACAGCCAACCTCAATACAACATGCAGTGTGAGATGCCTCATACATCCAGCCTCAATACACCTTGCAGTGTGAGATGCCTCATCCATCTAACCTCAATACACCTTGCAGTGTGAGATGCCTCATACAGCTATCCGCAATACACCTTGCAGTGTGAGATGCCTCATACATCTAGCCTCAATATACCTTGCAGTGTGAGATGCCTCATATATGTAACCTCAATACACCTTGCAGTGGGATATGCCTCATACATCCAGCCTCAAAACACCTTGCAGTGTGAGATGCCTCATACACCTAGCCTCAATACACCATGCAGTGTGAGATGCTTTATACATCCAGCCTCAAAACACCATGCAGTGTGAGATGCCTCATGCAGCCAACCTCAATACAACATGCAGTGTGAGATGCCTCATACATCCAGCCTCAATACACCATGCAGTGTGAGATGCCTCATACATCTAGCCTCAATACACCTTGCAGTGTGAGATGCTTCACACATCCGGCCTCAATACGCCATGCAGTGCGAGATGCCTCATACAGCCAGCCTCAATACGTTATACAGCGCAAAATGCCTCATACATCCAGCCTCAATATGCCATGCAGCGCGAGATGCCTCATACATCCAGCCTCAATACACCTTGCAGTTTGAGATGCCTTAATACACCATGCAGTTTGAGATGCCTCAATACACCATGCAGTGTGAGATGCCTCATACTTCCAGCCTCAATACACCATGCAGTATGAGATGCCTCATACATCCAAGCTAAATACACCATGCAGTGTGATATGCCTCATACATCTAGCCTCAATACACCTTGCAGTGTGAGATACCTCATACATCCAGCCGCAATACATCATGCAGTGTGAGATGCCTCATACATCCAAGCTAAATACACCATGCAGTGTGATGCCTCGTACATCTAGCCTCAATACACCTTGCAGTGTGAGATGCCTCATACATCTAGCCTCAATATACCTTGCAGTGTGAGATGCCTCATATATGTAACCTCAATAAACCTTGCAGTGGGAGATGCCTCATACATCCAGCCTCAAAACACCTTGCAGTGTGAGATGCCTCATACATCAAGCCTCAATACACCATGCACTGTGAGATGCCTCATACATCTTGCCTCAATATACCTTGCAGTGTGAGATGCCTCATACATCTAGCCTCAATAAACCTTGCAGTGTAAGATGCCTCATACATCTAGCCTCAATACACCATGCACTGTGAGATGCCTCAAAACACCATGCAGTGTGAGATGCATCATACATCCAGCCTCAATACACCGTGCAGTATGAGATGCCTCATACATCCAAGCTAAATACACCATGCAGTGTGAGATGCCTCATACATCTAGCCTCAATACACCATGCAGTGTGAGATTACTCATACATCCAGCCTTAATACACCATGCAGTGTGAGATGACTCATACATCCAGCCTCAATACTCCATGCAGCGCGAGATGCCTCATACATCCAGCCTCAATACGTCATGCAGCGCGAGATGCCTCATCCATCCATCCAGCATGAGATACCTCATACATCCAGCCGCAATACACCATGCAGTGTGAGATGCCTCATACATCCAAGCTAAATACACCATGCAGTGTGAGGTGCCTCGTACATCTAGCCTCAATACACCTTGCAGTGTGAGATGCCTCATACATCTAGCCTCAATACACCATGCACTGTGAGATTCCTCATACATCTTGCCTCAATATACCTTGCAGTGTGAGATGCCTCATACATCTAGCCTCAATAAACCTTGCAGTGTAAGATGCCTCATACATCTAGCCTCAATACACCATGCAGTGTGAGATGCCTCATACATATAGCCTCAATACACCTTGCAGTGTTAGATGCTTCACACATCCGGCCTCAATACGTCATACAGCGCAAGATGCCTCATACATCCAGCCTCAATATACCATGCAGCGCGAGATGCCTCATACATCCAGCCTCAATACACCATGCAGTGTGAGATGCGTCATACATCCAGCCTAAATACATCATGCTTCTCGAGATAGCTTACATATAGCCTCAATGCACCTTGCCGTGTGAGATGCCTCATACATCCAGCCTCAATATACCATACAGCGTGTGATGCCTCATAGATCCAGCCTCAATACACCTTGTAATGTGAGATGCCTCATACTTCCAGCCTCAATACACCATGCAGTGTTAGATGCCTCATACATCTAGCCTAAATACACCATGCCATGTGAGATGCCTCAATACACCATGCAGTGAGATGCCTCATACATCCAGCCTCATTACACCGTGCAGTTTGAGATGCCTCAATACACCATGCAGTGTGAGATGCCTCAATACACCATGCAGTGTGAGATGCCTCATACTTCCAGCCTCAATACGTCATGCTTCTCGAGATAGCTTATACATCAAGCCTCAATACACCATGCACTGTGAGATGCCTCATACATCTTGCCTCAATATACCTTGCAGTGTGAGATGCCTCATATATCTAGCCTCAATAAACCTTGCCATGTAAGATGCCTCATACATCTAGCCTCAATACACCATGCAGTGTGAGATGCCGCAAAACACCATGCAGTGTGAGATGCATCATACATCCAGCCTCAATACACCATGCAAAATGAGATGCCTCATACAACTAAGCTAAATACACCATGCAGTGTGAGATGCCTCGTACATCTAGCCTTAATACACCTTGCAGTGTGAGATTCCTCATACATCCAGCCTCAATACTCCATGCAGCGCGAGATGCCTCATACATCCAGCCTCAATACGTCATGCAGCGTGAGATTCCTCATCCATCCATCCTCAAAACATCATGCAGCATGAGATACTACATACATCCAGCCGCAATACACCATGTAGTGTGAGATGCCTCATACATTCAAGCTAAATACACCATGCAGTGTGAGATGCCTCATACATTCAAGCTAAATACAACATGCAGTGTGAGATGACTCATTCATCTAGCCTCAATACACCCTGCAGTGTTAGATGCCTCATACATCTAGCCTCAATATACCTTGCAGTGTGAGATGCCTCATATATGTAACCTCAATAAACCTTGCAGTGGGAGATGCCTCTTACATCCAGCCTCAAAACACCTTGCAGTGTGAGATGCCTCATACATCTAGCCTCAATACACCATGCAGTGTGAGATGCTTCATACATCCAGCCTCAAAACACCATGCAGTGTGAGATGCCTCATACAGCCAACGTCAATACAACATGCAGTGTGAGATGCCTCATACATCCAGCCTCAATACATCATGCAGTGTGAGATGCCTCATACATCTAGCCTCAATACACCTTGCAGTGTGAGATGCTTCACACATCCGGCCTCAATACGCCATGCAGTGCGAGATGCCTCATACAGCCAGCCTCAATACGTCATACAGCGCAAGATGCCTCATACATCCAGCCTCAATATGCCATGCAGCGCGAGATGCCTCATACATCCATCCTCAATACATCACGCAGTGCGAGATGCCTCATACAGCCAGCCGCAATACACCATGCAGTGTGAGATGCCTCATACATCCAAGCTAAATACACCATGCAGTGTGGGGTGCCTCGTACATCTAGCCTCAATACACCTTGCAGTGTGAGATGCCTCATACATCTAGCCTCAATATACCTTGCAGTGTGAGATGCCTCATATATGTAACCTCAATAAACCTTGCAGTGGGAGATGACTCATACATCCAGCCTCAATACATCACGCAGTGCGAGATGCCTCATACAGCCAGCCGCAATACACCATGCTGTGTGAGATGCCTCATATCTAGCCTCATTACACCATGCAGTGTGAGATGTCTCAATACACCATGCAGTGTGAGATGCGTCATACATCCAGCCTCAATACATCATGCTTCTCGAGATAGCTTACATATAGCCTCAATGCACCTTGCCGTGTGAGATGCCTCATACATCCAGCCTCAATACACCATACAGCGTGTGATGCCTCATAGATCCAGCCTCAATACACCTTGTAATGTGAGATGCATCATACTTCCAGCCTCAATACACCATGCAGTGTTAGATGCCTCAAACATCTAGCCTAAATACACCATGCCATGTGAGATGCCTCAATACACCATGCAGTGAGATGCCTCATACATCCAGCCTCATTACACCGTGCAGTTTGAGATGCCTCAATACACCATGCAGTGTGAGATGCCTCAATACACCATGCAGTGTGAGATGCCTCATACTTCCAGCCTCAATACGTCATGCTTCTCGAGATAGCTTATACATCAAGCCTCAATACACCATGCACTGTGAGATGCCTCATACATCTTGCCTCAATATACCTTGCAGTGTGAGATGCCTCATATATCTAGCCTCAATAAACCTTGCCATGTAAGATGCCTCATACATCTAGCCTCAATACACCATGCAGTGTGAGATGCCGCAAAACACCATGCAGTGTGAGATGCATCATACATCCAGCCTCAATACACCATGCAGAATGAGATGCCTCATACAACTAAGCTAAATACACCATGCAGTGTGAGATGCCTCGTACATCTAGCCTTAATACACCTTGCAGTGTGAGATTCCTCATACATCCAGCCTCAATACTCCATGCAGCGCGAGATGCCTCATACATCCAGCCTCAATACGTCATGCAGCGTGAGATTCCTCATCCATCCATCCTCAAAACATCATGCAGCATGAGATACTACATACATCCAGCCGCAATACACCATGTAGTGTGAGATGCCTCATACATTCAAGCTAAATACACCATGCAGTGTGAGATGCCTCATACATTCAAGCTAAATACACCATGCAGTGTGAGATGACTCATTCATCTAGCCTCAATACACCCTGCAGTGTTAGATGCCTCATACATCTAGCCTCAATATACCTTGCAGTGTGAGATGCTTCACACATCCGGCCTCAATACGCCATGCAGTGCGAGATGCCTCATACATCTAGCCTCAATACACCATGCAGTGTGAGATGCTTCATACATCCAGCCTCAAAACACCATGCAGTGTGAGATGCCTCATACATCCAGCCTCAATACACCATGCAGTGTGAGATACCTCATACATCTAGCCTCAATACACCTTGCAGTGTGAGATGCTTCACACATCCGGCCTCAATACGCCATGCAGTGCGAGATGCCTCATACAGCCAGCCTCAATACGTCATACAGCGCAAGATGCCTCATACAGCTAGCCTCAATATGCCATGCAGCGCGAGATGCCTCATACATCCATCCTCAATACATCACGCAGTGCGAGATGCCTCATACAGCCAGCCGCAATACACCATGCAGTGTGAGATGCCTCATACATCTAAGCTAAATACACCATGCAGTGTGAGGTGCCTCGTACATCTAGCCTCAATACACCTTGCAGTGTGAGATGCCTCATACATCTAGCCTCAATATACCTTGCAGTGTGAGATGCCTCATATATGTAACCTCAATAAACCTTGCAGTGGGAGATGACTCATACATCCAGCCTCAAAACACCTTGCAGTGTGAGATGCCTCATACATCTAGCCTCAATACACCATGCACTGTGAGATGCCTCATACATCTTGCCTCAATATACCTTGCAGTGTGAGATGCCTCATACATCTAGCCTCAATAAACCTTGCAGTGTAAGATGCCTCATACATCTAGCCTCAAAACACCATGCAGTGTGAGATGCATCATACATCCAGCCTCAATACACCATGCAGTATGAGATGCCTCATACATCCAAGCTAAATACACCATGCAGTGTGAGATGCCTCATACATCTAGCCTCAATACACCTTGCAGTGTGAGATACCTCATACATCCAGCCGCAATACACCATGCAGTGTGAGATGCCTCATACATCCAAGCTAAATACACCATGCAGTGTGAGGTGCCTCGTACATCTAGCCTCAATACACCTTGCAGTGTGAGATGCCTCATACATCCAGCCTCAATATACCTTGCAGTGTGAGATGCCTCATATATGTAAAATCAATAAACCTTGCAGTGGGAGATGCCTCATACATCCAGCCTCAAAACACCTTGCAGTGTGAGATGCCTCATACATCAAGCCTCAATACACCATGCACTGTGAGATGCCTCATACATCTTGCCTCAATATACCTTGCAGTGTGAGATGCCTCATACATCTAGCCTCAATAAACCTTGCAGTGTAAGATGCCTCATACATCTAGCCTCAATACACCATGCAGTGTGAGATGCCTCAAAACACCATGCAGTGTGAGATGCATCATACATCCAGCCTCAATACACCATGCAGTATGAGATGCCTCATACATCCATCCTCAATACATCACGCAGTGCGAGATGCCTCATACAGCCAGCCGCAATACACCATGCTGTCTGAGATGCCTCATATCTAGCCTCATTACACCATGCAGTGTGAGATGCCTCAATACGCCATGCAGTGTGAGATGCCTCATACATCCAGCCTCACTACATCATGCAGCGCGAGATTCCTCATACATCCAGCCTCAATACACCTTGCAGTGTGAGATGCCTCATACATCCAGCCTTAGTACACCATGCAGTGGGAGATGACTCATACATCCAGCCTCAATACTCCATGCAGCGCGAGATGCCTCATACATCCAGCCTCAATACGTCATGCAGCGCGAGATGCCTCATCCATCCATCCTCAAAACATCATGCAGCATGAGATACCTCATACATCCAGCCGCAATACACCATGCAGTGTGAGATGCCTCATACATCCAAGCTAAATACACCATGGAGTGTGAGATGCCTCGTACATCTAGCCTCAATACACCTTGCAGTGTGAGATGCCTCATACATCTTGCCTCAATACACCTTGCAGTGTGAGATGCCTCATATATGTAACCTCAATAAACCTTGCAGTGGGATATGCCTCATACATCCAGCCTCAATACACCTTGCAGTGTGAGATGCCTCATACATCTAGCATCAATACACCATGCAGTGTGAGATGCTTCATACATCCAGCCTCAAAACACCATGCAGTGTGAGATGCCTCATACAGCCAACCTCAATACACCTTGCAGTGCGAGATGCCTCATACAGCTAACCGCAATACACCTTGCAGTGTGAGATGCCTCATACATCTAGCCTCAATATACCTTGCAGTGTGAGATGCCTCATATATGTAACCTCAATACACCTTGCAGTGGGATATGCCTCATACATCCAGCCTCAAAACACCTTGCAGTGTGAGATGCCTCATACACCTAGCCTCAATACACCATGCAGTGTGAGATGCTTTATACATCCAGCCTCAAAACACCATGCAGTGTGAGATGCCTCATGCAGCCAACCTCAATACAACATGCAGTGTGAGATGCCTCATACATCCAGCCTCAATACACCATGCAGTGTGAGATGCCTCATACATCTAGCCTCAATACACCTTGCAGTGTGAGATGCCTCATACATCCAGCCTCAATACACCATGCAGTGTGAGATGCCTCATACATCTAGCCTCAATACACCTTGCAGTGTGAGATGCTTCACACATCCGGCCTCAATACGCCATGCAGTGCGAGATGCCTCATACAGCCAGCCTCAATATGTCATACAGCGCAAAATGCCTCATACATCCAGCCTCAATATGCCATGCAGCGCGAGATGCCTCATACATCCAGCCTCAATACACCTTGCAGTTTGAGATGCCTTAATACACCATGCAGTTTGAGATGCCTCAATACACCATGCAGTGTGAGATGCCTCATACTTCCAGCCTCAATACGTCATGCTTCTCGAGAGAGCTTATACATCAAGCCTCAATACACCATGCACTGTGAGATGCCTCATACATCTTGCCTCACTATACCTTGCAGTGTGAGATGCCTCATACATCTAGCCTCAATAAACCTTGCAGTGTAAGATGCCTCATACATCTAGCCTCAATACACCATGCAGTGTGAGATGCCTCAAAACACCATGCAGTGTGAGATGCATCATACATCCAGCCTCAATACACCATGCAGTATGAGATGCCTCATACATCTAGCCTCAATACACCTTGCAGTGTGAGATTACTCATACATCCAGCCTTAATACACCATGCAGTGTGAGATGACTCATAAATCCAGCCTCAATACTCCATGCAGCGCGAGATGCCTCATACATCCAGCCTCAATACATCATGCAGCGCGAGATGCCTCATCCATCCATCCTCAAAACATCATGCAGCATGAGATACCTCATACATCCAGCCGCAATACACCATGCAGTGTGAGATGCCTCATACATCCAAGCTAAATACACCATGCAGTGTGAGGTGCCTCGTACATCTAGCCTCAATACACCTTGCAGTGTGAGATGCCTCATACATCTAGCCTCAATATACCTTGCAGTGTGAGATGCCTCATATATGTAACCTCAATAAACCTTGCAGTGGGAGATGCCTCATACATCCAGCCTAAAAACACCTTGCAGTGTGAGATGCCTCATACATCTAGCCTCAATACACCATGCACTGTGAGATGCCTCATACATCTTGCCTCAATATACCTTGCAGTGTGAGATGCCTCATACATCTAGCCTCAATAAACCTTGCAGTGTAAGATGCCTCATACATCTAGCCTCAATACACCATGCAGTGTGAGATGCCTCAAAACACCATGCAGTGTGAGATGCATCATACATCCAGCCTCAATACACCATGCAGTATGAGATGCCTCATACAGCCAAGCTAAATACACCATGCAGTGTGAGATGCCTCATACATCTAGCCTCAATACACCTTGCAGTGTGAGATACCTCATACATCCAGCCGCAATACACCATGCAGTGTGAGATGCCTCATACATCCAAGCTAAATACACCATGCAGTGTGAGGTGCCTCGTACATCTAGCCTCAATACACCTTGCAGTGTGAGATGCCTCATACAGCCAACCTCAATACAACATGCAGTGTGAGATGCCTCATACATCCAGCCTCAATACACCTTGCAGTGTGAGATGCCTCATCCATCTAACCTCAATACACCTTGCAGTGTGAGATGCCTCCTACAGCTAACCGCAATACACCTTGCAGTGTGAGATGCCTCATACATCTAGCCTCAATATACCTTGCAGTGTGAGATGCCTCATATATGTAACCTCAATACACCTTGCAGTGGGATATGCCTCATACATCCAGCCTCAAAACACCTTGCAGTGTGAGATGCCTCATACACCTAGCCTCAATACACCATGCAGTGTGAGATGCTTTATACATCCAGCCTCAAAACACCATGCAGTGTGAGATGCCTCATACATCCAGCCTCAATACACCATGCAGTGTGAGATGCCTCATACATCTAGCCTCAATACACCTTGCAGTGTGAGATGCTTCACACATCCGGCCTCAATACGCCATGCAGTGCGAGATGCCTCATACAGCCAGCCTCAATACGTCATACAGCGCAAAATGCCTCATACATCCAGCCTCAATATGCCATGCAGCGCGAGATGCCTCATACATCCAGCCTCAATACACCTTGCAGTTTGAGATGCCTTAATACACCATGCAGTTTGAGATGCCTCAATACACCATGCAGTGTGAGATGCCTCATACTTCCAGCCTCAATACGTCATGCTTCTCGAGATAGCATATACATCAAGCCTCAATACACCATGCACTGTGAGATGCCTCATACATCTTGCCTCAATATACCTTGCAGTGTGAGATGCCTCATACATCTAGCCTCAATAAACCTTGCAGTGTAAGATGCCTCATACATCTAGCCTCAATACACCATGCAGTGTGAGATGCCTCAAAACACCATGCAGTGTGAGATGCATCATACATCCAGCCTCAATACACCATGCAGTATGAGATGCCTCATACATCCAAGCTAAATACACCATGCAGTTTGAGATGCCTCATACATCTAGCCTCAATACACCTTGCAGTGTGAGATTACTCATACATCCAGCCTTAATACACCATGCAGTGTGAGATGACTCATACATCCAGCCTCAATACTCCATGCAGCGCGAGATGCCTCATACATCCAGCCTCAATACGTCATGCAGCGCGAGATGCCTCATCCATCCATCCTCAAAACATCATGCAGCATGAGATACCTCATACATCCAGCCGCAATACACCATGCAGTGTGAGATGCCTCATACATCCAAGCTAAATACACCATGCAGTGTGAGGTGCCTCGTACATCTAGCCTCAATACACCTTGCAGTGTGAGATGCCTCATACATCTAGCCTCAATATACCTTGCAGTGTGAGATGCCTCATATATGTAACCTCAATAAACCTTGCAGTGGGAGATGCCTCATACATCCAGCCTCAAAACACCTTGCAGTGTGAGATGCCTCATACATCTAGCCTCAATACACCATGCACTGTGAGATGCCTCATACATCTTGCCTCAATATACCTTGCAGTGTGAGATGCCTCATACATCTAGCCTCAATAAACCTTGCAGTGTAAGATGCCTCATACATCTACCCTCAATACACCATGCAGTGTGAGATACCTCAAAACACCATGCAGTGTGAGATGCATCATACATCCAAGCTAAATACACCATGCAGTGTGAGATGCCTCATACATCTAGCCTCAATACACCTTGCAGTGTGAGATTCCTCATACATCCAGCCTTTATACACCATGCAGTGTGAGATGACTCATACATCCAGCCTCAATACTCCATGCAGCGCGATATGCCTCATACATCCAGCCTCAAAACATCATGCAGCATGAGATACCTCATACATCCAGCCGCAATACACCATGCAGTGTGAGATGCCTCATACATTCAAGCTAAATACACATTGCAGTGTGAGATGCCTCATACATCTAGCCTCAATATTCCTTGCCGTGTGAGATGCCTCATATATGTAACCTCAATAAACCTTGAAGTGGGATATGCCTCATACATCCAGCCTCAAAACAACTAGCAGTGTGAGATGCCTCATACATCTAGCCTCAATACACCATGCAGTGTGAGATGCTTCATACATCCAGCCTCAAAACACCATGCAGTGTGAGATGCCTCATACAGCCAACATCAATACAACATGCAGTGTGAGATGCCTCATACATCCAGCCTCAATACACCTTACAGTGTGAAATGCCTCATACATCCATCCTCAATACACCTTGCAGTGTGAGATGCCTCATACAGCTAACCGCAATACACCTTGCAGTGTGAGATGCCACATACATCCATCCTCAATATACCTTGCAGTGTGAGATGCCTCATACATCCAGCCTCAATACACCTGCAGTGTGAGATGCCTCAAACAACCAGCATCAATACACCATGCAGTGTGAGATGCCTCACACATCCAAGCTCAATCCACCTGCAGTGAGGGATGCCTCATACATCTAGCCTCAATTTGTCATGCAGCGTAAGATGCCTCATACATCCAGCCTCAATACACCATGCACTGTGAGATGCCTCCTACATTCAGCCTCAATACCTCATGTATACTATGTGTGACTGAGGCTATATACGGAGCACAATGTGACTAGGACGCACCAGGAGACTGCGCTGAGTAATGTGATACATGACACCTGTATACTGTGTGTGACTGAGGCTGTATACAGAGCACAATGTGACTAGGACGCACCAGGAGACTGCGCTGAGTAATGTGATATATGACACCTGTATACTGTGTGTGACTGAGGCTGTATACAGAGCACAATGTGACTAGGATGCACCAGGAGACTGCGCTGAGTAATGTGATATATGACACCTGTATACTGTGTGTGACTGAGGCTGTATACGGAGAGCAATGTGACTAGGACGCACCAGGAGACTGCGCTGAGTAATGTGATACATGACACCTGTATACTGTGTGTGACTGAGGCTGTATACGGAGAGCAATGTGACTAGGACGCACCAGGAGACTGCGCTGAGTAATATGATAAATGACACCTGTATACTATGTGTGACTGAGGCTGTATATGGAGCACAATGTGACTAGGACGCACCAGGAGACTGCGCTGAGTAATGTGATACATGACACCTGTATACTGTGTGTGACTGAGGCTGTATACGGAGAGCAATGTGACTAGGACGCACCAGGAGACTGCGCTGAGTAATGTGATATGACACCTGTATACTTTGTGTGTGACTGAGGCTGTATACGGAGCACAATGTGACTAGGACGCACCAGGACACTGCGCTGAGTATAGTGATATGTGACACCTGTATACTGTGTGTGACTGAGGCTGTATACGGAGCACAGTGTGACTGGGATGCACCAGGAGACTGCGCTGAGTAATGTGATATGTGACACCTGTATACTGTGTGTGACTGCGGCTGTATACGGAGCACAGTGTGACTAGGATGCACCAGGAGACTGCGCTGAGTAATGTGATATATGACACCTGTATACTGTGTTTGACCGAGTCTGTATACAGAGCACAACGTGAGTAGGATGCACCAGGAGACTGTGCTGAGTAATGTGATATATGACACCTGTATACTGTGTGTGACTGAGGCTGTATACGGAGCACAATGTGACCAGGATGCACCAGGAGACTGCGCTGAGTAATGTGATATATGACACCTGTATACTGTGTGTGATTGAGGCTGTATATACGGAGCACAACGTGACCAGGAAGCACCAGGAGACTGCGCTGAGTAATGTGATATATGACACCTGTATACTGTTGGTGACTGAGGCTGTATACAGAGTAAAATGTGACTAGGATGCACCAGGAGACTGCGCTAAGTAATGTGATATATGATACCTGTATACTGTGTGTGGCTGAGGCTGTATACGGATCACTATGCGACTAGCATGCACCAGGAGACTGCACTGAGTAATATGATAAATGACACCTGTATACTGTGTTTGACTGAGGCTGTATACGGAGCACAGTGTGACTAGGACGCACCAGGAGACTGCGATGAGTAATGTGATATGACACCTGTATACTGTGTTTGACCGAGTCTGTACACAGAGCACAACGTGAGTAGGATGCACCAGGAGACTGTGCTGAGTAATGTGATATATGAAACCTGTATACTGTTGTGAATGCCAAATTGATTTCTCACAAATACTTAAAATGCCCGCTCTAATATATATTGTAAACGCCTGCACCTCTTATTACCATATCCCATGAATGTGCGCTATACATAGCAAAACACTGCATCCCATAAGAGAAAACAGTACACCCACACATTATCTGAGTTCCAAGCTCATTGATGTATATATTTGTTATTAAAAGGATATGGATTCAATATATATTACAATGTACAGTATATACCTATAATTACATGATTACAACTCACATAGTAAGCAGTTAATACATACAGTTATATGCCAGCGATACAAAACCATTCCCTCAATGCTTATGTCTCTCTCTTTCTCTAAAATCATGCCGGGACTCCATCTTACACTGAGACCAAAACAGGAACTGAGCTGGCAATCACTCCATCATCATCTCAGACCTTACAGCAACTCTGAGACCAAAACAGGAACTACCTTCTTGTGTGATCAGCAATGTGTTATCTAGTTTGAGGGGGGGGACTCTCTCTCATTCATGATGAGTCACTAGTTCCTTTGTATATGCTAATCAGGTTCAGCCTTGAAGACATCCAAAGGGCTGGCATGAGTTTCCTGTCCACTGTCCTAATAAGAGTGATTTTAGCTTTTATTCATTTAATCATAATTATCCGCTGCAATGTCCCACAACTTCACAACAAACATCAAATGAATCTACACATCAATCTGGTTGCTTCAATAGTAAACATGACCTGTCTATCTTGTTTCGTTCAAATAATACACATACATGACATTACTTCCTTATATATAATTCTAAATCATCATGATGCCTGGCGCTTGATACCACCACAATTATGTACTGCATGAAATAAGTGTCGAATCCATCTCTGTGACATGTCCGTGTAAATGCGTGTGTTACCATATATTGCTGTGCTCGCTGCGCGTATTTGCAAGTATAGCGACTCATAATGTGTGTAGTTTGTATGTTCTCTTTATGTAATATTTCTGACTTCGACAGTCCACCCTTTGGCAGTACACAATAACTGCCATCAATTATTAACATAAGAAAAACATTTCATACCATAATCGGTGACCTAGACACAAGTATGTATGCATTTCGCAAATTAGACACTTGACTATATTTGGGGAAGACAGGGTGGAGGACGAGACATCTTCTATATGCACTCGGCAGTCACGGGACCACTGGTTGAGTGTGGGACAACATTCAACCTATAGAGTATGCTGGGACAGTGCTTTGGCCTATAATGTCTGATTTGCGACGAACATTTCACACATACATGTACCTACGTCTTTGTACACTGATGTTTGGATTCGATTGAGGTTCTGCTGGGTAGATGAAAAAGACACAAACAAATCGTGACAGTGACATATAA